>NC_138077.1:76774023-78088020 GCF_964212035.1 Myotis nattereri
ACTTCACAGCTGCCAACCAGGAGAAATGACGTCAGGGGGACTCATGCAGTCCCTGTCAGGGACAGCTTATGTTCACAGTCATGCAGGTAATACCCACAGCAGTGGTACCTCACTGCTTCCTTCACTGAGCGCCATGCTATTTGTATAAGTTTCCTGCATTTTTAACATACCTAACACATTACTAGCTATTCTATTTGAGAGAAAGCCTCTTCTTAGCAGACCAACTTAGAGAGAGGGTGAGTACAGGCAATCATCACTCCCCAACTGAGAATATTGTTCTGTCCATTAGTACAGAACATTAAGAAGAAGGAGACAGGAATTATTTGAAAGGCCTCTGACCAATGGGGTGATGAAAGAAAAAAAGGGTGTTCCGTTTTCTTCCCAGGCATAGTGAGACAAAAATATCTCTTCTGAAGGAGCCTAGAAATGTTATAGAAATTATAAATTTAAGAGCTAGATTGGGCCTTGTGGCTATAGTGGTCCTTCTGTTGTCCGACTCTTTCACTTCACAAGTAAGGTAAACTGGGGTTCAGAAAGCTGTGTTGATTTTCTCAAAATCAAGCAGTGTATTATAAGTCAGAGTTATCCAGAGAAATAGAACCAATAAGGTCTATATATGGAGAAAGATAGAAATAGAAGAAAAGATAGATGATAGGTAGGTAGATAGATAGATAGATTGATTGATTGATTGATTATTTATTATATTGAATTGAATTACACAATTATGGAGACTGAGAAGCCTCAAGATCTGGAGTCAATAAGCTGGAAACCAGGGAGAGGCAATGCTACAGTCACGGTCTGAATGCTGGCAGGCTACAGACATAGGAAGAGCTGAGGTTTCTGTTCGAGTCCACAGGCATGAGTAAAAAACATGTCTCAGCTCCTGTTCGGGCAGGAGTAAATTCCCTTCTACTTGAGTTAGGGTCAGACCTTTGTTCTATATAGGCTTTCTACTGATTAGATGGGGCCTACCTATATAATCTGCTGTACTCAGTCTACCCATTCAAATGCTGATCTTATTCAGAACCCCTCCCACCACTCCCCACTGACATACCCAGAATAAGGTTTGACCAAATTTTGGGGCACCCTGTGGCTCAGTCACATAGACACATAACATTAAACATTACACACAGCTTTTGGAGAAGATTCTAGCCTTGACCAGCTCTCTTGACTTCTAGCTTAGCTCTTTCTGTACTATGCCACAATGCCAATTCAAAATGAAATTATGTGTAAGGCATTTTTATAAGCCTGGGCAATTCATTTTAATCAAGTCAAGATCCCTTTAGGTAAATTATGTGGGGCATTATTCACTCTACTGACATTTGGATTAGAAAGGTAATAATTATTTAATTGTACTTGAAGCTCTTAGGAACCCTTGGGAGAGGTATCCCTGAACAGATAATCTGTTCTGTTTCTGTTTGATTCACCTTAGAAGAGGTATTTCTGCAGATATAGTCAGTGATCAATCAACAGTCAGGGGTGGGAATAAAGTGAGTTCTCTGTCGCAGTATCCATAACTTCCTGTAGTAGAGTTTATAAAACAAGTACAGGAGAGAGTGGTATCTCTCAAGCACTGTTCACTTCCACCACCACACATCCTTAAGATCTACAAAATCCCCCCAAACAGTACTGTACCACATCTATTTGTCTAAAGATTATATTAGTTGGCCTTCACAAAACAGACAGAATCATTCACTCAGTATTTGTCCTTGTAAAATTCACTGGTAAATTTCAAACCTGGATTCTCATGGCCTATCCTAGGTAACACCAGGAACTTGGGGATGGGTGATGCAAGATCTCACCAAGATATGCACATGAATGCATAGGAGCTGTGCCCACATGCACTTTCCCCCACTAATAGAGAGAATATGGGCTTACTTTCAAAAAAACTTTATAAAACAGTGGTTACAATAGAGGGTAAATCATAATTATTCCCCTGGAAAGATTAAACATTAACCAAATAAGTATTTTTATCATGGGAAATATCTATCTATCTATCTATCTATCTATCTATCTATCTATCTATCATCATCTACCTACCTCCCACTGAATAAGGCATTAACAAAATACATATTTTTACTTTTATAAATTCATGGGAATCATATATGCATATATACACTGAGTGTCCAGATTATTATGATCACCCCATCAGTACTTCATTGGGCCACCTTTTGCCTTCAATACTGAGGTGGTTCTTTTTGGCATTGACTCCACAAGATGTTGAAAGGTGATGAGAGGAATCTGACACCATGCCTGATGAATAGCACTGTCCAGTTCTGTGAGATTTGATGGTTGTGGAACCAGCTGCCTGATGGCTCTTTTAACTTCATCCCACAAATGCTCAATTGAATTGAGATCTGGTGATTGTGGGGGCCACCTAAGCAAGGTAAAGTCTCCCTCATGTTCTTGAAAGCACTCCTGCACAATACGAGCACCGTGGCATGGTGCATTGTCTTGTTGGAAGAAGCCATCTCCATTGGGATACACCATCAACATGATAGGATGAACTTGATCAGCAATGATACTTAGGTATGTTGTGCTATTCAGATGTTGTTCCACATGAATTAATGGGCCCAAGTCATTCCAGGAAAACATGCCCCAAACCATAACACTGCCCCCACCAGCTTGAACGGTTGTACTCATGCATGTGGGGTACATGCTTTCATGCTGTTTCCACCAAATTCTCACTCTGCCATCTGCATGATGCAACTGAAAATGTGATTCATCGGACCACATGACTTTTTTCCAATGCTCAACTGTCCAATCCTTGTGTTCCTGTGCGAATTTGAGACATTTTATCTTGGTAACTGCAGACAGCAAAGGTGTTTGAATAGGCCTTCGGCTTTCATATCCCATACAATGCAGTGTACGGCTAATTTGCCTATAAATGTCATAATAATCTGGCCACTCAATATATATATATATATATATATATATATATATATATATATATATCCCAAATGAACGTGTTGTTTGTGTATCAGATGGGGCTCATCTAGTCTCATTTTCTGTGTGCTGTGAGAACAGAGCCTATATGAGTATTTCTCCAAATGAGAAAGCAAAAACAATTCTATCATTTCTATTTCATTTCAGATTACTTAATAAGGAGAAACCAGAGAGTTTAAAATTAATTGAAAGAGCCAGACTAGTACTGGGAAAGTTAATGAGAAGCTTTTATGAGCTATAATTTTTATTTATTTATTTGTCCAATTAACTATTTATAATATACATTGGTTATGGCCAGTGTATAATAGCCTTCTGGGTGCATTTACTGCTCTAATTACCTAAAAAACAAGCCCTGCCCTTACAACTTGTAACCTAATCAGATTCAGGAAAGCAGAACATACATATATGGAGTAAATGGAATTTGCTGAGCCCTCTCTCAAAATAAGATTTCAAGGAAATTTCTTTGCACCCAGTAAGAGGCCATGGTAATTTCTGTGTGTCTACTAATCAATAAGTTAATAAATAGGTTATTAATCAACTACTATACATAAGACATTGTGGGGGACAAGATGAGAAGAGAAAAAAAGCATTACATACTACATATTTTCAACAAAATCTAGCAATGACCACCTTCTGTGTGCCAGGTACACTACGTGTATCTTCTTTAAAAGCTTTACATTAATCCAACATAAATTACATTATTATCTCCATTCCCCCACCTTACAAGCCAGAAAACTGATTTAGTAGCTTAAATGATCCATATCAACAATTTCCCTCTTAACTGTAGCATTATCCAGACATAACATATGATTCCCTTTCTAGGTGATAGAAAATGCATTAACTTGCCATCATGCTGATAAAATAAAATTAGTACATTCCAATGTTGTTTTATCAGGTGAAATTCACATAACAGAAAGCTAACCACTTAAAGTATAAAAGTTAGTTGCCACATTCACAAGGACAACTTTATATTTTAACTTGTCAAACCTATTGATGTTTTAGAAAGAACACTCACTGAGCATCCCAAATTCTGAGTACTGGTTCTTGCTCATCCAAAGGAACTCTTGTGACCTTGACTGAACTTCTCTAGAACTAAGGTATCTCTGTAGAATGGCCACTAATTTGCACTGTTTGCCTCAAAATCACTTTGAAGAGTGATTAAAGATATAGGCATTGTTCCATCCCCAGAGTCTAATTCAGTCACTTTGGCATAAATTAAGTTTAAGAAGCCAAATTTAAGAACTATTATAGATGGTAATTTTTAAGATCCCTTTATAACCTCATATTTTATGATTCTGGAAAGCATGATATCATAGAACAAAGCCAGAATTACCAAAAAGCCACGTTTAAAAAAAAGGTGAAATCAAACAGAGGGGCATTAGGTTTAACACTTGTATAAGGATACCTGACATTTGAAAAATATTTTTAATTGATTTTAGTGAGAGAAGAAGGGACAGGGAGAGAGAGAGATAGAAACATCCATGAGAGAGAAACATCAACATTAATTGTCTGCCTCTTGCATGACCTCTGCTGAGGATCAAATAGGAAACTCAAACATGTGCCCTGACTGGAATTGAACCAGCAATCTCTTGGTGCATGGGTTCATGGTCAACCACTGAGCAACACAGGCCGGGCAATATGTGACATATTTTTTAATGATTAAAATTATTTGAAAATTTATATACAAAAAGGATGTCTTCCAGTAAAAGGTAAAGGAAGTAATAGAAATTCAGGTAGCAATTGGCTCCAAAAGATCCCTAATTCAGTTTATGAAAATGGGCATTTATATATATAAAAGGCTAATATGCAAAGTGTCCCCTCGAGAGTTTGACTGGGACACTGGAGTTCAATCACTCGCTATGACATGCACTGACCACCAAGGGGTGGCATAGAATGAAGGAAGGCCCCGACTGGCAGCCGTAAGACTCTGATTGGCCCTGATTGCCGGCCAGGCCTAGGGACCCTACCTGTGCTTGAATTTCATGCATCGGGCCTCTAATTTTCTGATAAATATAAACCAACTGCTCCTGTCACTCATCCACTTTCAGGTCATCATCAAGCTGCATATTGATTCCTCATATAGACAGTATGATGACTCTTATAAAGAATACATATTGGACATGTTCCATGAAGAGTCTGATTCAGAATGCTGGTTTCATACCCTCAAAAATGGACTTTTAACACATTTCCCTGATAATTTTTATTAAAACATGAGGGTAGTAAACAACATAGACAATAGTTCATTTTATTGTGATATAGCCAATCAAAAGACAAAAGGCTTATGTCATTTGTGTTTATCAGCTATCCATACTAATTCCTTTCTCAGCTATTTCCTCCCTTAATCTCAGTTGGTTTTCCATTCACAGCTTTAGTTGCAAACAAAATTCAAAGTGTTGATTTCCTACAAATGCAGTTCTTCAATTGCCTACTCTCAGCTCTAAACCTATCTGTTTGTATGTTTCCAGAGCTTCTGATGTGTCAGGCTTACTGGTCTTTACTGAGTGAGTATACATTTGTACAAGTTGACTCTGAATGGTTTACTTTTACTACCAGAAGCAACAATGTGGAAGAGATTTCTTGGCAAATAAGAAACATGGAGGTAGAGCTGGATATTATCTGAAATGAATTCAAGTTATGATGACTTTACTTTCCTGAGATCTAGTTTTACTGGACAATAATATTTTGGGTATATGATTTTCTACTAAAGTTCATTTTTGGTCTGAGAGTGATTTTTCTTTGCTCTTTCAATGCATTTCTCAGTCTATTTTATAATAGATGTCACAGCACTTGCATTTCCCACTATTCCATCTTGCCTATTAAGAATCACCCACTGAATATTGCTGTACACAGTATTTCTTTGAAGTGCAATGCAATTTTTTTAAATGCTGAAAAATGGGCCCAAATATCTATTCCCTGATTATCAGATAATGACCTTTCCTGGTATTATTAGGACCTATCACTGCACAATCTTTTAAGAACAGGTGTCTTGTTTTGTTATGTCTTGCAAAAAACAATAACATCCGTGTTTCCCACTTTTAGCCCACCCCTACAACACACAAGCAAATACTAAATTCTTAGAAAGTCTTCTTTTGCCTTACATGGGTTTCTGGTGGTTTTAATATTTTGTTAGAACAAGGAAAGGGACAGGAAGGTGAGAGTTTGTACTTAAGGGCTATGGATCTTAAGGTGCTTTGACTGATTCAGCTCTACCCATCCCGCCCCCAACCATCAGTCCACCCTATAAGATTCTTGGTTTCTGTTTGATTATGTAGGCCAGCCCACCTGCTCTCACCGTCGCTGAACCCCAGATATCAGCCTTCATAAACCCAAACTCCCACAGAGTCATCAGGTCACCATGCACTTTGTCCAGCAGATGTGTCTGACAGTCTCCCATTCTGCAAAAATCACCTGCTATATTAATCATCTCCTTAATCTTCCAACTTTCATCCAAAGATGTACATACCAAAATAATAGGCACTGGTGTTTTCAAACAAGAATAGACAGATAGACACAACACATGAGAAACAGCACAGCTAAATCCTCGACAGTTTAAAAGTTTCCCAAGAGAAAAAGATCTCTAAAATTGAGGCCATCCAGGAGAAGCGGATTGGTGGTAGCCGTATGTTAATTTTGTCATGGTGGTAAATTTGATTCACTCATTTTTGTCTATTTGATAACCACTAAAATTACACAAAATATGGGAATAGTGATCAGAGATCAAAAATGCAAGATCCAGCCCTAACCGGTTTGGCTCAGCGGATAGAGCATCAGCCTGTGGACTCAAGAGTCCCAGGTTCGGTTCCGGTCAAGGGCATGTACCTTGGTTGCGGGCACATCCCCAGTAGAGGGCGTGCAAGAGGCAGCTGATGATGTTTCTCTCTCATTGATGTTTATAACTTTCTATCCTTCTCCCCTCCTCTTTGTAAAAAATCAAGAAAATATTTTTTTTAAAAAAAAATGTAAGATCCATAACAATTTACTTGCATAACACCCATAATGTGAGCAAGGAAACTTTCAGATCTAAATAGTCAGAGATAAGCTAAAAAACAAAGCTGATATATCCACAACCATAAGCAAACCCACTCTCTAGGGCAGGGGTGGGCAAACTTTTTGACTCAAGGGCCACAATGGGTTCTTAAACTGGACGGGAGGGCCGGAACAAAAGCATGGATGGAGTGTTTGTGTGAACTAATATAAATTCAAAGTAAACATCATTACATAAAAGGGTAAGGTCTTTTTTATATTTAGTTTTATTCATTTCAAACAGGCCGGATTCGGCCCGCGGGCCATAGTTTGCCCACGGCTGCTCTAGGGTAATCTCAACCTTTCACTTGCTAGTGTTTCTGAGGGAAACAGGTCATAATTGACAAAGAAAGCTTTAGGAAATAAAATTGCTTACCAAGCAAGGTTAGCAGATAAGAATTTCTTGTACTTGGTAAACAGAACTTGTTTGAAATGCCCCAATCTGGTAATCAGCCTGATGCACAAGCTCTAATCCTAGAGGGCATCCTTTTCTTAAGAGAGTAGGGAGGACATGCTGGACAGAGGCATGTAAAAGTTTCCCAGCCTGAAAAGCACCTGGTATTTTTGAGAGCCCAGAAGGCCAACATGGCTGGAGTGAAGTGAGTGAATGGAGAGCGACCAGAGGCAGATTTGGAAGGACAGGCCAGGTCTATATCCACCACTAAAAGGAGCTGAAAGTCCCAATCTAATGGGAAATCACTGAGGGTTTATACTCTCTGGCTGCCAGGTGTAGATAAGTCAGCATGCTATGATGACCCTGTGGTTGGCCAGCACCATCTTCATGTGTTGCCAAGTCAACACTTATCTCATGTATGAAGAGCAACTAGACACCCTCTCAATGCTCAGATCAGAGGTCCTCAAACTTTTTAAACAGGGGGCCAGTTCACTGTCCCTCAGACATTCCACACATGCGCGCTGCGGGTCTGGGACGAGTTGGCTGCTAAGCGGGACAGGCAGCGGTGGCAAAAACACCCGGCGGGCCAGATAAATGTTTTCAGTGGGCCACGTGTGGCCAGCAGGCCGTAGTTTGAGGACCCCTTGAGTTAGTCACTAAATAACTCTCTCTGTTATGTTACCCTTTTATGCTATTTGTACTTCACTCACTCGCCATTTTATATATTTCTGCAACTAAATTATATGAAATAATATGTTTGACACATAATAATTGCAAGTATTCATTCCTTCTTTTCCTCCTGAGCTACAAAGAGTCACTCCTCATTTTCTCTTCCCTGCAGAGAAGAGTGCTGCAGATTGTTTTAATTAGAAATTAGCACAATCAAGGGATTTTGGAAAGCAAGGTGAGTAGGGAAAAGTGGCAGTTGGCAAGTATATACAAACACATTTGGGTACGAGCCATGGGTATGGAAAGCCAGAGAAAGAATCAGGGTTTACTAGTGAGTGAGTCAGAGGGATGAGAGCTTGCAAGAGTGTGAAGTTAGAAGGTAAAAATAATGGTCCTTTGTGACTGCCTGGGACAGGTTGACTTTGCTGGTGGGAGAGAAGTTGAAGTGGTCAGAAAAGAAGTAAAGAATCTCTGCATCTTCACTCATATATCCCATGTCATAGCCTAGAGTAGGTCTTAGAGGCTCAACACTGCTGTTACACAATTATGAATAAATATGCTTTAGGAAGCAATAAGCTGTCAAACTGAGGTACTATCAAAACCCTCCTGAGGGAGGCCTGTGGAGCCCATGAAAAATGGTTCTACCTGGCCTTGTGTTGTGCAGAGAATTAAAGAGTGGCTTGCTCATGTTGATGACTGTCATATAAACAACATGAACATAATCAGAGAAATGTGGCCATGGCTTGATTGTTGGAAGGCAGTAAAGAAGAATAACAAAGAATGAAAAGTGAATAATTATGTTTTACTAAGAAGATATTCCTTAATAGAATCATGGTAAAGAATTACAAAGACTGGAAAGGCCTTTCTGAAGAGCACCAGTATCATGATTCAGATCTATTGTAGTTTAAACCCATGGAGCATTTTCCTCTAGGTCAGGCCCTCGTCCATCCTTGCAAGAGCATCATCCTTTAAAGTTTTACCTATTGGCCTAACGCTGGTGTCCACCTCTTCTTTCTGGCAAAAGTCATAGTCTAGTCATTTGATCTCATAGCCAGTGGCTCGTTGGGCCGTTTAATGAATAGTTCATTAATTTCAACTTCTGATTGGGGTGGAAGTCTATCCAGTAGTCATTTATAGGAATTCTACAAAAAATGTCAAAGTTCCAATGCTCCTAAAGATCAGGAATTCTCAAACCCTCTGAGACTTACATAGAAAACTATGGAAGCCAAAAATCTGACAAAGGAAGAAGGCTAGAGATGAGGAACCTGCCTGCATCTGATTCACACTGTGCAGATCCTAGGTTTAAGTTGAAGCCTATCCCCAAAGGTGTTTTCCAAATATGGCAACTATAGAGGAGGATTAGTAACCCTATTCCTCCCAAACCCAGGTAAGGGCTGCTGATGTATATGAATGGTGGGAGGGTTTATGGTTATGTGAGGATGAGACAGGATGATCTCAGGAGGAAAGTTTTCTGGCGTTGGTTAGATAGGATGCTCTTGGAGTGGGTGCCAGCATCTGTGGAACTATTCTAGGATTCGGCATTATATACTTCTTCAATAAGAAGTGATTTATTATACTGAATCACTCCTTTCTTCAATTTCACACACACACACGCACACACACACACACACACACGCATGCACACACACACGTACATAAACCAAGGTATGCATAAGGCAACCAAAATCCTAGCACTGACGCTGACAGCACGTCAAGACAGATAATCAAAACAAAGTAGGGAAAAAAATGTCTTGGGAGTAAATAACACACTATGCTTGGATGAACCTGCCTCTCGTAAACCTCTCTGAAACATATATTTTCAGACAGATGTTTTTGTTCTCATTGTTCAATAATGAAGGGAAAAATAGGAAGAGATAAAAGTGGCTTACAGGGAGAGAACGTCGTGCTAGGAAATGTGGGTGGAGCAGTTGCACATTGTACACAACGCCCAAACATCAATAGAAACCGTACTTGTTTTTCATATGACATAATTGCCAATGCCCTTCATACTCACCAAAATAAGACACGAATTAGATGCCAGAATCCACAATATATACAAATTTTCTGATTAAAGTCATGAGTAATAAATGATTTGAATATATATTTGGATCTGCTAGTTTTTCACCATGATGTATACAATTATTTATTTCCCTTTGGTGAGTTAAAGGCATTCAGTTACTTAACGGCCTTGCCTGAATCTAGTTCCATAAACATTCATTGTAAGTCTTATTTTAAAAGCTCTAGTGTTTTCCTTCCCCTAACCAAGCTATAAAATTTGGCTCTGTCTTGTTTAATGCATCCCCTCATCTCATTACCATATCCTGTTCATATAAGCAGTATAAATAAAAATATAAAAAGAAGGGAGCTTTACATTTATGACTTCAACTTGTGTGAGCTTTTATTTAAACATAGCTAATTAATAAGTATTAAACTTGAATATGCTATGCCTTTTATGTTAACACATATCATTACATTTAAAACTCTGTGTAAGCAGTTAGTTTATATGCTGGCTTCTATTTCAAGTTTTAATTATTCTGTATGAGATAGGTAATGTAAAAATTAACCACCTTTAACTCCTGAACAGGAAATAAAAAGTCCTTTGTTCTATTAGTAGTGATGCATTTGACAACCATTAACCACCTTAACTCTTGTCCCTTAAGTAGTGACAAAAGTGGTTTCTTTAAAGAGTTGAGATACAGACATTTTGCCTATAACATGATGAGTGAAATCTTTTAAAAATAATCATTTAAAATATGTAGAATGTTTAAAGATTTTAATCAAGCAAAGCCCTGGACCATAGTGCATGAGATAGGAAATAAACAATGAAATATTAGTAGGGGAACCAGAACACTTAATGATACATTCTATTCATATTTAGTTGATTAACTGAAGATCTGAGAAGTTTGGAGTAAACAAAAATTAAAAAAAATGGGCCTATCTCAGATATCATTTTCCTTTTAGTGGGTGTGGGAGATAATTTTAAAAGTTAAAAAGTAAAGCAGGACTTAAAGTTTTTAAAAAGAGAGAATCAACCTAACTAGTAAAACTTAAATTGCCCCATTCAGATTGAATAAGCTCTCTTGAATCAGTCTAATTTCCTTCAACCCTTTATTGTCAGTATTAGTTAGAACTTTTCTTATAGCCAGTGACAGACTCAGGTTAAACTAACTCGAGAGAAAATGGGATAATTTATTGGCCAACACCAGCAATTGCTCTGAACCAACAATCCACAAGAAATATACAGATGCCAGAACAGTTAAAATCAGATTGTTAATCACAACAAGGTCTCTCTCTATATATATCTCTTGCTCTCTCTTTCTCTCTCCATGTTGATGAATGCTGGCTCAATTACTTTTCCTCACTACACATGGCAGAAAACATAGGTGCCAACAATTCATATGTTTAAGTATCCTATGGGTACCATTATAGAGACAGATTTGTTCTCTTTAGGACTAAAATATTCTAAATTTCCCTTATGCTCACACCTTGGTAAATTAACTCTCGTCTGATTATCCTATTTTGACTATGCTATAGGTTTCCTATTGTGACCTTGATTGATATAAGCATGCAATCAAGAATCACCCTATGTTTTAGAAATAGCAATGCCATGTAAGAGGAAAAGCAATTTTTTTTAAAAAAAGAATAACTTGTACTTGTGATAAGCATAGCTAATAGAACAAGGAAAGCAGGTTTTTTTTTTAAAAAAAAAAAAAATATATCCTTGGAGGCTTGTGCAAGAATACTGCCATCTTTTAAATAACTGAGTAGAGGAGATTTTTGCTTCCAGGTAACTAATACTAATCGATTACTTTTGATGTGAATAATTATAAAACTGGAAAAAATGTATGAGGGTGCTGTTTGTAGGCCTTGGATGACAGGCAGTGTAATACTACAAACACTGAGGAAAGGGAAAGCCTCTGAGGGGATCACCCTCATTTTCAGCTGGAGACAATTTTCCAACCTGGCACAGTGAGCTGTAGTTCAGAGAGAATATGGAGGTTCTACTGAAATGAGGTAGGATCATGGTGTAGGGGAGCTGAAGGAGCTGTAATCTGACAGCCAGGGCATCGCATAGGAAGAAACTGTGCTGGTGGTGGGCAGAAGTCTGTTTGGTGATTTGAGGCAAGTCTTTCATTAAGAACTGGGCTGCACATGTGCAAGGTGAGACTTTATCAGACTTACCAGAAAATAGCTGGCATAGGGTTAAGAGCTCAACATTAAAAGTTTAACAGTGCTAGAAGTTGGAATTTGGTCCAGACAGAGTATAGATTTTTTTAAAGACCGGAAGTGCCCTAGGAATCTAGTTGAGGCATGACAAGGTTTAGTGCAGATTATTCTAGACCTGCCCAGTAAAACAAACAAACAAACAAACAAAAAAAAAAACAAAAAAAAAAACACAAGCCCTTAAAAAGGCCTCATGGAATATGCAATTTGGAAGAATTTGAATTCTAGCAAGTTGGAGTGACTTGGGAAATACTTTATGCTTTGTCAGATCTGCATTAACCAAGTGAAATCCACACTTATGCAACTTTTAAGGTGTTTAATGAACAACTAAATTTCTTACTAGAACAAAAATCAAGACACAAGAATATAACAGAATTCATATACTCTACAATATATTATCCAAAATACCTATTATAACATAATAAATTATAAGATAGCAAAGAAATAGAAAAAAATATGATCTATAATCACACAAGAAAGCAGTCAATAGAAACCAGATTTGTTATAATCTTAATGTTGACACTGGCAAACAAAGATATAAAAGGAAGTATTATAAACACATTCTGAGAATTCAAAGGAAAGATATTCAAAGAATTAAATAAGATGTGATATAAAAAGTTAACTGAAAGGAGTCCTGAGGAGAAATTTGAAATTTAAATAATAAAAAGACCAAATAAAATTCTAGAACTAAAAAAAAGTAAGTGAAAGGAAAAATAATTCACTTATAGGGTATATCAGCAGATGCGAAATCATTGAAAATGGTCTCAGCAAATTTGATGATAGACAAAAAAAAAACTATGCAATCTGAAGAATAGCAAGAATATTAAAGAAAACTGAAGAGAGCAATAGTGACCAGTTAAATCATGGGAAAATGGTCTTCATATGTATATAAATTGAGTCCTAGAAGTAGAAGAGATTGTAAATGAAGAAAAGGGGTATTTGAGGAAATAATGACCAATTTTTTTCTCTCAATTTTTAATGAAAAACATTGACCTATGGACCCATAAAATCAGGAAATCCCAAAGAGAAAAAATACAATGAAAACATCTAAGTACATCATAGCAAAACTAATAAAAAGCAAATATAAATAAAATCTCTTAAAAATAGAGAAAAGAAACAAGTTGCTTACAAGGATAAAACAGTGAATTATAACTGACAATGATACAAAGTATAGCTTATTTTTTTATGAAAAATAATGGCAAGCAGAAGATAATGAAATGACATTTTTTAAAGTGCTAAAAGAAAAACAAATTATCAACCCATAATTCCATATCCAGTGAAAATATCCTTCAGAAACAAGAATGAAATAAAGGCATGTTCAAATAAATCAACTCTGGTAGAAGTTAATACCAGTAGGACTTCACTACAAGAAATATAAAAGAATATTCAGAATAAAGGCAAATAGTACCAGATGGAAATATATCTATTGGAAGGTATAAAGAGCCCTAGAAATGGTAAATAAGTAAATTTAATAAATACTTTTTTCCCCTAATTATAAACTTCTTAAAAGGTGACTGAGTCTAAGGCAAAAAACAATAACATTGTAAGGTCGTTATTTTAACATTTGTTAAAACAATGTAAAAATAATAGTACAAAATGGAGATGTGGGTAAATAAAAATGTACTATTATAAGTTTATTAAATTTATCAAGTAGGATATGGGAAGTCAAAAATGTCAGGTATGAAGTGGAAAGTGGGACATCATACAGTATCAACTTTACATAGGCTTTGATGAGTTAAGTTGCATATTGGTAGGCTTAGAGCAATAACAACTACAAAAAAGATATATAGCTAAAAAAAGAATAAAAATAGAAATAATAAATTTTAATGCTAAAATCTTGAATTAATCTCAAAGAAAGCAGGGAAGAAATAAAGAGAAAAATTCAAAAGCAAAAGTAAAAAGAAATAGAAAAATCATAGATATAAGTCCAACCACAGTAATAATTATTACATTACATTAAATTAACTAAACACTCCAATTATGAGGCAGAAATGTCAATCTATAAAAAAAGCAAGACTCTACTGAATAGTGGCTTCAAATGGTGCACTTTACATGAAAATACATATAGATTGAAAGTTAAATGAGGGGAAATGTATATTATGAAAATATTAAGCTTAAGAAAGCTGGAATGGAAAAAAAAAGAAAGCTGGAATGGCTAAATTAATAATAGCCAATGAATATTACAAAAATAAAGGGGGATATTTGATCATGATAAAAGGTAATGATAAGGAAGACACAAATCCTAAAAATATATGGATCTCGCCCTGACTGGTTTGGCTCAATGGATAGGGCATCGGCCTGCGGACTGAAAGGTCGCAGGTTCGATTCCGGTCAAGGGCATGTACCTTGGTTGTGGGCACATCCCCAGTAGGAGGTGTGCAAGAGGCAGCTGATCGATGTTTCTCTCTCATCGATGTTTCTAACTCTCTATCCCTCTCTCTTCCTCTCTGTAAAAAATCGATAAAATATATTAAAAAATATATATATGGATCTAGTAAAATAATTTCTAAATCAGTAAAGCAAAACATACAAAACTAAAGGAAGAAATTAACAAATCCGTACCATAGTTGGGAATTTTCACATATCCTCTCAGTAATGGGTAGAAAAAGTAAAACAAAACAAAACAAAACAAAACAAAACAGAACAAAACAAAAAAACAATATTAAACCACAAAGTAGATAAACAATTCTGAACCACACTATCAGTCTGCCCTAACTAATATTTATAGGACACTACATAAGTGCTCATTGAACATGTATTAAAATAGTTGATATCCTGGGCAATAAAATTAGTCTCAACATATCGTAAAACATTTAAGTCGTAGAGTATGTTCTCTAATCATTAAAATAAAATAGTTAATAAAAAAAAGAGATACATAAAAACTATCCCCAAATTATTTGAAACTTATATATTTCTAAATAACCGATACATCAAAGCAAAAAATCATAATGAAAAGTAAAGAAAATATCAAATTAAAGGATAATAAAAATGCAACGTATCAACTAAGAAAGCATTAAAAAGGAAACCCATAATTTTTAAAAATATATTTTTATTGATTTCAGAGAGGAAGGAAGAGGGAGAGAGAGATAGAAACATCGATAATGAGAGAGACTCATTGATCAGCTGCCTCCTACAGGCCCCCTACTGGGATCGAGTCTGCAACCTGGGCATGTGCTCTGACCAGGAATTGAACTATGACTTCCTGGTTCATAGGTCGATGCTCAACCACTGAGCCAAGCCTCCTTGACAGAAATTTATAGTTTTAAATGCATCTATTAAAAACAGTTTTAAAATTATCTAATATTTTACATTAAAAATTATAAAAATAAGCAAATTGAAATCAAATTACATGAGAGGAAAAAGTGAAGAGGAGAACAAAACAAATAAATAGGAAGGAACAAAAAATATAAAATATCTAAAAAGTAAAATCTTGGGTCTTAGCAAATATTTTAAAAATCGATAAACTATTTTTTCCATCATTATACATAGTTACAAATTTTTCTCTTGTGATGAGAACTTTTAACATCGACTCTTTCAGCAATATAATATTATTAACTATAGTCACCATGCTGTTTATTACAGATGAACTCTTCATAAGAATATTAGGAAATATAAAACAAGAATTACCAATATCAAAAATAAAAACATGGTTACTACTTTAGGTATTACAAGCAGAAAAACAGATAAGAGAATATTATGAATAATTTCATGACAATAAATTTGATTACTTATATTAAATATAAACTTATTTGATAAACACAATTTACCAAAATTGAGATAAGAAATAATGTCTGAATAACCTTATATTCCTTTTAAAATTTCTTTAAAAATTGAATTTGTAACAAAATAAACCTTCTTCCCTAAAAAAAGCTTCAAACTAGGTTGCTTTCACTGATGAATTTTATCAGACATTTAAGGAAAAAGATAATAGTCATGTTCCACTTAACCATGGGGATATGTTCTGAGAAATTCATCATTAGATACACATCATAGAATGTACTTATGCAAACCTAGATGGTATAGCCCATTACACAGCTAGGCTATATGCCGGGAGCCGGTCCATCCTTGCTGTTTCAAAGGACCTGGCATATATGGCATACTGTTCTTAATATGTTTGCTCCCCTTAGCGCTGTGTGTTTTAACCAAGGTCACCTCTCCAAGAAAGGTTGTTTCCCCAGGTAGGAATTTTTCCCTGAAGTCAGGGAGGGGATGAAACTCCTTAACTAAGTGCCAGGCGGGTAGTTAATCACTTCAACTACAAACAATCATGCTTAAGCTACATAATCTTTACTCCCTGGAATGGAGATAAGAAACGCCCTAACCTTTGGAATAGAGATTGATAGGATTGGAATCAACTGGTATAAATACAGTTGAAACAAGACAACAGCAGACAGAACTTAGGAGACAGAGAGAGAGAGAGAGAGAGAGAGAGAGAGAGAGAGAGAGAGAGAGAACCTAGGCACAGAACCTACACAGAACGTTCACTAGAGACAGAAGAACTTCGCTGGAGAGAACATGGCAAAAGATCCTGGACTGAACCTGACTACAGAAATTGGCAAGAGAACCTGACTAGAACCTGGTGACTGAACCTGGCTGGAGAACCTGGACAGAACCTGGCTGGAGAACCTAGCGAGGGAACATGGCTACAGAACCTGGCTGGAGAACCTGGAGAACCTGGCTGGAGAACCTAGCAAGAGACCATGGACACAGAACCTGGCTGGAGATCCTAAACAGAACTTCGCTGGAGATCCAGACCAGAACTTGGCTGGAGATCCTGGCTAGGCTGCTGATCAACTGAACGCTGTCTCCGTGTCATTCCTTCTTCGCCGACTCCGTCCACACCTTTGGGGACCCCTGGACCCGCTGGGGTTGGACCCCAGCAGCTATATATGTATAGCCTATTGCTCCTATGCTACAAACTTGATTTAACATGAGATTAATCAGGGGATGAGGTAAACATGAGGTATATGAGGCTGCTGCCAACATAGCACACACACTGTTTTATAGCAATTTTTTATAAGTAGAAAGAGGATACTCTAAAATAATGACATAAAGCATCAATAACATGTAAAAAGCATTTTCTAAAAAACTCAACTAACATCACACTTAATGGTGGAAGACTAAATGCTTTTTTCAGATTAGGAACGGGCATCACTTTGATTGTGTTGAAGGTCCTAGCTATGTAACAAGGCAAAAAAAAAAGGCATACATATTAAAAATCAATAAGTAAAAAAGGTCTCTGTCTGGCTGGTGTGGCTCAGTGGTTGAGCATCAACCCATGAACCAGGACATCGCAGTTGGGCATGTGCCTGGGTTTCAGGCTTCATCCTCAGTGCGGGGGTTGTGGAGGGGGTGTGGGAGGTATTCGATCTATGATTCTCTCCCATCATTGATATTTCTGTCTCTCTCTTCCTCTCCTTTCCTCTCTCTGAAATCAGGAAAACATATTTTTTTAAAGTTTTTATTTGTAGGCAATTACCTACATAAAAGATTCTTTCAAAAAAAATCTCAAAAACTTGTACTGATAAACAAATTTTAGAAAGCTTGCAGTATAAAAGGTCAATATAAAAAATCAATTGTATTCTATTGGCCAGCAATAAACATATGGAATTTAAAATTAAAAAAATAACACTATTATAAAAATACTAGAGGCCCGGTGCACAAAAATTTGTGCACTCAGGGGGAAGGGGGTGTCCCTCAGCCTGGCCTGTGCCCTCTCGCAGTCTGAGACCCCTCGGGAGATAACGACCTGCTGGCTTAGGCCTGCTCCCGGGTGCCAGAGGGCAGGCTCAATCCCTAGGTGCAGCCCCTAGTCAGGCTCAGAGCAGGGCCTATTGGGAAGTTGGGGCGCCGCCCCCTGTCATGCACAGAGCAGGGCAGATTGGGAGGTTGCGATGCCACCCCCAGTCAGGCTCAGGGTAGGGCCGTATCAGGCACAGAGCAGAGCTGATCAGGAGGTTGCGGCGCCACCCCCTGTCACGCACAGAGCAGGGCCCATCAGGAGGTTGAGGAGCTCCCCCCTGTCACTCAGAGAGTAGGGCCCATGGGGAGTTGGGGCACCACCACCCCCTGTCACACACAGAGCAGGGCGAATCAGGGGGTTGGGGCGCCGCCACTCTCACACTCAGGGCAGGGCCGATGGGGAGGTTATGGCTCTACCCTGTCACACACAGAGCAGGGCCCATGGGGGGGGGGGGGGCGCGCTGCACCCTGTCACATACAGAGCCTGCTGGCTTAGGCCTGCTCCCGGGTGGCAGAGGGCAGGCCCAATCCCTAGGTGCAGCCCCTGGTCAGGCTCAGAGCAGGGCCGATCAGGGGGTTGGGGCGCCGCACCCTGTCACACACAGAGCCGCAGGGCGATCAGAGGTTGGGGAGCTCCCCCATATCAGGCACAGAGCAGGGCTGATCAGGAGGTTGGGGCACCGCCCCCTGTCACACTCAAGGCAGGGTCGATGGGGAGGTTGCAGCGCCACCCCCTGTCACACACAGAGCCGCAGGGCCATCAGGGGGTTTGGGTGCTGCACCCTGTCACGCTGATCCCAGTGCCGGGAGGCCTCTCGGCTCCGCTGATCGTGGTGCTGGGAGGCATATTACCCTTTTACTATATAGGATAGAGGCCTGGCGCACGGATAGGGGCTGGCTGGTTTGCCCTGAAGGGTTTCCTGGATCAGGGTGAGGATCCCCACTGGGGTGCCTGGCCAGCCTGGGTTAGGGGAGGATGGCTGTTTGCAGCTGGTCACACACCATTCAGGGTGGGGGTCCCCACTGGGGCTTGGCCAGCCTGGGTGAGGGGATGATGGCTGTTTGCAGCGGGTCACACACCCTTCAGGGTTGGGGTCCCCACTGGGGTGCCTGGCCAGCCTGGGTGAGGGGCTGAGGGCTGTTTGTAGCTGGTCACACACCCTTCAGGGTGGGGGTCCCCACTGGGGTGCCTGGCCAGTCTGGGTGAGGGGCTGAGGGCTGTTTTCAGGCTGGCGGGTGACGGAAGCTCCCAACCACTCCTTTTTTCTTTTTTTCTTTTTTTATTCTGGGCCAGCTTTAGCTCTGAGGCTCCAGCTCTTAGGCCTCCGCTCCTGAAAGCAGGTATCTGGTTTGTTTCAGTTCGAAACAATGTATAACTCCAGCTCTGACTCCAGCTCTGAGATCCCAGCTCGCTGAAAGCTGATTTCTGGGGTTTTGTTTAGCGTCTATATTTGTTACAATGTTTTTTAAACTGCAGGCTCAGAGGCCTACAGTGGCAGGCGGGGAACGTTGGAGTCCTCTGTCACTGAAGCAAGCAAGCCTCATGTTAGTTTCAAGCTGACTGGCTGCCAGCCGCCATCTTGGCTGACAGTTAATTTGCATATCTCACTGATTAGCCAATGGGAAGGGTAGCGGTCTATGCCAATTACCATGTTTCTCTTTTATTAGATTAGATTTGCAGTCAGTTTCATAAAATGTATTTAAAACCTCTACAATGAAAATTTTTTAAATTGCTGAAAGTAAAGAAGATATGCATAAAATAAGAGGTATGGCATTTTCATGGTTTAACTCAATGTTGTTAAAATATCAATTCCCCTTAATTGATCTATAGATTCAGCACAATCCCAAATGTAATCCGAATAGGCTTTTTTTTGCAGATGTTGACAAGTTGATTCTAAAATTCATGTAGAAATGCAAAGACTTAGAATAGGCAAAAAAATTTTGAAAAACAACAAAAGTTGGATGACTTATTGGACTTACTCTATAGCTATAATAATCAAGACTGTGGTATTAGCATAACAATCATCCTATAGATCAATGGGAAAGAATAAAGAGTGCAACAATAGATCAACACATATAAATCAATTTCAACACAGGTGCCAACATAATTTAATAAAATTAAGATATTATAGGGAAAAAATATTCATCATTTCCAAGTAGCAGCAGCTGGAAATGAGAGGTAGAGAAACCCTCTCATAGACAAAGATTTTGCCATAAGGATCAATGTGACTGCTAAGAGATCACAGATAATTGGCAAAGCTGAGATCAGTACTACAGTTGCTCAGCTTTCTGTATTTGATTTAATCCACTGAGTCACTCTAAGCCTGTATTTGATTTAAAGTAGCATATTAATTTTTCTAATTGACTCATAGATACTTGACAGCTAAATTACAGTTATATATTTTTTTAATATATATATATGGGATGAGCAACATAAAAAGAGAAGGAAATTCTTTTTTTGAATCACATAGATTTAGATTTTAATAATCTACTTTCTTGTTTGATGATAGAACTTCTTCGTAGAAAAAAAAATTGTTTCTTTGCATTAATTAGATTTAATTTGTTTCAGTTATGAATGAAAGACCCTTAACAGAAAATTGACTTGTGTTTTATAGAATAAAATAAGGGCAAATAGATTATATGCTTTTTGTCAAATACATTATCTACAATGTAAGCTATTTTTAATTGCAGTAACCCATTTTGATGGAATCATTTCTTAATGAGATTTAGCTTGATTTGAGTACAGGAAAGAACCTGCATAAATTCCTCATTTGTTCCTGCTCATTTTAATAACAGCTCAAGTAATATTGTCTCAAAAAGATTATTTTTCAAATGTAGTTTATGAAGTAATAAGTCATTGATGTTAACATTTCTAGTCATTGTTACTACAAAGCTAGATATCACCAAAATCCACTCACTCCTATTGGATACACAGGATGTGGTCAAGGTTGGGCGGTACCATATATTATTACATTTTCCCTTTATCTCCTCACAAAGTTCATGCAATTTGTTTTTCATTGCATCATTTCTGACAGTGTGACAATTTTTAAATGGACTTCCTCCCAAAGAGCTAAAATACAGAGGGCAAAGAAGGAAAGTCATGTTATCACTGACTGACAGATGGGTTTTGTTCTGAAGGGCTGCATCTTCCTCTCCTTTCTCGCACCAACTCAACATTAAATATTGGTAATTGAATATTTCAGTGAGTTGAGATTGTGAAAAAAAGCCAGTTTGGACCTTGGACTATTTAGCATTTGTTGTTCATGACAGATAAAGGTGGATGATTCAGTCTGAAATATGTTAACTGATTACAAAGAAATTTCAAGAGACAATTCTTAATCCTCCAATAGAACTCATGCCCTTTCAAACAGACAGGAAGTTCCTGCTCTACTTATACTATTTCTCCAAATATATAAGCATTTTCATCTTTATTCTCTACTTTGAGAAACTTAATTTCATA
The DNA here is from genome assembly GCF_964212035.1 of Myotis nattereri. Classification (NCBI taxonomy): domain Eukaryota; kingdom Metazoa; phylum Chordata; class Mammalia; order Chiroptera; family Vespertilionidae; genus Myotis; species Myotis nattereri. Next base: position 76,795,482 of record NC_138077.1, read on the forward strand.
AGGATCAAATTGGATTCACTCTTTCCATTATTTTATTTTTTCTTTATAAATAGGCAGAAAAATCACGAAGTAGAGAAAAAAGTGCAATATGTAGACAGTTCACTATATATAAAATCATTTGTATACTCTTGAAATAGAGGTATCTTTGAATTGTGTCTTCTGGCTTGCTTTGCCATTAACATCAAGTAAAGGGGATGAGTCATCACTAATATAACCATTCAAACACTAAGAGTGAGAGTAAGGACCTTCAGAAATAAAAGGACTCAACTATTAGAGACATGGAATTCCAAGTTTAAAGTAATACAAATATGCACATCAAAAAGAGTACATCACACAGTAGTTTTTTTCTACAATTAGTTTTACTGATCATTACTTCACATGAATTTCCTATGTAGAAGGTGTATATCATTAAGAGAATGACCATGGAAATTACCTGTGCATTTTGGAAGAAAAATCTTCCCCATAGCTTGCTTTTTAAAATGACAAACTACAAGAATCTGAAATTCACCCTTTGCCATGACGATAAAACTACCACACTGAGATGCTGAAGGGTTCTTCTGGACAGTGGAGCCAATCCTTCCAGTTGCTAATCTGTATTAATAGCATCTCTCTTGTCATCATTCCTGGTTCTGCCATCTAGTATAACTGGAAGCATCTGGTATAACTAGAATTATGTGTGGTTTGTGACTACAGTGGGCTTGCTGTGAAAGCCTTCTCCATCCCCAGTCTTCCTACTAATCTAAACATAACATTACCTAATTTTAGATTACTAATCGAAAGTGTTTTGTTTTTTTTGTCTTCCAATATTTATCATCAAAGTAATATGGACTTACTACTATCTGCTGACAGTTATCAAAACAGCAGAAAAATCCCTTAAAATATATAGTTGTCCCAAAAATACAGTTAGTAGATGCTATTCTATTAGATTTTTTTAAATAAATGTTTACTAATTTAGAGAAACATGTACTCAGTTGGTTTTTATTTACTAGTAGTTGCTCTTTTGATCCAAGAACCAGAATATTACCAGCAAATCCTTTGCCAGAACCACAACTGTGACTTAGTCACCTTGTATTTTATTATTATCTAGTTCTATACTAGTACATGTGTCTTCCCTTCAACTGACAGCTTGAGCAAAGCAGGAAAGAGGAATTATTTTACATATGCAGGAATTCCAGGTTGGCATATTGTATGCCATTTACTAATACCAGGCATATTGGAAGATTGCTGGTGTAAATGGTTTTCTTTTTCTGAACACTTATAAATCTTACTAGAGGCCCAGTGCACAAAAATCTGTGCACTCGGGGGGGGGGGGGGGAGGGCGGATCCCTCAGCCCGGCCTGTGCCCTCTCACAGTCTGGGACCCCTCGGGAGATAACTACCTGCTGGCTTAGGCCTGCTTCCGGGTGGCAGAGGGCAGGCCCAATCCCTAGGTGCAGCCCCTGGTCGGGCTCAGAGCAGGGCCGATTAGGGGGTTGGGGCACTGCCCCCTGTCACACTCAAGGCAGGGTCGATGGGGAGGTTGTGGCGCCACCCCCTGTCACCCACAGAGCAGGGCCAATCAGGGGGTTGGGGCGCTGCCCTCTGTCACGCACAGAGCAGGGCCCACAGGGGGCTTGGGGCTCCATACCCTGTCACGCACACAGCAGGGTCAATCAGGGGGTGGGGAGCTCCCCCCGTCACACACAGAGCAGGGCCCATGGGGGGGGGGGGGTTGGGGCACCACACCATGTCACACACAGAGCAGGGCAGATAGGGAGGTTATGGCCCCGCTCCCGTCACACACAGAGCCGCAGGGCGATCAGGGGGTTTGGGTGCTGCCCCCTGTCACGCTGATCCTGGTGCTGGGAGGCATATTAACCTTTTACTATATAGGATAGAAGCCTGGTGCATGGGTGGGGGCTGGCTGGTTTGCCCTGAAGGGTGTCCTGGATCAGGGTGGGGGTCCCCACTGGGGTGCCTGGCCAGCCTGGATGAGGGGATGATGGCTGTTTTCAGCTGGTCACACACCATTCAGGGTGGGGGTCCCCACTGGGGTGCCTAGCCAGCCTGGGTGAGGGGATGATGGCTGTTTGCAGTTGGTCACACACCCTTCAGGGTGGGGGTCCCAACTGGGGTGCCTGGCCAGTCTGGGTGAGGGGCTGAGGGCTGTTTTCAGGCTGGCGGGTGACTGAAGCTCTCAACTGCTCCTTTTTTTCTTTTTCTTTTTTATTCTGGGCTAGCTTTAGCTCTGACTCCAGCTCTGAGGCCTCTGCTGCTAAAAGCAGGTATCTGGTTTGTTTGGGTTCTATAATCGAAACACTGTATCAACTCCAGCTCTGAGATCCTGGCTCGCTGAAAGCAGGTTTCTGGGGTTTTGTTTAGCTTCTATATTTGTAACTATGTTTCAAACTGAAAGCTCAGAGGCCGGCAAGGCGGGCGGGGAACGTTGGTTTCCTCCATCACTGAAGCAAGCAAGCCTCATTTTAGTTTCAAGCTGCCTGGCTGCTGGCCGCCACCTTGGCTGGCAGTTAATTTGCATATCGCCCTGATTGGCCAATGGGAAGGGTAGCGGGCATACGCTAATTACCATGTTTCTCTTTTATTAGATAGGATTCTATATACTAGAGGCCTGGTGCACAAAATTTGTGCCCTAGTGTTGGGGGGTGTCCCTCAGCCCAGCCTGCACACTCTCCAATCTCGGACCCCTTAGGAGATGTCTGACTGCTGGTTTAGGCCTGATCCCTGTGAGATTGGGCCTAAACCAGCAGTCGGACATCATTCTCACAATCTGGGACTCCTGGCTCCCAACCGCTCGCCTGCCTGCCTGCCTGATTGCCCCCTAACCATTCCCCTGCCAGCCTGATTGATGGCTAACTGCTTCCTCCCAGCCTGTTTGCCCCCAACTGTCCTCCCCTGGGACCTGGTCACCCCCAATTGTCCTCCCCTGCCATCCTGGTGCCCCCAACTGCCATCCCCTGCTGGCCCAATCACCCCCAACTGCTCCCCTCATGGCCTGTTTGCCTCCAACTGCCCTTCCCTGCTGGTCTGATTGCCCACAACTGCCTTCCCCTGCCAGCCATCTTGTGGTGGGCATCTTGTGATGACATTGGGTTGGCCATCTTGTGACACATGGGTTCAGCCATCTTGTGACCAAATGGGCATGGCCATCTTGTGACCACATGGGGGCAGCCATCTTGTGTGAGGGTGTGATGGTCAATTTGCATATTGCCTCTTTATTATATAGGATGTCTCTAAAGGAAATTTGAGCCCTACAGGTATTTTATTTTCCACAAAAAGAATTATCCTGGAAATAAAATAATTATTGGCTAGTTAATGTTTTATGCATTTGAAATTAGGTTGATAATATTTTCTAAGTTAAGTCTATATGTCTCAATGTCATAAAGAAGGCAAACCACCTCTTTCAAAATGGACACCTCTGGTTTTGAAATAGCATTTACAGAATCTTTAATACAGGAAGAATGAAAAAAGAGGGCCATCAGATTGCAGAGTTTATGATCATTAAAAATTTTAAAGAAATTATACATTTTATGTGCTTACACGTGAACCATTCTGCTTGTTTCTGTGTGAATATACTGCAGCAAGAGGCAGTGCTAAATTGATGCGACTGTGTGTTAATATTCACAGATTTACTGAGGCATCATATCACTAGAATGATTAGGTTTGGTATACATAATGTCATGGTGTCAGCAATGTTGATGTTGGCTCAGAAACCATTCGAATTAGCATTGCTCATGGAATTCTTTATATGCTAAGATGCTGCTCATACCAGCAATATTGAAGAAAATAATTCTGTAGGTGTCACAGAACACTGCTCCCACCCCCAACTGTCAGAGGAACAGATTAAGGAGAGTCTAGAGGCAGCATTTGGAAAACAAAGGGATGAAACATTAGAAATTCCACAGTCACCCAAAAACCTTGTGTTTATATTTTTATTGCAAATTTAGGCTCTGTTTACATTATGAAGACATAACTCCTATGTATGCTGTTGGGTTTTATAGAGGCCTCTTTTAGACATTTACATTAGGAATTCAGTTTTGAAATGAAAGTCATTCCCAAATTAGGCTAAGGTTGTTTATTAATATGAAATTTATACCCAAACCTCCAAATGACTCTGATGGTAATTAACCAAAATCAAGTACTGGAATACAGCAATTTAAAAAAAAAAAAAACAAGCTGACAACTTTTAAAAGGAGACAGTCACATTAGATAGATCAAATTTCAATGCATTTACTTAGTCTGCCACCATTTCAAGAGCTTTATCAAGCATTTCCAATTTTCCCAGTAAAAGTAGAGCAGCAGCACATTAAAGGACACCTCTTTGTAATGTTATTTCTTTGCTGAAACATGTACTCATTGAGCTTATTTACTTTAGCTCTTCACTTCCAAATGCTTATTGCATTTTTTAATATCTAATTTTAGTAATCACAATGTCTCTGGTAGATAGAAGATTGTATTCCTGTTTTCCAGCTGAGTAATTGGAAAAAAGAGTAAGTCGCTTTTCCAAGGTCACTCAAATGAGAAAGGGCATAAATACTGAAGTAAAATTCATGGCCAAACACCTGCAATTTCTAGAATACATCTCATAACTCCTCTGAGTTTTTCTTTCACTAGCTGTGTGTAAACAAAATCCCCCTAGTACATAGCACTTAAAGGTTATAGAAAACATTAACATATATTATTACACATAATCTCCACAACTGTGTGAAGGTGGATATTTTTATCCCATTTTTCTCCTGAGGTAAATGGAAGCTTAAAATAAATAAATTGACTTTTCCAAGGTCAAATATATGGTAATTGGTGGAGCTGGGATGAGAGGTCAATTGGACTTCAAATACAGCATTCTTTCTTTATCCCCATTATTACCTTTTTCTGAGTCCTTGCTGTCTCTTCCAGTAAAAGCATACTTTATTTTTTGAGATCTGTCTTAATACCACTCACTCCCCAAAGTCCCCAATGCCCTGATGTTCCCACAAGAAATCTGTATGAATGTCTTACATACAATTCTAATATGTGACTTACCTCTTTTTGTAGAATGAAGCAGTACAGAGAAAGGACTGGTTGGACTTGTATATAACACTTGTTCAAAGAATATAGATTGAACAAATGGATAAATTAATTAGGAATCATTAACTAAAGAGATATTTTTTTTTAAATTTTTACATAACAACAACAGTTGACAATATGTTTAGAATATTATCTGGCCTCCCCTCTAGAAAAAAGAATATATGAGGATCTACTCTGGCCTGAGTATAGGAGAAGGTAGGGGTAATGGTTAGCTATGGCAAAGAACAAGGTGGGAACTAAGTCCCAGTCTCAGGTGAGGATAGTTCAGGAAACCTGGCAAATTATGAAAATCCAAGTCTAAGGTAGTAGGCAGGCATGAATCCTGGATCCTACAAAACTGTATATACTCCAGTCATAAGAGAAGCTTGTCAAACAAGCTTAGTTTTTTGTTGTTGTTGTTTGTTTGTTTGTTTTTAACCAAGAGATGTTCTTCTTGTCTTAGCAACTTATCTAAATAGGGTTTCAGACCACCTCATGCATCTAAATTGCCCTCAGTGTTTGCAATCTCAGCCAGGTAGCAGTTGGGACAGAAGAGGTGAAGAGATGCTTGATTGTGACCTCACCTGACTTCAGTCCTTGAGGGCCAGGACGATGTCTTGGTCATCATTATGTTACCAGTACAAAGCAAAGTGCCTGACACTTTGGGCATACTTAATACCTTTAAATAAATAAATAAACAACCAAACTCAGATTACTGTAGCAAGAGGGGACCTCTGTGGTAGACTATTGTGTTCTCTTCTCAAAATTAGTTTAGACAAGATTTATTTTTAACAATTTTACCAGGGTACATAATCTGGCTCTTCAACTGGAAGAGGTGAAGGCTTATTTGTCAGCACACATACAGTGCTTTGTCTTTTGGATGCTGACTCACCTCACAAAACTCATTAACTTACCTCACAAAATCGATAAAACCCTAGTGATAACTGATTTATTTTAGCATAAAATTGACTTGCTTCAGTTTCCCAGTTCTATCTGGCACATTGTCTCCCTGAAGACAAAATATATGGAAAGTCCAATTGTAGTCAAAAGGTTCTTGAATGAGAATACAACGGCAAAATTGTGTATTCCCATAAAACCACCATCTTATTGTAAGGAAGGTCTTGATGAAGGAGGCAAGAATAGTCAAACTCATTAGCCAAATATCTTTCTTACTCATCAGACTATACCAGCATGGTTCTGGTCCCCACTTCCTCACTCACTCTCCTTTTTATTTGTGCTGAATATGGTTAGTGCTCTCCTTTGATAGAGTCATTCATTTTTTTAAGATCTTTGTTAATATATTTCTCTGGTAGTTTTGAGCTATTGACATTAAAATTTTACTCTTAGAGCAGGGAAAGCAATTAGGCTTACCTCATTTCAAAGTTCCCATGGGAAGCTCCCCTGTATCATGATGTCATAAGAACAATTGGAAAGAACAATTAATAAGATAAAAATGATTTTGAGGAGCATTTACGAAGTAGCAAGTCAAACTCTCACATTGTCAAGAAAACCGTAATTGCTAATGAGCCTTGCCTGCGCCCATGGTGCTCTGCTGATCTGGCAGATGAGACAGTTGACTCCACCTGCAGGCAGATCCAGCAAACCTGCATCTAAGTTCTTGCCCCACATTCTGAGTTTCTGTACGCCTTGTTGCCGCTCTCTTTCTGAACTCTTCTAAGAGTATGTTCGCCCGGCCTCTCATATCCCTATAGACTGCATCCCATCAAGTGCTCCAGATATTCAGTGAGACAAGGGACACAGGCTCCTTGATATGACCCTATAGGGAGGGGCCTGGGGGAATAAACACTTTGACCTCCCCATTCTCCCTCTCTCCCTAAACCTCCTTTAGTTTCTTTCTGTCAGCCCCTTAGGGCAGAAAGCAAGGTAGAGAAGGACCCAAGGGGCAAATAGGGGGATATCTGAAACTGTAGAGAAAAATGCAAACAAGCAAGCAGTGGCAACTCCATCAAGTCCCTTTACTAGACCTCAATTTCCTTATTTTTGTTTAGAATAGGAATAACAATAGTTACAGAATTACTATAATACGCAAATGAGCTGGTTTATGGAAGAGTGCCTTACAAAGCACTTTGTTCATAGTAAGAGCGTTAAATATACCAGCTATCATTGTTGGCTGGTGTTACTATTGTAACCACTACCCAAATCCACTTACTCTTCTGCCCCCATTCACTTTGAAGAATTCTTTCAGCTAAGCCCCATCTTCCGGAGGCAGGCTGGATTCCTATTCATGAGCCCTGGTTTGTAATCAATGGGTTCTTACCTGATAATCCAAATGATTGATGCTGAATTCTTGCCTTCTTCCTACTTTCCAGATTCCAGTAATTAGGCTCTGCTGGCCATATCACCTCTTTGACTTCCCTGGCAAGAACTGCTTTACTGGATTATCCGCTGATGAACAGGGCCACACCTGCTGAGTATTAGTCTTCTTACCATAACGTTAAGAGAAGGGGTGGGGGGAAATCCTTAGGTTTGGGAGTTTCTGACCCCATGTCTTTGTTCCTAACTGGTTACAGTTGATATAATCATATTCTAAGCTATGACAAGGAGAAGACTTGTATTTTTAAATCCTTGGCATTATTCAGAACCATATGCATTACTGGAGCATTTGAGAGAAGCATTTAAAGAATGAGAGGATGCACCATTAGGAATTATGGGTCTGTATACAAGTGATACAAATGCAAACACAAAATTCCTTGGTCATTTCCTGTTTTCTTCCTGAGTCTATGGTTTATGGGTGAAAGCTTCATTGGCCACAGAAACCATTTTGAATGGATCATTACCAATTGCATAAAAGTTTGATAGTCAAAACATATTAGGTGATTGTTGGCCATAACTTACTGAAAATATGAGCATAATTGGAGTAAAGCTGAGACTTGAGGATTGTTTTGAGACTCTGAATACCAATAGTGTATTTGAAGCCAGTAATTTACTGTTGCCAACTTACTATAGCTCTATGAAGCACTTTAAATGCCACTGCTGGCTGGAGTAGTTATTTGATTGGTGAGGGGTGTTTTGCTTTATTTTCCAACAGGTTTATATTTTTTCTTTTCTTGGCAATAAAATTCAATTATTGCCTTTATCCTCTTAAAGTCCTACTCTCCTCTGCCCACCTTATGTGTTAGGAAGTAATATGGAAAATGATTTTATCTTTACTCTAGTATTGTGCCCTCCCCCCCCCCCCGCCCCCCCAAATGAGGCAGAAATGCTGGCTTTGTTTTCTCAAGGACCTGGAATTGAATAAAAAGCTAAGCTACCATAAGGATGAGGAAAGGTGAATCTGAGTAAGACATTTATCACTTAAGCTGGGCACCTGAAAAGTACCCAAATGGACATAATTTACCCCCCAGGATTTCTCAGACTGATTTAATTTCTTGTTCTCTAAATAGTTGGTTTAGTCTGACATATTGCCTATAGAAGGTAAAATTACAAGATTGTATCTGGGGCTACATAAATAGCAATGTCTGTAATAAGGGTGATCAGAAGGTGTGAGAACCTCAACCCAGGGATACTAATTCCTGGCCTAGAGCCTTGTAGGTACCTTTGCAAAGCTTCAAATGTAGCCCATGAAATAAACCAGAAATGAAAAATAATCCTGAATTGTATTGATGCTGTGGCAAACACAAGTTCACATCCTCTAAAAATGTAAAATGCCATTTAAATTTTTTTTAGTGTTACATAGACAACATGGAGGGAAAAATGAACTTGAGTATTCAGATCTGGAGGAAAATAGCTATTTCAGTCATTGGTGAGTAACTCAAATGAATTGTGTGGCCATTCTTTGTCTATGGATTGGGGGTTTTAAGTGATGGAGTAATTGCTGGATACGGATAGAATTCCCCCAGAGGCATGCAGAAGTGCACTCACAGCATTCCAGTGGAACAAAGAGTCTAGCAGTAAATGTTTTCCTACACCGTTAAACTTGTTCCTTATAATATGGTACAGCACCTAGACACTAATGATCTGTGAGATCTTGAACCATTCACTTAGCCTTATTCTTCAACTGGGAAATAAGAGATTTGGGTAAGATGATTGTATAGTGCCTTACAAAATCAAATTATGGGATTCTTGGATCCTTATATCTGACTACCCCTAGAATAGCAAGATATACAAATAAAATGAAATTTATTGTCAATCTCATGCAAGCACAGTTCTCAAATGTAGGCTATATTTATGGTGGACAATTTAGTTGACAATTTCTTTAACACCTATGTTTCTTCAAGAGATGAAAAAGAGCTCTTCTTAGAAAGTTACATTTCTTATTATCAGTTTCCAAAGAAACATAAACAGTGTGACAAGCATTAATTTTATGTACTTGTCCCAAGCCATTTTCTCTTCCTTTGCCTCTTAGTCATTATATTTCTTTCATATTACTTTTCAATAATTTCCTAGAATTGTCTACTCAGAATTCAATACTTATAAAATAAAATTAGAGGCCCGGTGCACAAAAATTTATGCACTTGGGGGGAAGGAGGGGATCCCTCAGCCCGGCCTGTGCCCTCTCACAGTCTGGGACCACTCATAAGATGACCACCTGCTGGCTTAGGCCCACTCCCTGGGGGATTGGGCCTAAGATGGCAATCAGACATCTCTCTGGCAGCCCGGCAGCCCTCAGGGGATGTCCACTTGCCAGCGGGGAGCAGGCCTAAACTGCAGTCGGACATCCTTAGCGCTGCTGAGGAAGCAGGAGAGGCTCCTGCCACCACCGCTGTACTGGCAGCCATCAGCCTGGCTTGTGGCTGAGCAGAGCTCCTCCCATGTGAGAGTGCCCTGACCACTAGAGGGCAGCTCCTGCATTGAGCGTCTGCCCCCTGGTGGTCAGTGTGTGTCATAGTGACCAGTCATTCCCAGTCATTCTGCTGTTAGGGTCAGTTTGCTTATTACCCTTTTACTATATAGGATAGAGGCCTGGTACACGGGTGGGGGCTGGCTGGTTTGCCCTGAAGGGTGTCCCGGATCAGGGTAGGGGTTCCGCTTGGGTGCCTGGCCAGCCTGGATGAGGGGCTGATGGCTGTTTGCAGCTGGTCACACCCCCTTCAGGGTGGAGGTCCCCACTGGGGTGCCTGGACAGTCTGGGTGAGGGGCTGAGGGCCATTTTCAGGCTGGCAGGCGACTTAAGCTCACAACCTCTCCTTTTTTTCTTTTTTTCTTTTATTCTGGGATTTATTTACCTTCTATGGCTGTCACTGGAGCTGAGAGCAGGCTTTAGCTCTGAGGCCGGCTCCAGCTTGAGGCCTCGGCTGCTGAAAGCAGGTATCTGGGTTTTGTTTAGCTTTAATAATTGCAACATTGTTTCTTAGAGTGCAGCTCAGAGCTGGGCGGCGGCAGTCAGGGAACCTTGGCTTCCTCCATCACTGGAGCAAGCAAGCCTCCTGTTCACTTCAGCTGCCTGGCTGCCATCCGCCATCTTGGTTGGCAGTTAATTTGCATATCGCCCTGATTAGCCAATGGGAAGCGTGTCAGAGGTACGGTTAAATACCATGTTTGTCTATTATTATATAGGATAAGTGGCTTCTCATAACCAAACATTCTCAACTCCAAAGACTCCAATGCTTATCTCACCACTAGAGACCTGATGCACGAAATTCGTGCAAGGGGCTGGGCCCTCGCATCCCCTGCTTCTTCCAGAAGGACATTCAGGAGGTCATTTGGCTATCCAGTCTAATTAGCATATTACACTTTTATTATTATACATGCTTTGGATAAAGTTACCCCAACACCTTTGTTATAATTGAAGAACCCCTGAACCAAAGGCACTCAACCCTAAGATGAATTACACAGACTGTTATGTGTCATAGAGTTAAACAGTTATTAACTGTATGTGCTCTATAGAGAAGCATGATTATCTGTTTGATTAGATCCTTTTTCCTAAGAAACCTGAATTTAGAGAATAGAGAGGCTCAGCAGATACAGTGGCACAGAAGCAAACACATGGAGAGTTTATATTAAACAGGAGCCATGAGAGAAGAGTAACCATGAATAAATGAAAGCCAGATGGTAGCCTGATCTCAATCAGTAGCAGAAACAGAGTAGAGATAGCAAATCCATAGATGCACACAACAGAACAGTGGTTACCAGAGGGAAATGGGTGTAGGAGGAGGGCAAAACGGGTAAATGGGGTCAAATACATAGTGACAGAGGGAAACTAGACTTTGGATGTTGAGTACCCAATAGAGTACACAGATATTGAATTATAATGTTTTATACCTGAATTTGTATAATGTTACTAACCAATGTCACCTCAATAGAAATTAATTACTACAAAAAAAAAAAGAAGTAGGGAAAGTATTACAGAGAGTGTGTGAAACTGAGTTGGGGGAATAATTCATTAATAGAATTGTTAGACCACTAGAGCAGCTTGAATTCTTACTGTGTTCCAGTTCTCCATGAGGCTGATTATGTATCTGCTGAGACTTTCTTCAATTCTTACAGACTCCTCTGTGTGAATCCCGACCAAAAAATCATATTATGTAAAAAAAAAAAAAAAAAAAAAAAAAAAGCCTGCATACCTTTCTGGTTTTTACAACCTGAAAGAGCTTGACATAGGTGAGCTTCAATAAAATTGACCTGTTTTATCTAGTCCAAATTGGCTTATTCCTGAATATGGAAAAGCCTAGTGTATCTCAGTAAGTATAGGCAGAAGGAAGTGATTGTAAAGTTCACATCAATCTATACTTAGGTTTTAGTAGAGTTTTAGTAAAGGGATGAGAGGTCAAGGAATCTAAAACTAAAAGTTTATCTGAGATGAGTATCTACAAATTGCATTTATCCATTCCAGCCCTTTCGTTATTTGCAGTGATAGCCAAGATTAAGGTGTAATAAGATTATCTTGTAAATAGAATTAATGTTATTACTTTCATGAATCTCTGGTATCAGCAGTGTGGTTTATCATTTTATACCAGAGAATGTCAGAAGAATTGTATAAATTAGAGCACAGAATGCTTACTCTGTCTGCTGGTTGTTGAAGTATTTATCAGCATGCTAATTAGAGTCCTGTTTATGAGGCTGAAAGAGCTCAGGGCCAATTTCTCACATGGCTCCTGTTGGTGGGCATAGTTTCCAGAAGAGCTTGGTTACAGCTGGTGTATACCTTGCAGATCAGCATTAATATTTCACTCATTTTATAGCTAGCAGCAGTTTTGAGGCAATATCTTTCTGAAACAATGGATTCTGTACAAACAGCAATGCAGCTATGATATGGTTGCTCTGTTCTATCAAGTGGAAAACCTTCAAAAGAAAACCTGTGTGATTTGAATATCCTTGTAAACCGTGTTTAATGCACCTTTAAATGAAAGTAGAGGAATTGATCTCAGAAGCAAAGCATTCAATACAATCCTCACCCAGATCCGATGCAAAGTAAGACTCATGGGATGTCAGGAGAATGAAAGCAATCATTGAAGGGCCATTTTGGGAACCACAGAGCCCAGAACAATATTTGACACATGGAAAAAAACAACAAAAGGCAATGTTTTCTCCACCCTGATTTAGTTTGTCAGTCAGGCAATCAGCCAACAACAAATCTGTTTGTTTTGCTCAGTATAATTGTTAATTTGAGGATGAATATTTTTTTCTTTTCCCTTCAGTCCATTTATTCTTATGTTTAAATTGGAATTAAAAACAGGAGGGAGTAAGATGGCGTATTCCTCAGAGTAAAAGATGGCTAGTTTTCCATTGTCTAGGCCAGATGCAACTGTAGTTGCTGACCAATTTCATTCATTTATTTAGAAAGATGGATGGCTCTGGCTGGATTTTAAAATCCATAATGGGTCAATGCTATTTACCCATTTAATTACTCCACCAAAAGTATGGCAAAAACTTATAACAGTATCTTGTCCATGGCCATCAGTACTGTCTCTCTAAATGACCCTCTTTATGATATCTTTCCCACAGTTCATAGGAGGGTCCTGTGATTTACATGAAGGATGAAAGAAGATTTCAGAAGCCTGGAGCCATACTCACTATGTTACCTGATTTATAGATGTATAAACATTGGTAATCCTACACTTTGGTGGTATTGAAGGCCAAGAAAGTAGTTTCTAGCTCTGCCTTTTAATATTTAACAGCTCACCCAGAAAGGAAAATCAGGGCTAAAGAGAACCATAAAATACTGGGATAGAGATAGGATACAGAAAATAAGGAGAATGACCATTGATAAAATGCCTTTTTATTTTATTTTTTTCTGTGATGAACTTTTACCTTACTCTGAATAGCAAACTGACCAGGTCGAGCTAAGACAAGTTGTTATTAAATGACAAATAAATAAATAAATAAATAAATAAATAAATAGGTAAATATCAGTGAGTTCTTGATGTACTTTTTTTGTTGTTGCTCTATGACAGCAGGGATTTGTCATAGGTCTTAGTAAAACAGAATAAAGACTGGGTCTACAGTGGCACTTTTGGTTTGGGGAGAAATTCTGTTTCCCTCTCCACCTTTTTATCCATGACCTTCACTTAACATTTTTATTTTAGTGAATTCTGGTTAAAATAAATATCAGAAGAATGTGCAGCCTAACGAATACACAAAAAAGAAAAGGGAAGATCAAAGCCAAGCTCTGTCCCTTCCAGGCTTGGGAATATTTTTTTTCTATCCAGCTCTTTTTTTTCTTCAATTTATTTACTACAGCTCAGTATTAGCAAATACAACCATAAAGAAAATGACTTACTATTTCTTTTTCTGATTTAGTACCTCCCTTGTGAAAGATGCTCCACTAGGCATCATGGAGGGTAGAGGGAAAATGCTGATCCAGCCCTAGCCTTCCAGACTTCTCAGATCATGTTGTAAATGTCAAACTAAGGTAGAAAGGTGATGTAGTCTAAAACATGGGGAACAGGTGAGGGAGAGGTTGATCCTCGCATGAAAGATTCAAGAAGGCTAAATATAAAAAAAAAAAAAAAAAAACAACTTTAAGTAGGACCTGGAAAGATAGAATTTGAAGAATGGAAAGAGAAATAGACCATTCGGTACAGAGAGAAGTCATATGAAAAAAATTAATCAATATCTACTCAATTAAAAAGATAACTACATATATAAGGCAAATGTAGAACAAATTTGAAGAGACCATCTTTCAGAAAGAGACCATCTTTCTGAAGTGTTGGAGAGCAGGTGTTGGTGGGATGTGAGGGTAAATATTGGAAGTTAAGGTTAAAAAGAGAGGCAATGACTCGCTTAGGTAGAGTGTTGTGCATCATGCTAAGAGGCCCTGGAAAATATTTGAGGAAAGGACTAATCTAAAAGACGTGCTATGAAAGGCACCTTTGGTAGCACTGTGGCGAATGGACTGCAATGTGTAGTGACTAATGGTGGATGCCACCTAGTTACTATAGTTCTGGTAAGTTTCAATAAAATGTCAAAAATAACTAATAATTCTATAGTGTGCTAGAATTTACAGTTATTTCACACATTTTCACATTTGAATTCTGCCTGATATAAATGCAGAAAGGCAGGAATACAATAAAGCACAGATGTGAAATATGTTAGAGATATTTTAGATACGGAAGGACCTGACAACTGCTTGAATATGGATAATGCAAAAACTGTCAAAGACTTCAGTGTGAGTTGAGGGCCACTCACCATCATCACGAGGACCGATATGTTGAGGACAGGCTAAGTGCCAGGCCCTGTGCTGAGGATTTATATTAGCTGATCTTATTTAATCTTCTCCATAACTATATGTAGCCATTCCACTTTACAGATGAGAAAACTGACGCTATGGAGATATTAAGAAATTTGTCCAAGGTCATATAATTTGCAAGTGACAGAGCCAGGACTTGTTTGAATCCGAAGCTGACAACCAACATTAGCAACCTTCCTTAATACTGGTCACTGGCAGGCATAGAAGCAAATTCCTTTTATATCTGCATGTTTTATGTAAGATATGCAAATCTTATAAAAATTTAATTTGCCTTTTTTAAGTTAATCATCATTTGATTCAAGGATAAACAATACTTTCTTTTGAAGTATGAGCCAGGAGCTTGTCAGATTTGATTATAATGGCAACAGATCCCATTTAAAGAAATTTGGCAATCTCTTGCCTCACTAGAATTTGATTAAAAGGGTGTACAAATAATGGGAAGATTTTCTGCCAAGATACCGTAGCATCACGATAGAGTCACCTTCACTCTTAGACACTGGTTACATTAAAAATCTTCAAGTCTCAAGTGAAAAATATCATTTTCCTTTTGCTACCTAGTCACATACGACAATATTTGCATTCCCAAAGTTTCCATATGCAGTCACAAAGTCATTTCCAACGTGCTGACTTTCTGCACACCTATATAAACTACTGTGGGTTTCTTCTGGAACCTAACTTAAATCCTTCTGTTTAGTGGGACCACTTAGAAAGTCATTGCTTCAGTGTACTAAGTGGGACCTTTGTGGTATCAACCAATTAATGACTTGTCCAGAAATGCCTATTAATAGTTTAAATCAAGAATAAGAATGAGGCTTTCTAACGCTAAATCTTGTACGATATATACGTGTAAACTTCGGATGGATTCTTTATAATTTTTACAGGTGCTGTGCTTGAATCACAGGCCACCTAGGGAGGAACTCTTTATCTCTATGTACTTCATTAATTATATTCTCTAGAAAAAGGTTGTATTTGAGATTACCTATGCAAAGAAAGGCTTACAGGTGCAGAGTCATTATGAATATTTAGGGTTCCTAGTTAAAATGATAAAGTCACTCAGTCACAAATGTGAAAGAAATAATGAGCATTTTTTTTCACAAAGTAAATATTTTTATTTTTCTCATCTCATCTTTCCCTTATATTGGTGTGTTACTAATTTTATTTGTAAATTTGTTGTAGAGTAAGAGAGGAAATAAACAACAGTCTGTGTTAAAACTGTTCCCAGAAAAAGTACAAGCGGGGCGGGTGGGGGGGGGAGGGGGGAGGGAGCCTACTTAAAGAGTATTGTCTCTTTGGTTAAGCAGGAAATGAATTTGCTATGAAGGATTGGAACCCGCTCTGATAGAATTGAAGATAATTAAAATCTAATGGTAGAATCTAACCATTTAAATTGCAATTTAAATTGGTCAAATAGGATTGAAATCAGAATACTTGACAACCTTAAAATGGGATTATAAGAGATTTACTGTGTGCATGTGAAATATTTGCTTATTCTAAATTGAAATGAACATTGCATGGATGAAATGAAATAGTTTCTAAATTTATATGGCTTTTTATTTGTATTAAAATATGGTTGTGAGGATTTGCATCTTACAATATATAATGACAAAGAACAACTGGCATGAAATTAAAAGATTTCAATAACAAACAAAAGATGATTAGGTGTTTGCTGTTTATGAGCTCTTATTATCATAGCATGTGTAGCTTATTACACAAAGTCTTAAGACGGGAGTTCTAAGTGATCAAATGACATTTATTGCGGCCTTAACCTAAGGCTGCATGATTAGGCTTAAGAGTTATTCTCTCTCCAATCTGGAAAAGGTAAAGTTGCAAAGCATGATTTCATATGTAATTATACTATTTTTATTAAAAGGTTAATATATTAAAGTAGTTAGACACACATGACTTAGAAGAAAGGCTGTTTGCTTTTCTTACAGGAGATCAATAAAGCCCAACAACAAGGAATCTAATAAAAGTATAGAGAGATTATGATTCACCAAAGTGAATGAAGGTCTCCCAACTTTTTGTTCAACATTCTTCCTATGATCAGTGATTTCCACTACTCTGGACGTTACCTTCAGCCCTGGGCACGACTTACTTTTATTGCCAGCCTCCAGCTGTCCTGTGTTGTTGAAGCACCACCTCTGCATCTGTCAGAGTGCATCTTGATCCAGATGACCAGGAAGAGGATTTTTCAGGCCTCATTGGTCAAATAAAATCTAAATTTCTGAACAAGGCCATGAATTATAATACACTGAAAGGATAAAGTACTACTAATAAAAGAAGCGTATGGGTAAATTCAATTTTTACCTTCTATTTCAATAGTGTTATTTTAAATTCAAATAGTTTTCTAATTAGAGATTTTTTGGTTGTAATACATTTACACATACAACCTTCCCTATCCTCACACACATGCATGCACTTTTAAGAACTTTAGCTCCTTGTGTTGGATTTATGATAAAAGACTCGACCACCACATAACACAACCACATAACCTCGAGGGAAATCATTATCCCCAAATGGAAACACACATAGGAAAAAAGTTCCAATAGAAATTTTAAAAAAAAACCTGGGTCTCTTTTTTTGAAATAGTAGACAAGCAGTTAGTTGTACATGAAAGTAATGTATTTATGTATTTTCCCAAAGAAACAATATTCCCCATAGAAATTAAAAGCTGTGTTTTTGACAAGAGATGTGGCATAAAAGTAAACCTGGACTGGCTGGTATTGGCCATTGACCCATGAACCAAGAAATCACTGGTTCTATTTCCAGTCTGGGCACATGCCCAGATTGTGGGCTTGATCCCCAGTAGGGCGTGTGTAAGCGACAGCTGATCAATGTTCTCTCATTGATGTTTCTATCTCTCTATCCCTCTCCATTCCTCTCTCTCTCTAAAATATCAACAAAAACATACTTTAAAAAAATTTAACCCTAAATTTAGCCCATAAAAGCAATCATAAAATTTTAAAATATATTTAACTAGGGGCCCGGTGCACAAAATTCGTACACTGGGTGTGGGGGGGGGCGGGGGGGGGAAGAGTGTCCCTCAGCCCAGCCTGCCCCCTCTCACATACTGGGAGCCCTCAGGCATTGACCCCCATCACCCTCCGATCGCCTGATCAGCCCCTTGCCCAGGCCTGATGCCTCCACCAGAGGTGTCAGGCTTGGACAGGGGACCCCCACCTCCCCCCGATCACTGGCTCTGGCCCCCGCCCAGGCCTGAGGCCTCTGGCCCAGGAATCATGCCTGCACAGGGGACCCCCATCTCCCTCTGATCGCTTGCTCCACCCCCCCGCCCAAGCCTGACGCCTCTAACCCAGGCTTCAGGCCTGGGTAAGGGGACCATCATATCCCCCCAATCCCTGGCTCCGCCCCCCACCCAGGCCTGATGCCTCAACCAGAGGAGTTGACCCTCATCACCCTCCGATCACCAGTCACTGGATCGGCCCCTTGACCAGGCCTGAGGCCTCCGGCAGAGGTGTCAGGCCTGGGCAGGGGACCCCCAGCTCCCCGCGGTTGCGGGCTCCGCCCCTGCCCAGGCCTAACACCTCTGGCCTAGGCTTCCGGCCCAGGCAGCGGGGACCTGCAGTGGCAGTGGGGGGCGCCGCGATCGTGGGCTTTGCTTTAGGCCCAGGCAAGAGACCCCTAGCTCCTGGGACTGCCAGCTTCGACGGTGCCCTGCTCCCATCGCTGGCTCCACCCCTACTTCCTGCTATCACTGGCCAGGGCAGCAAAGGTGCCTGATTCTCTGATCATGGCTGGGGGCAGGGCAAAGGCGGCCCCAGGGCCGCCTTTGCCCTGCCCCCCAGCTCTTAGCTCCCCCCTGGGTTTCCGATCACTGTCAGTGGCAGGGGGCTTCTTCCTGCTTTCCCTTTCGCCTCCCTGCATTGTGCCTACATATGCAAATTAGCCGCCATCTTCTTGGCAGTTAACTGCCAATCTTAGTTGGCAGTTAACTGCCAATCTTAGTTGGCAGTTAATTTGCATATAGCCCTGATTAGCCAATGAAAATGGTATCGCCGTACGCCAATTACCATTTTTCTCTTTTATTAGTGTAGAAGATAGTAACATTATGTTCCAAGTCCAGTAAAAAGAGTGTAAACATCCTTGATTATACACATTGATTATACTAGAGGGCACTCTATGCTATAAAGTCCACATGCTACACCTAAATAAGATCGTGCTATACTATAAATTAAAACTATTTAAAATTAATATGCTAGCTATAATAATAATTAAACATTTACTAACAATATTTTTGTTTGCCTTCTTAAAATTTTGTGATTTAAATGGCCTGCGTCTCAAATTTCTGTCTAGGGAAGTTTGAAATTACTATTTTTCTCTTTGAGAGATTACATCTTAACCTACCAATGCAGATGTTGAGACTGCTCAGCAGAATATAGCATAAGAGAGGTAAACTGAGAATAAGCATGGATAAGAACTACATGCACCAGATACCATGGGAGTGGCCAACCCAACCATGTACAATTGAAAATGAACCCTCAGGCAGACTTAGGTTCTGCTCTGGTATAAAAGTCAATGAGGGGGAAGTGGTAGAGGGTCCCGAAAGAAGCATCTCCCAGCAGCAGAATAGGACCTGGGTAGCAATTGATAGGGATAGAGGCAGAGAAAGGGGCTATGCAGGCTGTTAGATAATGGGAGAACACATCAGGAATGAAAACTGACTTCCAGTCATGAGAGGTGACAAATAACAAGCAAGAGTGTAGCCTGATGCACACACAGATGTCCAGAGAATTTCCGGAGACCCAATGGCAATGGGCCTTAGAAGTAGCAAGAACAACTTAAGACCCTATCTATTGTTACCCATGGATTAAGAGGGGGCCCCTATCACTGCTGGGTTCATCTTCTGTGGTTCCAAACTGGATCATCAGTAACCTGCACTTCTACAGCCTGCAACAGGCAGGGACCAGCAATTCCCCCAACACACAGACACTCAAATGCCATTCAGTGACTCGAACACAGACACTCAAATGTTACTCAGTGACCCCAACACACGGACACTCAAATGCCATTCAGTGACGCCAGGACATGGGCGCTCAAATGTCATTCAGCACTTAAAAATCAAGTTCTTGTTTCTAGAGTTTAGTCTTGTTGGTAGATAAATATTCTTTCCAATAAATAACCTTGATAAAACACAGCATATTTAAAGCGGTCCCTAGAGCTTTAGTTAAAGCTTTTGCAGAAAAGAAAAAGCTTATGAATTTGGTCCGTTTATTCATTTCTTACTTGTTAAATTACTTGTTTATCTCCCTCATCTCATTCTCCTAAAAGCACTAAGGCTGCCAAAGAAAATACAGATATGGGGGTGGGGGATATGTCTGGGAAGGAGGAGCAGTAGCTGTGCTGCTCTGTCTTGAGGCTCTGCTGTTTGGGGAGGTATTCACAGTGTGATTATCTGAATATGGCCTTGAAGCTTTTCATTTCTGTTTTGCAGTCTCATTTATTATTTCATCTTATTTAAAACATAGATACAGAGGGGATTATTTTCCTTGTTTTAGAGATTAGCAAACTAATGTGGAGAAGTAGTAAGTGGTAAATGTAAATCGGTGCTTTAAAACCTTCAGGCAGGATCTGTGCTCAATTTCTTTCACATAGTAGATTCTCAAAAGTATTTGCTAAATGAATGAATGAAGAGATAATTTTCTCCACCAAAGTACTATGTTTAAGACACAAGGAAGAAAAGTAAAGTCACAACGGGGATATTGAAGAATGAAATTAGCTAACATTAATTGCATGCTTTCCCTCTGTCAGCCATTGGATAAGTACCCTATACTCATTTATTCATTACAACAACTTGTGAAAGTAGGCTGTATTACTTTTACATTGTAAACATGAAGAAACCACTGGATGTGTTTCAGCACTGGGATTCAAACCCAGATAGGCTGACGCCATACCCCATGTTCTTAATCTCCTACCATCCTACATAGAAACAAATTAAGAAGCCAGAAGTCATGATAATGGCAAGGAGCAGGTGCAATAGTAAGGAGAAAATGGCAAGGTGGAAGACCTAATATTCACTGACTTCCAGGCCTTTATTTAGAATATCTCTAGTCCTCAAATTAATCTGAAAAGTTGTTATGAGAATATTCACTTCATAGATAAGAAAAGGAAGTTCAAATAAGCTAAATTACTTCCCCCCAGGCCATACAGATAACAAGTGACAGAACTGTGATTGGGTCTAGATTCTAAAGCATATATTATTTTCTATTATATAATACTAGAGGCCTGGTGCACGAAATTCATGCACAGAGGGGTGTCCCTCAACCCGGCCTGCACCCTCTCCAATCTGGGACATCCCTCTCACAATCCAGGACTGCTGGCTCCTAACCTCTTGCCTGCCTGCCTGATTGATGCTAAATGCTTCTGCCTGCAAGCTTGATTGCCCCCTAACCACTTCCCTGCCAGCCTGATTGATGCCTAACTCCCTGCCTGCCTGATCGCCCATAACTGCCTTTCCCTACCGAGACCCACCTCCTCCACCAGGACCCGCCTCCTCTACGCGAGGCGGTGGAGACTCTGGGACCATCCTTCTCTGCTCTGTGCAGAGCTATGGGACCCCCAAGCTTCACCACATGGAGCAGCCACCAGGCCCCGCCTCCACTGTGCGTGCGGCCATCTTGTGGAAGCCATCTTGTGATGACATCACACGAGTGTGTTGCAGGAGGGCGTGATGCCACCTAGGCTTTTATTATATAGGATTAGAGGCCTGGTGCATGAATTTGTACACAGGCGAGGTTCTTCAACCTGGCCGGCGATCTGGGCCAATCAGGGCCGTCTAGCCCAGGCCCAATTGGGCTGATAGGGGCCAGCTGGGGGGGGAGGGCCTACGGGAGGGTTCCAGGGTATGTTTAGCCCTCTCACCCAGTCCAGATTGGCCAAACCCCAGCAGCAAGCTAACCTACCAGTCAGAGGATCTGCCCCATGGTGGCCAGTTCACATCATAGTGACTGGTAGAAGAATCAAACAAAGGGTCGCATGAATGGTTGGACATAGCATATTACACCTTTATTATATAGGATTGCCAGACACAGAATCTATACAATCTAGACCAGGGGTCCTCAAACTACGGCCTGTGGGCCACATGCAAATACAAATATTGTATTTGTTCCCATTTTGTTTTTTTTACTTCAAAATAAGATATGTGCACTGTGCATAGGAATTTGTTCATAGTTGTTTTTTTAAACTATAGTCCGGCCCTCCAATGGTCTGAGGGACAGTGAACTGGCCCCCTGTTTAAAAAGTTTGAGGACCCCTGATCTAGACAATAGGGACTTTCCCTGGGCAAGCTCAGTCACTGCTCCTAAGCAATGTAATATAGAAGAGCAGAGGAATTCTGGTATGTGTATGTCTTGACGAAAGAACAGTCTCCATCTGAAAAGTTCACTCTCTTTAACCAAGCATATAACTTACTACATCCAAAGAATAAATAAAGAGATTGATGGGGAAAGTACACACCTGCAACAGGCAGGTTGGCTGAATCAGCTCTGGTGATCAATAAGTAAAAGTGTAATCAATCAGGTAAAAAGGTGTACAGATTGATTTCATAATGGAGGTGTATGTCCAGTTCTAGACACTAGGTAGTATGGCTCTTCCTTTCTATTTTTGGATATAGAGATGCTGACACATGTGAATGGGGACCTTTTTTCTGCTTTCTGGAATTATCTTAAATCTTATTCCAGGAAAGTAGTTCTCAAGCTTTAATATGCAGCAGAATCAATCATAGGGCTCACTAAATAAAAAATATGTCTCCTCCCCCTCAGTTTCTGATTGAGTGGGTCTGGATTGGCTTCTGAGAAATTTCCTTTCTAACAAATGCCCAGGTAAGGCTGATGGTGCTGGTCAGGGGACCTACACTTTTATTACAGTAACAATTGACTAATTAATATTAAAATAGGAAGAGAGCAAAGGGGAGGCCAGACAGTCTAAGCATGGCCATCTGGGCAGCTTCACCAGGAAGCTGCCACTTTACACTCCCCAGGGAACCATTGGACCATTCCCTACAGATCACTGGTGGAAGGGGTCCAACAAAGAGGAAGATGGGAACATGGGCAGTGAAGTAAGGGTGATTTATGGGAGGCGCTTGTCTGTCAGTCTAACCTGGGGACAAAGATTACTGCCTAGGACCCCAAGGCAAGTTCACGAAAATTTGGGAATATATAATCCCTAAAGAATTCATTCTCATTCTCTCTCTCTCTCTCTCTCTCTCTCTCTCTCTCTCTCTCTCTCTCTCGTTCTTGCACTCCCTTGCACTGTCTTGCTCTGTGACTCACATTCACCCATGCCATAGCCTGCCATGTGGCTGCCCATGGCCATGAGGATCCCATAGGCAATGGACTGCAGCTGGGAACTCAATCTAAGCTAGCCAAATGGTGGACTGGACTGTTCTTTGATACGGAGCAGAATCTCTGGTAGTGGCTTTAATCTAGCTCTGCTGAAGACAAGGCAGGACTCCTTTCCTGGCAAGATAAGAGGAAGGAAATGGGACCTTGGAAGGGGACCCCCTTAATGTTACATCATCAATAAAGCTTTCCATGATACTTCATCCTCCCATGGGGACCTCAGGAAATTCTTTCCCCCATCGCATCCCCAAAAACTCCACTTTCACCAGTAACAGGAGGGGACACAGAGGGCACCTCATCGATAACACTTGGAGGACTATATTTCTAGAGTTATTGCAAGTTTCCAATTGATTTTCTCTTTATTCCAGACCAATGTTGGCTATGGTAGGATTCCAGCTCTCAAGAAGAAGCAATCTGCTTTATAATAAAAGTGCTCAATTCCTTGATTTTAAGTAAGGCTCTAAGTGCTGATTTGCAGAGTTTATACATTTCATAGTAAGTTCCAGATTTTCCCTGAGTATAGAAAGCACAGCCATAGATGAAAGATAGAAGTTAAAAACAATCATGCCTATACCTTTGTGATTTATGCATAGTTCCTCAAACCTCAATTTTGCCCTACATGGTTTAGATTCCTTGGGGGAGCCCTGCATAATCAATATAATCTAGAAAGGTTCACCTAATCAATAAGGTAGGACTTTTTCACTTTTTTCCAATGATCAAATAGAAATAAAAGGTTTTGCAAATGATTTTTTTAAAAAATAATTCCCATAGCTTCACTGTAAGCGTTATACTTTTATAGTTGTCAGAGCTCAGTGGGGTAAGCTATGACGGACTGTTTCATTTTGACAGTTCCTTTGGAACAATTATTTAATGTGAGCATTATTTAAATGTGAGAGTGGAATGAATATATCTTGGTGTGTTGGGTTTTTTTTTTAATTTAGTCTCAATATCTTATCTTCCATCTACATTTAAAACAGCACATTATTCTTTGCTTCTTGACTTCCATTTAGAGTTAGCACAGAGTTTAGATACTGGGGGAAACATTTTAGCTGAAGAGCAAAAGATACACATTGATTGCTATCTTTGGCTTTGTTCTTCCCTTTTTCCTATATGAAGAAAGAAAAATGATTTCAAGCTGAGCAAAATATGATTCCTTTTGAACTACACACTTGACAATTTAGGAAAAGCCACACACCTTTCAAGGCATTATTTCAAGCATTCCGGGTGTGTATACAGTTACTTGTGCTGGTTGCCATTTTGAGGAAAGGTCCATTTTTGGAGGAAAACTGCAGGAATTTGGAACTTAGAGTTTTGTTTACAATGGAGTCCTGGCTACGCATTCTCAGAGATACTTAATGGGTAATGGCAAGAACAGGAAGAGTCGACAAAGCAATTATCATTGCTCTTACTGGGAGATGGGGTGAGGTAACAATGCATAGAAAATAGTTACTTGTTTACTTCAAAATATGGTAGTGTTGGACTACAGGAGTAATCTGGAGAGTTTCTGTATCTTTTTTATATGTTATTTCTCTCCAGAATCAACAGGCAGTGTCATTATACTCATTCTGGAAATTGCCTTTATGTACAAACAACATTCATTACATGCAGCTTTTCTGAGCTCTAAAGGGCAAGAGAAAAACAGATTATTTGTAAAATAAAAATAAAAAAATAACAGTAGCAAGGATTTTTTTCCCCAGTGAGAAGGAAAATGTCTGAATATTGTTTTCAAACATTTCAGCCATCAACTCCACAGAGCAGGAGCAAACATAATTTTCATTGTTGGCATAATGAAGATGATGATGCTTTTTAATCATTTCCCAGAGCATAAATTCATTTTCAGTGTGAGCCTGGCTATGTGGCCATAACAAGTGTTAGCACTGTGAGAAAAACAAATGCACGAATGAAAAACAATGAGAAAGACAGCTCATTCATTGCCGCCAATAGAAGCCAGAGTTTCCAAAACTCTGCTTAGTATCTGCCTTTGTGTAATCTGAAGTGCATTGCAGGCCATTTGCATGTTGAGTAAAATGTTATAATTGTTTAGGAATAAACAAAGCAGTTGCATTTTCACTCTCTCTCAGGAAAGTTTGGATTTTTATTTTCTTTGTATATGTGCTTATTAGATTAGGTACAGAGGAATTTTTTCAGTAGATAAATTACATAATGTTGAGAATTGCTGCAGTTACCTCAATAATACAGATAAAACCCTTCCTCAACTGCTATATTACCAGACAACTAAAATTGCTTTCTGATTTAAATTATCTGGCTATTTTCTTAAAAAGGAGAAGACATGGGCAGTAGTGTAAAAAGACTAATATTGAAACTAATTATTTTTCCTTACTGACCAAAGCTATCATTTCTATCAATTTTCCTCCTGTCTTTTTTCTGTGTGACTTCATATTATATATTCAGTTCTGTCTTCTGTTTCTTTCTTTTCTTATTATAGCATAAGCATTTTCTCATTTAGTAAAGTTTTTTATAACTGATTTTCAGTGTCTATATATTATTAATATCACAGAAAAATAGCATAATACATAGGAGAATTCTACATTTGTGAACATTTAAGCAGCATCTAATATTTGTTTACTAGAAAACAATCTATAATAATAAAAGCATAATATGCTAATTAGACCAGACAGCCAAACAACCTTCTGGATGTCATTCTGGATGAAGCCACAGTGGCGGGGACCGAGGCAGAGGGGTTAGGGGCGATCAGGCAGGCGAGCAGTTAGGAGCCAGTGGTCCTGGATTGCGCCTAAACAAGTAGTTGGACATCATCTGAGGAGTCCCAGATTTTGGGAGGGTGCAGGCCAGGCTGAGAGACCCCCACCCCCTTGTGCATGAATTTCATGCACCGGGCCTTTAATACAATGATAAACATCATTGTATATGAGTGCATCTAACATTTTAAGGCTGTGAGGAAATGATGGCATTATTTATGTAACAGGAATATAAGTGAAACCCTCTAATGATCGTAGACTATGTGGACACCCACAGTAAAAATATTTCACAGACACCCTTGCTGGTAGCATGACTATGTGACTAAGTTTTTGCTAGTGGAATATGAGACAAATTTGCAGCTTCTAGGAAAGTTCTGTAGAGTATTGATGCCCTTTGCCTCTACTTTTGGAACAAGGCTACAATCCAGGGATGGTGGAGTGTGAAATAAGAGAAATTCTCATTAGATATCTATTGACAAACTGGAAATAAAGTATTAAAGTTGTAATACACCTTTTAATGAGAGATAGTGAATCACCTTTGTATTTCAAGTGAGGGTCATGCAAAAAAAAAAAAGTATATACATGATTTGTTTCCATAGGATTTAAGAAAGATTCCTGGGTTTAATTTCTCTCTCAGTGGGCACTCTGCATCATTCTCTGCCTCCTCATTTTAGCAACAACAAAATACATGTTAGCAAAAAATAGCTTTTAAAAAAACAAATCAGTCCAGTTTCCCAGTAGAAAATAATTTCTAAAAAGTACTGTATTTCCTCTAGGGTAATTTTTCATTTTTAGTCGATTGTTCACTACTGTAAAAAAGAAAGTTACAAACATACAGGAGAAATAGCTTCAGGACCTGTATACCTCTGAGGCAGAGTTGTGTGAAATTGTCCAACAATAACTCTCTCAGGAGCTTCAGGTGTTGGGGATTGTTCAGGAACCATTTTCGCTCTGGGCAATGCTAAGACCGCTCGGCTCCAGGTGAAAACACACCTCAGCATTGAAGCCACATTGCCTCTGACTAACCCTCCGTACAGTGGCGGCACTTCTCTTTTCAACACAGAGAATGAAAGGAAAAACTGAGGACGTTATATTGGCAATTTTGGTAAAACAGAATATCCCAGATAGGGAGGTGAAAGGGAATGGGAGGTTTGAACTATGCAGAGAGCAAGCTGAGCTCTCAATTTCACTTTGCCAAGAAAACAAAGCATTTTATAAATGAAGTTTACTGAACAGAGATTTCCAAATATTATGTCTAGAACCCATGAGTAGAAAACCCCCTAATCAATCCTCTCCTTGGTATCTCAGTAAAAAGTGGCACTAATGGAGGCTGTTTTAGTTCTCCTGTGGTATTCAAATTTGCAGAGACTCCTGTGTTTACCAGTGGGCTATCAGGCAAGAGACTCTCACAAACATGGAAATATGATTGATGTTTATTCAGTGTGCACTTCTTTTGAGCCTCTGGAGGAGACAGGCCAGCGTCATGAGAAATATGGGCAACAGCTACCAAAGAGTCTACTTCTGTCTCCTCCCAGTGAACCCGTTTCCACTAAGAAGGTGACTCACTTCCCAGTGTCCAG
This sequence comes from Myotis nattereri, assembly GCF_964212035.1. Classification (NCBI taxonomy): domain Eukaryota; kingdom Metazoa; phylum Chordata; class Mammalia; order Chiroptera; family Vespertilionidae; genus Myotis; species Myotis nattereri. The sequence goes on from NC_138077.1 coordinate 76,822,831, forward strand.
CACATCCTGTCTCTGCATTTGCCCCCTATTATCTCCGCTTTGCTGTTTTATGCTCTTTACTGCTTCTGGCCTGCTGTCACCGCTGATGTCATCGCTCACTCTGCTCCAGTGACCAGCCTGCAGGAGGCGGGGCCATCAGCGCTCAGATGCCAGGCCGCCTGCCCGATTTCTCCTGATGGTGTGTGATCATTTGGTGTGATTTTGGAGCTCATCATAAGCTCATGGACTTATGCCCCTGTCTCTCCTCTGTTTGAGCCATATTGCCAGCTAATATAAAAGAGAACCCTATGCTCATAAGCCCCTACTTCCAAACAGTAAATATTTCAAAATCATTTTACTTGTAGACTGTCAAACTTTGCAACATTTTAATTTGTTCATTCCCTTACTATTACTGGGTTGTTTATCACTTGGTTTTCAGCAGTGTGACACATATTGATGGTGTGTTTGCAAGTTTACCCACTGTGATGGCTCATTCTGTGTCGATTTGACTGGGCCATAGTTTGCCCGGACATTTGGTCATGCACTATTCTGGGTAGGTCTATTGAATTTTTCTGGATGAGACTAACATTCGAATAAATGAATAAAGCAGATTGCCCTCCCTAATGTGGGCAGACCCGATTTAATCAGTCGAAAGCCTGAACAGAACAAAAAGGCTGACCCTCCCGTGAACAAGAAGGATGGGACACTGGTTTATTCCTGTGTTGGACACAAATAAAAAAGATGGCTCTTCTGTGGTCTTCAGCCACTGGCTTTCTAACCAGAAATACACCAGCAACTCTCCTGGGTGCTGATGACTGCAGAACAGAGACTTGTCAGCCAGCCTCTGTCATCATGTAAGCAATTTCTTAAAATCAGTCTCTTCAAATGTGTCCTATTCGTTCTTCTCTGGACTATCCTGACTAATGCATCAGCTAACTCTGCTATTTGTTTTGTTTACCACCCAAGTATATTGTTTTCTAAATTACAAATTTAGATGATTTCATATTAAATGGCTCTGACTAGTACACTTGAGGAATTTCATTCTCAAAAGCAATCAATCTGTGAACAGCTTGCCTTTTTTTTCTTATAAATATGGAATGACAGCAAATGTGTGTTGGCCTAACAGCCCCCACTGTCATTATAGAAGGCTCTCCATCTTGTTCCATTTCTCTCCCACCAAGTGCTCTCGGGAACCCTCAAACGATGACTCACATGTTTTCACAAAAAAGTGTCTCCCATGCCTTCTCCTGCTCATGACTCAGGAAGTTTACTGCTTTATATTTTCCACAAGCTGACAAGGCCCTTTCATGAACTATCATGTCTATATGCTCCCAAAGCTGATTGCCAATTCTTGAGGACCCAGAGTAGTACTCACTTCTGTAAGACTGAATTCTCCCTGAGTTAGGAAAAGGATTTCTCCTTAACTCTGTGTCACATCCCAAACAAGGGATGACAGCTCAAGCCTGATGAAACTGTCATGAGTGACTATGCAACTCTGGGCAGAAGCTGAGTTCCTTGTCTATTCAGTTTTGACTTTGCCCTCAAAGTTTGACAAATTGCAGTCTGTTTTAGTGAGAGCTCAGACTCAAGGTAAAGTGTACTATTTTCTCTAGCCTCTGCTGACCTCATAAATATGTCTCCCAACACAGGGCCATGACTAGGAAGGAAGCTCAGTATGGAGAGGTGGGCTTCGTGTAGCTACATTCAGAGATCACTGCCCTTCCCTGTTGCATTAGGCATTTTATTTTAAATCTAATCTTCCTCAATGTTTTTGAAAGAATAGAAAGGAGAATTATCTTTTTTGAAAGAGTCACTATTTTAACAAAATTCATTTACAATTATTTTATTAAACAATCATTTTTTACATGTCATCACACCTTACCCCTGAAGTGCAAACAACAGTCTGAGGTATTAAAACTGAAGGAACATTTGCACAAATCTGTAAGGTTTCCACACTATAGTAACCAGAATATTTAGTATAGCTACATACTACAAGCAACTGCAGGTTTGTAAGAAGGTATATAAAAGAGATCTGCTTTGTCTCTTAATAGCTCTGATTCTCCCACTTATGCAGAAAGGGTGGCAAAAAATAATATGAGATTTAAGTTGCTTGTGAGATGATATGCCTGCTATTCAGTTTTACAATATGGTGTACATAAGTTAAAAGGTCAATAGCTGAAACAGTAGCCATCCTAAAACACAAAAATCAAACTGACAAACTAGTGGCAATGATATTATGTCCTATTCATAGGATTTAATCCTCAGGCCAATGGCAATTCACTTAAAGTATCTGAAATAGATTTTCCAGAATATTTCAATATGATCTACATACATTTAGGGTCACATAAGTACCATTGTCCATATTTTTCTTTTTGCACAATTTTCCCTTTATATTAGAAAATAAATTTGCTAACACAGATAGAGTTCAGAAGGTCACATCAAAGTTATTGTGAAATATCACAGAGGAGATTTTCTCTTTAAGTAGTAGACTTAATATTGAAGAAATTATCCAGAAACTTTCCAGATCCCATGTCAATCTGACTATGCCTACACCTTGAAAGAGAAAATTGAGGCCATTATATAGCTAAATATTGTAACATAAACATTCTTCTGAACTATTCAGCCAAACTGGATAAAAGGCGCTTTTTTGATTTGATGATTGATTTAATTATTAATTTAAGAATGTACGTACTTACAGACTGGCCCATGCCTAAGAGGAGGTGGTGGCTAGATAAAGGAGGTGAAGGGATTAGCCAAAGAACATATATGCATATCCCATGGACACAGACAATAATTTGGTGAAGGTCAAGGTAGGGGATGTGGGGGTGGGTGGAGGTAGACAAAGAGGGTGAAAAGGGGGGATAACCTGCTATAATGTCAACATTAAAAAATGTTAATAAAAAACAACAAAAAGTATTCAGATACTTTATTTGAGTCAGATCTAAAATTGCATAGTGATTTGCATGTAGGATAGTAAATTAAGTACTGAAAAATGGGTCACAAATGTTGAGTAGAAATTATTTTCTACATAAATGTTTATAGTTAACACAGCATTTCTAGGTTTTGGTATTTGAATTGTTTTATTTGTTCAATTTTGTGGATATCTTGATCAAAGGGAAGGTTTTTTTGTGTGCTTTCTTCTTGTAAGAACAGAGACTGCTTAAAACTTGGCTTTTTAAAATTTTAGCAAAATTGGTAAAGTGTCCAATGCTTTTTGCAGCTTATTATTAGAAGAAAATACTGTTTATTTAATAGCAATTATAACACTTTCAAGAAGACACCTTTAACATAAAGCCTCCTGCATGCTATTTGTTTTGTCAGCATCCGAAATTTGTAGGAAAGAACAATATTTTTGGAGACTCCAACAAATATATGCAAAATACATTTAACCTATTTTCTCTTTGTTCTAGGGGAGAAAATTAAAAAAAGACCTAGATCGTTAAAATCCCACACAAGAACATTATGCTTATATTTGGGGACAAGGTCCTCTTCCCACAACTACAGCTTGCTTTTCCAAATAGTGGTCCTTGAGTTAAGAATAATCATTGCAATTGTCTCACTGCTGGAAGCACAGCTGCTGGAGAAGAGCCAACACACGCTGACTTGGGGAAGCTGATCACAGCCAAAGGAATAATGGTCTATGGTCACTGAGTATCGTTCAGAGGTTGAAAACTACTTTTACTGTTTGACCAGAAATGGATACTCCACAACATTCCTTCCCAACTAGGAAAAAAAAAAAAAAGGTAAAGGGATTAAGCAAAGAAAAAACAAAAAACTCAGACACTGTCAAGAGTATGGTGATTTCCAATGGGAAAGAGGGTGAAGGAAGTAGAAGAGAGTAAAAGAGGGATAAACGGTGATGGAAGGAGACTTGACTAAGGGTGGTGAACACACAATACAATATACAGATGATGTTTTATAGAACTGTACACCTGAAACCTATTTAATTTTATTAATCAATGTCACCCCAATAAATTCAATAATTTTTTTAAAAAGATAACATTTCCCAAAAGTTTTTCTAGAAAATAATGTTGATTTGGGAAATCAGTCCAAAATATCTCAGGTGTCTAAATTGGCCAATCCCCAAGTATATCCCCAAGCTGAAACTATCTGGAATAAAACAAAAACAATTTTCATTTCAGAACTGTAAATCTAAATGCCAGTGCATTGGGTTTTAATGCTTATGGGGCAAAATGTAAAAAAAAAATTCCTTTTTTTCCCTCTATTCCAATCTTTTATCTCTATAACCAATAATCAAAATAAAATTGAAATAAAATAAAATATGACTTATCCTGTAAGATATAAATCCTGAATATTATTTGCTTGTTGTCAGTATAATCATTGGTGCCATACAGATATGGCTGACCACATCCATAAGAGACAACAGCAATATTATCAAAATTCTTTCACTAGCATCACGCTGAAGAGCTACACTGTGAAATCTACCAAACCTACAAATATCAAGTGCTGGCTCACATTCATTTCAGATGGGACACTGACTGCGGTCTCACAGTGAGCCTTCTCTCCAGAGCAAGAACCTATTACAGTCAGTCAAAGACTGGGTTTCTTATGCCATTCAACACCAAACTATTGGGTGCCTTCTTGTGTAGAAGGGCCAGTGAGCACAGGAGTAGGGAAAAGCTTGTGACGCCCAGAATGACCATTCCTGATATCAGTGCGCTGGTGACAGCATTCAGCTGGAAAGGAGGTGCATTTGGAGAACCTGTAAGTAATAAGACAAACACAGTGGAAAGCCCAATGTTAGATTCATGTTATCTTATCCCTACATATATGAAAAACATCTGCCATCGGTATCTTACAGAATAACAGCATGACATTAGATCAAGCAATAATCTATGTGACTATTTTTTAATTCAACAACCAAAGGATTATATTGTTTAGAAGCTTGGTAGCCACAGGGTAGCAAACAAAAGTAATAGGTCATCTATAAAATTCAATAAAAATTGACCAATAGGTCACATACGAATTCAGAAATCCTCAGTGAACTGCTATTTAAAATATAACAGACTAATAATATATTTACTTGATTATGAATTTGCAACTGATCACCAAAAAAACTTTAAAATTAAAAAAATCATCATTTTAGTTTCAGTATATGTTAATTATCTTACCAAGCTGTGAATTGTTGGTTGGAGTCTCATCTGGAAGGGGAAAAAGAAAAAAAGAATAGCAATATTATGTCTCCAAATATTTGTCTATGTTTATTATAATTCTATAATTACTTTTTATCAACATGTCTCCTCACCTTCACCCACAAGCTCCATGGGGAAGGCAATCGATAACAAAAATTCTCCTAAACCATTCTGCTTTCCAATTTTCCATTCCACATGTGAAAAATTTCATCATCTATCTGTTTCCCAAGCCCATACACTGCCACAAATATAATTGCAAAATATACTGTTCTGTATTCTTTTCTGCCAGCTTTGTTTCATCATTATCTCTTTAGTCATGTTAGTGGGGGCAGTAATTGTTAACAGTTATTACATTTTTTATAGCCCTATATCCTGCCATTTGTTATTCTCTTATAGAGAAATATTCATTATTTAGTGCTGCTCTATTTTAAGTGTTGCCAATTTGCCCATCGTAATCAGCAAAACATCATTTTACGTTCCAAGAAGATAAATTCACACTTAATAACTAACTGAAAGGGAAACATGAAGTCTGAGCTTGAGTTGTAGGTTAATTTGCATCTAGGAAGCTGTTGATTTTTCACTTTTTCCTGGCAAACATAATAATAGATGCAATGAACACATTCACTTGGCTTCACTACCTGTTTGGTAATCATATAGCAATTAACCCTTGGAGCTTGTACAATGAGTGAACTTTGTATTTGTGTTTAAATATGTGGTTGTGTGTGCGTCTGTGACTGTTATTTGAACCATAAAATTAGTGCAGTTGACAGATTTTGGAGTATAAATATTATGACAATTAATGTGTATGTAGTGCCATACAGTTTACAAAGTGCTGTTTTGGATTTTATCACATTTAATCCTCATAATAACCATATGGTTTGGATATGATTGCTACCCCCACTGTAAAGATGAAGAAACTTCCATCTGTCACAGCCTCTTTGATAAAGTAAACATGTGTTTAAGTAAAAGCTCAGTTTCAGCATCTTTTTTCTAAAATAATATAAACTAGCCAAGTATGAAAAAATATTTTTAGTCAGAGATGAATATCTCAAGCTTCAAAACTCTAGGATTAGCGTTTGAAACCATTGATGGGAGAACTTGGTGAGATATTTATAAAATATCTGATGCCATTTCTTTTCAGACATGTGAGTCTTGGCAGAAATGATGGTTCCTCTGTTTGATCCCTGAAGAGCAATGCCCAAAATTAATGGAGCACACATTCTTGGGAATCTTTAGAATGGTGTGGTGCATTGCTATAGGACAAAAAGAAAAACAGCTCCAATTTTCCTTATAAGGCACCCTTAGGAAAATCCTAACCTCCAAGCAACACCATTTTATAGACACTTTCTTTTCATGGAAAGAGATGGGATGAAGGAACTGTGATCAATTCACCCAGAGGGTCCATGTGACTCTTTCTTAAGGCAAACTGCCTCCCTGGAACATGGAGGAGAATATATAACACTCTAAAAATTTTTCTAACAGTTATTCTTTGTTTAGAAATCAAACTCATTGGCTCTAAAACATGTTTCTTTAAAAAAATAGAAAGCTCCTTTCTCCTATATGTCCCAAATTAGACAAAAGTACCCCAACTACTTTCTGCATCCTGAGGTTAATAAGAAAAGTCAGAGTATCCTCTCCTCTCCCACATTATCTCCAACATTTCTGTAAAAACAATATCCCAGTGTGCCGAGCCAGCTCAGCCAAGGGTTCACAAGCCTGAGTGAGGACGGTGAAGGATGAAGAAATGACAGACAAAGAGAATAAGCTGGGTGTAGGTGGATCTTCCTGTGCCTGGCTGAGGCCACAGAGAGAGATCCAGAGGCAAGCTGAGCCTTTATTTTATAGCCAGAGGTAAACAAGGTAGTGGTCACCATAGTTACAATGTTCTTGTGAGTTTCACTTGTTTTGGCAGCACTTGCTGCACCTCTCACAGCCCATTAGCTACCCAGGAAGGATGTAGGGAGCGTGGTAAGGTCAAGCCTAATTATGCTAAGAGGACTGTGCCCTCTAAGCTGGGACTTGTTTGCGGCTTTGACAACAAGTCAGTCTGAGGCTTAACCCTATAGCCGCGCCCTATACCCAGGTGTCACCCACGGAGACTTGGCTGTGAACAAAATATCTGTGGGGACACAAGGCCACATGAGCCATACCAGCTCCAGGTTCTAGGACTCTGAAACCGGAAGCATCCTATGTTTGGCAGATGGCTGAAATCAAAGCATGTAATACTTGAACAGTGTATGGAATTGTATTTGATAGTGGATAAATGTTGAGAAAATAATTTGATCTGGCTGCTTTTTCTGATGCCCAGCAATATTAGTATCATTGCAATTAAAAAAAGAAACAAATCAAAGCACCGTTGAGCCCAGAAAGGGGAGGTAGACATTTTCTAGAAAATTTTTGTCACCACACACTCCTGTGTATTTTTTTTAAATTATTTTTCTATATTTTTGTTAATCCTCACCCAAGGATATTTTTCCATTGATTGTTAGAGAGAGTGGAAGAGAAGGGGAGAGACACAGAGAGAGAAACATGATGTGAGAGAGACACATCGATTAGTTGCCTCCCCGACACGCCCAGACCACCCTTCAGTCTCTGGGCCAGTGCTCTATCCACTGAGCCAAACAGGCTAGGGCCACACTCCTGTTTTTTGTTTGTTTGTTTTCATGTCCTCTTGTTCTTAACATAGACATATATGCCAAAATATACCTTCTGGAATTAGATCATATTAGAATACTAAACTTGATGGGTTCTTCAAAAACACAATGTTAGCTGAGGACCAATAGGAGAAAAGTGGTCACAGCAATGCCACAGCTGTTCCAAAGCCACATGTGGCAGATAAATTATCATTCTCTGCTTTTCTTTCATATAAGTAGTTGAAATAAATGGGGAAAAAAGAACATTAGTACAAAGATATATGCAAGATGAATAGTTTTCTTTCTTAGAGCAAGCTATTTTTTAACATATTTTTATTGATTTCAGAGAGGAAGAGAGAAGGAGAGAGAGAGAGAGAGAAACATCGATGAGAAAGGCACATCAATCAGCTGCCTGCTGCACACCCTCTACTGGGGATCTAGTCTGCAACCTGGACATGTGCCCTGACTGGGAATTGAATCTGGGACCTCTTGGTCCATGGGACGATGCTCAGTCCACTGAGCTACACCAATTGGGCACAAGTTATTTTTTAAAAAATTTTCAATTACGTATGTAGTAAAATGAACCACATATTTCAAGTTCAGAGCCTTCAAACTTCTTACTTTCCACCTCGTTATGTTTGTTCATAGTCTCTCTCTACCTTTGAACTCTGAGATCACTGAGAGCAAAGACTATGGCCTGTTCTCTATTATATTCCAAATTCCTATCAGAGTGCCTATCCCTTATAGGGGTTAAATAAATTCACTTAGGTGAATTATTAACTACCCAAAATACTCAGTAGAGTAGTTGAACAAGAGTTTGTCTTGGAATTCTCCATTAGAATTTATGTAAATAAACTTTGTTACTATTGTTTTTCAGTGATGATACGTTTAAATTTCCAGAATTGTACCACATGATAAGCATTTCCCTACCAAACAGTTTTAGTATTTTGGATCTTAAAGAATAACACTTCAGGAATTTTGTGGGTATTTGAATTTTGAGGATGTAAATATTTTCCTAAATCAACTAACAAAATGATTTAACAACGTTGGGTAAAAATAACCAGAATGGATTTGATCTCATTAAAACACAAAAACAAAACAAAAGTTCTGGGGTTTATCATCTTATTAAACTTGACCTAAGCCAAATGTCTAGGGGAAAGGAGTGGTCCAATGAGTAAAAAAAAAAAAAAAAAGCAAAACTTGCAAGTATCAGAGAGGTTTGACCAGAGCAAATCAAGCCTGAAATTGGACTTCTCTCTATAAAATCGGCCATAGGATCTGGAGAGATAAATTCTAGCTGACCTACGGTAAAAACAGAGTGAAACTAAGGAAAGAAGGTTGCCTTGGTCATTAAGCAGGACATTAAGTTTATATTGGATTTCCTGAGGATGGATACAGCTTGATTTCCTGAATTCTGGGTTTACGTGGAATTTAAAATATTATTTAGTAACTAATTACATTATTTAGGAAACATTGTTATATATGGTCCTCTATACAGTGAGATCACCATGATCACCAAAAAATGAGAAACATCCTATTGCTATTTATCTAACTTATGAAAAATAAATCCACGGAGAGTGAGAGAGGAAGGAAGCAGATCTGTAATGTTTGAACATAATCCTTTGGGAGCTTTGCCAGTGGAGAGCCCAAGGTGACTAAGAGACAACCTCATTGTGTTGGGACTAAATATCACCCATGAGGTAAAAGCACGTTGAACTTAGAAAGGAAGGAAACCAGCATGGCATCAGTGGTGTTGTGATTAAAGGCATTACTTCGTTGAGTTTTTAACATTGATACTTTGAATGAATAAACCTGCAAACCTGAATCGCTGGTTAGCTATTTAGAAACTTCTACTTGGTGATCTATAGAAAATTTGGTCTTTTTGAAAATTATCTTACACTAGCAAATTATTTGAAATGTGTAATATTTAAATTAAAAAATAAATAAATTCAATTTGGTTCCAGTAAAAGGGAAGGCAAAGAGGTTAATAAGAGGAAAAGCCATCTACTCAACTTTCAAGGTTCTTTTCTTACAGCAAACTGACACTAGACACACTCTATAGAAATAAAAATATTTTTATTGTACCAACCCCAAAACATTCCTAATCATTGGCAACAAGAGCTGAGTTTCCATGCAGTGTGATTATAGAAGCTATTTCAGACAGTTAAATAGAGATAAGATTTGGGCCTTTTATAAACCACCAACTAGCTCTTTTCAAACCATTCAAAACACATACCAACCCTCAGGAGTGTGGACTAAGTCTTAAATTTTATATTTAATAAATGTATGCATTATTTAAAAGGCCTGTTAGCTTTTTTAAATGCTATGTCAATACAAACACAGGGGAATGAATAAAGCAATCGTGTGGATTTTTCAAGCCCAAACCACTTTTTGCTTAATTACCTACTTCAGGCAAAAAAAAAATTTCACTGTGGGATGGAAAAAAAGGTAAAGATAATCTAATTGAAATACAACAATCGACTTATGGCTAATATAAAATAGAGAAAAAATATTACAATATAACCCAAATCAGAATTCTGCTTTTTAAGACAAATTTAGAACTATAGATTTAGAAAGAATCTTTATAGCTACTTTTATTTAAAAAACCTTTATTTAAAAAATGAAGGAACATTTGCCCACAGAACTAAAATAAAATTCCCAAGTCACAAAGCTTGTTAGGGCAAAAGATGGAACTACTCAGGTGTTTTTTAATTAAAATTTAATTTGTTTTCTTTACACTGCATGTCTGTTTTATTCTGGATGTCTCTGGTTTCATGCTGATTTATTAGTAGATTCATGAGTATGAAAGAGTACATTAGACGGGGTTATGTAACATTCAGAATCCTGGGAGAAAAGAAAGGGTACGCAAACTGGGCCATTTAAGGAGAGTTTAATAGGACTATTAATAAAAATGTAGGGAATTCATAAGAGAAAGTAAAGTTAATTGGGCAATGGGTGAAGGGGAGGGACCAGCTCTGAGACCAGCTCTGTGGAGAGAGCTGTCTGGCAGGAGATGGGTGGACTTCACTCCCGTTCTCTGACAGCGCCACCTATTGGCCAAGCCCAACCAGAAACTGGATGGCAAGACCGCCTATAGGCCAGTCTTCAGGGGCAGAGGGCAGGGCGGGGAAAGTAGAGTGAATTGGGAAGGGCAAGTGAAACTGTCCAGGATGGTATACTTTCTGTGTGTGTGTGTGTGTGTGTGTGTGTGTGTGTGTGTGTGTGTGTGTAAAGGGAAATGTGATAAAGACAATACTGCCCTTTGAGTAAGTTGAGTAAACAGGAAACTACTGTGAAATTAAAGTTGTTTAGCAGTTTATCTTGTCTTACAGTTCATTAGCGCTCTTTAGGAACCACTTTGTGTTCTCCTTAGAAGCCAACTAACAAGCCATTTTGTAACCGAAGATTACTACACACAAAAGGGGGGCACTCTTACCACTCCGCGTAATGATGGGCCCCGCAGAGAGGATGGCATTTCCAGACGTGCTCTGGGGGCTCCAAGTGGTCCTCCTCCCTGCATCCCTCCTTTCTCTGTGGCTGCAACTCTGAGGAGTTAATGAAAACAAATGAAATTCCACACTGGCACGAAATTGTTTCTTTATGGCCATTTGGAAAGCAGATTCTTTTAGAAGAGATACCACATGTTTAATTTTATTCATTTACTTCTGTGCATTTATTTAATTACTTTACATATAACTGCTACAGTGTTTCTTATCCTGGCGTGGCCACATTTCTTATTTCCTCCCATTATAGTAGTGCATTGCCTCATTAATTTACACAGCTCAGTGGCTCCCCTGAAAAAAAGAGCTGTGTTTATCAAACTTTTCCTCTTTTATTTCTCTCAAGCCTTTAATAAATCTTTCCCTGAAATGTTGCTCAGCACAGAGCCCAGGTAATGTGGACTCTCCATTTAACCCCATCTGATATAGCTAGTTAGGACTAAACTAGTCCATAACGGTACAGAAATTCATGAATTTGAACATAAATATAAACATACTAAAGTCATTTCATATTATAAAATGTGCCTGTATTTTTCTCAGGTTAATATTGACATGACCCCAAGAAGGTCTGTCAGCAATAGAATTTTTTTTATTCCCTAGTAAATGGATCTATATTTTATGTGATGGCTTTAAGCACTTCAGAGTCACACCTTTTATAGCTTTTCATTTTTAATCCAAGGGATTACTAGGCCAGCTGGCCCCAATCTCCCTTTCTAGTGCCAGCCCTGCCCCCTCCTCAGGTTTTTCATCATCTTCCACTCTGCTCCACAGCCTTACTGTAGTACTGGAGGTTCCCTGGCTACTCTGTTTAAGTGTCTGTGGCTCTGACCATTCTTTGGCATGGAGGGTCTCTCGCAGTCTTGATTTTTTTTTTTCCTTTTGGGTTCATCCATCTTCTGGCACAGTTCAAGTTTCATCTCTTCCACCAACCCTCCCAATATCTTCTGCTTCATCTCTCTCACAATGATGGGCACTGCCTCTTACCACAGCCCATATCCACATCTGCCTTGTGCCATAACATTTTTCTCTTGTTTCACTTCATCACTATTTCCCGCTCCTAAAGGATAAGCTCACTGAATTCAGAATCCATGCATGCATCTCTGTATCACCAGTACAATGCTTGGCACAAAGTCGGCGTTCAATAGATCTCCACTGGATGAATGAATAAATCCTACCGCAAACAGTTTGACCTGATGCACACCCACTCTCACTATAGAAATCAGTGAGCACTTGATAACCTTTCAGCGTAGATCAATTTGACAATTTAGACTAAAGTTGCTCAGAAACATACTGGCATAAGGAAGGGGCAGTCATCAGCTCTGCAGAGCTTGGTAACGCAGTGCAGGAAGACGGTGGACATTTTCTGATTCTTGTGTTTCACAAATCGGAATACTTCAAAGGAGAACCGTCCCTGCTGGCTTCTACCGTTTTCAATGACCGTGGTCTGTGGATCTTTGTCACAGCTGCATTTTAGAAAATGTGAAAACAGGATATTATTGGAAATTACCAGCCCACTGGGACTTGTAAATAAATCTCTGCAGTCTTAAAAGTACCCCACTACATTAAAAGCTAACAAAATCATGCCGTGCTAGAGACATTTAATAAGAGAATAAGCTAGCTCAACAGATATGATAAGAATGACTTTGATCATAGAACATAAATAGATCAGTTCCTGATTATGACATTACTGTCACATTTTAGAGGTAATTTCACATGGTAACAATCCAAAAACTATAAGTATATATAGTGAAAAGTCTCCTCCCATCTTTGACCCTGTCCATACCAGTCACATCCAGGTACAAACCTGCCAGAGGTGATCCCACTTGCCTTGTGTCCTCCCAGGGAACGTACAAAGAGAAGCACAAGCAACATATCCTTATTGTTCCTTCCTTCTTGCACAAACTACAGCACAATCTATATGTTTGAACCTTGCCTTTTTAAAAATTTGGCAATGTACCATAAGAGATCTTTCCATATCGATACTTAGTGAGCCTCCTCATTCTTTATCCACAGCTGTATAGTATTCCATTTGACAGAGTTTATTTAGTTACCTAATTGTGTATCCTGGAATATTTTGCTTTTTACAAACAGAGTAAATAATAGGTTGCCTTATAATGCAGCATTTTGAACATGTGCAGGGTATCTATGCAATATATCTATGAGATTAATTGATAGAGTTTGCTACATTGCCCTCTATAAATATTGTTATATTTTTATACTTTTTCAGTAATATATGAAAAAAATCCCTATTTTCCCCCAGAGCTACAGGAACAAAACCTATGGAAAAATGTTTGGATTGTTCCCTATTTGATAGGAAGAATAAACTATTGCCATATAATTATTATTTACATTTTTTCATATACATTAGAGCCACTTTGTGTTTCTTAATCTGAAAACTGCTTATGTCCTTTGCCCAAATTTCTATTATTGGCCTTTCCATCCTGATTCCTACAAGTTCTTTAAACGTTAGGAAGAGGGCATCCTTGTTTGTTATATAAGTTCCATATTGTTTTACTTTGTTGTTTGGCTTTGGACATTCCTCACAGTGTGTGTGTGTGTATGTGTGTGTGTGTGTGTCTGCACACATACACACTTTTATTTTTATGTTATATTTTCAGTATTTTCTTTTATGGTGTCTAATTTTAGGGCTGAAGACAGATTTTCCATATTTCAAAGTTTTAAAAATATTTCTATGTTAACATATGTTTCTACCGCGTTTAAAGGTAGTTTTTATACTCAAGTTAATAATCTGTGTAAAGTTTATTATGGTGTATTGAGTGAAGTATAGATCTAGTGCTATATTTTCTCATGGTTATCCATTATCCAGCTCGATTTTAAACATCTCTGTTTATCCCACTGCTTTGCGATATCACAGCCTACCATATAGTAGATCCCCAACATTTTGGATATATTTCTCAGCTTACTTTTCCAAAATTTTTGTCATCTATGTGTCTGGTCTTGCACAGTATCACATTTATTGAATAATTTTAGAGATTTTATTAACTATAATTTCTGGTAGGGCTATACCTTCCTTATCTCCACGTTTTATTGGTGTTGTTTTTATGGAGTTGTACTTTATCACTTTTTTCTTGATTTGAGTACCTTGCACTTCTCTATTTTATGTTTTTTAAAAGAACTTTCTGTTTTCTGATATTGTTTTAAATTGCTAGCTATCGATATATAGCTTATTTATTATGCCATTTAATCTCCTATATCCTTACTTAATTATTGGCCACCAGAACTAAGTTTCCTGAGAGAGAGTAATCAGTCTTTCACTGTTATTATATTTCTGACTATGTCTTTTGTTCCTCTAGTTTCCATTTTGTGAAAGCTTCAGTATTATCCAATGCACTCTTTCACTATGTTGGTATAAATTTCTTTTAATTTAGGAGAGTATTCTTGGGCTATATTTTTTACTCTATTAGTTTGGTTTCTTTGGGGGGTTCCAATTACACATATTATACATGCATTTCGTTCATTTTGCTATATTTTATTTCTATTGTTTCTACTCTAACCTCTTTATCATCTCCTTCACATATGTTTCTTTATAATTGCATTTGTTATATTTATCTTCCCTGCCCCACACTGTGCTGTCTGCTGTGTCTATTCTCCTTTGCACACCTTCTAATTATGTCCTCCATTTGTAATAGATTTGTTTTTTTCTATTTCATCTAAAAGTCTCCCAATTCTCTTTTCATATTTTCATGGCCTTACATTTTACTGTCCTTTCTGACCTGAGTTCTTTTGATTGTATCTTCATAACTATAATTACTTCTTAAATTGTAAAACAAAATTATTGTTAGATTGTTTAATTACAAATCTGTTTCATGGCAATGTTTATTATTATTATTATTTTTATTATTATTATTATTCTTACTACTACTGGTGGCCTGGTGCACGAAATTTGTGCAGGAAGGGGGTGTCCCTCAGTCTGGCCTGCACCTTCTCTAATCTGGGACCCCTCGGGGGATGTCCACAGGGATCGGGCCTAAACCGGCAGTCCAACATCTCTCTTGCAATTCGGGACCGCTGGTTTCTAACTGCTCACCTGCCTGCCTGCCTGATCACTAACCACTCTGCCTGCTGGTCTGCTCGCCCCCAACTGCCCTCCCCTGCTGGCCACTTCACCCCCAACTTCCTCCCCCGCCAGCCTGCTCACCCCCAACTGGCCCCCCCTGCTGGCCTGCTTACCCCCAACTTCCCTCCCCTCTTGGCCTGATCGCCCCTAACCACCTCTGCCTCAGCCTGCCACTATGGCTTTGTCCTATAGGACATCCGGAAGGTCTCCTGTTCTAATTAGCACATTACCCTGTTATTAGTATAGATTTTAATCATCACCCAGGATATGTTGAGAGAGAAAGAAAGAAAGAGAGAAACATCAATGTGAGAAACATTGATTGGTTACCTCCAGTACACAACTGGACTGGGGATCAAATCCACACAAATTTGGTGTACGGGATGACACTCCAACCAACTGAGCTACCCAACCAGTACATGGCAATATTTTTCCTAATGGCAATATTTTTCCTAATGAGTTTAATTCATCTTTAACAATTTTTTCTGACATTTTTCACATTTCTCTTGTAGTATATAGGAACGTTGTCAGAAATGCCTTCATTTATTGACCATTCATATCTGAAAGAGTTGGATTTCCCCAGACCTGTTTGTTTGTTTGTTTTGTTTTGTTTTTACCCTGGGAACTCATAGGGTAAAATGTAGAATATTAATGACCTTCCTCATGGTTTCCCCAATTCATGGGCCACCCTCCTGTTTTACAATGACAGGAAAATATTTTTTAATAATGTAATTGTGCAGTTGAATTTTCTCTGCCTTTCTAAATTTATATTCATGAGAGTTTCAGCCCTGTGTTTCTCAGGTTTATTCATGAGCACATTCCATCATTTTATTTTAATCTTAACTGCTTTTATTAACACTAACACATTTTGGACTTTCAATGGGCTTTCTTTCCTCCTAGTTTTACTGAAAATGGCATTTTGGAGACTTCTTTTAGTTATGCATTTCACTCTTCTATAGTTTCCAACAAGAAAAATAAAAAGATTGAGAACTAAGCTGAAATCATGGTCATACCAGATAGAAGTCTGATAATTGTACTCCACATTGGCAATTTGTGATTTTTATAGACATTTTGGAAAAAGAAAAATGTCAAAACAAAATTATCCACAATTTCACCATGAATTAGTAATCTCTGTGAACAATTTTATGTATTTCCTTACAATCACTTCTATCATTTATAACATAAATGAGGTTAACTCTATATATAATTAGATATCATTCTTTCACTCCTTATTTAATACATTTAAATTTTAAGAACTCTATATTTCAAGTATAGAAACATTGAGAACACAGAAAGGAAAAAAGTAAAATATAACCAACCTTTTTTTTCTATTTTATAAATAATTACATGATTGCAGTGCCTGGGTGAGCTCTCAATTTACTGGTTCTCCATAATTCACCTAGCCATTTCCTCATTGCTGAACATACAGTTTGTTCCCATGTTTTCTATTTTAAATAGCACTGATAGACCAGGAAATTATCAATATTTTAGAATATGCTTCCCAATTTGGAAAAAAATAGATCCAAAGGACATGAAATCTTTTAAGGCTTTTGATAAATTTTATCAAAAATATTGCCCAAATTAACATTTCCACCAATATGATATGAGTATCAGTTTGACCATAACCTCTGAACATCATCTTCACCTTGATTAGCCAATAAACAGATTCTTTTGGTTTCTCATCATATTACTCGCATCATGTGTCAATAAGCAGCAGTGATCTGAGCCAACTGAATTTTATAAGGATGATTAGAAGCCATTGCTTGACTCTCAAGTCTGTTCTGCTATCAGATAAAAATGCTGAAAGGGAACTGAGATGATTGAATGTTTTTATGATCAATGTCCCCTTTCCCCAAATTTAGATTACATTCACTCTATCACTGTCTATTGGGGAATGAAGCTGAAGTTACTGACTCTAATAAAAAAGGAGTAGGAGTCTATTTTATACTTCCATATTAAATACTGATAGATGGAGAAAAGCATTTTGGGGTCTAAATTATCTAGACCATTACTTTAACTTTACTCTCATTTTGACTTGCGATGAGTCAGTCTAGCTGTGAATAAATAGTACCTTCCCACTGCCTTTCTTTTATTGACAATAGTAGCCTAGCCTTGCTTTTGCTAAGACAGTGAAATATTCCCATATATCCTAAACATGAATAAAACATCTTTGATGAACCTAACTTACTTGCAACTCTCATTCAACAATAGCCTTATCAGCATTTCTTGTTGAAAACTGGTTTCAACTTTTATACTTACAGTTTTATAAGGACTAAAAGTTCAAAATGTAAAACTTTATATTTAAAAACTATAGAAGTACCCGATAATTTTTATCAATGGCTTGTATTTTCCAATTTAATTATCTACAATTTAGTTTTTGCTATCAATGCAAGACTTAGACACCTACCTAAGGAAGAGATCATACCGAATATCATCATTTGGGTTCCCTGATGGGGTTGTGTAGCAATAATCCATTAAGACATTCCATCTGCAGGAAGAGGCAAACATAATCTAGAATCACAACTCCTTTTAGGTACTAGTTACTAATCTAGGGCAAGTAAATATTGACAACTGTCTTACTGCATGAAACATAGTTTTTTATTAGTTATTTGCAGAAGATTCTTATTGATTAAGACATTCTCCTAAACTCAAAGGTGTTTTAAAATCTGTAATAAGTTGCCATCCTACATCAAATGGATGTGTGTACAAGGCAACTGAGTGGTCAAAGCCTGAGGAAACAAAACCCAAAAGTGAGCTGCATAGATGCTTCTAAATTCACTGTGAACAATGGTCATCTGTTTCTAGAAGTTACTGTCTCTAACAGATGACAAGAATATTATAATACCACATACATCAAAGGAGTTTGGTGTGTAACTCACACACATTACATTATGCCAGAATCAGTAGTGGTGGGAGTGGGAATATATATATATATATATATATATATATATATATATATATATATACTGTGTTATGTAAAAGAAAGCCATGAGGCAAAGACACAGCCTTCCTCCACAAGGCCAGACTGTGCCTACATTTATACATTACTTCATTCCTACTCTGGTGTTTTAAAAATTACTAATCCATGGGAATTGAATGCCAATAAAAGAAGACAGACAGAGAGAGAAGCTAACATAGAACCAAATTTCTAGAGTATTATAACCTCTTCAGGATACAAAGTTTAAGTAATAAAATGTGAGAAACCCAAAATAAGCCATTTACATATTAAATTTTTATAGGACAGGATTGGATTTTTAGCTTTTGAATTCTCTTTCAATTTTGATCATTATAAATTTTCTAAGTATCAGATGGAAATGGAATGATTTTTTTTTTGGTGGTTTTTCTTTACAGAGATGTTTCTGAGGATTGTTTTATACAAATTTGGTCTAGATTCTTGTGGAGAGAGTGCTTTGGTTTTTTAATAAACATTTTTTATTGAATAGTGACATACAAATAGAAAAGCACACAAATCATAAGTTTTCACAAAATGATAGCATCTGATTAATCATCTTTCAGGAGAAAAAAAAAAAAAAAAGAACATTCTGGCATCTCAGAAGATCTCCCTTGCCCTCTTCCAGTCACTACCCCTCCTTCTTTATAGGAAGACTTGCTATTTTCCAATTAATGACATAAAAATTAGTGTTAACCCTTAATCTTTGTAATTTGTTATTTCTGTTTATTAGCATGATTAAACATTGTGGCAACGACAGTGTTTTTGAAATTAAAAAGGAATGAGAGCTAACTTCATGGTTCATGAGGTTTTAGGCAACAAAAATGTTTTAACCAACAAGAGAGAAGAGTGTGAAAGTACCTGCCATCCAGATTAGTGGCTTGCACAGCTGCAAATACTTTGGTTTTTAAAGGCAATCCTATACTCGGGATAATTAACTGTTGACTGTAGGTTGAATCCTAATGATGAAAAAAAAAATAAACAATACATTATCGCCTTTCCAACAATAGCATATTTACCATTTAAAACAGTAATGTCATCAAAAAGGGGGCAAATCAATGTAAATCTAACAAACCAACTCCAAAAAGGACCTAGTTAATCTTCTAGTTCTTGTCAAAACTGTCCTAAACCATATCCAAGTAACAAATTATTTCCCATGCATAAATCTTTTTTCCCTATTTTACAATATCTGATGGTAAGTGAATTTAAATTATACTTAATTGTTAATAGTCAATGGTTAATATTTTGTTTCATATTCAATTGTCAATATTCAGTTTACTTAAACTAACATTCTATTTATTTAAAAAGTTTATTTAAATTACATCTACTTTAGTTTAAGCCCTTTGCCATGTGAGTTGAATGTCTATACGCTGGAAAGTATTTACCCAAAATCACTATTCTGGCAATTTCAAATTACAAAATTTAATAGAAAACCCAAAAAAGAGATCAACATGTTCTCCAAGTTGTCAAAATGCATGCCATAGAGTTGTAAACTGTCAAATCATTTAGTCTGGCGGTAAACTGTTTCCCCAAATTCAGTAACTCTGAAGATATTGCTATTTTGTAGCAAAAATAATACAGTAATAGTTTGTATGTTTAACTTTTTAAAAAGTTGCAATCATGTGGAATATTTCATTCCAAAATAAGCTTGATAAATGAGAGATGATATGCTGTACTTATTTCCTTTATTTCTGTGATAAATGATAATAGCTCCTCTAGCCATTTTAGATAGGTAGTATTTTTATTTAATTATCTTTCTGGCTCCCTGTAAGGACAGAAAAAGACATTTCCTTTTCTTTGTTGTGGCCTTCCACAATTTATGAAAAACACCTGGTAATTAAACCCCAAGATTGTTAGCTCTTCTGTTTATACTGTGGTACAAGATAAGTTACTCTCAAGGCTACATTCTTGCATCCCCCTCCTCCTTGCTGTTTCCACAACTCAAGGATAATTCACACCAAGGAGTCTCTATCTCTAGTTAGTAGAAAATTTCCCTTCTCTCCTAACCTTTAAATAAGCCTCTTAAATTATTTATAACTTTTTCTTTAAGCTTGTTTTACAGGCTTGGGAGAAATACTGAGATGACACCTCCCTAGAACATCTGCGGTACTATCTCCTAGAAAGCAAACAAATGGTAACTTTTCAAGATAACCCCTGGTATGTGCTCAACTTCAACAGAATCCCCCTTTCTTCCTTGTTACTAATAGCCACTGCCTAAAACAGTAGGCCAACCTCTCTTCCCTGCGCTGTATTGACTAGCAATGCTTGGCCCTTTCCTCTCCTGGAAAGTAAAATAAACTTTCTCTCTATATCTGTTCTTTCAGTTGTGAATTCTTTCACAACCCATGACAGTAGCCAAACCCTAAATCCTCCCTTTTTGAACTTTCAAGTAATTTTTCTCTAACTATGCAGCATTTTTCTCTTATACTTGCATCAATAATGTCCAGAAGAAACTTCTTTATAAGTACTATACTGCAAAATCATTTGCAAATAATGTGGTTTAACCATGAATCATCAGATTTTTCATCCTAAAATTGCTTCTAAAAGGTAGTTCTCTGACTATTTTGGATAGATGTATTTACTCTAGTCAGTACAATATTGTCTCTAAAATAAATTGCGTTTATTTTAGATTTTTTCTTCAACTTTTAAAACATTCATTATTTCAGATTTACTGTTTTTGTATCTGTTCAGAAGACAACTAATATTTAGGTATGATTTAAATTCACAGGTCAACCTCACTTTCTATTTTTGCAGAGGAGAAAATGATATATTTATATTGCACAGAAATAAGACCACAGTTCAACTGAAAGTCCCATATATGAAAATAGCATAGTCTATATAGTCATTACTTTTCATAAATAAATTTTTCTAAGTAATATTTACTGAATCCCAGAACACATAGAAATAAACAATTGCGCTGAATCCCAATTGGGTAAGCATAACTTTCCTCTCCAAATGACTAACTGGAGAATAAGAGTAGTAAGTATATAATGCAACTTTTCATCATTCCTAAAGGTTAGAAATAAGTGCCTTCACGTGAAATAGGAAGATAGAGATCTTCATGGTTTTAAAATACTATTTAATTTGAAGCGCTACAGTAAAATCACATTTGGGTAGCTGAATGTTAGTGTTTCCAACAAGTAATAAATATGATTTGGGATTAATTAGTGAAAGTATACTAAAACATTTTTCTATTACAAATTACTAGCTTTGTGATGCCTTATAACTTGGAAAAATATTGTTATGGTCCCATGTTTTGTTTTGTTTTGTTTTTAAGTAATTTAGAGCAGTGAAACTCTTGTGTAAAGGTGGACACATGTCATAGATATTTGTCAAAACCCACAGATTATAGAACATTAAGTAAATGTGAAAGTAAATGTAAACTATGGACTGCAGTTAATACTACATCAATATTGATTTATCAACTGTAACAAACATACTCAAAAATAATAGAAGTTGGCTGCAGACAGAGGAGATCTGTGGGAATTCTCTGTACTTTCAGGTCAATTTTTCTATAAAACTAAAACTGCTCTTAAAATAAAGTCTGTTAATAAAAATTTAAAAAAAAACAAGTTTGGGAAATGGTTGAACTCTATTAAATAATTAGTTATTAAATAACTTTTAAAATTCAATTTAATTTTTAATTCAACAATTAGTAATATTTTTATTTCAAACTGATTAAAAATGAGAAGTATTCTGGCACTACGTATTTCACTGATAGTCTGATATCCAACAATTCTTTACCTTTTACCATGGAATTAAAATCTTAAGGTTATCATTAAGTCATAGGCTTTTATTTAGCATTAATATTCTAAAAAACTCTTTTGAAAAATTATGCCTAGTTAGCAATGGTACTATTACATTATTTCTAATGCTAAAGGGAATATTTTAACAGTTTTCCTCAAATTATCATGTCTAAATTTTGATTTTCTGCTTTTCCAATGAGAAAATAGTTTAATTTCACAGAATATCCTATATAATAAAAGGCTAATATGAAAATTGCCAGCCAACTGCCCCTGGCCCTTTCCCCCCCGCCCTGATCAGGGTGGGCTGGCTGGACCCCACCGGTGCATGAATTTGTGCACCGGGCCTCTAGTTCTATATAATAAAAGGCTAATATGCAAATACACTGAATGGTGGAACAACTGAACACCAAACAACTGGTCGCTGTGATGTGTGCTGACCACCAGGGGGTTCGTGCAGAACATGGTAGATGTTGGCCGCAGCAGGATGGTGGAGCAGGTGAGCAGGGAGCACCAGACCAAGGCAGGGTGCCAGTTGCTGTTATTGGGGTGAGTCTCTGGTGGTTATGGAAAATTCTTTGCTCCTGCACACCGCAGTCCTGCCTGGCGCTCGCACCTGCAGCCCGCGCCAGCCCTCCTTACACCTGCTGCCAGTGCTGGAGCCACCACTCACACCTGCTGCTGGCACCTGGCACGAGCCCCAATCTCTCAGCACCATGAGTGGGTGCAAGCAGTGGCTGCTGGCCTCAAATGCCCCTCAGGGCTTCTCCACCTCCCCCTGCTCCTGAGGGGCGATTGGGGCTGGCTGCTGCTGCTCGCACTCCCTGATGGCACCAGCCCTGCTTGCACCCACTGCTGGCACTGGCCCCAAATGCTCCGTGCTGTCAGTGGGTGCGAGGGGGCCAGCACCGTCAATGCATGAGAGCAGCAGCAGAGGGAGTGGGGCTGCAGCCAGAGAGCGGACCAGGGGCCACAGCAGAAGGGGCTGGGCAGGGGAGCGGAGGATGGGCCGAGACTCGCCCCTGTGCCTACCACAGCATCACAGCCTTGCAGTCCACAGTTACTATCAAGGTGCATGAATTTGTGCACTGGGCCCCTAGTATGAATATCAAATACCATCTGGATATATTTTTCACTTTTTTTAAGATCAGAAATTATCATTCTTGTTTCACTCAATTATAGCAAATGATAGTGAATCCACACCAGTCATTTTGACTCAGGGAGCTTACACATACAAATCAACAAATAGAAACTTTTCAAATTAAGATATTGTTCACAATAATAATAAACATTTGGTCATATTGGGAATAGATATTGGCACATATTTCCTGAAATTATAGAACCAAGTAACTTGGCAGCTTCTTACATAAGAAAGTTTAGAAATGACAGAAAATCATACCAACAAAAGCAATCTTCATTCCAATAGATTTTAATTTGTTATTTAGAACTCTCTGTTGTCAGACTACAAACTTATAAACATGATTTTTAAAATGCCTTTGGAAAATGTCCTACTACAATATTTATAGCTCATTATATTCAAAGTATAAAGCACTGACTTTTAAATCAGTTGCGTGAATTATAACTCAGTGCCATGATGACATAAATAATAATGTAAAAATCAGATTCATAATTTACAGAAATGTTGGTTGATAAATTGAAAAATTGATATTTAAATCAGGCATTTAAAATGTATGAATAATTTTTTAATCAACATGAAAATATCATTTAAAGGATTAATGTTAGAGCTAAAAATAGAAACTCATGTACTTTTCATATTTTGCTGCCACTGTTGATATTTACATGATGAACATTTAGGTAATATTATGTAGTCAACCCAAATTATTTCAAATGTGACAGAATTGACATCAATCAAAATCCATGTTAAATATATTAACACATTCATAACCAAGCATGCCTTCAAGAGAAATGTCATTTGGATTTTTCCTATATTTTTAATACAAAATTATTATTCTTCAAATCTTGACCCTGACTGTGGCTACACACACACACACACACACACACACACACATAAATAAACATATACACTTAAAAGTAGAGAGACACTTAGAATAACTGTGCAGAACCACATTTATGAAATAAATTTAAGTCATTTATCAACTTTTAGGAAATAATAAATTTTTATTACACCTTTATCACCAAGATTTATGAAAAATGGTAGGAAAAATGGATAAATGTACCAAAGGATAACAAAGTTAATGTTGCTTTCAGTAGATTTTTATATAAAATCCATTTGCATAAATGGTTCCTCAGAACAGTGGGAGAGAAAATAACATCCTTCACCCGTCAACTTACGTTATAAAGGAGCAGGTTCAAAGTGCTGACAAATGTACCATTGTTCTCTCTCACAGAAATAGCAGCTGAGGACCTAAAATAGAGTTAGGGGAAAAAAAACCCAACATATTGATAGAATTTCAAACTAAAAGTTCTGGCTATACCTTAATGTTAGATTTAAGGCACTAAAATTCTTAAGTAGGCCTGTTATATTTTTAAGTATGGCCTGATTGGAGTGGGCATATGGTTTAAATCACTAGAGATAGATAATAAAAGAGCAAGAACAGCCAAAAGTAAAGACAAACTGTTCTTTATAATTTTTTTTTAATTTATAAAAGCATCTTTTCCCTCATTTTGCATTACCTATTTGAGACTTTTTGCAGTATTTGAATCTGATGTGCATATATTTTCATCAATTCTATTAGAAGTTTCATGAGATCAAGGATTTTGTTTTACTTTGTTCACTACTTGAACATGGCATGGTGCATATTATACACCAATAATATTTATTAAATAATTGAATGATGAGTGTCCATGCACAGTGGAGCTCAGGTATATGTTTAGTGTGGAGATAGAGTGTGGGCAGAGTAAGACCTGCTTTTCTCTACCCCTGTATCCATTAGACTCAAGGCCTTTCTTATCTTGTTTTCCATATTAAAAACTTCTTTTTGACTAAAATATTTAACATCATTGTGCCATTAAAATCAGCTATGAATGTTTTTTATCTGAAGCAAAATGTGTTCTTCACATTCCCTTGTAACTAAGATTAAACAACAACTATACCTTTGTGATAGCAAACCCTGGAATTGGAAAGGGAAAGTTTCTTATAGATCATCCCATTTTGTCAAAGATACTTCTATTTTGTAACTAAAGGCCCGGTGCACGAATTCACAATCCGGGACCCCTCAGGGGATGTCAGAGAGCTGGTTTTGGCCTGATCTCACAGGCCAGGCCAAGGAACACCACTGGTGCATGATCAGGGCTGGGGAGGGATGCAGGAGGTTGGCCAGCCAGGGAGGGACCACAGGAGGGCTCCAAGGCGTGTCCAGCTTGTCTCAGTCCTGATTAGCCAGACCCCAGCAGCACACTAATCTACTGGTTGGAGCATCTGCCCCCTGGTGGTCAGTGCATATCATAGCAAGCAGTTGAGTGGCCTTAGCATATCATTAGCATATTATGCTTTGATTGGTTGAACAGAT
Organism: Myotis nattereri; assembly: GCF_964212035.1. Classification (NCBI taxonomy): domain Eukaryota; kingdom Metazoa; phylum Chordata; class Mammalia; order Chiroptera; family Vespertilionidae; genus Myotis; species Myotis nattereri. Next base: position 76,848,355 of record NC_138077.1, read on the forward strand.
GACAGGATGACCAGACACTTAGCATATTAGGCTTTTATCATATAAGATGTGGACATAACTGTCTTGGAATATGTGTTTTTGGAAAAATGAATGGATACATAACTATAAACAAAGGCTATGAACTCAGTCTATAGCTGGAGCTCTTTGGCTCTGGGCCATGCCACCTTTCTTTGCCAATCATCAGCATCTGGGCAGGTGATGCCTCAGATTTTGAGACAGCAGAATACAATGAGCATATGGCAGAGACTGAAGCCACACAAACCCAACAAGGTAATTACTGAATGTTCTACACACTAAAAATATGACAGGTCCTTCTGGACTGCACAAGCACCCAGAGTTCTTAGGTTCTTGGGCTATTTTGAAGGGTACAAGGAGAACCTGAGGCAGACACCTGATTAGTTTGAGGTTTAATTTGGAGGGAAATATATATAATCCTATATAATAAAGAGGTAATATGCAAATTAACCCTCATGCCCTTACAAGTTGGCTGCCTATGACCAGGCCAGCAGGGGGGTTGGTGATGGATGACCAAATTACTGAACAAGCAGGCTGCATGGGGCAACCAGGCCAGCAGGGGGGCCATGAGGGGTGACCAGGCCGGTGGGGGGGGGCAGTTGGGGGTGACCAGGCTGGCAGCGGGGGCAGTCAGAGGTGAGCAGACTGGCGAGGGGGGCAGTTAGAGGCAACCAGGCTGGTGGGGGGGGGGGAGGGTGCATTTGGGGGCAACCAGGCCAACAGGGGAGGCAGTAAGGGGTAACCAGGCTGGCAGGGGGGACAGTTAGGAGCGACCAGGTCGGCAGGAAGAGGGCAGTTGGGGGTGACCTGGCCAGCAGCAGGGAGCAAGTTAGGGGCAACCAGGCCAGCAGGGGGGCAGTGAGGGGCGATGAGACCAGCAGGGGGGTCAGTTAGGGGTGACCAGGCAGACAGGCAGGTGAACGATTAGGAGCCAGTGGTCCAGGACTGTGAGAGGGATGTCCGACTGCCAGTTTAGGCCTGATCCCCGAATTTCGTGCACCAGGCCTCTAGTAAGTATATAAACATATAATATATATTTTGACTCGAGCTTTTGATATGGACCATAACAATTTAGATAGATGATAGATAGATAAGACCTAATAGGGCTTAATAGGGTTTCCATTACATTAATTTGGCTACTCTCAACAAACAATGTTGTGCTAATGATTGTGCTAATAATTCATCTAAATAAATCCTTATAAATCTTTATAATTCCTTTAAGGATAAAAAATGACTCAAACATAAAGGCAATATGAGACACCAAGAATAAAATGGAACTTACGAAGCAAGCTGTGTATTATTAACCAGGTATTCCAATGGATAACTACAACTAAATTTGTAAAGAAGCCCAGGTAGATAGCTGATGATTGTTGGTGGATCTGGAGTATCAATGTATCCTGAAATATTTCCTATTTGTACTGAAGTTGTGTTTCCATAAGCACTGACTCCAGGAACTGTGGATACCTGTTGGGATGGTAAATAGCTATATATAAATCACAGCATTTCATACGTAAAATAAAACATTAGACCAGGTCATTCTTAGGGTCTCTTTCAACTATAACATATCATGATTGAAAATTAAACAAACATAATGCTATCCTGAAGTGATTATATGTGTCTGAACTAAATGAAACTTTATATTTACCACCAAAGACAGTTCATAAATAAAGAAGAGATTATACGTTCATAGTGCTATAACAAGTAATTGGAAATGTTGAAAATGTTCGTGATGATTCCAAACTCTGTGGCATGGTTTAAAAGATCCCGATTAATCTGATCTTGTTTTCCACTTTAGCTTCATGTCTCCTGGCTCCCACTCATGGTTAATAGTAAAGCCCCAGCCCCTTAGGCCCTTATTGCTCAGGGCTTTGTGCGGACTCCTCTGCCTCCTCTTTCCCCACTTCACCATGACGCATCCTAATCCTGCCCTGCATCTCATCTTCCCTAGGACACTTGACACCCCGCCCCCACCACAGCACATGCAATGCCTGTCTCCATCGTAGCAGTGGTCACAGTGCACGAGCAGCCTCCTCATTGGCAGGAGGCCATAGTAACATGCCCTTGTTCACCTTCGCATCTTCAGCATAGCACAGTGAGGCTGGCATCTTGGGGCCCCCAAGATAAATTCTAAAGAAAGAATGTAAGGTCACAAATGTTCTGAGTGTCGATCTTCTCAGCCAGTCTTCCTCTGTGGTACATACAGATTCTATCTCCTTCCAGGGCAATAGTTCATACATGGGTTTCAGGGGGATCATGAACTCCCAAAAGTATAGGCCATGTGTGTATTTTCCTGGGCCTGAGGAGCTTTCACTGTATTTTCCAATCCCACTAAAATTTAAGAACTGCCATACCATATTAAGAATAATCTTAATAAGGTAATGTTCTTGACCTTCCTAATACCATAGAGGAATGCAGCCTCTTTCACTATGTCAAATACCTATATGACACTCAATAAGTATTTTTAGCAGATATTATGGAGACCTGTAATACTTAATTTGGGGCAACAGAATAAACTTTAGGTATACATGAACCTAGGAGCACATGCAAAGCTAATGTGCTAATAATTCATGAACAGAGCCAGAATCATTATGAACACTTTGATTCAAATTCAAGTAATTACTAGTCTAGTTAATTTTTCCCGTGAAGGATTATCCTTGGAATAGATTCCAATGCTGGTGACATCAAAGACAAAAACAGAAAATAAGCAAATTTTTCTCTCTTCTCACCACTTATCTGACCCCTCGCTAAATATACCAGTTCCATCTGTGAAACACACACACACGTTTTGCCTGGAATTCCAACTGAATTGTTTTGTAGGCAGCAGGGCGAGACCAGTCCAGAGAAGAAAGCTTAGTGAAGGAAGGCCTTGAGGTGTGGTAGAGGGGAGAGAAATGGCTGCTGCTCTCCACATGAGCTTGCTCTCTCCACCAGGAAACAGACATGTAATAATCAACCTGCACCACTGCCCCTTAGGCCACTTCATAATCTCTCTGCACACAGCTCAGAGAGATGAATAAATGTTTTTAATAAAGAGTCAACAATACTCAAGCTGCAGGCTTGGGATGATCATGGGCACAATATTCTAACTGACCCCAGGGAAAAGATAAAGGACTCTCTTTTTCCTGTCGCCCTCTCTCACCAAGTCTTAGAAACTACCCTCAGAATACACAAGCCTCCCCTGTAATCCCAAACAATAATTTATGAAGAGGAAAAGCCAATTTCTCTTTCTTCACTAGGCTAAGTGACCTTGCTCATCATAGTTCATTTTTGTCTTTGCTAGGATTTATCAATAATATTTTATTTAAATAAGCAAAATGAAAAAAAAAAAAACAGTACAAAATGAATCTCAGTGTAACTCTCCCCAGATCATAACATTTTTACTTCAATTAATTTTAATTCCAGGAGAATCAATGGTTTATTCAATTCTATTTTTGGTATTCAGTGCATGAATAAGTAAAGGGATAGCATAGACTCATACTAGTAGTTCTTATTCTGGGGGGAGATATTTGAAGTGATGTTTTGATATTCTCAATGACTAGAAAGAGTGCAACTGGGATTTCATGGGTAAGATTGGGAATGATAGGCATTATGAAATTCAAAGGACAGTCCCAAACAATGAAGAATTTCACACTGGATATGCTGACAGCCCTCTTTTACAAAACATTGGTGTGAATTATTCAATGTCAAACAAAAAAACTTAGACAATTCTAAAAATTCCCTTCTATCCTTCATCTTTCTTTCTGAATGAGGTCACTAAGAAGCAATAGGCCAAGGGATTTATTGCCAAATTCACTGGAACAAATAATTTCTGAATGATAAGAAGCTTCCATAAAAAGCAAGAGGAATGTAGCTAATGACAAACTGGAGAGAAATATTCATCAATGTCACTCACACAAAATAATGTTGCTAAGAGTAGCACAGCCCATCTCCGGCCCACAACTGCCCGGCTACAATAAAGAAAACCATTTTTGAAAAATAAAATTGTATGTTTGGCATCAGATGTCTCAAGCAGGCAAAGGAAAGTGATTTGTTCAGTTTTATTGGAATTTTCTCTTGAAAGATAGATTGAACTTCTGGTTATTTCATGGAATGGGATTTTTTTTTTCAGTTATGACCTCAAACCTAGAAGACTATTTTACACGAATCTTACCACTAAGTTATTGCCACAGCCCTCCAAGGTGCTGAGATTGATGATGAAAATAACCACAGCAGGAAAGGTGTTGTTATTGATGAACCCCCTGCAGTGGGAATCCCCATGCCTTCCGTTCAGGGCAAGATCTGTTTCAGCATAACCGGAGAAAAGTACTGTGCAAAAATTAATCTTCATTGTAATGGCCTGCACCCCACAGTAGACACTGATGTCTCTTTCAGCTGAAATAAAAATACATAAAAAAACAAATATAAGTCATAAAAGCACAGTAGAGGATACAAGAATGACTTTAACATTCCCTGATGTATTTATTTGCCCTCTCAATCTGTTTAACTCATTCCTGTATTTGAATACACCATAATCCAATGGGAAAGGTATAGAAGAAAAGCAGCCAGGAAAAACAATCTTTGTTTTAGTTATTCAGGGAGCGATGTGTAAGTATAGAGATTAGTTCATCTCTGCTTCCCTCATAGAATATGTGCATTAAATGTTGGTTGAGTGATATCAAATGATTAGAGAATTTAGTAGAAAAAAAAAATCAGGTTACTGAGGAAATCCAGAACTAAAGTGACTGAATTATTCAGATCTCCTGTCTAGAATAGTGAGGCTCACCACATGATGCATGTTCCCATCATAAGGAAGAAACAGTTAAAATCCATCCTAAACCAAAATTGTTGAGCACTTTGATATGTTGTAACCTATGTTATCCAGGATGTAGAAACAAAAGCCATCCATTAGAATTCCATTTTGTTTTACCTATATTAAATCCCAATAGAGAAATAAAATGAAAAAATAGTGTTCTGATATAGCAAAGAAATGCATAGCCTAGTCAAAGAAAAGTTCGCCAATCACTATGCCTCAATAAAAGAAACTAGGTATGGAAATGTTAAACACAATTTGCAGTTTTCCATGACTGTGGGTTAGCAGTGATGAGATCCATTCTAGTTTTGTAGAGGTACACACACACACACACACACACACACACACACACACACACACGCTTTTCATATCTCTAGTTATTTTTCTACTTGTAATGAAGAAAATATATGTAGAAAATGAAGAGAGGTTTCCTGCAAGGTAATTTGCCAGAAGCAAAGGCAATTACTTTTATTGGTTTTGGTAACTGTTAAAAGTTGAATTGTGCCCTCCATCCAGAAAAAAAAAAAAAAAAAGGTACAAGGATGCCCTAAACCCTAGTACCTCAGATTGTGACCTTGTTTTGAAAGGGGGTTATTCAGATATAAGTAGTTTAGCTAAGGTATTACTGGAGTAGGGGGATCTCTAATCCAATATGATTGGTGTCCTAAGGAATGCCATGTGAAGAGATAGAAATACAGAGGGAACATCATGTGAAGACAGAGAATTGGCTTCCATAAGCCAATGTGCCAAAGATTGTCAACAAACCACCACCAGAAGCTAGGAAGAGGAAAGGAAGGATTATATTCAGAGTCTCAGAGGAAGAAAAGCTCTGCTGACACCTTGATTTTGGACTTCTGGCTTCCAGAATTGTGAGACAATACACTTCCAATGTATTAATGACCCCACTTGTGGCATTTCATTATGGCAGCTCTAGGTAATTAATGCAGTAACCTTGCCACTTTTTAACACTCTATTTTATACTTTGATAAAGAATCCAAAGCATGCATCAAGTTTTCAGACTGTGAACACAAACAAAATCAGAATAGGCTCTGTGGAGAAATGCAATTGATTGTTCAAAAAAAGAAAACAAGTAAGTTAAAAATATTTTTGTTAAATGATAGGATGTTCACCTAAGAAAAAGGTAAATGTTATTCAGGGATTTTTTGGCATAGAATTAATTTCCTTAAATACTTCAATTCTAATATAAGGGTAAAGGTGTTCAATGGCATATTTCTTTGCTGGCAATGTGAATCATATTTTGAGCATCTGAATAAGTCAATATGGAAACTCCTAGGTTTGATAATAATTTTAAACTCTTTACAAAACAAAGAAAATCTTATTTTCGTGTCCAAAAGGCAATATTCAGCTAGTTATTATGGAAAATTCCAAGCAATAGTCCCCTTGTAGGTAGAAAAGGAAAATGAATTCATTATGAAGTACACTTTATTAACATAGAAAAAATAATTACAACTCTCAGTTGAGACAGCATCTCTATTAGCCTTCAGCAACATTAACTGTTTAAATGCCAACATGGCTTTTAAATGATGCTCTTTACTAAAGAATAGATTAATTATAACAAAGGTTTAGTGAATGCCTACTAACTTCAAAATGTATCTTCAATCTATTGACTTTTCTCCATCCTTGGGATATTCCTTGGCCCTTGCTACCATTACCTTACCCCCTGGAATATTACATCAACTCACTATCTGGTCCCTTTATTTCCACTCTTAACTCCTCTCATTAACACAGCCATTAATACATGAATCCAATCATCTCATCTCTTTGTTCAGATCTTCCATAGCTTACTCACTTAGGTCAAAACTTCACATCTTGAACCTGGTTCTCAAGCCTCTCCGTGATCTTATGCTCTGCCACCCACCTGCCTCTGCATTCCCCTCTCTTTACTATTCCCCTTGCTCCCTACACTTGTTTCACTGAACTTCTCTCAATTATTTAAAAGCATTACTAAGAGTGATAGAAGCCAGAATAGTGGTTACCTCCTGTAGTGGAGCTGCCTAGAATAGAAGACACAAGAAAAAATTTAAGGGGTGATGCAAATGTTCTCTATCTTAACCTGGGTAGTGATTTCATGAGCACATGTTCATGTTAAAATTTCAAGATGTGCCCTGAGAACTGTATGGTATTGTATGTGAAGTATTCCTTGATTACCTACATCAAGCCTTTTTAAAGCCCTAATACAGGTTTCATACACAAGGTCTTCTGTATGTGTTCTCTCCTTTGCTTGGGATTCTCCTCCTACCCCCAGCCTTTGTCTGAGAAACTCCTATTCTTTCTTCAGGTCTCAGATTTCATTGTCTTTTTCCCAAAGACATCCATGATTTCCAGTCTAATTTATTCCACTCTGTTGTAAGCTGTTATATTGCCTTAGAATCATATATGCATCGTATGTTTGTCTTTTCATTAAACTGAAAGTCCTGAAAAGCAGGAAACTATGATATTCATCAATGTACTCCAATTAGTGTTCAATGTATTAATTAATCAATTACACACAGTGCTGGAGCCACAGACTGCACTAAGGACTTACAAAGCAGTGGCCCTTGTTGTCAAGTGGATCACAGTCCATAAGGGGAGTATCCAAAGGATTGGGCAGAGAGGTGGTGGCGGGGGTCAGGGGGTAGAAAGTGAGCTTCACCCAGATCCACTAGTTAGAAGCCGCCTCCTAGAGAAGATGGCATTGAGCTGAATGTTGACATATCAATAGGAGTTAGCTGCACAGAGTGAAAAATGTATAACATGGAGGGGACAGTGTAAATAATGACACAAGTGTTTAACATGCTCTGGTTGGGAGCTGGAGAGTTCAGTTTTCATTAGGATTTAAAATGCAAAGGAAGAAATGGCAGGGAATGAGAACAAGTGGCAAGCCTGCAGGCAAGATCACCAGAAACATTTATGTAGAAAACGGACTCTGTAAAATAACACAATGTCTACCTGAATGTCCCATCAAATTCTCATCTACTGGAGGGTTCACTAAAAACCCTTTATGCCCAGGGAAATAGAGAGCAAGCATCATTGCATTATTTGGCATGTCATAAATGCATCGAAGTGAATACATATCATTAAATGTTACAAAAGAGAAATAGCATTCTTCTTAGCTTAAACCAACTGAAGACTTGAGCTTTGTCACCTTTGCTTCAGAGGAATTCATTGATGTTTACAATAGCTTTACAAATGGCGGTGATTACTTTGTCCAGATGTAGAGCTCCCTTCTCTTTTCTGCTTTGTCACTGAAGAGGTGTAGCCCTTGCAATGGAACTGAATTTGCTACAGGCTGATCCCACATGGAGATATGACAACAAACTGAAGGCTTTTTGCAGTGTAAGAAAAGAGATCTGTTCAAATCCATCCTAACCCAGTTTTCTAAAGACTTTTCGCTGCCTCTCCCAAGAAACACTTTTTTTTTTCTGATTGTAGATACTAAAGACATCCATTCAGCACAATTTGTCCATTTGTGAGGCTCTGGGTAGAGGGGAGTTACTTCAAGTCGCCAATGAGCAATTTCTGACAAAGGCAAATAATTATTTTTGAGATACTGCAGAACAGTCTCTCTCAATAATTACATTTTTAAACCTTCTTATTGTTTAATCCCTGGCCTGAATTGTGACATCCCTTGGGACAATACTTGAATATTAAACAACCCAATATTAAACAACAACAACAACAAAATCAATGAATAAATGCCTTTAGATGTTGAATTTTTAGTGTTTTGTGTTTAAAGATACCAAATATGTCTTCAATGGCAGTCCTGCTTACAGAATTTATGTGCCATTATGTTGCCAAAATGGCATTTCTTCCCTTGATATTTTATCCAAGCCAACCTTTTCATAGAAATTTTAAAAATACAGTATTTAATTGAATTCAGGTTAAAGAAATGTTCTGCACTCCTCTCACCTATGAATCAGGCAATGTATTTGTCTCAGATTATCTAAAATTATTACATTTTAAATATACTGTCACACTGTCAACCATCTACCTATGTATAAAAAGGTGTTCTGATTAGGGGTTCATGGAATATGGTTGCCATGTAAATGGGAGTTAAGAGGGTATGGATCCAATTTTTTGAGGAAAAAGAGGGGACATCTATAATACTCTCAACAATAAAGATTTTTTAAAATATCACTCTACTTCTTTATCCACAATAAAGTTCCATTCCTAGAACACCTAATTATACTTTTCCTTTTAGACATAATCACTGACAATATATTTGCAGCATATCATTCACATATCTAATAAGTATATCTGACTTTGTTTTTTATTCCTCAACAATTGCATATTCAACTGGCTTAAAACTAATAGCATCTGAGTGAGGCTAAGTATTCCTAGCTGGTGATAGACTGAATGACTTTCAACTCATGTCAATACTTTTAAGTTTGAGAACATTTCCTTTCACTAGTGTCAGAATATTTATTTTAACATTTTTTTATTATTACCTGGAATAATAAGAGTGCAGATCATTGTAATTATTCAAATAATTTACACACACATATTCTGCAATACAAACAAACATGGTAACACCCCCAAATTTGGCCGTCGGCTTCTAGTTAGCACTGCAGTGCAGTGGCTCAAAATGTTCCTTCACCAATTATATAAAAATGTCAAAATCTGTATAAAAATCAATCTTGGGGGTCAATGCATAATATTAAAAAAAGGATGGGCTGCACAGGAAGAGGAGTTGAAAACACAAAATCAGTGCCACCCCTTTAATTAAGTTCTACTTATTTCAAGATCTAAACTACATGCTACTTCATGCCAACAACAAATTCAAGCAATATGTACTGTTTACATATTATATATCAGTCTCTGTGATGGACTCTGAAGATAAAGACATTAACAAGGGTCCTTTACTGCACAAAGCTTATGGTTGTGTAAAGGAGATAGAAGAAAGCCAGATGATTATAATGCAGCCTGATAATGATACAATAGAGGCCTGTATACCATGTTATATACAATCATGTTTGGTAGAACAGAGGCATCTGGAAAGAATTGTTGGGGAAAAAATAAAATAGTTCTAACTGGCTAAATTTTATAAAAAGTTGAATAAATGATGGCATTAAGAAAAAGGGATGTCAAAATGATACTCAGGTTTCTAGCTTTCATGACTGAGTGGATTATTTCCTGAAGTAAGGAATACAGGAAGGAAAAAGATAAGCTCAGTTTTTGAGATGTTGGAGTACATATGGGACATTCAAGCAGAAATATACCACAGGTAGTAGGAAATATGAGTCTAATATTTGGATAATAGAACAGAGTAAAAAATATAAAATTAAGAATCACCAAATACTCAAGATGTCAATAATAAGCAATAACAATCGATGAACTGCCCAAGAGAGCACTTAGATAAGAAGAGAAATAGGCTGAGAACAAAAAAATTGTATCTACACTGTCCTTTAATGTGACTTTCCCTCATTTCCCTGATGGAACATAATGATTCTCCATATCACTTTAGCTGTGAGTCTACTATATTGCTTATATTATATCTAGGAATGAATATTTACTTTCTCGCTAAGTTATGAACTCATTGAAAGCTCCGAGTTTCCCCAGAGTGCCTAAGAAATACCCAGCAAATGTTTATTAAAATATACGTGATTCAATTCTTTCACAAACAGCATGCATGCTTTCTGACTTTTTAATATTAAGTCCTAAGATTCACAGACAAAAAATGTGCACAATTAATAGGGATTTGTCTGGACTGTCCATCTATAACTCATATTTCCTATCTCTATGCTGCCAACTGCCTGAGATGATTCCTGTTTTCAGGGGTTTAGATGAAAATTCAAATCCTTAGTGTCAGGTACATTCTGACTTCTAATTAAGAAAATTCAACCCATTAAATAATATGAATATAATGGATTTTAATTATTTGTTTAATTACTTAACCTTTTTAAAATGCATTAGTCTTAGAGACTAATTATCTTCCCTCATTATTAATGAGTTTTTTTTAATCATTTCCCCTTAATAGTGATAGTTTTGTTAATCCATATTGTCATTAGTAGCAAGCAAGTGCATGACAGCCTCTGAGACTGACGTGAGTACCGTGGCTATATTGTAACCCAGAGCTAACAAATCATTATGAGTACCGTGCCTAACTGGCACTTTTTTATATGTTACTGTGCATATGTATGACTAGAGTCTTATTAAAATGCAGATTCTGGCCCTAACCGGTTTGGCTCAGTGGATAGAGCGTCGGCCTGCAGATTGAAAGGTCCCAGGTTCGATTCCGGTCAAGGGCATGTACCTTGCTTGCAGGCACATCCCCAGTAGGAGGTGTGTAGGAGGCAGCTGATAGATGTTTATCTCTCATCAATGTTTCTAACTCTCTATCCCTCTCCCTTCCTCTCTGTAAAAAAAATCAATAAAATATACTTTTAAAAAAATAAAATAAAATAAAATGCAGATTCTGATTCAGTAGATCTGTGTGGGGCCTGATTGGTGCATTCTTCACAGGCTCCCAGGTAAGGCCAAAGTATCGTCTATTATTTAACCAGTTAAGTTCCTTAATCACAACTATATATTTTGACTAAGCAGAAGCTAACCCTTAGGTAGATTCTGTCTAGTGGGATTAAATACTCCCACCAAATACCTATTTTCTATTATAAAACTGTATGACTCACATGCTTATAAGGGAGAAATTTATATGTATAAGGGACAGGAGAGAGACAAGAGAGAATGAGTCTTGAAGCAGATGGATGTGTTTCACCTGAATTTCTTCCTTGTCTGAGGAACTAGCTGATTTGAACCTCAGTGAATAAAGATTCATGAAAAATGTTGTGAGACTTAGCCCAAATAAGTCCATTCTAGTGCTCAAGTGGCAATGTATGAAACAAAACTGGGAATAGGATTTGTCTTCTCCTACCCCCACCTCTATTCCATTCAACAAAGCATAGCAGTTTAATAACGGAAGGAAGGAGATAGTCCATTTCAAAGGGCAGCCATGCCCAGGGAACTCTCTGGAACTATGGTCAGAGACATGGGGGAAGGGTAGGTGAGTCTATTGGGAGGCTCTGTGCAGATCAGATGCAGGTATCCGCATACATATGACTGCACCTGTATCCGTAGTTCATAGTAGCATTGGTTTAAAATTGACAGTATGAACCAAAATCTCCCCAATCTAATAGGAGGAGCCTTTTGTATGCTGGAGCGAATCACTTTGTATTGCCATAGAAACCTCACCTGGAAACGATTTACTTCCTGGTAGACATCCCAAAACTAATGTATACCATTTAAGCAGATTAAAGAGTAATTTATATACCATTTCTGTTTCTATTGCTGTAAGAGGAGAGCAGCAATATTTGGCATTGCATAAACAAAACTGCTTAGAGAACAGATGCTATGTATGCTGCTTTAACTCATTTTTTAAAGTTACTATTCCTCTTAAGTTTTTATACAATATTGAGGTTTTGTTGCTAAAAGAGCAAGACGTCCTGAAGGGGTATTGATATTTCATCTACATGAAATGCCAGCAGCTGATGAAGAATTTAAAGTGGATTAGAAATTCAGGTTTCCTCTCTATATTGAACAGGTTTCTTGCCATCTCAGTTTCTCACATCTGTTTCTTGTTAGCAAATGCAAGCTGTTGTTTCCAGTGCTGTAGGAACAATGAGGCAAACTGTGCACATGTATACCCACACTGGCTTCCCCAAACTGGAGGAGTTTCGTCATCTTTTTCAGGAAGAAAAAAAAAAATAGGTTTTGCTTCTACAAGCAGAGTAAGTGAAAAATTCATCCAATAAAGAACTTTGTTATTAAAGTAAAGAAGGGTAGGGACCGAATTATTCAATCACTGAACTTGCTGACTAATTGCTCCTCTCTCCACTGCACTTTATCACTGTAGATGAATCAGGATGTGATCAGCAATCGCTGCCTGGATCAGATCTTCTGCCCCATCGGGTGCAGTAATTGCACTCACAGGTGCACAGTGGAAGCAGGCAACCTCTTCACAACCTAAGAGACCAAACACCACTACGGAGGAAGAAGGCAGGAGACCTGCTCTTTCTTATCTACACAGAGGTCCAGAACATATTCCCTGGGGTAATTATTCCAGTATTTGCTCCTACTTTGTTTTTGGGTACAGAACACTGCAAAGGTTAAGCAAAGCCTAACACAAAACCAGACAGTTCATTTTGCTTGACCCACCCATGAATTATATTGATTAAATAGGTGATTCTCTCTTTTATTTCCTGTGGAACACTAGTGTTCATTTAAATGTTTGTTTCCTTGTGATGAGAGCTTTTAGATTTCACTTAGCTATCATTACTATGTTGTACATTACATCCCGAGTACTTATTTATTATGTAACTGGGAGTTTGTACTTTTTAATCACCCTTCATCCAATTCTCTCACCCTCCACTCCCACCACAAATCTAGTGTCTTTTTATGTGTTTTTTAAAGATTCCACACATAAGTGAGATCATATAGTATTTGTCTGTTTGTTTTTCTCTGTCTGACTTATTTCACTTAGCACAATGCCCTCAAGTTCATCTATGTTGTCACAAATGTCAGGATTTTCTTCTTTTTTATAGCTGAATAGTATTCCATTGTATGTATGTATGTATGTATGTATGTATATATAGATATAGATAGATAGATGATAGATATAGATATAGATATAGATAGATATAGATATAGATGATATAGATATAGATAGATATCACAACTTCTTTATCCATTCATCTGTTGATGCACACTTAGGTTTTTCTATGTTTTGATTATTTTAAATAATGCTGCAATAAACATGAGGGTGCAGATATCTCTTTTACATAGTGATTTTGTTTCCTTCAAATATTCACCCAGAAGAAGAATTGCTACATAATATGGTGGTTCTATTTTTTAATTTTTTAAAAAACCTCCATACTGTTTTCCATAGCAGCTATACCAACTTTCTTTACATCCTTATTGGCATTTACTAACTCTTGTCTTTTTTATGATAGCCATACTAACAAGTATAAAATGATATCTCATTGTGGTTTTGACTTGCATTTCCCCAGTGATTAGTGATGTTCAATAATTTTCACATACCTATTCAGGAGCCCATCTTTAATTGGATTATTTGGTTGTTTGTATACATCATTGTTTAAACTTAGTATTTAAAATTCATGTTTAGGCATCATTGTTTGATTGAAAAAGTCCTAGTTTTTAGTTTTGAATTTTTTATTTGTCAATTGCTAACTTGGCAGCATTAGACAAATTCTATTCTTCAATTTTCTCATCATAAAATAAGGATTAAAAAAATTTTTTGCTCCTAGCCGACATGACTCAGTGGTTGAGCATCGATCTATGAACCAGGAGATCACTGTTCAATCCCAGGTCAGGGTATATGCCCAGTTGGTGGGCTTGATTCCCAGTAGGGGGCATGCAGGAGATAGCCAATCAATGATTCTTTCTCATCATTGATGTTTCTATCTCTTTCTCCCTCTTCCTTTCTCTCTGAAATAAAAATAAATAAATATATATATATATTTTTTAAATGGTTTTACTTTCCTGACATTCCCTCAATTTCAAATGCATAAAAGAAACTGCAAAACTATTATTTTCTAAAGCATTTGAGATCTTGCTCCCTGGCATATGTTATTAGTTTTCCTCAAAAAAACATTAAAAATTCTCAAAAAATGGTGTTGTATGCTTGTTTTAAAAAATAAAAGAGAGTGTTCCTTTTTCTCCACGTCCTCTCCAGCACTTGTCATTTGTTGATTTGTTGATGATAGCCAGTCTTACAGGTGTGAGATGGTACCTCATTGTTGTTTTGATTTGCATCTCTCGGATGATTAGTGACTTTGGGCATGTTTTCATATGTCTGTTGGCTTTCTGAATGTCCTCTTTTGAAAGGTGTCTATTTAGGTCCTTTGCCCATTTTTTGATTGGATTGTTTATCTTCCTTTTGTTAGGTTGTATGAGTTCCCTATAAATTTTGGCGATTAGATCCTTATCAGATATGACATTGGCAAATATGTTTTCCCACACAGTGGGTTTTCTTGTTGTTTTGTTGATGGTTTCTTTTGCTGTGCAGAAGCTTTTTATTTTGATGTAGTCCCATTTGTTCATTTTCTCTTTAGTTTCAAGTGCCCTAGGAGCTGTATCAGTGAAGAAATTGCTTCGGCATATGTCTGAGATTTTGTTGCCTTTGGATTCTTCTAGAATTTTTATGGTTTCCCGTCGTACATTTAAGTCCTTTATCCATTTTGAGTTTATTTTTGTGTATGGTGTAAGTTAGCAGCCACTATGGAAGACAGTATGGAGTTTCCTCAAAAAACTAAAAATGGAACTCCCATTTGACCCTGTGATCCCACTTCTAGGAATATATCCCAAGAAACCAGAAACACCAATCAGTAGGGATATATGCACCCATATGTTCATAGCAGCACAATTCACCATAGCTAAGATCTGGAAACAGCCTAAGTGCCCATCAGTAGATGAATGGATTAGAAAACTGTGGTACATCTACACGATGGAATACTATGCTGCTGTCAAAAAGAAGGAACTCTTACCATTTGCAATGGCATGGATGGAACTGGAGAGCATTATACTAAGTGAAATAAGCCAGTCAATAAAGGAAAAATACCACATGATCTCACTCATTCATGGATAATAGAGACCATTATAAACTTTTGAACAATAATAGATACAGAGGCAGAGCTGCCTCAAACAGATTGTCAAACTGCAGCGGGAAGGCTGGGGAGGGTTGGGGGGCAGGAGGGAGGGGGTAAGAGATCAATCAAAGGACTTGTATGCATGCATATAAGCATAAACAATGGACATAAGACACTGTGGGGTAGGGGAGGCCAGGGGATTATCAAGGGTGGGGGGAAAAAAAAGGACACATATGTAATAACCTTTGTAATACTTTAAGCAATAAAAAAATAAAAAAAAATAAAAGAGAGAATTATGTAATGTGCCTAGTATTCAATATATTTTCTTCCTTATTAATGATAGGTTATGTAACACTGATATACATTCAGTTTGCCATAACTGGTTAGTCACCATAAAACAGTGTCAGGCCACAAAGTTTATGATGCCATAAACTTAATCTCTCCTTGGTTGTGCCTTTATCATTAAAGACTTCTTTAGAAATCTGAAAGTCTAGATTAACCCTTATAAACTGTCATCTTCCCTGCAAAAGGAGCTAGTTCCCATCAGTAACAGAGGTCAAATGCAATTATCTATGTATTTCACTATGGTCAAATAATTCCTTGGAACCCTCAAATCAACTGTGGTTTGAATTTTATTCTGGGAAGAGCACAACTATAATGTTATTTGGGCATATCTCTATTCCCTGCTATTGACTTAGAAAGCCAATAGTTAACCACCTTAAAATTAAATGTTATCCCTTTAAATTGGAAATGAATTAGACCATGGTATTTCCCTTGGCCCAAGGATAAAATGCCATGGAAATTAAAGAAAATAGTTCTAATGCCATGAAACACAAAGGTCAGGTAGGGTGAGATGATTACTCTCATTATTAACATTACTTTGCATTTAGATAGCCCCTCTCCTTTACCAGACTTATTCTCATTCTAGCCCACTGCTCAGTAGCTGAGCTGCCTGTGAAGCTCCTGATGACATCAAGGGTGATCTTGATATGGAAAAGTGAGTCAAGAGGGGAGTAAGCAATTAACCTCTAGGCTTTATTAGCTCACTCTGATCTTTTGCAAATGATCTGCAAAAGTGGACTTACTTGAAAATAATCCTATATAATAAAAGCCTAATATGCAAATCGACCAAACTGCAGAACCAGTGGAATGACCGTTTGCTATGATGTGCACTGACCACCAGGGGGCAGACGCTCAACACAGGAGCTGCCCCTAGCCCACAGGACCCAGGACAGCCATGGGAGGTGACTGGAGGTGGTGGAGGGTGGGAGGCAGGGCCAGTGAGCGGGAGGTGCTAGGCCGGCCAAGGCAGATGCCAGTAGGGACCCCCTGATCACCCTGCAAGTCACCCCACAGATCAGTCCTGATCATTGGCCAGGCCTAGGGACCTTACCCATGCACAATTTTCATGCACTGGGCCTTTAAGTACCCACATAAACTTAAAGCCTCTGCTGGAATTCCTGATTTATCTGGATTTCAAATTCTTTTTCAATAGAAATTTTAAATTGCAACAGTGTGTGTGTGTGTGTGTGTGTGTGTGTGTGTGTTTAGAAAATTTGGATAGTTATTGTCTAAGCCAGACAATACTAAAAGTTCTAAGATTTATAAAGACAAACAGAAATTAAAAATAAGAGGCTTAATTTTCCTTGTTGAAAATAAAGGAAAGGACTTCTCCCTCTTTTAGATAATTTACATCAGAAAACATAATTGTAAGTACTTTCTCCTCTCTTTGAAATGTATATAAATCCTGTGGAAAATTAGACAGGTCTTTTGTCGGCTCTATAGCCTAGAAATGTCTTTTTCAAACTGGGAAGCATCTCTTGAAAATATAAATAGCAAAAAAATAAAAGCACCCTGTGGGAGAGTGGGAGCCTAACTTCAGTGAGATCCTTGCTTCAAGTTGGCAAAAGTACTTCCTTTCATAAAGACATGAGAATGTTATTTTTCCTCTGGATAAAGCCAATATGCTAACAGAATTATCAAGTAATTTTAGGATAAACTATACGTGAAAAATAGTGGTGTCAAGTCCTCCTACTTCAGGTCTTGTTATTGTTTATCTTGAAAACATATCCGTAATGGATTGCATCTGCTTGGCTAAATAAAAGAGAGAGATTTCTTTCTGTCTTTGCAACCTCTTAGTAGATTGCCTGTGATGAGCACCACATTCTAGCTTAATGTTTATTCAATGATAAAAGTGTTTTTATCTCCACTGTCTTTGTGGAGAGGATTTCTGGATTGAGAGATTTTGTTTTTAATTGTTTCCCCAACACATGACTGAGCTTTTAATTAGAATAATGGACTTGAGAGAATAATAGAATATACTCTGTCAGTTGTTCTTAACCATAAATGTGTACTTCACTCATCTGCAGGATTTAAAATACAGATTCCAAGCACCATACTCAGAGATTCTGCCACTACATATTTTGGGTGAAGTAGTAGAGTCCAGACTTTAACGGCTAGCCTAGGTGATTCTGGTGCAGGTGGTCAGTGGGCACCATTGTAAATAGATGTTTTAACCTAATTTTTAAAATTTACCATATGAAAAATTCTTCCTTTTACTGTGCTAATCACTCCATGGCTCATTTATACATTTTATTTACCTTTACAAATATATAACTACAACAACAGCTCGATCCTCTCTGTTAAGCAATCTTTTTTGCATTTGGGCTTTCTTTTTCATCCATAACAGAGTAAGAAAGCATTGACCATCCTCCTCAGGCCCTGGCCAACGCCCTGGCCCCTCACTCTCAAGAGAGCCTCTGCCTCCCACCTCACTGCAGAGGTAAAGACAATTAGCATCTCTCAACTCCTTTGCCTGTGTCTTATTTCTCCTTTGCTCCTACATCAAAGAATCAGCTACCACTTTTCAAGGTTAACTCCTCCACCTGTACCTTAAATCTCTTCCACATTTTATTTCCTTGTTATCTCAATTATTTCAAATCTCTGAGTACTTCCCATTACTCATGTATACTCAGTTGTCTCTAGTCCTCTAATCCTAAAATTCTTCTCATTTAAATAGCTGAGTTAAGTTACTTCTTCCTTTCCTTTACCACCAAAATTATCTATCTGTGGGTCGCGACCCCTTGGGTGGTCGAACAGCCCTTTCACAGGGGTCGCCTAAGACCATCCTGCATATCAGATATTTACATGATGATTCATAACAGTAGCAACATTACAGTTATGAAGTAGCAACGGAAATAATGTTATGGTTGGGTCACAACATGAGGAACTGTGTTTAAAGGGCCAGAAGGCTGAGAACCACTGATTTTAGCTAGTAGTCTATTTTCATGACTTTAGTTTCCCTGTTCTGTTCCCCCACTTCTTGCTCACTTGCTGCACAGGGATTCAGCTCTCACATAGCTGTTTCCAGTGTCAACCTCTCCCCTTAGGCCCAGGGCCATATTTTCCACTACTGAACAGAGGCTGCTACTCTAAGTTCTTAAAGCACCTCAAGTTCATTTTTTCCAAACCCAGAATTGCTTTCTAAAATATGCAAGTGCCCTATACTTTTGCTGTCAGGTAACAGTATCAACATAAAGTTATCCATGTTCAAAACATCCTCTAGTCTTCTCTCACCTCCCAAATGGAATCAGTCCTTAAGTGCTGGTGGGAGTCCACCACACCGTATCTACGCTCCCACGGTCACGGCCTCCATGCTATTTCTCTCTGCCGCTAGTCTCTCCGGACGTGTGTCTATGTCTATACTTTCCCAATGTCTGCTTTTACAACAAAATGTGACTTTTCAAACTTATCAGAAGGCATGTTTAAAAAGACCAAATGACTCTTCACTGCCTATAAAATAAAGACAAACACTTTTATTACACAAATAACACACCAAGTATTCTTGTCAAAAAAAAAAATGAGCCTGACTTTACTCAAATCTCTAATTAGTTTATAGGATATACAGGAAAGGAGGAGCGTATTAAATGACACATCGGAGTGGCAGTCAACGAGATCCAGTGTCAGAATCCTACAAATCCTACAAAACAAATGACCAAATTACTTAAAGAGATAGATAGAATTTTATAAAAGCAAAGGATAGAGAGGAATGGTTATAAATTAAATTAGACTTAAGACACATATTAATAAATGTGGATGTTTTAAAAACAAAATGCCCAAGTCTTAGATAATATTAAGGAATTATTAAGTTCATTAGATGTGCACATGAAGTATAATGATTTTTAAATTATTCTTTGTTATGAATTTATTTTAAAATATTCCAGAGATGGGATTGATAAGGAAGATAAAACAAAATTTATAAATTTTGATAACTGATAGAGCTGATAATCAATATAAGTGCTCTATTTATTAATTTCTACTTTTGTATACATTTGAAATTTTCCATAATAAAAAAAAGTAAAAACAAACCAACCAAAGCAAAACATCATTTCTGGTATTCAAAACCATTAACAAACCGGCCATTGCATGCTTACCTTTACACATTCTCTTTCCTGACCTCCATGTTTTACTTAACCTGCCAAACATCTGCATCCTAGGTCTGAGCTCATGAAGACATTCCCACACACTCTGGTCTTTTCTCTGGAGAAAGCCAGATTGCCTCTCTGCCCATAAACTAGAAATCTCACATCAACTATGTAACAACCTACTATTGCTCCGTTCGCGTGTATTGTTACCCCAGCCTGCTCTGGACACAGGAGTAATGACAGGAGTGGAAAAATGTAAAATGTGGTAGAAGATATTTTAATTTGGATGGGAGACTTGAAAAAGTAGTTTCAGATTGTCAAACCTTTAATTTGAAAATGATGAACTGTGGTTCTATAACTTTATCTCATATGAAATGACAAATACTTACATGAATTGTTGGGTTTACATCTCACTGAGTGCAGATTTGAGCAACCTGAGAGACATGTTTAACAATATGGTCAAAATCTCCTATCTGTCACCAAACTGACGGGTTGCTGTGAAATGCACTCTGAAACTGGCCTTGTATTTTAATGGTGACCAACATTTTATGGAAATAGTATTTTTTGAGTATTGCATAATATTTCACAATTATTTTCTTAAGTGTTACTTCTAATAAATCTATTAGCATATATGAGCAGTTTTGCGAGTCTGAATTAACTTATGAGGGGGAAAAAGGCATAAATTAGGCAAATTTGGAATAAAATTAGCCTTTCCCAATTTTATCACCCACTAGCCAATATTTTTCACATCTGTGTGAGCCGCTGTTATAATGGTATTAACTATGATGAACACTTTGTATGTTAATGTGGATGTAATTTACATTCCAGAAAAATGTCTTTTGTCATTTGCCATTTGTTAATATCCACTTAATATAGAGGGGTCCCCACACCATTTCTCATATGTATTTAAATGATTTACTTTCCAAACATAATCATTCTTTCCAGATATAATCAGAGAAAAGATTAGGCTCAGACTTACCAGGAAATCTACTGTGGAGGTTGGCATCACAGTTGTAGCCATTGAACTGAGCAGACCCTGGAAGTACTCTTATTGTTAGAAGCAACAGCAGCCATATCTGTTCCATTGCAAAACCTAGAAAAGAGTTACCTATTATGTTACCACCAGCCTTCACTCTTACTTGCTGGAAATACTGAGGCTGATCTAACTCACCGTTGGATCGGCAAGCAGTCTATATTCCTGCAAGCAAAGGTCATTAAAGGCCCAAAGATTATCAGAAATAATTATTAGCAACAAGGCAGAGATGTTGGTTACAATACGTCAAGATTAGTTTCATCCTTTGGCTTCAGTTTGCTCAGGGCGACAAAGCCAGGCTTTTGTCATAGAAGAGCTATAACGTTTGTAAAAGAAAAAAAAAATCTTCAATAGAAATAGGAAGAACTCAAATTTTAGTATTTGGCATATTAGAACAACATAGTTAGGCAAACTGACCAATTTGGAGAAAACTCTGCACTTGAAAATACCCATATACATAAAGGCAGAGAAATTTAACACTTAATACTCGATCCTCAGAGAATTCTAATACTCTCAATGACCAAATAATGTCAGGAAAAATTTCCCCTCAAGAAAGAAATTCCAGACTACTTCCCCAAACCATTGGTTTGTATGTCATTTTGTCAGGAAACACAGGCATAAAGCAAAAGGGAGATTAGAAAGGCACTATATGTGGAACAACACCGTGGTTCCTCCAATGGCTGCTCATTGGTGGGTAATAAGGATTGCTATAGACATACAAAACCTTGAACTCTTGCAAAAAAGTAATGGAAAGTGATATTTTTAAGTTTTCAATGTGGATTAAATAAACAAACATATATTGACTTTAATACTTAAGCACCAGTCAGGCTGGTATTTAATTATTGTTTTCCTCTCAATGTCTTTTTATTGGCCTGATAAAGTTAAAACATGTTCCAGGAGTGCCCAACTTATTCATAGAGTGTAGTCTGTTCACTAAAAAAAAAAAATAATAGTAATAATCTTTTAGGTTGGTGGTTTTGGTTTATGCATAAAAAGCAAAAATAAAATAAAATTGTAAATGGTTGGTTGAAATAATTGAGTGCACTTTAAAAGCTTGAGGTTTGGGGGAGAAAATGATGTTTTAGATGTCCTTAAAATCTGCCCTTGGATAATTACTCAAGTCTTTAGCAAAAGGAAGGAAACACATCTTGTTTTTGAATAATCATTTTCGTATAACACGTTCATGGTGAGCGACGTCACTTTGGCGAGGATGTGGGAAATGAAGGCATGAGTTTACGCTCAAAAATAGTCTGAACAAATATTAACTCAACAGGAGCTTCCTTTCTTCATCATTATAACATAACAGTCAGGCACAAACCTAATGACTTTTGGGAGAGTAGCCACATGTCTGATTAGTTCTGCTCCCCCAGGACAGTCCCTAAAAAATCGCTCACACAATCACTGACCCAGATGGTGGGCTCGCTTGGCCACACCTACACCTTCATTGCCTAGTTCCTGGAGACCCTTCAGATAGATTAAGTCCTCCCTGCCCTTTGGGAGTCTTTGGACGACTACTAGTAAAAAGAGCAGCTTGTTTCTGAATGGTATCTTCCAACTCACACACCCGTATCTCAGCCCTGCCCCTCCCTTCTCATGATAGGTGCCCTTGAGACTCTACACCCACACTGTCGTCTTCACTTTAGAGATGTCTTCCATTCCTAGGGATTCACAGAGTTAGGAGTTTTCAACAATGAGTTATTTTATTATTCTGAAATGCTTCCTAGCTTTTATATTCTCTCAACAGATAAAAATAACATTTACGGAGTACACACTGTACACATAGAGGGCACTGTGTACCAGACCATTTACCTATAGTATCTCATTCATATTCCTTATCATAATTGGATGATACAGGTACAGAGAAATAAAAATACATCTTAGGAAGTTTAAATGACATGGAAAACAAATAGAGAAACTGGAATTCAACTTCAGGTCTTTCTGATAACAGAGTTTACTGCACAAATTATCTAAATATCTGTTACTAAATAATTTTTTTTGTTTGCTTGTTTCTTTTTTTGGGGGGGTGGGGGAGGTTGCCATTTATCATCAGTTGCTTTCTTTAGATTTTTGAATTATGTACTCTTTAATATTATCTTTTCAACTGAAAATGAATAAACAAATTCTTATGTAGTTAATGTAATATGTTCAACAGATGTATTTATAATATGGGCATAAGGGGAAAACATTATGTTTTTAATAAGGAAAAAGAAGCCCTTATTATGAAAAGAGTGAGAATTATTACTATAGACTAAACTGGACACATCTGTGTTTTTCAAAAATGGATGAGAAATTCAAGCTATTTGAAAGGGTCTACTGACTGTAATAATAAGTCTTAGCTTTACCACTTTAGATATGATCTGAGGTTGTCCAAAAGAGGTATGCCTCTCCCCTTCACACCATGAATAGGACCTCCTGCACTGTCATGGAAATTAAAACCCTTAATAAATATTCTTAAAGAAAGGAAGGTAGCAGTAGAAGGCAGCTTGCTTTAACAGAAAATACATTGATTTTGAAATAAGCAGATTCAAATAAATGGATTCAAATCCCCCTTCAGTCAATCTCTAGAGTCGTCATTTAGAAATCAAGGTGATGAACAGAACACAGCATAGTCAGTCTGGATATACAGAAGGTATTAAAATATTAGTTTCAGGGCCACCACACATTGATGTGCAAGTAGTAACCTGCACAAGGGCATCTAATGGAAAGAGATGGTGACAGGGCCTGTCATCCTTTGGCTAAGTCACATGCGCTGGAGCTAGACTGCTCGACACAAAGGAGTCCATAGACTAGGGGAAGTTCTGATAAGTTGAATCACATTATTCTATTTATAATGTTATCTGCACTGGTCTGTGTTTTAGTATTAAGAAATATTGAGGAGGGCATTTTTGAAAGGACACCCACATGTCTTATATAGGCAGCATCTACATTTTGGTCCCTTATAACATCAGCAGTACTTATGGTATTTTTAAGACTTTGGGAGGCTCTTTATATCCCATATACAAGTTAAAACAAAATGATGAACTATTAACTTGCAAACTTCCTGTTCCCAATCCTATCTCCATCATTTCCCCTGAACATAGAAAATCTGGGCATCAATTCACAGTAGCAAACTTGGAGATGCTACATTGCCACAGTTCCGGAAGTTCTTTTCTGATATAGGATCACTTGGGATTTAAAGAAAGGAAAGTAGCATGTTGAAACTCTTTACACTCCTCAAAGCATAATGTCCTGGTTGCTCGGCCTCCCTAGCTCCTGGGCAAGTGCAGTTCTAGACAAATGTACCCCAGTCCTGATCTGGCTCAAAAAACTTAGTTGGGCTTCATGTCACAGGTAGAATCTGATTTCTGTGGTCTGTTGTGGGGTGGCTTGAGGTGCCTGCTGTTCCACTGTGGCTCTAGCGAACTATGGTTAGAGAACGAGAGCAGAAGCATTCCCCCTCTTCTCCACCATAACTAAGTGCAGGAACCACTTAATATCCACTATTGTGGTGCTAACAAGGTGTACAAGGCTGCCTAACACAGACAAATTATAAAATATCAACAACAGAGAATTAGATAATAGATAATCCTATCTAATAAAAGAGAAACATGGTAATTAGCCATACGTCCGCTACCCTTCCCATTGGCTAATCAGGGCAATATGCAAATAAACTGCCAGCCAAGATGGCGGCCGGCAGCCAGGCTACAGACACGAACAGGAGGCTTGCTTGCTTCAGTGACAGAGGACTCCAAAGTTCCCCGCCTGCCGCTGCTGGGCTCTGAGCTGCTAAGAAACATTGTTGCAAATATAGAAGCTAAACAAAACCCCAGAAACTGTTTTGGGTCAGCCGGGATCTCAGAGCTGGAGTCTCAATAAAATTTCAAATAGAGAAAGTAAACAAAGCCAGAAACCTGCTTTCAGCAGCGAGGTCTCACAGCTAAAGCCGGCTCTCAGCTCCAGTGACAGCCATAAATCAAAGAATAAAAAAAAAAAAAGGAAAAAAGGAGTGGTTGGGAGCTTCAGTCACCCGCCAGCCTGAAAACAGCCCTCAGCCCCTCACCCAGACTGGCCAGGCACCCCAGTGGGGACCCCCACCCTGAAGGGGGTGTGACCAGATGCAAACAGCCATCATCACCTCAACCAGGCTGGCCAGGCACCCAAGCAGGACCCCCACCCTGATCCAGGACACCCTTCAGGGCAAACCAGCCGGCCCCCACCCATGCACCAGGCCTCTATTCTATATAGTAAAAGGGCAATATGCCTCCCAGCACTGGGATCAGTGGAGTAACGAGGCCTCCTGGCCCCTGGAGCAGCGTGACAGGGGGCAGCGCCCAAACCCCCTGATCGCCCTGCAGCTCTGTGTATGACAGGGGTTGGGGCCACAACCTCCCTATCCACCCTGCTCTGTTCATGACAGGGGAAGGCACCCCAATCCCCTGATCAGCCCTGCTCTGTGCCTGATAGGGGAGAGCTCCCCAACCCCCGATCGCCCTGCGGCTCTGTGTGTGACAGGGTGTGGTGCCCCAACCCCCTGATCGCCCTGCGGCTCTGTGTGTGACAGGGTGCGGCGCACCAACGCCCCCACGGGCCCTCCTCTGTGTGTGACAGGGTAGAGCCATAACCTCCCCATCGGCCCTGCCCTGAGTGTGAGAGTGGCCGCGCCCCAACCCCCTGATAGGCCCTGCTCTGTGGGTGATAGACGGCGGCACCCCAACAGCCCCCCACGAGCCCTGCTCTGTGTGTGACAGGGTAGGGCCATAACTTCCCCATCGGCCCTGCCCTGAGTGTGACAGGGTGCGGCGCCCCAACTCCCTGATCCGCCCTGCTCTGTGTGTGACAGGGGGCAGTGCCCCAACTCCTCTATCGGACCTACTCTGTGAGTGACAGGGGGAGCTCCTCAACCCCCTGATGGACCCTGCTCTGTGCATGACGGGGGAGCTCCCCAACCCCCTGATTTGCTGGGAGCCGGTCCATCCTTGCTGTTTCAAGGGACCTGGCATATATGGCATACTGTTCTTAACATGTTTGCTCACCTTCTTGGCACTATGTGTTTTAACCAAGGTCACCTCTCTGAGAAAGGTTGTTTCCCCAGGTAGGGATTTTCCCCTGAAGTTAGGGAGGGAATAAAACCCCTTAACTAGGTGCCAGGTGGGTAATTAATCACTTTAACTACGAACAATCATGCTTGAGCTACATAATCTTTACTCCCTGGAATGGAGATAAGAAACGCCCTAACCTTTGGAATAGAGATTGATAGGATTGGAATCAACTGGTATAAATACAGATGTAACAAGACAACAGGACACAGAACCTACACAGAAGCTAGAGACAGAAGAACTTCGCTGGAGAGAACATGGCAAAAGATCCTGGACAGAAACTGGCCACAGAACCTAGAGACAGAACCTAGCGAGAGAACCTGGCTGAAGAACCTAGAGACAGAACCTGGCTACAGAACCTGGATAGAACATGGCAAGAGAACCTGACTAGAACCTGGTGACTGAACCTGGCTGGAGAACCTGGACAGAACCTGGCTGGAGAACCTAGCAAGGGAACATGGCTACAGAACCTGGCTGGAGAACCTGGAGAACCTAGCAAAAGAACATGGACACAGAACCTGGCTGGAGATCCTAACCAGAACTTCGCTGGAGATTCTGACCAGAACTTGGCTAGAGATCCTGGCTAGGCTGCTGATCAACTGAACACTATCTCTGTGTCATTCCTTCTTCTCCGACTCCGTCCACACCTTTGGGGACCCCTGGACCTGCTGGGGTTGGACCCCAGCATCTGGCGCCCAAACAGAGTTTAAGAACAGTATGCCATATATGCCAGGTCCCTTGAAACAGCAAGGATGGACCGGCTCACGGCACTGATCAACCCTGCTCTGTGCATGACAGGGTATGGAGCCCCAACCCCCCTGATGGGCCCTGCTCTGTGAGTGACAGGGGGCAGCGCCCTAACCCTCTGATTGGCCCTGTTCTGTGCATGACAGGGGGTGGCGCCACAACCTCCCCATTGACCCTGCCTTGAGTGTGACAGGAGGCAGCGCCCCAACCCCCCAATCGGCCCTACCCTGATCGTGACTGAGGGTGGCATGGCAACCTCCCAATCCGCCCTGCTCTGTGCATGACAGGGGTGGTGCCCCAACTCCCCAATCGGCCCTGCTCTGAGCCCGACCAGGGGCTGCACCTAAGGATTGGGCCTGCCCTCTGCCACCTGGGAGCAGGCCTAAGCCAGCAGGTGGTTATCTCCTGAGGGGTCCCAGACTGCGAGAGGGCACAGGCCGGGCTGAGGAACCACCCCTCCCCCCCGAGTGCACAAATTTTTGTGTACTGGGCCTCTAGTTGGATAATAATGACCTTGAAGATGTGTGTGCAGGAAGTGTTTGTACATTTCTTAACTTAGAATTTCCATCAATTTAAATCAATGTGGGTAGGGGAGGAGAGGGGTTGTATATACAACATTGAATTTTAAGGAATTCAGAGGTGTTGATTGTAAAAAGAATCATGTTCATCTCTTAAACTGGTATTAATGGGCTCTGTGTTTTATACTTAGTAAAACAAAGGAAATACTAAATAATTTGCTGTCAAATATCTCAACATTTCTCATATTGTTTTCTTTTTAAAAAAAGCTTCTTTCAAAACATGAATTTCTAATGTATTTCCTTAAGATTAAACTTGGATTCAGAGAAATATAGTTTCACTTTTGATTCTCACTTAATTTTATACAAAATTATACAGTTCTGTCAGAAACATAGTTCTCTCGATTTTATATATTTAATTTTTTAACCTTCCTATTATTGAGATCTGCTATGTGCCAGGCACTGCACTCTGTTGATATTCAACTGTTAACATAAATTTAATTTTTACCCATGTTAAAAATGTGGAAACAGAGCCTAAAGTTTTTCATTGATTTACCAAGGGCCACATACCTAGGAAATGGCAGAGCAGACTTCAAAGCCAAGCCTGATTCTTGGAATTGTAACTCTACTGTTTGACTTAGTTGAAATTTGTCAGATACATAAAATTAATGTCCTGCTAACTTTCAGAAAGTAAATTATATGAATAATATGTGCTTAAAATATGCTTTGAACTAAATGATTTAGATGATTGAGGCAAAATATTTTTAATTTCTACATAATTGTCATGGCTCTATTTCACTTAGGCAATGAGTGCATCAAGAATATTGTTCTTGGGGAGGCCGGGGGAAGGTCAAGAGGAAAAAACAAAGGGGACATATGTACTACTCTTTGTAATACTTTAAGCAATAAAACAAAATTTAAAAAAAAAGAATATTGTTCTTTGCACAAATTGATTTAATGACAGTATCAGTGAATGTTAAAGGATGATAGTTTATGAAAATGTACTTTTGACTTTTTGTTAATCACTTCATAGATGAGATAAGTAAATTATTATCCTTATCCCGGGAATGCGATAACTAAAGCACAGAGATGTTAATTTATTTGTCTAAGGTTAAACAGACAACCAGTGTTAAAATCAAGATTCAATGCACAATGACTCCAGAAACCAGCCTTAACTATAAAGTGGTACTGCCTTCCAGAAAATGATTCTTATAATAGGAAGTATATGTAATTTGTCAATTCCTTGCTAAATCTGATCAATAACAATTTATTTCTACATTTATTTATTATTATTGAATGCTTACATGTGCATGGGCTGTACAGGGAAATTGAAGAACAGCCATTAGAAAACATTTATCTGCATAGAACTTACATTCTAGAAGGCAGTCAAAAGAAAACATACTATATAAGTAAAGTACAGACTATATTTGTGATAAGTGCTATGGAAATAAATTATTAAAAATAATAAGAAGAAGTTCTGGGGTAAAGGAGAAGGAGTATTGAAATTTTAAATGGGATGCCCAGGGTTATAAATCAATCCATATACAGGAAGCTCAAGGAGAAAAAAAATTCAGTTATGAACTATCGTATCAACTTGTCTTTAATTTCTACTTTACTTTTTTCTATTTAGACATTTCCCAATTAAAATAGACTTTTAATGCATAAATTATTCTCTGGGAATACCTTGGATACTTTGAACAGCTATGTTAACCTTTTCAAATGAATAAAGGTAGCTTTTAGTGCCCAGGAAAAGTAATTCATTAAATAGCACCCCTGTGACCTGAGGAAAAAAAGAGAACATGTTCAAAAGTGCCTTTATCTAGCTTGAGAAATAACTTTTGCAAAAACAAATGGGCTCAAAAATTTATCAAAGTTTCATACTTCTTTAATTTTATTGCCTTCACATAGGCCCGTATGTATCATGCTGCTCTAGTTGGGAAGAAAAATAGACCACTCAAACCAAACAGCAATTCTTCAAATGTCTAATCATCAATCTGAGATTTGTGTATTTTCCCACTAAACTAAATCTGCTTATCTTGTCATACAGATTCACAAAATTATGGAATTGACTGTATGGCATTGGCGATGGCCCCCGTCCTCTCATTCCCAGCCTTCCCCTGTATTTATTGACCAACTAGCTACTCAGACAGCCTTGCTTGCCCTACAAGGGGCATAACTTTTATTTCTGGTGCTTCTGTATCACCTATCCAAGCCTGATCCTCAGAAAAGATCAGAAAAAGGTCACTAGGCTTTAAATGACTAAAATTTTTTAAAGTTCTCAGGAAAGGGGAGGAGAAGAAATGTATGTATTTTAACAGAGATCAAAGTTTACATTAAGGAATGAAGCCCTACTCTCGCCTTCAAAGCAACCAACAGGGCCCCGAAAAGCTCTGGAGCAAAAAGGCATTGCAATTATACAGGTTAGCAGCTGTCTTGCTTACTTACATCCCATGGTTTTACACAGTCTTGCCTCCAGAAAAAGATACTATTAGCTCACCCTCCAAAATCACCATTTTTAAAGTGCTACAAACCATGACTATTTAATAAAGAAACATGTTTTCTAATGGAGTAAATGATGCTCTATGTTCTTTATTCCCATGTCATCCTTGAACATTAGAGGCAACATATATATTCAAAAGAAAATGAAAACATAAAACTTTCATTGGAAATACCCATTATTATGTACGTCCTCTAACAGCATGTTCTTGTCTTGCTTGACACTTGTACTTTTCAGAATAATGCCTCAAACAGAAGGATATAAGTTTAGCCATCAAGAAGACACTCAGAAATTTTATAACTCTAAAGTTGCTGATGTATACCAAAAGCAAATATAAGTGCTAAAGGCTGTTCCTAAGAAAAAAACCTACTCCAGTTTTCTCTGACACAAAGTGAATGTTCATTTCTTTCCCTTTGCCTGTCTTTCTCACTTGTCTGTTCGGGGTTTTCTTGAGTAGCATTTAAATGATCTGTGTTTAGTTTAGAACATTTACTTGGCACCTTGTTTTGGGAGTACTGAGAGATTGAACTAAGTCACTCTAAATGCTTTTTTATTATAATTCACCAGGTTCATTCTCAAGATACATGCATATTTCATCTTTCTGAAGCAGTTCTGAAGATGTTAATATGTTGACTTCCTCATTTCATGAAATGCAATAACAAATTAAAAATGTAACTATCTTAAATGTCCCTTTTTCTTTTAATTAATTTCACAATTAACTATTACTATGATTATTTCAGAGTGAAGATATTTCTTTCTCAATTGAGATGATATACAAATATTGATGAGCCACCACAGCATCAGAATCGGCAAGAAGGGATACCATGTTGATATATTCTGGCTGAATATTAACCCACTTCCAAAACATCAAAGGCATGTGTAATGATAATGGAAAGATAAGTTCATATTTTTTGACTCTTGCTTAAAAATAAAAGAGCACCTATCTATTAATACTTCACTATTTTATATTCTTCTGTTAATGTATTCAATTATTTATTCATTCTGGAATTTTTACTGGGCACTTTCTAAGTGTCAGACCCAGTGGCTAACAAAATAAGCATGATCCGTGCGCTTACAGAGTTTACAAACTAGAGAGGAAATAGTCATTAAACTAGTAATTATATACATAAAAATATTCTCACAAAATATGTTTGGTAAATGCTATGAAAGAAAAGTAAACAGTGCTTCAAGAAAGTAAACCTTACAACCTAATTTAGCTGGAAGGTGTCAAGAAAGACTTTCTTAGAAGTATCACATTTGACAAGAATTAAAGGATTAATTTGAGTTAGACACAGTCTGGAAATGAGAACTCCAGGTAGAGCTCACTGAACAACCATGGGTCCCAATATATAGAAACAATTAATTTGGCGGGGAGGGGGGGGGCGGGAGTTAAATTTGAAAGAAGGTCGGTCCATGATGAAAGCAAAGAAGAAAGGGCCAGGAGAAAAAATCTGAAGGTACAGACAAGGAGATCGTGGTGCATCATTTTTCCTAAATGGAATAGGAAGCAATTGAAAGCCTTTAAGTTGAGGACTAGGATTATAATATCCTGAGAGAGGTAAAGTGAACAAATTTTGAATGTTCTTTTTAACCGAAAATAACAGGACGTGGTATTTAATTCTAAGTGCAGAGGTAAGTAAGAGAAATGAGTCAAGGGTATCTCTCAAGTTTATCTTGGTCAAGCAGGTAAACAGCAGTACATATATTGAGATGGAGAAAATTTAAAGGAACCAGGCTGGAGAAGGACCAAGATATCAGTGGATTATGGCCAAATGCAAGGGGGTCTAATTTTTCTGTACAGAAACTGAAATATTATAAAAGATGAAACACATAGTAAGAGGCAGTATAACAACCTCATTTTAAGTTGCCAGGGCAAGCCTCTGTTGCTTATCACAGAGGGTCTTATATAAATATAATATATACTGACAGGAGAAGGTTTCTAACATAGTCAGAGGGATAGCATCTTATTGAGCAGTTAGAGTCTACAGCTACCTCATATACCTCAAAATTACCCCCAAAGTTTCTTAAATTTCCCATCTTTATGTGAGATGCATGGGTAATAGAATAATGTTCTAGATAAGTTTCCTCCTGATCATTTATGATGGCCCACTCTTTGAGGAAGATGAGAATAGAACCTATATGAAAAGGAAAATGCTGCCTAATTCTGACTTCTAAATATCCTTATTTTAAACTCAAATTAGAGAAAATAGCCATAAAAATTATTGTTTTTTGCATGCTAAAGACAAAGGAGATTTTGGGGTCTCCAACATCCAGGCTTTAATGTGAAGAGCTTGGAGACCTGAGCACTTAGCTTACACTAAACCCACCTAGGAGATGTGAGATAGCGGATGCCGTAAATGAAATGCTCCATTCCATGGGAAGGAGCTTGGAGAGAAGTGGGAAAGCAAGAGTGTTTAGATTCTGATGTGGGGTCTTTTTCTGCTCCCCATTTTAGATAAAAATATCCAGGCAGGTACATGGAATCTATAAGCAAGAAGAACACATGCCAGAGTACCCGCACCAACATTAGGAAGTCAGAATTGAGGGCAACAGTGATAGGAGAGACCTAGAAAAAGAGAAGGCTTAAAATAGCTTCACATACAATCTCCATACAATCTTCCAACTTGTTTGGAGATACCTTAAAAAAGCTTTCAGAACCCTTCAAGAGAGATAGAGAAGATAATTAAAAATCAAGATGTGTTATATCTTTCGGGAAAGCTGTTAGGTGGTGGAGAGCTACAAGATGGATGGTCCAAAGGCAGGGATAGCTGTGTCAGAAGTCTGAGTCCCACAGCAGCAATTAGAAATTATGTGTATTAGGAAGGAGGTATATTCAGTGGTAGGAGATAGGGTAAACCACTGTGCCTTCATCCTTTTGAAAAAAGGAATCATAAGTTATGCCAGCCATGGTGGACACAGCAAGGGCAATGGTGATATCTAAAGATCAAACAGCTAAGAGTTAGTTATCCATTAAACCCAAATAGTATCGCAAGATGGTAAGTGAACCAAATACCCTCACCAAAGCCAGGACAATCAATTTTTTTAAACAGCTAATATAAACAATAATTAGTACTATTTATTTTATTTACATATGTGTTATAGTTTATTATTTATATAATTATTATTGATAACTATTAAGTAATAGTTATCAATATTACCTTTTAATTATTGCTGCAACCTTATCTGATAGGTACTATAACTGTCCCTATTTTACAGGTGAGAAGACTGAAGCACAGAGAGGTTAAGTAGCTTACTCTATGTCACTCCCTACAAATAGGTAGAGGTAACATCTGAACCCAGGTAATCTGGCTACAAAATCCATGCTCTTAAACCTCTACTACCCTATCTCCCTACCTTCCCTTTCTACACATTAAACATGAGGAGGTTAAAAGAAGGGGGATAAAGTAAATTTTGACTGTAACTGAATAGTTAACCCCAAAGAAGTTAAATTTCAAACCAGCAGTGACTAAATTCTAAATCAGCATTATCTTGAGATGGAAAGATTAGATGTTTCCTGCCAGGGGCAAAAAGCAGACTCTTGTGTAATTTGAGTTCACTTAATGAGAAATAGCAAAAACTTCATTCAGATGTATCCGTGATACAAACAAATTTTATGTACAGAGACACACATGACCCATGAGCTCTTCAGAGCTAGTTTTTTCTTCTTACAGTTGAATTGATTGCTATCTTTAGAGATGAGATCTGTATTATCAGGGTTACATTATCAGAAGTTGAGAAATTGACATGCCACCAAGATTACATGTAACATTGAAATACTCACAGAAATATAGGTTAAACAAATTTAAAAGCAATTTTTAATTTGTAAGCATTAAATATTTGAGATGGCTTGTTATATCAGATAATTAAACTCATTCAAACATAGTTAACATCTGTTAATTAAAATGTAGTATATTTGATTTCCTTTCAGTACATTAACTACTTTTGCATATAGAACCAAATATAATTTAAAGGCCCATAAAAATAAGTGGTAAAACTTACTAGACTTATAGACAAAAAGTCTGAATTTAAACTTAAAATCTTTAAGAATGGCTAGGTTTGGTTATTTACTGCTTTAAATGAATATTAACCCTTAAAAACTTTAGAATGTATTTTTAAATTATTCAATATAGAGCATCAAGGAAACCTCACATTAATCACAAAATACATGGTTGTCATGCTTCAAAAGCCATGTTAGTCAGAGAATCCGCATCTGTAAACACTAAAATCATCCACCATGTTTTGAGATGCTTACACTCAGAGAGTTACAGGGGAACCAATATCAACTGAAGGATGTTGGTTTGATGTGGTCTGTCTCACATTTACAGAGTCATAAATAAACTCATTGACTGGAATAACAGGAAGACTACATATATTATTTAATTAATTGCATTCTTTTTTCCTTCTAAGATTATCTAGTTGAATTTTTGATGATAAATGTCAGTTTGGTGTGACTTCACTAAATGCACAGAATACACATTTCTGAATACAAATTTCTGTGCTTAAAAAGTTTTTAGTCAAAAGGAAAACTTTAGCTTCATAATAACAACATTAATAACATTAAAACTTTTAGAAGTTAGTTTATAGGAGTACCTTTATGATCTTGGGGTAATGAAAGATTTCTTTGGAAAAAAACATTGCTTTATCATCATAAACTGTAGACCAGGCCTCCCAACACCTTCCTAGATACTCACTGAGATATTTTGTTTTCATGTTGTCTATTAATCACATAACATGACATTTATGTAATGTAAGCTAGTATATCCTTGAATAAATAAAACCATAGGCTTGGGCTCTGGTTCTCATTCCATCATGAATTATCTGTGTGGTCTTGGGAAGTCACATAATGTGCCTTACTGTCAGTTACCTCATGTGTGAAATGAAGTGCTTGACTAGAAGATGACTAAGATCACTTCCAGCTATAAAGAGCCAATGAAACCATGACGTTTTAACAACTGCAGGAGGAAATAGTGATAAATTCCCCGAGGTCTTCTTTCTAAAATCACCTCCATTTCAGAATTCTGGCTTTACTATATCAGGAGGCTTTAGAGATCTTCTACCATTTTCTTGCCCTCTCCTTGACAATCACTGAGGTGGCAAATGGTGCATCTGGAACACCCTCATATCTATGTCTTGTCATTTAATAAGAAATAAAATCAGTAAGCGGTCCCACAAGCTAATCTAAATGGTGTTAAAGGAAGGCTGTAACCCTTCCACTTTCAGATAGCTTTGTCCTTCCACAGACAAAAATGGCAAAATTAAAATTACATGAAAGAAACATAAGTAACTTGCTATTGGTTTATACTTTTATCCCCTTCCCTGCCCCCTGTGTCTATATTTCTGTTTGTTTCTCAAAGGCTTCAAAGGTCTTTAGGAAGCAATAATCACAAAATAAAATAGGCTGCTGATAATGTAAAACAGCACTTCACTCTCCCTCGAATACATTCTCAACCCTGTTCTCATTAATGTTCATGATTTTTTTTTTATTTGTTGAGCTTTTGGGGGGACGTAATACTAACTTTCACCACTCTGAGAAATACACTAAAGCCAACAAAGCTGCCTCTGCTTTTAGATGTGGGAATTGATTCCAAGTGGCTAAATATATTGCCATTTAGTGCAAACTCATTGTAGATAATGTTAAAAAAGATAACTAAAAGCAGGTCCTGGAATAATAATTTCTAATATTGCTAACTTAGCTGTTGCTTAACAACAAAATTGCATCCACAAAATATGATACTTTGGGGAATGATTAAATCCGTTTCACAAAAGTTTTAGGCAGTTGGGTCAAGTAGTATATATACAAACACATGCTTAAAAACTGATGTTCAAATCAGGGAGAACCTAAACTTTAAATACTTCTACTTAAACATTTCAATTAGCACCATAATAATAGTTTCTATTTTATGAATTGAAACGATCATCAAATCAAATCCTTACTCTGAAAATCAGTAATTAAAAGGTAGGTATTAAACATTAATCCTGACTTTCAAGTAGCAGCAATATTTCTGTTTTAAAATAACTCATCAAAAAGTGTGTGTGTGTGTGTTTATGTATGTAGGAAATATGGCAAAATACCATGTTATTTTAATCTCTTGTATATTTTACATTTATCATAATAAAAACTCAAAAATCAAGTGACCTATAGGTAACTTATTCTAACTGTGGTACCTAAATAACTCACATTGCCTCTCTAAGGTCCTCTTGTTATCTATAAAATAAGGACCTACATGATCTAAGTGACTTAAGAACCATAACAAAGCAGACCTAGTTGTAGAATCTTTTTAAGGGACATTTCATCTTTTACCTAGTAGAGTTAGGGAAAAGAGGCAGAAATCTGCCTAACTTATTTATAAGATCAAAGACAATGGTTTAAGACATTGGAGAATGAGATTTATGAAAGGGAGGAAAGCTACCTCTTCTTAGAAGATAGCGTATGAGCTTTTATGTCTTGGGTAAGATGAACATAACTTTAACAAAATCATAAACCTGTAGTAGCCAGATTTAGGAATATAAAAAGTAATTCTAGACACAACTTTTCAGCCTCTGTCTCATAAAACAAATGGTCTCCAGGATCCAAAGCACCAAACAAGCTCTAGATATGGCTGTGGGCCACAGCAGGCAAGGTAAGCTGTCCTTACAGTGGATCTCAGACAAAGGTAAGGAGGTGAGCAGGGACGGAGGTTACCAGAAGGATGCATTATCATGGGAGAGATTGCAGAAAACATTGTATCCTAATTAGTAAATCAGGGCCTTTGGATAATCTGAACATTAATTTTATAGGTATTTGGGAATCCCACATCTTCTGGAGAGTTTATTTTATTTTATTTTGGGGGTGACTGGTTAAAGAAGGTGAAAGGATTAGCTAAAGAATGTATATGCATACTCCATGGACATGGACAATAGTGTGGTGAAGGCCAAGGGAAGGGGAGGCAGGGGTGGATGGAGGTGGACCAAGTCGGGGGTGGAGAAAGGGGGACACCTGCAGTAATGTAATCATTGAAAATTTTAATAAAAAATAATAAAATGAAAAAGAACATTACAAAATCCAAGGCTTATCATGACCAAAATAAAAATGCCTGTGACCCAAAGATTTACACAAAAGGTTTTGACCAGCAATACATAATTAACTGCTAAGTGAATTTCAGTGCATGTTTAGTTTGGTTCATTCACTGGATGACTCCATGAAAAAAATATAATTTGGATTTGAAGAGTAGGGATTAAGTGTTTAAAAAACATAAAATAATCTCATTTTCTCCTATATGTGATATTTGAAAATCTAAATAAATTAACTCTCTTTACTAAACATAAATCAAAGCAATGGAATAAAGAACAGCTTCATTTTCAAACTATCTATACATTCTTGAGAGTTTTACTGAGCCCCTTAGAAGGATGCTATACCCTATAGGACCTGAAAATCATGGATTTAGATTAGAATAACTTTTTGAAATAATTATTGTGCTAGGATATTGGTTTAGTAGGTCGAGAATATCACTTCTCATGAAATAGAATAAGATGGTATTTTATAGGTTTGAATGGAATAGGATGCTTTGTAAAATGCAAAAGTGTTATGTATGTACTGTATGTACAGTTATATGTATACTAGATCATAATGTAAAATATCAGACTGTGAGTTATAGTAAAAAATGTGAAACCCACTTGGTTTAGAACATGGTATCAACATGGTACCCATAGACTCGATGTCCCTACCCACAAACATGTTTTGATTGTCCTCACAGAGGAAGCAAGTAAAAAGAAAATAGCATTCCCAGACTGAACTACCCACAAGCATAACGTTGAAAGTTCTAACGTTCTGAGGAATGACTCAAAGTTGGATAACAGAGTCTAATTGATTATTTATTTTATGTCTTAGGATGATGTTTGTTAAAAATTTACATTAAGGAAGTAGAAGCATTAGATACTTGTTTAAGGAAGTTTGTGAATTGAAAAAATTAATAAGGAAATTTTTTTCCACAAAGAGAACACTGATGGCAGAGAAGAGAAATTCAAAGGAAAATATTCAAGGGCCTAGGGAGAAGACAATTTATAACAATAGTGTTTTCTCTTCTGCTCACTGGTACAATGTTATAAACAACCCATAGAGAATTAAGACTGAACATCCATTTCTTTTCTGTTTCCTGATAGATGAAAAAAAAATTCATCCCCTTGCATAAAACAGATGATAACTATTTGTTAAATAAAGTGGTAGAGCTAGTAATTTTAGTACTTTTTACAAGAATGAGTTAGTGTTGATACAATCATAGTAGCACAGTACAATCTCCTGTGGCACCTTAACAAGAAAGCGCCTACATTTTCAAGGTGGCCGTCTCGGATGGCGGTATGGTCTAAAGCTAAAGAACAGAGAATGGGCTACAGGAAGATCAGACTCCTGCGCTTTCCTTTATCACACCATTCTCACTAGTCACATTAACCAACCGATCACAGAGCTGGGCAAATAAAATAAGACCTTTTAAAAGTATAAGCATTACTGTTCAAAACTCCATGTTCAAATTTCTAATTATTTCTCTACTACCTGAGTGAGACTCAGCCAACTTGTAAATTTGTAAGAAATTTACAAGAAATCATACACTAGTTCCCTCTTGGTCTGTAACACTGTCAGAAAGCCATTATTTGAAAGTTGATATATGCTCCAAAAAATGAAAATGCAGTTTAACTATTAATGAAAATAAAACGGTATGTTTTCTGGTGAAATTTTTTAAATTAAAATCATTGCAAAACCAAGTTAAAAATGTGAGATTAATATTTTGTATTCATAGCACAGCTCCATGAGTAAATCTGTGTGTGTGTGTGTGTGTGTGTGTGTGTGTGTGTGTGTGTGTTAAGATACCTCAATCTCTCCCCCATCTTCAGGAGAAAATCTACCTCTATGACATAGCAAGAAAAGTTCCCAAGATAAATTTCCTAATTACCCTCCCAACTTCAGGTCTTTATACTCCCATACCCAGTCTACCCAGCCTAGACTTCTTATAGTTCCCAAAGATAAGAAGTTATTTTCCACAACCACACCTTTGCGCACTTTGTTGCTTCAGTCTGGAAAGCTTCTGTTCCCAATTCCTCCCCTCCACAGGAACATCTCTCCCTTCAGCCTTTCAAGAATCAACTCAGACATAGCTTTTCTTTTGAACGATTCCTCTGTTAAGACAACCCTGCTTGCTTTGTTGAATTGTCAAATTGACCAATTACTTTTCTGTGTTCTCATCAGAGTCTGTGCATCATTCTAAAATAGTCGTTCTAAAAATGTGTTACACTTAGATCAAGCACTACTGACATTTTAGACTGGATAATTCTTTATTGTAGAATGTTTTAACATCATTGTAGGATGTTTAATAGCATTCTTGGTTTCTACCTCCTACAGGCCAGGAGCATTCTCCCTCAAGTTGTGACACCAAAAATATCTCTTCCAAACACTGTCAAATGTCTCCTGGGGCCAAAATCACCCCAGTTGACTGATATATACATCTTCATTCTCCCCTGATAAACCTGTAAACCTCAATATTCATGAGGTCAAGAATATTGCATTCACCTTTGTATTTAGGGTCTAGCAGAGTGACAGGTCCACAGTAGATTCTGAAGATAAATTTGTTTACTGAATAGTTATCATGATACAAAAGGGGTGGACCATACCATCACAATGCAGAAAATCAAGTGTGTCAACATCTGGTCCTGGCCAGGATAGTGCTTCACTTTTTAAAGATGACATTATTAATGAAATTAAAATTTCCAAATCCATCTAAACAATTAAAATTCTCAAATTAACCCACCCATTGCCAGAAATAATTTACATTGATTTTTATATGTTTTTAATACAAAATAAAATGAATCTGGGGTCTAGAACTTTATTTGAAATTACAGGTACATATGTAAAACTTGGATTAAAAATTGCTTAAATTTAGTCGGTTTATTCTGTTTTGTTAAATGCTCAGTCAGTACTTTTATGTTCTCTAATTGGCTTTAATTAATTGCCTACTTTTAGAAAGAATGTTTAGTGAGTACTTTTTATGCCTTGTAAATAATATTTTCAGTTTTTAAAGTTACTAAAAAACTAAAAAGCATCAAGCTTAAATAATTCAATCCTTTGCTATGGCTCATTTTCACTCTACTAGCACTGATGACAAACATTTCTAAGAAGGAATTGACAAAGCAAGAAATTTTAGAAGCCAAAAATACTGTATATTACTTTAATTTTAAATGCTTCTTCAAAATAACTTTCTAAATAGAATTGCTGTGCCAGAATACAAATACATGTGCAAAAATATACATAATTCACTGATATACACACATTTTTGAAATGTATATATCCTATAGATAATGATATAAAATCTCTAAAAGATTAGTATTTTTAATTATGCAATTATTTTAACTCCTTAAATCCAAATTATGATAAATTACATTTAAAATAGAAAGAAAAACTAGCCATGAATTCCAATTCCACAATATATTTTATCTAAAGAAAAATGGTTTAGTTGGAAAGTACAATTCATGTAATTTACATAAGATTTATTCAGTAGTGTAATGATGAGATGGTGTGTTCAACCGAGTGACAATGTAGTTATATGAATTCTGGCTATTTATTAAATAAGCATTTGTGAGCAAACATAGTGCTTTAAATTCTAATACGTGACAATAAGTGGTCTTCATTCTTTCTTACTCTAATGATGCAAGTTTATATTGTGTTAAGCGCCAGCCAGCTCCGACATCTGACGGCCCAATGAATGAGTGATGTTCACAAAGTCTTGTCCTCAACAGCCCTACGCAGCTCCTGTAGACTCACATCTATGGCTTCTTTTACGAAGTCAACCCATCTCATATTTGGTCTCCTTCTATCCCTGCTGCTTTCTATTTTTCCCAACATTATTGTCTTTTCCAAAGAACCCTGCCTTCTTAAGATGTGCCCCAAGTAGGACAGCTTTAGTTTTGTCACTTTTGCCTCCAGCGGTATTTCAGGCTTAATTTGCCCAAGAGCCCACTTGTTTGTCTTTCTGGCGGTAAAACGGTGTCATAGAGCCCCCTCTAGCACCATATTTTAAATGAATGATTTTTTTTTTCTATTAGCCTTCTTCACTGTCCAACTTTTGCATCCATACATAGTAATTGAAAATATGATAACTATAATGTCATTGAAAATTTCAAGTTAATCTCATTTTATAACTTTACTTTTATAAACAAGGCCACAGGCATTTTTATTTGGCCTCAACAATCTTTTAAACAAAGTAAAAATATTTTTCAGATATATTATTTGGATTTTTCACAGATATAGCACTAGAAGTAACAAAATGGTCATACTTATCTGACTCTAATTTTGCTGTTCTTGAAGATTAGCAACTTTTTTTCACAGTTTAGGTCTATATTTTTTAGATACTTTTGTCGCTATAAAAATAAAAATAAAAAGATCCATGTATGTAATTTTATTTTTTTTATATTTCTTGAGGTGCTAGTATATCTTCTTGTGAGTTCTAGAAAACTAATGCTTTAAACTAGGGGTCAGTAAACCATAGCCTACAGGCTGAATTCTATCCATCACCTATTTTTGCACTGAGCATTAGCAAAATCAGTTTTCACATTTTTTAAATAGTTAAAAAAGTAAAATAAAAAAAAATATGTCATGAAAAGCAAACATTACATAAAATTCAAATATCAATGTCTATATATGTAATATTACTGGAATACAGCTATGCTCACTTGTGGATGTCTTTCTCATGGCTGCTTTTGAGCTGCAATGACAGATTTCAGTAATCATGGCAGAGACTCACAAAGACTAAAATGTTTACTCTCTGGCACTTTCCAGAGAAGTTTGCCAACCCTGCTTTAAACATTGGCGTATGACTATATCCACATGCAACATGTTCATCTGGGAGAGAGGACAAAATATATGTCTAAGAGGATTTCTTTTAGCCAATATAATCTTTTTATTTTCTCATTAATATATTTTTTCTACAAGCTTCAGTAAAGGCCATTGGCCAGCAACAATAAAATACTTTCCATGATGTTCATTCAATATTTGGAAAAGTATTAAGAAGCTGGTCAAATCAATCGTTTACTTTTCTGAGGTGTACCTTTCTTCACCTCATCATTGAAATCTTGAGAGTTTGGAATTCCTATAATTTTCCACTTGAAATCAACATAGACATCTAATAACAATCAGAATGTGTAAAACAGCTTGATGTTTACTTTGTCATGTCTTGGTGAAGCTGTTAGGCCTGGCTCCCAAGCTACACCATTTTGTAACAAAGACAAAACACAGAAAACCATATCAAGCTTAACTCATAGTCTTGACCCAGTTTAAATACAGAAAAAAAGGGAAATATTGGTAAATTATCCAAAAATTTGAATTCCTTGAAAGCAAACATTGCTAATAAGCATTTAAATGATGCAAAAGATTATCATTCTCATTATCAGTGAACTTAATGCCATACAAGCTATTGAAAAAGCTACAGAAACATAAATCTTCAGTAATTCACTCTATGATGCCATAACTAAATAGATTATAGTGTGAGCATCTGCTCATGCTTCAAAAGTTACCTTTAAAATAAGATTCCCTAGCAGAAAATTCAATTGTTTATTACCTCTGCATCATTAATATAGCCCTTCTTGAAACAGGTGGGGGAAGCTTTAAATGTCTTGAAAGGAATGTAGAATTGCCCTGATAGCTAGCATGATCTTCCTACTATATTATGTGGCTGTTAACAATAATGATTACTATATTTTATTTTGAGGCTGTTTCTAAAAATCTCTAAAATGAAAGTATAGATTTTTATATTTATCTAAGTATTATAATAGTCAGTGAAGAAAGCTCAAAAATCACTTAGGGACTTTAAAAATGTATAACCAAAAGCAATGGTTCAAATAATAGTTCTGATATGTGTCTCATACTATAAAGCTAGTGACTGCAAAATAAAATAATAGGTATTTTCTATTGTGTTTTAAAAGAAATATTAGATTTTAACTATACTCTAGCCTTCTTTTGTTGCTACCAATTTTATTTAAACTGACAGTTTAGATTTTTTTCTTAGTCCCCTAAAATGAATTATAAGAGGCCAGTTCAGAGTAGCCAAATGAATAATGTCATGCTCCTAAGAACCAAAAATATTATTATCTTAAATACATAAAACCAAGAAGCAAGGTTTCTTCCTTAATATCAAAAACAACTGATTTTATCAAAGGGCAATCCTGGAATGGAAGGAGCCTTAGAGATCTCCTGAGAAATGAAAATCACAATGTTTCCTCTGAGTCATGGTTGACTTCTCCTAGATTAGGTGAGAGCCATGTCACTTGCAACAATGTGAGGTTAATCATTAAAATAATTTTCATTTGAAAGGAAATCAAATCATTATTTTCAATGATCATACCATCTTTGTAATTAGAGATGATGCTCCACACATTCAGCCAGCTTTTCTGGTATGATGGAACCCTGATAAGAAATCTCAAATATAAACTATCTGTTTGCTTCCATTAATGGAGCATCTGTCAGCTGTAGCTGACTGGAGGTGGACTGTGGACAGGACTAAAGACAGAAATACAATGGTGTGGTGAATCCAACACAACTTTGACCTCAAGCTCTGGCCTAAAAATGGAAGAAGCTACCAAAAGAGTCCGTCCTTTCTCCAAATCTAATCAAAATGTTTGGCATGGTAAAATTTTGTTTCTACCTTTCTATATCCAAATATGGGAAGATGCTTTTCTCTTCCTTTTGCTATATTTAAGGTATTGCCCAGACCAACCCTTACCCATTCCTGAAACCACACCACCAGAAGAGTCACCAGAAGTTGCCTTGTGTTATAAAAACATTATTAAATCAAAACTGAGTTTTCTGTGCTTACTAAAAAGACAGCATTTGCAGTCACTGGAGGTGGCTTCAGTGCTGGGCACTTACCCAAGTCCCTGGTTCTGTGGAGTCAGCTGTCCTCCATGTGCCTGTTTCTGCCGCATGTGACTGAGTGTCCAAATGCCTGGCCTTAGCAAACGTTTTCAGAAAAGACTCAACCCTTCAGATGAGAGAATAATTGTTCATTATTAGAAGTCTTCAAAAAGAAAGAAAAAACTGGATATTAGGCAAATGCTTCCACAGGTCTCAGAAGGGTTTGCAAGACTAATCATCACCGACATGAAACTTGAGCTCATCAAACAGACCTTTGTTTCCTTCCCACTACATTTCTTTCAATTTTCATTTCATTCCCTTACTCTTTTTCTCTTATCTTTTTTTGATCTTCTATTTTATACTGTACAGAAGTCTTGAGGGGTATGTGTGAAGCGAGCCACCATCAGCCTGATGAGGGAAAGCCTGCTGGTCAAAAAAAAAAAAATCATAAAGTAAGAAACAAGGCCTGAGATTGGACCAAGAGTTAATATGCACAGTTATCAATGTCCCGTTGTGCTTTGTGAAAGATGCCTGGTCCTTTCAATACTACATTTCATGTGGCGATGAAAATGGGATATGGAATATCATCGTGAAAACGGGTTTGATTGAGAAAATAATGACTAAGAGGCTGTCAATGCAAAAAACTCAACAGGACCCAATTGTGAAGAATGAGCTAGGCACTGAACCTGCTTCATGAGCTCGGCTTTTGTTTAGAGGCCTCCAAACGACTCTCACCCCACCAGACTTTGGAGCCTTGGACCCAGTTTGGACGTCATCTAAGGATTCCACTCCAATAGCTATTATAATTTCTCATTGGGAAGCAAAGTGGGAAGCTGGGATTCAGGTGCCACAGGGAAAGCTTTTTGAGATACTCTGAGCAGACTAAGGCTTTACTTGATGTCCTACCGTTCTTAGGGATGACTGTGGGGGAAGACAGGAACCCATTGTGTAGGCTTATATCACTCCCTCTGCTGTTTAATAAGAATGGCTACCCTGAAAAGGCACGGGGGATATACCTTGATAAAATTGTTGTTTGTTCAATAGGCTTAGGATACTTGAACAACATTTACATTCTGAATTGCTTCTGTGATAGAGGCAAGTTGCCTATGGCTACTGTGAATGGAGATTTAAATACAAGAGTTTTCAGCTTTTTAAGATTTCTAATCAATCCCCCTTAACCAAACTCTTCCCCTAAAGGGTAGGTGAATTTAAAGCTGATGTAACTA
The DNA here is from genome assembly GCF_964212035.1 of Myotis nattereri. Lineage (NCBI taxonomy): Eukaryota > Metazoa > Chordata > Mammalia > Chiroptera > Vespertilionidae > Myotis > Myotis nattereri. The sequence goes on from NC_138077.1 coordinate 76,893,147, forward strand.
CTGAAAAAAACAGTAGCCAGAGGCCATTTACATTGCCTTCACCTCCTGTTTAGTGTTGAGAGAGATTTCCAGTGATTTCTACATCAAATCCAGGCTCATGTTTTTCAGGGGCATGTCAGCTCCATAAACAAGCGTAGTTATAATACCATTCTACTCATGAGTAAATATGAGATACCTGAACATACCAATTTTTTGAATACCACTAATGAAAATGTCCTTGCCTTTTTGTGGTTAAGCACTCTTATTAAAAACATAAAAACGATTCTAGGAAGCCTTTTCCTAATTGTGTTGACAGGAACTGCAGCTTTCCTTCCTCTTCCAGAGGCTGTTTGACTCTGAAGCTTTTGAGCGAGATGTTTTCAAGAAATGTTCAGCTTTTACTTTGAAAGCATAACCATTATGTCCTCTACTACCTTTGAATTAAAATGAAAATGTAACGGGTTCAAGTAGCAATTAATATGTTCTTTCATTTATGAAAAAAAATCAGTCGCTTCTATCCTATGAGAAAATGGACATTTCATAAATATTGAATACCTCTACCCACATACTCTACAAGTTGGTTAGCTAAAAAGATAGTAATTCCATTAGAGGCTTTCAGCAAGGAAAAGATCAAATAGTTGAGATAAAGTAACTGACATTATTTGTTGCTATTTCATTTTTAAAATGTGATGAACAGCCATGTCTTACTTTCCACAAACTTTCAAGGGAAAATTTTACCAGCTTTCTGAAAATTCTGAGTTCTTTATTAGAGGATTTCTTGTCTTATAGGCTTTGTGACTTGGCTGAGTGTTCGATTAGGGGTACATGCAGCATAGGCTCATATCAGGAAATAATTTTAGCCATATAAAATATTCATTAGTACCTGATACAACCAGAAGTGGAAATCTCAGCAATTATCCTGTCCAGAAAGAACATAATGTTTCATAATAGAAGGAAAGCGACCAATGTCCTTCAGTTCCTAAAAAAAAAAACGAATTTAGACTAGGAAGGCACCCTGACTCAAACTAGCTGGCTCTTTCGTAACTTCCTTTAGAAATTATGTAACTAAGCCACAGTGACTGAACTGCCCCAGCTAGAAAATGAAATAAAAAGCCCTCTTGGTCAGATGCAGCCATTATAAAACAGTGAATGAGTCAGTATTTTAGGATCTTAATTATAGGAAAGTTACATCTTTTCGAGCATGCAATATAAGTATATTTTCAATATGGGACATGAAAGTGAGATTTTTTTTTTTTTAGAATCAAACCTAGAATGATGAAATTGACATTCACCGGCAGTTGGTACAATGGGTAAGGAATAAAGATAGATTTCCACCACCGTCCCATGATGTTACCTCTCAGTGATGGAGCTCAGAGCTGTCTTTTTCTTCTTCACCTTGCTATAAACTAGGTATCTGATATTAAATTACTTCCGGAATGATTCTATCTCATCAGCGTTTGTAGTACTTACCATTTTCCCACGTACTCCATGATGCACTTGTTTATAGGTCTTCTCCCTCCCGACAAGACCTAAATGCAATCCCTGCGTGGGTTCTCCTTGTTCCCTAATACTTTCCTGGTACTCAGAAGACTGCCTGGCATGGGAGGCACTCAATAATATTTCAATAAATAAATTACTGATGAAAGATTATAAGGGATTACAGAAGATGTATATAATGCTTCAATACAATATCAAAGTGGTAAAATATGTTTTTCTCAAAGTTAAAGGAAAAGGTAGGTAAGACCAGTTTTAGCATAGTTTTCAGTTTAAACAAACTTTTAGCTTCACACTAAAAATTATGTTATAAAATATGAAAAATTTGTATCTCTATACCTTCAGGATTGATGAAGTTTGTATCAACCACATGTTTAGCTTCACTCATAGAGTTCCTTTTTGTTTTAAAATGGACCTGAACCCAATGATATAAAGAAAATCAGAAAATATGTAGATGTTGATTTTAATTTTGATCTCTCAATTAATCCAGCAGCCAGAAAATAATTTTGACCTCATAAATCTTCCCTCACCAATTTGTGGCCATATTTAGATACAGCCTAACAGCTTTATGACTGCAGACTAGACTGTACAACTATGGGTTTTTCAGGAGCTTACAGGATCAGCTGTAGCCATGTACTCTTACACACAAATGGATTGAGTCTAAGTTCTAATGAAATTTCAGGCCACACAGCATTGTTCATAAATTGTAAAAACAGATTCAGCTACACTCAAAAGAAGGCCCAAACAAGCTTTACACATAAATTCAATCAATTTCTCAGTAGTGCAAGTAATTTAACCAAATATTTCTAATCTCAAGAGTCTAAAAACAGAATAAACTAGCCTGATCAGCATAAATTGTTAGTTGATAAGTTAGCAAGCAGATATAAGAGTAAAGCTTTATTGTACTGAAGGTATTATTGTACCACAAAAGGGGAAAATGTTATTAAAGAAATGCTGAATTTATTACCTTACAACTACCAGTGGAAATACTGATATATTGCTGCTCATATATCACATGATACCTAAGCCTTTGTTTGTTTTTTCAGGTATTTTTAGAAATGTCCCCTTATATACAAGATTTTCTGATATATGCAAGAAGCTCTCAATGAAGAATTCATGGAAATTACAGTATTTATAGTACCTAATTGGTTGGTAGCTATTAATTTACAGATGATCAATTCCAGGAACTAACTAGGTATCTGATATTGAAGAACTTTAAGAAAGCTTTTAAAACTCCCCTAGATTTATAAGGCATTTCCTTATTTCTTGGATTACATAAGCACAATCATTTCTGGAAATGCCTAGCCAAACGCATTAAATTTAAAATAATTGTAACTTGGAGTGTTGATGGTTATAAAAGTGCAATTACTGTATCGGTTCACCAATACAACCCTATTTACCAATAAAAGCACTGAGATTGTGGTTTGTATTTCCAACAAATCTTTGTTGAAAGCCACAAACTGGATAATGGTAAGGAAAATTGTTTTAATCATATCTCTATTGTCATAGTAGGACAGGCCTATTCCTTTTAAAAACAAGGATTCTAAGCAATTTCCAAGACAGGAACTCAGGCTATTACAATAGTTTCAATATACATTCAAAAAGGTGGGAATTTGCCCGGAACTCCTTATTTAACTTGAGCACCACCTTTTTCTTGAACAGAAAACAAACTTCAAGAACTACAAGGGCTGGAAGGCAATGTAAGTGACGGGAGCCACCTGGCAAATGGACATGTGGGCACATCAAGTGAATAGTTGGAGTCATAGTCAATTACAGAACACAGAGCTTGCCTGAAGGCAGCAATGACTACATTCTTGCAGGAGGTTGTTGTCATGCAGAAATACATTACCCAACATTGCCAGAAATTCCAGTATTTTAAGAAAAGTGATTATGCTTATTATTTGCAACCACCCTAATTATATATAGTATTTTATGTTTTTAAATCATTTGCACATATTGGACTGGATTAAACTTTTGAAAAACCAGTTTTCACCTTGTCTAGAAGTCTGGAAAGTCAAAACCATTTATTACTAAAGAAAAATAAGATAGTTTTCTGCTAAAATCTTGTTCTTTTGGGGTGGTTCTGACTAATTAGCCAGTAGTGGCATTTTCGTGAATCACGAGTGAATTTCCTATGCCCATTAATACATTCCCTAGAGGCCCAGTGCATGAATTCGTGCACAGGTGGGGTGCCTCAGCCTGGCCAGTGATAGAGGCCGATTGGGGCCACTGGCCTGGGGGGAGGGACCGTGGGAGGTTGGCTGGCTGCAGGAGGTTGGCTGTGAGAGCGCACTGACCACCAGGGGGCAGATCCTGCATTAGACGTCTGCCCCTTGGTGGTCAGTGCGCATCATAGCGATCTGGTCATTTGGTCATTTGGTCATTGGGTCATTCAGTCACTTAGGCTTTTATCTATATATTTAAAAGCCTAAGTGACCATTATGACAGAATGACTGGAACAACCAGAACAACCAGTCGCTATGATGTGCACTGACCAACAGGGGGCAGACACTCAATGCAGGAGCTGCCCCAGCCCACAAGCCTCAATCACCGATGGGGCTGCTGGCCAATCTCCCAGTCCCTCCCCCCGGCCAGCAGGCCCTAATCACTCAATCAGGGCAGGACCCCCAGGCTGGGATGGGGAACTGGGGGTGGCTGGCAGTGGACGTGGCCCCTTTCCCAGAGGGGGTGAGGACCAGCTCCCTCCTTGGGGCAAGCGCCCAACCTCCCAATTCCTTTCCCTGCCCCCCCACTCCCCCGGGCAGCAGGCCCTGATCGCTTGATCAGGACCAGACCCTGGGCTGGGACAGGGAACCAGGGGTAGGTGGCAGCAGATGCGGGCAGTGAGGGAAGGAGGAGGCGGGGAGGCTGGGAGGCGGGGAATCTGATTGGCCTTGATCATCAGCCAGGCCTAAGGACCCCACCTATGCATGAATTTCATGCACTGGGCCTCTAGTATATATAGATTATACTAAATGTTTATGAGGCCCAACATCACAGGTTTATGCATATATTTTTATTGTAACAAAAAGTACAATACATTGAAGGGAAAAAATGGTAAGTCCAAATGTATTCTTGATATTAGTTTTACTGTAATTATTTCAAAGTAGATTGATCATACCATCATAGTTAATTTTTGGCACATTCAAAAGGTATTTGGTAGCATCCTAAAAAAACAGAGGGTAGGAAATAAAGAACAAAATTAATGTTTCCTACTTTTTTAAATATATGGCTTTGGACTATAGAAATATATCATTTGAAAAAGTATTCACTCCTTGTATTTTCTTCAAGAATGGAATAATATTAATAACTTTTTCTGCATCACCATTTAAAAATGTTTCTATATCTCTCTGGCCAAGTGGCTCAGTTGGTTGCAGCATCGTCCCATACACCAAAAGATTGCTGGGTCAATTTACAGTCAGGGCACATACTTAGGTTGTGGGTTCAATCCTGGTCAAGGCATGTATGGGAGGCAAGCAAAGAATGTTTCTCACATCAATGTTTCTCTTTCCCTTCCTCTCTCTTTAAAGGTCAATAAAAAAAAATAAAATGAAACACAACACAAAAACATATCCTCAGGTGAAGATAAAAATAAATGTGTCTACCTTCTAACACTCTTCATATAGTTAGCATTAAATATAACAATGAAAGCAAGAGGAAAAGCTCCTTCTGTTTCTTCAGAGAACCCAGAATTAATATAGCAAATTAATTTTATACATATTGCTGCTAAATACCTTCTTCCCTGTCTTATAACTTAACACACTCTTTTCTTTTTAGTTTTTACTTGTCGGCACTTGAAATGAAGGAATTTGTATTTATTCACAATAAACTTTGTTTTGTTAGAGCCAACTCATTATTCTTGGCTGAATGATTCTTTTGGTTTCCCACGTCTTCACTGTCTGCCCAGGTTTATTTCAAATACAGAGGATAGAATCATACTTGCTTCATCCAGGCTAGCTTTTTAAATCAAATCAATGTAAGTTACTTGGCATTCTAAAACAAAAAAAATGGCCTACCCCAGCCACAGCAAATGTTGAGTGTTGGATGTTGTTACTGTTTTTCCCAAGCATAAAAAGCTCCCTTAATAATTATTTTGAATTGCACTAGAAAACTTATAATGGTAAAATTGAATGACACAGTTTATTCTTACTTGGCTTATTACATTCTCAAAAGAGACCAAACCTTTTAAATGAATAATTCCAAATAATTCCAAGTATTGAATTGAGCCCTTGTACTCCAAGGGGATTTAGACCATCTGCTCATTCTGCTGGGCAAAGGCTTCTCCATCTCTCAGCTTTGGAAAAGTGGAATCCAGTTTTCCTCCAGCTCCCATCTTTTCATCCCACAGTTAATTACTTTGACTATGTAACACAAACTTTTGCAACCACCTTGTTATTTGAACCCAATGTACTTCTTCCCCACAATGAACATAGATGAATATATTAAGAACACTGAAAAAGTATTGATGAAACAGACACAGTTCTTTCACAGAATATGATGTCCTTTAAAAATTATTTCCTGAAACATGTATTAACTTTAATATAAACAATTATTAGGTCAAATGATTCTTTCCATTTTTCCCAATTGCTATTTTGGAAGGTGAACATTAGATTTTGAAATGTCACAGAAATCCATGGGTATTCTTATCTGACCACCCATCTGATCCCCCTACCCTCTTTCTGGGCACAGGCATTTGTAGCAAGCCTTTTAGGAACAAGAAATCCATTCAGGACTTAGATACCTGAGCCAATTTCCACTCAACAGGTTTCCTATGCATGTTAAGGTGCCAAACAGCAACTCTTAGGTTTCTCCAAAAGAATTCTTAATAGAGAGGGTATTAAACTCTAAGTGGCTCCCCAATTTCACCATTTCTGAAGTCCAGTGTTAGGTTGGTGAATGTTCACTTCATTTGTACCATCAGAGCCTAAGAGGCTTTAGAAATTGAGTGAGTGATGTAATGATTTGTGTGTGTGTGTGTGCGTGTGTGTGTGTGTCTGAAATATTGGAGTAGCTAGCAATCTGTTAAAGGCACATACACACTTTTGAGCATCTGTTTGTCTTTTGAAAACAATTCTTCTGTGATGTTCTAAATGTCAAGTTTAAAGAAAGAATGTGACATAAAAATTATTGTACTTTTAAGTAATAATCAATATAGTAACATAAAGATAAAAATAAAGAAATACATATATTTGCCCAATATGGATTCTCAACTCCATTCTAAGTAAATATTTACTTATTATCTAAATTGAAAAAGAAAAAGGTCTTCAGGGTGGGAATGCACGAATGAATGTCCAGTCTGTAAATGCCAAAGGCTAGATTGTGGGAATGCTTCCGCATATTCATGCTCAATTAGATAAATATAGTCAAGATAAAAATGAAACATAACTCACACTTGAATAGGGGACTCACCAAATTATCAAATGTGAAATTAAACAGGAGAGAAAACACTAAAACTACTGTGTTTATAATATATAATCAGTCACTTGAAAAAAGAGTTTTATACAGATATAATGAATCCTCAATAATAATTTGTGCAAAGTCTCACCAATGCTGTTAGGCTTGTGTAAGCCTTGAGTATTTCCATTTTCATAGTGATTTCTTGTCCTAAGCATTGCCCAGCATCTTCTGTGCTCTCTGAGGCATGGGATTGCTGAATATCCACATTTAAATCATGTGATCATGCAAGATCATGTGTAAAAATACATTGGACTTAAACCTACCATTGAGCTCTTAACTCAAAAAAAGAGGGGGGATCATTGCTGGAACAAATAATTTTGGGAGGATCAGTTTATAATCACTATTTCAGCAAGATGTGGAAATCCATAGGCAAGAGTTATTTACTGATATTTTTCCTAAGTCATTTTTCTTCTTTTCAAGTTTAAAGAAATGCAAGCTAGAAAGATTAAGATGGGTCAGGAAACAAATATTTCACATAATATGAAATTAATGGATAAGATGAATATCTTTTATATTTGAGTATGTTTTTAAATTTGTCTTAATTTGCATGATTCCTATATTACAAGGGTAATATTTTGGCCAATGATATATGTGGCTCTGTTTTTGTTAATAGTCATGTATTCTGTTTATCGCGGACCAACTCAAGGTCCATTGTACTAAATATTTGGTTAAGAAAATCATAATGTTCAAATGTGTGCTTTTTTTACATCAAGTTCACAGTATTATTACATTTGTTTATTTCTTTTTAGTCATGGCTGAAGCAGGTGGTTTTCACCTACTTCTAAACTGATTTAAAGGATATTTAACAGGAATAGATATAATAAAGCTATTATAAAAAATTTAAAGGAGAATAAAAGGGGAATTCAGTTTAACAGTCTAAAGGACAATTGACTAAAGTTAAATAGTATCTTCAATAGCAACTTTACAGCAAATAAAGAGCACATACATTCTTTTTATATTATGTCTTATCACTGCTCTTTTAAAAAAATGAGAAAAAACATTAAGTGATAGGAACTTTTTCTTGCCTGTTAATCTCTCAATGGCCTTCTGAGAATTTTTCTTTTCTTCAAGTTTTTGCTCTCACTTTCTTCAGAAATCATCACTCTGCCAGTCATTTATAATTATCCTCCTAATATTGATTCACTCCACTCCTCTTTCTAATTGTACACAACTTAAACATTGGTGGGTAATGCTTCTGTTTAAAAACACTGGGCTTTCCACACTCCCATGAATATGAAGATGGTCCTATTGTCCAGTTCTGGGCAAAGAGGTGTAAGGGACAGTTAAGAATTGGGCTTTTCAGAGTATTATTTCTTCCTGAAAAAAATGGGCAAAACTGCTAAATATATCTTATGATCTTTCCCTTTTCCCTTCCCTCCTTCATAGAATTGACAAGTGATATCTAGAAGGGCACTCACATTTTTGTAAATATGAGAATGGATTTGTACTAAGGAAGACATTGCTGAAAAGTAGGGGGAGTCTGGGACCTCGATGTCATCATGTCACCATAACAACTCTGGACTACTATCTGCCTGTAAACTCATGAAGAATACGATGAAATAAAGCACTTCAAGTTTCAATGACATACAGCTGAATGCAACTGTAACTCAGACTTCCTTTATGTGTCTCAGCTCCACTCTGATTTAGGTGCTCCTCCTTGTTTCCATGGCATCTCCTATAATCCTAAACACAATATTTTCTGTCCCTCACTACATCATAAATTTCAGGAAAAGTGATATCATGTCAATCTTTCAATCAATCATGTCCCCAGAAATTTGTCCATGTCTACATAGCACATAACAGGGTCCCAAAACATTTGTTGAATGAGGGAATAATAAAGAAATTATTGAATAAGTACAATGCCCACTTCTATCTACATTTACACTAACACCAGATTCCAAAATCCTTCTTTTTTTCTACCTACACTACTGAGGTAGCTTCCTCATGGTTCTCCCTGTTTTCCCCTGCTTCAAAACCCTTTCATTTTCCTGAAATATCTTTTTCCATATCTTTTTCCATTCTGTGTGCCTTTCAATCTGAAGTGCATCTCTTGTGGGCAACATATGTATGGGTGTTGTTTTTATTGCAGCATTATTTACAATGGCCAAGGAATGGAAGCAACCTAAGTGTCCTTCGATGGGCAAATGGATAAAGAAGAGGTGGCACATATATATAATGGACTATTACACAGCCATAAAAATGAATGATCTTGCCATCTGCAACAACATGGATGAACCCAGATGGTGTTGTGCTAAGTGAAATGGGTCAGATAGAGAAAGACAAATGCCATGTGATTTCTCTTATATGTGGAATCCAAAAAAATAAAAAAATAAATAAAATAAACAAATAAAACAGAAATACACTTATAGATATAGAAAACATTTTGATGGTTACCAGTGGAAGGGGGTTTGGGAAGATAGATGAAAAAGAGGTCGTGATTAAGATGTGCAAATTACCAGTTATAAGAACAGTTATGGGAATATAAAGTACAGCATAGAGAATATAGTCAATAATATTGTAATAGCTATGTATGGTGTCAGATGGGTAGATTTATTGGGTGATCCCTTTGTAAGTGATCACATATATAATATTATGTTGTACACCTGAAATTAATATAATATTATGTCAACTGTAATTGAAACAAATTATTTTTAAAAATATTTTCATCCCTTACCATTGCACTTAGAATAAAATCCAAATCCTTTTGATGTTCTGTAAAGCTTAGCATGATCTGATTACACTCTACTTTGAATACCGTTCCTTTCCTTCTCTCCATTACACTCCAGTCACATTAGATTTCTTCCAGTTATTAAAACATTCCAAGTTAATTTTCACCTTATGATCTTTATGCCAGATGTTCCATTTCCACAGATTTTCACATGGCTGACAGCTTTTTGCCTCAATCTAAAAGACCTCATCAAGCGTCTACTACCCCATAGCTCTCCTGTTGGGCTGAAGAGAAAATATTTTTGTTTCTGCATAATTAGGGCTTCCTGAGAAATTGTTTACTAAACCTTGAAACCTGGGCTGAACCACAATTCTTAGGAGGTAATTTCTGACTGAATATATAATGTGAACTCCAGATGTATTTGTTTACATTTCAAGGGGACATAAGACCAAGGACCATGGAGACATTCCAAACAGTGAGAACCTAAGATCCTTCCCATTACTTTTCAAAAAAACTCTCTCAGAAGGTGATGGAAGGCAGCTACCTCTTGTTCATGTATAAATGCCCAGATTTATTGTTTAGATTTTTTTTTTTGGGGGGGAGGGGGGGAATTACTCACCTTCGATACAGACACAGTATGTGTAGAGTGACCTCCTGTTCTCCTTGCATGGCCCCAGAAGGAGGACATTGTAGTACAGGGGAACTAGCACATTATTTGTTATAAGTAAAAAATAATAAATGTGCTCTGCTCCAGAAACCTTATGAATAACATTAATAAATATAGTATTAAAAGCTAACATCTCCTTTATTTTTCAAATCATTTTTGGCATCATCTATTACTGGGTATTGCACATTACACTATGGTGGTCCAGGGGTTCAGAGTCTTTGCTATGTTTATAACTAGTACCAAAAAGAGCTTATGAATGAAAAAATAAATAAATCCCTAAAAGACATTTTTTTGAGATTGGGATTGTATAGCTTCATACTGATTTAGTTTATAGCAGAAGGGAGATTATAAATTTTAGAAAAATTGTTGTTTATCTCAGATGGCTTCTGAAACAATAGTGTATGTAACACATATTTGAAAATTAAAGTTTTATAAATGCCTGAAATGAAGACATTTTGTCTTTTTAATGAATTGATGTCCTTGATTTAGCCACCAGTTGTATAGTTAATGACACAGTCAAACCTCAGTTCTTGAACATCTCCCATGTCAAACAACTCAGTTCTGGACCAAATTGTTCACAGAAAAAATGTCTCTGTTGTCAATCAGACTTGATTTTCTTACTGGCAACCCTTTCAAGCTGAAACCTCAGCATAACAAAAAGTATCTCTCAGGCAATAAACAAAAGAGAGACTGTTTTTGTTGCTAGGGAAATCAATGATTAACACACTTTTAAAACATAAAGAGGTCATCAAGAGTGCTAATGTTGCTAAGGGTGTGAAAGAAATAATGATCACAAGCAATTGAAGAGGTACAATAACTCTTGTTGATTTGGATAAAAGACAAAGCAGTTAGCCCATGACAACCATTTCAGAGGCAGTGGTTTATGAACAAGCAAAGATGCTGCATACTGACCTGAAAGGCACCACTGGACCACGTGCTAAAAGTGACTCCATTAAGGCTAATAGGGTGTGGTTTGATAAATTTAATAAAAAAGTGTTTATTGATAGATTAAACAGTACATTAAACATGTACTGTATATAAGAAAGGTTAAAATAGGGAACAATTTGGGGGTCTGGAATGGATTAATTCAATTTACATTATTTCTAGTGGAAAAAATGATTTGTTTTTTTAACAAATGGCTTCAATAACAGTCTTCTGGAACAAATTAAATTTGAGAACCAAGGTTCCACTGTATTTATCCTATCTAATAAAAGAGAAACATGCAAATTGACCATAACCCCGACACCCTTCCCATTGGCTAATCAGCAGGATATGCAAATTAACTGCCAACCAAGATGGCAGCCGGCAGCCATGCAGCTGAAGAGAACAGGAAGCTTGCTTGCTCCAGTGATGGAGGAAGCCAAGGTTCTCCGCCTTCCGCTGCTGGCCTCTGAGCTGCACTCTAAGCAACTATGTAGCAAATATAGAAAATAAACAAGCTCCAGAAGCCTGCTTTCAGCTTCAGCCTCAGAGCTTAGAGCTGCAGTGATGGCAACAGAGTTTCAATTATAGAAGCCAAACAAACCCAGAACCTGCTTTCAGCCCTCAGAGCTGGAGCCGGCTCTCAGCTCCAGTGACAGCTATAGAAGGTAAATAAATCCCAGAATAAAAAAAAAAGAATAAAAGGAGAGATTTTCCTGAAAACGGCCCTCAGCCCCTCACCCAGACTGGCCAGGCACCCCAGTGGGGACCCCCACCCTGAAGGGGGTGTGACCAGCTGCAAACAGTCATCAGCCCGTCATCCAGGCTGGCCAGGCAACCAAGCGGGACCCCCGCCCTGATCTGGGACACTTTCAGGGCAAACCAGCCGGCCCCCACCCGTGCACCGGGCCTCTATCTTATACTACAGGCAAGGCAGGACAGCACAAGCTGCCATCCCAGCCCCATGTGCAGCCCTGGGCAGCGGGGCATAAGCCCTGCCCCCAGCCAGGACCCCTGTGTGCCACCTGAGCCCCTAGCCGTGACCCCCATGCCACCTAAGCCCTGCACTGCTAAGCCTCGCCCCCAGCCCGGACCCTATGACTATTGGAGAGGAGGAAAGTGCCACTGGGCCCTGAGTCACTGTGATGAACCGGCCATCAGTAAGTAGAAAAGTGCGGCCTGTAGGCAGCCCCAAGCTGTGCCTGATCTGGAAGCAGGAAAGCAAGCCCGGCCTGAGAACAGCCCCCAGGTGGGCCTGAAACAGGAGCAGGAAAGCCCGGCCTGCAGACAGCCCCCAGCTGGGTCTGCTCCCCGGTCACCATGGGGATCCGGGAGCAGGAGAGCAAGCCCGGCCTGCAGGCAGCTCCAAGCTGGGCCTGCTCCCCGGTTGCCATGGAGACCTGGGATTGGGAAAGCCCGGCCTGTGGGAAGCCCCCAGCTGGGCCTGCTCCCTGGTCACTATGGCGATCAGGAGCAGGAAAGCCCGGCTTGCAAGCAGCACCCCCATCCTGGCCATAGCTCAAGGGAGAGTACAGCATGTAGTAGAGGCCAGGAGACTGAGAGATCAACACAGAGGGACTCCTGCTCCAAGCCTCCATTGTGTGGCTGGGAGCAAGCCCCCAGAAGACACACACACACACACACACACACACACACACACACACACAGTGCCTGCTCTGAGCCTCCAATGTGTCTGGGGGAAGACCCCCAGTGGGGACACACACACACACACACACACACACACACACAGCAACTGCTTTGAGGCCTACGTGGCGCCACTGGGGGCAGGCTCTAGCAGACAGACAGACACACACACACACACACACACACACACACACACGGGACGTTTGCTCCGAGCCTCTGCTGCCAGACTGTGGCCATCAGTAGGACATCCACTGAGGGCTCCCGGACTGTGAGAGGCGCAGGCTGGGCTGAGAGAACCCCATCTCCCAGTGCACAAATTTCATGCACGGAGGGGGGTTTCCTCAGCCCAGCCTGCACCCACTCCAATTGGGGACCCCTTGGGAGATGTCCCCACAGGGATCAGGCCTAAACCGGCAGTCAGACACCCCTCTCACAATCTGGGACTGCTGGCTCTTAACCACTCACCTACCTGCCTGCCTGATTGCCCCTGAGCCCTCTGCCTGCCTGATTGCCCCTAAGCCCTCTGCCTGCCTGCCTGATCACCTCTAACTGCCCTCCTTTGCTGACCTGATCTCGCCCCCAACTGCCCTCCCCTGCCAGCCTGATCTCATCCCAAACTGCCCGCCCCTGCTGGCCCGATCTAGCCCCCACCTGCCCTTCTCTGCAGGCCAATTTGATTCTGATTGGTCAGTTTCTATGCCAGTCAGCCTCAAAAGCTCTGCCTCCTAGGCAGCCATTGGCTCTTTCCATTCACCCAGATTTGGTTCTGATTGGTCAGTTTCTATTCCAGTCATTGTCTCTGGGCCTATCAACAGGGGCCTGATCAGAAAGGCGGGGCTAATCAGCAGCCCCATGGAGGCCTGGAGGGAAATGGAAGTGCAGCTGTTGGCCAGGCTGGGAGAGAAAGAGAGGCTGGTTCTGAACAATGGCTGTCACAGAGGCTAGGGATCAGACCCTACCTCTCTCTCTGCAGGCCTCTCTCCAGGCCTGTTCCGCAGCCCCTTAGGCAGTCAGTGCTGGGTCGTGGCACCCACAGTGACTTCAGGTCTGGTTGAGCCTTCCATCTTAAGGACCCTGGCTCTTTATTATATAGATTGAATAATTTATCTGTGTTCATGCCCAGCTGTCAAGAAACTAAATTGGGCAGAAACAAGACTCCTCTCAAAAAGCAGTTTTATTTCTTCCCAAAGTTTTTCTCTAATCTTTATTGTTGAAAGTATTACATAAGTCCCCTTTTTCACAATTAAATCCTCAGAGTTCTGCGTTACACATTAGCTGGAAAACTTTAAAGGGGCATACACTAGTAATTTTCAATCTCTATCATAGGCAATAATTTAAATTTGTGGTTAACTACACCTTAATGGTATTTATTTGAAGATGAGTTATTCCCAAAATACTCTTTGCAGAACCTGCAGAGTGGACTTGTTAAGTACCATTCACTTGACTATTGAAAAATATCTTCAAATAATAATTTTCATCTTTGTGGAATCGATATTGAGAACTTACTTCTCATAATATTTACACCATTTCTTCAAGCTGACCATCCCATTGTCAAAATAAAATACATATATTGACACCATATGTATTTGGAAAATGTAATACTTAAAGATTGACTCAAAGGGAAAACTAGGATCTGACTTATGGTGGTGCTTAGGAAATGACTAGAATTAACTAGCCATTCTCTTTCAACTTTACATGTTTTTTAACTATTTCTTACAGTAAAAATAATTTATTCTTTAAGAAATGCTAAATGTGGCAGATTTTTTAAAGTTCTATCATAAAAAGCTAGTTAAAATGACCTAGAATTTGAGGAGGAAGCAAGCAAAATGTAAAATTTAGAAAGTGAAGCTAGTCAGAACCTACATATTTACCCAACCATTTAGAAAAGTATCCATCCTAAAAGATTATTTACAAATGTTTTGCAACTGTGGATAATGGTGTATAGACTAAAATCTCATGGGGAGCATACCCACCAAATATAACTGATAGAAAACCTGTACTATAGGACATTGTAAGATTGCAACAACCAATGCCTTCAGAAGGGTGAAGTGTGGGAAAAGAAGAGGTGAGCATAAAATATTGTGTAGCTGTGTCTCTAGAATACCTCATAAAGCAGGACACTCAGATTGGCCTCTATGCTTCTCAGCAGTGATATCATTGCAATAAAGAGGGGTGCATACCAATCCATTAACATTGTTTCTAAAGATAATCTAAATCCTGTTTGTCTGAGTTTTCTTAAAATCATCTGATTTCCCAAACAGATATTGCTTCTGAGAAGAAAGGATACTGACCCCTCAATATCAGTATTTTCAACCATTTATCAATTCAAAATGAACCATTTCATGAGATTCTTGTAGGTTGGTAGACATGAATTAGTGTTCCAGATGCTAATACCTACAGAGAAAGAAAAAAAAAATCAAGAAATAAGATTTGGGATTATAATGATAAATAGCACTACATTATATATATAATTATACATTACATATTTTATATGTTGTACAGTATACAAAGCAATATTGAAAGAGTGATGACTTGCTAATTCCTAATCCTTGCTTTAAAAAGAGAAGAGAAGAGAAAAGAAAAGAAAAGAAAAAAGAAAAGAAAAGAAAAGAAAAGAAAAGAAAAGAAAAGAAAAGAAAAGAAAAGTTTATAAAGGCCTGAGACAAGGGACAAGGGCTGGACACATAATTAGCAGGGCTTAGTGCAAAATGAAAATATGGACCCCTTGTTCAAAAGGTAAGGTAAAAGCTTTTTCTATTTACTTAGAGAAACATACAGGTTATGAGATGCCTTCACTATGACTCTTATTTTGTGATCATCATAATACCAAATGCTTTCTTATGAGTCCATTCCAGATTATGGCATTTGTAATACAGAAAATAAGAATCTATAATCATTAGAATTGTCAGATAAATAAATATTAGCACAGTTGTTACTAATTTGAAAGACACTGATGTCTTCCTAATATACTTAAAATATTTTTCTGTTGCAAGAACTAGGAAAAATATATACTACTAAGCTAAATGGCCCTGGGGTAAAGGATCCTGAGGATATTATAGCTCTGATATGGGATTTTCTATTAAATAAAATGTAACTTCATGTCTTAGAAGACCACTTGACTGAGGGAGCTCTTCCTCCCATTGGCACACCGCTATACTGGGTGCCATCTCTTGGCAAAAAAAAAAAAAAAAAGTAAATAGCAACTCTCTTCTATCAAAGCATTTAGAGGTGAACTGGAAATACAGACCATGTAGGAGGCAGCTGAAGTACATCCTGCTTCATCTTGGTTCTGGTCTCTACTTAGAGCCGTGTCACTGCTTAGATCTAGATCAAGAGAGTTTTAATGACACTGGCAGGGAGAAAGTCTTCATCATAGGTTATAATGAATCCTAACAGAAACACCTGGAGCACAAGAGCAAAAGCAGATTTACTATCAACTCACCCTTACCTGAAACGTTGTCTCAGTTCTCACTGTGGTTAACACCTCGTCCCTGGAGTTGTTCTCTGGGACAGTCCCAACACGCTCTAGAATTTAGAATTTTTAAATGAATGCCTCAGCGAGGGCAGAGTACCCAGGCAATCTGCGCTTCAAAGGCTCACAGTAAAAAAAGATACAGGAAAATAAATCACTTAGACTTCTTAGTGGTAAATCCCTCATTTTCTTGTTGTGTTTACTCTTTTGACCCAATGGAACAGTAATGTATACCCTCTCACTGAATTCTTGAGAAGGTTGTTTGCACTGCATGTTCAATGAATTTGTGCCCCATGCAATACATCATCAGCTCTGAAATGTGTGTGAGGGTATAGTCATCAAGGAATTAACCTTGTAAATGAGGAGCACCCTTATTGAAGCTCTGGATTATGATTATTCAAGAGTAACACAGGAATATAGGCAGTTTTCTGCAGAATTATAATGATCAGTCTTGCAAATAGCTACTGAGTATGAATAAACAATATCTTAAAAATAAGTGAAGAATTTTGACTTCATTTAAAAAATATCCCTGTGTTTGTAATTTTCAATGCCAACAGAGAAAATATTGTGAATATCTCTGATACATAGAATTAAGGGCTTATTCATCAGCAGAAACTTCTATTTTGAACAAAGTCAGGAGGAGAAAACAGGAAGATTAGAACCTTTTCAAGCCACACTGTGTGCTGCTCACAGATCCCAATATGCCCCCAGAGGTTCTATGATACAACTTCAACAATCACAGCTAAAACATACCACAATGAACTAGAATTATATCAATTCCTGATGCATTAAGAAGTTTTAGAAATCTAAGGGTATGATCAAGCTACTCAGTTATAGTATTTCAAAAACAAGTTACTAGGGATCAAAGAAACAGAAAATATAGTCTCACTTAGATAAAGACCTCAGATAGATAATTTTACTTTAATCACAAATATTTTGTAACAACAGAAAAACTTTGCAAATTAACATGGAACTTGGAGATTCTTCCTCTACTTACCCCTTCTCTAATTCACAATAACTACCTCCTCTTCTTTATACCTTGAAGAGGCACAGGAAAAGATATTTCAGAGTCAATAGTTAAGAAGAATATGAAAAAGTTTGGAAGCAAAAGCTCATCCATTTAACGTCTTTTAAACCTTTACATATGACCCAATTACCATGTGTGAGTATCAGGGAGTAGATGAAGGGAGAACTTCCCTCTCTCCCATATGGATACTACAGAATTTATAGCATCATAATAATAAATGTAAATCCCCCAGCTGATCATAGTATAGATGGAGCTAAGCGTACTTATTTGCAAAAATTTTACAGATAAAGATTATTGCATTTCAATGTCTTTAATTTATATCCCAAAAACAGAAATGTAAACAATAATAATCAGTAGGGGTGGGGAGTAGGTGGAAGTAAAGATAAAACAAGAATGGATGAATATTGAAAATATTTTAAGCTGGGCAATAGCACATGGGAGTTCATGATGTTATTCTATTTATTTTGTATATGTTTGAAATTTCCCACAGCTAAAGGCTAAAAATACTAATTGTCTCACTTTTATCACAAACACACAGCCACAACTTTTATTGTTATGAAAATCGTTTAAAATCCACTCATATGTTTGACATTTCACAAGACAGGCTGAAGATATCACTTTCACACAACCCAACCTGAAGGAAAAAGCTTGACATTTTTTTCATTTCTGGGCCTTTGCTTGAATAAATATGGGGCATTAAAGAAGCTTGCTCATAATCATCAAATACTATTCTATCGCCTCAGGCAGTCCAGGGCACCAAGTGAACAACTCTGCACAGTTAGGGTTTTGTTGGTCTGCAGCATTATATGTAATTTCTTTACACCCTAGAGACAGAGTATATCTAGATTTATCAAAGTCCTTTCACTACTGACTTAGCTTTTATGTATTCTACTATTTCCAATGTCTTCATATTAGGAATCCTAGGGGTTTTGTACGATTACACAGTAACCCATTTAAAGTACCAATATATAGATACTAAAGTCTTCCTATAAATGTTTACTTGATATTCAAGCTTTGGTACCATCCCAAGCAAAGATAAAACTGCTTTATAAGCAGGCATGTTTTCATATTAAATAAGAAAGGGTTAGTGCTCAATAAATGTGTATTAAATGAATGAATGGTAGAAGAGACCTATTTAAATAAATGAAAGTGTTTTATAATGAACTTCAGAGGCAGAAATAAAGAAAACCAGTAAAATACTTAAGAAGAAAAAAAAGAGCATTTGAAAATATTTTAAAATTGTCTTGGCCTACAAAGATGTTGTAGGCCAAGAAATGCCACAATACACTGAGGCTTTAAAAATTTACATATAATGCTCTTTACTTCTAAGAAGGACCATAGGTTGAAGAGCTGCTAAGAGAAGTAGTCAAATCTCTAGGAAAAACTTGCTTTTCCCTACAGTACATTTATTATGGGGATAACTTTAGTTTAAGTTTGATTTTTGTTAAAATTGGTTTCCAAAAAATCTAACCTTTGAAACCTAAAATGAGACAAAAAGGTTTGTGAAGCTTAAATTACCCGAATAATTACTTTCATCTCTCCTTCACTGTTTATCCCCCTTGCACTGCAACAGAGAGCTCAGATAATTGTAACCGCTCATAAACAAGGAGCGATGTCAAACCTGGACGAGGCATTCTACACAGTGCTTTTCTTTTCATAACAAGCAGTAGCAATCCAATAATTAGCAGTGTCAAAAGCCAATCTTAACAAATTAAAATGTAGGCAAAATTAGCTGGCTTGGGTCCTGTCATGACTCCTGGTGCCTAAGCAGTGCCTGATCTCTCATTTCAAAGAGCACGAGTCAATGCTCTCTTTCTAGGAACTGGAGAAAGTACCCAGCCTTTTAAAGTATATTGTGAAGACAACCTGTCAATCAAGTGACAGAGTGCCCATAATATGCAAAACATTCAGAAAAGATCACAACAAAAGCTTCCTTGCATTGTATGCACTTCATATGCAACTGTTAAGACACTTAGTTTCAGAACAGCGGAAGCATAAATTGTGCAAGCCTCTCAAATGTTACTATGTTACTATGCCAGGACATAAAAATATCAATAATGATTGCATCTAGAAATTTGATTTCAGCAGTATGGAGATATATATATATATATATATATATATATATATATATATCCTATCTAATAAAAGAGAAACATGGTAATTGGCGTACGACCGCTACCCTTCCCATTGGCTAATCAGTGAGATATGCAAATTAACTGTCAGCCAAGATGGCGGCCGGCAGCCAGACAGCTTGAAACTAACATGAGGCTTGCTTGCTTCAATGACGGAGGACTCCAATGTTCCCCGCCTGCCTTGCCGGCCTTTGAGCCTACAGTTTCAAACATTGTAACAAATATAGACGCTAAACAAAACCCCAGAAACCAGCTTTCAGCTGGCTGGGATCTCAGAGCTGGAGTTTATACAGAGTTTCGATTATAGAACCGAAACAAACCAGATACCTGCTTTCAGGAGCGGAGGTCTAAGAGCTGGAGCCTCAGAGCTAAAGCTGGCCCAGAATAAAAAAGAAAAAAAAGAAAAAAAGGAGCAGTTGGGAGCTTCAGTCTCAGCCTGAAAACAGCCCTCAGCCCCTCACCAAGACTGGCCAGGCACCCCAGTGGAGACCCCCACCCTGAAGGGTGTGAGACCAGCTGCAAACAGCCATCATCCCCTCATCCAGGCTGGCCAGGCACCCCAGTGGGGATCCCTACCCTGATCCAGGACACCCTACAGGGCAAACCAGCCGGCCCCCACCCATGCACCAGGCCTCTATTCTATAGTAAAAGGGTAATATGCCTCCCAGCACCGGGATCAGTGTGACGGGGGCAGCGCCCAAACCCCCTGATCGCCCTGCGGCTCTGTGTGTGACAGGGTGTGGGGCCACAACCTCCCTATCGGCCCTGCTCTGTTCGTGACAGGGGAAGGCGCCCCAACCCCCTGATCAGCCCTGTTCTGTGCCTGATAGGGGGGAGCTCCCCAAACCCCTGATCACCCTGCGGCTCTGTGTGTGACAGGGTGCAGTGCCCCAACCCCCCCACCCCATGGGCCCTGCTCTGTGTGTGACGGGGTAGAGCCGTAACCTCCCCATCGGCCCTGCCCTGAGTGTGACAGTGGTGGTGCCCCAACACCCTGATCAGTCCTGCTCTGTGGGTGATAGAGGGCGGTGCCCCAACCCCACCCCAGGGGCCCTGCTCTGTGTGTGATGGGGTAGAGCCATAACCTCCCCATCAGCCCTGCCCTGAGTGTGACAGTGGCAGCGCCCCAACCCCCTGATCGGCCCTGTTCTGTGTGTGACAGGGGGCGGTGGCCAACTCCCCTATCGGCCCTACTCTGTGAGTGACAGGGGGGAGCTCCTCAACCCCCTGATGGGCCCTGCTCTGTGCGTGACAGGGGGGAGCTCCCCAACTCCCTGATTGGCCCTGCTCTGTGCGTGACAGGGGGTGGGGCCACAACCTCCCCATCGACTCTGCCTTGAGTGTGACAGGGGGCGATGCCCCAACCCCCCAATCGGCCCTACCCTGAGCATGACTAAGGGTGGCATGGCAACCTCCCAATCCGCCCTTCTCTGTGCATGACAGGGGGTGGCGCCCCAACTCCCCAATCGGCCCTGCTCTGAGCCCAACCAGGGGCTTCACCTAGGGATTGGGCCTGCCCTCTGCCACCCGGGAGCAGGCCTAAGCCAGCAGGTCGTTATCTCCCAAGGGGTCCCAGACTGCGAGAGGGCATAGGCCGGGCTGAGGGGCCCCACCCTCCCCCCGGAGTGCACAAATTTTTGTGCACCGGGCCTCCTCTAGTGTGTGTATATATATATATATATATATATATATATATATATATATATATATATATCTGTATAGCTCATTACAGAGGAAGCATACTATAGCTGATAAGGCATGCAAACTGACCATATAACCCCAATTTTCTCTCGCTGGAACTTTTTGATGCTGTTTTTCCTTCCAGGCTATGGTTTGTTTTCTTCTTAGAGTCAGCTTAACAATGAGCTGTAATGGAAATTTTGCCCTAAAAATATTTAGACATGAGTTCAGTTGGTTAGAAAACAGCTAATGAAGTCAAGGTCACAGGCTCATTGGTATAAAATCATATGAAAAAAAGTATTCCACACCTGACGTCAGCTCTGCTCGGGGTCAGTAGCCTCCTACTGGAATATCCTAGGCCAAAGGGACACTGGTTTGAAGAGTGGCGAGAGGTCTAGATCCCCTCAGCTGTGGTGAACAGTCAGTAACGTAACACGGTCATTCTTACTTTTCTCATTAGAATGTGTGAGTCGCTGAATTAGGTTTAGAAAGGAGAAAAGGGGTGTGGCAACATCTCTGCCTCTGAGCACCACTCAAGTGAGGGAAGGAAGATATGAAAAAGATAAGTAATAAATGATGAAGTACAGCATACTTTTGGACCAACTAAATAGTGCAGCCAGTAAGCATAGAAGGAGTGAAGAAAAAAGAAAGAGAGCAATTTTGGGTGGAGTAAGGGGACATTTTGGAGGAGGCGACCTTGGTGCTAGCCCTCGGAGCATGGAGAAGGCAAAGGGTGGGCATTCAGTAAAGGCTCATCTCCACAGAGAAGCTTGGGACCCTCCATCCAGGCAAAAATACAGGTCAAGCTTTCCAGTGGGCATAGCAGGAACTTGCTAAACTCTTGTGTTAGCTCCAGCACCACTGAGCCTGTGGCTCATCCTTTAGTTCACAAGGGAATGCAGGAGGTCGTGTTCAGAAAAAAAATTCCTAACTAAAAACCTGCTGAGAAAAGTGTAAATCAAGGAAAATCATTAAAGCCATCCACTCCTGAAGGCTTTCTGAGCTCTATCTTGGCTCAAGTTAGAGCTTCATAAAGTTGCATTTCATGACACCTTAGCTTCACCTCTAAAATGTCCTTCACTGAATTATGCCTTAATATCAAGCTCCCTGAGTAGAACAGTGGTTACCAACAGCTGACGAGTGGGGCAAATGTGGAGATGTTAGTCAAAGGTATAAACTTTCACTTATAAGATAAACAAGTTCTGGGATCTGTGGTACAGCATGGTGATTATATTTGATACAATACATATTGTATAATTAAAATTTGCTAAGATAATAGATCTTAAGCATTCACACACACCCAAAATCTGTACTAATAAAAGGGTAATATGCTAATTAGGCCAGACATCTTCCAGAAAACCTTCCAGACATCCTCAGGACAAAGCCATGGTGGCAGGGTCAAGGCGGAGGTGGTTAGGGGTGATCAGGCTGGCAGGGGAGAGCTGTTAGGGGGATCAGGCCGGCAGGCAGGTGAGTGGTTAGGAGCCAGCAGACCTGCATTATAAAAGGTATGTCACAATCCCCTGTGGGATTGAGCCTAAACCGGCAGTCTGACATCCCCTGAGGGGTCCCAGATTGGAGAGGGTACAGGCTGAGGGACCCCACCTCCCCCATACATGAATTTCGTTCACAGGGTCTCTAGTATTATAATAATAATGTGAGATTATGTGAGGTGATGGGTTGATGGTTGTGTTAATTAACTTAATTGAGGTAATTATTTTACAATGCATACATATTTTGAACCATCAAGTTGCACACCCTAAATGTATATAATTTGTATTTGTTAACTTTACAACAAAAAAGCCAGAAAAAGAATAAAATTAAACTCTCTTGCTTGGCAAAAATAACCATCTTGTATCCTTTTATCTGATTGTTTCAATTCAGGCAATTATTCCTATAAATAACCTCCTTTAAGTGTGTACATATGTACAGGTGATCGTTCATATTACAGGTGTTTTTTTTTTCTTTTCTGTAACTGCAAAACACTGGGCAGAATCTTAATGCCAATTGGCAGAAGACAAGTTGAGTGAATTAAGTTGTTTCCAGATAATAGTGCCCTGTAGCCAATTAGGAAAGGGCAGTGTATGCCATATAATATTGATCTGGACCCAGCAAACTAAGAGCTGACACCTGAACCATGAGGAGGAGCTATTCACCTGAAGGGTTAGAATGTGCCAGATTAGGCCACAGCAAAAGCAAGACAACCTGGGCGGTATGCACTATTAAGAAGGCCACCAAGGACTGAAGTGGGAGGATGAAGAGATGAGGATAGAGGTCTAAAGGTGAAGCAGATCATGTATAACCCTGAAGGTGATGGTAGAGAGTGGCACTGTATCCTAATTATAGTGGGAGCCAGTAGAATATTTTAAGCAGTGACCATGGTTTATGTTTTAAAATAGTCACTCTAAAATACACACACACAACACAACACAACACAACAAAACAAAACAAAAAACCCACACAAATAAAATAGTCACTCTACCCTCTGTATGGAGCTTGAATTGGGCAGGGCTGACAGTGGAGTGGGGATACCGATAGGTGGCCACTGCAGCAGTTCATGCAGGAGACCTGGCGAGCGGGCAGTGCAAATCTGTGGAGTAAATTGCTTGGGGAAACATTCTAGAGATAAGTGCTGGTCTCTTCTTCCTTTACATAATACTCTTTTATTTCTAATGTAATGGTGTCCTTTTTGCACCTGTATTTTACTCTCACCTTTGAAAGTAGGTGGGATATAAATATAAAGTTTTACGAGAGAGAGAGAGAGAGAGAGAGAGAGAGAGAGAGAGAGAGAGAGAGCCTACCTGTGTGCCTGTGTATGTATAAAGGTAAAAGCTAAGTAGCAACAGTATGAATATGCATATGAAGGAGCAAAAAGCCAAAAATCCAATAGACCTGGCTTCAAACTTGTGCTTTTAAAGATAACTATTTTCTTTATATGTACCAGGGTGTGAACATTCATAGCTACATACTGGTATGAAGATAGAGTTAATATTAAAAGTGCACAGTACAATTTCTAGTACATTGAATGGTTATCAATTTCTTGGGATAAAAATGGGTAGAATTTTGAATATCATCCCATAGGGGAAGATCTAGGAATTTATGAGAAGTGGGCAAGTATGCCCAGCAGTGTTTTAGGAAAGCAGTAGTAGATAGGTAGTTCTAGGAGGTAGTATATAAAGGGGAAGGACTAGTTCTGAGATTGTTTCATTCTTCACAACATCTATATTAGAAAGAGAAAGAAGAGTCTCTTTATCACCATTTACAGACAAAGAAAATAATGGCTCACCTCAGGTCAAACAACAAATCAGGGGCAGAAATGAGACTAGGCTGAAAAAAAAAATCAGGCTTCCTAGCCTAAGTACACAAATTTTCTAGACCCTGCTGTCTGCATTATTCAAATACACATGAATCTGGCTCTTCATATGACTTTTCTAAATATTAATGTTCGAGGCAAACTACTAGATAAATAATATGCCAATAGTCAGAGAAAGGCAAGAATTGTGGTTTCTCCCAAGTTCTAAAATGTTTTTCCTTCTTTGAGAGTTGTCTCTATTTTGTAACATTTTTCTAAAATGAAAGGTTTTCATTTAAATGGCATCAAAATTTTCCTCCTTGCCCTCCTGAATGTCTATGTCTATGCAGTACATGTGTACATTCACATACACATTTGTCTCCAGGTTGGAAGTGATCTGTCACCATTAACTCAACTGCAGAAAATGCTTCTAAAGAGAAACTATCATTTAGTTTACCATATTTTTAGAGCAAGTAAAGGTTTTTACAAATACCTAAGAGGAAGTATTGTAACCCCAAATGGGGGAATTTAAAAGCCATGGTGATTAGCAAAGAGTATAGCCTATCCTATGAAAACAAAACACCAAGTCATTTAAGATGCTTTATTAAAATATTGCTATAATTTCATTGAGCTCCAGTGTGTATTCAAATAAGGGAATATGAGTAAGGTAGTATCCAGATGGACAGTGTAATGCCATCCTCTAGATTCACCCAGCAATAAGGAGCAGTCACTGGCATGAACTTCCTGCATTTAGGCTGAACCAGACCTAGAGATGCACCATTTGGGACAGAGTAGAAGGAACCTTATAAGAATTCTAAATGTCCCTGCTTTTGAAAATTTGAGACTTCAACCCTTAAAATACCTTATCAGTCTTCTACTCATTTACAAGTTATGACTGAGGGAAGTGCCTAGATTATTTGTGAGTATCAGCACAAGACTGATTGATACATTGATTGGAGAGTCTCCTGTCAACCCTCTTTCTTCAAGCAACATTCACTTACAAAGAAGGGATCTTACTTAAGTGTACCCAGTGAGGGTCTGCCATTAACTATTACAGTAACTAAAGCAGTAAGAGGAAAGAGGTAATGGAGAGGGCCTTCTTGTACAGTTTGTCATTGAGTCCCACTGACAAAGACTCTCTCCTTGACCAAACTTCTCAACTAGTCCTTGACCTTGGCCTTCCACGTCCATCCCTGCTCAATCTACTTTTATCAAAAATTCTGCATTGTCACCTCTGCATCCTCGATATTTGATCACCTGTTATATCTGATCAAGTTTCTCATTTCCCACTTTGATATCTGATCATCTTTTACCAGCAAAAATCTTATTAAATTGGTTTAGCAATGCTCCTGCCCTTGCTATCTCCTCTTAGTAATTTTCCACCCACTGACCCCCTCACTCTGCTCCTTGGCTATAAACCCCCACTTGTTCTTGTTGTATTATGAATTAAGCTCAGTTCCACACTGAGGTCTCTTTTCCTCCCACTGCGATAGTACAAAGTAAACTCTGTTTTTATCACTTTTAACTAGTGTCTGGCTCTGTTTTTCTTGGACTCTAGATAGGGGTTCTCCTCACGTTTCTTGCAACATCATTAAATCTCCCTGATGACAGTAAAACTAGCACTGGGCATGTACAAGGTCAATGGTCAAAAAAAGTTTTCTGAGTGTAACTTAAATGAAGAGTATGAAAAAATACACGGTGAAGTGGTAGAAGTGGTTGGAAAGAAAGTAAGAAACATTTCATTCTTACTGGCTTCCTCTTCTCCTTCCCATTAAGTATAATTTCTTATGTGCCTGTCATTGTTGCTAAACATTTTGCCTATGTTATTTTACTTAATTCTCACTGAAAACCTACAAGGTATGAATTAAGTAATGTGTCTTTTGGAAATGAGGTCACTGAAGCCTAGTTAGTCAGTGGTGGGCCAAGACTAGTTACGTGAGTCTAGAGCACATTCCTTGAGCCACTGCTGAGAAAAGTTGCCAGATGGATAAGTGAAGGCCATCTGCCTACCCCATAGAGGCTGGGAAGAGAACAGCATGTTCATGAATCACAAAGTTTAGTATAGGTTGTGGGACCAGCAAAGGGGGTAGGGTCTACAGTAGTTAAAACCAAGATTTAGAGAGATAGCCAGCATCACTCCTTCTGAATGCTGCCTCTGCTAACCCTGTAATCTTAGGGAAGTGATGTATTTCCTCCCAGCCTCAGTTTCCTCATCTGGACTGTGCTATATTAGGCACTATTCATATTATTACCATGCTTTTTGGATCCACAAAGGGCAAGATTTTTAGTTTGATGTCTCCAAATATCCAGATGTCATATAATCAATATAAAATAACCTTTTCATCTGAACAGCATTGGAGTAAGATGCAACTCAGTTGTTTTTGTCCTGAGTAGAGAAACTATTCTGCCTAAAGGAGTTTTCTCATTAACTCATTTGAGTTCTTTGCATTGGAAGCAACACTTGCAACTTAATTCTCACCAAAATACAGATCTCTAATTGTAACTTAAATGTCTTCAAAAAAGATTACACTATGAGGGCAATGAAGCAGCTTGAGTATGCAGAAGACTGTCTGTCACATCCAGGTAATGCAATTAGACACAGAAGACATTACCAGTGTTTCAGAATAAACCATAAGACTTTTAAAGGTAGTGAAGCATAGCATGGCGAGTCATGCATTGTGAAGGACTATCACTGGGCACTAACATCTTCCTGACAAATATTCACTAGGTTTTAAGAGAAGCCATTAAACTTCCAACAACATTTAATTCAATTAAAAAAAATATATATATAGTACTATGAATCCACAAGAAGCAAATGCAAACAAAACACCTCAAAATGACAATGTCTATCTCCAAGGAAATTGTACGTGGGTTATGAAAAACAGTATGTCAAAATCAAACAATTCCCAAATAACCTAAAGAAAATCAGAAGTATCATCAGATTCTGACTATAAGGAAAACTTGAGCTCCAAGTTTGATTGTCATATCAAAAAAGATTAAAATATGTAATTGCATTGATTAAGATAAGCTATTGTGAACTCATAAAACAAATGTATATGTTTTGTACTCATTGCCAAGTCTTTTATGAAATTAGTTTTGTATCTTACAATAAATAGCATCTTTGAGACAAAGTAATATAATGCTATCATTATGAGTGTGTAGAGGTGTATTCATTTCCTTATTGCTATTGTGACAAATTACCACAGAATTAGTGGATTAAAAAAATACAAATGTATTGTCTTATAGTCCTGGGTGTCAGAAATCCAAAATAGGTCTCATAAGGGCAGTGTTATCAGAGAAATGCGTGAGTGCAATTTCTCCGTTGCTAGTGGGGGTGGAATTCTTGGATTATTACTGGAATAAGCATTTCCAGGGGCTCTCATGGGAGGATGAGATGTGGTTGGAAACTTTATTTGCATGGAATCATATCCCTAGGATTCCAAAGTCTTCCTTAATCCAATCCTGAAAGAGGTACAGCTATGGATTTAGCCGAGTTAGAAACCGAGCCAACGTCCAGAGTTTCCATTTCATAGTGTAGCTGGGTCCAGTGTCCCATCAGGCTAATTGTAATCTATTAGTCCATTGTGTGTGGGGTCCTCATGGCCGTGAGCCATGTGGGCAAATGCAGGAGAGCCAAGAGAGTGTGCCCCTCTGCAACAAGAATCCCAAGAGAGCATGAGGCAAAAAAGAGAGCTCCTTACTTTAGGAGATTAAATAGATCTCAACTCTTCCTACACTTGTAATGGCCATGCCTACTCTGGCCAATGACCTGTTTGCAGGTGTGAATGAAAGACAAGTACCTTCCTTATTTCACCCAGACTTTATTGGGCATGTGTCTAAATTGCAGCATTCTGGCAAAGCTGCACAAATGGCATGCCCAAAATAGTTGACCTTCCCCTGGGGTTCATTTCAGTGTTATCAGCAGAGCTGTCTTCCTTTTGGAGGCCCTGGGAGATAATCCATTCCTTGTTTATCCAGCTTCTAGAGCTGTCTGCATTTCTTGGCCACTTTCCATCTCTAAAGCCACAATTCTGACTCTTGCCTCTATCATTATGTTTCCTTCTCTGACTTTCCTGTCTCCCTCTTTCCCTTGTAAGGACCCATGTGACTACGTTGGAACCATTTGAATATTCCAACAAAACCCTTAATTTAATCACATCTGAAAACACATTTTTGCTATGTAAAACAATAATAGGCAGATAATCTAGGGATTAGGACTAGGACATCCTTGGGTGTCTCTGATTCTGCCCATCACAAAAGGTAAGCTGGGGCTTGTTAGGGTTGCTAAAGGAGGAATGCACAAGGCCAAAAGGGGTAAAGAATTATAAATTTTCTAGAGGCCCGGTGCACGAATTCATGTACCAATGGGAGTCCCTCGGCATGGCCTGTGGGATCGGACTGAAACTGGCTCTCTGACATCCCCCAAGGGGGTTCTGGATTGCAAGAAGGTGCAGGCTGGGCCAAGGGACCCCACCAGTGCACCATCAGGGCTAGGGAGGGATGTGGATGGTTGGCCAGCAGGGAAGGGACTGTGGGAGGGCTCCAGGGAGTGTCCGGTCCATCTCATTCAGTCCCGATTGGCTGGACCCAGCAGCAAGTTAACTTACCAGTCAGAGCATCTGCCCCCTGGTGGTCACTGCACATCATAGCAAGCGGTTGAGCAGCCTTAGAAGATCATTAGCATATTACACTTTGATTGGTTGAATGGCCGACCAGTCGACCAAACACTTAGCATATTAGGCTTTTATTATATAGGACTAGAGGCCCAGTGCACGAATTTGTGCACAGGTGGGGTCTGAATGGCTTGGCCCCACTCAGCAGATTGGGTTGGGCCTGTTGGGAGGAGGAGATGGTGAGAGGTTGGCCAGCCGGGCCGCCCTGACTGGGGCCTGATCAGGTCCAGGATGGCTGGGAGAGGGGCCACGGGTGATTGGTTGATGGGCCCCGCCCCCAATTTGGGTGGGGGGGCCAATTGGGGGTGGGGCTGTCCATGGGGAGGAGCTGTGGGTGGTGGGCCAGCTGGTACTACTCACAAATGGGGAGTGGGGGGCAGTTGGCCAGTGGCCCCCTCCCTGAGCAGGGTGTGGGGGCCAATCTGTAGAGGGGCCAGGTGGGGGGAGGGGCTTCAGGAAATTGACTGGACGGCCCCACCTCCTATTGGGGTAGGGGGGTGATCAGGGGTGGAGCTGACCAGGG
The DNA here is from genome assembly GCF_964212035.1 of Myotis nattereri. Taxonomy (NCBI): domain Eukaryota; kingdom Metazoa; phylum Chordata; class Mammalia; order Chiroptera; family Vespertilionidae; genus Myotis; species Myotis nattereri. The sequence goes on from NC_138077.1 coordinate 76,922,776, forward strand.
GGAGGGTCTGCAGGCCAATCAGGGTGGTGGGGTCCTGTCAGGAGTGGGGCTGGCTAAGGGGTGGGACTGCAGGAGATTGGCTGGCTGGTCCCACCCACTACTGGGGTGGGTAGAGGGAAATTGGCTGGAGCCAGCCAGGGGGAGGGGCTGAAGGAGATTGTCTGGCTGGCCCTACCCCCTTTTGGGGTGGGAGGGGTGATCAGAGGTGGGGCTGGCCAGGGGGAAGGGCAGCAGGCTGATCAGGGCAGGGCGGTGGGGTAGGGTAGGGCCTCAGGGGGTTGGCCGGCTGGCCCCACCTCTGATCAGGCTGGTTCTCTAGCCACAATGGGCATCATAGCGACTGGTCTTTACGGTCATTACTACTTCCGGTTGCTGGCTTTTTATATGTATAGATTGTTACAACTGTTAGCAGAAGGGCTGAGGCCAAAATGGCATCAGTGGGGCCGAGTAGGAAGAGTGGGATATTTATGTCTTTTGTAAGGGTCAGTCAGCATAACTGGCTGAGCCAGATGCAGGTGGGGGCCAGGTGTAGGTGAGCCACTGGAAGCTGGGTGAGGCAATTTACTGGAAGCCAAAAGGTCATTAATCATGAAACCTATAATGAGAATAACAGGAAAATCACTGGGAGGGGCAAGAGTTCCTAACAGGGCACATGGAGTGCAAGAATGTGAATTGGGGAGAACTTCGTTTATCATGTCAGACATTTGAACTTTTGACCATAAGCAGTAGAGCATTTGTAAAGGGTTCTCTTACCTCTGCCCCCTGATGTTTTTGCTATTATCTATTTTCTAATCTAAATTTACATTCAGTTTCTAATCTCACAACTCAGGTTTGTTTGTTTTTCCACTGCTGTGTTCTACATCTTTACTTCTTCTCTCCCTTTTCCTCGTATTTTAAGAGTAATAGTCTTTTGAAAGGGAGATACTATACTCTGGACAAAAAGGGGCCATATGCAAACCTCACTAACTCAAATAAGGCTTGCGTGGTAGCCATGCAAACTCTAGAGCAGGGGTGGGCAAATTTTTGACTCGAGGGCCACAATGGGTTCTTAAACTGGACCAGAGGGCCGGAACAAAAGCATGGATGGAGTGTTTGTGTGAACTAATATAAATTCAAAGTAAACATCATTACATAAAAGGGTACGGTCTTTTTTTTTTTTTTAGTTTTATTCATTTCAAACGGGCCGGATCCGGCCCGCGGGCCGTAGTTTGCCCACGGCTGCTCTAGAGACTGAAAGTAACCACAAAGGATGGTCTGAAATTAAAACCTTTAATTAAAAGGCAGTTTACAGTGGGTAGTTATGTCCTAAGCCCGTACTGTCCCTCACAAAGATCAACTTTGGTCTTTACTGAGCCTATTATCCTACTGCATCTAAGGTAACATACTTGTGGAATGTCAGGGTGACCTGTAACTTCCCTTTTTCTGGAACCCTCAGAGCACAACAAATGGTGCCCCTGGGTGGAGACCACAAATTCCCTCATTGTTATTGTTATCATGTTAACTGTTGACTGTTAATTATTTTGTACCTACCTATATAAAAAAAGCATGTGTTTATCATTTTATTTTTTATTCAATCCCAGAGGTTTCCCCACTTTGCTTTCTCCCACCTCCCTAATCTATCACCAATGGATTTCATGGAACCCACTTACATCTCCACCTTTGATGGTAATTTACAAAAATAGGTGAAAAACCACCACACTCTGGGGCAATATCTCAATACAGTGAGATTTTGCTTCCTAGCAATTGTCGAAGTTTGGCTAAATAAGCTCACAAAATTTTTTTACAAGCTTGAATCATTTCATATGTTAACACCACAAAACCTATCAGATATGGACATTCCACCACCACCCCCCATTCCCTTTCAACTTCTACTTTGTAGAATTTAGAAATATATAAATGTGGCACAGAGTCAATTTGTTTAGGGAAAGCAGCTCCACGTTTAAATGAAAGGGTCAAACCACAAAACCAGGTTCATGCTCAAAGACATGGATGACCACAAACTGAGGACTGTGGCCATGATTCTGGTTAATTTTACCGCTCCAATTTTAAAATCACTTCAGTCTGCTCTATGGAGACTCTTAACTCTGTTAACAACATCAATGATCAATGGACATGTTTTTTTCCACTTTCTTCAAAAATAAAGGAAGGAAATGAAAAACAAAAATCTATGTCAATGAAACTCTTAAACTTTCCAATTTAAACATAAAAGCCAGGAAATGTAAGTTAAGTATCTCAAGAGAACATTAGCTTGTTCATATTTCATGTGCTTCATTTTAAGGTATAACACTTAACAGTATAATTAGCAATCAAAAATATTTTATCTGTGCACTGTGGTGTTTGATGTTATTATGAGATTCTTGATTTTTGCATTTCCTGACTTTTGTGTTTAAATGTATAACCTTAATGTTGCATTATTGCCGTGTCTTACATTAGTTATTGATGGCTTGTAAATGAAATAGATGCCCTAACAGGTCTTTCTACCTCCAACTTCCGTAGATAATTTCTGCAGACACACATTTTATGAACCAACATTACAGAAGCTCTATAAAAACCATAATGGAAAACAACACAATTTTTGCTGAAATGTATGGGGCTCTAAAAGGTTTTTCACTTTGTAACAATTATGTTGAATCTCTTTGAAAGGTTGTTACTTGTTATGTTTCTTTATGTTATCACATCAATTTTACTTTGCGCTGAAAACATATTTCAAAAAATTAAAGCTCCACAGCAATTTCCAACCTATCAAGGGCTTTTTAAATGCAGCCTTATAAAGCCTGTAATACCTTGTTTTCTCTAAAAATCACCAAGACTCTAGCTAGAGGTCAGTGAGTCAGTATGCTAATCGTGTAAATCATTCCTTTGATATTCATTTTCCATTGACACATTTCAGTGACAAGTGGCAAAGTGATAGTAGTTTAAATATCAAAGATATTTCTAATTAAAAATTTTACCAATGCAAAACTCTAGCTTTCAAACATAATAAGTAGTTTTATAAAAAGTAGAAGAAAAAAAAAAGATTCCACAGAACAGATGCAAGGTGTGAATATAAATCAATCTGTTCACAAGTCATTTAAGGCATATTTATGCCACATCTACTTGTCCTCAGCTCCACACCTCACTCCCAGAAGAGTAAACAGGATTCAAATCCACAAACTTACATTGCTTCTTGTCTAAATCCAAATACTATTATACTGAAATTAGGGCCTGGGACAGGAATTTGTGTACCTTGAAAGGAACTGTGGGCCGCGAGGCTGCTGTGGGCTCAGGGGCAGGTCTTGGCCCATCCTCCTAGCCCCCACCCGGCCCCTCCCATCACAGCCCCTGGTCCCCTGTCTGCTGGCAGCCCTGCTCCTGCTGCCTCCACTCACACTCACCCTGCTCTCACCTGCTGATGGCACAGAGTGGTTGGGGCCAGTGCCTTCAGCCAGTGTGAGCAGCAGCTGCTGCCCCCATCGCCCCTCAGAAGCAGAGGGTGGTGGAGAAGCCCTCAGGGGCGATCAGGGCCAGCAGTCACTGCGAGCACCCACTGACAGCGCGGAGCGATGGGGACCAGCTCCGGGCAGGGACTGTGGTGCGCGAGAGCAAAGAATTTTCGATAACCATCAGAGACTTGCCCTGATGACAGCAACTGGTGTCCCGCCTTGTTCTGGCGCCCCTGCTCACTTGCTCCACCATCCCACTGCCGCCTGCTGCTGATGTCCTCCATGCTATGCGCACGCATCTCCTTGTGGTCAGCACACATCATAGCAACCGGTTGTTTGGTTGTTCTGCCATTCGGTCTATTTGCATATTAGGGTTTTATATATATAGATACTAGTATTACTCTTAGTACACTGAGAAAGTTTGTATATCAGCAATTGTTGAATCTATGATTAGATACATGATGGAAATACCTGTTCATTGTAGGAACAACTATGAAAAAGTGACTTTTTGGCCAAATCCTATGATTTTACAGGTACATTGAAAACATAGAACAGCAGAGCTGCTTAGTACAATTCTGGGCTGGTAGTTGACTGGCATAGTGTTAGGTAAGAAGTCAAACATGAGCAGCTGGGGCCTGCCTGGGATCCTGACAGAGGTCTAACCAACTTTGTCTTCATCCTGCCTCTCTATGGGTGGCCCTGCAGCCAGCAGCTGCTGAAGCTGATGGAGCAGATTCTCAGTGTCGCAGAGGAAAACAACATGAGCTCAATGTCACCTTACTAGGGCCCTGCACCAATTATAATAAAATTTGCTTTGTTGTTTTAACCCTCACCCATGGGATTTTCTGTATGAATTATGGGTAAGGGCATGCACAGAAGAAATATAGTTATTTAACCCTTTTCTGTCACTCATCCATCCAGAAAAATTCCTTATTTAAACCAAATAACCTATTGAGTTTGGGGCCATTTTCTCTCTTTACTGGCCTGCTCCTCCCTTAGAGTGTATTTTCATTAAATCCCACTTTGTTTTACTTTTGTTTTCTATGGTTGCCTCTGCTGGGCTTGGCTCTGCACAGAAAGGACCAAACAACACACCAAAGCTGGCCTTTACCAACACCAGGCTAGGAGGCATGATAGCAAAAGTCCCTAGGCTCTCTGCAATCCACCTTCACCTGCCTCTGCCTGCCAGCTGCCTGTCAGGTTCAGTCACTGAAAGAGTGGTACTCGACTTGCATGGTTAGATTCTCAGTGAGTCACTAGGTAGGGGCAAGTGGTGATCCACCAGATTAATACAGGCTCACTTTTGGTACCGGTACTGGGTGTCAGGCCACTAAAAAAATGTTGCAGGGTTTACTAAGTCTAGCAGCCATCCACTGGATGTTCACACACCTTTGTGGTGTGGATCAGGGTCTCAGGGAGACATCAGGGTGTGGCCAGCAGAGTTTATCAGGTCCAAACAGAGCCAGATTTAGCTGTGTGAAGGAAGGGCTCTGCACCAGTCGGACATGGGAGGGGAAAATGTCACCCCTTAGAGAGCCACACGACTCTGTCTGAGATTCTTCCCAGAACCCCATCTCAGCAGGGCAGAGCTGCCAGAAGTGAGGAGAGTGGGCTAGTGGATCTCCCTGAGGTGGAGGTTCTGGTTAGGCCTGGCAAAAGATGTGGAGAGTGGCCCCCACCCAAAAGCCATACTATTCAGTCTAACCTGGATTCTGCCCAGATCTCAGCAGGGCAGAGCCACCAGGAGTCAGGATTGGGGGGCCATGACCCTGGAGAGTGAGGCTAGTGGATCTCCCATGAGGGAGGAGGAGGACCAGTTAGGAAAGTAGGAGGAATGGCTCCTTCCATAGCATTTAGTCATTGATCAGACTTCTAAACCCTGGCCCTCTTAGCTGATTACTCAGCAGGGTGAAAGTTCCACAGGGTGGTGTGATAGGAAATCCAGAGGGTGAGGCTACTGCATTCCTCTCAACTGATGATATATCGAGGAGATTGTTCCACCCAAGAAAAAGGGCGTCTGTAGTGTGGGCAAAGAACTCAGCTCAGGGATCCTGGCCACTGTCCCTTCATCCTTCTCTCCAGAGCCATAAACCCCAGTCTCTCCTCATAATACTCTAGTCTGCTCTGTCCTCCCCTGGGAACCCAGGGTGAATGGCCATGAATGAGATTTTGTGAGTTGGCCTTTTAAGAGGGGACTTGTGTCTCTAGTGAATTCTCCCGAATGGACAAAATCCCCACTCATTTTCACAGCCAGATGTTATGTGGGCGCCTCTTCCTGGCACTGGTGCTGTGGGCTGGGGAGCCAAGCAAGAGCTTGGGAAGCCATGCCACTCAGGAAGAAACTTTGTAGCTGAGTTCTCCCTCCAGAATCTCAGCTTCTGTCCCTGGGAGCAGGGCCAGCCCTTTTTATCCCTTCACCCTTCCTACCTGCCTCCATGTGGCTTCTTCTGTAAATCCTTGGTTACAAGAAGTCTATTCAGCTAGTCTTCAGTTGGTTATTCAGGCTGATTGTCCTATAACTTAGTTGTAATGCCAATTTGGTCCTGGAAGGAGGTGAGTGTAGCTTCTATCTACTCCACCACCATCTTGGATCCCTCTGGTCTATTGTATCTTAATGAGGAAATCAATACATTTGTGTAAGGGTACTCAATAAATTGTGCAGCTGATTTTGAAGTTTAAGTTAGTTGTGGGAATACAGTTATGGTAGGATACTTAGAGAAATATTTCTGAGTGTTTCTTGTGTTGCCAAGTTTTTCTTACAGCACCAAACCAGTACCACTAATTCACACTAAGTGCCTGAGAGAAGATGATTAGAGAGCAGAGATCAGCAAACTTCTTCCGTAAAGGTTTAGATAGTAAATATTTTTGTCTTAGAAGGCCACATGTAACCTCTGTTACACATTCTTTGGGCTTCTGTTTATTTGATTGTTTGTTTGGGGTTTTATTTTCTATAACACTTTCAAAATATAGAAACCATTCCTAACTATGGGTCACAATTTTGCCTGCAGACTGCTGTTTGCCAACTCTTGGTATGGAGGAAGTAAAAACAATATCCAGTCCTAACCGGTTTGGCTCAGTGGATAGAGCTTCAGCCTGCGGACTGAAGAAGGGTTCCAAGTTTGATTCCCGTCAAGGGCATGTACCTTGGTTGTAGGCTCGATCCCCAGTAGGGGGCGTGCAGGAAGCAGCTGATTAATGTTTCTCTCTCACTGATGTTTCTAACTCTCTATCCTTCTCTCTTCCTCTCTGTAAAAAATCAACAAAATATATTTTTAAAAAAATATCCAGTTTAATTCCCTTCAAAGTTAAGTATGAGTCCCTGATCCAGTGATCCTTTGCTGCCTAACAAAGCACTCAGAAATTCAAAAGTACAGTGGCAATTGTTTATTTGGCTCACACATCTGCAATGTGAACCAAGAGTGTGTCCCAAGAGAACTAAGCAGAGTGGTATCAACTTTTACAACTAGCTTCATTATATTATCTTGCTATAGTCACAAATCCACCCAGAGTCAAGGAGTTGAGACACAGACACCCCACCTCAATGGGAGGAACATCAAAGAAAGGAATGTGAGATGGGAGCATCGTTGCGGCCCTTTTGGGAATGTACAACCACATGGTACTCAAGCAAATTTTTCAAAAGATGTGCTTTTCCCTTGGGACCTGCAGTTCAAATTTCCTCTCCTTGCTTCTAGTGTGGGGCAGGTTTGAGCAGAGTTAAATAACAAATATATACCTTTATTGTCTAGTGTTAGAGAAGTCTTTGAAGTACTTTATAAAACTTTCTGAAAGTCTAACGTATTTATTTGCAGGATTTAAGTATGGAAAGTAGATTCTGTATGCTTCTGAAAAAAAAAAAAGACAAAAACTGGCAGAGGGTCAGCTCTTCAGTTTGTATAAAATGAGTTAAGAAAGTGAGACTGATGCAACTACTGTGGAAAGCAGTATGGAGTTACCTCAAAAAATTAGAAATGGAATTGACTTATGAGCCAGTAATTCCACTTCTGGAAATATATCTGAAGAAATCCAAAACATGAATTTGAAAGAATATATGCACCCTTATGTTCATTGCAGCATTATTTACAACTAGAGGCCTGGTGCACAAAATTCATGCACTGGCAGGGGGGTGTCCCTAGCCCAGCCTGCACCTTCTCCAATCTGGGACCCCTCAGGGGATGTCAGACTGCCGGTTTAGGCCCGACTACCGGCAGTCAGACATCCCTCTCACAATCCGGGACTGCTGACTCCAAACAGCTCGCCTGCCTGCCTACCTGATTGTCCCTAACCACTTCTGCCTGCCAGCCTGATCACCCCCTAAATGCTCCCCTGCCAACATGATCAACACCTAACTGCTCCCCTGCTGGCCCGGTCGCCCCAAACTACCCTCTCCTGCAGGCCTGGTCCCCCCCAACTGCCCTCCCTTGCTGGCCTGGTCACCCCTAACTGCCCTACCCTGCTGGCCTGATTTCCCACAACTGTCCTCCCCTGCCAGTGATCTTGTGGTGGCTATCTTGTGACCACATGGAGGCTCTCATCTTGTGACTACATGGGGGCGGCCATCTTGTGTGAGTGTGTGCTGGTAAATTTGCATATTACCTCTTTATTATATAGGATAGCCAAGATTTGGAAGCAGCCATGGAACACTTCTTGGCCATAGAAAAAGAAGGAAATCTTACTCTTTGCAATAGCGTGGTTGGACCTGGAGAATATTATGCTAAGTAAAATAAGCCAGTCAGAAAAATAAAAATACAATATGATTTCACTTATATGTGGAATCTAGTGAACAAAGTAAATTAAGAAACAAAATAGAAACAGACTCACAGATAGAGAGAACAGACTGGGACATCTGTCAGAGAGGAGGGGGCTTGAGGGATTGGAAGAAGAAATTGAAGGTATTAAGCAAAAGAAAACCTCATAGACAGCAGTGATTATAGAAGGGAAAGAGGAGAAGTAGGAGAGAGTGAAAGGGGGACAAATGGTGATGGAAAGAAACTTGATTTGGGATGGTAAACACAAAATAAAATATATAGATGATGTATTAAAGAATTGTATCCCTGAAACATACATATTTTTATTAGCCAATGTCACCAAAAAAATCAATTAAAAAAAAAGTAAGTCAATATATTGGCAAACCAAAAGAGAAACATTTATTAAATGGATTATTTCCCCTGCTGAGTGGTTTCCCAAGGAGACAAAATTTACTTAGTCTAACTCAAAGAAGACATAAGATCCCTTTCTAAGATTTTTATTTGAGCATCCAGAATATCACTAGTCTTACACCTTTATTATTTGATATGGTTTTCAATTTTAACAGTTTATACCTACCTTTAAATTGCTTCACTTTGCAAGATTCCAACAAGCTATCATAGGTTGGGTTATTGATCTAGACACATAGCTATGAGTGACGAGTTAAGCAGTGTGTGGCAAGGATAAGACAGGCTGTGGTGTGCACCACTGCCCATCTCAGCAATCAATTTAGAAAACCACAACTTTATCAATTGTTTAAAGTTCTATATCCATCATGAAGACCCATAGCAGCAAACCAGGCGTTTCATGTTTGTTGAGCTTTGATTTGATTTTCTCCTGCTCAGGGAGGGAGCTGACAGGCAGCCTTAATGGAGACATCTGCATCATGTTGAATTGCTAGGATAATGCACACAACTTAAAAACCTGTTGTTTGCTCTAAATAGCCGAGCACACCAGACTTAACTGAATTAAAGCTTTTAAGACATGTTTTTATGGATTTGAAAACACATGTGCCCTATTTCTCAGCAGATTGTGAGTACAGATATGATTATAAACTGTGGTTACATGCTGTTATAATATTTCCTTTGATAATATGATAGTGCTAACAAATTTTCTAAGTAGGAGAAACTTAAGGCTAGAAATCAGGTTGAGAGTTGAAGTTGGAAACTTGCTTTGAAGCTATTTAGAATGGAAAGCACACTGATCTTATATTGTGTGTTTATTGTTGGGACTTAAAATACCTTTTTGAGAAAAGCACATGGTATTAATATATATTGTATATTTATTTAGGGTGGTTTGGTGATGTCTCAAGGAGACTATTGAGGCCTAATGCCTCCCTTCATCAAGTCATGCCTTGTCACCTTGGGGGAGGAAAAATAATTTTCCTATTACCCTTTTTATTAACATGTATAACTCATATATACATAGGGGATCCTGAGGGGGGGGAAATGAGTAACTCTTTAAGGTAGCTTAGCATTCAGGCTTAAATATTAGCTTAATAGGGAAAAGGAAGGTATAATATAGGTACAGGAAATGGTTTTTAAGAAATATAAATGGGCCCTAGCTTGTTTAGCTCAGCAGATAAAGCGTCGGATTATGGACTGAAGGGTGCTGGGTTCAATTCCAGTCAATGGCATATGCCTGGGTTGCAGGCTTGATCCCCAGTAAGGGGCATGCCAGAGGCAGCCAATCAATGATTCTCTCTCATCATTGATGTTTCTATCTCTCTCTCCCTCTCCCTTCCTCTCTGAAATCAATAAAAATATATATTTTTTTTAAAAAAGAAAGAAATATGAATGGAATGTGCCTTTTAAAGAATAGATGGGAGGTAGGACAGTTTGTGACAAAGGTTATCTGAGTATGGTGTCAACTTCTAGTCTCCTCTCCTGTGATGAGCCAATCATCCCTGAATAACGGAATTTCCAATGGAGGGGTTTGAGGACAAAAGAGTTCCTCTCTCTAACCAGATTAAGGGAATTCAGAGAAAGCCTCTCTACATTTACTGTTTTTCTTATGCCTTCAGCTCAAGATAATACACTAAAGCAGAACATTTAGTGGTGGCATATACTGAACTCCTACAGTCATATTTTGAGCTGGCATATTCTGCCACCCTTCAGCAGAAAACTGACAAATTTGTCAATATAACAAGGAGGGTATAATAAAATAGATATCCCTTTTGGCCTCATTTATAAGCAAGCCTTCCTCAAATCCAAAATACATTTACATTTTTTCAATATCCAATATGCTATCAGCCCTACCATTTTCATATAATGCAAATAATCCTCAATAATTCTTTCTTCAATCAGCATCAGAAAACCATGACACTCAAGATCTCATTTAAGAATATAATCATTAACTTTCTGTTGCACTATGTAAAGGCCTGGCAAGAGAAAAGATATTAAAAATGACCATCTAAGAATATGCAATCCATCTGATTCTTGGGTTATAAATTAAATTCAGCCCTACCTTTGGATCAAGTTATAGAACCAGAAAGCTATATAAATGAGCCACATTAACCTAGACCCGTGCAAAATCACTTTCCCTGAGTTATGTCTTAATATTCAGCCCCAAAATTTATACCTGGAGTCCAAATGAGAAACATGAAGCATGCTGCCATCGCACCATAAAATCAAGTTAGAATTACTGCTTCTAGTTTATTCAGAACCTCCTACATTGAAATTTGTTGACTAGGAAATACAATGTGTTTTTTTTGATGTGACTTAAAGTTGCTTGAGCATGGCAAGGACATGGTTTAACCTAGAATTTATGTTCCTTTAAGGTAGCTTGGAAGAGTTTGATGGAAAGAAACAGGACCTAAAGCCCCCACCAAGAATAAACTAACAAACAAAAAATAGAAGTAGATTCATAGATACAGAGAACAGACTGACAGCTGTGGGGGAGGGGGCACCAAATGAGAAAGGTGAAGGGATTAAGAAAAAACAAAACCACACACCAAGGCAGACAACAGTATAGTGAAGGAAAGGGGAAGGGAAATGAGAGGAGGTAGGAAAGGTAAAAGTGGGTTAAATAAAGATGGAAGGTGAACCTTCCAAATGATTGAGGTGGTGAACACACAATACAATATACAGATGATATATTATAGAATTATATCCTTGAAACCTATAGAATTTTATTAACCAATGTCACCCCAATAAATTCAATAATAAAAAATAACCCAAGACACACACACACAAGAAATACACATTTCTTTTAGAGCTTATGCCTGAGGCTCTCTGAGTCAAGATAACAGTCCAACTATAAATGTTTATTGTTTTTGTCTCTGGAAAAATCCAGTACACCAATTGTAAAGGAATAAAACATAATAATTGAAACTTAGTGGTGGCAATCTCTCCCAACCAAGACATATCAGCCCCATTCTTACTTTTTAAGTACTGGCCCTCTTCATTCACTTAATTAACCTACCTGAGCATGTGGGTGCTTGAGTGTGCAGCCTGTGCCCACAAGGAAAGAATCGCACAAGGGAAGTAGTGCAACAAAAATGATGGTGTGGGAAAACAAAGCGTTTTCTTGGGAACATGAAATTGAAAAGAGATGCAGCTGAGGGTAGAGGTTGGGATTTCTAAACACAAAGAAAAAGGTAAGACTTGGGGGTAAAATAGGAACATTAACTAAAAGTCAAGCTCCCACCTCTCTCTGTCATCATCTGATATTAAGGTATCTATTGCTTAGACCAAAAAATTGAAAGTCTCTTCTCTAAATGATTTCCCAAGTACAAAAATTTTTTTAAAAAGTCTCAAATTCTGACTTTTTAAAAAAATATATATTTTGTTGATTTTTTACTGAGAGGAAGAGAGAGGGATAGAGAGTCAGAAACATTGATAAGAGAGAAACATCGATCAGCTGCCTCTTGCACACCTCCCACTGGGGATGTGCCCGCAACCAAGGTACGTGCCCTTGACCGGAATCGAACCCAGAACCTTTCAGTCCATAGGCCGATGCTCTATCCACTGAGCCCAACCAATCAGGGCTAAATTCTGACATTTTTAAGCAGTTTTAACAGTCACATATCTGCCCAACTGCTCTACAGTAAAGCTATCAAAAGTCTCAACTGTGCACTAAACTCTGATGTACTTTATATTGTTTTGTTTTTAAATATGAATTGGCAACAAGCAGGAGATATTTGAGGCAAGACTGCAACATTGAGTTAAAGAGAAAAGAAGTCATTCCAGAGGAAACAGACATAATGTAGGATTTAGAAGACAACATTAAAATAATGGAAATAGCATCCTCAGAAATAAGTTAGTACATATGAACATAAAGATTATATGTGGATTATAGTTAGATAGATAGATAGATAGATAGATAGATAGATAGATATCACAGAAGAAAACAAATAATATATATTTAAATTAAAAATTATAGCTTAAAAATAAACTAAAATAATTGAGAGATAAACATTTTTAAATATTACCAAAATCCTAGAAAAACTGGACAAAAATGGGAGAAAATACAAGGTATAGAGAACATCCAACATCTAACCTACTAGAGTTCAGATGATCAAACCAAAGTAGACAGAGATAAGAAAATCATAATACAAAAAAATGAGTGAGAATTTCTCAGAACTGAAGGACATGATCTCAGAGTTAAAACAGCAAATTTCGTGCTATCATAATGAAAGAAAAAATACCCACATTCGGACATTTTACTGTGAAAATTTGGAGTGCCAAAGATAGAGAGAAAATTGGAAATACTATGGGGAAATTAAAATTTACCTAAAAATGAAGGAAAATGATCAGCAGAAGACATCATTAGTACTGGATGACAAAAAATTATATGGTAATGCCTTCAAAATAGGAGAGAAAATGATTCTTAACCTAGAAGGAAGTGCCAGAATTATAACTTTGAATCAAGAACCAGTGTAGATTGTTAGAGCAGGAAAACCAACTAGTGATTAAGGATAGTGGTCTCTGTGCTTGGGGGAGGGGGTGGTAGGGGAGAGGTCAATGGGGTAAAAATGGAGACTTATGCAATACTTTAAACAATAAAGAATTTTTTTAAAAAAGCAAATGTAAAAATCTAGCTATTTTTTGAAGCCAGATATTAAAGAGATTTGTAAAAATGAAAATGATGCCTTACTTCTCAATAAATTCTTTTTGCTTTGGAAAATATAGTTACTTTTCATAAAAAAAGGATAGTGGTCTCTGAGGAAGGAGCTCAAGAAAGAATATCTAATATAATAAATGTTTTAATAATGACAAGATACAAAAGAAAATAGGAAAGAAAAAGGAACAGGGCATCTCAAAGTCCAAAAGTCAGATCATCTTTTCAATTCACTATCCTTATATAGTCAGGGTAATGTGAAAATGTATATTAGCTATCAAATTTTAAGACAGCTACAGGAAAAAAATATATATGCTATAAAATGGAATGTGTTTTGATCAAGCTTGATTATGTAAAGTTAAAAATGACAGAAGTTGGAAGATGCGTGAGAGTGGAAGAGAAGGTCATGGGTGCTGATATCCTTGTCTTATAAAGTGAGGAATCAAGAGATACAGCTCATAGGTAATGTATGAGAAAAATGATACAAATATATAAATTGAAATCAGAAAAGTGGCCAGAATAGAATAGAAAAATAATAATGTATTTAAAGGAAGGATGGAGGAAATGTTGGGGAGAGTAGATGGCTAAATCCTTACTATCATGGCAGAAAATGAATAGATGTCAAAAAAAGAATTAAGAAATAATAGCATAATCATATTATTTAGAAATGCTAAGATGATGAGTGGACAAATGGGTACTTCTGAAACGGAAAACTTGAGTATGTAAATCTTGTTTTTATTATGAATAATTCTGCATTACTTTATTAACAAGTGTATATGTTTCTTTGATAACTAAAAAATAAGATCAATTAAATACTTACAACTGCCAACATATAAAAATAAAGGTACTAACATTTAATGTATTAATCTCTTAATTATTATGGTTTCCTGTGTTTCTCATATACCCATTTACTTCTAAAGCCCGACTTTTTGGCTATGAGTCCCAAACATTTCTTTTTAGACGTCATTTTATACAATTTAATCCTAAAATATCTAGGAAGACACAAACAACCTTTTAGGTTCTGAAATTACTGATCAAAAATAAGCTTCCAACAGTAAATACATCTTCCCCTAAGAATTTTACAAACAATTTCAAAGAATACAGAAATAATGTCACATACAAGGAAAGAATGAAAAATACTTAAAAGCACATTCATAGTATTACAGAATGGGGAGTAATCCTTTGGGTGTTCCCAGAGGAGCAGTTGTCAAGCCTGGCTACACAACAGAATTGCCTGTATTTGAAAAAATTAACCCATTAAATCAACTCCCTGGGGTACACTGCCTAGGCACAGCTATTTCAAAAATAGCATCCATGTGAATTTAAAATGCCACCTAGGTTGAGAATCACAGTCCTAAAAAGAGGGCCTATTTTTGAGTGTTTTTATAAAGAATCCCTTCCTAGCATTTCTGGGTGGCATACATGTTTCTTTGGAATCAGGAGAAAGATTAAATTATCTTGTAAGAATTAAAATGTAACAAACAACACTGGTTCAAAGTATTCTATTAGTCAACTGGGAGTGGAAGCAAGAAATGGTGACAGGAGACACAGAAGTTCTGGAAACTGAATAGAAGCAAGAGGAGAGAAGTTTCCTGTATGTTGTGTGGCTATTTCTAACTGTGTGTTCATAGCCCTGTTTGCTACTAACAGTGAGGCATGATTGCAAATAGAATAAATATTAATAAATGTATATGCATGTGCTATATAAATTTAAATGAATCCTATGAGTGATGTTATAAGAAATAAGTTTAGGAAACAAAATAAGTCCGTATATCGGCTATTTGGGTACATGATCCTGTGTAGTAAGAAACATTAATTTTGCTAGGATTCAGAATATTCCATTAGTTGCATATAACCCAGAATTTTTTACTGGTGTTTGCCAGAGTTTGAGTATGCACTATCAGTTACAGTTCTTTGCAAACACTGCTAACTTAAATATTTTATTTGATTTCCTGTCTTATGTTTAAGTCCTTTATCCATTTTGAGTTTATTTTTGTGTATGGTGTAAGTTGGTGGTCTAGTTTCATTTTTTTTGCATGTATCTGTCCAATTTTCCCAACACCATTTATTGAAGAGACTGTCTTGACTCCATTGTATGATTTTGCCCCCTCTGTCAAATATTAATTGAACATAATGGCTTGTGTAGATTTCTGAGTTCTCTGTTCTGTTCCACTGGTCTATATGTCTGTTCTTGTGCCAGTACCAGGTAGTTTTGAGAACAATGGTTTTGTAGTATTGCTTGCTATCTGGTATTGTGATCCCTCCTACTTTTTCTTCTTTCTCAAGATTGCTGCAACTATTCAGGTTCTTTTTTTTATTCCAGATGAATTTTCAGAGAGTTTGTTCTAGGTCTTTGAAGTATGCTGGTGGTATTTTAAAAGGGGTTGCATTGAATTTATAGATTGTTTTAGGTAGTATGGACATTTTTAATGATGTTGATTCTAACAATCCATGAACATGGTATATTCTTCCATTTCTTTATGACTTCCTCTATGTCTTTTTTCAGTGTCCTGAAATTTTCTGAGTACAGGTCCTATACCTCCTTGGTTATCTTAATTTTTTCATTGCAATGGTAAATGGGATTGTTATTCTTGTTTCTCTTGCTGTGAATTCATTATTGGTATATAAAAAAGCCATAGATTTCTGGGTGTTAATTTTGTATCCTGCTACATTGCCGATACATTTATTAATTCTAGTAGTTTTTTTATGGGGTCTTTAGGGTTTTCTATGTACAATGACATGTCATCTGCAAATAATGACAATTTTACTTCTTCTTTTCCAATTTGGATGCCTTTTATTTATTTTTCTTGTCTGATCACCATGGCTAGTACTTCCAGTACTATGTAGAACAGGAGTGGTGAGAGCAGACACCCCTGTCATGTGCCTTTTCTTAGGGAAAATGGTTTAGTTTTGCCCATTGAGTATGATGTTGGCTGTAGGTTTGAACCAGTAATCCCACTTCTAGGAATATATCCCTAGAAAACAAAAACACCAATTAGAAAGGATATATGCACCCCTATGTTCATAGCAGCACAATTTACAATAGCTAAGATTTGGAAATAACCTAAGTGCCCATAAGCAGATGAGTGGATTAGAAATTGTGGTACATCTATACAATGGAATACTACACTGCTGTAAAAAAAGAGGGAATTCTTACTATTTGCATCAGCATGGATGGAACTGGAGGCATTATGCTAAGTGAAATAAGCCAGTCAGAGAAAGATAAATATCCCATGATCTCATTCATTTGTGGAATATAAAGAACATCATAAACTGATGAACAAAAATAGATAACAAAGACAAAGAAGCATTGAACAGACTGTCAAATTTCAGTGGGAAGGCAGTGGAGAATTCGGCAGGGGGGTAAGAGATCAAGCAAAGGACTTGTATGCATGCATATAACTAATGGACACAGATGCGGGGGGAGGGGAGAGCATGTGCTGTGGGGGGGAGACTAAAGGGGAGATCAATGGGGCGGGGGGAGAAGGAGACATATGTACTACTATTTATAATACCTCCTATATAACAAAGAGGTGATATGCAAATTAACCCTCATGCCCTCACAAGATGACTGCCTACAACCAGGCTGGAAGGGGGGTTAGTGAGGGATGACCAAATGACTGAGCAAGCAGGCTGGTGGGGTGAAAAGGCTGGCAGGGGGGCGGGGCAATTGGGGGTGACCAGGCCAGCAGGGGATGCAGCTGGTGGTGACCAGGCTGGCAGGGGTGGGGCAGTTAGGGGCAATCAGGCTGGCAGGGGGGACAGTAAGAGGCGACCAGGCCAGTAGGGGGAGCAGTTGGGGGAAATTAGGCTGGCAGGGGGGGGCAATGAGGGGTGACTAGGCTGCAGAGGGGGGCAGTTGGGGGCAACCAGGCCAGCAGGGGAGGCAGTAAGGGGTGACCAGGCTGGCGGGGGTTGCAGTTGGGGGAGACCTGTCTGGCAGTTAGGGGCAACCAGGCCAGCATGGGGGGCAGTTAGGGGTGATCAGGCTGACACCCAGAGGCAGTGAAGGACAATCAGGCCGGCAGTGGGGGCAGTTAGGCAGGTGAGGGAGGCAGGGAGGCAGGTGAGCAATTAGTAGCCAGCAGTCTAGGATTGTGAGAGGGATATCTGGGGATCGGGCCTAAACCGGCAGTCAGACATCCCTCTAGGGGTCCCAGATTGGAGAGCGTAGGCTGGGCTGAGGGAACCCCCTCTTCTGTGCATGAATTTCATGCACCGGGCCTCTAGTTAAACAATAAATAAAAAGAAACAAAGAAGAGCTGGTTTGAAAAAAATATATATTTTCTTTGAAATAATTTGTTTATATATCATAAGAACTATGAAGATTGTTGGAACTATTTTAAGGTAATTTGTGTAGCATTCCTCAAATTACCAAGAATTCCAATTTCTCATCAACAAATTCTAAAGATTTATATCTGTCAGGAATTTGGAAACATTATACCATTTCTTTACACTAAAAGTCATTGTATTACCAGTTGTAGGTAAGTGCTTTAAAAATCAAGTCTTCACACATGGTTCAAGTTAGGAGGACTGATGAGGGCAATGGACTTTGTGAAGCAGTATGTATGTGTGGTGTTGGTGGTGGGGGGATGATAACACTGGCATTGGACCAAGGAAGAAATAATTATGCAATTGGGGGGAGAAACTGAAGGGAAAGCTCTACATGTGTGCCGGTTTGGCTCACTGGATAGAACATCTGGCTGTGGACCAAAGGGTCCCAGGTTTGACTCTGGTCAAGGGCACGTACCTTGGTTGTAGGCTCCTCCCCAGCCCAGGCCCTGGTCAGGGCTCATGTAGGAGGCAACCGATCAGTGTGTCTCTCTCAGATCAATGTTTCTCTCTGTCTTTCCCTCTCTCTTCGACCATCCTGAGAATCAATGAGAAAATATCCTCATTGTGAGGATTAAAAAAAAAGAAACTGAGGCAAGAAAGTATTAATTCACCTTCCTGAATTCATAGAAATATAAGAAAAAAATTGGTCATGGTTCAATTCTCGGTTAGGGCTCATGCCCTGGTTGCTGGCTCCATTCCCAGTAGAAGGTTTGTAGGAGGCAGCTGATTGATGATTCTCTCTCATCATTGATGTTTGTATCTCTGTTTCTATCTCCCTCTCCCTCCTTCTATGAAATCAATAAAAATATTTTTTTTTAAATTTAAAAAAAGAAATGAAAAAACTATTAGCCATTCATCTCACTAGTCCTTCATTCAGTCAGCTTTCTTTTTCCCATAATTTCCACAATAGAAGAACCTCCAGTTCCAACCTGGCAAGAGTGTTCTAACAAGATTCCTCTTATGTGTTAAGAAAGAAATGGCCAAATCAGATCAGAGAAATAGCCCCCTCATTCTTTGATAACTCTCCCTCTTCTCTATTACATTTATAACTCGCTTTTAATTAAAATCTTAATGCAATAGATAAATGACTTAATATTTAATATAAATAGTACATAAAAAGTTGGTGAGTCTCATTTTCTTTTCTCAAATATTGGCAATAATATAACCTACTGTGTTTATCTTGTCACCTTGTCCATCAAGACAAAGAGAACCTGAGAGCTGAGTGCTACAATTAGTTGCAGTATAAACATTAGGCATTTGCTTAGCCTAATTATTTTAACCTCCTTTTTATTATTCATATTTTGATAGCTCTGTTTCAGATATTTTCATATGTCTATGTATAATGATAAACCACCTCAGTGGAGTACTAAGGAGCAGAAGAGAATACACAACATTGTATTATTATTTCTATTTTACAGATAAGAAAACAGATTCAGATGGGTTTAATGAACTTGTAAAGGAAATGAAAGCTAACTATCTATGAATCCAGAGCTGAAATTTAAACCTATTTTCTCTCTACTGTACTACAACACCATTTTTGTTTCCACAGGAACTGTAGTTACTATTAGATAATCAATGACAGTTGTTTGACCTAGTTGTGATTATGGTATTATTAGAGTAGATAGAAGCATTCTCTCTCTCTCTCTCTCTCTCTCTCTCTCTCTCTCTCTCTCTCTCACACACACACACACACACACACACACACACACACACCTCTAAGTGCCAAAACATTCACAAACTGGTGTGAGCCCCTGACAGACTCCTGCACATTGACATTTTTGTTCACCCTCAAATCAACCTGGGAAAGTTGCATAAATGGACATCAGGTCTAGGAGATCATGCAAAGCAAGAGGGAGGGTGAGGATTCTCCCCATTGAAAACCTCTGAAATCAGAGCTGAGGACTAGGATGCAAGGTAAGAGCAGAATTTTGGCACATGAGGTGACTGATAAAAAAAAAAATGTTCTCTGCAATGCTGTGGATCTACCCAAAAAGAAAAAGAACAAAAATGGGAAAATTTATCTTTCTGCTTCAATACTGCCAAACTGAATAGGATTATTAAAATTTGTGAGGGGGTGATTAGAATGGATGAGTATATAAAATTAAACTGTCAGGAAGTAAGTCTGAAATATTACAAATCGGTAAGGTTCTATGAAATAAATTTTCTACAAATATAAAGCTTCAGATTTTGACTATTATGGTCTCATTCTAGGGACAGAAAAGGAAAGCACATTCACATAGCTTCAATTATCCTTCGCATTACTGGAGAGAAACTGTAAGGTAGACGTTAGAGCAATTTGCTAACTATGATTATGAGACAATCAAAGCAAATGCTTTGAAACAAAATGAAACATTATAAACTATAGCAATCATCGAAGCACAATTTAAATAATCCACAAAAGTTTTAAAAAGCAATAAAACCATTCTTACAGGATTTATAGCTCTATTTTCTCTTCCCCCACCCCCCATTCAGCTGGCAAATGTGTCTATCTACTTATTTATTTATTTAAGTGCTTTAATCAAGGGAACTGCCCCATCGTCACATTTCCTTAAATGTGACCTTGAACTTAGCACAACAGAAGGAGGACATGATTGTGCTCTGGAGCTCCCCTACTAGCCACTCAGTAAAAGGAATGACTCCATCACTGATTAAATAGATTTTTATAATTAAGTGGGCAAAATATGTTCTTTTGCCTTATTTAGCATTAGCAAGTTCTTGTTTGCATCCTAGATTTTTAAACTAATTATTTAAAAAAAAATTTTAATTTGTCATTAGTTTTTTCTATATCCAGAACAATTATTTATGTTTAAAGTACTTTGTAGGGAAGTCTCAAATAATCATATTTATTGGCTCTTCTGACAAGTAGGTCAAGACTATACTTTCATTTGGAAATGGAGAAGAGGGTACACTAAATTTAAGTGAATTAATTAAGGTCCAATCATAAGAATAATTTATGAATGGATGTTTTTAAATTCCAAGATGCTACCAAGGAATTTAAAAGAAAGCACTGTGTGAAGTGAAGCTATTTTATTATTTCTTTAATGAAGATGGCTAGCATCTTTTCAGAACCAATAAATTGAAGATGGTCAAAAGTTATAAACTATGAGGAATATTAGGATTAACAATCAAATAAAGAACTAAAATACAATTTCTTTAGAATTTCCATGGTTTGGTTTAGAAGCCACATGCTTACATAAACCTTGTATGTACTAGTCAATATAGCTTTGAAAGTCAACTTATAGACACATTACAAAGAACTGAATTAGTTCTATCAGCATTGTCAGCTTTTGCACATACAACCAGAGATTGTTCTTTAGAATTATCCTACTGCCAGAAATAATTACAAAATAGTATATAATAAAGGATCACACAAAAGGATGCTCACCATCTAGATATGGACTCCATATTTCAGTATGGTCTTCATTATGCATCTCAGAGAAGTCTTGTCGATGATATCCTATAAGGAAAACATGCTCTCAATGGATACATCTCCCAAACCAACCCCAATTCTTCTATTAGTGATGATAGCAAACAAAAAGCTTGTCAATTATTCACAAAGTATTGGATAACTGTAATCCAGACATTGCTCAAATATTATTTTAGAGGAGATTAAAACAAGCACAGAAATTGGAAAGACAAGAAAGAGAATGAAGGTCACAAAGAAAAAGTAAAAGTTTTTGAGCTCATTCATTCATTTGCCCCATGAATGTTTATTGTCTGTTTTGTATTGGACACAGACTAGGTGCAGAGATACCATGGAGAGAGAAAACAGACATGGCCGCTGCTTTGGTGAGGCTTATCATTTGAATGTGAGAGAAATATCTGTGAATTCCCTTTAATTGCTCTTAAAAATAAGAATAAAGAACAAAATATAACAGAGGCAAAATTTCACTCCTCTTCCTTCCCCTTTCTTTCTAGTCAACAGATGTTGAGGCTTCAATCCAGCAGCCACGACTTCAGGCAAGTTCTGTCCTCACAGTAAAATGGGAGCTACAATTGCCCTTATTTAAAGGGTTATTGTGAAGATTGGATTAATCAATGTAAATCACAATGTAGAACAATCTGTGGCATACAGTAGGACTTAATGTTAGCTACTTGCTGTTATAACAGTTATGATTTTTATTATAATTTTCTCCATTTTTATCCATTAATAGTTAAAGTAAAATGCATAAGAGATAGTGATAATCTCAGTGTTGCAGTAACAAGCTCAGTGTTACAAGTCCTGGTAAGTAAAGAGTTGGCTCATTAACAGAAACTCTGAATCAGGTGTCGTAGCATGTGCTGGTTGAGTTTTACCCATCACAGGGTGGGTTAGTCTGTCCTGGATAACTGGAGACACATAACAAGGCATGGGTGGGCACTATGGACAATAGACAGGCGCTTAGCAGATGGGAAAGGTCCAGATGCTGGTTTTGCTTCTAGAGCTCACACAAGCACCTCCACAATAAACCAGAGCTAAACAGGGCACCTACAGCAAGTACCAGAGGAGGACCAAGAAACTGGTTCCTAGAGGCCAGATGAGATATCCTTCTTGGCAAACCCAATATATAGGGTGTCCCCCCAAAAATGTATACACACACTTTGAATAATTATAAAGGTAGTGTTTATTAAATAATGTTTCATTTTCAAAATTGAGATATTAGCTTTTTTTTTTGCTTTATTTATTTTTATTGAAAATGCAAAGTCATATTAAAGAACGACATTTAAATAAATTAAAAATCTTTCCATATCCCCATACACTAACACAATGAATTTCAGTTTTTCAAATTACCTTCCACATGCATAATGATTTTACAAAATCACAATCAAAGGGTTCATACTATTTTACATTGTGCTTACTTTACTTGTTATTTTACAGACACGTCCATATTTCTACAGTCTTCCAAATCATTGTGTTTTTTTTGTTTTTTTTTAAGTGTTTTTTTATTTTATTTTTTTATTTATTGCTTAAAGTATTACAAAGGGTATTACATATGTGTCCATTTTATCCCCCCGCCCTTGACAGTCCCCTAGCCTCCCCTATCCCCCAGTGTCTTATGTCCATTGGTTATGCTTATATGCACGCATACAAGTCCTTTAGTTGATCTCTTACCCCCTTACCTCCTGCCCCCCAACCCTCCCCGGCCTTCCTGCTGCAGTTTGACAATCTGTTTGAGGCAGCTCTGCCTCTGTATCTATTATTGTTCAAAAGTTTAGAATGGTCTCTATTATCCATGAATGAGTGAGATCATGTGGTATTTTTCCTTCATTGACTGGCTTATTTCACTTAGCATAATGCTCTCCAGTTCCATCCATGACGTTGCAAATGGTAAGAGTTCCTTCCTTTTTACAGCAGCATAGTATTCCATCGTGTAGATGTACCACAGTTTTCTAATCCATTCATCTACTGATGGGCACTTAGGCTATTTCCAGATCTTAGCTATGGTGAATTGTGCTGCATGTATACATTTTTGGGGGGACATTGTATTTGGGTGAAGAATCTGAGTATTTCTAGACTTTCTGTAGAGCAGGCAATTTATCCACAAAAATACTGATTTTTGTCTGTAACTTTGATGCTGTTGTTACCCCACAATTTATATGATTTAGAATATTACAATTCTACTGCTCCTAAATAACCACTTTAGACATTTTTTAATAGGTAAACACTTAACTATGTATTATTAAAGTGTTTCAATTCCCACCTATAGTTTGGAAATAGCAATGTTTTTCTCACTTATTTTCAACAGAGAATAAAATTTACTTCCTTTCCTGGAAAGTAAAGAGTGCTTAGTATCGTTTTTATAAAAGATAAGGTTTACTGTCATGAAGAAATTCCCCACCCTGCGTCATTTTTGGCACACAATAAGACTACTTTTAATGTGGGCTGTGTTAGTAACTATAATCATAAAGAATATTACTTTCTAATACTTGTCTCTAGAGCAATATAAATTAATCCAGGAAATAGACTCCATTCTTGAGCAAAAGATGGCTACTTCTAGGCTGGAAAAGTTGAAACTTAAAATTAGACACTCTGAGTTCAGTGCCTAGCTTTTGGTCACTTGCTAAACTGAAAGGTTTTAAGTGATTTTTTAATAAATATGCTAAAGTAAGATCCCCAGTGAGCACTGTTCTTTTAAAATGTTTATATGTTTGAGAACTAACTACATATTTTGATGAAGGTTGTTGTTACTCACGCCTGGATTAGAATTCATTTTGGAAATTTTTAGAGCTAGTTTACCAACTACACAAAACACCAGACCCACCCATGTAAATTATATGATCCCATCCAGTTCCTCGATTTAACTGCCAGGTTTAATTCAGAATCCCCTCTGACTTCTTCAGAAGCTCAGAGCCCACCTAAGTCAGGATAACTCCTCTAGTGATGGATGGGTTAAATTAACTGGATGGAGAGAAATCTTTCACAATATATACGAATATCAAATCATCACATTGGGCCCTGGCCGGTTTGGCTCAGTGGATGGAGCGTTGGCCTGTGGACTGAAGGGTCCCAGGTTGGATTCCGGTCACGGGCATGTGTCTTGGTTGAGGGCACATCCCCAGCAGGAAGTGTGCAGGAGCAGCTGATCGATGTTTCCCTCTCATCAATGTTTCTGGCTCTCTATCCATCTCCCTTCCTCTCTGTAAAAAATCAATAAAATATATTTTTTTAAAAATCATCACATTGTACACTTCAAGTTTCTTATAATTTTATTTGTCAACTAGAGGCCCAGTGCACGAAATTCGTGCATGGGTAGGCTCCCTTGTGGCTGCCGGCTAGAGCATCCCTTCACACCCACCTTGGCCTGCTGCTGCCTGCTCACCTGCTCCACCATCCCACCATGGTCCTGCTCTTATTGGGGCCCATCAGGGCTGGCAGCGCCTCCACTGCCACCCACTACCAGCACTGTGTCACTGACACCTGCCATGTTCCGTGCCACCCCCTGGTGGTCAGTGCACATCTAACTCCCAGTTGAACTCCTACCAGTAGGGACAATTTGTATATTAGCCTTTTATTATATAGGATTGTTCCTCAATAAAACTAAAGAAATCATTCAAAAAATGATAATAACTCCTGCTGAAATTATTTCAGGAAGAAATTTCCTAAAAGCTATGCCTAATGACAATAATATTTTAAGTAATAATGGGATAGTTATACCATGTTTATAATCTCTTGAGAAGTTTCAAGAATAAAAACTCTCACTTGTACAAGCTTAAAAATGTGCCTTACAAAATACATGTATTTATATATTTCCATCAGAAACAAGAGTTTCAGCAAGGCTTACCCTTACTTAAATTGTTTTGGGGAGTTGGTCATTTGAATTATAACCAAACAATTCTAACAATAGGCAATTACCTTATACTAACCCTTCGTAAAATCTTCTGGTTAAGATTTGTTATTGGGTATTTTCCATTAAAAGAAAAAGTCAAACCAGTGGCATTCCAGTAGATCTACCCTCCTATCCACTTCCCTTCTTAACTTCAGGTTTGGCATGTTGGATTTTGCAGTGGTTTTCTACACACAGTGGTCTGTATATAGCTAGAATTGTCATTTCCTGGGTAGCTTGAGTTAGTTTTAAGTTTAACATTTTTCTTTTATTTCTAAAAATCCTGACACAGATAGATCCAAGTAGGCTAAAAATAAAGCTGACTATGGAAGTTATACTTTATCAATGTATTAGATGAACTTCTCGTAAGTCTTTTAAAAATTTTTCTTTATTGTTGAAAGTAGTACAGATGTCCACCTTTTCCCCCCAGTGAACCTCTCCACCACTCAACTCCCTGGCCTTCCCCACACTATTGTCTGTGTCCATTGGTTATGTATATATGCATACAAGTTCTTTGGTTAATCTCTTCCCTCCTACCCCTTCTCTCTGAAATTCATCAGTCTGTTCTATGCTTCTATGTCTCTGAATCTATTTTGTTTATTAGTTTATTTTGTTCATTAGATTGCACATTGGAGTGAGAACACGTGATACTTGTTTTTCTCCGACTGGGGGTTATTTTGCTTAGCATGATATTCTCCAGGTCCCTCTATGCTGTCTCAAAAAGTAGGAGATCCTTCTTTATTATAGCTGCATAGTATTCCATTGTATATAACTCTTAATAGGAAAGCAATTCCATCAACTGGGATACAATGTATGTACTAACCTATGTCCATCAGGAATTTTCAATGAAAGGCATATTTTTCCAAAGAAACTATGCATGGCCAATGGGTACGTGAAAAGGTACTCAAGATCACTAATCATCAGGAAAATGCAAATCAAAACTACAATGAGATATCACCTCATACCTTTCAAGATGGCTATTATGAAAAAGATATGAGATATATGCTGGCAAGAATGTGGAGAAAAGGGAACTCTTGTGCACTGTTGATGGGAATGTAAATTGGTGCAGCCACTGGGGAAAACAGTATTGAGGTTCCTCAAAATAATAAAAATACCATATGATCCGACAATCACAGTTCTAGGTATATATCCAAAGGAAGTAAAATTTTCTTATCAGAGAGATTTTTTTGTACCCTCATGTACATTACAGTGTTATGCACAATAGTCAAGACACAAAAACAACCTAAATGTCCATCAGTGGCTGAATAAAGAAAATATGGTTTATATGTAGACAATGGAATATTATTCAACCACAAAAAAGAGGAAAACCCTGCCCTTTGCAACAGTGTGGGTGAACTTAGAGGGCATTAAGCTAAGTAAAATAAGTCAAACAGAGAAGGAAAAATACCATCTGATCTCACTCAATCTAAAAAAAGTTAAACTCATATAAACAGAGATTAGATAGATGGTTGTCAGTGGCCAGATTGTTGGGGGATGGGGGATATGGATAAAGATGGTCAAAGGGTACAAACTCCCAGTTATAAGATGAACAAGTTCTGGGGATATGATATATATAATGGTGACTATATCTAATAATGCTCTATTATATACTTGGAAGTTGTTAAGAGGATAGATCTTAAAAAAGTTCTCACCACACAAAAAAATTATAACTATATGAGGTGCTAGATTTGATAACAAACACCACTGTGGTCATCATTGTACAACATACAAGTATAGCAAATAATGCACTGTATACCTTAAACTTACACAATATTGTATGTCAATTATATCTCAACTAGAGGCCTAGTGCATGAAATTCATGCACGAGGAGGGGGGGGCAGGGGAGTGGTCCCTCAGCCCAACCTTCCCCCTCTCACAGTCCAGGAGCCCTCAGGGGATGTCCTACTGATGGCTTAGGCCCACTCAGGGAGTGGGTCTAAGCCAGGGGTGGGCAAACTTTTTGACTCGAGGGCCACAATGGGTTCTTAAACTGGACCAGAGGGCCGGAACAAAAGCATGGATGGAGTGTTTGTGTGAACTAATATAAATTCAAAGTAAACATCATTACATAAAAGGGTATGGTCTTTTTTTTTTTTTTTTTTTTTTTTTTTTTAGTTTTATTCATTTCAAACGGGCCGGATCCGGCCCGCGAGCCGTAGTTTGCCCACGGCTGGCTAAGCCATAGTCTGGTCTCCCTCTGTGGAAGGTGACCAGGCTGATCAGGGGAAAGTGCCACCCCCAGCACCCCGCTGCTGCTGCCACTGCTGGCTGCCACAGTCGCCAAGGTGTTTTCATCAACACGGACTCCAGTTCCTTTACCACGAAAAAATGACAACTTTCTTCTTTTTTTTTTTTTATCCTCACCTGAGGATATTTTTCTATTGATTTTTAGAGAGCACGGAAGAGAGAGGGAAAGACAGAAACATCAATGTGAGAGGGACACTTTGATTGGTTGCCTCCTGCACAAGCCCTGACCTGGGCCCCGGCCAGGGAGCAGCCTGCAACCTAGGTACATGTCCTTGACCAAAATCAAACCCGGATCCTGTGGTCTGTAGGCCGAGGCATTACCCATTGAGCCAAACTGGCTAGGGAAGGATATGACATTTCTTAGCCCTCCAGCAGCAGACCTTCAGTTTTACCTCCAGGAGTGAGGTGGAAAAATCCTAGATCACCTTATTGGATTTTTATTACCTAAGTTACCAAGAACACTGTCAGTGGCATACAGGGAGCTTAGCCAATGAGCAGTCAGAAAAGTGTTTCCTCTGCAGCTCACATACAGAGGCGGGACTGCTGGCAAGCCGAAGCTAGCACACCCCCATCTCTGGGCCTGCTCAAGCCTCCACCACGGCTTGGGCAGGACCCCTCAGCTCTGCTAAAGCCTCTGCCATGGCTTGGGCAGGGCCTCAAATCAAGCATTCCACCTGGCCACTCACACTGCCCGCTCTCAGCGGCCGCCACACCCCCTCTCCCCGGGACTGGGGGACTCCAGCGGAACTGAGAGGAATGGGCGCTGCCATCTTTGTGGTGGAGTGATGGTTAATTTGCATATTATCCTTTTATTAGATAAGATAAGGCTAGAAAAATAAAAAAGGGGGCTCCTTCATATATAATAGGGGAGAAATAATTATTTGGGCATCTGTCACAGTCCTTGGATCAGACCATTTGGCCCAGAGGTCTGAGGTATATAGCTTTATACAGATATTGAACTCACCACTGTTCACCCATGAAAGTCAGTGGATCTGGCTGCACAGAAAAGCAGAGGACAGCCACATCAGGGCTAATCCACTATAGACATTTGGAAGATATATGAATCCAGCCTCTTGATGATAAAGAAGGAAGCAGCAGCTGGAAGATTACCAAAAGCAAACAGCTTTCCTTCTCTCTGCAGGCATATATGCAAAATAAATCATTCCTGAGATAGTGATTAATGTTTTATATTCTCCTACTTCTCCTTCCAATAAAATTAAATTAACGTACATCTACTTACTTATGAGACTGACTTCTTACTGCCTTCTCAAAGGCTAGTTTACTATTTATGAATGTGGTTAGCTGCTGTGCTTTTTATATCTTTTTAATGGCCCTGATAATGGTCAAGACATTAGAAGTTACTGTGTTTTTTCCATTTAATGGGCTTTTTCTTAGCTTCCCCTGGGTTGGGGTGAGTGGTGATCTGACAAACAGACCCACTCTGTTCTCTTCCACTGTCTGGTCGGCATGCAGTCCCTGCTTGCTTATGGCACAGCAGCCCCTGTGAACAATGTTGCTCATCAGTAGACATGTTGATCTGGAGTGACACTTTGATGAGATCTAGTGTAGAGTGTTGTTGTCTACTCTGCCTCATACCTTTCTGTAGCTTCATACACTGCAACATCACCTACTTGATATTGGTTAAATCAGAAATCACTTTCATTGACTATTTAACCAAGATTGGACCCTGTTTTCATGAAATGGTGATGTATAGATGTCATCAATGTTAATAAGTTGTCACTGAACTTTATTTTGAAGAGTTTGAGGCAATAATGTAAAAAATGTGGGAGTCAAGCAAAGTCCCAGGTCTCCCCCTCATTATCTGAATGATTTGGTCAAAATCTTTAATCTCTAAATCTCAGTTTCCACATCTGTAAAATAATTAATTATCTGCCTCATAGTGTGATTGTGGGGATGAACATTTGTACAGTTAAAACACATAATACATGATAAACTCTTAACAAATGGTAGCCATAATTAAATATTTTTCATTTTACAACTACTAATACATCAATAAATTGATAAATTCTATAGAACTAATTGTACAATAACTAATAAGTTGATAAACTAGTAAAACTCTATAACTGATTTATTATATTTTAAATATGATATATAAATGTATTATATATTTCCTCAATAGTCACCTAACTCAGATGAAAAATAGTTAAGATTTCATCTTCTTGAATGTGCTTTCAGAAGATTGCTGGTAATTGGTGTAATGTAGCAGAGAATAAAAATAATTTAGAATAGAAAGTAATCCACAGGTATGTCTAGGTGTTATCAACACATGAATCCCAAATGCAAAGTTTTATAAAAACTAGCCATAGTCTTGATCTATTATGGTGGCAATACAGGCAGAGCCATTGTAAACAGGTAATCAAACTTCCAGTTCTAGAATATGAGTTTGCTTCTTTATCATCTTATGACAAACGTTAATATTTTCAGATACCAGATTTAAATAATACCAAGTTTCATTTGGTATTATTTCTAAAATATTGAGATTTATATATAATAAGTATATAATATATAGATATAATTATCATATGTAATATAATTTTAACTAGAGGCCTGTTGCACAAAATTCATGCACTGGGGAGGGGGTGTCCCTCAGCTCAGCCTGCACCCTCTCCAATCTGGGACCCCTCAGGGGACGTCTGACTGCCAGTTTAGGCCCGATCCCTGTGGCATCAGGCCTAAACTGGCAGTCAGACATCCCTCTCACAACCCGGGACTGCTGGCTCCCAACCACTTGCCTGCCAGCCTGATCGCACCCTAACCACTCCCCTGCTGGCCTGATCAACACCTAACTGCTCCCCTGCTGGCCTGATCACCCACAACTGCCCTTTCCTGCCGGCCATCTTGTGGTGGCCATCTTGTGACAACATGGGGGTGGCCATCTTGTGCATGGGTGTGATTATCAATTTGCAAATTACTTCTTAATTATATGGAATAATTGGGGCTGATCAGAACATATGACAGACATTGTTGATCTAATGAACATATCCTATGCAATTTCCATGAATGTATTTTTCAAAATTATGAAAAATCATATTCCTGATAAAAAGCTAAAGCAGTCAGTAGGTTATTATTCCCATTCACTCTGCCAGCATATTATCAGGACTTCCTGAGCAGAAGTCTGCTGTATCCTTCTTGAAAAGTTTTCTTTCATTGGATATCTTTCCTCTGACTTATGCAGCAACTTAGGCAGCTAAAAATGTCATACTATGGACTTGAATTTTAAGAATGACAGCTTAGTAATAAGATTTTACTGAGACGATGTTCAGGAAGATGGACAGTTCTGTTTTAAGGGTGAAATTCCTTCTGAATCAATTTTTATCCCAGGAAGAGTATAAAGCCTCACCCAACCAAAATTGCACAACTTTGTCGACAAATGGGAGCCACTGAAACTCAGGCCCTGGGCATTTTCAGAGATGGAGAACTCGGGGAAGCACAGTTGCATAGTTAGACAGTAGTGGTGGGAAAGAACAAAGTGGGCTTTCTTGATGATTCTATTATTTGATAAGTTTTATAAAAAAGTTTGTCTCTATCTCAGTAATATATTTAAATTGCTATGAAATATGATCATATGTCAGCCTAGGAACTAAGATGTACGTTCTCATATCTCAGATCTAATTGGCATCGTATAGTTGTTTACTCACAGTAAGACAGTGAAGTGAGAAATGATGGTTAGGGGGCCTGATATGAAACTTACACAGCTGGGCAGACTGGGAACCAGGTGTGAGGACAGCACAGTCTGGTACGCAAGGCATGGAGGCCAAGAGATCATGAAATCTTAAGCACAATTGGAGTAATTTATAAGTACTAAATTTCCAAGGAATCTGAAATATGCCAACAGGTGGTGAAAGACAGTGGTGAGAGAATCCAGGTGATAGGGATATTCTAAAACCCAGATTGCCAAAAGGCATCCGGAGGGCTACTCCATGTTAGGAGCTGGGCTTCATCCCCAGGAAGAAAGCAAGCCAGGCTTTAAAGGGTTTCTGGGAACATGTAGGATTTTAGTACAAAGCATGAAATGGTGTTCAGTGCAGAAGCTCAGTGCTATAAACTGAGGTGCATAGAGTAACCCTGAACTCAGGAAATCAAGTGTAAAGGACCTATTCTCTGTTAGAGGAAACTGATGTAAAAGCCTGTGAGAGTCTTAGTGATCAGAGAAAAGATAAATGTGCCAGGTGACTTTTGAAGCAAGAATGTCTCGATGACTGTGTCCTCACCCACAACAGTAAGGAGGGTGATCCAATGCAAAGACCAGTCAAAATGGAATGGATAGATTTGAGTTCCTAAAATTCTTTCTGGGAATGTACCTGAAGAAACCTGAAACAATTATTTGAAATAAGATATGCATCCCTATACTTATTGCAGCATTATTTATAATAAAGTATTTGGAAGTAGCTCTAGTGACCATCAGTAGATCAGTGGATAAAAAGTTTTGGTGTACTTACACAATAAAATACTACTCAGCCGCAAAAAAGGAGGAAATCATACATGTGTTTATTATGGAACCAGATATAACCTACCTGGGGAAGTAGGCATGGAAAGGACTGAGCAATCTGTGGCAAATGAGGCAAATAATAGATCTGAAATGCCAAAGACCTGTGTGTTGCAAGATCAGTGAGTTCACCTGTGGAAAATATGGGGCAAGCAAAGAAAGGGGGATTGAGATCTGAGTCAATGTAGGTGGTGTGACATCTACATAGAGACACTGCATGCAGGTGCAATGAGGAGCATGCTACATCATCTGAGAATACTGGAAGAACAGTGTCTTCATATAAGTTGGGAGGAAAACACCCAAAGTTAGCTGAATACTGAAAGAAACAAACCTTCAAAATTTCAATGGTTCTTAAAATAAGTCAAGGCAGACCTCTGAGAAAAGCATGTAGACATGGTATGAAGTTTCCTTAAAAACTGTGGCATGCAGGCCTTGTCCCTTTTCTTTAGGAGCATCTTACTAACCCTCCAAAGCCTGCTTCTTGGTACACTCGGGCTATCACCTCCCATCTTATAGTGAACTTGAAGCTTTACCACATTCCCAGAGTCTCCTTGGTAGAGTGTGTGTGTGTGTGTGTGTGTGTGTGTGGTGTAAAGCTGAGGAGAGAAGCAGAGGAAGTCTGAATGGATTGAATACTGCCATTACATGTAGCATTTTATCTTCCATAATTTTCGGTAATGCATTAATCCATTAATAAAAGCAAGCTTGTGTATTGATGGCTGTATGTCAATATTAATGATCAGAGTAACAAAACCATGCCTGAGCGTGGAGACTGAGAGACGGCAATGAAATCAAAGTGGGCACCACCACAGAAACATTTCAGAAGGAAAAGAACTGTATTGTATTTCAATGGAGTGCTTGTCTGCCACGTCTAATTAAAGCACTAAGAAAAAAAAAGGAAATATTTTTTCCAAATTTCTGAGCTTTCATAAACAATAGTACCATGATAATCACTTGAGAAGGCGAAAAAACATTCAAAATGTAATGGTTTTTTTTTTTTCTAACTGCAATGCGTTTTTTTGTCCAATGTGTTTTAAACTTATCTGCACTGATATTTATTGTTGTTATTATTATATGTCCTTCCTTACAAATACAAATATTATGATTTTTATCATTATTATTGTATTATTGTTATTTACCATCAAGAAATTATTCAACTTCATCTGCTTATATAGGCCACTCTGTCTTTAGAACATGCAGTGTGTCACCAAAAAAGTATTTTTTAAAAATAACTGATTTGTACAACCTAACAAAGAGGGAACCAAGTAAAGTTTAGAAAAGGAAGAGCTCATTTATTTTAAGGTGAAATGTGAAAGGGGATGAGAAAAATAATAAATGAAGTGGTAATGTACAGGAACTTGCTTTGTTTCTTTAATTTAAAGTAAGTAAATATGCATTTAGTCATAGAGCAATCTGAAATAAGAAGAGGAGATTAGAAGAGAAAGTGAAGCTAATACTACACATTTCTTCTAAAGAAATGAAAGAAAGTTTAAAATTAATACTAAAAATCTATCCAGTGGAACTATATAGCATACCATATTAGGATCCCTATAATTCCTGAAATTGGAGGTGAAATCTCCAACATCTTCAGAGAGAAGAATCAAAATGAAAATATACCAGAAAAAGGTATAGAAGAACTTAATTCACACAAAAGTGTAAAGACCAGATATAAATGAACAGATATTAAAGGAATATTTAGCATAGCAGCCCTACTCAGAGAAACAGAAGGAGAAATTCTTTTTTAGAAAGTATATTTTACCTACTTTATCATTTTGCTTTGAGCTGGACCAGATGACCTAGAACTACGGGACCTCGAGGAACAATTTGCAATAAGGGTGGACACTCTTGGCAATAATTTGCAAATTAGTAATGTCTGCCCACGTATTTATTATTCATTGTCATGTAGCCGTGAATAAGTGCAAAGTCTTCTGGCATGAAAAAGTACTTTGTTTACTCTTTAGTCAATACCTCAAACTATAAAGTCCCCCATAGGAAGTCTAGCCAAAGAAATTACTGGATTAGAACTTGTAGCAATATAGAATTTGAATGTACAGAAAACATGTTTTTGTAAGGAATTTTAATGCCAAGAGAAATTTATAATAGTTCCTTAATATACATTAGAATTGCCTCATGGGCGCAAGGGTAAATTGGGTTGAACAAAGAAGTCAGTGGAAAAAATAGAATGCAAGTAAATATGGAAAATATCACTTATAAAAGTATGTATCTTCTTTTCCAAGATGTATGGCAATTGTTTTACTTGAAATATTGACCAAAATTTTGTAAGGTGATAGATTTTATTTTAAACTAAAATAATTATAATTATACGAATTTTCATAATAGTTCTATTTTTGTTAGCTCATATAAGCAACAAAATCAATATGGGCCTTTATTTCTTTAGATTACCCTGAGGAATTCATTCCACTTGAGCCTCTTTGCTGCAAAGGCTTCCAAAGAATTAACTAGGAACATGTCATGGATTCCACCCATGCATTTTACCAATGGGTGCTGACTGGGATGATGCCTGGGTTGCTGTATCCTTTTAGAGAAAGCTTCTGAGAGGTTGCAACGTAACAAGCATGTATGAGATTCAGATTGTTCTGATTTCTTCCTACAAGTGCAGTGATCTACACTGTGTATAGATTCAATTCCAGTGGACAATATTTTAAAAGCCACGAAGGATTCAGAGTTCTTTGCTAGGTGTGGGTTCTACAAATCCTGAGGATATTAGGAGACTTATTTTTAAGCTTACTGATTCTGATTTTCTAATGTAAGATATGCCTCTTGATTGAAAAGGAGAAATTGCCGAAGCCGGTTTGGCTCAGTGGATAGAGCGTCGG
This sequence comes from Myotis nattereri, assembly GCF_964212035.1. Lineage (NCBI taxonomy): Eukaryota > Metazoa > Chordata > Mammalia > Chiroptera > Vespertilionidae > Myotis > Myotis nattereri. The sequence continues at coordinate 76,957,232 of NC_138077.1, forward strand.
CCTGCGGACTGAAAGGTCCCAGGTTCGATTCCGGTCAAGGGCATGTACCTGGGTTGCAGGCACATCCCCAGTAGGAGATGTGCAGGAGGCAGCTGATTGATGTCTCTCTCATCGATGTTTCTAGCTCTCTATCTCTCTCCCTTCCTCTCTGTAAAAAATCAATAAAAAAAAATATATTAAAAAAAAAAAGAAAAGGAGAAATTATGTTAGGCCACCAAAGAGGAATGAAATCAAGAGTGCTCCTCCAATAATATCTAAATCTCCATTCAGATAAAATGCTCCACTATTCCTGAGGAGTTTGGAGGCAATATGGTTGGTGAGTGGATGAACAGACAATCATATTAGCAGTGTCGATTCAGGCAAAGTGTTCTGACATAAAGAGCATTTGGAAAAAAATAATAACTCTATTTATGGAACTAAACAACTTACTTTCCATCTTTGATCCCTAAGTGTCTAATCTGGAAAATGAAAATAATAACAGGACTATTGTGAGGCCTAGAAAGATTCCAACCAGGATAGTTATGTAGAAGAGAACCGAAACAAATGTAACACAGATGGTGGCAGAAAGGAAAAAAAAAAAAAAAACTAGGTAAAATTTTACTAAGCAATAAAAAGTATAAATCTAAAGATTTTATAATATCAATAACATATCAAACTAGTGGTTAAGAACTTTAAAAGTCTTAAAATGCTTGTTTCCACGTTATAATGAAATTGTCTTCATTTCTGCTCTCCAGCCAGGTTCACAGGATATATTAGGTTGGAAGGTATATAGTAGTGTAAAACTAAGTGGCATAAATTTATGTGGTGGAGCTGAGTATAAAATCAGGATGATGTATCACTCATCTCTTTCCCCAGTTGTAAGAATAGAGGTCAATTAATCAAACATTCAACAATTATATAATGAGTACCCACTGTGTGCTTAGCAGTGTGAATTAGCAAATCAGCAACTGCTCTAATTTTAACTCATATACTATTGGGAGATAAATAAGAATTATTTTTGTTGACTTTGGATTAATTTATATGATTATACTTACTGGAAGAATGAAATCAGAAATTCTATTCTTCACCCCACACTGATGCAATTTCACATATGTGTTGTCTCTTTCATTCAGCATTCCAGTGTTATACAGTCTGCCTTAACAACATATGGTTGGTGGAAAGAGTGCATCTGTGTTTCAGTAATCTATTCAATAAAGAAAAGTCCATTTGTGGCTCAAGATGAATGTAACACAGGACAGCAGTGTGTTGGTTTTTAGCTTTGCTATGACAACTACTCTTCATTGTGAAAAGAAAAGAAAAACTCAAAACATTCTCTTGCTGAATAATAAGTGAGAATGATTCATTTCCAGTTATTTTCTTTATGAATATAGTGGCTTATGGAAAGAACAAAAAGTATCCATTTCACTTACATTAGCTTTTGATAAAGTTAAATAGATCCATTTCAAAGTAGATTTTCCCACGATACTTGTTAGAGACAATGCAAATCTTCCTGCTAAGTGGTAGCCAAGATTGTGAGATTGAGAAAGAAGAAAAATTATCCACAGCATGAAATTATGGTTCTTAAAATGAAAAAGTGGAAACTAATTTCTAAGAATGTTTTGGAGACAAAGGAAAATTGAAGAATATAGTGTTTTGTTAAATAAAAGCAAAAATTATCAGTTGGTTGTTTAAATGGATGTTTCCATTGGGATATTGTTAATTAAGATAAATGAAGGCAGCTTAGAAGGAGAAACATGTTTCCTTTGCAGAGTTAGAGCATATTTCGGTTAGCTAAAAGGCAGGTAAAAGGAGAAATGTGCTCCCAGGACAAATGTTTAAATTTACTACCTCACCCTTCTTTGAACTTCTTATTTACCTACATTTAAACCAGTTTTCTCCAATGGAATAGACTCCATATTGAGGGAATTCACAGAAAATTCAAACCCAAAACATATTATTTTATTAGACATATTTTGGAAAAACTAAGGACAAAGTAGAATTTTTGACCACTATAAACAGTATTAGGCTTTGATTAAACTTTGACCCAGCCTAAATCTAGAGAAATATAATAAAGTTGCTACATAAACCAGATACCAACTTGGATAACTCCCTCACCATCTCTAAGTCTCTTCAAATATTACCTTTATGACAAGGACAATGATGACCACCTAATTTAATATTATAAATTGCCCTCTCTCAGGCATCTCAATCACTTATCTTGATGTTCTCCATTTTCTTTTTTCCATAGCATTTGGAAATTGAGATCGTCTGCATCCACAGAGCTTACCCATAGCACTGAGACCCGAGACCCTAATATAAACAAGACATAGAACATTTTTGCACCAGATACGGCGGTTCTCAACCTGTGGGTCGTGACCCCTTTGGCGGTCGAATGACTCTTTCACAGGAGTCGCCTAAGACCATCCTTCATATCAGATGTTTACATTACGATTCATAACAGTAGCAACATTACAGTTATGAAGTAGCAATGAAAATAATTTTATGGTTGGATCACAACATGAGGAACTGTATTTAAAGGGCCAGAAGGTTGAGAACCACTGCTCCAAAAACTAAGGCTGTATCTTATCCAGTAAATAACTTTACTCTTTGCACTGGGAGATGCAAAATGATTAAGTCAGTCACCTTAATTATTTGGGCCTTTCTCTCTCCTTTCAGGCAATAGATCATTTACACTTACTAAAAAGTTTACTTTTCAAGAATTTCTATTGCCCTTAACAATTATATTACAAACTCTGTCCAATTTCAGTAGATTTCCCACTCTGAAAGACAGATCTTAGTCACTTGACCTCAGTGCCCAAACATTATAAACATCCTGCACCAGTCCGCTGCCTTTTGAGACACTACTAAACCTCTGTCAAGGTGATGCTCTCCATTGTACTACAGAAGGTCAAATAAACTTAACTTTGCTTAATCAGTAGTTTGCTGGCAATCTTTTGGAGAGTCAAGAGTCAACACATTTATCACTTTCAGACATATTATACTTTACTTTTCATGGTTATTCTTATTTTAGGTCTCTTCCAACAAGCAAGTTTTATGAAGGCAGAGATCCTTGTTTTATTCATTGACATATTCCAAATACGTAGGACAGTACCTGCAACTTAGAAAATACTTTGCATATATAGAACACTCAACCCAATAGCAGCAGAATTCTCATTATTCTCAAACACACTTGGACCATTCTTTAAGAGAGATCACATGTTAGGTAACAAAATTAAGAAGATTGAAATCATACCAAGTATTTTTTTGCCAACCACAATGGAGTGAAACTAAAAGTCAATAGTAGAAGAAAAACTGGAAAATACACACCTACATGGAAATTGAGCAAAATGCTTTTGAACAACTAATGGATAAAAGAAAAATTGGAAAATACCTTGAGACAAATCAAAACAAAAATACAACTTAACCAAAACTTACGTGATGTGGCCAAAGCAATACTGAAGGATGTTTATAGTGATAAATCCCTACATTAAACAAAAAGAATGTTCTCAAATAAACAACTTTATACCTCAAGACACTATAAAAAGAAACTAAGTGAAGAAGGAAGGAAATAATAAAGATTAGAACAGGAATAAATGAATAGAGACTATAAAACAATAGAAAAAATTGGCAAAACCAAGAGTTTGTTTTTGAAAAGTTAAACAAAATTGACAGGCTAGACTTACTTAAGAAAAGAGACAATTCGAATAAATAAAATTGCAAATGAAAGAGAGACATTACAAGCAATGCCACAGAAATAGAAAGGATCATAAGAGACTACTAAGAGAAATTATTTTCCAACCATCAGGAAAACCTAGAAAATAGATAAATTTCTAGACATATAATCTACCAAGACTGAATTATGACAACAAAAATTCTAAGCAGATCTCTAGTTAACATGGACATTGAATCAGTACTCAAAAAATCTTCCAACAAAGAAAAGCTCAGAACCAGATGGTTTCACAGTTGATTAATAGCAAACATTTAAAGATGAAATAATGTCCATCTTTCTCAAACTCTTACAAAAAGTTAAAGAGGAGAAAATACTTCCAAATTTATGTTATGAGAAAAACATTTCCTTGCTACCAAAGCCAGACAAAGAAAGACGCCACAAAAAACCTGTAAGCCAACATCCCTGATGAACACAGATGAAAAAAATCCTCAATAAAATACTAGTAAATGGAATTCATCAGCACATTGAAAGGATTATATACCATGGCCAGGTGATATTTACCCCTGAAAAGAATGGTGTAGCATAGGAAAATCAATCAGGGCTTCTCCACCTCCCCCTGCTCCTGAGGGGCAATCAGGGCCAGCAGCTACCTCTCACACCTGCTGCCAAAGACAGTGCTGGAGCCATTGCTCACACTTGCTATTGGTGCCAGCCCCAGTCACTCCACACCATCAGTGGGTGCAAGCAGGGCCAGTGCTGTCAGCATGTGGGAGTGGCAGCATCTGGAGGAGGGCTGCTGGCAGACAGGGGATAAGGGGCTGTGGTGGGAGGGGCCAAGACCCACCCCTGTGCACACAGCAGCCTCATGACCCACAGTTCCTTTCAAAGTGCACAAATTCATGCATTGGGCCCCTAGTATGTAGATAATTTTAAAAACTCTATAAAAACTGTTAGAATAAATAAATTCAATATGGTTTGAGAATACACAATCAACAGAAAAAAATCTTTCAATGAACTACAGTAAAAAGAAATTAAGAAAACCATCCCATTTACACTAGTCTCAAAACAGTAACAACAACACAAAACTTAGGAATTAACTTGACTAAGGAAATGAAATACTTAAACATTGAAAGTTATAAAGTATTAATGATTATATTTCTGCCAATCTCTCCTTTGATATCTTCCAGAAGATTTTTTCTGTATTTTGTTGTGCCTTCATTGGATGCATATATATGTACCAGAGTTATATTCTCTTATTTTATCGATCCCTTTAGTATTATGAAGTGGCTTTCCTTATCTCTTGCTATGGCCTTCACCTTGAGGTCTATTTTGTTACATATATTGCTACCTCAGATATTTTTTTTTTTCATTTCCATTCACCTGAAAGATAGTTTTCCATTCCTTCATTTTCAGTCTGTGTGAGTCCCTTGTTCTGAGGTGGATCTCTTATAGACAGCATATATATGGATCATGTTTTTTTATTCATTCAGCTACCCTATGTCTTTTGACTGGAGCATTTAATCCATTTATGTTTAAGGTTATTATTGAATAGAGGCCAAATGCATGAAATCGTGCAACAGTAAGCCTTCCTTCCTCTGGCTGCCAGCACTGGCTTCCCTCTGAAACATGGGACCTGGGCTTCCCTCCAGCCACTGGCAGGCATGCAGGATGCAGGCTTCCCTCCAGCTGCCAGCAGGCATCTGGGACCGGGGCTTCCCTCACCAACCCAGCTTTGTTCAGGAGGTAGTCTGGAAGGATGTCCAGATGGGTGTCTGGTCTAATTAGTATATTATGCTTTTATTATTATAGATAGGTACTTGTTTGTTGCCATTTTTATTATTTATGTCTGAGTACTTTCTTCTTTTTCTATTTCTTCTTTTTACAACAGTGCCTTTAGCATTTCTTTCATTGTTGGCTTGGTGGTAATAAACTCCCTTAGCCTTTTTTTTTGTCTGTGAAGCTCCTGATTTCACCTTCAATTTTTATTGATAGCCTTTCTGGATAGAGTATTCTTGGAATTAGTCCCTTGCTTTGCATCACTGTGTATACTTCATCCCATTCCCTTCTGGCCTGATGTGTTTCTCTTAAGAAATAATTTGATAACCTAATGGGAGATCCCTTTTAGGTAACTCTCTGTCTCTCATAGCCTTTAAGATTCTCTCTTTGTCATTAATGTTTGCCATTGTAATTGCAACTTGTCTTGATGTTGTTCTTTTTGGGTTCATCTTGTTTGGGACTCTCTATGCCTGTGTGACTTTTTTCTTTCCCAAATCAGGGAAGTTTTCTGTCATTATTTATTCAAATAGGTTTTCTAATCCTTACTCCCCTTCTTGTCCTTCTGGCACCCCTATTATAAGTATGTTACTTCGTTTCATGTTGTCCCAAAGCTCCCTTATGCTTTTCTTCTGCTTTCTAAGTTTTTTCTCCAATGGCTGTTCAGATTGTGTGTGTTTTTTCTACCCTGAATTCTAACTAGCTAATTTGGTCCTCTACTTCTTCTAATCTACTGTTTAAACCTTCCATTGTGTTTTTTATTGTAGGCATATCATTCTTCATTTCCTCTTGATTCTTATATATTTTAGTAATTTTCTCATCCAGCCAGTTTAGGAACTGTTTGACCCTTACTCTGAATTCTTTCTCTGACATATTGCTTGCCTTCATTTCAGTTAGTTACTTTTCTGGTGATTCCTCCTTTTCTTTCCTGGGGGGTTATTTCTTTATTTCCCCATTTTTGCTGTCTTTTTCTGTCCCTGGACTCCCTGCTTGGGGTCTGAAGTGTTGAAGCCCCTGGTGGTTCAATGATTGGGACTCGCTAGACTGGAGGCTGGATCTGCCTTGAGTTTCATGACTTTATTGTCTCTTCTATGAGTTGTACCCCCTTCTTCCATGGTTCTGTTCCCTCAGTTGTACAGATCAGATTCTCAGGGTTGGCGGGTGGTATGCACAGTTCTTCCTGTGTGCAACTCCCTGTGAGGGCCCAGCATCCTCTGTCAAGCAATTCACTGTGTGGCCCCAGCACCCAAGGCAGGATGGCACACTAGGACTCCCTGGCAGTGCACATGCAGCATGATCCTGTGACCTGTTGCTAGGCACACCAGATAGCACCAGCAGCTCTTACCTGGGCTGGGGGTAGGGCACACACAAAGTGACCACTCTGTCCATGATGGGATGTCAGAGCCTGTGCCAGCCTGGAGGCTTTGTCCATGCCAAGGTGTGAGCCTGCTCTGGCCAGAAGGCTATGTCTGTGGCTCTGTACTGGGAGAGGGGATCAGGCAGAAGTGGGATACCCCTGGCTTGCACTCACAGTGATCCTGGGACTCTGGGTTTGGGCTCTGGCAATGATGCACAGCTCAGGAGGTCTTTCTTGCTGCACTCACTACAGATGTGTGGGACCTCCTGTGTGGTACAGCGCTGCTCACTGCTGGGGCATGATGGTGGTTCCACTCAGGTTATGACTGAAAGCTGCTCCCTGCACAGGCCCAGGGGTCATGTCCAAGGTCAGTCTAGGTGTTGGTGTGGCTGCACTTCTGGACTCTGTTGCTTCATTCTACAAGATGGCATGGATTTCCATCCACTGCAAGGCCTTGAGGGGTCCAGGAGCTTAGGCTTGGGTCACACAGAGTCTGCAGCTGAAGCAGTGGCCTTGGAAGGAGGGGTGCACACTCCCAGCTCACAGGAGCCCACGGTTGGGGAGGCTGGAGTCCCTGTGTCTGTGGGTCTGCAGATGAAGTGGCAGGTCTTTGGCCAGAGTGGCTTCAGGGTCCAGGATGGTGTCTAAAGCCAATCTGGGTGGTTGTGAGGCTGGGCTCCTAGTCACAGCAGCTCTCCCTTTGAAGATGGTGTGGTTACTGTGCCAGTGCTGGCCATCTGGGAGTGCTTGCAACATTACCACGGGATCCCCATCCAGGAAAGCCTGGTCTGCCATCCTCTGAGACTCCTTTTTCATAAGAGGAGCAGGATCTAACTGTCCCTCACACATACGCGCGCGCACGCGCGCGCACACACACACACACACACACACACACCACACACCATGCACATCCGCACACTCCCCTTTCCCTCCCTCACTCATTCACACTCTCCCCCTCACTGCTGTACTGCTGACTGCCATTTTAGTCCCCTCCTGTTTGGTTTTAAATATATTTTTTTGATTTCAGAGAGGAAGGAAGAGGGAGTGAGAGATAGAAACATCAATTATGAGAAAATAATTGGTTGGTTAGCTCTTGTGTGCCCCACACTGGGTATTGAGCCCAAAACCTGGGTATGTGCCCTGACTGGGAATTGAACTGTGACCTCCTTGTTCATAGGTCAACATTAAACCATTGAGCCATGCTGGCTGGACTAGAATGGTATTTACCAAGATCTGAGGGAGGGGGAAATAGAAAGTTTCTGTTCAATGGGCATAAAGTTTCAGTTATGCAAAATGAATAAGTTCTAGAGATGTACTGTATAACATCTATATATATAAAAGAGGTAATATGCAAATTAGCTGGCATGCCATAACAGTCACGACCAGTCAGAAGGAGGCTGCATGTGCAGGTGAGGCCCAGAGTGGAGACAGAGACAAGGGGGCCTGCCCAAGCCGCCATGGCTGAGGGCTGGCCTGGAGAGGAGAATGGAGAGGGGAGAGGGGAGAGGGGAGAAGGGAGATGGGAGAGGGTAGAGGGCAGAGAGGAGAGGGGAAAGGGTTCACTCGCAGCCGCTGAGGCCAAGGGCAGTCCCTCACCGGCAGTCCCGCCTCTGCATGTGAGCTGCAGAGGAAACACCTATTCTGACCGCTCATTGGCTAAGCTCCCCTTATGCCACTCGCAGTGTTCTTGGTAACTTGCCTAATAAGAATCCAAGAAGGTGATCTAGGGCTTTCCACCTTACTCCTGGAGGAATAAAACAAAGGTCTGCTGCTAGAGGGCTAAGAAATGTCATATCCTGCTCTAGCTGATTTGGCTCAGTGGATATAGCCTCGGCCTGCCAACCACAGGGTCTGGCTTTGATTCTGATCAAGGACATGTACCTAGGTTATAGGCTTCTCCCTGGTTTGAGCCCAGGTCAGGACTCATGCAGGAGGCAACCTATCAAAATGTCCTCTCACATTTATGTTTCTCTATGTCTTTCCATCTCTCTTCCACACTCTCTAAAAATCAATGGAAAAATATCCTCAGGTGAGGATTAAAAAAAAAGAAAGAAAGAAACATCATATCCTATGGAAGAGACATCTTGAAATGCCTAAATAAAGTCATTTTTTCATGGTGAAGGAACTGGAGTCCATGTTGATGAAAACACCTTGGTGGCTGCAGCAGCTGGCAGTGGCAGCAACAGCAGGGTGATGGGGGCAGTGCCTTCTCTTGATCAGCCAGGTTGACTCCTGCAGAGGGACGCCTGACTGAAGCTTAGGCCCACTCCCCATGGGCCTAAGCCATCAGTAGGACATCTCCTGAGGGCTCCCAGACTGTGAGAGGGGGCAGCCTGGGCTGAGGGACCACCCCCCGCCCCCAGTGCATAAATTTCATGCACCAGGCCTCTAGTTATGTCTTTAATTAACAATAAAATATTGTACATAAAAATTCATTAAGAGGGTTGATCTCATGTTAAATGTTCTTACCACAATAACAGTAAGTTAAACTAAATTTAACTTAATTTAATTTAAAAAATGACTGACTATATTGCTCACCTACTGAATTATACTTCAGAGGTATATACAAAATACACAGAAGACTTACAATCTATTTATAATAGCCACTTGGACAGTGCTTACTGAATGCCAGGTACTATTCTAAATATATTAACATATATCAACTCACTTAAGAATCACAATGACTCTATGAAGAGTGTGATCTTAAAAACATTTATTAACACATATCACATGGGCACTGACCTATGAGGCAGATGCTGAATATATTGCTGAGATGGAAGCCTGCAGGCATCCTACTGAGCAAACTGGTTTGAAGAATCACTGGGGAGGTCAAAGGTGTACTGAGGCAGGAGGGAGAAGAGGAATCATTAAGGGGGCTTGAGGCTACAGCTATTTACAAATCAGTGTGGAAGCATTTCAGTGTTTTAACAAATGGTGTACAAGGGTATATATCAGCTAAATATCAGCCCTTTATATTGTAATATTATCATTTCCATTTCATTGATGAAGAAATGAGGCCCCATAGAGTTGAGTGATTTATCCAAAGTCACATGGCCATTGAGTGGAGGAGGTAATGCTTGAACTTAGTCAGTCTGACACCAATTCCTGTTCTTGTAACTGCTATGCTATTCTGCTTCATATTTATAAAGAAAATAATTAGGTATAAAAATAATTAATTTGTCCTGGCTGGTGTGTCTCAGTTGAGCATCATCCCATCCACCAAAAGGTCGTTGGTATGATTTTTGGTCAGAGCACAGACCTGGGTTGCGGGCTTGATTTCCAGGAGGGGGCATGCAGGAGGCAGCTGATCGATGCTTTGCTCTCATATCAATATTTCTCTCTCCTTTCCTCTATTGCTAAAATCAATAAAGACATATTTTTTAAAAATAAAGACAATGAATGGCTATCCAAAAACTAATGTATTCCAGGCACTGTGGATGACAAGCTATAGATGGATTCAAACATCAATTATGTAGAATTTCATAAAAGGTAATGGTTCTTGCAAGAAGTGCTAAAAGTAAGAAAAGACTGTAACTAGAGTTGGAGGTTTTTCTTCAATAAACTGAAGGTGAAAATGAACTGTTTGCACATATTATCTAAATAATTGCTCCAATTTTCCACTATGTTGTATTAGAAGACAGTAGTTTGGAAAGAATAATTTGTAAAGTTTTTGATAACATCTCCAGGGATGCAGCAGAAGGAGTTCCAACTGCACCTTGGCCAACTCTCTTTTCATTTTGGAAGTAGATGATTAGCCATGATTAGCCACGATTGCCAATGACAGCAGGAGATAACTGGACTGGTCATGCCAGGAATTCTAAATACATAGTGGAGAAAAGCAGGTAGAATACTTTTCCCCTCATTTTCTTTCTTCCCTAATATTCCCCTCCCAGTTAGCACTCTTCCTGGTGCTGTGCCCAACTACCTGATGCTGGTTCACCATAGAATGTGGCCTAGGGTTTGCGTTCAAGGCTCTGGTAAACTATATTCACCAAAAATGGATCAGTGGCACCATTTGGAAATAAAATGTAGCCATTGTTTTCAAACACTAGATTAACCTTTCTATATAGTAAAATAATAATTTGGGTTTACCATACCTCCCTCAAAATTATTTAAGGTGATGATAGACTTAAAGTGCAGATGGCACTGCCTTTCTTTCAATTAAAATAAATTTTTAAACTACAGACAAAATTTCTTTTTAGTAGTTTCATGGTATTTTTAACAGAATACCATTACAACCAAGAGTTTATATTAATATTTGTGGTTTTCAAATAGTAAATAACTCAAAAATCAAATGATGGTCATTTCAATACAATGAGAAATTTGATCAACAATTAATAAACTGGAAAACAATACCAACTGGAGCTGAGAAACAAAATCCCATAACGCCAGCTTTCATTTCACATGATCTCCAGGTGGCTGCTGGCCAGTTTGCCACATGAAAAAAGCCTGACACTTACTGGAAAAGACTCCAAGTATTAAAAAAAAAAAGACACTCAGTAGAGAATACACAATGTTGTGCTGAAAGGCTATGTTATTTTGCCAGGAAAAAAAAAAATTCAATCTGTGTGCAAAATACCTCTTTCCATGTCTTTTGATCTGATGTAGCACTTGTCCAAATGGATGGGCTCCCTAAAGGGAAAACCCATTTCAAGCACTGAGGAGCTCCAACAAATGCGCAGCACTCAACCTCGGGCTTAAATATCCCAAATGGTCTCTTGCTGGTAATATGAGAACAAAATCAGTGTTTCACTCAGAAAACAGCTTTCCTGGCTTTCCTCTTCTGTTCCATTTGTGCATTGATATGAAGATCAGAGTCATCAACTTGAATGTGATTTAGAATCTCGATGCAAACAATGAGACATTAAACACTTTCTGGCACTCTGAAATTTGTATTCAGACTCTTCTCTTTTCAGGGTGTAATCACAATTCCATCAGTATTCGAGGGATTTGAGCACAGAGACTGCCTCTGTCAGAATTGTAGCCAGCTATTGCATTCTCAGGCAGTGTGGTCCTGCAAATAATTGCCTGAGAAGGTGGGTGTAACTGGTATTTTGACATATGCTGCTTTATATGGAGCACAATATCTTTTTATTGTAAAGCCTTACAGTTTCAACTTAATTGCTTGAAGATTTGGAAAACAAAATTCAACTTTAAAAAAGGTATGGAAATCATAATCTAACTCACACAAAAAAGGAAAACAAAGACCAAAGTCATTATCATACTATGGCAGCCAAATAGGAGGATCAAAGACTTTGGACTTTACTTCTTGCCTTTGCAAACTGATAATGTTGCTAGCATTTATTCATTTCCTGAGACTTAACAGCATGTATTGTTTCTTTCATCATGTTGCCAATTTTTCTCAAAGAAAATTACTATTTCAAAGCTCTTTATAAATCCCATAACTTCTATAAGCTTGGTTTCCTCATGGGTAAAATGGGAATAACAATGCCTAGTTTGTGGGGTTGGCATGAGGGTTAGAAATAATATAAAAATCACCTAATACTGTCTGGAACATAATGGAAGCTGGCACTATCACTATTATCCAACAGCTTTATCTGGGCATGTAAATTGGAATAAAACTCTGAGATAGTTTTCATACTAATTCAAACATAAGAAAGAACACATTTTCTTGAAGATATAAAGTAATTGAGGTATACATTAGACCATTTATTTGAATTATCAAAAAATATAGATTGTTTCCATTTTCTAATTTGCATGTCCCAATATGGCTTTTGTGAATAGCCCCTGGTAATCGAGGGACTTTTGAAACTTTACGTATTTTTGAAGACACTCAGTATCAAGTTTAACCAACCTGGATATGTAGCTGCCAATAGGCTGCAGGGAAAGCTTCATCCATTAGTAGGGTTACTGCATCAGATATCAAACCCAATATATATATACTGGAGGTCTGGTGCATGAAATTTGTGCACTGGAGGTTGTCTCTCAGCCTAGCCTGCACCCTCTACAATCTGGGACCCCTCAGGGGATGTCTGACTGCCAGTTTAGGCCTGATCCCTGTGGGCCTAAACTGGCAGTTGGACATCCCTCTCACAATCTGGGACTGCTGGCTCCCAACTGCTCACCTGCCTGCCTGATCAATGCCTAACTCCTCCCCTGCCAGCCCAATCGCTCCCAGCTGTCCTCCCCTGCAGGCCTGGTTGCCTCTAACTGCTCTCCACTGCAGGCCTGGTCCCCCCAACTGCCCTCCCCTGGTCACCATCTGGTAGTTGTGGGCACTGCCATCTTTGAGGGTGTGGCAGTCAATTAGCATATTCCCTCCTTATTGGCTGTGGGCTTCACCATCTTTGTGATGGCCTGAGGGTCAATTAGTATAGTCCCTTTTTATTAGTAGGATATATACGTGTGTGTGTTTGTGTGTTCATATATATATGAAGAAAATAAAACCTGCAAGAAACTAAAGGCAAAATAATTTCCATAGACATAGACAACAGCATGGTGATTTCCAGAGGGAAAGGGAGTTGGGGAAGGTAGAAGAGGATATATTGGTGATAAATGGTGATGGAAGGAGACTTGACTTGGGGTGGTGAACACAGTACAATATACAGATGATGTATTATAGAACTGTACACCTGAAACCTGCATAATTTTATTAACCAATGTCATCCCAATAAATTTAGATTAAAAAAAACAGCATAAAATAAAAAAGTTGAAAAATGATTCCACCTACCTAATATTAAAAGAAAAACACCTATGTTTTGGTCTCTTGGGACAGCCTTAACAGTTGTTCAGGGAAAAGGGAAATTTAGTAAAACGTTCTCTTAAAAAGATGGGGGGTGTTGAAAAGAATATATAATTGCTTTTTAATTGTAGGTAATACTTATAAAGTTATTTAATAGCCCCAAAATTCTGTGTATATATTAAAGATTATTATATAAAATTGGAGATGTGAAAATTATCAACTCTATGTTTATTTATATCCTTTGAACAAAAGCAGAGCATCAACATGATGTTTGGGTCGTTTACGCTGATCCCAAAATAATGTTTGGACAGAGCACTAAGAAATCTTGAGGGTCTCATTAATTTTCTCTATAAAATGAGAGGATCAGAATAAATAGAATCCTCTTATTCCCTCCAGATATAACATTACTCCTTTACCATGCAATTGACCTTTGGTTCAGGCCAAATAATTATAACAGAAAGTTAAATTTAGAAACATAATTATTTTCATTACATACTGGGCTATGTTGGGACTCCCTGGATTATGTCACTAGACATAAAATAAGTAACAGGAAGCTCAGTTCCATAAATGCTGGGGTCAAAGATGAAGGAAATAGAAAAGTCCTGAGGAAAGAAAAAAAAAAAAAAAGCCCAAAAGAAAGGGGCAGTATGATTAGGGCAGGTTATACAGAAACCACCAAAAAGATTATATTATTGCCAAGAGGCAAGTCAGCTGGGGAAATGCATGTAGGAGGGCAGTGTATACTTTTTTTTTTCCTTCTTTTTTTTTTTGTACAGGCAGATCAATATTAGTCTTTCAAAGAGGTTTTATTTGTTAGATATTGGGGAAACTCTTAGAAACCACTCTTAGAAGTCAGAATTTACATAATAAGAGAATAGATTTGACTTTGAAGTATTGGGTTAGCCTGAGAATCAATGAGCAAAGACTGCATAGCCCAAACATGGCTGGTCAGTAAGTACCAAGAGGTACCTAAAAGAATCCTCTGGCTTCTACTCTTCCTTTCCACAACATGTAGCAGCAACTGCATTTCCCCCTGACAGCCATGATTGGTCACCCCAATCAGGAGAGCAACTCCTTTATCTGCTTGTTGGTTTAGTGGCCTGAGGAGGCTAAAGGAACCAAACAGCAATTTCAGTTTCCAGTTAAATAGAACCTTAGTCTCCTGGTATGATCACATTGTTTCTTGGGAAATAAGAGTTTTTATAACAGCAGGATCAAAAGATGTAGGAGAAGAAAATATAAATTTTATAAGAGGGTTATTTGGGATAAGAGTGAATAAATCCACTCTACTTAAATCTCCTGGCTCCTGGACTCTGGTATTCTGGCTAAGGAAGACATATATGTAATCATTTATTCAAAACACTAGAGGCCCGGTGCACAAAAATTTGTGCACTGGGGTGGGGGGGAATCCCTCAGCCCAGCCTGCGCCCATTCACAGTCCAGGACCCCTTGGGGGATGTCCACCTCTCAACTTAGGCCCACTCCCCCAGGAGATCAGGCCTAAGCTTACAGTCAGACATCCTTCTGGCAGCCAGGGAGCCCTCTCGGGATGTCCAACTAAAGGCTTAGACCCCCAAGGGATTGGGTCTAAACCGTTAGTTGGACATTCTTAGTGCTGCCACGGAGGTGAGAGAGGCTCCTGCCACCACCACTG
The DNA here is from genome assembly GCF_964212035.1 of Myotis nattereri. Lineage (NCBI taxonomy): Eukaryota > Metazoa > Chordata > Mammalia > Chiroptera > Vespertilionidae > Myotis > Myotis nattereri. The sequence continues at coordinate 76,972,368 of NC_138077.1, forward strand.
CGCCGGCCAGCCATGAGCCAGCTTCTGGCTGAGTGGCACTCCCCATATGAAAGTGCACTGACCACCAGGGTGCAGCTCCTGCATTAAGCCTCTGCCCCCTGGTGGCCAGTGCGCATCATAGCAACTGGTCGTTCTGCCATTCAGTCAATGTGCATATTAGCCTTTTATTATTATTATATAGGATGTTCCTATTTCCCCCTTTTGCCCCCTCTACCCAGCTCTTGCCCCCCACTTCTCTCTGGCCATCGCCATACTGTTGTCTGTGTCCATGGGTTGTGCATATATTTTCTTTTTTTTTTCTTTTTTTTCAAATTAAAGAGTCACATTTATTGCAATCCAGGACTATGAGAGGCCATTCCCTAAATCTCATAGTGATAAGATGGTCGCAAAACCAGACTTATATAAGCAAAGATCACAAAGATATTGATTACATCCCAAGGTTTGGAATGAGGAACCTGATTTGCAAAAAGCAGTTTATAGAAGCAGAAGCAGCATGTTATCTAAATTAGAGTTTTGGGTCTCTGGATCACTGAATTGACAGAAACACATTATCTAGAGCCCTCAGGTCTGGAATGAGGAAGATGATTTGCAAAAAATCAGTTTACAGAAGCAGAAGCAGCATGTTATCTAAATCACAGTTTTTGGGTCCCTGGATCACTGAGTCAACAGGGACATGTTAACTGGAGCTAATGCCACTTACATATGATTTCAGGGCACACTTAAACCTGATCTCATATGGCCACTTCTACATGTTGAGACAGTTCTGTTTCCCAAGCCAAATTCATGAATTGGTAGTTACATGACACACAGTTCATAATGGGCCTTTTAGGTCCCATAGTCTTCTTCAACAAAGATTATTTAGCAGAAGACAGCATGAAAGGTTTTCTCATAAGCTTCCACTTAATTCTGTATATCCAGCTGCCTAAAAAGTGGCAAGAATATGAAAAATCACATGGGATAATTTAGTGTGAGTCCTAGAGGAGAAATTTAAGATTATGCCCACATTCCTTTGGCCAAAACTCATGTGCAAGGCACTAATGAATAGCAGAGTATCTTAGAAATGTATTCTAACTTCCTCCCCTCCACTCTACAAACACAAGCATAGCTCTCCCAAAGACACACAGAAATAATACAATCTAGATATATTAATGGTTCTCAAAATGTGATTCCTGGATCAGCTGCAATAGCATCACCAGGGGACTAATTCCTTTGCCACATGCTGAAATTATTGAATCCAAATCTCTAGGGATGGGACTCAGCAATCTGTTTTTCAACAGCCCTCCATGTGATTGAGATGCACCCCAGTGTTTGTCAATTATTGGTCTGGAACCAAATAAAGAAACACCAAATTTCACATTATCTTGATAGCTTTCCCTAACCACTTGCAGCCTCTCAGAAATAATAAGTGATCCTATTGTCCCATCAAGTCTTTGCAACCTTTCCTTTACCCACTGCACTAACTCTGGGGAAGTCTTGGCAGGAATTCTTAGGCAAAGGTCAACAGTCCATTTACTTTCTGCTGAGTTGAAGGGAAAAAGGGGTCTCTCTATGCTTCGAGGTATATCAGACTCTTTCAGTGAGACCCACATTGATCTGATTTTTTTATGTAAAAACTAGAGGCCCAGTGCACGAATTTGTGCATGGTTGCGATCCAGGTGGCCCACCACAATGGGGGCCCATCAGGCCAAGCCAGGAGGGGGGAAGGGCAGCAGGTTGTTGGCCAGCCAGCCCCACCCCCAATCAAGGTGTTGGGGGCCAATTGGGGGCTGAGAAAGCCAGGGGTGGGGTCAATTAGGCCTGGATTGCCACAGTGTGCTTCATAGCCACCAGTCATTCTGGTCATTCCACTGTTTTAGTTGCTGGGCTTTTATATATTTAGATTAGCTTAGACTAAGCTAATAATATCTGTATTGAGTGGTTTAATTTTAAAATCTAAAGATTCAAGAAGGAATAAAGACTGGCCATCTCAAACTAGCAGAGCAATAATCTCACTTACTCTAAAATTCTATATTCTGTTGGCTTGATTTAAAAATTAGCCAATATGACCCTTGTAGTTTTTTTTAAATTAAATTGGGGCCTCTAAACCATAATGATTTGAAACTATAGTACATATTTTGCAGTTCAAAGTGAAGATTAATTGTGAATATTAATTGGAACTCATTTTAATTTTCACTTGCTTTTTCATTAATAAATTCAATAATATAAAATTGACCTTTTATACTTGAGAAGCAATTAAGTTGTATTAAATTATTATTTTGCATGTTTTAGTTTGGTAGCAAGATTGATATGTACCATAAATTTTCATTAAGGCTAGATTTTTTGAGTAAGTAAACTATTCTCTGTATATAAATTGGGAATTAAATTAAAGTTTTCAGAATTTTTTGGTTCTCAGTCATTAAATAATGTATTTCAGGGAAACTTAAAAATTGAGGTGATCAGTTTACAATTAGGAATTATTCACTTAACCATGAGCTCATGTCTTCTACATTTTGGAAAGATCATATATATTGATTATTTATTGCTCTGCAACAAATTACCACAAAAGTTAGCAGCTTACAAGAAAAAGTATTTATTATTTCACTAGTGGCCCAGCACATGAAATTATGTTCAGTAGGCCACCTGCCGCTTCCGTGGGATCCAGACAGGAGCTGCGCCACTTCCATGAGAGCTGGCAGGAGTCAGCAGGAGCTGTGCTGCTTCTGCAGGAGGGAGGCAGGAGGGAGCTGTGAGCTACTGGCACCCACAGGAAGCGGGAGGGAACCACAGCCACCTACAGGTGCTGGGAGTGAGCCACCACAGACCACAGGGGCTGGGAGGGAGGAGCAGGAGGAAGCCACCACCACCGCCCATGGGAGCTGGTAGGGGAGGGACCAAGAGGTGCTCCATGCATCTCCTGGTGACCAGTCACACACACAGCCCGGCCCACCCATACACGCCTTGCTGGGCATGCAGCCCTGCCTACCTGCGTGAGCCTGCTGTGCACACAGCCTCTGCTGATCAGTTGTTAAGCATAAGGGTGTGATGACCATTTGCATATTAGCCTTTTATTATATAGGACAATTTTTGAGGTTAGGAATTTAAGAGTAGCATAGCTGGGTGGTCTGGCTGAAGGTTCCCAATAGATATAGTCAAGAAGTCAGGCAGGGTTGCACTTGAAACTGAAGACCTGGTTAGGGAAGGGTATCCTCTCAAGCTAACTCATGTAGTTGTAGGAAGGCCCCACTTATTTGCCAACTTTTGGTCACAGGTCTCCTATTCTCTTCACATAGGCTTCTCTTTGTCTGTTTCGGCATTCTCACAGCATGTCATCTGGCTTGTCCCAAGGTGACTGATGAGAAGAGAGAGAGAAGAGAGAGAGAGAGAGAGAGAGAGAGAGAGATTACTCTATATAGAAACCACAGCCTTTATACCCTAATCTTAGAAATGATTTACCCTCACTTCTGCTATACACTAATAGTTCACAGAAATCAAGCTTAGTATATTATGGAAGGGCTCTCCCCAAGAATATAAATACATGATTTGACAGTGGATATTTTTCACACAACAGTCTTTACCTAAGATGATTATTATATTACTAGAAGCTTGGTGCATGACATTTGTGCACTTGGAGGGCGGATCCAAGTGCACAAATGTCTGTGCCCTTCAGCAGTCCAGGAGCCCTCAGGGGATGTCTGACTGATGGAAGCCGCAGTCGGACATGTTTCACGCTGCCGCAGAGGTGAGAGAGGCTCCTGCCATTGCTGCTACACTTGTCAGCCATCAGCCCAGGTGTGGCTGAGCGGCGCTCCTGCATTGAGCATCTGCCCCCTGGTAGTCAGTGCACATCATAGCGACTGGTCTTTCTGCCGTTGGCTCAATTTTCATTTTACCTTTTAATTATATAGGATATAATTTTTTAATGCCTCAGTATATTCCGGAAACATATTTCTGAAAAGTTTGTGTGAATATAATATTTGTCGTTGTCTGTTTTTCCACATCTGTTCTCCTCCCAAGACTGTGAATTCGTCAGGGGAGGTGCTCATTCATGTTTATATTTCCAGCTCCGTGAACAGTGGCTAAGATAGATGTGCTTAATAAAGACTTATTATCTGTGCTGAATTGTATTATATTTTATTGCTCAAAGTAGTTTATATTTTTTATTTTTAAAATTAATATCTAATTTACATAAAATAAAAAGCACAACCTTAAGTGTTTATTGTGATAAATTTTGTTAATTTTACATATTTATGTCACCTCAAACAAGACATAGAACACTTCTATCACCCCTGAAAATTCTCACGTGCCATTTTTCCTCTCCTTCCACTCTCATGCAAAAACTTTTTTAAAAAATATATTTTATTGATTTTTTACAGAGAGGAAGGGAGAGGGATAGAGAGTTAGAAACATCAGTGGGAGAGAAACATCAATCAGCTGCCTCCTGCACACCTCCTACTGGGGATATGCCCGCAACCAAGGTACATGCCCTTGACAGGAATCGAACCTAGGACCTCTCAGTCTGCAGGCCGATGCTCTATCCACTGAGCCAAACCCATTAGGGCACAATAACTTTATTTCTGTCATCATACAATAGTCTTACCTGTTATTGAACTTCAAATAAATGGAATAACTTTATGCCAAATGCTTACGTGTTTGACTTTTTTTTTTTTTTTGCTTAATATACATTACTGAGAAACATATTGTTGCCACTTGGATCAGTAGTTCATTCCTTTTTATTGCTGTACTAGAGGCTCAGTGCATGAATTCATGCACAGGTGTGGTCCCTCAGCCTGGCTGGTGATCAGGGCTGATTAGAGGGGTGGGAGGTGGGGGAGCTAGCCTGTTGGGGGTAGGGACTGCAAGAGGTTGGCCCCAGCAGCAAAATAACCAATTGCTGATTCAGTGAGGAATCAGGCTCCCTCCTCCCTCCTGTCTGTGTCTGGGGTGCGGGTGAACAAGATTCTGGGCTGTCAGGGCCCCAGCAGCCAGGTCTGGGTCAGTGTGCATCATAACGACCTGCTGGTCATCTAGTTGTTCCGGTCATTTTGTTGTAAAGGTCACTTAGGCTTTTATGTATATAGATAATATTCTAATGTATGAATACACCTCAATTTATTTAGCCATTCTTCTCTTGTAAGACATTTAGATTGTTTCTACATTTGATTATTATAAACAGAACTACTGTAAATATTCTTTTACAACTTTTTTTCTATAGACACATAATATCATTTCTCTTGGGTAAATAAATACCAGACAGTGAGATAGCTGGATGCCATTGTTTTTAATTAATCAAAAGGCCTCTTTGTTTTCCAATATGTTTAGGAACTTAAGACAGATTTTTTCAAAACATCAGCTATATCTAATTCCCAAAGAAAATGAAGAGCAGGCAGAAATAGAAAGACTAGTTTTTACACTAAGGTTTTGTAGTGATCAAAAGCAATTGACAGCATCAGCATCCCTTTGTACAAAATTTTTGTACAAAGTTGTGGGATTAATTCTCCACACTAGGATAGAGGCCATGAGCAACAGGCAAAGATTGGGAGATGTAAGGGGGCAGTGCACTGACAGAAAGCAGTGAGAGAACAACAGACTGAGAGCAGAGACAGCAGTGGGCCTACTCTCCATTCTCCTTGGGAATTATACATCAGTGGTGACTTTCCTTCAAATTCATCTTGCCTGTCTTCCATTTCCAGTCTTTTCAACAAAATGTCTTCTTCATCTCATCTATATGCTCCATATCAGCCCCCTTAATTATCCATCTATTTAACAAATACTTATCGAACATTTACTATTTAGCAGGAACTGTTCCAGAAGCTAGGAAAAACAAAACAGACAAAAATTCCTGCCCACATATAGCTATAATCAAAATATGCATTTCATTTATATTCTGTTTTTTTCACCTAATAGATTAAAACCTTAATATATCCCGATACACTGGAAAATTGGAACTAAAGCCTGCCATAGCATCCCTCACATAATAGGTGTTCATTACATGTTTGTTGAATGCATGAATGAATACATGTCCCAAAGTTGTAGGAATGAAATAGTGATTATTATACAATACAGATTCCTTAGGTGAGCATATAAATTAAGGCTTTCCAGGAGGCAGCTCAGAAATATATTCAGTAATACTGAATCAAATCCTTTTTGGAAGTACTGGGACTATACTACAATTTTGCCACAGAGTACATCGTCTCAATCTCAGCTAAAAATGAAGCTTACTTTTCCAAGAAAAGTCAGGCCATTTTCAGAATGAAACTAAAAAGCAAATTTAACTTAATAATGTCAGACATTTATCAATAGCTTAGTGACCACCAACCAAATTACTTTATACTTGGCTTGTGGTTAAACCTTTAGCACAAATATATTTCTAGGTACAAAGGGAAAATTGCATTACACAAAATTCACCTGATTAAAAAATATCACATCTGAAAATCATTCATCTGAGAAAGCTGCAAACCCTAGGCTTGCAAGGTCATGCTGTTTTCAAAGTGAATGTGATCAAAGGGCTTAAAGAACATAAGAAATGACTTTTAGACGGCAAGACACCACATCAAGAGGATATCACAAGTGGATAAGCATCAGCACTAAACTGAACTGTTGATACACAGCTTTGTCTCACTTATTTTTGATGATAAAAGTAACATGTCTATTGTATAAAAATCAAGCATATAAAGTTATAAAGAAAAATGTAAATTACCAGACATAATCACTGGTAAATGTTGGTGAATTTTCTTCTAATCTATTTTTTAAATATATTGTATTGATTTTTTTACAGAGAGGAAGGGAGAGGGATAGAGAGTTAGAAACATAGATGAGAGAGAAACATTGATCATCTGCCTCCTGCACACCTCCTACTGGAGATGTGCCTTCAACCAAGATACATGCCCTTGACTGGAATTGAACCTGGGACCTTTCAGTCTGCAGGCCGACACTCTATCCACTGAACCAAACCAGTTAGGGCTCTGATCTATTTTTTGCACGTATTAGTTGAGCTAGGCTATGTATAAAAATTGTGACTGCTTTTCAACACTGCAACACAAGATTTACCCCCTAGTTTATTACAAATATCTAATTATACATTTTCTTAGTGACTACATTATAGTTCACCTAACTCTTCCCTTATTTTGACTATTACCATTGTTTTTATTTTTTCTCTGTCTCAAATTAGTACTCCATTAAATGTTTCTGGAGTTTGAGGAATTTGTTGGTTGTGTTGGTTTTTGGAGATTGGGCAGGTAATTCAGAATTTTTTACTTAGGGTTTACCTATCCTTAGGAGGGAAATTAAACAATGCATATTGCCAATTACTATACAGCCTCATATAAATCTGATACATAAAAAGGTAGTCACTCCCTATCCCATGTATATAATATTCTCTGAAAAGCAATTCTAACCTAATGAACCCCAGTGACCTGACATCAGGATTTGATATAGATCCAGGATTTATATTTTCATATTTTAATACATATTTTAACCCCACTGAATTCTGTAATAATTTTATAGATATGGCAATACTCTCTAAGCGGCAGTAAATGTGCTTTTTCTGGTTCCTAGAGAATATTGCATTTTTAAACCTCATTTTATTAGATGCAGAAACATTTCAGTAGGTAGAAGATAGGTGCTGAATTTAAATATTTCATCATTAATTTCAATTATTTGTACTCAAAGGAAAATGAAGATACTTTCTCTCAAATCTAAACTGATCAATTCTAAAGTCTAATTTGTTGCTACAGGTCTATTAATCTCCCTGTTCGGGACACGATGAAGGTACAGACCTGTCCCTGTAGACTGATGAGAGCATATCTGCTAAAATTTACACATTGTATTCTTAAAATACCCCAAGACTTTAAACAGGATAAGCCATGAAAAGAACACAGCAGGTACAACTAAATAAGACAGAGGAGCACACAGAAACATACCTGGCCCCAAATTTAAGATATTTTTCAGACCTAATTCCAAAAAGTGGGGCAATGGAGAGTACGTTTTGGGGTCATGTTTCTTAGAGCTTTGGGATAGTTTTAATGCCATTCACTGGGCATTAAGGAATCATCATAAACACAGTGGACTCATTTAAAAACATGTGATAAACCACTAAAACATGTAGGATGAAATCTGAAAGCCTTTTTAAACGAACTTTCAGAACTGAATTGAAATGCTGGTATCAAAAGATGATTATAGGTATAGTTACAACAAATTGTTCTGTCTTGTCACAGATGAATAGTAATGAAACAGGGAAATTAGAATAAAAAACATAGTGGTATAACTTCAGGCAGATATGAAAGATATATGGGTGTTCCTAAGCAGCTCTTTAAATTCAAGTGTCAAATAGACTCTTTGTAGGGAAACCATTCCACATCCCATTGTTTCAAGGGCAGAACTGCAAAGACAGAATAAATGTAGTCAGACCTAATTTCATCTTGCTCTACAGTTTGCTGGAAGTTTCTTTATGTTTTTATTATTATTATTATTTTTAATTTAATTTGACAGACAGCTCAGAGCTAAGTGCACTGCTGGGCACTGAGGACATGAAAGTGCTCAAAATATACTTTCTTCCTTCAAGGCATTTATTATCTAGCACTGTTTTAGACAATAGCTGCACTATGGCCAATTGGGTACCATCAGAGGTATTTCAGCGAATGTCCATTTTATCTTCTGATACAGACACAAATAATATCTCAATCCATACAGACATCATCTCACTTCATGTCCACAGAAACCACAGGTAGTGAGTATTATTGTTTCCACTCAGGAGATGAAAAAGCACAGGCTTGGAGAGTCATGTGGCAAGTACAAAGAAGAACCATGATTCTAGGCGAAGCTCCATTGTGACAGTAAATCATAGTGTCTGAGATTCAAATAATTACTTCAGTTTATTTTGCATGTAGAAACAATTCACCCTCTAACATTAGAACAGAACCATTAAAGTTACAAAATCTTGGAAATCAATGCTAGATCACTGGAACACATAAAAATATCATCTCTTCATAACAATTTTTTTATGCCCACATAGTACCTTTACCATCATCCACTATCAGCTAAAGAATATACATCCATGGTTATCAGCTTCTTTCCTGGATTACTATATCCCATTTACCTAAGGTGTTTCCTTCCTCATTTCTGATTCACTTTCAACCATTTCTAACCTGGCTTTCATTCCAAGCACTACAATTCACTTGCTCTTGTCAAGACCCAGTGGACACTTGTGTGTCCTCATATTATTGCCTCTCAGGTGCATTCAACGAAGCTGTTCATGTCTTACTTGACTCACCTGTTTTGCTCTCCTTTCATGACATAGCTCTGCCCGGTCTCACTATATCCAAGCATCCTCTCCATCTCCTTCAATGGCCTTGCCACTATAAATGAATGATTCATTTCTTGGTCCTGAGCCCTCTACCTTTCTCAGTCTATATGCTTCTTCTATGTAATCTCATTAATGCCTGTAACTTTATATGCTAGCTTTATGCTGATAACTACCAAAGTTATAGCTCCCAAAGACCTCTTCTCTGAGTACAAGATATAGCCAATTACATAACTGATATTTCCACTTGGCTATTGAATGACATTCTTACTTCCCACTAACTTCTTCCCTGAAACATGATTATCCACTTCACTTTCCCATATCAGAAAATAACATTATTTTATGCAGTTGCTAAATAAAAACCTAGGAAGCCATTCTTGAATCCTTGCATTTCCTACTTTTCTCGAATTCAACCCAGCAGAAATACCATCAATTATACCTTCAAACTAAAGCTTGAATTTATCTTCCCTCCATGTTCTTTCTCATTACTTTTGTCTAAAACATTATATCCTATCTAATGAAAGAGAAACATGGTAATTAGCGTATGACTGCTACCCTTCCCATTGGCTAAACAGGGCGATATGCAAATTAACTGCCAGCCAAGATGGCGGCCGGCAGCCAGGCAGCTTGAAACTAACATGAGGCTTGCTTGCTTCAGTGACGGAGGAAACCAACATTCCCCGCCTGCCTTGCCGGCCTCTGAGCCTGCAGTTTGAAACATTGTAACAAATATAGAAGCTAAAAAAAAACCCAGAAACCTGCTTTCAGCAAGCTGGGATCTCAGAGCTGGAGTTATACATTGTTTCAATTATAGAACCCAAACAAACCAGTTGCCTGATTTCAGCAGCAGAGGCCTCAGAGCAGGAGCCAGAGCTAAAGCTGGCCCAGAATAAAAAAAGAAAGAAAAAAAGTAGCAGTTGGGAGCTTCAGTCACCCGCCAGCCTGAAAACAGCCCTCAGCCCCTCACCCAGACTGGCCAGGCACCCCAGTGGGGACCCTCACCCTGATCCAGGACACCCTTCAGGGCAAACCAGCCAGCCCCACCCATGCAGCAGGCCTCTATCCTATATAGTAAAAGGGTAATATGCCTCCCAGCACTGGGATCAGCAGAGCCAAGAGGCCTCCCAGCACGGGGATCAGTGTGACAGGGGGCAGTGCCCAAACCCCCTGATCGCCCTGCGGCTCTGTGTGTGACAGGAGAAGGCACCCCAACCTCCTGATCAGCCCTGCTCTGTGTGTGACAAGATGCGGTGCCCCAACCACCCCCCCCCCCCCCACGGGCCCTGCTCTGTGTGTGATGGGGTAGAGCCATAACCTCCTCATCGGCCCTGCCCTGAGTGTGACAGTGGCGGCGCCCCAACTCCCTGATTGGCCCTGCTCTGTGGGTGATGGAGGGCAGCGCCCCAACCCCCTGATCCACCCTGCTCTGTGTGTGACAAGGGGCGGTGCCCCAACTCCCCTATCGGCCCTATTCTGTGAGTGACGGGGGGAGCTCCTCAACCCCCTGATGGGCCCTGCTCTGTGCGTGACAGGGGGGAGCTCCTTAACCCCCTGATCGACCCTGCTCTGTGCGTGACAGGGGGGAGCTCCTTAACCCCCTGATCGACCCTGCTCTGTGCGTGACAGGGTAAGGAGCCCCAACCCTCTGATTGGCCCTGCACTGTGCGTGACAGGGGATGGCACCGCAACCTCCCCATCGACCCTGCCTTGAGTGTGACAGGGGGTGGTGCCCTAACCCCCCAATCGGTCCTACCCTGAGCGTGACTGAGATTGGCATCGCAACCTCCTAATCCGCCCTGCTCTGTGCATGACAAGGGGAGGCGCCCCAACTCCCCAATTGGCCCTGCTCTGAGCCCGACCAGGGGCTGCACCTAGGGATTGGGCCTGCCCTCTGCCACCCAGGAGCAGGCCTAAGCCAGCAGGGTGTTATCTCCCAAGGGGTCCCAGGCTGCGAAAGGGCACAGCCCATGCTGAGGGACCCCCCCTTCCCCCCCGAGTGCACAAATTTTTGTGCACCGGGCCTCTAGTATATATATATATATATATATATATATATATATATATATATATATATATATATATATGTATATGCCCGGTGCATGAAATTCGTGCACAGAGTTGGGGGTCCTTCAGCTCAGCCTGCACCTTCTAGCAATCTGGGACCCCTCGGGGGATGTCCGACTATGGGATTGGGCCTAAACTGGCATTTGGACATCCCTCTTGGAATCCGGACCCGCTGGCTCCTAGCCGCTTGTCTGCCTGATCACCCCTAACAACTCTGCCTGCCTGCCTGATTGCCCTTAACCAGTCATCTGTCTGCCTGATTGTCCCTAACTGCTTGCCTGCCTGCCTGATCACTCCTGACCACCCTGTCTTCCTGATTGCCCCTAACTACCTCTGCCTCGGCCCCTGCCATGGCAACTTTGTCCAGAAGGACATCTGGAATGATGTCCAGAAGGTCATTCAGCTGTCCAGTCTAAATAGCATATTATGCTTTTATTATTATAGATATCCCACCTTGGTTCTTATTTCTTTCTCCCAAAGAGACTTTTGTAAATTCACTACCAAACTCCTGCTCTCTGTTCTTTGCCTTCAGTCCTTTAAAAAACAAACAAACAAACAAACAAAAAACAATCAAAAAATGAAGTAAATGGGGCAACACATGCCAAGCATCACAGCTTTTATTTTCATATCAAGTTCTAAAGAAAACTGGATCCCAAAGTTATTGGCATCTATAAATCACAAAACCAGTCTATTGCTTGGGAATCTTGCCAACCACATTTTCTTCATCAAGAGATTTAATCTCAAAATCAATATCGCCAAAACATGGACCAATAATTTTTAGTACATCCTCTCTCCTCTTCATTTTGGACTGTAAACTTTGGCTGGCATGGGTACCAATTCTGAGTAACATAACCTGCTGGTGTATCAGGAGGAGTGAGGATTTCTATCTCTTGAGGGCAGCAGGGGCAACTAGGTATCTCCAGAGTTATGACCTCTTGGCCCCTGTTATCAAGAATCCTTAACAGTAAAAGACTTAAAAGTCCCATAGCAGTTTCAGGTACAGAAATCACTATCCTCCACTGCAAAGTAAATAGTTTGTCTAAGGCTGTCCTTCATTTTATATTTAATACTAGATCTAAAACTTGCTAAGACTTCCAGAAGCTCAACTTGCTGATGAATCAGTATCTGATCTATCTGACTGAAATATGTCAACCCTGGTGGACAGCCTGATGGAACCTGTGATGCTGGCATCCATCATACCCGGCTGATTATACAATGGCTGGTGTTGCACAGGAAAGCCCACTGAACCATCCTTCCCCATCACAAAATTCCATTGCTTGATTCAATAATATTTATTGAAAGCACACTATGTACTGGGGCCCTGGCAAGGCAGCTCAGTTTGTTAGAGTGTGTCCCAATACACCAAGGTTGCAGGTTTCATCTCCAGTCTGGGCACATCTAAGAAGCAACCAATGGATGCATAAATAAATGGAACAACAAATCAATCAATCTCTTTCTCTCTCCCTAAAATCAATCAGTATACTATGTGCTAGGGACTTTTCTATCAGCTAGAGATACAAAAAATGACAAAAATCCAATTATTACAGAACTTCATTCTAGTGGAAACAGCACACAATAAACAAAAAAATAAAAAATAAATGTATTAGTATGCCAGATGGTAATACATACTAAGGAGAAAAATTAAGCAAACAAAGGCAATGGGAAATGCCAGATGCAAGTAAGTTGTAAGGTAAATAGAGTGACTGAGTCCTACAGAAGACATAGATTATACCTTCTTTTAGTATAATTAGTTCACATCATTACACACCTTAAAATTCTTCTAATGAGTCACATTAAAACCTAGGGTAAAATCTAAAAATTCTTATTTTTGGTCTTCTGCCTACTTTTCCAACTTTCCTCCTTCATCATAGATCCCAGAAGGTTCCATTCAGTTTCTCAGTACTCTAAAGGTTTCTGCGTCAAGGCCTTTGCACTGTTTTCTCTATCTAGAACACTCTCTCTCAGCTCTACTTTTATCAGACTCATCAGATATCACTTAGTAAGAGATGCCTTTTCTGAGCATTCATTATCAAATAGCACAACCATCCACCTAGATGTGCTTAACTTATTTAGTCCCCTTATAAGTCCTATCACAATTGTTTCAAATGCATATTGTCTTACTTTTCTGTTATGTATTTTACCTCTAGAGTGTATGTTTCATGAGGACAGACCCCATGCTCTGTCTAGTCACTGCTTCATCCCAACCTAGAGTTACACCTGGCATGAGTAAGCATTCTGTAAATACTTGGTTGTTGGTTGGTTGAATGAGTGACTATAAATTCCAATTATTTTCATTCAGAAAAATGTATTGAGCACACACTGTGTGCTAGACATTGGCACAATTCTTAACATTTGCTTGGTCTGTAGAATGTAGGTGGATTATCCAATCTTATTCAGAATTAGAGAAATATGAAATTCTGGTGATAAAAGGACTTTTAAAAATGACTTTTTAGCCCTAACCAGTTTGGCTCAGTGGATAGAGCATCGGCCTGCAGACTGAAAGGTCCCAGGTTCGATTCCAGTCAAGAGCATGTACCTTGGTTGCGGGCAACATCCCCAGTAGGGGGTATGCAGGAGGCAGCTGATCGATGCTTCTCTCTCATCGATGTTTCTAACTCTCTATCCCTCTCCCTTCCTCTCTGTGAAAAAATCAATAAAATATATATTTTTTAAAAAAAGACTTTTTAAATTCAACCTCTCCAGGAAAATGAAGCTAAAGGTGGTTGAATAACATGTTCAAATCACATAACTTTAAGAGTACAGTAAAAACCTACCACAGTTGAAGACTTCTTCTGTGAGTACAATGTAATAAGAACATGAGCAGCAAAATGTCTCAGGCTCCAGAATGTTGTAAATTGAGGGAATGTTCACACAGGATGCCAAATGACATCAATATTAAATATAAACTGTAGATTGTGTATGTTTATGAAACATGAATAGATAATAACATTCATTTGCTGTGAATCCCTGAATGGATATACTTAAAGAGTATTGTAAGGATCACATTTTCAGCTAGATCAGGTAGAATGCAGATGTCCAAGGACAAAGCTCTGAAACACCAAAAATTTCATGAGTAGGACACATTTGATTCAAGGGTTGATCACCATTATCACCTTTATCACCTTTCTCTCCCAAGACTCCAGTAAATAAAGATACAGGATTTACAAAGGTAAAACATCAATCAAGAGAATGTGATTAAGGGAGGAGCATCAATAGAAAATAGATTCTAAGAAACGTCTGTAACATGAGTGGGTGGAGGTGTATAACTGAGAAAGAGGAACAAAGGAAGCATAGCTGGTGTGCTCAAAGGAGGATACATAGAGGAGGGAAAACTGCTTTCCCTGCAGAATCCCAAGAGTATTGCCACTCAGAAATGTCAGGTGCTTATGAAGCCAAAGGCAAGAATTAAGGCTAAAAACTAGGAGTTAAACTGATAGTTTATAAAAGATTTGACTGGAAACCTGGTATCAAACCTCACCAACTAAATAAACTTCTCCACAGCAATGAACCAAAGGTCCCACAACACAACAGCCATATGGCCACTCCAGTGGGGGCATCTCAGTGGATGGAGTGGTCACCTGGCTATTGTGCTTTGGGACTCTGCCCATCCTAGGATGTCTCTGGAGCTTCTCAATTTCTTTAGGGAGGACTCTTTTGGTTCATTTGAGAACAATGAGATCAAATCCCAAATTTAATTGGAACAAAGTATCTAGATGTTTTCATTTAATAGAATGCAAGTTTAGACTGCTAGTGGCCATATTTTTCACCATTTGGTAAAATGAAGCCAATGCTAAGCAAGGCAGATCCTAAATATAGAAGGAACCAAAGTCCTCATAACCTCATAGAGCACCTGGCTACAGAGGGGCCTTGATTTAGAGTTACACATAAAGTTCAGAGAGGAAACCAAACGCATTTTTGCTCAATGAAAATGTTTAAAATCATAGAAAATATTACAATATAAGATAATTTTTATAATTTATTTTTACTTCTTCATATTCTTGGATAAATGGAGTTGGTTTTGAGAGGGAACATACTTAGAGATATGAGGTTAAGTAGCATTTTTATTTTTATTATATATTTTTATATTTTGAGATTTTTGCTTAAATTTATAACTTAATTTTTTAATAATAGCAATAAAACTTTTAAGGAAACATATGTAAGGTAAGAGCTGAGAGAGATAAAGACAAACTGGATGGATCTAAAATACAGACATGAGGGAGTTGGGAAGCACATTTCTGGAAAGAAGTCAGACTACAGAAAAAGAAACGAGTGCACTGATGGCAATGCTGGATTCTGCCTTAACTCTCTGGTCCTGGAAAACAGTAATAGTTAAAGAAGTTACTTCACCTTTTGTGTTCCAGAGTATGTCTTATTGAAAAGAAACACCATTCCCCACATGACTTAGATCAGACTCATAGATGCCCCATTTTTCTACCTATGACAAGGCTGGACACAGAGCCTCCAAATTCCCATTCTTTCCCTCATAATGACTAGCTGACTGTTTCATCCCTACTCATAAGTCAGGGGGGAAAATGCTTTTTTAACCATATATTGATTACATTTCCTTTCTCCAGGCCGCTGACTTTTGATTCACCCTCAGCCTGAGCCAGTACAGGACCTCTTCTTAATGCTCCTTCTGACAATATGTTAACTAATCTCAGAGTAGCAGTCTCTGATCTACTGTCTTTTCACAACCACTCTCACTCATCCTATCTCCCAACCTGGTTCTTCCTGGTCTTGTTTCCTCTAAAAGCAAAGACCTTTTCTGACTAATCTTTGTGATGCTCACAGAGCTTATGGCCCAAGCATTCTCTCTATTACAACAGTTTCCCTTCTCCTGTTGCAGGAGTCTCCTTCCTCCCTCTTACGATGAAGTATCTCTTTATGCAAGTCTGGTTTTGTTTTTCTCTGATACTAATAAAAAGTTCAAGGAGTGAAGATCAACTCTAGAAAGGAGCTAAGGAAAAAAGTTTCTCAGCAGAATTGAAGTCAGCACATAGATTGATGTGCAGGGAAGAGAGCGAAGCTTACAACGTTATTGAGATTTCAAACTGATGTCAGAAAAAGCATGCCCATTTCCCACATATAACACAAGCCTTCTTGGATCCCTTGATACAAAGCAAGGCTAGATGATGGTTCAACCTAAGATGGGAAGAGGGAAGGCATAACAGTGGTCAAAGGAAACACAAAGTTAGGGCTGTAGGATAGACATGCAGTCTACAGATGAGGGATGGCAGAGAGAGCACCTGGAAGATGCGGTAGGCCCCCTTTATTCCCGGGAACATGTTCCAAGACCTGTGGTGGATGCCTAAAACCACAGATAGTCCTGAACCCTATACATACTGTATGTGTGTGTGTGTATAATTTTAATTTATAAATTATGCAAAGTAAGAGATTAAAAATAATAATACAATTAAACATTTATAACATTATACTATTACTAGGGGCCCGGTGCACAAAATTCGTGCACTGGGTGTGTGTGGGGGGGAGAGTGTCCCTCAGCCCAGCCTGCCCCCTCTCACATACTGGGAGCCCTCAGGCGTTGACCCCCATCACCCTCTGATCGCCTGATCGGCCCCTTGCCCAGGCCTGATGCCTCGGCCAGAGGTGTTAGGCTTGGACAGGGGACCCCCATCTCCCCCCGATCACTGGCTCTGGCCCCCGCCCAGGCCTGAGGCCTCTGGCCCAGGAATCATGCCTGGGCAGGGGACCCCCATCTCCCTCTGATCGCTTGCTCCACCCCCCGCCCAAGCCTGACGCCTCTGACCC
Source organism: Myotis nattereri (assembly GCF_964212035.1). NCBI lineage: Eukaryota > Metazoa > Chordata > Mammalia > Chiroptera > Vespertilionidae > Myotis > Myotis nattereri. Next base: position 76,989,478 of record NC_138077.1, read on the forward strand.
AGGCTTCAGGCCTGGGCAAGGGGACCATCATATCCCCCCAATCCCCGGCTCCGCCCCCCACCCAGGCCTGATGCCTCGGCCAGAGGAGTTGACCCTCATCACCCTCTGATCACCAATCACCGGATCGGCCCCTTGACCAGGCCTGAGGCCTCCGGCAGAGGTGTCAGGCCTGGGCAGGGGACCCCCAGCTCCCCACGGTTGCAGGCTCCGCCCCTGCCCAGGCCTAACGCCTCTGGCCTAGGCTTCCGGCCCGGGCAGCGGGGACCTGCAGTGGCAGCGGGGGGTGCCGCGATCGTGGGCTTCGCTTTAGGCCCAGGCAAGGGACCCCTAGCTCCTGGGACTGCCAGCTTCGACTGTGCCCAGCTCCCATCGCTGGCTCCACCCCTACTTCCTGCTATCACTGGCCAGGGCGGCAAAAGTGCCTGATTCTCCAATCCTGGCTGGGGGGCAGGGCAAAGGCGGCCCCAGGGCCGCCTTTGCCCTGCCCCCCAGCTCTTAGCTCCCCCCTGGGTTTCCGATCACTGTCAGTGGCAGGGGGCTTCTTCCTGCTTTCCCTTTCGTCTCCCTGCATTGTGCCTACATATGCAAATTAGCCGCCATCTTGTTGGCAGTTAACTGCCAATCTTAGTTGGCAGTTAATTTGCATATAGCCCTGATTAGCCAATGAAAAAGGTATCACCGTACGCCAATTACCATTTTCCTCTTTTATTAGTGTAGATAAGATTAAATGAATGTGCTCATGTATGCTCTCTCTCTATCTTTCTTTTTCTCTCTCTTTCATTCTCATAAGAGATCTGTTAACCAAGATGGCAACCAGGTGACTAAGGATATGGAGCATATACAGTGAGGATAGGCTGGACTAAGGGAAGATTCACATCCTGGGTGGGACAAAGTAGGAGAGCCTGAGATTTAATCACACTACTCACAACGGCATGAAATTAAAACTTACAATTTGTTTGCATCTGGATTTTTTTCACTTAATATTTTCAGACCATAATTGGTCACAGGTAACTGAAGTTGGAGGTGAAACTGTGGCTAGGGTGGGACTACTATACTGTGCTGAATGTTAAAGCAACACCATCGCAAAAGTCAAAATCCAAACTGTCAGCTTTTGTTGATGAAAATAACTGTCCATCCTCTACTTCCAGGTATACCTCACAACAGCAACCTTAATGAAAGCTTCATCGTGAGTGGAATCTGAAGCTGCACAGGAGCCATAAGGAAGAACACCTTTTCAGCTACAATCCCTATGATCTTACTTCTCAGTAAAAGTGGTGAAGCTTTAGGTGCAGAAAACTAAGCTTTTCCTACTGCTGCTCATTGAACACTGACTCCACAGGAGTGTTTCTGATCTTTTTTCCTGAGGCACTAACTCTAGAAAATGGGACATAGAAGCCAGCTTTTAATGACAAGCATTTGCAACAATCAAGGTAAACCCATCATTATCCATCCCTATTATTATCATCCTTAGTAATATTAACAACAATTGCAGCAGAACTTTTATGTTCGGATGTAGTGGATTAGCCTCAAGCAGCAATTCAAAGCAATTAGATAGGAAGAGATGCTATTCTTGGTAGGATGCATAAGTAGGAAGGATGGTTGTCATAATATAGCTAATAATTCCAAAAAAAATATCCATTTCATGTACTTATGTTTTTATGTCCTTAAAGTTTATTATAAATGATAGATGTAAGTAAAAATCTGTTCACTGCAGATTATTTACATTTTGAAAATTTGAAAATATCCAATTTGGGTTAGTTTAAAATTTTAATATATTCATAAAAATTCATCATATATATGCCCTAAATCTATATTTAGAATCTTGATAGATACATAGATATAGATATATACATGAAAGGATAGCTGCAATAAGTTGTTGAGAGTGAAAAAGCAAGTTACAGGACAAGCTGAGATAGGCACACAGAGATGTATTCCAAAAAAATTGACAATGAACCAGGGATTGTGGCTCCTTCTAAAAAACAGATTATGGAGTGCAGAGGGATAAGAGTATGACATCAATTTTTTTTTATATATTTCCATATTCTCTTTTTTCAATAAATGAGTGCTGTTTTATAATTTAAAATATCAATTTTAATATAAAAATAAATGCTAGGAACAGATAAATATTCTCTGAAAAGGTGGCCAGTTTTTTTTCCAACATGGCAACACTTCAATAGAGTGAATGAAGGGCGGCATATAAAATATGAAGCTGCTTTGCAATCCTTAGAACAGTTAAAGCCCCAAATAGTGAGGACACATAAGACTTTGGGAAAACCAGCAACACGAGGATTTAAAAATACCCTTTGAACTATGCTTCAATCTATGCAATAAAAGCCACTAGCACTCATGATTAGGAACAATACACTATCAGAATTTTCTGTCACATTTAGAAATGTGCTGCCTTTATTTTCTTTAATCTCATTTTGTTATTTATGATTCTACTGCTTATGCACGTGCACATTAACCCCTCAGACCTCATTAAGAATTTCAAGAGAGCAACAACTGAATTTTTAACAAGCATGGGCCCCTTCTGAAGGAAAGACCCTATGCGAATGTACGTGTCGCGCACCCTCAAAGCAGGCCCTGGATTTCAAGAGAAATACAAGAAGTTGTCACAGTGTCAGGTTTGTGGAACATGTGGGAATTTAGAGTCTAGGAATAAATGAAACATGTGCGGGAAACAGGCTGAGCTCTTCTGTATAAAGAGCATCTAAGTGTCTGAATACTGCAACCACAGTGAGTAGGACATTTATTGCATACCTATTTATTTTGTTGTTTGCTTTTTAGTTTGTTTTTCAATAAGCTATTTCATTGGTAATGAGCATAAAAGGCACAAGTGGATGTTTATTTTTTTAAATAGGCTTTTAAGTTCTGTTTCTCAAGGAAATTGATGATGCACATGTAATTTGTGATGTGTTTGTCAGTGTTTACCATCTACAATGGGGCCATGGTGATTTCATGGACTGAAAACCAGAAGATGTCAGAATCTGCTGAAGAATTATCAGCATCCACTTCAAGAGTTAATAGCTATTTTAAGAAAAATTGCTCAAAGACAATCATTTAACATATACAGCTGTACAACTCTATCAAGCATAACTTTTCATTAAGATCAAAAGATTATGCTTATAAATTAATTTCACTTATTTTTGTGAACCCATGAGATGTGAAATAATCACTATTAATGGGCTGGCTCTATTCACTGTAAAACTTTGTAAATAGTTAAAGTTTGCCACTTATATATCAGTATTATCATATACTGTAAGCAGAAAATCAATTAACTCCAATAATGGTTTAATAATTTCACCCAAATCATGGAATCAAAAATGAAGCTTTTGTAAGTTTTTTCTGACAAAGATGAAATATTTGGCCTTGTTTTTAATCAACTTTACTGAAGTATAGCTTAAATATGATAAAATTCACCATTTTAATTGTATTGATGAATTTTGACACATGATGCACCACTGCCACAATAAAGATATAAAACATTTTCATCATCCCATACCATCTGCTATTAGCCCTTAGTAGTCAACCTCTTGGCCTCAGAAAAACACTGACCTGCTGTCATTACAGATTAAAATTTTATATAAAGAGAGTTATATAATATATACTCTTTTGTATCTGAATTCTTTTACCCAGTACTTTTTAAGATTCATTTATGTTGTTGCATATTCAATTAGTTTGTTTTTTTGTTACTGAGTACTATTCTATTGTGTGAATATACCATGATTTTTTTAGCTATTTATCTGTTGACATGTGGGTATTTTCAATTTGGGACTATTATGATACAAGCTGGTATGATCTTTGCTGCTCAGACCTTTCTGTGAACATGTTTTCTTTTAAATACCTAGGAGTGGGATTTCAGGGTCATGTGTTTAATGCATGTTGAATTTTATAAGAATCTGACAAAATATTTTCCAAAATATTTTCCTACTCCTACAAGCAATGAATGCAACTTCTAATTGCTCTACATCTTTGCCAACACATAAAAAAATATTTTATCATTGTTTGAAATACATAGTTATAGCTCATTGTGGTTTTCATTTTCATTATTCTGGTGACTAATTATGCCCAGAACATTTTTGTGTGCTTATTGAACATTTATTTATCTATTTTGTGAAGTGTATTTTCAAATATTTTGCCAAATTTTGTTGGGTGTTTATCTATTCAGTATAAAGTGCTGTTTTTGTTATAGCCTAGATATAAGTCCTTTTTCATATAAATGTATTACAAATATTTTCCTAGTCTATGAAAATATAAAGTGGTTTATAATATATGCAAAGTGGTGTGCAACCGCAACCATCATCATTATATAATTTAGAATATTTTCATCATCCCCAATGAAACTCTGTACCTATCAACAACCATGCCCCATTTTTTTCTTCCCCTTACTCTGGCAACCACTAAACTATTTTCTGTTTCTGTGGAGTTGCCTATTCTAGACATTTCATATAAATGGGATATTATAACATGTGGTCTTTTGTGATTGATATTTTTCACTTAGAATAATATTTTCAAGTTTATCCATGTTGTAGCATTTTTTAGTACTTCATTTATTTTTGTCTATATATATAAAAGCCAAGTGACCTGAATGGAGGAACGACTGAATGACCTGAACTACCAGAATGACTGGAACAACCAGTTGTTATGATGCGCAATGCGGCAGCCATCCGGCCAAATTGAGACCTTGATCTGCCACTCCCAAACCTCCTGTGGCCCCTCCACCTGGCTGGCCCAGCCCCCCCACCCTGATTAGGTGTGGGGCTGGCTGGCCAACTGCCTGCGGCCCCTACCCCAAGCCAGCCCAGCCCCCCACTAGTTCCCCCCACCCCAATCAGGGGTGGGGCCAGCAGCCAAACTCCCACATCCCCTCCCCACTGCTGGCCCAATCGGCCCCCATCGGAATGGGCCAGCCAGACCCCACCTGTACACAAATACATGCACCAGGCCTTTAGCTATCAAATAATATTTCATTGTATGGTTATGCCACATTTTATTTATACATTTCTCAGTTAATAGAAATTTTATGGGGGTTTTTTCTACTTTTTGGTATTATATATGCTGCTGCTATGGACAGACATGTATAGTTTATATGTGGACATGTATTTTACTTTATTTGGGGTATATACCTATGAGTGGAATTGCAATATGTTAACTCTCCATTTAACATTTTAAGGAACTATCAAACTGTCTTCCAAAGAGGTTCCAGTGATTCCACTTCTGAGAATATATCAGAAGAAATGCAAAACATTAATATGAAAGAATGTATGAACTTTTAAGTTCATTGCAGCATTATTTACAAAAGCTAAGACATGGAAGTATCTCAAGTGCCCATCAATAGATGAGTGGATAAAGAAGATGTGATACATACATAGTGGTACAATGGAATATTACTCGGCTATAAAAAAGATGGAAATCTTTCCCTTTGGGACAGCATAGATAGACTGAGAGGGTAATATGCTAAATGAAAAAAGTTAGTCAGAGAAAGAGAAATACCTTATGATTTCACTTATATGTGGAAACTAAAGAACAAAATAAATGAAAAAACAAAACAGAAATACACTCATAGGTACAGAGAACAAATTTACAGTTGCCAGAAAGGAGGGACATTGGGGCACTGGTTGAGAAAAGTGAAGGGACCTTTCAGATTGTTAGCACAGATTGTTATTTACAAAATAGTAATGGGGATATAATATACAGTATAGGGAATATGTCAGTAATATTTTAATAAATATGTGTAGTACCAGGAGGTACTGGAAATGTCACGGAGAATACTTTGTAAAATATATGATTGTCTAACCACTATACTGTGTAACTAAAACTAATTCAAAATAATATTGAATGTATAGAATGTATAGAAAAAGAATTCTAGAAGTTTATACAAATTAAACTAATAGAATATTTATATTATTTGTCTTTCTACATGGACATAGAGTTTTTGATCCTTTATATGCATCTGTTTTAAACAATACACTTACCAAAAATAGATCCAATAAATAGATGAAATAGGGAGGGAGACCCAACTAATATAGACACTGTTCTTAAAATAGCGAGTTAACAATAGAGAGGTCTATCTGGTGAAGAGTGAACTCCCTATTATTGGAAATGCCCAAGTGATAGATTAAAAACAACCAATCATACCTACTAGTACAGTCAAGGAGACTTCAGCATTATATACAGAACTAGAGGCCCAGTGCACAAAATTCATGCACTGGGGGTGTGTTCTTCAGCCAAGTCTGCACCATCTCCAATCTGGGACCCCTCAAGGAATGTCCAACTGCCCGTTTAGGCCCAATCCCACCAAGACTGCTGACTCCCAAACACTCACCTGCCTGACTGCCTAATTGCCCCTAACTGCTTCTGCCTGCTAGCCTGATCACCCACTAACCACTCCCCTGCCAGCCTGATAGACACCTGACTGCTCCCCTGCCAGCCTAATCAACACCTGACTGCTCCCCGGCCGGCCTGGTCACCCCCAACTGCCCTCCCCTGCAGGCCTGGTCCCCCACAACTGCCCTCCTCTGCAGGCCTGGCCCCCCTAACTGCCCTTCCCTGCTGGCCATCTTGTGTCCACATGGGGGCAGCCATCTTTGACCACATGGGGGTGGCCATCTTGTGTGCTGGAGTGATGGTCAATTTGCATATTGCCTGTTTATTATATAGGATTTGAATATGTGACCTCTAAGAAAATGTATACTAAGATAATAAGTTTTAGTGAGATTCAATTTTCTATCATCTAAAATTTTTTGCCTAATTTTATGCCATCTGTGAAATAAAACTACAAATCTAAATTATATATTTACACTTACATATAAATGTACAGGTACATTCTAAAAGGGATGCTGCTTTCACTTCCTGAATAGAATTGATTTGTTTGTGTGTGGGTATGTGTGATTATGTACAATATATATAATGTTATGTGTGTATAAAGACATTTTTTTCTCATACTCTTATCCATAGCACAAAGTGCATATTATTTCTAAAAGAAAAACAATACTGTGAACCAAAAAATTTAATTTAAAATTATCATCTTGTTTTCAAAAGAGTAAGAGGAAAAAAACTTTTTTCTTAATAAATATAGAAACTTCTAAAAATATGGGTTTTAAAATAAAAATACTAGTATACCATAAGGCACTGCATTAAAAAAGGGTTATAAGCAATGAAAGAATTCACTCTCATGAAAACATAGCTTCTGATCTCAAACACCAAAATAGAAACCAAAATTTTAAAAAAGAGATGCTAGTTGCTAAGAAGGCTGTTTTAGTTCCCTGAATGTATTCAACGCTGTGAAAGAAATATGAATATAGTCTGGCCTTACATCGTCTGAACTTTGCTGATTGCACTATATGGAAAGATGCATCTGTTCTTCTCTTGAAAAAGATAGCAGAGTCTTTAAAAGGATACTCAAGGAATCTGCAGGGGTTCTGGGGTAGAGCTGGTAAGCACAGACCTTGGTGCACGTGACTGCTGGGTGCTGTGAGTGCCACACACCCTGCTAATAGTCACCAATACCATCTCTGAAGCATGGAAACTGACGCTTCATTTAGTGCTAACGGCAGCTGCATTTCAAAACCAGATATTACTGAAGACAAATGGATACTTTGGCCTGAAATATTGAGCTTTTACAAAAGCATTTCTCCCCTAAGCTGAGGCTTGTTTGTCTGTTTACCTTTAAGAAAAAAAAAACAAACAATAAAACAAGTCTACTCTCTGTAATTTCTTTAAAATAAAATGAATAAGTTCAATAAAATGAGAAGTCCATGAGGAGTTTTGTGGGGCCAGAGCTTTATTCAATTTAAAAATGTATTTTCACCCTGGCCAGCGTGGCTCAGTTCGTTGGAGCATTGTCCTATACATCAAAAGATGGTGGGTTCGATTCCCAGTCAGGGCACATACCCAGGTTGTGGGTTTGATCTCCAGGGCGTGTGCAGGAGGCAACTGACCCATACTTCTCTCTCACATATCTCTCTCTCTCTCTCTCTCTCTCTCTCTCTCTCTCTCTCTCTCTTTAAAATCAATTTTAAAATTTTCAAAAGTATTTTCTCACAAACATGTCAAACTCGCGGCCAGCAGGCTACCTGCCTCATTCAAAATACTGGTATACCACAAGGCATTGCATTAAAAAAGGATTATAAGCAATGAAAGAAATTCACTCACATGAAAAGGTAGTTATTTAAAAGAGGCATGCAGCCCTCCCGCCACAAGTTTGAAATGCTTGGGAGTTCCCATCAAGATGGTGACATAGGTAAATGCAATACTTTAATACTCACACAGTCACATCAAAATTACAACTAAACTACAGAACAATCAACATTCAGAACCATCTGAAATCTAGCTGAACAAAAGTCCTACAACTAATGATATAAAAAAGAAGCCACATCAAGGCTGGTAGGAAGGGCCAAAACACAGAACAAACTGGCCCCAGACCCATGTATGGTGGATAAAAATCAGGAGAAATATTTCAGAGCAGTGCTCCCTAGTTGAGGAGTAAGGGGTTCCAGCTCCACACCAGGCCCTCCAAAATCAAGGTTCTAGTGCAGGGGTGGGCAAACTTTTTGACTTGAGGGCCACAATGTGTTCTTAAACTGGACCGGAGGGCCGGAACAAAAGCATGGATGGAGTGTTTGTGTGAACTAATACATGTTAACACTGCTGCTGGTGAAGGAGCGGAGGGGAGAGCAAGAGAACCCTCTGCTCTTTCGGCTCCGCGGGCCGGATAGAACAGCTGAACGGGCCGGATCCGGCCCGCGGGCCGTAGTTTGCCCACGGCTGTTCTAGTGCCAGGAAGAAGTCCCCATAACTTCTGGCTATAAAACCCAACTGGAATTGTGGCTAAGTGAGACAGAGGGCTGTTGGAGTCCCAGGCATTCCTCTTAAAGACACTGCACATGGACTTACTAGGATCCACTGCCTCTAGTGCTGGGGCACCAGGGACATACCGGGAGGAACTGAGTTGTCTGGCATCAGTTGAGAGCTGGAGGAACAGCTTTCTCCCAGAGAAAAGTGCTGGCAGAGGCCATTGTTCCTTTACTGGGCCCTTCCCAAACAGTGTCAGCAAGCTGGTATCATATTTGCATCTCTATCAACCTGGATTTAATGTTAGCTCTGCCCTGGTGATTCCATGAGACTCCACCCCAACCAACTCATGGGTCTGGTTCATGGGTCAACACTCAACCGCTGAGCAACACCAGTTGGGCAGGTCAGTACCATTTTAGAGAAAAACCCAGACTTTAGCTATAATAACACTATAAAGGGAAAATTTAAAATATTATCAAACACAATTTTATAAACCCATGCTATTTAAGAAGAGGATATTTTACCTCAACTCTCTAAATTTACTCTTAATATTTATTAGATTTACTTGATCTTCCATAAAATCATGGAACAAATAATAGGGAATACCACATAAATGGTACGACACAGATAGCAACCAGCCAAAGAAGGTCCCACAAAGTGAAACATGCTGAGTAGTTACACATACACAAAAGAGAATGGCTTAGGTCCAGGGGTGGGCAAACTTTTTGACTCAAGGGCCACAATGGGTTCTTAAACTGGACCAGAGGGCCGGAAAAAAAGCATGGATGGAGTGTTTGTGTGAACTAATATAAATTCAAAGTAAACATCATTACATAAAAGGGTACGGTCTTTTTTTTTGTTTGTTTTATTCATTTCAAACGGGTCGGACCCGGCCCGCGGGCCGTAGTTTGCCCACAGCTGGTTAGGAATTAGGGACTTCTAGAAGTCAAGAAGGCTGGAATCTGGAGGATGAGGGGACAATGGGGGGATAAAGACACAACTGTAATACCTTAATCAATAAAAAATTAAAAATAAAGAAGGCTGGAATCTTAGATTTCTTTCTTTCTTTATGAAATAATTTGTATGCTCATCTAAACTATATTGAGCCTCTGAATTTTTTGAAGGTATATTATAATTTTCAGATTTCTTTAACAAGAAATATATAAATGTATCAGTTTATTAAATGAGTTCACTCAGAAAAATATAGAACAAATCTAATTGTTTCCATGACTGACCCCTCAACTTGACCTGCTCCGCCCCTAGATGATACAGTACTAAAACCTACAGCTCTTTAGTAAGTTTGGGGCAGCAAAAAGTCTTGTCTAATATAATGATAAAACTTGCAATCTATCATCTAATTCAAATGTTTCCTTCTCTCCAACCAAGGACAACTTTAGGAGCAGAACTGTGTTGGAAACTTCATCTCTGTTTTCTCACCTTGCTCTGCTTCCTTAACCTGCTTAACCAGACTGAATCTTGCCCCTCTAATGTTGGGTCAGGGGAAATCAAGGGAAATAGAGTCCCAAAGTTCTCATTTGACAGAAGCTGGGCATTGTAGATTTCAAAGGTTGTCTTTCTTTCTTGTAGGGAGTAGCTTGCCTGGTGACTAGGGGTTATAGGACAGTGATAATTCAAAGCTTTTTTCAAGAAATTTATTAAAGCTTGTATAATTGCCCTGTGAAGTGGGTACCTTGATCACTGGAAATTATGGAAGGTATGCCCCAAGTAGGAAGCACATTTTCTAACAGTTTCTTTGCCACGGTGAGGGCACCAATCTTTCAGCAGAGGAAGGCTTACTAGTAAACCCATTTGGGAAGCATACATGCAATAACAAGAACTTATTAATAACCCAGTCTAGGTAGCAATGTGATACTCAAACTTAAATCTCCAAATTCCCTTGGTCCCAGTGTTGCCTCTGGCTTTGTGAAACATAGACTCACTCCATAAGAGACCAGTGCCCATTGGTATACAACTTTCTGCTGATCCCTTGTTAGCCCATGCTAATATGACCCACTACTGTAAGTCTTTAATGTCTTATGCTAAAGCCAACAAGTTAAAGAATCTCTCCAGACCTCATTTCAAAGGATCCTGTTGGCCACAGCCTAGAGCCTGGTGATTGTGTATTCTGAAAACATCATCAGAGAAAAACAGCTCTCAAGCTCCATTGGAAGGGACCTTACAAAACATTATTTCCCTAAAGTTACTGACCACTGATGCTACTGCAAAACTAGAGAGCATTGAGCCTTGGATAAACATCTCACAGTGATAGAGGGCTCCACCTGACATCTGGTCCCGTATAGATGCTGGAGACCTCCAAATCAACTTGACCAGGAAGAGAAGCAGCTGACATCAAAGTAGACAGCTTCTGCCCAAGAGGCTTCCAGATCAGAACTTCATGCTTTAAACATGAAACTCTGTCTTATTCTCTTTCCTTTATGCTGGTATTGACTGGAGAAGATAGGCAGGTAACCTATTGTTGGATTTGTCATCAAAGATTCCAATACAGCTTGGCCAGTGTGACTCAGTGGTTGAGTGTTGACCTACGAACCAGGAGTTCATGGTTCCATTTCGGATCAGAATACATGCCTGAGCTGTGAGCTTGGTCCCCAGTCGGAGGCATGCAGCAGGCAATCAATCAATGATTCTCTCTCATCATTGATGTTTCCATCTCCCTCTAACTCTCCATTCCTCTCTAAAATCAATAAAATATTTTTTTAAATATTCCAATCTATCCATGATGCCAGAGACCTCCTGGTCCTCCCTGCGACCAATTATTTTTTTCTATTCCCAATGTTCAACTTTTATAACCAGAACAAACTGTGCCTTGTTTTTACCTTTCTTTGATTATAACTGTAAACACCCCAATTAGACACAAAAAAACATCTGTAAATCTTAACATACTGCATCCCCACGTTTTCATTGTTACCTAGAATCAATTCTCTAGCTCAGATCTGTCCATACTCCCTAAAAGATCTCACCAGCAGCAGCCATCTTTGCAAGGTATTTAGAATAACTCTTTATTTCAGGCCAGGAGATTTTCTTCCTGTCTACCTTAAAAACCTAACCAATCCCTAGATTAAATGGGTAAATGCAGCAATCCCTATGAGTGAATTAATTCAGTACCACCTAAGGGAAATTGTTGTGTCTTGAGGGTTTGTCATTATCTGTAGTGGTTATTCTTCTTCTTGGGCCTATGAATCCCTAGATAGCTGTCCTTCTACCAAACAATGCCATTTAGGTTACCTAACTGTGCCCTTAACTTTCCACAAATGAAGACATTTCATTGATTGCCCTGGATTGACATAGTTGGGTTAAAAAGAACACACCAGGAGGCATTCATGACTCAGGATTCACCTTTGGAAAAGCCCTACTGCCCTGGTTAGAAGTAAATGTAAAAGTAGATATTATCAGAAAGCTCTCCTAACTCTTGAAGATATTACAGAATCTATTGGTAGGACCATAGCTGCCCAACAAAAATACTTAGACTTTCTGGCCAAAGTTGTTTTTTTGTTGTTGTTGGGGTTTTTTTGTAAATATATTTTTATTGATTTCAGAAAGAAAGGGAGAGGAAGAGAGAGATAGAAAGATCAACAATTAAAGAGAATCATTGATCGACTGCCTTCTGCACTCCCCACACTGGGGATGGAGCCTGCAACTCGGGCATATGTCCTGACCGGGAATGGAACTGTGACCTGTGGTTCATAGGTCAACGCTCAACCACTGAGCTATACCAGCTGGACCAAAGTTGTTTTTGATAATAGAACAGCTCTTGATTGTCTTTCAGTTGACCAAGGTATCTGTGGTATGAACAATACCACCTGCTATACCTAGATTAACATTTCTAGCAAAGTCTAAAGTCAGTTACCTAAAAGATTGAACAAGCTAGTTGGCTTAAAACAGTAACTCTTTCCATGGGATCTTTCTTTGACTTATTTGATTTTTATTGGTTTGGGTTTTAGGAACCAAGGATCTAAACATAGGGATTATCCTGTTCAAAATAATCATAGTAATCTCCCAGTGTACTGAGTTCTCTCAAAAGCTTTAAATATATGTTCACATCCACTAACCACAAAGCAAATGATTTTCTTAAGGCTGGAATACCAGAACAGGAACACAGAAGACAACCAATTTAAAAATTGTGACCCTAAAGTCGTGGTTTGTGAAAATTACAGAGATTAACCAGAAACAGTAATGAACTATGAATAGCACACAGAGTTTCAACAAAATTTCACAAAAGCTGTGAGAATTACAGAGCAGGAGCTGATAGAGGTGCTAATGTATAAATTTTGATCGCATCCCTCAGTTTAGCTGACAGTCTGCCCCAAAAGGGGTAAATTGTCGAAAGACTAAAGGCCCAAAGTGGAGTCACTTATGTTAGGCTCCATGGCAGCAAACCAAAACTTAATACCTACTTACAGTTTAACCTTCCCCAGGAATGTGACCTTTAGCCAGCCAATCTGGAATTCCCTGGTCAACACATGGAGGAAATCCCCAACAGACCCCTCCCAGTCCCCTTAAGATGGCAACTGTCCTAAGACAAATCATGCTTTGCTGATTCTTTCTTTCCTCTCCCTTTCTGCCTTTAAAAAGTATTTCCATGCTGAAACTGGTTTGGCTCAGTGGATAGAGCGTCGGTCTGTGGACTGAAAGGTCCCAGGTTCGATTCCAGTCAAGGGCATGTACCTGGGTTGCGGGCACATCCCCAGTAGGAGATGTGCAGGAGGCAGCTGATCGATCTTTCTCTCTCATCGATGTTTCTAATTCTCTATCTCTCTCCCTTCCTCTCTGTAAAATATCAATAAAATATATTTTTAAAAAGTATTTCCTTTGCTGCAGCTCAGTGTTGGATGAGATGCTGCCTGACTCAAATCATTGAATAAAGACAACTTGATTTTTAAATGTACTTCTTTGTGGCTTTTGTTGTTAGCACAATCATGTTCTAAACTATACCAAAATATACAATTCTCAAAATTAAAACTGTTTTGTGCAGCTTTGAAAAATAATCAAATATGTTTAATATTAAACCTCAACTTTAATATAAAACTTCATTTTATAAAGAATTAATTCATTTCCTGGCACCTGAGTTCAATTTAGCTGTTGAAAATAATAATATTTTCATTATTTTCTTAAAGTTTTTACATTTCAAGGGGAAAAAATAGTACTCTTAATAAACCGAAATGTGATACCAAGTACCATTGTTTAGGAAATATGAAGTCTCTTTCCTGGTAGATGTTTTCAAGGTGAACTTTTTCTCTTGAGTAACCATATTTGAAATGCTCACTCTCCCATACACTTAGGTTTGTAAAAACCTAACTATTCTAAGTTAAAGCAAAGCAAGTATGCAAGTAAATATTTATATATCTGTTCTCATTTTCCAGAGCCCTAAGTCCAGGAAAGTATCATATGAGAAAACTGTCAGGACAAAGTTTCTTTTTTAATGAGACAAGATTTTTATTTTATGATCCCTGCCATTTTCAGTAATTCTTCTTCCAAAGGCTATTCTTTCTTTAATAAATTTAGTGTCATAATCTCTATATACATGTAACACACTTCCAGTCTTTATTATTTCCCATAGACAACATGATTAATGTTCTTCTCAACTATCAGTGACTTGCAGTGCAAATGCCAAACATTCCACTTCACATCTCAACCCACCAGGGACAAGCTGACTCTTTGTCATCTGATTTTTTTTTTAATTCTTTGCCTGGGGATGATCTATTGTTGCTCAGTGTTTAAGATTATTTCAGTTTACATTGAAATGAGTAATGCAAACCATTGAATAGTTTGTAACAGTCCTAGTATATTTAGCTTTATAGAATTAGCTCATTTTCATGTCTAATGAAATACCATTTTTTTTCTCCAGATTGTAACTAAAAACATATAGAAGATGATTGTCTTAAAACAGTTGGAGTGTTGTCCCTTACACCAATAGATTGTGGGCTCAATTACTCCACATACCTTGCTTACAGGTTCTATCCCAGTGAGGGCGCATAAGGAAAGCAACTAATCTATGTTCCTCTAGCACATTCCTCTCTCTCTCTCTCTCTCTCTCTCTCTCTCTCTCTCTCTCTCTCTCCCCCCCCCTTCCTTCCCCTCTCTCTAAAAAAAAATCAATAAAAAAATATCTTCCTGTGAGGATTAGAAAACAATAATGATAACAATAATTAAAAGTCCTTAAGCTCCTCTTAAAATTAATATGTTTTGTGCCTACTGTGAAAAACTGAAGCATGGAGAAGTACAATGCCCTAAATGGCTAAATCAGAACTAATACTTAGACCAAGTGTTGCAGAATCCAGTCTACCAATGTGTTTTACTTGACATGCTAAGTGTTTTATTTTTTTATTGAATTTATTGGGGTGGCATTGGTTAATAAAAGTATATAGGTTTCAGTTGTACAATTCTATAATACATCATCTGTGCATCATACTGTGTTTGCACCACCCCAAGTTAAGTCTCCTCCCACCACCATTTATCCCCCTAGGTCCTCTTCTACCTGCCCCCGCCCTGCTTTCACTCTGGCAATCACCATACTGTTGTCTGTGTAAAATGTTTTAAAAACAATTTTATTGTAATTGTATTTCAGTAGGGATGAACTCTCCTAATTGACAGTCTTCACCACTTTCTATAATTAGCCAGCCATTTTACACATTTCTATTACCTAGCTGTTTCACAAAGGCATTTCAGTTTTCAACACCTAATTTATAAAGCGTTAGAAGTCTTAGATTAAAAGGACGTTAGAGTTTAAAGGATCTTAGAAATATATTGTTCAACCTCCTAACTTTACTAATGAGGCACGGATAAATGATTTGCTCAACATTAAATTAGTAGCTGAGTAGCAGGAAAATCAAATTTCTCACTCCTGATACTGCTCTTTCATTAAAACACTTCATTCTCCAAGCCTGAACTCTAAAATTTTCCTCTTACATAATGTAAGTCTCAAGAGAGTAGGGCTTTTAGGTCCTATGAAAGTATGTATTCCTGAAGCCTAAAACCGTGAGAAAAATTTAATAAGCAGTCATTTTTTGTTAATTAAATGAGTAATGAGTGCTTAGTCAGAAGTACTGTGAGAAATAAGAGAATTAATATTAATAGACTTAGGCTACTTGTCAGGTACTTCATATACGTGGCTACATTTAATCCTTCCAAAAACAATGCAGGAGAGAAATTATTGTCCCATTTTATAGATGAGACAACTGAAGCTAGTAGGTGACAATAGGCAGTTTGCCTGATCCTAAAATCTTGTACTCTTTTCATTACAATATTGCATAGCTGTAACAAAGAACTTGGTAGGGCCAAATATAAAATTCTTGGAATTAACATACTGATTATTTCTAGGCAAGCTAAAACATAAGAGCCCTTATAATATCAGAAACATTATGCTAAGCATTTTATAGTTTAATACTATGTATTAACTACTATTTTTATTCCCACTTTCCAGATGAGAAATTAAGGCACAGAGAAATTTAAAACTTGCTTAACATCACACAACTATGGCGGGGGGGAGTAGGGGGGGAGAATCTAATATGAAACCAAGGAGGTTGGCGTCAGCATCCATGCTCATAATTATTGCCCTAAGCTGGAACATAGCCTAGGATAGCGGTTCTCAAAGTGTGGTTCCCTGATAAGTAGAAGCAACATTACCTAGGAACTTGGTAGAAATGCTATTTTGGGGGGCCCCATGCCAGACCTGTTGAATCAGTCTGTGGGGATGACACAGAGCATGCTGCATTTTAACAGACTCCTATGTGGTTCTGATAGATGCTAAAGTTTGAGAACTGCTAAACAAAGAAATGACATAATCATTTTAAGGTGACCTTAGATTCATCTTTTCATATATAAATTTCTAGAATTATTTTTTCACATGTATATGCTTTTAAAATATATATCAGCCTGAATTGTTTTGTGATTTATTTTTCTAATAAATATGTCATGAGCATTTTCATATATTGATAATATATGTGACATATATTGATAATTTTTTGAGAATATTAACTTTCAGTTTAGCACCTACGACGACTGAATGTTTGTACTCCCACCAAAAAATATTTAGATATTGAAGACCTAATTTTTAATGTGATGATATAAGAAGGTGGGACTTTGGGAGGTAACTAGCTTTAAATGAGGTAATAAGACTGGAGATTCCATAGGATTAGTGCCCTTATAAAAGGAAGAAACCAGAACCTTGTCTTTCTTGTCCAGGTGCAGACATGACAAGAAGGCAGTAGTCTACACACCAGGAAGAGGGTCCTCACAACACAATGAATCTGCTGTCAATTTAACTTGAACGTCCCATGCTATGGTATTTTTTTAATTAAATCTTTATTGTTCAGATTATTATAGTTGTTCCTCTTTTTTCTCCCCATAGCTCCCCTCCACCCGGTTCCCACCCCACCCTCTGCCCTTACCCCCAGCACTCATCCATAGGTGTACGATTTTTGTCCAGTCTCTTCCTGCACCACCTGACACCGCTTTACCCCTGAGAATTGTCAGTCTACTCCCTTTATATGCCCCTGATTCTATTATATTCACCAGTTCATTCTGTTCATCAGATTATTTATTCACTTGATTTTAGATTCACTTGTTGATAGATATGTATTTGTTGTTCATAATTTTTATCTTTACATTTTTATTTTTCTTCCTCTTCTTAAAGGATACCATTCAGTATTTCATATAATACTGGTTTGGTGGTGATGAATTCCTTTAGCTTTTTCTTATCTGTGAAGCTCTTTATCTGACCTTCAATTCTGAATGATAGCTTTACTGGGTAAAGTAATCTTGGTTGTAGGTTCTTCCTATATGTCACTTTTAATATTTCTTGCCACTCCCTTCTGGCCTGCATAGTTTCTATTGAGAAATCAGCTGAGAGTCATATGGGTACTCCCTTGTAGGTAACTAACTGTTTTTCTCTTGCTGCTTTTAAGATTCTCTCTTTGTCTTTTGCTCTTGGCATTTTAATTATGATGTGTCTTGGTGTGGTCCTCTTTGGATTCCTTTTGTTTGGGGTTCTCTGCGCTTCCTGGACTTTTAAGTCTATTTCTTTCACCAGGTAGGGGAAGTTTTCTGTCATTATTTCTTCAAATAGGTTTTCAATATCTTGCTCTCTCTCTTCTTCTGGCACCCCCATAATTCAGATGTTGGTACCCTTGAAGTTGTCCCATAGGCTCCTTACACTATCTTCATATTTTTGGATTCTTTTTTCTTTTTGCTTTTCTGGTTGGGTGTTTTTTGCTTCTTCGTATTCTTGTGATCCTCTAGTCTGCTGTTGGATCTCTGCATAATATGCTTTATTTCAGTCAGTGTTTGCTTAATTTCTAGTTAGTCCTTTTTCATATCCTCCATGGTCTCACTAGATTAAATGAGGGTCTCACTAAATTTATCTGCGGTTTCTAGAAAATCCTTGAAAAACCTTATAACCGTGGTTTTGAACTCTATATCCAGTAGTTTGCTTTCCTCCATTTCTGTCATTTGTGACCTGTTTCTTTGTCTCCACATTTTGGCTGCTTCCCTGGGTTGATAGAGTGGGTTTCTGTGCTAGGTGTCCTATATGGCCCAGTGGCTCAGCCTCCCCAATTACCTGAGGTGGACACTCTTGGTGTACCCCTTTGTGGGCTTTTTGCACAATCTTGTAGTTAAGCCTTGATTGTTGTAGGTATCACTGGGAGGAATTGACCTCCAGGACAATTGGCTGTGAGAATCAGCTGTGTCTACAGTGGGAGAGCTTCTGTGCTGGAGGCACTTTTATGGGGCAAGATTTGCTTTAGCCGGGCTTTAGTGCTCACTGAGCCTGCCCCCTGAGTGTGTCCCTCATGGATCTGAGGAGTTGTAATCTTGATGGTCCCACTCTGACCACTGGGTACACTGGCTCTTGGATATCTAAGGAGGTGCTACTTTAGCCTCTTCCTGAGGCTACCCAGCAGGAGCTATGGAGAGATCTGCAGATTCCTCTTTTTTGTTTGGGGTTTGGACGTGCCCAGATGAGGCCCAGCTGTGAAGCAATGCAAGCTGCTGTGGGACCTTGGGCCTTCTTTTGGATGTTCTGCATCTCTCTGACCCAGCTGCAGTTTATTAGGTAATTTTAGATTTCAAAGGGCCAGGCCATTCATAAGCAAAAGCCTCTGCACTCAGCTTGGGTGGGGCGGGGTCTCAGGGAATCAACAGGGTGGAGCAAACAGCTATGGCTGATCCTCAGCCCTGCCCTAAGAGGCCCGGGTCTCAGTGTCCTGGTAATTCCTGCAAGCACATCTGGAAGAAAGCTGTCCTCGAGTTCCGAGTTCTTCCCACTGCCAGACAGTCCAGTTTCTCCCTGTATGAGTCTGGGTCCCCAGAGACTCTCCCGGAACTGGAGTTAAGAGCAGTCAGGAGCTTGTGTCTCCCTTCCAATTGAAAAAGACAACCGAGTCCTCAGTTTCCAGCCCTTTCCATGTGTGCCTCCGTACCGCTGCACTTTACTTCCGCAGCTCCTCTGAGTCTCAGTGTGCTTTTCTCTTTCCTCCTAGTTGTAGAATTTCCACTCAGCCAGCCTTCCTGTGGTTCTGGATGATGTCCGTTTTGCCTTTTAGTTGTATTTTTTGAAGTGGTAGTGCAAGGCAGCAATTTCAGGTGTTTACTGATGCCGCCATCTTGGTTTCCTCGCTATGGTATTTTTTATAGCAGCCTGCAGTGATTAAGACAATACTTTATCATATGCACAGACCAGAATTTGCTAATAAAGTCTCTACTGTGTCAAGAATCAGCAGGGGCCGAAACCGGTTTGGCTCAGTGGATAGAGCGTCAGCCTGTGGACTGAAAGATCCCAGGTTCGATTCCGGTCAAGGGCATGTACCTGGGTTGCAGGCACATCCCCAGTAGGAGATGTGCAGGAGGCAGCTGATCGATGTTTCTCTTTCATCGATGTTTCTAACTCTCTATCTCTCTCCCTTCCTCTCTGTAAAAAATCAATAAAATATATTTTAAAAAAAAAGAATCAGCAGGGGCCTAAGACTTTACCCTACTTGTAGGCTAACAAGTTAGCCCATTGTTGTTCCATGGATGCTAGCAGAAGACACAAGATTCCTGGGAGAGAGAAAAATACTTCATCACTCAAAGCACACCAGGCACAGGAGCAGCAGTATATTTGCATTGGTTCCCCTTGCTCCTAAGTCCCACAACAGTGTGCCATGGCTCTGAATGATGCCTGCACACAGAGGTTGCGTTACAGGAGAGGAACCCAGGGCCAAAGGGTCAGGGCTTTTAGACACAGAGCCATTGTAGCCAGTGTCTCTCCTCTACAGGAATGTATTATTAAGGTCAGGCTATGGTCACGTTGACCCCCTTTTCTGCCTATGAAATTAATCTTAGAGGAATCTACAGGCAGCAAAATTTCAGACATATGCTGAAGCAATATCTTCACCAATTCAGCTTCTAGGGCAATGGAAACTAAAGAAAACATAAACAAATGAGACTACATCAAAATAAAAAGCTTCTCCACATCAAAAGAAACCATCAACAAAATAACAAGAAAGCCCACTGCATGGGAGAACATATTTGTCAATGTTATATCTCTGGTAAGGGTTTAATCTCCAACATTTTCAGGCAACTCATACAACTTAACAAAAGGAAGATAAACAATCCAATCAAAAATTGGGCAAAGATTTAAATAGATACTTTTCAAAAGAGGACATGTAAGGAAAGTCAAGAGACATATGAAAACATGCTCAAAGTCACTAATCATCTGAGAGATGCAAATCAAAATAACAATCTCACACCTGTCAGAATGGCTATCCTCAACAAATCAACAAATGACAAGTGCTGGCGAAGATGTGGAGAAAAAGGAACCCTCATGCACTGCTGGTAGGAATGCAGACTGCTGCAGCCACTGTGGAAGACAGTATGCATTTCTTCAAAAAAACTAAAAATGGAACTCCCATTTGACCCAGTGATCCCACTTGTAAGAATATATCCCAAGAAACTAGAAACACCAATCAGAAAGGATATACTAATATGCACCCCTATGTTCATAGCAGCACAATTTACAATAGCTAAGATTTGGAAACAGCCTAAGTGCCCATCAGCAGATGAGTGAATTAAAGAACTGTGGTACATCTACACAATGGAATACTAAGCTGCTGTAAAAAGGAAGGAACTCCTACCATTTGCAACAGCATTGATGGACCTGGAGAGTTATGTTAAGCAAAATAAATTAGTCAGAGAAAGATAAATATCACATGATTCACTCATTTGTGGATTATAATGAACAACATAAACTGATGAACAAAAACAGATCCAGAGATAGAGAAGCATCAATCAGACTGTCAAACCTCAGAGGGAAGGTAGGGGAGGGTGGAGGTAATGGGGAGAGATCAACCAAAGGACTTGTATGCATGCATATAAGCATAACCAATAGACACCAGAGGGGTGAGGGCATGAGTCGGGGGTTTGGGGGGGGGGGGTAAGAGGAGAGGAAGGAAACATATGCAATACCTTAATCAATAAAGAAAAGAAAATAAATAAATAAAATAACAACAGAAGGCTATTGAGGTTATAAGTAGAATGACAAAGCAGATTTGCATTTAAAAATGTAGTGAGAAGAGTAAGAGAAAACTACAAGGAACAGGCAGAAAGCAATTGTATTAATCGAGGTGAACATGGCAGGTGATGGAGAGTCAGGGATTAACAACTAGATGGATAATAGTGCCATGCCCTTGAGGTAGGAAATAATAATTCAGTTTTAATTCTATTGGATTGTTGTGTCTAATAGCTTTTTTTATGGGTTTCTGATTTGTTTTTCTCTCTGCCTAGAAATTCTTGCCATCAAATCCATACTATTTACACAGGAGAAAATGTAAAGGACCTATTCCAGGGGTGGGCAACCTTTTTGTGAGTGCGTGCCAAAACCAGCAAAATCTCTGACTCAAAATTGTTCTGCGTGCCAACCCTAATTTTTTGAGAACATGTTATGCCTACTTGATATCTCTTAAGGTGGACATATGTGAAGAACCTTGAAGAAATAATAAAATTCATTTGAGCAACAAAAACACAGTATATGATGATGAAAAATACATTTATTTTTTAATGTACACTGATAGTCCGACAGAAAACTTTATGACTCCGTTTGATATTATCAGCGGGACTTTTGCTGCTGCATCACTGATGACAGAGATTTTACATCAGGTTTATATTTCGTGACCTTCAGAGATATGCACGAGCTACTACTTTCATCTGTCAGGCTACTCCTATTATGAGACTTAACAAAATTCATCACTGAGAACAAAGATTCACAAGTGTATGTGGATGAAAACATGGAGAGTAACAATGTTGCAAAGTTTTTTAAACAGAAAAAATTTTCTGAAATGGCATTCCACGTCCTCAATAGTTCGTTTTCGACACTTTTCTCTGGTACTCCTGTCTCTAATTACTTTTTTTCAATGTTTTCCAAGTGAACTCTAAGGTCAATAAATTTCTGCTTCCAAATTGAGCTACTCTGAAATTCAATCAACTGCATTTCAAAGTCAGTCATGTATGTCTATGGTCTTTAAGATAACTTGTTATGTAAAATTATTTATTTATCTAAGATACACCTACACTGAATTTATCTGAAAAATAAAAAAGTCGATATTAAGAAAAAAATTGTAAATGGAAGATTATAAGAGAGGGTTTCGCGTGCCAGCAAAAGTTACTGGCGTGCCATATTTGGCACGCGTGCCAGGGGTTGCCCACACCTGACCTATTCCTTGTATACAACAATACCTCATTCAGAATGTATGCATTCTGTATGTGATATGATAAGTAAAAAAGAAGTAAGAAATAAAAAAAAACCACATACAAGCCTCACACACTTGTACACTTGTTAGAACATGGCAGGATCTCAGGGCCCATGGTACACTGCCTCTCCCAACAATTGTTCGACTTTAGACCACTTAACATTTTTATTCATTTAAATATTGCAGAGTAAACCATATTGTACTTAAAATTCTATATATCTTGTTATTTACTTAAGATAAATTCCTAGAGATAGTATTGTATGGTTAATAGTGTGTGTGTGTGTGTGTGTTTTAAGGTTTTGATAAATATTCCACTTTTCAGATTGCATGAAAAAGCCCATTTTCACAAATTTTGTATTCTTAAAATTTGGAAGGTTTCTTAAATATCACTTTATTGATACTAATTAACATGTATTTTATTATTACTGAAGTAAAATTTTAATACATGTATTAGAATTTGTATTTCTTTTATAAATCAACTGTAAAAGTATTTGCTTTTTTATTCTCTTGGAATTATATCTTTTCTTATTAAATTATAAGAATTATCTATTTATTTTTAATAACCCCCATGGGCTTATCTCTTATTCAGTGATAACACTTTAGATTATTACCTATTTATGTCCAGAATTATTTTAATATTAATCTATTGAAAGACTTAATGATTTTCTAATTACTGACAAATACACCAGACCTCTGTAAAGCATCTATAGCAATAAAAGCATAATATGTTAATTACAATGGACAGCCGAACGACCTTCTAGACGTCATTCTGGACGTCCTTCTGGACAAAGCCACAGTGCCAGGGGCCAAGGAGCAATCAGGCAGGCAGGAGAGCAATTAGGGGCGATGAGGTAGGCAGGCAGAGTGCTTAGGGGCAATTAGGCAGGCAGGCAAAGTGGTTAGGGGTAATCAGGCTGGCAGGCAAGCAGTTAGGGCAGTTAGGAGTGATCAGGCAGGCAGGCGAGCAGTTAGGGGTGATCAGCAGGCAGGCAGAGGGGTTAGGAGTGATCAGGCAAGCAGGCAGGTGAGTGGTTAGGAGTCAGTGGTCCCAGATTGCAAGAGGGTGCAGGTCAGGCTGAGGGACACCCCTCTACCCCCTGTGCATGAATATGCACCAGGCCTCTAGTTTTATTAATATCTCTCTAGGGAACCCACTACAGAAAGATCACTCCGCCAATTGAATAAAGCCTATTTTTCAATATTTGGAATTGGACGTTCTTAGTAGGTTCAGCAGTTCAGTAAGAGGACTGAAGGAAAGTTCCAATAATTTTTTTTTCAACTTAACTTGGTTTTTCTATTTTTAAAAATATATTTTTATTTATTTTAGAGAGGAAGGGAGAGGGAGACAGAGATAGAAACCTCGATGATAACAAAGAATCATTGATTGGCTGCCTGCCCGACATTGGGAATTAAGCCCAAAACCTGGGCATATGTCCTGACTGGGAATTGAACCCTGACCTCCTAGCTCATAGGTCGACGCTCAATCATTGAGCCATGCCAGCCTGATCCCTTGGTCCTTCTTTGCTAAGGATTTAGTACTGATGGTTCTTGCTCATCTCTAACCAGCAATCAGTTCTGTTTTAATGTAAGCCCATGGTTTAAAACAAATCATCTGCACTTCCTATCAAATCTTATTTTAGTTCATGTGTATCAATTTATTTTTTAAAAAATCTTTAAATTCTTTATTAGTTAAGGAATTACAAATGTGCCCTCATTCCCGCCCATTAACCCACATCCTCCCCCTCCCCACTCATGCTCTCATCCCCCTGTTGTCCATGTCCATTGGTTTGGCTTATATGAATGCATACAAGTCCTTTGGTTGATCACTTCTCCTTACTCCCACCCTCCCCTAATTTCCCGCTGGGGATTAAAGTCTGATTGCTGTTTCTCTGTCTTTGGATCTGTCCCAGTTCATCAGTCTATGTTGTTCTCTATATTCCACAAATGAGTGAGATCATGTGGTATTTATCTTTCTCTGACTGGCTTATTTCACTTAGCATAATGCTCTCCAGTCCCATCCAAGCTGTTGCAAAAGGAAAGAGTTTCTTCTTTTTTACTGCAGCATAGTATTCCATTGTGTAGATGTACCACAGATTTTAATACACTCATCTGCTGATGGACACTTAGGCTGTTTCCAGATCTTAGCTATGGTGAATTATGCTGCTATGAACATAGGGGTGCATATATCCTTTCTGATTGGTGTTTCTGGCTTCTTGGGTTATATTCCTAGAAGTGGGATCACAGGGTCAAATGGGAGCTCCATTTTTAGTTTTTTGAGGAAACTCCATACTGTCTTCCATAGTGGCTGCAGCAGTCTGCATTCCCACCAGCAGTGCACAAGTGTTCCTTCTTCTCCACATCCTCTCCAGCACTTGTCGGTTTGTTGATTTGTTGATGATAGCCAATCTGACAGGTGTGAGATGGTACCTCATTGTTGTTTTGATTTGCATCTCTCGGATGATTAGTGACTTTGAGCATGTTTTCATATGTCTCTTGGCTTTCTGAATGTCCTCTTTTGAAAGGTGTCTATTTAGGTCCTTTGCCCATTTTTTGATTGGATTGTTTATCTTCCTTTTGTTAAGTTGTATGAGTTCCCTATAAATTTTGGAGATTAGGCCCTTATCAGATATGACATTGGCAAATATGTTTTCCCACGCAGTGGGTTTTCTCATTGTTTTGTTGATGGTTTCTTTTGCTGTGCAGAAGCTTTTTACTTTGATGTAGTCCCATTTGTTCATTTTCTCTTTAGTTTCAAGTGCCCTAGGAGCTATATCAGTGAAGAAATTGCTTCGGCATATGTCTGAGATTTTGTTGCCTTTGGATTCTTCTAGAATTTTTATGGTTTCCTGTGGTACATTTAAGTCCTTTATCCATTTTGAGTTTATTTTTGTGTATGGTGTAAGTTGGTGATCTAGTTACATTTTCTTGCATATATCTGTCCAATTTTCCCAACACCATTTATTGAAGAGACTATCTTGGCTCCATTGTATGTTCTTGCCTCCTTTGTCAAATATTAATTGAGCATATTGGTTCGGGCCGATTTCTGGGCTCTCTATTCTATTCCATTGATCTATATGCCTATTCTTGTGCCAGTACCAGGCAGTTTTGAGAACAGTGGCTTTGTAATACAACTTGATATCTGGTATTGAGATCCCACCTACTTTGTTCTTTCTCAGGATTGCTGCAGCTATTCGGGGACGTTTTTTATTCCAGATGAATTTTTGGAGAGTTCGTTCTAGATCTGTGAAATATCCCGTTGGTATTTTAATGGGAAGTGCATTGAATTTATAGATTGCTTTGGGTAGTATGGACATTTTGATGATGTTGATTCTACCAATCCATGAACACGGTATGTTCTTCCATCTGTTTATGTCTTCCTCTATCTCTTTTTTCAACGTCCTGTAGTTTTCTGAGTAGAGGTTTTTTACCTCTTTAGTTAAGTTTATTCCTAGGTAGCTTACTTTTTTTGGTGCGATGGTGAATGGGATTGTTTTTATAATCTCTCTTTCTGAAAGTTCACTATTGGTGTATAGAAATGCCTCAGATTTCTTGGGAGTTCCATTTCTAGTTTTTTGAGGAAGCTCCATACTGTTCTCCACAGTGGCTGCACCAGTCTGCATTCCCACCAGCAGTGCAGAAGGTTTCCTTTTTCTCCACATCCTCTCCAACACTTGTTGTTTGTTGATTTGTTGATGATAGCCATTCTGACAGGTGTGAGGTGATACCGCATTGTCATTTTAATTTGCATCTCTTGTATAATTAGTGACTTTGAGCATGTTTTCATATGTCTTTTGGCCCACTGTATGTCCTCTTTCGAAAAGTATCTATCTAGGTCCATTGCCCATTTTTTGATTGGATTGTTTATCTTCCTATTATTAAGTTTCATGAGTTCCTTGTAAATGTTGGAGATTAAACCCCTATTGGTGATACCATTGGCAAAACTGTTCTCCCATGCAGTGGGTCTTCTTGTTGTTTTGTTGATGGTTTCCTTTGCTGTGTGAAAGCTTTTTATTTTGATGTAGTCCCATTTGTTTATTTTCTCTTTAGTTTCCATTGCCCTAGTAGCATTATCAGAGAAGAAATTCCTTCGACATATGTTTGCTATTTCACTGCCTATGAATTCCTCTAGTATTTTTATGGTTTCCCATCTTACGTTTAAGTCTTTTATCCATTTTGAGTTTATTTTTGTGTATGGTGTGACTTGGAGGTCTAGTTTCATCTTTTTGCATGTATCTGTCCAATTTTCCCAACACCATTTATTGAAGAGACTGTCTTGACTCCATTGTATGCTCTTGACTTCTTTGTCTAATATTAATTGGGCATAGTGGTTTGGGTCAATTTCTGGGGTCTCTATTCTATTCCATTGATCTACATGTCTGTTCTTGTGCCAGTACCAAGCTGTTTTAAGAACAGTGGCTTTGTAATACAGTTCGATATCTGGTATTGAGATCCCACCTACTTTGTTCTTCTTTCTCAGGATTGCTGCAGCTATTTGAGCTTTTTTTATTCCAGGTGAATTTTTGGAACGTTCGTTCTAGATCTGTGAAATATGCCGTTGGTAATTTAATGGGGAGTGCATTGAACCTATAGATTGCTTTGGGTAGTATGGACATTTTGATGATGTTGATTCTACCAATCCATGAACACGGTATGTTCTTCCATCTGTTTATGTCTTCCTCTATCTCTTTTTTCAGTGTCCTGTAGTTTTTCCATATAAGTCTTTTACCTCCTTAGTTAAGTTTATTCCTAGGTATCTTAATTTTTTTAGTGCGATGGTAAATGGGATTGCTTTTTTAGTCTCCCTGTCTGTAAGTTCACTATTGGTGTAAAGAAATGCCTTAGATTTCTTGGCATTCATTTTGTATCCTGCTACATTGCCGAATTCATTTATTAACTCTAATAATTTTTTGATGGAGTCTTTAGGGTTTTCTATGTACAGTATCATGTCATCTGCAAATAAGAACAGTTTTACT
Organism: Myotis nattereri; assembly: GCF_964212035.1. NCBI lineage: Eukaryota > Metazoa > Chordata > Mammalia > Chiroptera > Vespertilionidae > Myotis > Myotis nattereri. Next base: position 77,016,983 of record NC_138077.1, read on the forward strand.
TCTTCTTTCCAATTTCAGTTTATTCTTTATTATGAATTTGTTTTGGTGATGTTCTCTGTTGTTTCTGCTTCTGGTTTCCACTTTGTTATATTATTCTGCTGACCACAGTAGATCCATACATAGCAGAGTTATGCAGAAGAGGGAAGTTCTATTAAAAGTGAAAATCTCACTCTTCTCAACTTTGCCTTCTTCCCCATTCTGCTATCTTTATTTTTGAGCCCATTAACCCCCTTTCCACTTCTCCCTTCAGCCTTTTTACAGCTGATGACAGCACCATCCTAGCTCGTCACACCTCAACTAAAAATTCAGTCACCAAAATACAAATAAGCTAGAGAAGTGGTTCTAGGAAAAAAATGTGAAGTTCCACTGAACTACCCTATTTATTGTGCATGCTCATGATTAACACAGGTTCTAAATAGTCTTCTTATCCTCCTTCATGATGAATTATATAATTTATGAAAACCACATTTTATAAAAGAAATTTTGATAATACATGGAGTGTAATAATGGAAATATTGATAATCTTTTAGACTTTAGACAAACTCAATGGTCTCTTGAGCATGTATTGACCTTAACATTATTTTAGATGACATTAACTCAGATCGATAAATCTTGATTGTTGATATCAACAGTAGTCAATATCTGCTTATTACAGTTAGAAATAAATGAGCAAGCAGGACATCAAGTGGAGATTATGAGTATCATTTAGGTTTTCTCATAATATTTTAAATCTTGGCTCTTAAAATGTTCTAAGTTAAAATTACTGAGATTTGTAGAATTAAGTCCTTTCTTTCTGTTATATGACAATTATGGATCATTATTTGGGAATGATTATAAAAGTCAAAGTAAGAACAACAAATCATATTAAATTACTGGCCATAAAATATAAATTTTCTTGGTTCCATTAAAAATCCACAGAGAAGTTTACTGAGTTACCTTGGCCAGAGCTGGTCCTCAGACACCTAGCAAGCAGGAAATAGTCTTCTCCTACATGGGTGAGCCAAGGCTGGTGGGTTGGCAGTTATGTGAGAAAGTACCAAAGCAGCACTGTAACCTCAGACCTGGAGTTTGTGGCGTCAGCTCTGAGAAAGCCATGAGAAACAACCCTCCAGACACAGGTGAGCCACGGTTGGGAGTTGGACATTCAAGGGGGGTCTGAATACCTCTGCAGGCCCAACCTTGACCTCTGTAATGTCTGAATCAGGAGGACCATAGAAATGTGGTCACCAAGTCTAAACTGAGACAGCAAGATCTCTTAGGGCAGCAGTTCTCAACCTGTGGGTCGCGACCCCTTTGGGCGTCAAACGTCCCTTTCACAGGGGTCAACTAAATACATCCTGCATATCAGATATTTACATTATGATTCATAAAGGTAGCAAAATTACAGTTATGAAGTAGCAACGAAAATAATTTTATGGTTGGGGGTCACCACAACATGAGGAATTGTATTAAAGGGTTGTGGCATTAGGAAGGTTGAGAACCACTGTCTTAGAGAGTGTGCACTGTGGACATACATGGAGTATAGCACCACTGGATGTCCCCACACTCCTGCTCAGCATTAGCAAGAAAAATCAAAACACAGCACACCAGACCCCCTACAAATGGATCCCTCATTCTAGTAATGTCCCTCCAGCAACATTCTGTCCTACTGACATAGGTTCACATTATGCTCATTGTAAAAGAGAAATGTGTACACAATCCAGCCCGTTATTGCAGAGTAGGTGCTGAAGGGTGAATTTAGAACTAAGAGGCAATAAATTAATAACTGTGTTGTTAATTGGTATTTATTTTTTGCAAATTATCTGTTTATATCATTATCATATTTTTCTCCTGAGAGGATTTTATATCTTTTTTTTTTCTACTAATAGTTTACATGTTACGAATATCAATTTAGTTTATCATATATTATATTTTGTTTATAGTTTGGGGACATAGAAGAGATTTAATTTTTTGTAGAAAAATCTATTCCTCTTTTCATTTTGGCTAAATGGTGTGTTTTGTTGTCTAGATTTCTTTTGTCTAAGTACTTAGAGATAATTTTTTATACCTAAGAACAGACAAATAATCACCTGTGTTTTCCTCTGGTCTATTTTATCTTCATTTAAAATTTAACCCAGGGAATTGTCTTTTGTATATAACATAATAAAAATAAGGTATAAATCTAATTTTATTTTTCCCCAAATGTTTTCTAATTATCCCAAAGTCTAAATGAGCTATTATATTCACTCTAACTTTTTTATACTGGGTCATATCATTTAATATTTATGTTACAGAAAGGAATAAAAACAATTTCAAAGATACCTATTTCACAGATGTTAGAATGTTACCATGTTTTCTTAAATTTTTTTAAGAAAATAAAGTGCTATAACTGAATAGAGAGCCATAACCCCTCTATCTATCTTGTCCACCTCTCTCATCCCCCAGGAGTAGCTAATATCTTAAAGTTCAACTGTATTGTTAACCTGCACATTTTAATATTTTTACTACATTTGTTTTTGTACATGTTTGCATATTTTAAGAAATGAAGAAATGTACATAAATAGTATACTCTATATACCCTTTAGCAATTTTTTTTTCTTTCTTTTTTTTTAAATTAAATCTTTATTGTTCAGATTATTACATTTGTTCCTCTTTTTCCCCCCCCATAACTCCCCTCCTCCCATTTCCCGCCCCACCCTCTGCCCTCACTCCCCACCCACTGTCCTCATCCATAGGTGCACGATTTTTGTCCAGTCTCTTCCCGGATCTCCCACACCCTCCCCCCCCCCCCAAGAATAGTCAGTCCATTCCCTTTCTATGTCCCTGATTCTATTATAATCACCAGTTCATTCTGTTCATCAGATTATTTATTCACTTGATTCTTAGATTCACTTGTTGATGGATGCATATTTGTTGTTCATAATTTGTATCTTTACCTTTTTCTTCCTCTTCCTCTTCTTAAAGAATACCTTTCAGCATTTCATATAATCCTGGTTTGGTGGTGATGAACTCCTTTAGCCTTTCCTTATCTGTGAAGCTCTTTATCTGACCTTCAATTCTGAATGATAGCTTTGCTGGATAAAGTAATCTTGATTGTAGGTTCTTGGTATTCATCACTTTGAATATTTCTTGCCACTCCCTTCTGGCCTGCAAAGTTTCTGTTGAGAAATCAGCAGACAGTCCTATGGGTATTCCCTTGTAGGTAACTGAGTTTCTTTCTCTTGCTGTTTTTAAGATTCTCTCTTTATCTTTTGCTCTTGGCATTTTAATTATGATGTGTCTTGGTGTGGTCCTCTTTGGATTCCTTTTGTTTGGGGTTCTCCGCGCTTCTTGGACCTGTAAGTCCATTTCTTTCACCAGGTGGGGGAAGTTTTCTGTCATTATTTCTTCAAATAGGTTTTCAATATCTTGCTCTCTCTCATCTTCTGGCACCCCTATAATTCTGATGTTGGTACGCTTGAAGCTGTCCCAGAGGCTCCTTACACTATCCTCACATTTTTGGATTCTTTTTTCATTTTGCTTTTCCGGTTGGGTGCTTTTTGCTTTCTCGCATTTCAAATCATTGACTTGGTTCTTGCGCTCCTCTGGTCTGCTGTCGGGAGTCTGTATAATATTCATTATTTCAGTCCGTGTATGCTTAATTTCTAGGTGGTTCCCCAATATAACATCGAGGGTCTCATTAGTTTTCTTGTAGATCTCATTAAGTTTATCGGCGGCTTCTAAACAGTTCTTGAGAGACCTTAAAAGTGTGGTTCTGAACTCTATATCTTCCATTGACAATTTTGTCCTGTTTCTTTGTCTCCGCATTTTGTTATGCTTCCTTGGTGCACCCCCTAGTGGTCTTTGTGCGCAGTCTTATAGTTAAACCTTGATTGTTGCAGCTAATACCAGGGAGGGTTTGACCTCCAGGCCAAGTGGCTATGAGAATCAGCTGTGTCTGCAGTGAGAGCACTTCTGTCCTCTAGGGAGGTGCTAATCTAGCCTTTGCCTGAGGCTATCCAGCAAATGCCTCTGTGCAGGGCTTGGGCGGGGCGGGTCTCACAGGATCAACAGGGTGGGCCAGAGAGAGCAGTTATGGGGGCTCTCAGTCCTGTCCCCAGGGGCTCTGCCTCTCTGAGTCCCAGCGACTGCTGCAAACCTCGGAGAGAAAGCTGCACTCGCTCTGACCAAAGCCAGACAGTCCCGCTTCTCCCGTTTGAGTCTGGGTCCCTAAAGACTCACCTGTATCTGGAGCTCAGAGTCTGCGACTCCCTCCCGATTGAAAACGCCAACCACGCCCTCCACCGCCAGCCCGCTCCCTGCACTCCGCACCTCAGAATTTGACTTCAGCACTGCGCCTCCTCTGAGTGTCCGTATGCGTTTCTCTTTCCTCCTAGTTGTAGGACTTCCACTCAGCCAGCGTTCCTGTGGTTCTGGGAGATGTCCGTTCCGTTTTTTAGTTTCACTTTTGAAGTAGTTGTTCAAGGCAGCAAACTCCGGCATTAACCTATGCCGCCATCTTGGTTCCTTCTCTAGCAATTTTTTAAACTCAAACATTGTGTTTTTCACATGTATCCATATTCACACTCACATACATACACACTTTATTCATTTTACAACTGTGTAGTATCTTACTTTATAAAGAAAAAAAATGTTGTCCATTCCCTAACACTTAGAAACAATGTAAGCCAAAGTGTTTCTAATGATTTACCTTCTCACCCACAATACCTGGTCACCTTTGTTCCATGCCCCCAAGATTGATATTATCAAAAATTTATTTTTGTAGATCTGTTGGGTATAGAATATTATCTCATATTTATTTTAAATTATATTTTCCTAAGAACTAGTGAGATTATATGTATTAGCCATTATAATCTTCAATTTTTTTCTATTCATAATTTAGTATTAATTTTTAAAAAGATTTAGATCACCTTGTTGTTCCTTTTTGTCTGAAAAAGAATACCCATTTTGAATGAGCTCTAAAATTTTATTCATAGCCCTACCTGGTTTGGCTCAGTGGATAAAGTGTCAGCCTGCACACTGAAGTGTCCTGAGTTCGATTCCAGTCAAGGGCACATGCCCGGGTTACAGGTTCAATCCTCAGTAGAGGGTGTGCAGAGGCAACTATTCAATGATTCTCCCTCCTCATTGATGTTTCTATCTCTCTCTCCCTTCCTCTCTGAAATCCATAAAAATATATTTTAAAAAATAAAATAAAATTTTATTCATAAAACTTTAATTATATAAAGAACTAGAGGCCCAGTGCACGAAATTCATGCACTGTGGGGTGAGGGTCCCTCAGCCCAGCCTGCCCCTCTCACAGTCTGGGAGCCCTCAGTGGATGTCCTACTGATGGCCACAGTCTGGCAGCAGAGGCTCAGAGCAGGCTCCGTGTGTGTGTGTGTGTGTGTGTGTGTGTTTGTGTGTGTGTGTGTGTCTCTACTGGGGGCCTGCCCCCAGCCACATCATGGAGGCTTGGAACAGGTGGCCCTCTGTGTTTATCTCTCAGGCTCCTGGCCTCACCTGCGTGTTGTTCTCTCCCTTGAGCTGTGGCCAGGGTAGAGTGCTGCCTGCAAGCGCTCTTTCCTGCTCATGGATCACCACAGCAACCCGGGAGCAGGCCCTGCTGGGTGTTGCCTGCGGGCTGCACTTGCTTGATGGCGGATTGCCACGGCGACCCATGAGCAGGCCCTGCTGGGGGCTGCCTACAGCCGTGCTTGCCTGCTCCAGGGCCACGAGACCTGCTCATGGGTCATGGAGGCAATGCCTGCTGGGCTCACGTTGCCAGGGTGACGCCGCCAGCATCCTGTCCTGCCACTATGTGTGCCGCCATCTTTGTAGTGGAGTTACAGTTAATTTGCATATTACTCTTTTATTAGATAGGATAAGACCTCTTATTATTTATATAAATAGTAACTACTCAGTTATAATTAATAATTTTAGAGAACATGTTATTGATTCTTATAAATCAGCTGCTGCTCTTAATTTTACAAAATGCATTTTGATGAATTCTCATCTATACAGTTGTCATATTTCTAGTTTCTAAAAGTTCCTTCTTGCCCTGACTGGTTTGGCTCAGTGGATAGCGCGTCGGCCTGCCGACTGAAGGGTCCCAGGTTTGATTCCAGTCAAGGACATGTACCTTGGTTGTGGGCACATCCCTAGTAGGTGGTGTGCGGGAGGCAGCTGATCGATGTTTCTCTCTCATCGATGTTTCTGACTCTCTATCCCTTTTCCTTCCTCTCTGCAAAAAATCAATAAATATATATAAAAGTTCCTTCTTAAATCCTTAAGGTTAAAAAGGATCTTAGAGCTCCTCCAAAACAATTTTAATGCAAAAATTGTCACTCATAAAAGTTAAGGAAATTGTCCAAGTTTTATCTTTTATTAGTGGCAGACCTAAGACAAAAAACCAATTTCCATACTATTATATCAAGTGCTCTTTCCACTATTTGTAAATCTTCTTCCCAAAACCCCACCTAGAATCAGAAAAAGCATATCCTACTCATAATTAAGCAATCATCTTTTTATTTTTTGATAGTTGAAGATAGTATATCTATATTTACATATAATATTTTAACTCTTCAGCTCTCCTCACTTTCTCCCTTAGCTGTGCATAGACGGTAGTCTCAATGCTAGAAGGAGGATCCCAGCATCCCATCCTCAGAATCCTTTTTAGTTAAGGAAGATTCTTTCTGAATGAGAGAATAATAATTTATTAGTTCATCCAACATTTTTAAGTGCATCATATTTTACAGACACTCTTTTTGGACCGTAAGAATACTAGTGTGATTATAACATCTACACTGTTCTTTCTCAATAAGCCTATTCTCTTGAAAATTCTCATATATGTTTTGCTTATATGATTTTTTTCCAAGTAGCAAATATAAAATAAATAGATTAGTAATGTTACATAGTGTTAATGGCCTTAATTCATCATCCCTCACTATATTAACATCGTTGTCATATGACTTTCCTGTCTCTCCTATGACCATGTGGGCTGGTCAATAGAATATTAACATGTGTGATGAGACCAAAGGCTTGAAGAGTATCTGAATGTTTGGGATTGCTCTCTTATACCTCTCTCATGCAATGGAAAGGACATTTTCGGGCTAGCTTATTTGTCCTAAAAGGGGAATGAATGATACATGGAACTCAGCCAACCAACCCAGGTAGGCCAAGCCTTGAGCAAATCCTCAGGTGACTCATTCATCCATGAGAAAAAATGATAGTTGTTTCAAGCCATTAGATTTGTTTATTTGCTATTTTATTGTGATAAAAACACAATGTAATATCTACCCTCTTAACAAATTTTTAAGTGTCCAAAATATTATTGTTGACTACAGGTACAATATTGTGTGGCAGACCTCTAGAGATTTTTCATTTTGTCTAATTGAAACTTTATGCCTATTGATTAGTAACTCCCCAATTGTACTTCTTCCCAGTCTTTGGCAAACACCCCTTCTACTCTTTAATTCTGTTAATCTGATTCATGTAAGGGGACTTGTGCAATATTTTTCTTTCTATGATTGACTTATTTCACTTAACATAATGTACTCAAGGTTCATCCATGTTGTCATGTATGAGGTGAGTTGTTCCACAGAGGTCTGTAGCGATAAGTTACTGTTACTCCAGAGTAGATAGGCTATAAGAAGCATATCTGGCACATACCTTGGGGAAATGCCTGTAAACTGTATAAAACAGAGTGTTGGTTTTCTCTATTATGAAGCCATTTTGAACAATTTAGATTCCAAAAAAGGACAATATTTAGGGTAGTGATTAAGAGCATGGCTATAAGTGAAATTGCCCAGCTTTGTCCCTTGCCAGCTAATGACTGGGTAAATTGCTCAGTCTCTCTGTCCTCATCTATAAATGGAGATAATGATAGCATCCATCTGGCACAATAGCTGACACATAATAAGCCCTCAAATAAGATTAACTACTAATAATAGTGCATTGTCTCACTATTTATTTTTGGTGTTTTGATTAATACCCTTTTTATTATATAACCAATTTTCCCTCATACTTTTTAATTTATAGTAGTTTTCCTTGACTTGTATTCATAAAATATATCAACCTTTAGATATGTGCTTATACATAGTAACTGTTTCTCACCAGAAATCTTCCAAATACCTTACATTAACACTTAGAATACCTATTTGTATGCATCTATGCTTCTTCTGTTTTAGGGGCATATTCTTAACAATTGCATTAAACTCATACCTAGTTTATATTAATAATTCATGATCATTCAGACTTACTGATATATTATTGGTTACTTCATTCACCACTCATATGCTATACCTTCTCTTTTTGAATTTCCTTTTTCATTTTGCTGGAGAACAACCCAAAGTAATTTATTTTTTCAAAGTGGGTCAACTTCCCATGTTTAAAATTGTCTTGATTTTGCTCACATTTGAATGATAGCTTGCCTAATGGAGAACCCAAGATTTAAATCCCTTGGGATTTTATAGATATTGCTCCATATTTTCCAGTATCAAGTGCTGCAAAAAAAAAACTAACATCATTCTGACTTTACTTCCTTAGTAGGAATCCTCTTTTTTCTTTCTGGAAAATTATAAGATGTTCCCTTCCTGCCAATAGTTCATAAATTTCACCTTAATAGTGCCAGGTTTCTTTTTGCAATATTGTTGTTCTATATTCTATGTCATCTTGTATTTTTTAACCACACAGCTAGTTTTTATCAAGTATTGACTCTGAAAAAGTGGAATTGCTAGAACAAAGGTAAGTGCATTTTAAATTTTAAGAGATTTACAAGTTAGACAATTGAGTTGTATTATTTCTAAATGCTATTGTTATTAATAATAGAGTCCTCAAAACAATCCCATGAAGTAGTTACTATTATTGTCCATAGTTTATTGATGAGGAAACTGAGGTACAGAGCGTTTAAGTGACTAGCCCAAAGACACAAAGCTACTAACTGGTGGCCTTGGGACTCACAGGCAGGCCCCCATTCTTAACCCCATTACCCTGCCTCTCCTTTGTGCAGCCATCGCCACCTTCCATCTCCAGAAATTTTCATCCCTCCTGCTGAAACTCTGTATCCATTAACACTAACACCTTACCACTCCCTTCTCCAAATCCCTGACAACTACCACTCTACTTTCTATCTCTAAATTTGACTACTATAATTACCTCAAAGTAGACTATATAGAATTTATTCCTCTCTGCTTGGCTTATTTCATTTAGTATAATGTCTTCAAGGTTCATTCATTCAGAATGCCCTTTTTAAGGCTGAATAATACTTCATTGTATGCATATGTCACATTTTGTTTATCCATTTATTTATCAATGGACATTGGGTTGTCTACCTTTTGGTCTTTGTGAATATGCTGTTATAAGCATGGGCATATAAATATCTGTTTTGTCCTTGATTTTCTTGCTTTGGGGTATATACCCAGAAGTGAAATTGCTGGATCATATAGAAATTTCTTGTTTAACTTTTTGAGGAATTGCCATACCATTTTTCAAAGTGACTCCATCATTTTACATTCCTATCAGCAATACACAATAGTTCCAATTTCTCCACATCTTTAGCAACACTTCTTATTTTTTGTTTCTTTGTTTGTTTGTTTCCTTGACCAAAAGACTAATATCTTCGGTCAGCTTAGAAAAATTATTCTTATATTTTACTTTGGTTATATCATTCCCTTCATTCTGTCTAGTTTCTTCTTAGAAGTGTTTTATGAGGTAGATATTGGGATTTTTGGACATTTTACATGCTTTGTGAATATTTATACCTCATATGCTAAATGATATCCTTTCTCCTAAGTTCCTTTCACAATTTTCATCTCTGCCTTTTTGCACTACATTTTAAGAAAACTTCTTGGCTTGATCTTGAATGGAATGATCTGGTTTTCAACCACATCTATACTACTCTTCAGTTTTTGTATTGATGTTTATTGATATACTTCAGCAGTCAAAGAGTACATTAGTGTATAATTTTCAATTGCTCTTTAGCTGACACCTAACTAACCCTTTCTTGAGGTAGTCCTTCTTCTCCCTGAATTTTAAGAATCCAAAGAGTTTGCTCCAGTCTAAGGTTTTAGTTCTTTTGTCAGCCAGCTGATAGAGAAAACTTGAGTGCAATGAGTCTGCTAATTGCTTCTGTAACTGACACACAGGAACACTTTTGAAAATTATTCTTGTACCTTGTCCATCACTACAGTTATGACTGCAGAGGTACAGGTCCCTGCACAATTTTTACAGAAGCCCAAGACTTAAACTCTAAGAATATAGCTCTTTCAGCTCACATTTAAGCTTAATAATTATTTGCTACCATAATCAATCTATTAGGGTGATTGGGTTCACAGGTATTTCTAGTCTTGGCTTCATGATATCCAACCCTCCCCAACTTATCCTTTCACCTTACTCACCTATCCAGATTTTATCTTCTCCCATATGAGTACTTGCCAGGGAAACTCCATGTCTTTTATGCCACTGGACTTTTAACAGACTTGGTCAGTTAGAGAGGTGCTAACAACATTGAACCTCAAAAGGGAAAGAGTTGGCCTTTCCTCTTGGTTAATCCTTTTTACCTTGTGCAAATATTCCTCCAGTAATTCCTCAAAAGTCAGATTAAAGTCAGCTTTTGTCAGCCAAAGAAGTTCATATTATCTTGTTTCACTTGGACAGTGGTTTGTGTTCATTCAGGTAATCCTTCTCTAAATAATAATTAGCTCCAGAGTGACTAATCTTGTCCATATATATAGGAAGAAGCTTTGGAGAACTAAGAACTTTACATTTTACATCAGCAGCATGTTCTAGCTATATGAATGTAGTGTTCCCTCAAATATCCCTGAAGATACTAATTAAATTATTTTAATAATATTTTCTATATTTCTCCAGTAATTCAATTTCCTCATGAATCACTTTGGCCCTAGCCGGTGTGGCTCAGTGGATAGAGTGTGGGCCTGCAGACCGAAGGGTCCCGGTTTCTATTTTGGTTAAGGGCACGTACCTCAGTTGCAGATTCCTTCCTGGGCCAACCAATCAATGTGTTTCTTTCACATCAATATTTGTCTCTGTTTTTCCCTCTCTCTTCTACTCTCTCTAAAAATCAATGGAAAAATATCCTCAGGTGAGGAAGAGAGAGAGAGAGAGAGAGAGAGAGAGAGAGAGAGAGAGAGAGAGAGAGAAGGAAGAAAGAAAGAAAGAAAGAAAGAAAGAAAGAAAGAAAGAAAGAAAGAAAGAAAGGAAGGAAGGAAGAAAGGAAGGAAGGGAGAAAAAGAAAGAAAGGGGAAGAATCACTTTGAGTTGTTCAGTTCGGTAACTCATTTTTATGCTGTTACTTTTCCTTAAATATCTGGATATTCTTAATTGTTCATTTATACTTACAAGTGAGGGTTTAGGATGATTAATGCAGATAGCCAATGTGAAAGTCACAGTTCCCTTGATAGTGAATTTGATTGTAAATGACAGAAGCCATGGCTATGCTGCATGACCTGCTATCTATCATGAGAGATACCTCTCTGTTAGGGTGGGTGGGAGCTTGCTGTCTGGATGTGGGAAGGTTGGCAGCTGATATTACATGGAAGCACCACCCAACTTCTCTCTATGGCCTCAGCACTAACTTTAAATGTCCCTTGCCTATCCCCAATGGCAGAATCCGTCCACCCCTTTGTTCTCAAATGTTGCTGCCAGCTCTGCTGGAGCTGGGTGGGTATGCCTTTTCTAGGTTCTTGGAATGTCTTAGTTTTATTGGTTTTCCTATTAAGTGTTCAACAAATGATTTTTGCCTCTAGCTCCTAATGATATGATCTTGTTTTTTTTCCAAAGTACTTCTGTTAAACACAAAATAAAAAATAAAAAAACTCCATTTTTCCTCTATTACTATTCTCTTTCATTTGCATTGACTACATTTATCACTTTAATTTTGTTATTCCATTGAGTCAATCCCATCTGCTCTATATCTTCCAGAAATGTGTTGCTTCCACTGGTATCACCCTTCTTGTTTCCTAGGGCTTTTGCATTGTTTTTCTTATTTTTATATGACTCGACTCATTCCAATGACACTTTGGGAACAGAAAAGTAAATGTATGTGCTTAGTCAGTCACCCACAAGGCACTTAGTTCTCAAATTACTTTTTCTCTTTACCTTGCTTTATTCCTTTTCTTTTCTTATTTTATTCCATTATTTTTTACTTCATTTAGCTTGTTTTACTCAGATGCCTTTTAAGACACAGGATTGTGGCAAGAACACTGGCATGGGAGTTATGATTCCCTTACTCTAATCTTGTTTTTGCCATTATTAAACAGTGCTTAGCACACAGTAGGCATTCAATATGAATTTTCAACAAATTAATGCATGAAGTAAATTACCACCCTTCCCCAGACTTCAGCTTTCTCTAATGTAGAATCAGAGGGACTCTGCAAAGAACAACAAGCTGTGATTCTTGTAGAGCTGCATAGAAGGCATTCATCATCACTTAACAGGAGGCATCAAGGGCAGAGAGGCTCCCCAGTGTCAGGAATGCAGTGACATGCAAGCACATAAAGGGCAACCTTAAGACAGAAAATTAAAAAAAAAAAAAAAAACCTAAAAGGAAACCTTTTACATCAGAGTCTTGGGGAAGTTCAAAGCAATAATAATTAGGTTAACAACTGACTCTCAGGGACTACAGAACTGTGATCAGGCCAGAGGGCAGCTGAGCACTGAATTAGCCCAGAGCAAGATAAAAACACAGTCTGCCTTTAGAAGGACCTATGTAAACACCCTCTCCCTTTTCTTAAACCCACTTCATAAAACCTAGCATAGGTAAAATCCTTTGGGGACACAGGGCCTGAAAATCCTGCCCTGAGAAATTCTCCAAAGTCCTGCATCCTTCATCCAGACTTAAACACACACTTAAACATGCCCAGTTTTCCAGTGAGATTTTCCAGGCAGATGGTAAGTCTCATACAAACATGCACAGTTGGGGTAACTCTAGTTCACATGTGGTCATCTAAAACAATTCATTAGCAATGATATTGCTTGACAAAACTAAAAGTCAAAATCATAAACAATGTCTTAATGGGTTATTTTCATTTTAAATCACCTTGTTACTATGGTAACAAGTATATTTCTAAGACACTTAAGGTAACACAGAAGTTCACAAATTTCACACCTACTTAATGAGTAATCTTCAAACACAACTACATGGAGGGCTTGTTAAAACACAGACTGTTGTCTCCTACCATGCCCAGCCAGGTTCTGATTCAATATGTGCAGGGTAGGATGCAAAAAAATTGCATTTCTACTAGGGTCCCTAGTGATGCAGATACTGTAGATTGGATCCTGGGACTACAGATAAATAAATCAAAAAATTCTGAGTCTGTGAAACCATAAAAATCCTAGAAGAAAACATAGGCAGTAAAATCTCAGACATTTCTCATAGCAAGATTTTTTCTGATATATCTCCTCAGGCAAGGGAAACAAAAGAAAAAATAAACAAATGAGACGACATCAAACTAAAATGTTTTTGCACAGCAAAGGACACCATTAGCAAAATGAAAAGACAACCCACTGAATGGGAGAACATATTCATGAATGATACATCTGATAAGGGTTTAATATCCAAAATTTATAAAGAACTTATAAAACTCAACACCAAAAACACACAAGAATTCCAATTAAAAAATGGCTAAAGGGCCTGAATAGACACTTATCCAAAGAGGACATACAGATGGCCAGTACACTTACGAAAAGATGCTCAATGTTATTAATCATCAGAAAAATGCAAATTAAAACCACAATGAGATGTCACCTCACACCTGTCAGAATGGCTACCATCAATGAATCAACAGACTACAAGTGTCGGGGAGGACGTGGAGAAAAGGGAACCCTCATGCACTGTTGGTTGAAATGCAGATTGGTACAGCCTCTGTGGAAAGCAGTATGGAGTTACTTGAAAATGTAACTATCTGATGACCCAGCCATTCTACTTCTGGGAATTTATCTGAAGAAAACTTAAACACTAATTAGAAAGAATATCTGCACCCCTATTTTCATTGTAGTGTTATTTACAATAGCCAAGATTTGGAAGCAGCCCAAGTGTCCATCAGTAGATGAGTGAATAAAAAAGCTGTGGTACATTTACACAATGGAATATTACTCAGCTATAGAAAAGAAGAAAATCTTACCCTTTGCTACAGCATGGATGGATCTAAAGAGCATTATGTTAAGTGAATTAAGTCAGAGAAAGACAAGTACTATATGGTTGTACTCATGTGTGGAATCTAATGAACAAAATGAACTAACAAGCAAAATAGAAAGAGACTCATGGATGGAGAGCAAGCTGACAACTGTCAGGGTTGCAGGGAGGGCTGATGAGGGTGGGAGTATTGAACAAAAGAAAATGAGAAAAACTCATGGACATGAACAACAGTGTGGTGACTGCAGGAGGAGGTGGAGGGAGTTGGAGGAGGGTATAAAGTTGATAAACAGTGATGGACACACAATACAGTGAATAGATGATGTATTGTAGAATTGTGCAGCTGAAAACTGTATAATTTTGTAAACCAGTGTCACCCCAATAAATTCAATAAAAAGGAAATAAAAATTTCTGAGTCTGGTCCCAATACTTACTTTGACTCTTCAGACTATTTTTCCTTTCCTCATAGAACGTCTTGAAATGTTTTGTTGAAAGCTGGGCATAATATATTGGACAATAGGAACTGGGGTAAATAAGCCTTTAGTGTGAGGTTTCACATTTCTCTGATAGGAGTTTGGATGTGTTTAATGTTTGCTATAGTTATAGGCGCCAGAGGCTTTGGTTTCCTATAGTGACATTGTTTTTCTCTTCCATTTTCTTTAAGTTTTCCTAGAAACTCCTTCATAGACAGTCTGTGCCTCGATTAAAATTCACTGTTCGTACAAGGAAGCCCATTGATGTGGTAAGTTATAAGAGAGACATTTCATAAAATTAGGATTCAGTCTCCATTATTTTTAATGGGCCTGAATCCCTCAGTTGTGACTTTCAGAAGTGTTTTTTCCTCCCCTCTATGAGACAGAAAGGTATCAGGGCCCCAGGTGTCTAACTGCCTTCCCCAACATTAGATGAGGCTCTGGTGATGCTGTTTCCCGTGAGGGTGGGCCTTTGCTACGGCAAAGTTCCTGGTTTCTTTTAACTGGCTACTTTGGCCCTACCCAAAGCATAAGGGATTTTTCTCTGAAGTTTACTGTGAGACTTTGGTAGGGTTCCTACAGTAAACCTCTTAAAAGTGTGAGGGTTCCCCTTAAGACCAGGTCCCCAGGAGTTTTTAATTTCAAGCTTGTCCTCCAGCACTCAGCCTCCAGCAGTTTGTCAGTTAACATGTAAGTGTTTCTACCTATTACCAGCTCCAGCAGTTTATACTCCTGTAAGCTGTGATTCCCTGTATCTGCCTGTCTTTCCAGTTTTTTAGGCAGCAATTTGCCCTGTCACCTCAATGTTCTGATGAATCTAAGAAAAAGTTGATTTTCATTTTGTTCAATGATTTTCTTATTCTGAGGAAAGGAATAACAACTTCTAAGAATTCAGGGAGGACACCAGAGATCATAACTTCTGGGAGACTATACATTGAGAACCACTGGCTTACTGAGGAAATTGCTACCTTCAGTCAATCACAGATACATGGAAGCTTTAGGATCTACTGCATAGTAACTCCAATACCCACCTTAATTACATCATTTTTATAGTATTACTAGAGGCCCAGTGCATGAATTTATGCATGGGTGGGGTCCAGCCAGCCTGCCCTGATGGAGGTCCATCAGGGGCAGGGCTGGCCAGGGGGAGGGGCTGCAGGAGGGCTCAAGAGCATGTCCGGCCCGTCTCACTCAGTTCCGATCAGCCGGACACCAGCAGCAAGCTAACCTACCAGTCAGAGTGTCTGCCCCTTGGTGGTCAGTGCACTTCATAGCAAGTGGTTGAGTGGCCTTAGCATATCATTAGCATATTATGCTTTGATTGGTTGAATGGACAACCAGACCACTGGACACTTAGCATATTAGGCTTTTATTATATAGTATTTCCATCCAACTAATGTCTTGCTATCGAAACCAACACAGTAGTGTCAGAGAGGGGAAATAGAATCTATCACCCATGACAAGGAAGAGGTCTCATAACATACATGATTGTGCCTAGTGTTGTCTCTATCTTATGCACATCCACAGATGTATCTTTTGGGATGCTTTTAGCTGCAAGTATCAAAATACCTAACTAACAATAAGCATTGAATAACATAAGGGGAAGACTAGAGGCATAGTGAAATTCAGGGCAATGAACTCAAAGGCTCAATTATGCCATCAAAAATGCGGGTTCTTTCTCTTTTCACTCTGCTATCCACATCATTCACTCCATTCTAAGGTCAATTCTCCTTTTGTTTCCATGAAGTTATTAGTAGCAATAAAGATTACATGTTTCCCTTTCCATGTCCCCTGAAGGAGAGAAAGCACCTTTTCCCAGCTATCAAAGAAATGCTTTTTCTTTTCTACTGATGGGGACAACTAAAGTCATATGCTCATCCCCAAACCAATAATTGGTGCCAAAGGAAGTAATGGGTTGATTGGCTTAGGCCTAGATTGTTGAACAGTCATTTGCTAGAGGAATGAGACTCATATTTTCTTTCAACTAATCAGGAACTAACCAAGAGTTCAGGCAATTCTGCAATTTGAAAATAGAAAAGTAAGTTTGTGGGGGGTCTATAATGTTGCAGATGGCAGGCAAAACTTGAAAGGATTTTTGGAGCACATAATCTTTGCCATAATTTTGACACATACTAACATGAATTTAAATTTGAGAGTGCACAGCAATAGTGACTAATAATCATCCCAATGACTCATCTTCAAAACTGATATTAAAGATACAAAGTGCCTTGAACACACCATCTGCAAAACTTACTAAAGATATTCCTCTGAAGATACTCTCATAAGAAATGAAATTCTTTCTCCTTTCTTCAAAGTCTTCAATTTATTGACTTCACAACTATTTAGCAAGAAAAAAAATAATTAAACTTCAACATTCTTTCCCTATTGTACTCCTTTAAAAAGTTGTAGAGCATTATTCTCCGTTTGTAATTTCAGCAATTTTGTTAGTGGGCTTCTTCCTTTTTTTCTAAGTTGATCATTATGGATAAACATAAAAATCTCTAAATAGATTTTCCTAGTCAGTTAACCATATTCTTAGGGGATAACATAAGGTAGAATCATTATTAAAAAGCTTTCTCAGTAATACACACATCTTTATTATGTCAGTGTTTGGCCAAAAAAATATAAGATTGATAGTAAAATCCACTTAAATTTTTTTCTTTACAGAATCAAGCCATCTGCCTCAGAACACACCATCAGCCTCTGTTTAGATGAATTCATACATTTTAAAGCCCCAGAGTAACCATTTGAATAGAAATTGGACACTTCTTGTCATTTAGGAAGCTCTTTTAAACTGGAAAGGCTTCTCGTTTGTTCAATTAAATATGTGTGTATGTGATGCACTTTATGAAATTTATCCCAAAACAGTGAGGACTGAAATAATATTTGAAACAGATGGCACAGCTGCTGTATTTAGAGAGCTACTCATGGACAGAGCTAGAGAGATTGAGGAAACTCTGAAGTGCAAGTCAAAATATTGTTCAGTCAAGACTCTCTACCCACAGCCATTCGAAATGGGAAAATTCTTTGCAATGGCAACCTCTTCCCTAATGGAGGTGTGTGGAAAGTGCTAAGGCTTAGTCAAGTGGAATTTATACCCTTCTCTAGATGAATTCTTTTCTTCTCAGTTGAGCCTTAAAATTTGAAAATGCTGCATCTGCTGCCTCAAGTTTACTCTCTTGAATACTATTTGAAAACGAGTTACATGCAGAGAGTATCTTACCCAAGGGAATGTTAGATAGTTTTGTGTGCATAGTATAGAAAAGCAAAATAGAGAGTTTAGAGCTGGAAGGGGAGATGGAAGAAAGACCATGGAAATTATGTCTTGATTGCCCTAGTTTTGTAAGAGAGGAAACAGAGGCCAAAGGAGGTTAAGTGGTTTACCTCCATCCCACAGAGCTGGTCTCCTCAGACTCACTCCAGGGCAACTTCCACCACAGACATTGTTTAATAGCGAAAGAGAGAAAGAAAGAAAGAAAGAAAGAAAGAAAGAAAGAAAGAAAGAAAGAGAGAGAGAGAGAGAGAGAGAGAGAGAGAGAGAGAGAGAGAAAGAAAGAAAGAAAGAAAGAAAGAAAGAAAGAAAGAAAGAAAGAAAGAAAGAAAAGTGTTGGGTACTTTTGAATTGTATTTCATTTTACTTATTATCTTTCATTTTGAATAAGAATATTACATCTTTTAAAAAGTCATTTTTTTAAATAAGGTAGATTTAAAATGGCAAAGTAGAGAAAAAGATCAGTTTTCTTAAAAGTACATTAAAGTAAAAACATGTCATGAAATGAAAGTATATGTATATGCTCTAATTGCTGTTAATACTGTGTGTATGCTAATAGGCTATTTGGCTAAAGTTTTCATTTCATGTTAATCACTCAGACACAACTTGCAGCTTGTTTTAAAATACTAACAATTCTACATATTAATCTAATCAAGGAAGCAAAGGTTCTGATGCAAAATTCTTGACTTTAAATTCCTGAGTAGGTGAAATACATCTGAGCAAACACATACAAAAAGGCATAAACAGCAACCAGGAGGAAAATATGTCAACATCCATGGCAACAACTCTTTTCAAATGCAGCAGTGTCTGGGGTTTGAAGGTTCACACTTTCCCTCTCCGTTGTGGTTTTATAGACATGAGTGTTGAAAGCAGATGCCTAGCGTTTATTTCAGGGACATCCCTGAGCTACTGAGAATGACAAATCTCAGCAATCACATTTTAAGTTCTCATAGTTCTTCTACATTGAGAAGAAATGGGTAAAACCCTTAATAAGAAAAGCAACAGATAACTAAGTTGATCCAGTATCTTCTTTGCAGCAAGAGCTAAGGAAACAGAAGTGAAACCATGTCCATTTTCAGAGGAAGATTCCCTGATGGACTGCTCTGTACTTTAGAGGAGTCCTCCTGGAGAAAGCAAATTGACTTTCTGAAATATCCTTGATTATTCCAGGAACAGAATAAAGTCAGAGGCTGACATGTTAACCTTCTACCGAATTCTGAAGACCAGATCTCTGCAACTGGAACAAAGGTATAGTTGGGGTCACTGCAGGTCAGAAAGTCTATTTAGGCCTGGACTCCCCTAACAACTGGTTCATTTACCACCTTTGCCTCTCCAGTTATTTCATCATGGCTCTTGTGAATACCTGGTGGTAGCCCAGTTTTTGTTTTCGTGTAAATCAGAGCAAGAGTTCCTAAAACACAATACCTGTACATAACTAACATGTGCACTGACCCCAGCTAGGGGGTCTCCTGAAAATAGCATTCTACTTCTCTACCTTTTGCGCTCAGGAGAAACAAAGAAATTTCCCTAGTGCCCTGAGGAGTTTCAACTTCTTTGTTTTCATTACATAACGTTTTAGACAAGTTTTTGTAAAGAATTTTAAAATCAGAAAAGCTCAAGCACATTGATCTTAAATTCCTTTTAAGTTACTGACATTTCTTTTCTCACATAATAAGTGGTGAAAGCCAGTCAACAGCTAAAGAGTATTTATCTTTCTTTGATGTGGTTGTGTGTGTGTGTGTGTGTGTGTGTGTGTGTTTAATCTCACTGAAATTCATTTCTATAAAGTTCTATATTAAGATGTGTGAGTCACCAACACAAACACACGTTCATTCATATACCTGTTAACAGGAGAAGAAAGAGAATAGGAGAATTTGACTTGGAAAAAATCAGCACAGCAAACCTATCACTCAATTATTTTTAATATTTCATCTTTCTGTTGGTGTAGTAGGTCTATCCATGGGCACCATGGAGAACTAATC
The DNA here is from genome assembly GCF_964212035.1 of Myotis nattereri. Classification (NCBI taxonomy): domain Eukaryota; kingdom Metazoa; phylum Chordata; class Mammalia; order Chiroptera; family Vespertilionidae; genus Myotis; species Myotis nattereri. Next base: position 77,036,819 of record NC_138077.1, read on the forward strand.
TACCCATATTCATTCCCAGAAGTTCTAAACTGATGGGCAGGAACTCGTAAGGTAAGGGGGCATTGAGGTGTTCTATACCATTTGGAGTCATCTACAACTATATACTGCAAGAGATGGTATGGGGTGCTGAATTATACAGTATTAATCAATTTATCTTGCAATGAGCTACATACCCAAAGAAGTTGTGAGAAACTGAAAGAGTGAGCTCAATGAAAGAGCTTCAACATAAGGGACTAACTACGAAACAAAGAATGAGGACCTTTATTAGACTCTCATGTAAAGATACATGAGAAGAGTGCCCATCTTTCACCTGTTTGATGATATGAAGAAAAGCAAAGATCATTATATAAAAAGAAAAATGCCATCAAAGTGGGTGATAAATTTCTGAAGACTTATGATGGTCAGAGTGACAGTGGAAGCGGCCAGAGCAGCTAGATGGTAACAAAATTTAAGCTTCCAAGTGAAATATATAAACCACATTTCAAAATTAAAGTTGTGGCTCTTTCTCCTCTACTATGCATTTTGAACTGTAGCTGTACTCTTACTATATACTAGAGGCCTGGTGCACAAAAATTTGTGCACTTGGTGGGGGGGGGGGGCGCCCTCAGCCCAGCTTGTGCCCTCTCCCAACCTGGAACCCTTCGGGGGATGTCCACCTGCTGGCTTAGGCCTGCTCCCCAGGGCAATGGGCCTAAGCTGGCAGTCAGACATCCCTCTGGCAGCCCGTGAGCCCTCTGGGGATGTCCACTTGCCAGCGGGGAGCAGGCCTAAGCTGCAGTCGAGCATCCTTAATGCTGCTGAGGAGGTGGAAGAGGCTCCCACCACCACCACTGTATTGGCAGCCGGCAGCCTGGCTTGTGGCTGAGCAGACTCCTCCTGTGGGAGCACACTGACCACCAGGGGGCAGCTCCTGCATTGAGCATCTGCCCTCTGGTGATCAGTGTGTGTCATAGTGACCAGTCATTCCCAGTGGTTCTGCTGTTAGGGTCAATTTGCATATTACCCTTGTATTATATAGGATAGAGGTCTGGTGCATGGATGGGGGCTGGCTGGTTTGCCCTGAAGGGTGTCCCAGATCAAAGTGGGAGTCCCACTGGGGTGCCTGGCCAGCCTGGGTGAGGGGCTGATGGCTGTTTGCAGGCTGGCCAAGCCCCCCAGCGGGGACCCTCACCCCATGAGAGTGTGGCCAGCCTGGGTGAGGGGCTGATGGCTGTTTGTAGGATGGCCACAGCCCCTTCAAGGTGGGGGTCTCCGCTGGGGTGCCTGGTCAGCCTGGGTGAGTAGCTGATGGCTGTTTGCAGCCTGGCCATGACACCAGCCACCCAAGCTCCCAGTGGAAGCTGGCTGGAAGCAGGTATCTGGGATTTATTTATCTTCTATAATTGAAACTTTGTTGCCTTGAGCGGAGGCCACAGCCATCCAGGGCCGGTGGGAAGCTTGGCTTCCTCCATTGCCGGGGCAACCAAGCCTCCTGCTTGCTCCAGCTTTGTGGCTGCCGGCTGCCATCTTGGTTGGGTTAATTTGCATATAGTCGCTCTGATTGGCTGTTGGGTGTGGCTTGGAGTGCAACAGAGGCGTGGTCAAGTTGCATGTTTCTCTTTTATTAGATTAGATGTATTTCTGTAAAAATAAAAACACAATGACCACCAATTATTAAACAAATATGTAAAATAGGTCAGATGACAGCTAATCAGAGCTTCTGTTTCTAAGGAAAACTGTGAGTTTGCTCATAACTTATTTTTAGAACTAGAACTGAGCCCCCTGCCCATAGTTCTCTTCTTCCCAACCCTACTACACTATGCATACCACTATCTCCCACGGAGCTATTACCCATTTACTCTTCAATCTATAACTTTCATGTTAAGAGTTGGTATATTCAATTTAATAAAATTTAAATTTTATTCTAATACTCAGTTTTATGTTGTGATTTCAAGCCAATATAAATTTGGCCAAGTTATTTCATCTTAATTTCATATATATTTTAAATATCCTACAAAATATAAAATCACTCTTGAATTCTCCAGTTTAAACAAAAAATTCCCTACACACACACGCACACATACACACACACACACACACACATTCACATACACAGTCCTGTAAAAATAAAGGGCCAATTTGAAGTATGCTTATAAATGAAAATCTAAAGGTAACAAAAAGTAAATAAAGAATCCTATAATCAGAAAGTCCATTTAGGATAATTCCATACACAACCAGTACATTTAAATAATTTTTTAAAAACAAACATCTCATTCAATCTTTCCAATCAATGTCACTCAATCAAATACATCCTTATATATAGAAAGGATTACATTCCTCTACACATCTTGGTGTTACCGTTTTTAAGACAGAAAACATTATCTTGGCAGCAGATGTAGAAAGTTCCATATGGCTCTCTTCTTTTTATTTTTTTTCTATTTCTATTGTAGTTAAAATCCCTTCCCATAATAAAACATGATGAGACTGACAGTTTTCTGAAATCATAGCTAGTATTTTCAAAGAACTCACTCTTGGTTTTCTACCACTAGGTCGCATAATGAGGCATAAATTGTTAATCAAAATGGCCTGAAATTTTAACTATCTTCTTAAGGCAATTGTTTTTCCCTGGAATAGAGTTAAACTGCAAGAAGTCCTTAAATATATAAAGGCAGTGCATTATAAATGTTTCTATTCTTTAGAAAATAACCTATTTCTTGTTAAAATTTGTTTTACAATTGTTTCAAAGGGTGTGGAAGATAAACAGGAGTTATTGAGAGGTAGAAAGTAGCTTGAAACAGACTTTAGTCTTGAGAATGTAAATGAGACAAATATCATATTTAAAATTCTATTTTCTGAAAACTTCAGAATTCCATATTATCCCAAAGTAAGAAATTTGAGCATGTTTCAATGACACAAAATTATTTCCCATGTCATTTCCACAGGTTCTCTATCTTTCTTGAATGGATCTGATTATTACTAAGCTGCCTTCATCCTCATCCCTCGATCACAGCTATTTTCCAAGGCACCAGGGATCACTGCCAACCAAAACCTGATACTGTTCTTTGTAATGTTTTTCAGCTGTTTTTGATACCACATACCTCTTTTTCTCTCCCTGGATCTCTTTAGCTTTGACTTAAAAAATACTGATATTTCTTGAACTGCTATGGCCACAGTCCTCTTCCAGAAGCTAACATAACAGGGACATCTATAACACTTTCAACAATAAAGATAAATTTTAAAAAATAACATAAATTATTACAACCAATCACTTTATTATGACTATATTAACAACAATAACAAGATCACCTGCCTCAAAATCATTTTAATGCAAAAGTAGAATAATCGCAAAGAATATCATATTGATAAAAATCAAGCCAAGTCCCATCTCATAATGTTATTCAGTTACAGCTCAAGTCAAATGGAACCTAAGTCAACAACTTCTGTCCCAAAATTGCCTTATGTGCTTAAATGTCATCTACAAATTATTAATCCACTAGAGACCCAGTGTGCATAAATTTGTGCATGGGTGGCGTCCCTCAGCCTGGCTAGCGATTGGGGCAGTCTCACTCAGTCCCGATCGGGCCAGCCAGCCTGGAGGGAGGGACCGCAGTATGTTGGCCAGCCATGGGAAGTTGGCTGTGAGAGTACACTGACCACCAGGGGGCAGGTCCTGCATTGAGCATCTGCTCCCTGGTGGTCAGTGCATGTCATAGCGACCAGTTGACCATTCCCTTGGTTGACTGGTCCTAACAGTTGCTTAGGCTTTTCTATATGTACTAGAGGCCCGGTGCACAAAAATTTGTGCACTCGGGGGGAAGGGGGGGTTCCTCAGCCCGGCCTGTGCCCTCTTGCAGTCTGGGACCCCTTGGGAGATAACGCCCTGCTGGCTTAGGCCTGCTCCCTGGTGGTAGAGGGCAGGCCCAATCCCTAGGTGCAGCCCCTGGTCAGGCTCAGAGCAGGGCTGATTGGGGAGTTGGGGCGCCGCCCCTGTCATGCACAGAGCAGGGTGGATCAGGACGTTGCAATGCCACCCTCAGTCACACTCAGGGTAGGGCTGATTGGGGGGTTGGGGCACCGCCCCCTGTTACACTCAAGGCAGGGTCGATGGGCAGGTCGCGGTGCCACCCCCTGTCACTCACAGAGCAGGATCCATCAGGGGGGTTGGGGTTCCGTACACTGTCACGCACAGAGCAGGGCCCATTAGGGGGTTGGGGAGCTCCCCCCTGTCACGCACAGAGCAGGGCCGATAGGGGAGTTGGGGCACTGCCCCCTGTCACACACAGAGCAGGGCAATTAGGGGGTTGGGGAGCTCCCCCCTATCAGGCACAGAGCAGGGCTGATCACGGGGTTGGGGCGCCTTCCCCTGTCACGAACAGAGCAGGGCAGATAGGGAGGTTGTGGCCCCGCCCCGTCACACACAGAGCCACAGGGCGATCAGGGGGTTTGGGCGTTGCCCCCTGTCATGCTGATCCCGGTGTTGGGAGGCATATTACCTTTTTGCTATATAGGATAGAGGCCTGGTGCATGGGTGGGGGCAGCTAGTTTGCCCAGAAGGGTGTCCTGGATCAGGGTGGGAGTCCCCACTGGGGTGCCTGGCCAGCCTGGATGAGGGGATGATGGCTGTTTGCAGCTGGTCACACACCCTTCAGGGTGGGGGTCTCCACTGGGGTACCTGGCCAGTCTGGCTGAGGGGCTGAGGGCTGTTTTCAGGCTGGCGGGTGACTGAAGCTCCCAACCGCTCCTTTTTTTCTTTTTTTCTTTTTTATTCTGGGCCAGCTTTAGCTCTGAGGCTCCACCTCTTAGGCCTCCGCTGCTGAAAGCAGGTTTCTGGCCTTTGTTTACCTTCTGTATTTGAAACAATGTTGCAATCCTGCTGGCTGAAGCCCAGCGACTAAAGCAGATTTCTGGGGTTTTGTTTAGCTTCTATATTTGTAACATAGTTATTTAGAGTTGCAGCTCAGAGGCCGGCAGCGGCAGGCGGGGAACGTTGGAGTCCTCCGTCACTGAAGCAAGCAAGCCTCATGTTCCCTTCCAGCGCCTGGCTGCTGGCCGCCATCTTGGCTGGCAGTTAATTTGCATATTGCCCTGATTAGCTAATGGGAAGGGTAGCAGTACGTTAATTACCATGTTTCTCTTTTATTAGATAGGATAGATGCTAAAAAAAGACATCGATTTAAGTACCTACTTCCAGGTTAACATCTGCAGACTTTGTTATAGTATTTTATTCTAAATAGACTGTCAATTATTATTGACTACTTTAGAACATAAAATTATGAGAAAATAAATTTATTATTACCTTATTTAGAATGATGGTAATTGGTAATGAACCCAAAGAACTCACATTCTCTACTGAGAAGATTTCTGAAGTAGTTAGAAGAAGCAAATGCTAGTTTGAATAGTGCTATTTAACTTTCTAGTGGTATTATACAATCTTCATAGTAGATAACACTTGAAGAGAGGGCATTAGTGTCAAGCCATGGAAGAAGAGAATATCTGTACCATCGAATAAAAGGATGTTTAGATCTAATTGTCTTCCTCTTCCACAGGGTCCATCACAACATAGAAGCAAACAGAGCAGTATTTTTATTTATTAGGCTTTCATCTCTTGTCAGCAGGAAGAGCCTGGAAAGCTCTCAGATCGAGATGCTAATCTAATTACAAGAAAGCTGATGCATTTTATCAAAGTTCTATGTGAAGGATGGCTTATGAATATGGCCAGATGGAGAACTGCATAACTTTGGAGGGGAGAAATTCACATGAGAATACAATGAGAGGAAGGGAGGAACCCCCACAAGACTTGAATTTCCAACAGCTCCCAGCATAAATTTAAACAAATTAAAAGCTTTTCACATGGGTGCAGCTGAGATAGCTATTATTTTAAAGAAATGTATTAGAGAAAATGCCATTTGGAAGCATTGAAGTATTCCCAGAGCATATCAATATGAGTGCAGACCATTTTATTCATTCACAAAGACTACACTTTCATTACTACTCATTGTCATAGACTCAGAAGGGAAAAGTACACTTGGGTTTTCTCTCTCTGGATTAACATGGAGAAATTTTGCTACCATGTAAGAGCAGAATTTGTATATGGGGTATCAGCTCAGGTTGGGACCTTTTCAATTCCAGTGGCAAAATAGCACTGAGTTAGATAGGCCACTAGAGAATAGGTTTGTTAAATCTCCATATACCAGGCTAAAGAGCAGGGCAGTGGGTCCAAGATTAAGAACAATAACTTCCAGACTCTCTCCCTCTCAGAAGCACACGCATGCCTTTCCTTTCTCCTCTTCTTCCCCCACTCCCTAGGCATGTTACCTTTGTCTTTTCCTCTCCTAAGCTCCAAGAGCCCTTCTTTTGATTCTGTAACTTATTTCCTAGCTTACACAGCCCAGCTGGCTTACTTCTACTTCTTCTGTAACTTTCTAGATAAACTTTCTCTTATAATTAAAAAAGAGAAAAGAACAGCGACTTCCAGTGGCTAAAAGTTGGCCTGGAGGACACCCTCAATGAGTCAACTAGACTTCTTAGCAATAGAAGCAAAAAAAAAAAAAATATTGTCAAAGAGATAAAAAGGTGACATGTCCATGACCTTTTATTTCTTTTTGACCTCTTTCCTTCTCCATGTATTCTTCTCTCAAACTCACTCTCCTCATATATTTTCACTTCTAAAATTTCCCTCCCTATATGTTGACCAGCAAGTTTGATCATACACTTACTATCCCTGTCAGGCCAGACTGTTATTTCCAAATGTCTGCTATACAGTTCCTTTGAGAAAAGGGATTTAGAGCCTTAACAGCAATATGTCCAAAACCAAACCCTAGCAATCCAGGCCAGTATCTCTTCACTTTTCATTATCTGTTAATGAATTATTTTCCTAAGCACCCAAGCTGAAATATCCCGAATGTCTTTTTCCTCTGTTTATCCCTCTCACTCCTTCTCAACCGAATCCAATCAATCACAAATCCTATCACCTCTGCAATGTTTCTATGTGTAAATTACACCATGAAAATAAAACTGGTGGCTATTCCTTATGAGAAACGGTCTAAAGAAAGGAGTCTATAAAAATAGTGGAAAAGAAAGAACTCCACAGAAAACAGGAGATGATAAGGAATGATCTGGAGGCTGTTGGTAAAAAGAAAGGTACAGAGAGCAAAAATAAACTTAAGGGAATTATTTTTACTCCTCCTAGAGAAATTAGCAAGTTTTCAAGATACTTGAAGTGCAAGTTGTCCACAGCTGAAGCAGGCAGCATATAGTAGTACAGGTCATGGATCTCAGGGTAGAAGTCAAACCATCCCAGGGATCATGGTAGAGTATTGGGGAGAATTGTGATCAAAGCAAAGAAGGAGGAAATTTTAGGGGATTTTCCTCTGCTTCAACCAAGAAAAGCAGGCAAGCTCTAAAGATCAAAACTATGTCATCATGGGGGAAAGAGATTTACCAGTTTCATTTGCCAGTCCTTGAAAAAATGTGTTTCAACTTAGTTAAATTGCTTGTAAATATAAGTTTATGCTAAGTTTATTTGTCTTGCAGCTCACATATGCCCAGAAGTCCACAAGATAGGGGAACTTGACTATAAATTAATATTTCTTGGAAGAAAGACTACAGAAAATAGGTGCAAAAATTTTACTGGCATCTGTGCTGCATTTTATTCAGATGGATGATATTTCCTTATCTAGACAGCCTCAGTGGCCTCCTAACTCTTCTACTGCCAATTAATCTTTTCCCTCATACTTCCAAGCCAATTCTCCTTTATAAAGTAATATTTGACCAATGCTTTACATAGTTTTAAAGCAATAAGTTTTTAATATAGGCATATATTATTACTAATATATGTTAAATAAAAATAATAGACTTTGCCTAATATTCAAGACTTTTCACTCTCATTCCAACCCATATAAATTTGTGATTCAATAAAATATATATATACATATACATATATACATATATATACATATATATATACCAAATGACCAGAATGCTGGAACGACCAGAACGACCAGAATGACAAGTTGCTTTGAAGTTCACTGCAGCCCCGATCAGCCCCCTCACTGTGATCGGGGGTGGGGCTGGCCAGCCAACCACCCACGACCCCTCCCCTCTGGTTTGCCCTCCCCCCGATTGGCCCCCCACACACAGATCAGGGGCGGGGCTGGCTGACCACTGCCTATGGCCCCTCCCCCAAGCCGGCTGGGCCCCAATCGGCCCCAATCAGGTAGGGCCAATCAGATCCCACCTGTGAACAAATCCTGAACCAGGCTTCTAGTATTAAGTAATAGACATAAATATTTTAGCAATATTAATCTAACCATATGTAGCACAACACTTATCAATCCATTTTTCCCCCAAACATAGTATAGTTTTTCACACTTCCTTGCCGTTTTAATCACATTCCATCTATCTAGAATTTACCTTTTCCCTCTGTACTTCTTGAATTTTTATTCAACTCCCAAAACACAGGTCAAATGCTTCCTCCTTTTTGAATTCCTCCTTAATTTCTCTTTTGCTCTCAACTCTTAAAGGGCTTTGGTCATGTCTATATGGCACTTCCCACATTTTGCTTCAAATTGTCAAAGTAAATTGGAAAAAATATGAAAAGTGCCATATTTTGTGCTGCAATTTTAATATATATAACTTCTTGTTATGGGTATAGTTTTCTATTGCTGTCATAACAAATTATCATAAGTGTAGTGGCTTAAAACAATACACATTTACTAACCACCAGTTCTTTGGTCAGAAGCCTGGGGTCTCACTGGGCTAAAAGTAAATAGGCAGGACAGTGTTCCTTTCTAGAATCTCTAGACTCTAGAGCAGCCGTGGGCAAACTATAGCCCGCAGGCCGGATCCGGCCTGTTTGAAATGAATAAAACTAAAAAAAAAAAAAAAAGACCGTACCCTTTTATGTAATGATGTTTACTTTGAATTTATATTAGTTCACACAAACACTCCATCCATGCTTTTGTTCCGGCCCTCTGGTCCAGTTTAAGAACCCATTGTGGCCCTCGAGTCAAAAAGTTTGCCCACCCCTGCTCTAGAGTCTAGAGGAAAATTCTTTCCTTGCCTTTTCCAGCTTCTAGAGGCCACCCACATTCCTTGGCTTGTGAGTCCTTTCCTCCATCTTCAAAGCCAGAGATACCACATCTCACCAACTCTCTTTCCTCATTATATCTTTCTCTGACCAAAGTGAGGAAAGGTTTGCCACTTTTAAGGACTCATTAGAACCACTTGGGTGATCCAGATTAGTTTCTATATATATATTATTGATTTTAGAGAGAAAGGGAGAGTGAGAGAGAGACAGAAACATCAAGGATGAGAGAGAATCATTGATTGGCTGCCTCCTGCACACCCCTACTGGGGATCGAGCCTGCAACCCAGGCATGTGCCCTTGACCGAATCAAACGTGGGACCCTTCAGTCCACAGGCCGACGCTCTATCCATTGAGCCAAACCAGCTATGGACACATTAGTTTCTTATCTCAAAGTCCTTAACCTTAATCACATCTAGAAAGTTCTTTTGTGGGTAAGGTAACATAGTCACAGATTCCAGGGACTAGGCCCTGGACATCTTTGGGGCCAATTATTCTGTCTACCACACTGAAGAGTATAAGCTTCTTAAAGAAAAAACAATATTATATTTCCTATTTCTTCTTCACAATGTATAACAGTGCCTTCTCCAAAATAGGCATATATCACTAACAAGGGTATCACTATATATGTTTCAGTCTCTCTTTCATTTGTATCTGCTCTAATCTTTATTTCCTTCCTTCTACTAACTTTGGCCTTTGTTTGTTTTTCCTTTTCTTTTTTCTTATGGTGTAAAATTAGGTTGCTTATCTGAGATCTTTCTTTTTTCTTAAGGTAGCTGTTTATCATTATAAACTTTCCTTCTAGGATTGTTTTATTACAGATGATAAATTTTATTTTATTGTTTATATTTTCATTTATCTAAAGATATTTTATTATTTCCCTTTTATTTCTTCTTTGATCCATTGGTTGTTCAGAAATATGTTGTTTAATCTCCACATATTTATGAATTTTCCAATTTTCCTCTTATAACTGATTTCTAGTTTTATAGCAATATGCTCAGAAAGGAGGTTTGATATGATTTCAATCTTATTAAATTTATTAAGACTTGTTCTAAGGCCTAACATATGGTATATCCTGGAGAATGCTCCATGTGCACTAGGGAAGAATGTGTATTCTGCTGCTGCTGAATGGAATGTATTTGTCTGTTAGGACCATGTGGTCTAGTGTGTAGCCTAAGTCCAAAGTTTACTTATTAATTTTCTGTCTGAGTAACCTACCCATTGTTGAAAGTGGGGTATTAAAGTCCCTTACTATTGCTGAATTACTGTCTATTTCACCCTTCAAATCTGATAATATTTGCTTTATATGTTGAGATGCTCCAATGTTAGATGCATAAATATTTACAAATACTACATCTTGTTGATTAATTAATTCCTTTATAAGACCTTTTTGGTCTCTTCTTACAGTTTTTGTTTTGAAGCCTATTTTGTCTGATATAAATAGCCAGTTCTGCTTCTTTTTGGTTTCCATTTGCATGAAATCTTGAGCCTTTTTTACTTTTTTAGTCATCCACTCTGTCTTTAGATTGAAGAATTTAGTCTATTTATATTTTAAAGTAGCTATTAATAGGTATGGACTTACTATTGCCATTTTGTTCATTGTTTTCTGCTATTTTGTTGTACATCTGTTCCATTTTTCCTCTATTTCTTTCTTTCTTTATGATTTGAGGATTTCCTGTGATAGTATGCTTTGATTCCTTTATCTTTTGTGGATCTACTATAGGTTTTGACTTTATGACTACCATGAAGCTTACATAAAACAGCCTATTTTAAACTGGTAACGTCTGTGAATGCATACAAAAGCTCTATATTTTTGCACTCCCCTCTTCTACATTTCATATTTTTGATGTCACAGTTTAAATTTTTATATGATATATTTATAATATACATTGGCATATTGGTATAATATACAATGGACATTTTTGCCTGCCCCCTCTGTATTGAGCCCGGAGGGGGATAGCCACAGCAAGTGTTTTTAATAAATGTTCTTTTGATTGTTTTGGTCCTATGGGACTCATGAACCCAAGCCCCACTGGCTTTCACAACAATATTATTTGGAGAACCTATTGTCCAGGTGGCAGCCTTAGAAGTTGGAGTGCTATGTATGTGGTTCAAACCCTTCAGTGCTCAGGGAGAATCCAGGAGATGATGATTCCCTTCTAACTGTATGGTACTATGTTGGGGTTGATCGCAAGAGTGTGTCTCAGCCACTTCTACCCATTTCAATGTGGGTGTTCTCTAAGTTTCCCAAATATAAGTCACTCAACAGTTCTTATTTCTCTCTGAAAGAAGTGCTCCATATGTAACACATATGTCAATGGGAGAAAGGAAATTCGTAAGCTTCCTATGTTGACATCTTGGTCCAGAGTCCACATGTATTTCAGGTAGTTATCAATTAAATTATTTTACTAAAAATTAGAAGTTGTAGTATTTTAGTAATAGACAAGCAGGGGTATTATGAGAAATGTCATTTACAGGAAGAGTTTGCCAAACTATAAGTAACATTTTCCTCTTTTTATCCTCTATTTAATTCAGAATTAATAAATCTGAAGTGGTGTGTGAGAAATATGGTGTAAACCCCAAAAGTATGAATGCAGAATTCACTCTATGGCTCTCCTCTCTGTTAATCCTTCCTCTCTTTTCTCTCCAATCCATCTTTCTTGAGCAGACTTCTGATCACATAACTTTCCTGGTAAAGATATCAATGACTTATTTCTTCCTTACTAAATAATGTTGAAATTAGTGAGGCAAAAATTAAAACTTGCCGGTCTGATGCCAAACTTTGATTTTATACATTCTAACCCACCATTTTATGAGTTAATGAGTTAATAATAAATGTTTGGGGGATATGAGCTGAATAGACACTACTGTTAGCTAGAAATCATTAGTCTTCTCAGTGGTTTTGGCAATGCCCTAGTGAATTTATATTTTGATAAATTTTTCACACAATTGAGCTATTATGAATTCTCTAAAATCATTTTTAATGATACTTACTTATACTGCAAAAAATAAAAAATAAACCACTGGCATGGGGATTTCCAGTTAAAGGTAGAAGAGTAAATGTATTTTTGTTTACCAGTAGTCTCCAAAGCACACTGAAGGGACTAATTGGGGGTGGGGAATCATCTCTAATGGAACTGGAAATGCACAGCTCCAAACCTTAAATTAGGAAGATCTGCCAAAAACAATGATAGTGACTCATAACTGGGGAAGCAGGCCAGACAAGTGGATGAGCACAGCAGAGAAGGAAAGTGGCAAATGTAAGACTATTAGTGGCAGTGAGATGAGCAGAGGTATACCCATGTTAAATTGTCCATAAAGGACTTTTAACATCCCAACCTTCTCTGCAATCATGAGGACAACCTGATTATTTCCCCAAAAGAGAAGCACACAAACTAAGAGGAAACATCCCCAGAGAGAAGATGATAGAAAGTTGTGGCAAGAAAATGTGAGACTGCAATCCAAAGTCAGATCATTCCTCCCCCTACCCCACATCAATGTTGGGCATATCGGTGGTCCAGGTCCAGGAAACCTCACTCAAAGATGAACAACAGAGGCATCACAGGTCTATATTAAGGTATTACAGAGAAGTTGTGGGAAAAGATAAGAAGCAAAATTAGTTGAAGACTAAACATCAGAAGAGGTATTTCAAAGAAAGTAATAGAAGAAAATTTTTAAAATACTAAATTCCAAATAAACTTAACAAGGACACTAGAGGGAAAATAAAGAACTTAAAGAAAACAAAGAAGCTAAAAGAGAGATAAGATAATTTGACAGATGATAAATGGAAGCAATAAATTAAATAAAATAATTACAAAAATAATACCACATGTGAACCACCTAAAATTAGAAGATGGTTTTGAAAATAAAGTCAGAGAACACATCATTATGGTCAAAAGATACATGTAATTAGATAGAAGGTGATAGCTCAGGAGGAGACACATAGAGGATCACAGTATTTATATTAATATTAAAGAAGACAGAGGAAATTTTTTTTCTAATTCTGTGCAAATAAAATGTTATGGGAAATAAATTGGATCCCAAAATTATATATACAGCCAAGGTTATATATACTAGAAGCCCAGTGCGTGAAATTTGTGCATGGTCGGGTCCCTAAGCCTGGCCAGCAATTAAAGCCAATCAGGCCCTTCCAGCTGCCAACCAGGGCCTCCCTTCCCTGGCTGCAGACTGCCAGCTGAGGCCTCCTTTCATTACGCACTGCCCCCTGGGGATCAGTGCATGTAATAGCGAGCAATCGAACTCCTGGTCTCCTGGTTGAACTCTCCTGGGGGCAATTTGCATATTAGGCTTCTATATGTAGAGATAAAAGTAACATATATACCTTGTCAGAAAAACAAGAATACAATTCTTAATGAGAAAGCTTCAATAGGCTTAGTAAGAATTTCAAGGATCTTAGTAAGAATTTCACAGATGTGAAAAAGGACCAGTCAGAAATTAAGCATACACTAATTGAAATAAAAAATAACTTACAGCCAGAACTGGTTTGGCTCAGTGGATAGAGCATCGGCCTGCGGACTCAAGGGTCCCAGGTTCAATTCCGGTCAAGGGCATGTACCTTGGTTGCGGTCACATCCCCAGTTGGGGGTGTGCAGGAAGCAGCTGATCAATGTTTCTCTCTCCTCATCGATGTTTCTGGCTCTCTATCACTCTGCTTTCCTCTCTGTAAAAAATCAATAAAATATATTTAAAAAAAATAACTTACAGGCATTCAATAGTAGAGTAGAGGATTCTAAGTATCAAATCAACAATTTGGAATATGAGGAAGCAAAAAAACATCCAATCAGAATAGCAAAAAGAAAAAAGAATCCAAAAATATAAAGATAGTGTTAGGAGCCTCTGGGACAACTTCAACCATACCAACATTCACATTATGGGGATGCCAGAAGGAGAAGAGAGAGAGAGAGCAAGATATTGAAAACCTATTTGAGTAGTTAATGACAGAAGGGAGTGCCCATACAACTGTCAGCTGATTTCTCAATAGAAACTTAGCAGGCCAGAAGGAAGTGGCAAGAAATATTCAAAGTGATGAATAGCAAGGACCTATAACCAAGATTATTCTACACAGAAACGCTCTCATTTAGAATTGAAGGTCAGATAAAGAGCTTCACAGACAAGAAAAAGCTAAAGAAGTTCATCACAATCAAACCAGTATTACATGAAATGTTGAAGGGTATTCTTGAAGAAGAGGAAGAAGAAGAAGAAGAAGAAGAAGAAGAAGAAGAAGAAGAAGAAGAAGAAGAAGAAGAAGAAGGAGGAGGAGGAGGAGGAGGAGGAGGAGGAGGAGGAGGAGGAGGAGGAGGAGGAGGAGGATATGAACAATAAAATGGCAATGAATACATAGCTATCAAAAATTGATCTAAAAATCAAAATAAACAAAGCATCTAATGAACAAAATAAACTGATGAATAAAACAGAACAAGAAGCATACAAACATGGAGCAGACTAATGAATCTCAGAGAGGAGGATGGAGTGGGAGCGGGAAGAGATTAATCAAAGGGGATTAGCAAGCAGTTGATTTATTGGATTTTTGTTAGAGAGTAAATGCTGATACATCTCTGTAAAGACAATTTGAAAACATTTGGTAAAATGTAACAGGCACATTGTTTATTTAGCCAAGAAATCCTGCATGTAGGAATTTTTTTCTCCAGTTTTACACAGGTTAGTGTGCACATATATATATACAGGGAGATAACAGTAGCATTGCTTGTTTTAGCATGTGTATATGCCTGTACACACCCATAAAAACAAATATGACAGCAGGTACAACATAAATGTTTATCAGTAAAGAACTAGTTAAATATTCTGGTAAGAGAAAAAGGCAAGTTATAATATAAAACAATATGCATATCATCACTCAAGTTGTATAATCAAAGGGATTTGGGATATATGTTATATAATTCTTGCATACACATAGTAAAATGATCTTATAGGAGCATACAAATAAAGTTACTAGGTAAGCTCTAGGGTATGGAAATAAGTGCCAGAGGAAAAGATATTTTTACTATTCATTTTAAGCGAATCATGTAATATTTGAATTTTTTACTATGTGCATGATTTACTTTTTTATAATAAAAAACTAATTTAAATAATGAAAATATTTTTTAATTAACCCAGATTAAAAAACATATTGTCTCAAAAATCAAATAATGTTTTATTGCCCTAATCACTTAGGTTAATTTCTTTTATTTTTCAATTATTTTTGGATAAAAATTTATATTGTCAGAACAAACACAGGAAGACCATTATGACTACACTTAAAATGTTTTGTAAGGTAAATTCTCAGTTTGTACAAAAAAAAATTCAAATATCACATTTGACAATAAAAGAGTTTTCATGGGAGACAAAATGGCGGCGGAATAGGCTGACAGACGTGTCCTGAACCTTATGCCGGAGCAGATAGAAGAAGCAACTAAATCAAATAATATCCACCCAGAATTGTCAAAGTAGACAAGCTGGTGAGACAAATCGCAGCTGGGAAGGGCAGAGGATGCCTGGAGAATAGTAAAATCAGGAATCTGACCTAGAGAGAATTGTGAGACCTCCAAGCCCAGAGGATCAGAAGGAAGCCACATGGAACCAAGGCTGTGTCCCTTGGAACAGGTGTAACATCTAACTGTGGAAAGGAAGTCCACAGGGCTGCTGGCAACAGAGGATTCTAGATCTAAGCCCACAGCCACAAGAGGCTGAGCCCAGAGGGGCAGCCTGAACAACTTCCCAAGCTGTGCTGTGCGGGGGGGGAAGAGAGAAAGACGAACTTGCAGTGGTTCAGCTCTTTCCCCTATTTTTGGTCTTTGCTTTCATTCACTAAACCCAGTTCATAGGACCTTTGAAAATATAAACACTCACCCATGGCTGAGGCGCAGGTGGAGGTGCAGACTTGTGGAGTCTGGGGAGAGGCTGGGAGAAGAGCAGGTCAGGGAGAGGAGGTTGGGAGTCTGGCACTGAGACATACCTGACACTCCAGACCTAAGCAGCCATTTTCTCCTGAAGAGATAGCCCCTCACTGCAGTCTCCATACAACCAATACAGTCACACCCAGACTACACCCTCAGTGGCACAAAGGATACAAAATAAAAACAAAAAACAAAAACTGAATAGTCCCTAAGAGCCCTCAGGGATTGGGCTGAAGAGGGCCCATTCAGTCCTGGAAAGCAATAGGGCACCTCCCCAACTATAGCCCTGTCAGAAACAGCTGCTTGAGAGATTAAGATGGAAAGTGGGCAGACAGGCTAAGTGGGAAGATTGGTCCCGCCTGCTGGCAGTCAAGGCTGTGGAGATAGACACAAACAGAGGAGCGGTGGACCACTTGGAACTTTAATAATCTAACAGGAAACTGAGAAGTGACAGACAATACAGAACAGTGGGGTCTTAAATCAGCCCCCATGGGCATTAAAACTCAATGAACAACATTTCACTTTTTCATTTTTATTTTATTGTATTACTATTTTGTTATCTTTTATATTTTTTCTTTTTTTGTTTGTTTATTTTTTATTTCTTTTCATATTTTTTTTTCATCATTCTATTTTTTATCCTTTTTTAATTAAAAATTTTAATTTTTTTTCTCTTCTTTCTCTTTCTTCTTATCCATGCATCCTCTTTCTCTTTCCTCTATACTAAACTGAGGTCCTCCCCATATTCATCCAATTCTTTAACCTTACTTTCTGTATATATGCTCAGCCTCTACAGATTATGCCCCACCCCTGACCCCCGGCTCTTTTCTGGGTGTTTGGTGTTTGCATTTTTTTGTTTATCTGTTTGTCCTGTGGTGTTTTCTCCCCATATATATATATTTTTTCCCTTTTTCTTCCATTATCTTCTTCTTCTTTTTTCTCTTACCATTTCTTCTCTCCTCAATATCATTTGTCTTCTATTATCTCTCCCCTAATTCTCTTTTCTCTGGTGGTCACTTATATTGGGGTTACTGGTGTCGTGAGTACATTCATGTTTTGTTCCCTTTGTGTCATGTCTTGTCGAGTTGCATTTTGTCCTGTTTGGTCAATGTGGTAGAGAGCAAGCCACATAAGCAGACACATGGAGCGGAGACTCCATCCACAACAGGTCAATAACACTCCAGACACAACTACAGAGGCAGGAAAATGGCAGCAGTACAGGAGAGAGCATGAGTGAGTGATGGAGCAAAAGGGGAGTGTGTGGACGTGTGGGGTGCATGTGCGTACGTGAGTGAGGGACAGTTAGATCCCGCAGGACCTTCGGGGGGGCAGGCGGACTGGACTTGCCTAACTAGGCAGCCTCTGCTACCATTGAAAAGAGTCCCGGGGCAGCCAGCTCTACTGCAGAGGCTGCACCTTCATGAAGGGGATAGCGACTGTGACTTGGAGCCCAGCCTCACCTCCACCCAAGGTGCCCTCAGCCTCAACTCCACCAAGGGTGCCCACCCAAGACTCTAGAGCCACACCCACCAGGGACCTGCTGACTTGGCTGTGGTCCCACAGAGACTCCAGCCACACTGGCCATGGGCTCCTTTGAATTCCAAAGCACACTCTCCTCAGGCAGGCCCCTCGCTTTAGCCCAGTGCTCCGTGACCACGTGAGCAGCATCCTCACGAGCAGACCACCCCTATCCGAGGATCAGCGGCTGCATGCAGCCCGCCCCATCCAAGGAGCAGCAGCCATGCACAGCCCACCCCATCTGAGGAGCAGCAGCCTCATAAATGGCCTGCCCCTAACCAAAGAGCAGCAGCCACATGAGCTGCCCACCCCAGTTCAATGAGCAACAGCTGCATGCAGCCCTCCCCCGTCTGAGGAACAACAGCACAGTGAGCATCCCAACCCTGTCTGAGGAGTAGCAGCCATGTGGAGCCCACCCATGTCAGAAGATCAGCAGCTGCACAAGCTGCCCACTCCCATCTGAGGAGCAGCAGCCATGTGAGCAGCCCACCCCCACCAGCCAGAGGAGCCACCACTGCTGCGAGTAGCTATGAGAACAGCACCCACCTGAGGAGCTGCTGCCAACTGAGGAGCAGCCACTGCTGCAACCGCCCAAGGACCAGCCACCTCCTGAGTAGCCACTGCCACCCAAGGAGCAGCTCATGCACAACTTGACACCTAGATCCTTCAGTGAGAGAAAAAATGGGGAGACAAAGAAACCCCCAAAGGAAATAAAATGAGCAATGACCGGAAAAGGAGCTAAGTGAAACTGAGGCATGCAATATGTCAGAAAAGGAATTCAGAATAAGAGTCATACAGTTCATAAACCATATGGATGAAAAAATCAACAACTTATGTAAGAATCAAGAGGAAATGAAATGTGATATAGCTACAATAAAAAAAAAAAACTATGAAAATGTCAACAGTAGCTTAGGAAAAGCGGAGGACTGTATTAGTAAATTAGAAGACAGGGAAGCAAAATACACCCAAACTGAACTGCAATTGGATAAAAAAATTTTAAAGACAGGAAGAGAGAATAAGGGAACTTTTGGGACAACATGAAACAAAGCAATATATGAATAAAGGGGGTGCCAGAATGGCAAGAAGTGGAACAAGGGTTAGAAAACCTATTTGAAAACATAATGTCAGAAAACTTCCTGATTTGGGAAAGGAAAAAATCACAAGCACAGAGAGTCCCAAACAAGATGAACCTGAAAAGAACCACATTTAGACACATTGTAATTACAGTGACAAATATTCAGGACAAAGAGAGAATCTTAAAGGCTGCAAGAGAGAGACAGAAAGTTACATACAAGGGATTTTCCATTAGATTATCAAATGATTTCTCAACAGAAACACATCAGGCCAGAAAAGAATGGACAGAAATTTACAAAGTGATGCAAAGCAAAGGACTGAATCCAAGAATACTCTCTCCAGCAAGGCTATCATTCAAAATTGAAGGGTAAATAAGGAGCTTCACAGACAAAAAAAAAAGGCTAAGGGAGTTTACCACTACCAAGCCAGCAAGGCAAGAAATGCTAAAAGGAGTGATTAAAAAAGAATGAATAAAAAGGGAAGAAGGAACAAAGGCACAGAAAATAAAAATAGCTACAGGCAAGTACCTATCAATAACTTTAAACGTAAATGGACTAAATGCTCCAATCAAAAGACATCGAATGGCTGAATGGGTAGAAAACATGATCCATATATATGCTGTCTACAAGAGACCCACCTTAGAACAAGAGACTCACACAGACTGAAAGTGAGGGGATGGAAAAATATCTTCCAAGCAAATGGAAATGAAAAAAAAAAAAAAAAAAAACTGGGGAAGCAATATTTATATCTAACAAAATAGACCATAAAGTGAAGGCCATAACAAGAGATAAGGAAGGCCACTTCATAATACTAAAGGGATTGATACAACAAGAGGATATAACCGTGGTAAACATATATGCACCCAAAGCAGGAACACTCAACTACATAAAAAACTCCTTGGAGATATCAAGGGAAAGATCGACAGCAATATAATCATAGTAAGGGACTTTAATACCCCACTGGCATCACTGGATAAATCCTCTAGAAAAAAAATCAGCAGAGAAACAGCAATCCTAAATGACTCACCAGATCAGATGGACTTAATTGACATCTTCAGAACATCTCACCTCAAAGCCACAGAATATACATTCTTCTCAAGTGTGCATGGGATATTTTCAAAGACAGACCACATATTGGGTCACAGGAAAAGTCTCTCCAAATTCAAGAAGATTGAAATCATATCAAGCATCTTCTCAGACCACAATGGCATAATATAAGAAATAAACTACCATAAAAACAATACAAAAAATTCAAACACTTTGAAGCTGAATAGCATGCTACTAAATAATGGCTGGGTTACCAAAGAGATCAAAGAAGAAATTAAAAACTTCCTGGAAAAGATTGACAATGGAAACACAACAATCCAAAAATCTATGGCACACAGTGAAAGCAGTCCTGAATGGGAAGTTTATAGCTCTACAGGCTTGCCTCAAAAAAACAAGAAAAAAATGGTAATAAACCATCTAGCTCTGCAACTTGAAGAATTAGAAACAGAGCAACAAGAAAATCCCAGAGTCAGCAAAGGAAAGAAATAATAAAGATCAAAGCAGAAATAAATGACATAGAGACCAAATAAATAAATAAAAATATAAATAAATAAATAAATAAATAAATAAATAAATAAATAAATACAAAAGATCAATGACACCAAGAGCTGGTTCTTTGAAAGGATAAACAAGATTGATGAACCTCTAGCAAGGCTCACCAAAACTCAAAGAGAGGACACAAATGAACAAAATTAGAAATGAAAGGTGAAATAACAACAGACACCACAGAAAAACAAAGGATTGTAAAAAAAAAATAAATAAATACTATGAGCAACTCTATTCCAAAACTAGACAACCTAGAGGAAATGGACATATTCCTAGAAAAATACAACCTTTTAAAACTCAATCAGGAAGATTCTAAAAATCTCAGTAGGCCAATAACTATGGAAGTAATTGAAGCAGTTATCAAAATGCTTCCAGCAAACAAAAGCCCAGGGCCAGACAGCTGTACAGGGAAGTTTTACCAAACATTCAAGGAAGAACTAAAACCCATCCTCCTCAGACTACTCCAAAAAATTCAAGAGGAAGGAACACTTCCAAGCTCATTCTATGAACCCAGCATTACCCTAATACCAAAACCAGATAAACACACTACAAAGAAAGAGAATTACAGGACAATATCCCCCATAAACATAAATGCCAAAATTCTCAACAAAATTCTAGCAAAGCGGATCCAGCATTACATCAGAAAGATCATACACCATGACCAAGTAGGATTTATTCCGGGAATGCAAGGATGGTACCATATCCACAAATCAATAAACGTGATACATCGAATAAATAAATTGAGAGATTAAAATCACATAGTTATATCATTTGATGCAAAAAAGCATTTGACAAAATCCAACACCCTTTCTTGATTGAAAAAAAAAGAAAAAAATACACAGCAAAGTGGGAATAGAGGGATCATACCTCAACATAATAAAAGCCTTATATGACAAACCTACAGCCAACATTACACTCAATGGGCAAAAACTAAAACCATTTCACCTAAGAACAGGAAGGAAACAGGGATGCCCACTTTCAACACACCTGTTTGACATAGTACTTGGAAGTGCTAGCCATAGCAATTTAGAAAAAAGAAGAAATAAAAGGTATCCAAATTGGAAAAGAAGAAGTAAATCTGTCCTTATTCACAGATGACGTGATAGTGTACAAAGGTAACCCTAAATATTCCATCAAAAAATTATTAGACTTAATAAATGAATTCGGCAATGGAGCAAGATACACAATGAACGCCCAGAAATCTATGTCATTTTATACACCAATAGCGAAAGAGAGGTTAAAAAACAATCCCATTTGCCATTGCAACAACAACAAAAAATAAGATACCTAGGAAAAAAACGTAACTAAGGAGATGAAAGACTTATACTTGGAAAACTACAGGCCACTGAGAAAAGAGATATAGGAAGACATAAACAGATGGAAGAACATACCATGTTCTTGGATTGGTAGAATCAACATCATTAAAATGTCTATACTACCCAAAGCAATCTATAGATTGAATGCACTCCCCATTAAAACACAAATGGCATATTTCACAGACCTAGAACAAACTCTGCAAAAATTCATCTGGAATAAAAAAAAGACCCTGAATAGCTGCAGTGATCCTGAGAAAGAAGAACAAAGTAGGAGGGATCTCAATACCAGATATCAACCTGTATAACAAAGCCACTGTTCTCAAAACTGCCTGGTACTGGCACAAGAACAGGCAGATAGACCAATGTAATAGAATAGAGAACCCAGAAATCGACCAAAACACTATGGTCAATTAATATTTGACAAAGGAGGCAAGAGCATACAATGGAATAAAGACAGTCTCTTCAATAAATGGTGTTGGGAAAATCTAACAGATACATGCAAAAAAAAAAAAAAAAAATGAAACTAGACCACCAAGTTACACCATACAGAAAAATAAAATCAAAATGGATAAAGGACTTAAATGTAAGATGGGAAGCCATAACAATCTTAGAGGAATCCAGAGGCAGCATAATATCAGACATATGCTGAAGCAATATCTTCACCGATACAGCTCCCAGGCAATGGAAACTAAAGAGAAAATAAACAAATGGGACTACATCAAAATGAAAAGCTTCTGCACAACGAAAGAAACCATCAACATAACAACAAGAAAGCCCACTGCATGAGAGAACATATTTGCTAATGTTATCTGTGATAAGGGTTTAATCTCCAGCATTTATAGGGAACTCATATAACTTAACAAAAGGAAGATAAACAACCCAAACAAAATATGGACAAAAGATGACATACAGAATGGCAAGAGACATATGAAAACATGCTCAAAGTCACTAATTATCTCAGAGTTGCAAATCAAAACAACAATGAGGTACCATCTCACACCTGTCAGAATGGCTATCATCAACAAATGACAGTGCTGGTGAGGATGTGGAGAAAAAGGAACCCTCGTGTACTGCTGGTGGGAGTGCAGACTGGTACAACCACTTTCCAGAACACTATGGAGTTTCCTCAACATACTAAAAATGGAATTCCTATTTGACCCAGTGATCTCACTTCTAGGAATATATCCCTGTGCAGAGCCAGCTCAGCCAAGGGTTCGGTGAACCTGGGGCGGGGGAGGGTGGAGGGGGGGGAGCAGCGGTGAAGGATGTAAAAAAGACAGACAAAGAGAATAAGCTGAGTCTAGGTGGATCTTCCTGTGCCTGACTGAGGCCACAGAGATAGATCCAGAGGCAAGCTGAGCCTTTATTTTATAGCCAGAGGTAAACAAGGTAGTAGTCACCATAGTTACAATGTTCTTGTGAGTTTCACTTGTTTTGGAAGCACTTGCTGCACCTCCATAGCTCATTAACTACTAAGATAAGATCTAGGGAGGAGAACTAAGATGGCGGCATGGGTTAACGCCGGAGTTTGCTGCCTTGAACAACTACTTCAAAAGTGAAACTAAAAGACGGAACAGACATCACCCAGAACCACAGAAACGCTGGCTGAGTGGAAGTCCTACAACTAGAAGGAAAGAGAAACGCATACGGACACTCAGAGGAGGCACAGTGCTGAAGTCAAATTCTGAGGTGCGGAGTGCGCGGAGCGGGCTGGCGGCGGAGGGCGCAGTTGGCATTTTCAATCGGGAGGGAGTCGCAGACTCTGAGCTCCAGAAACAAGCGAGTCTTTAGGGACCCAGACTCAAATGGGAGAAGCGGGACTGTCTGGCTTCGGTCAGAGTGAGTGCAGCTTTCTCTCCGAGGTTTGCAGCCATTGCTGGGACTCAGAGAGGCAGAGCCCCTGGGGACAGGACTGAGAGCCGCCATAACTGCTCTCTCTGGCCCACCCTGTTGATCCTGTGCAACCCGCCCCGCCCAAGCCCTGCACAGAGGCATTTGCCGGAT
The DNA here is from genome assembly GCF_964212035.1 of Myotis nattereri. Classification (NCBI taxonomy): domain Eukaryota; kingdom Metazoa; phylum Chordata; class Mammalia; order Chiroptera; family Vespertilionidae; genus Myotis; species Myotis nattereri. The sequence goes on from NC_138077.1 coordinate 77,060,298, forward strand.
AAGCCTCTGGCAAAGGCTAGATTAGCACCTCCCTAGAGGACAGAAGTTCTCTCATTGCAGACACAGCTGATTCTCACAGCCACTTGGCCTGGAGGTCAAACCCTCCCTGGTATTAGCTACAACAATCAAGGCTTAACTACAAGACTGCGCACAAAGACCACTAGGGGGTGCACCAAGAAAGCATAACAAAATGCGGGGACAAAGAAAGAGGACAAAATTGTCAATGGAAGATATAGAGAGCCACACTTTTAAGGTCTCTCAAGAACTGTTTAGAAGCCGCTGATAAACTTAATGAGATCTACAAGAAAACTAATGAGACCCTCGATGTTATGATGGGGAACCAACTAGAAATTAAGCATACACGGACTGAAATAACGAATATTATACAGACTCCCGACAGCAGACCAGAGGAGCGCAAGAATCAAGTCAATGATTTGAAATGCGAGGAAGCAAAAAACACCCAACCGGAGGGGCGGAATGAAAAAAGAATCCAAAAATGCGAGGATAGTGTAAGGAGCCTCTGGGACAGCTTCAAGCATACCAACATCAGAATTATAGGGGTGCCAGAAGATGAGAGAGAGCAAGATATTGAAAACCTATTTGAAGAAATAATGACAGAAAACTTCCCCCACCTGGTGAAAGAAATGGACTTACAGGTCCAAGAAGCGTGGAGAACCCCATACAAAATGAATCCAAAGAGGACCAGACCAAGACACATCATAATTAAAATGCCAAGAGCAAAAGACAAAGAGAGAATCTTAAAAGCAGCAAGAGAAAGAAACTCAGTTACCTACAAGGGAATATCCATATGACTGTCAGCTGATTTCTCAACAGAAACTTTGCAGGCCAGAAGGGAGTGGCAAGAAATATTCAAAGTGATGAATACCAAGAACCTACAACCAAGATTACTTTATCCAGCAAAGCTATCATTCAGAACTGAAGGTCAGATAAAGAGCTTCACAGATAAGGAAAAGCTAAAGGAGTTCATCACCAACAAACCAGGATTATATGGAATGCTGAAAGGTATCCTTTAAGAAGAGGAAGAGGAAGAAAAAGGTAAAGATACAAATTATGAACAACAAATATGCATCTATCAACAAGTGAATCTAAGAATCAAGTGAATAAATAATCTGATGAACAGAATGAACTGGTGATTATAATAGAATCAGGGACATAGAAAGGGAATGGACTGACTATTCTTGGGGGGGGGAAGGGGTGTGGGAGATGCGGGAAGAGACTGGACAAAAATCGTGCACCTATGGATTAGGACAGTGGGTGGGGAGTGAAGGCGGAGGGTGGGGCGGGAACTGGGAGGAGGGGAGTTATGGGGGGAAAAAAGAGGAACAAATGTAATAATCTGAATAATAAAGATTTAATTAAAAAAAAAAAGATAAGATCTAGGGAGTGTCATAAGGTCAAGCCTAATTATGCTAAGAGGGCTGTGCCCTCTAAGCTGGGACTTGTTTGTGGTTTTGCTAACAGGTCAGTCCAAGGCTTAACCCTATAGCCTCTTCCTACAATCCCAAAAAACTAGAAACACTAATCAGAAAGGATATATGCACCCCTATGTTCATAGCAGCACAATTTACAATAGCTAATATGTGGAAACAACCTAAGTGCCCATCAGCAGATGAGTCAATTAAAGAACTGTGGTTCATCTACACAATGGAATACTACGCTGCTATAAAAAGGAAGGCACTCTTACTTTTGCAACAGCATAAATGAACATGGAGAGCATTATGCTAAGCAAAATAAGCCAGCTGGAGAAAGATAAATATCACATGATCTCAATTATTTGAGGAATATAATGAACAACATAAACTGATGAACAAAAATAGAACCAGAGACATAGAAGCATCAAACAGACCATCCAACTTAAGAGGGAAGGCAGGGGACAGGGTGGGTAAGAGATCAACCAAAGGACTTGTATGCATGCATATAAGCATAACCAATGGACATAGACCAGCCATGGGCAAACTACGGCCCGCGGGCCAGATCCAACCGTTTGAAATGAATAAAACTAAAAAAAAAATAAAAAAAAGACCGTACCCTTTTATGTAATGATGTTTACTTTGAATTTATATTAGTTCACACAAACACTCCATCCATGCTTTTGTTCTGGCCCTCCGGTCCAGTTTAAGAACCCATTGTGGCCCTCGAGTCAAAAAGTTTCCCCACCCCTGACATAGACACTAGCAGGGAGAGGGCATAAGCGGGGCTGGAGGGGATGGGGAGGGGGACAATGGGGCGATAAGGACACATATATAATACCTTAATCAATAAAGAACATTTTTAAAAAATACAAAAAAAAAGGAGTTTTCATGGAAAACCTGGATTCAAGGGCTAATTTCACTATCAACTTTCTATATCCATAGGTGAGTCAAAACTTTAGTGATTTTGCTTCTCTTCTTTATATGAGTAATATTTATACTTTATAAATCACATTGAGTCCTTTGGAAAAATAAACTTATGTGCAACAACTCTGCGAGGGGCCTATTAGTGCTTTTTTTTTTTCACTCTTTAATAAATTATTCAGAATGTGTTCCTTACCCCAGTAAAACCTACTTTTCCATTACAGCTACTTCCTGTTTCCTTTCTTTCCACAAGTTCTAGTAATGCTGTTTTTATGTAGCCAAACTCCCACTGATTCTAATCAGTCCAGCGTTTAGTTTTAGTAGCATGTTACTGATAATATTTCTCAGACAATGCTTTTTCAGTGAAGCCATTTCTTCAGTCTCCTACTAGTCAAGCTGAATTATGCCCCAGAGATATGTTCCTAATAATGTCCCATTTTTCTTTCCCAAACATCTATAACACTTGCAATGCAACAGCAATTTTCAAACAATAAAAAGTAAATACGAGGAATTCAACTCTTTCTAGGTTTGCTGAGAACTTCGGTTGAATGGGAGTTACTGCAAAATGTGTTCCCTCCAGGAAACAGCTTCAGTTTATAGTTAACATCCTCCTATAATCATGCATTACTTTAACACCCAAAATGCTCAGGAACTCCAGTGATGAAACAGAGCCATCTCTTCATATCTTTTTGGCAAATGTTTCATTTCTTCAGAAGCTTATAGTTTTAAATTGTCAATAAAAGCTAATAAATGTGAACATATGGATTGTTTTATTATTCAATAGAGGTATTTGGCTCCAAAGTGAAAATTTGCCCCCAACCTGATTTTCATAATCCCTTTGATGAGTTGTTCTAAAATCCCACTGATTCCAAAGAGATGTCTCTTTATGGAACAGATGTGGATCAGTGGGAATTAGGCAGACACTCTGAAGCCTATTATCAGGAATAAATTCTTTTTTCAGGAAACATCACCAGCATGAATACTTCTATTTCAGGAAAGTTTTTCCCACAAATGAATCTTCATAACTGCCTGCAGGGAACAAGATCGTTTCAGTTGGTGAAACATGGATAAAGGAATTGCCTAGAACAAAGGGAAACTATGACCACATGCTCACCACAGCAGGTAATTTAGAAAAATTTAATGGAAAAATTGGAAACAGATACAAAGAGAAAATTTCCAAGGTGAGCCTTCTGGGCTATGTGCATAAGATTGAGAAAGACATCTAAATCCTTGCCCTTGTGAGTTTTTTACTTAGTGATAAAGGTGGTGTTTTCGGAATATCTGCATTGCTTAAATCACAAGCCAGATCGAAGAGAAATGGGGCCATGAGCCCAAGTGTCCATGGCAGTGAATTGGGTACCAGCAATGTGGGCCCGGACCAGATACAGGCAATGGCAATTTAGAGATGTTGAGGCAAAGGCAGAACTATGCCAAAAGGAGAACTAAAGTTCAGTAAATGTATCTCTCATCATGGGATGCTTCATACTTCCCAAGAGCTTTTCCACTATTTTCTTTCCAACAGTCCTACAGGGAGTCAGAAGAATAGGGATGACCTTTATGCCAAGGAGGAATCCAAGACTCAGTGAGGCTAACTTTTATGCCACTAGTACAGCGGTTCTCAACCTGTGGGTCGAGACCCCTTTGGGGGTCAAACGACCCTTTCACAGGGTCACCTAAGACCATCGGAAAACACATATATAATTACATATTGTTTTTGTGATTAATCACTATGCTTTAATTATGTTTAATTTGTAACAATAAAAATACATCCTGCATATAAGATATTTACATTATGATTCATAACAGTAGCAAAATTACAGTTATGAAGTAGCAATGAAAATAATTTTATGGTTGGGGGTCACCACAACATGAGCAACTGTATTAAAGGGTCGCGGCATTAGGAAGGTTGAGAACCACTGCACTAGTAGGACCTGCTCTTAGAATGGAAGCTGGGTGAGATTTAAAAACAAAATAACACAGCTTTTAGTACTCTTACAGCCAAATCCTGTACTACACAGAAACTCTGCAGTTAAGCAAAATGCTGGGAGCATAGCAGGCATTTAATAAATATTTGAATGAATGTTGAATAAATAAATAAATGAATAAATGAATGAATTCGTTAATGTTTATTTTTTATTACAGCATTTTTCTGCCTCACTTACACATATACACATCTTTCTGCCTCAGTTCCCCATACAGTGTTTTACGTGAATAGACTATGTCCTTGTTATACTGGTGTCTCCAGTGGAAACACATGAATCTAACCTGACCCATGGTCTTCTCGTCTATGGTCTACACTACATAGTGATCTATCAAAACTGAGGCATCTCCTCAGTTCACAGCACACGATCATCATCGGCCCATGCACACTCCCTCTTTTAATCTCTTTAATCCTGGCTTTTTGAAACCATTCAGCTGCCATGCTTGATCACATTCCTCCTTTTGTTTATACTTATAAGTACACCTAAACTATATGAATTCATGTTATGGGTATATTTTATTATTAATAAATGAGGTAACATGCTACATACCTCATTTTGTTCTACTTAACATGTTTAGAATATATAATTCATTGCTTTTTACTGGAGTATGCATTTTCATCATATATTAACATTTATTTACATATCTGATATTTTGTTTGTTTCCATTTTTTTGATATAACATACAATACTGTGGTGAAGAGCCACATACATCTATTTGTGTATATGCGCAAGAGTTGGTTTTTATTATTTAAGTTTGTTGCAAATAATTAAATAAAAATAGTAACTTTCACTGTATTTTCACTTTGAAAAATGGAAAGATGTGGCAACAGTGAGCTTTTTTTAAAAAAAAATTCTTTATTCTTTATTGTTTAAAGTATTACATAAGTCTCCTTTTCCCCCCATTGACCTCTCCCTGGCTGCTCCCACCCCCCAGCATAGGCCCTCATCCCCCTATTGTCTGTGTCCATTGGTTATGCTCATATGCATTTATACAAGTCCTTCGGTTAATCTTTTACCCACCCTGTCCCCTGCCTTCCCTCTTAAGTTGGATGGTCTGTTTGAAGCTTCTATGCCACTGGTTCTATTTTTGTTCATCGGTTTATGTTGTTCATTATATTCCAAAAATAAGTGAGATCATGTGATATTTACTTTTCTCCAATTGGCTTATTTTGCTTAGCATAATGCTCTCCAGTTCCATCCATGCTGTTGCAAATGGCAAGAGTTCCTTCTTTTTTACAGCAGCGTAGTATTCCATTGTGTAGATGAACCACAGTTCTTTAATTGACTCATCTGCTGATGGGCACTTAGGTTGTTTCCAAATCTTAGCTATTGTAAATTGTGCTGCTATGAACATAGTGGTGCATATATCCTTTCTGATTGGTGCTTCTGATTTCTTGGGACATATTCCTAGAAGTGAGATTACTGAGTCAAATGGGAATTTATACTATTTCCTGAGTGGCTGCACCAGCCTGCATTTCTACCAGCAGGGCACAAGGGTTCCTTTTTCTCCACATCCTCACTAGTACTTGTCATTTGTTGATGTTAGCAATTCTAACAGGTGTGAGATGGAACCTCATAATTGTCTTGATTTGCATCTGTCAGATGATTAATTTGGGCATGTTTTCATATGTCTCCTGGCCTTCTGTATGCCCTCTTTCAAAAAGTGTCTATTTAGGTCCTTTGCCCATTTTTTGATTGAATTATCTTCCTTTTGTTAAGTTATATGAGTTCCCTGTAAATTTTGGAGATTAAACCCTTATTGGGGATAACATTGGCAAATATGTTCTCCCATGCAGAGGGTTTTCTTATTGTTTTGTTGATGGTTTCTTTTATTGTGCAGAAGCTTTTTATTTTGATGTAGACCCATTTTTTATATTCTTCTTAGTTTCCATTGTCCTAAGAGCTGTATCAGTAAAGATATTGCTATGACATATGTCTGATATTTTGCTCCCTATGGATTCTTCTAAGATGTTTATGCTTTCCCGTCTTACATTTAAATCTTTTATACATTTTGATTTTATTTTTGTGTACGGTATAATTTGGTGGTCTAGTTTCATTTTTTGGCATATATTTGACCAATTTTCACAGTACCACTTATTGAAGAGACTGTCTTGACTCCATTGTATGCTCTTGCCTCCTTTGTCAAATATTAATTGAGCATAATGGCTTGTGTAGATTTCTGGGTTCTCTGTTCTGTTCCACTGGTCAAAAATCTGTTTTTGTGCCAATATCAGGCATATTTGAGAACAGTGGCCTTGTAATATAGCTTGATATATGGTATTGTAATCCCTCCAATTTTGTTCTTCTTTGTCAAGATTACTGCGGCTATTTGGGGTCTTTTTTGTGTCATATGAATTTTTGTTCTAGGTCTGTGAACTATGCCATTGATATTTTAATGGGGATTGCATTAAATCTATAGATTGCTTTGGGTAGTATGGACATTTTAATGATGTTGATTCTACCAATCCATGAACACAGTATATTCTTCCATTTGTTTATGTCTTCCTTTATCTCTTTTTTCAATGTAGTTTTCTGAATACAGGTCTTTTACCTCCTTAGTTAAGTTTTTTCCTAGGTATCTTAATTTTTTTGTTGCAATGGTAAATGGGACTGTTTTTTAGTTTCTTTTCCTATGGGTTCATTTTGGTGTATAAAAAAGCCATAAATTTATGGGTGTTAATTTTGTATCCTGCTATATGGCCAAATTCATTTATTAAGTCTAATAGTTTTTTGATGGAATCTTTAGGATTTTCTATGTACAATATCATGTCATCTGAGAATAATGACAGATTTACTTCTTCTTTTCTAATTTGGATGCCTTTTATTTCTTGTCTGATCACTATGGCTAGCACTTCCAGTACTATGTCAAACAGGAGTGGTGAAAGTGGATATCCCTGTCTTGCTCCTGTTCTTAGGGAAAATGAGTTTAGTTTTTGCCCATTGAGCATGATGTTGGCTATAGATTTGTCATATAAGGCTTTTATTATGTTGTGGTATGATCCCTCTATTCCCATTTTGCTGAGGGTTTTTGTCAAGAAAGCGTGTTAGATTTTGTCAAATGCTTTTTCCGCATCAATTAATGTGACTATGTGATTTTTGTCTCTCAGTTTGTTTATGTGATGTATCGTGTTTATTGATTTGCAGATATTTTATCAGCCTTGTGTCTCTGAAATAAATTCTACTTGGTCATGGTGTATGATCTTTCTAATGTAATGCTGTATCTGATTTGCTAGGATTTTGTTGATCTTAGCACTTATGTTCATCAGAAATGTTGTCCTGTAGTTCTCTTTCTTTGTAGTGTGTTTATCTGGTTTGGGGATTAGGGTAACCCTGGCTTCATAGAAAGAGCTTGGAAGTGTGCCTTTCTCTTGAATGTTTTTGAATAGTCTGAGAAAGATAGGTTTTAATTCTTCTTTGAATGTTTAATAAAACTCCCCTGTGAATCTGTCCAGACCAGGGCTTTTGTTTGCTGGAAGCTTTTTTATTACTGCTTCAATTTCCTCCTCAGTTGTCAGCCTATTCAGATTTTTTTATTCTTCCTGATTGAGTTTTAGAAGATTGTATTTATCTAGGAATATGTCTAGGTTGTCCAGTTTTTATCTAGGTTGTTCATCTAGGTTGTCCAGTTTTTTTGGAGTAGAGCTGTGTTTTTTTACAATCCTTTGTATTTCTGTGGGGTCAGTTGTTACTTCACCTCTTTCATTTATGATTTTATTTGGGTCCTCTCTCTTTGCTTCTTGGTGAGCCTGGATAGAGGTTTATCAATCTTGTTTATCCTTTCGAAGAATCAGCTCTTGGTCTTATGAATGCAACTCTGAGCTTTTTATTCCAAGAAGTGGTGGCTGAAGCTGAGTAGACCATGTGTTATGTGGCACTCTCCGCACTGCCACAGTATGACCACTCTATTTCGTGTTCATGATGCCCCTTTCTTCTTGATGTCATTTCTGTATTCATTTCCTATTAATGCGCTAATAAATGACCACAAGCTTAATGGCTTAAAACAATACAAATGTATTATCTAACAGTTCTCGAAGTCAGAAATCCAAAATGGTTCTCACTGGGTTAAAACTGAGGTGTTGGCAGGGCTGACTTCCTGTGTGAATATCTTAGGGGAGAATTCATTTCCTTTCCTTTTCCAACTTTTAGAGCCTTCATGCATCCTTTGGTTAGTGGCTGCCTTCCATTTTCAAAGTCAACAATGGCTTTCTCTCATGACATCATTTTGACACTGACTTCTGCCTTAATCTGCCATCTTTTAAGGAGTCTTATAATTACATAGGGCTCACCCAGGTAATAAAGGATAATCTCCCTATTTTATATTTTAAATAAACTTTATTTAAATAAACAAACAAATACAAAGTAATTAATTGATTGCTCTAGCATAGAAGTAGGAATTCAGACCACAATTTTCATTTAAATTTTTTCTCCTATGACTGCTTCAGAGGGAAAAGAAAATGATAATGTTGAGTTACTGCTCGGCACTATATGGGTTGAGAAATCACATTGCATATTAATCTCCCTATTTTAAAGTCAGCTGACTAGCAATAATTTAGTCCATCTGCAACTTTAACTTTCCCTTCCCAGGACTAGAACATAGACATCTTGCGGGGGATGAGGAATGCATATATCCCACCTACCACACTTTACTAACACATGCAATCAAACTGAATTGTGAATTTCTGTCCTGCAGCATCTAACTATTGTCTCATAATTATAGGCACTTAATAAATGCCTCTGAATTAAACTTAACAACTGAGACTGCTACAAGATTACTCATTATTGAGCAATGAGTTTGATCTTTAAAATACTGCTGTTTTTTCCAGCAGTATAATTAGTATGAATCTCAATCTATATAGTATATATAGTCAATCTAACTCTTCTCTAATCTGATATTATTTTAGTATGAATCAAAATGCTAAGCATTGGAGCAATATTGTTAAGACATTTGCAATAAACTGCCTAACAGTTTATGTTCTGGTTATTTCTGTTTTCTTAAGCAAACTGAACTGCTCATTCAGTGATTGCTTCAGTTACTCTCACATAGAGGAAAATGTCAATTAATCTTTACATACTTGCCTGTAATGCAAACACTACATTAACAGTCTCTGATATGCAAAGAAGAAATTGGATGAGAATACTGAGGTCCCTTTAACTTCTAACATTCTATGATTCTATACACCATTAAAGGGCAATCAGGTGGGCCCATTTTTGGTATTCTTGCTTGAGGGTCCCCTGCTCTTACCTGCCTAAATTCTCTTACCAAAGCACCATTTCTACCCTTTAACTGATTGAGAAATAACACTACCTGATGCTACCCCCTAGTCAGTGTTGCCTCCCTTTACAAGCACATAAGGACAGGTTACTAGACTCAGGAGACACAGACCCAAGGTGTCTCCTGGACACGTGACTGACCTTACCTCAATTCCTGTCCTGCACTACCTACATCATTTCAACCCTCTCACCATCCCCAGCCCATCATCTTTTTTCAACAACCTCCCTGTGATGTGGGGTCAATTCAAATACCCATCTTCTTGGCTCAGCTCCTTTGCTACTTAAATCCTCTAGAAGAAATCACTGAATCCTACTGATTTCTTTTTATATAAATTGCTAGTCTCCAATGTCAACTGCATCTAGGGAGACCAATTGTCCTGATTTGCCTAAACCTGAAGGAGTTTCAGTCAGGGATGTGGAACTTAAAAACTGAATAGTCCTTAGCCAACTTGAACAACCTAGCTACACAACATTCCTTTTCATGCCCCAATTCAGTTCTCTTCCCCATTTCACACATTCACATTCCTCCACTGTCTCAATGCGCATAATATTTTTTTACAGAGAAGACTGAGACCGTCGTGTCACTGCATTTGAACGGAAAATGGCCCATAAAAAAGGGGGCATTGACAGGAACTCTTTCCTTGACCAGACTCTTCTCAGGCTACTCTGAGCTCTTTTTCAACCAAAATCCTGACTTTTGGTCTTAAGTGTTTATCTCTGCATTGTCCAACTTTAGGAAGAATTCTGCTAAGTCAGTTTAGTTAGAATGCCCCATCCTCAGTATATGAGGACCCTCAGTACCTGATCAGGATCCTCATCTTCCGTCATCCCCCAGGTTACGTCTGATCACCTTGGCCTGCCTCCAGCAAGAATCCTAGTAGAGCAGTTTAGCAAGAATCCCCCCCTTACTCCTGAGGTTTCCTCTTAGTAATTTCCATCCATCTCCCCCCCACCCCCCACCTTACTCCTTGACTATAAATCCACCTTGCTCATGCTGCATTAAGGGTTGAACCAAGTTTCTCTGCCCAACTGCAAAACCCCATTGCAGTGTTCCCTACACCTATATATGTAGCCTTTATTGGAGTAAAGCTTCCCTTACAACTTTCAACAAGCATCATGAATATTTTTTTCTTTAAGAGCATCAACAAGAAAAGGCCAGAGGACTGCTTGCAGTGAGCCTGAACAAGTAAAATTGGGCTTAATGAATTCACTACAGTCTAGAAACTGGCCTGTAACTTTCAGAAACAGAGGGAGATACATGGTTTTGTTAGCACACTGAAGTATATCTGACTCTGAGGGGTTGGCTCTCATTAATCAATTTCTCATAGACTAATATTATACACAAGAATGGCAATGTATTCATTTAGGAGAGGCCTTACCATCAGGCAGAAACACTCATATCAGCATGCCGACGCATTCTCTTCCTGTGAACAAGTGACATGGAGAACCAAATTATTATCCAAAGGCCACTTTATTAATGTTCAATTTAAAAACAACGTTATCAAGCAGAGCAGAGAATCTGGCCCATCAGTCTCATTGGTGAATATGTTTGAATAAATAGATAAGTAGGAAGTTAAATGATCAAAAGATTGCTTTTATGAATATTGACCAGAACAAAGAAATACGGAGAAACTTGAAGAGTGTCCTCCTGCAGAGGGAATGTGAGGTGCTGTCTCACACCAGGGGGGTGCCACGTAGAGGACCATGCAATGTACAACTCCAAGGACATCACTCACATATTAGCACACAATCTGCACTAGTGTTCATCATAGTCCTACTAGCATTCTACATGCACTATTCACCTTGCTCTTTGCATTCCCAATATATGTTGGAGTCTGTCCCATATCAATTCTAAAGAAAGATATCACTCTTTATTAGGGTTGAACAGCATTTCTTGTCTATGTACATTAAATTGTGTAACAGTTTCCAATTCAGAGGGCCAGGAGACTCTTAATTTAATCTTCCCTTGTCTTCTCTATGATCTAAGTCCATTAGTTAATCCTCACTCTCCCATACAGGAGCCGCCCTTATCTACAGGGGATACATTCCAAGAACCCCAGTGGATGTTTGAAACCATAATCCTACCACATTCTATATATATTATGTTTTTTCCTATACTTGCATACCTGTGACAAAGTTTAATTTATAATTTAGGCATAGTAAGAGATTGACAATCCTATATAATAAAAAGCCTAATATGCTAAGTGTTGGACTGTTCATTCGATCGTTGGACCAGTTGCTATGACGCGCACTGACCACCAGGAGGAAGAGGCTCTAACTGGTAGGCTAGCTTGCTGCTGGGGTTCTGCTGATTAGGACTGCGCAAGATGGGCCAGACTCCCCCTGAAGCCTTACTGCGGTCACTCCGCAGCCTCAGTCGTGTACTGGTGGGGAACCTCAGCCTGACCTGCACCCTCTTGCAATCCAGGACCCCTCAGGGGATGTCAGAGAGCCAGTTTCAGCCTGATCCCCGCAGGCTAGGCCAAGGGACCCCACCAGTACACAAATCCATGCACCGGGCCTCTAGTAACTAATAATAAAGTAGAACAATTATAACAATGTACTGTAATAAAAGTTATATGAATGTGGTCTCTGTCTTAAAATATCTCATTTATTATACTCACCCTTTTTCTTGTGATGATGTGGGATGACACAATGCCGACATGATGAGATGAAATGCAGTGAATGACATAGGCATTATGACATAGCATTAGGCTGCCATAAGGGTTACTTGAACATGAACACTGAGTTACCATGATAGTCGGTCTGAAAACTGGATGGCTACTAAGTGACTAATGGTTGGGTATATGTACAGTGTGGATATGCTGGACAAAAGGACCATTCACATTCTCAGTAGGATAGAGCTGGACGTACAAGATTTCATCACGTTACTCAAGCAGTATGCAATTTCAAACTTATGAATTGTTTATTTCTAGAATTTTTTATTTAAAATTTTTAGAATTAGATTGACTGCAAGTAACAAACTGTGTGAAAGCAAAACTGTGGATAAAGAGGGACTACAGGCATCACAACAAAGCAAATATTGCAATAACACAAGTCACATGAATTTTTTTGTTTCCCAGACATATATAAGTTATGTTTACAGTATATTGTACAGTCTATTAAGTGTTCAACAGCATTATGTCTAAAAAACTAATGTACATGCCTTAATTAAAAATACTTTATTGCTAAAAAATGCTACCATTACTTGTCTTCAGCGTGTTTTTATCTTTCCTGATGGAAGATCTTGCCTTGATATTGAAAACACAGTATATTCAAAGTACAATAAAGCAAAGAACACAATAAAGATGTATGTCTGTACTATATTTTGTTTCTTCACTGCACTGACAACATCACCATGATCTATGGATGTGCTGAATTCTTTTCTTCGATCTTCTAAGCTAGTGGTCCGCAAACTCATTAGTCAACAGAGTCAAATATCAACGAGTACTTCTTCAAAATAGACTCGCCCAGGCCGAAAACTGACTTCTGCGCATGGGCCACGAAGTTCCAATCGCACTGTATGTGCGAGCCCACACGTGGTATTTTGTGGAAGAGCCACACTCAAGGGGCCAAAGAGCCGCATGTGTCACTCGAGCCGCAGTTTGCTGACCACTGTTCTAAGCCTATCTTCACTAGAATATATCTTACCTTCCTTTCATAATTAAGATTATATTCAGTCAGTCCCCTGCCTCCATCATTACAGATAGGCTTACTTGATACAATCACCAGTGTCCCACTATTTTCCAAAAAAAACCGCAACAATTTAATCTTAAAATCCAACTTACTTGGCCTTCTTATTGACCACACGCTAATAGGAATGTCCTGCCACCTTGGCTTTGATGACGTTGCTCAGTCCTAGATCTCCTTGGATCTACTTTTTTTTTTTTTCCTTCTCAGTCTGTTTTACTAGTTTCTCATTCTCTTCCAGACAGATTAAAGCCAGGATTTTGCCTTTGACCCTCTTCTCATGTCTTTTTATACCTTCTTTTGACTGTCTCAAACCGCCAATGTTTTTCTACATGTGATTGAGCCAATATCCACATCTCTAGCCAAGGTCTCTCTGAGCATTGAAATTTTTTTAAAAATAAAATTAAAATGTTAAAGTTTTCTTTGTATGATTTCCAGTAATTTTTTTTTCTTTTCAAATCAACTTTTCCATGATAAACCTTTGTTGCTTTCATAATCAAGATAATTAAGCAAGTTTTAAAATATACCAGTATACTCATGAAATCCCACTTGGCACAATAAATAGACTCGTCTTTATAGAGGCTTAATAACACTTTCTTTGAGCCAAAGCACCATATTGGATAGACCTAAACTTCTAAACTAAGCCATCTTTCTTCCTTCTCCAAATAACAAAACACACTGGCCACTAAGTGTTTTAATAGCATGTACAAATAAACCTAACACCTGGTAATGAGACACTGAGCTTTCATCTCAAAGTCCAAGAAGGCTGTTTGAGGAATAATTGAAAAATATCAAAGATTGCCTAAATTAACTATCCAATATTTTCTTAATTATACAAGGTAGGTCTCTAACTGTGGGAAAAAAAAAACTGAATTTTGTATTTTTTAATCAATGCACCAAGTAAGGAAGCACAGCACTGAAGGATAACTTGAAGCTTTAGCAATTAACCTATCCATGTTACCTGCCAACCTCAATCTGCTAGAATTCGCCTAACTTTTTAAATGTGAATTGTGGCAATTTTGCAAATCAGTCTAGTGGGCAATCTGTCAAGAAATAACTGCTACTGACTATTACATTTTGCCTTTCCTAGTGGAATTATTGGGAAATATTTCAGGTTTTTAACATTTTTAAAGTGACATGTTTATTGATTCTTATTCTGTTCCTGTGCATTACACACAGTGCTGGCATCCCATGTCAAAATGCTAAACTTTACAACTCAACACTCACCACCACAGTAGGTAACTTCCTTAGGTTGTTAGCAAATGTCACTAATGCAATTGAATAGTGAGTATTAAAATAAAATGTCTGTTTTTAGACCATCTTGATCATCTAAAATAGTAATTATATGCATTAGTGATACTTTCTGACAAGGAAGCTCTTAATTTTAATTCAAAGTGACCTTTTCTACAATTTCTTAGCAAAAAAAAAAAAAAAATGGAAAGAAACTGCAATTAGACTATTGGGGCCATGCTATCAACATTCATCTTCTTTCAATCCAAAACAGTGGGTGATATAAGAGGAAAAGTTCTAAAGTTCTTTAATTGGAACTAATTCCTATCCAGCAACTTTGGCAAAGCTCAAAATAGCAGATAACAGGATGATTAATGCTTTAATCCCCTAACAAAAGTGTGTTGAGCCTATTACCATTGCTCATTCCCTTCTCAGTTTTTATTTAATTTTGTTTTCCTTGATTCACAACAGTTGCTTTTAAATGGAAAAATCATGCATAGCTCAACAATGTGGTTGCTACTTACACAGCAAGAAAAAATAGAGTTCACAAATAAAACTGAAAAGACAGGGGTTCTGTTAGACTCTGAGAAGTGTTTTATTCATTTTCATGGTGCTATGATATTTAACTAAATTTCCTCATTACTAAATAAGACATACTGAGAATATGTAAGTCCTTACCTTTGAGGACTTTCTTTGTTCTACAGTACTTATCAGTACCCAATTATATTCATTATATCTACAATGTTCAGGTATAGAAGAGAAGTTTAGGATGTTCTTGCCCTCATGGAGCTTATAATTTCAACTTGAAAAATATGCCTATGTAATATACAGCTGTGAGAGATTAGGAAGAACATAAATCAAATTAAACTGTGAGGTAGATTAATATAATGAGAATTCAAAGAAAGGAAAGTTTAGGAGGTTCTTGAATAGTCTTGAAAAGGTTGCCATGGAACCTTCATTTGACCCAGGGAACCCACTTCTAGGTATATATCCTAAGAAATCAGAAACACCAATCAGAAAGAATATATGCACTCCTATGTTCATAGCACTGCAATTTACAACAGCTCAGATTTGGGAACAGCCTAAGTGCCCATCAGCAGATAAGTGGATTAAAAAAACAAACTCTGGTATATCTATATGGTGGAATACTATGCAGCCTTAAAAACTAATAAATTCACCCTAGCCAGTTTGGCTCACTGGATAGAGCATCGGCCTGGGGACTGAGGGGTCCCAGGTTCGATTCCAGTCAAGGGCATGTACCTTGGTTGCAGGCACAGACCCAGTAGGGGGTGTGCAGGAGGCAGCTGATAAATGCTTCTCTCTCATCGATGTTTCTAACTCTCTATTCCTCTCCCTTCCTCTCTGTAAAAAAATCAATAAAATGTATTTTAAAAAAAATAAAATTAAAGAATTTTTACCATTTGCAACAGCATGGATGGACCTGGAAAGCTTTATGCTAAGTGAAATAAGCCAGTCAGAGAAAGTAAGTATCACATTGTCTCACTCATATGTGGAATCTAATGAACAACATAAACTGATAAACAAAAATAGACCCAGAGACATAAAACATGGAACAGATTGTCAAACCTCAGAGGGAAGGCAGGGGGTGTGTGGGGGGAGATCAACCAATGAACTCATATGTGTAAATGCATACCCATGGACAGAGACAATAGAGTGGTGAAGGTCTGGAGTAGGGGGCAGGGGCAGGGTGGGAAAGGTCAATGGGAGAAAGGAGGGACATATCTAATATTTTTAACAATAAATACTTAAAAAAAAAAAGATTGCCCAAAAAATGTTAAATGGGACACCTTTGAAAGACAGCTTGAAGCTGAGGGAAGAATGGGGATATGCTAATTCCTTGTAAGATCCATCATCTAATCTCACTTTTGGCTTCACTTGTTTTCCACTTCTGTGACTGTCTACAACTTTTTGTGATAAAGGAGACCTCAATAAGGAAAGCAAGGACTTAAGGAAACCCTGGGGAATTCATAGTCTTAACCCAACTTCTCTTCCTGCAGAATGTACAATTTGAGGAATTGGCTTGGGTCAGGAAAAAAAAAAAAAAAAAAAGGTAGATGGCCAGTGGGTCAAGGGAAATGCTAAAAAAAGAAAAGAAAAAAAAAAGCACATCTGTGACCAATTTATGAGGATAAGTATCATATCTTTCTTGTTAATGTTTAAGCCTTCACAAACAGCTTCATAGTTTCACAACCTGCCTTTCAATCCCATTTTTAAGGCAAGCATAGGCCCGTTCTAACATTCCAGCCATCTGCATGCCTTATTTATATGCAAGCTAGCAGAGATGTACTAGTATAGGCTACAAAGAAAACTTTGCAACACATGGTGTTCAGCAGTCAGAGGATACAGAGCAGTTGAAAACTTTGAACTAAATATTCCAATAAAAACTTTTAAGTATACATCACCGCCTTGTAACATCTCAGAAAATAATTTATTTAACTATACCTTGGGTTTCCCTTTGTCTTGAAGTTTAAAGTATTGTATTTAAGGTTTTAATTCAATACTTTACATGGAAATAAATTAATTTCTGGCTTGGAAAAACAGCAGTCCTTCTGATTTATTTTCTATTTATTTGGTCCCAGCATTTTCATTATGGAACTTCCCTTTCTAACTTATGTTTCTGCTCCCCAAACTGCAACCTTGGAAGAAAAAAACACTTCTAAGATGATTTTCTCAGAACATCTCTAAAAAGTTCACACAAAGAAAAAGAAAAATCATTGAAATTCTGTTTATGCTTTCCTTTGCCCCTTAGAAACTGTTTATGTTATATTGATTTCTCTCCTTTTTTTGCCAAGAAGTGAAGCAAAAGAACTATAAACCTTAGGAATATATTTCCAAACTGGGGTTCCCCAGGGTTGAACTTTCATTTACCATTTCTTCCTAGAATCCAAGATTCTTTTCTAATTTCCATTATTGTGGATTATGGTTCTGGTACATTTTCTAATTCTCACCATTGCCAAATATTGCTCTAACCTTCTCCTTATACTGGCCTAGAATTACCTATATGGAGATGTCAAAGTCATCTTCTGGCATTGGCCCAATCAGTTGGAGCATTGTCCAGTACACCAAAAGATTGCAGGTTGGATCCCCAGTCAGGATGCCTATGGGAGGCAACCAAGCAATGTTTCTCTCTCACATCTCTCTCTATAAAGTCTATTTTTTTAAAGGCCCTCAGGTGAGAATCTAAAAAAAAATTAAAAATTAAGTCTTCCAGAGGACTAAGGAAGCAAGAGAAGATAGTTCCAATGTTCACTGAATAACAAAGGTGAGTTCTGCTTCATTACACATCTAGTAAACTGAAACTAAAAAACACAATCTGAAGAGGACCATTGAAATTAGAACTTCAATCATTGTTACCACCTCCTATTAAAACTATAGCAGTTAATAGTTTGAAAGTATTTTGACCTGTGGTCCCTTAGGTAGGTCTTCACATCTTTCCGGGTCACATGAGGCTTATACTGGAAAGCTCCCAAGCTGTGTGCTTTCCCTTTCAGCAGATCTGGAGTGCTCAGGATCTTCACGCCCCTGCTGCCACCACTGTTCCCAGCTACCCTGCTGCTTGGTGCCAGAAGCAAGGCCACAAATGGTCACATAAGCATTGCCCAAGGAGCACAAATATCTTGAATCACGACAGACATCCTATGGTGCTATTGGTGTCAGGCTGAGCTCACAGTCCCAGTCTCAAGATCAAGGTACGCAAAGTTCTACAAGCCTGTGGAGAGCACTTTGAAGTCTACAAAGCATTTCACAGCAGCTCTCAAAGTAGCCAAACTCCCAGCAACATTATCATTGGACCTTGCTCTCCCAGCCTTCCCCTGTGAGGCTTCCTAGCTATTTCTCCACTCTCTATCTCACCATTAATTCTCTATCTGCATTTTATAGATGAGGACACTGAGACTCAAAAAAGCTGATCCTCTTTAAGTGAGTGAGAAGCAAAGGCAAGTCCTGGTCTTCTAACTCCAAATCCAGTGATTTTTACCACACTACTCCCACAATAAGCATTCAAAACACTTTTTGTGGACTTACCCTTGGCTATCAGCACCATCCCCAACTCCAGAAATTTGGCAGAGAAGTAAAGATGTGTGTGTGTGTGTGTGTGTGTGTGTGTGTGTGTGTGTGTGTTGAGTGTGAATAATTCAGTGGGGTGGATAAAAATATAAAAGTAGCAAATGTAGAAAGTAAATGAAAACTATACTTAGGAGCTTCCAAGTTCTCAGACTGCCACTACTAGCTATAGTTTCTTGGATACGTCATCTTTCAATGCCTCAGACCAATGATCTGTAAAATGTGAGGTTGGACAAGATAAATTCCAAAGGATCTCCCAGCTCTAGTATTCTGTGATTCTATGTTTAGCCCTGGAATGAAGTTATGCCAGACCCTCAACCCTGCCTCTTTCTGACCCAGCTACAAGCAACATGGTAGCTCTTTATCTGGGCACCATACTTATACTCTTCATGCTGCCATATAAGAAGTCTATGTCAAAAACCATCTGGATGTTCAGACCACATACAAGGGCCCATTTTAGTTCTGCTCCAAATCCCTACCCAGTGTCCCAACCCAGGGCAAAAATGGTATAATGCAAACCTCTTGTCCTTGACCCCTCAGTCCAAAATAAGAGCGTCCACAGGCCTGTGAGAAATGGTACCACACTTCAGACCATAATCAATACCTAAACCAAGGAAAACAAGAATGATTATTATTCAAAATGCCAGAAGACATCAATTGAAATTGAAGCTGAGGCACCAATGAATTAATATGAAAATATTTGTAAAAAGAAATCATTACATGTCTGGATGTGTCAGATATATTTAGTTCTGTTTAAAACAGAAGTATGGACCTAGTAGGCTGTTATTACCTTCCATAAATTCTGATTCCAGAGTTTATATGTGAAAATAGTATGAAACTCTGAGCTTATAAACTGGATTCTCATAAAAATTAGCTGTGTAA
Source organism: Myotis nattereri (assembly GCF_964212035.1). Lineage (NCBI taxonomy): Eukaryota > Metazoa > Chordata > Mammalia > Chiroptera > Vespertilionidae > Myotis > Myotis nattereri. The sequence continues at coordinate 77,079,790 of NC_138077.1, forward strand.
ACCATGTGGAACAATTAATTCTTTTGCACTCAATAATTGTATCTGTGGAGGTAGGAGAGTGGCTGGGCAAGAGTGTTTTAAATTCATTTACAAGTATAAAAATCTACCATCTAAATATGACCATGAATCTAAAATAGCCTCTTCAAATAATTTTTTTAATCCACACTGAGTTTTGACTGATCTTTGTATTTCCAGAAAGTGGGTGTTAAATAGTATATGCAGTAAGCCCAGCATACAATTTTAATAACTAACCTGTTCAAGCATAATGAATGTTATTCATCCATGCCCAGCTATTTATCTGACTCTTTACTATGATTTTAGAAAATGAGACCTCTCTGTGATTCTGTCTGAAAGAAAATGGAAGCGCAAGAAGCCTTCTGTTAGAGCACTGCTGTGAGGATTAATGAAGCAAAGTTGCCTGCTATGAACTTCAATTCCAAGTGATGGCCTCAGGAAGGGCTGGGAAGAAGCCCAGCAGAATCAGAACAATACATCCTCTTCCTTCTTTCTCACTGACAATTGGGTAAAGAGTAATGAGTTTCAACTTGCTCTTCTTCTCTTTTCTTCCCAGCTTCAAAATGGAGCTAAACTACAGTCAGGACTTCTTTCTCTCAAAGTGTGGGCAGCTTCTCCATGATTCAAAACTTGCCTGGGGGAGTCTCTAAATTAGCAGTTTAGAATGATACACATACATTATGTCACAGTTTCTGTAGTTCAGGAATCTGGACATAAATTTAACTGGGTCTTCTGCTTCAAATTTTAAAAGTTGAAATCAAGGTATTGACTGGGCTGCATTCTCATCTGGAAGTTCAACTGGGGAAGAATCTGCTTCCAAATTCATTAAATTTGTGGACAGGACCCATTTCTTTTGGGTTGTACTATTGAGGGCCCTGGCTTTTTGCTAGATATTGGATAGAGGTTGCTCACAAGTCCTGGTGGCTCTCTCCTATTTCTAGAGGCCATCTGCAAAAGGGCTTCTCCCTCATGGCCTCTTACTTCATCAAGGCCACAAGGAGCATCTTCAGCTCCAGTCTACTAAACCAAAGTCATATGATGTAACATAAGTATGGGAATAATAACCTATTGTCTTTGCCATATAATAACCTAATCATAAGAGTGAAATCCCATCATCTTTGCCATATTCTGTTACTTAGAAGCCAGTTACAGGTCTTACCCACAGTCTAGGGGAGACTATTACACAAATCTGTGAACATCAAGAGGTGTGATTCATCAGAGGTAACGTTAGGGTCAGTCTACCACACTGGCTCCTAAAAGGAAAAGCAACCAACAGGCCCAGTAGCTGAAGCCCTCCACCCCTACCAGAGAATTTTACCCTCACCCCCCCCCCCCAACCACTCCAATCAACATTGCTTTCACAATTTTCTGACTACCTTGAGGCTTGAAACCAGGCCACACTCACCAAAGACCCTGTCCATTCATTCTGCAAAATCTAAAATGACAAAGGGGAATTTAGGTAGAAGATAAAATTAAGGTTGCAAATCAGCTTATCTGGATAGAGGGAGAGTATCCTGAATTATCCAGAGAGGTCTAATATAACCACAAGGCTCTTTATAAATGGAAGAAGGAGGCAGATGGAACAATATCAGAGTGAGAAAGACTTAACTGGCCATTGCTGGCTTTAAACACAGAAGGATACTACACGCGAAGGAATATGAGCAGCCTCACAAGCTTGAAAAGATAAGAGTTTAGAGTCTTCCCAGAGCTTCCAAAAATGAACTCAGCTCTGTCACACCTTGATTTTATCATAGTTATCCCATTGATCTCTAGGAATATAAGCTAATACATTTATGTTGTTTTAAGCCACTAAGTGGCAATTTGTTACAGCAACAATGGAATCCTAATATTGCTCAGATCTGGGATTTAAAGATAAAAAAGATATGGCCCTTTCCCTCAAGCAGCTCATAGGCAATTGAGGTGGAAGATATAGAGGTAATCTCAGGATAGGTGATGAGGCTATTTGCCTCAGCACCAAGGTCAATTTTTAGCACCACCTAAAACCCACCCCTCCTGAGGCCATTGCCTGGACTGCTTGTGGCTCTGGGGCAAGAATTCCCCTTCTTCTATAATACACAGGTGGCAGTTTCTTTATTATCTATAAAAAGGAAAAACAACAACGTTTGACACATTTAATTCAACATACGATACAGAGCATTTTACTAAGTGCCAAGAGCAGGATATACAAAGATGAACAAAACTGATCCTTACCTTCAGATAATTTAAGTGCTTGAAGAAAACAGACCCATATATTCATAAAAATCATTCTATGATAAGCTCTGTAATAGAGCTATATACAGAGTCCCTTGGGAATAGATATATCAAGGAATTAATTAGGCTAATAAAGATGGGCAGGGAGAGAGTAATATAAAGTTCCAGGAAAAAAAAGGTGACCTGTGAAATGGATCTTGAAGAATCCTTACAAGTATGCCAAAAAGACAAAGAAAGTGAAGCAGAGAGAACGACAAGAAAATGTATGACCAAAAAAGGAATACATTGTACTTAAGAAATTAGACCTGGCATATAAGTGAAGGGAAGACATGGGGGGGATATAAAAATAAGACTGGCAAGGTTAGGAAGAGTCAGTGGAGAAAGAATCATATACCATGACCATAAGCATGGACTCAGGGACACATAAGGGACCTCACCATGAAGGGCATAGTCCCACATGTTTATGGTGACTCTGGTCACAGTATGGAGACTGAACTGGGGGGGTGGGGGTAAGAAAGGAAGAAGATGTCTGATTGGAGGTCACCTCTATGGCCCAGGAGAAAAATTAGGAGGTTTTGACTGAAGGCAGTGGATGTGGAAATAAAGAGGAAAAAAGAATTGTGGAGACCTAGGTCTGAACAAGTGAATTTAATATGGGAAGTAAGGAAAAGGAATTGGAATCTTTCCCAGGTTTCTGTTTAGGCAGCCTAGTGAAGAGTGATGATGTAAAACATGTTTCTCAAATGTCAGAATCAGTGGGCATCAGAATGGCCTACATTTCTTCTTCAAATGCCCACCCACAGAGTTTCTGATGCGGTCACCCTAGTTGGGACACCACTGTAAGTGAGCTAGGGTAGGCAATGAAATTATTTAGTAAGAAAAGAATGATCAGTCTAAATTCATTAAAAAAAGAGCTATATAAATTTAAGCTGTATTTTCTTTGAAAAAAAACCTCTGTCAAAAACTAAGCAGGCTTGGATTAATTGGTTTTGTGTATCTGAGAAATTTGTCAGAGAATGATGTTATTGACTAGAATCAAGCAGCTACTTAAATCTAGAGCATCCTAATGTCAACTGTAACAAGGTTTTCCTGATGTAGAGACAAATATAAAAGGAGAGGTGCAGCATTATTTAACTAAGACAAAAATATTTTAATTAATTATACATCAATTACTAAAACAGTCATGTTCTTTTATTTAAGGATTTAAGGGGAGGGAGATAGAAAGACTGAAATCCTTTCTGCAAATCACCTAAAATTTATTTTTAAGCCTCAGATTACAGAGACTGGACAGTTCTTCCTCATGCCTCATTATCACTTTCCTTTCCACCTATCTCTGTTTAAATGTCTACAAGCGTTTGCTAACTCAAATGTTCACACTTATCTGTGCAAATGCATGGCTCTGAATATTTTTTCATTTGTTTTATTGTATAAGCAATAAAGAGATTATCTTAACTGGGAAGTTATGGTGTCAGGTCCTAATTTTATAGATCCTACTGGTAGTTGAAGAAAAGTGACAATTCTGAATAGTCCAGGCTCATTTGTCACATGAATGTGGTCATAGGAGACAGACCTTTTCTCACCAGTGCATAACACACAAGGGGGTGTGCACCCTGGCTAGCATTTCTAAGTGGTTAGAACCTTGGCCCATATACCTGAAGGGTTGCAGGTTTGATTCCAAGCCAAGGTACTTGCGGAAGGCAATCTCTCTCTCTCTCTCTCTCTCTCTCTCTCTCTCTCTCTCTCTCTCTCTCTCCTCTCTCTCTCTCTCTCTCTCTCTCCTTCCTCCCTCCATCCCTTCCACTCTCTCTAAAAATCAATGGAAAAATATCCTTGGGTAAGGATTAAAAACAAACAAATAAACAAAGAAAACAAACTCAAGGGAGCATTTTAGAAAATTCACAGGTGTTGAGAGGAAAAGAGAAAGTCTGGAAGATGGACAAGCTGAGAGATCACAGTGGGGATGAAGCTACTTCAGAAAGAGAAAAGGAATCCACAGGACTCAGTGTCCATCATTGACCTCATTCATTCATTCATTCATTCATTCATTCATTCATTCATTCTCTTAGCTATTGCTTATTGTGCACTTACTCGGTATCTGGCGCTAGGCTACAGTCACAAGATGCTTTCTACTTCCATTATTACTATTATCAAGAATTTGTTAAGCATCCATCTTGTACTTGGCACTCACCTCAGAGTTCTTACACTCATGGAATTAACAGATTAGAATGTATGTAAGGGAATCTACAAAACCTTGAAGCACAAACCTAGTATTATTATTATTTATTTTTTTTAAATGTAAGATCCATTCATTTATTTTCTTTTTCCTAGCTTTATTGAGGTATGATGGACAAATAAAAATTATATATATTTAGTTTGTACAACATAATTTTATATATGTATAGTATATATGTATATATTGTGAAATGACTACTATAATGAAGTTAATTAACACATTTGTCACCTCACATAGTTTCCTGTTTGTTTTTGTGCATTGTTATTTTTTGTTTTGTTTTGTTTTAATTTTTTATTGATTAAGTTATTACATATGTGTCCTTATCTCTACATTACCCCCCATCCCCCCACTCATGCCCTCACCCCCCTGTTGTCCGTGTCCATTGGTTAGGCCTATATGCTTGCATATAAGTCTTTTGGTCGATCTCCCCCCCTTACTCCCACCCTCCCCTACCTTCCCTCTGAGGTTTGATGGTCTGATCAATGCTTCTCTGTCTCTGGATCTGTTTTTGTTCATCAGTTTATGTTGTTCATTATATTTCATAAATGAGTGAGATAATGTGATATTTATCTTTCTCTGACTGGCTTATTTCACTTAGCATATATTTTTGTACAAAGCAGTCACTTCTCTGAGTTATAGCTCAGTTCACCTTGCTGGTTGTTATGAAGTAGCCAGCAGCCCAGCACACACATCCATGACACTACATACCTGTGTTAAGATGAAAAGTAAAACGGAGTTTACCCTTCCACAAACAACATAGCCCATGTTGGCAAGATGAAAATTTGAGACTCAAAGAAATGTAATGCCTTCCCAATAGTAAATTAGCCAGCCAGTGGAGAATTAGACCCATGCTGGTCTCCCAATTTCTAGTCCAGGGATATTCCCATAATTTCTCCAACCAAACCATCAGTTATGGCCTTTTGAAATGAGCTAATAATCTGTGTTTGCCTGCTTTTGCTTTTGAGCATGCTACTCTCATCTGTCTACTGCTTTCTGGTGATAATGTAGACACATGGCCACCAACTACACATCAGTGTGCACTGAGCTGTTTTTCCAGCCTTAGGAAGAAGTTTGAATCAATGTTTTCATTGACTCTCACCTGGACTGATAACACAGCATCATAGTTGGGAGAATTTAATAATAAGTTTTATGGGCAGGGAACCTGAATAGACAATTCTCCAAAGGGGACATTAAGATGGCCAGGAGGCATAAGAAAAGAGGCTCAATGTTACTAATCATCAAAAAATGCAAATTAAAACCACAATGAAATATAACTTTACACCTATCAGAATGGCTATCTGAAAATCCATAATCTATAAGTGCTGGCAAATATATGGTAAAGAGGGAACCCTTGTACACTGTTGGTGGGAATGCAGATTTGTACAGCCATTATAGAAAACAGTATGGGGTTATCTCAACAAATTAAAAATGGATCTGCCTTATGACCCAGAGATTCCACTTCTGAGAATATGTCTTAAGAAACCCAAAACACTAATTTGAAAAAATATAGGCACACCTATGCTCATTGCAGCATTATTTACAATGGCCAAGTAATGGAAGCAACCCATATGTCCATCAACAGATGAGTTGATAAAGAAATTATAGTACATGTATACAATGAAATATTACTCAGCCATAAAAAAATTAATCTTACCATTTGAGACAGTATCGATGACATTGTGTTCAGTGAAATAAGCCAAACAGAGAAAGATAAATACCATATAATTTCATATATATATGGCATCTCAAGAACAAAATAAATGAACAAACAAAATAGAATCAGACTCATAGATACAGAGAACAAACTGATGATTGCCAGAGGGGTGAGGAGTTGAGGGACAGAGTGAAAAAGGTGAAGGGATTAAAAAAATACAAATTGTAATTATAAAATAGTCACAGGAATGTAAAGTACAGCATAGTGAATATAGTCAATAATCCTATCTAACAAAAGCCTAATATGCTAAGTGTCCAGTTGACCAGTTTCCCATTCAACAAATCAAAGCGTAATATATTAATGATATGCTAAGGCCGATCAACCGCTAGCTATGACATGCACTGACCACCAGGAAGTAGATGTTTCAACCAGTAGGTTAGCTTGCTGCTGGGGTCCGGCTGATCAGGACTGAGCAAGACAGGCAAGACATGCCCTGGAGCCCTTCTGTGGTCCCTTCCCGGCTGGCCAACCTCCCGCGACCCTCCCTGGCCCAGATTGTTCACTAGTGGGGTCCATCAGCCTGGCCTGTGCCCTGTTGCAATCTGGGGCCCCTGAGGGATGTCGGAGAGCTGGTTTGGGCCCGATCTTGCAGGCCAGGCAGAGGGACCCCACTGGTGCACGAATTCGTGCATTGCACCTCTAGTATTGTAATAACTATGTATGGTGCCAGGTGAGTACTTGAATTATTGGGAGAAGATAGTTTTATAAATATATAATTGTCTAACCACTATGCTGTACATCTGAAAATAAAACAATATTGAATGTCAACTGTAACTGAAAAATAAAATTTACAAAAAGAATAAGTTTTATAGTGATACAATACTTTTCAATGCAAAACTGACCACCAACGTGTAAATTAAATTTATGTCCTAGCACCTGATGACTTAAAGTGAAGGTGGTGTACCTGTAGCATTAGCATCATTTGGGACCTTGTTAGAAATGCAGGATCTCTGGTCCACTTGCAGAGCTACTGAATTAAAGAGCTACTGCTCTTTAATGACATGTCCAGTAGACTCTTGTACATTAAATTTTAGGAAGCATTGTCCTTCACTCATAAGTACCAAGTCAACAGAGTTTCCCAACCACAGTGTGACAAACACACTATAGTTGCATTGAGTTGACAATCTCCTTAGCTGTCATCAGAGGTGGTAAAGCCTGGGTCATTCAAAGCCACCAGGACAGGCTCCTCCAGCCATGTGCTGCCTTGTCCCTTTACCCTGGTGTGATGCACAAACATAGGCTAGGATTTCTTGTGTTTTAGGCACACACACAGAAAAAGGTTATATATATATACTTTTCATGTACTCTTTACATGAAAAAGATTAAATAGAAAGTATTGTTCTATCCAACTGAGTGAACCTGAACAAGTGTTGGAGACATAAATTCAATTTTGTAAAGTGTTTTGATGTCATGAAACATGTCGTAAAAACATCAAGGGGTTCGACACCAACACTAACAAGACACACTAGAATTCTAGAAGTAGCGTAGCTCCTGTTTTATTTCAAAGTCTTACTATTTGCTATCCCAGGAGGCAGGACGATATTTCTACCAACTGCTTTCTGAAAGTGACTTTTGGAATAGGTTTGAGGCATATGTTTTTATCTGATGGGAAATGAAAGCTGCTACATTGAATTAGAAGATGATACACTCTAAGAATGAGAAGAATCCATGCTTATAAAATAGCCCCTTATGTTTTTCTATTGAGAAAACATCCACATCTTACTTCTTCTTCAGAAAGATATGATTTTACATGCTTATTGGAAAGGGAGCATCAGTATAAATAAAAGAATGTCAAATCCACAACTCAGATTCCTTGTAATGAAAGGCACTCCAGTACGAAACATTTGCTGCATTCAGCCATCTGCATCTTAGCAAAATCCACATCCTCTAGAACAATCCAACACAGTAGTCATTAGCCACACAGGGATATTGAAATTTAAATATAACTTCCCTTAAATGAAACAAAATTTAAAAATTCAGTTCCTAATTTGCATTTTCTAAATTTCAAGTGTTCAAACCCACATTTTGAGTAGGGGATACCACAGTACATGTGCAGAGACTATAAGATATTTCCATTACCACAGAAAGTCCTATTGGAACGTGCTACTCTAGAATTTCCAAATATACTATGTTCCTCCTGTCAATTCCTATAGGAAAAGATGAAAAGGGTCTTTTTTTATCATATTGCTATTTTTTTTAAAATTTATTGATTATAGAGAGGAAAGGAGGGAGGGAGAGAGAGAGGGGAGAGAGAGAGAGAGAGAGAGAGAGAGAGAGAGAGAGAGAGAGAGAGACATTGATTTGTTGCTCCACTTATTTATGTATTCATTGGTTGATTTGTATGTGCCCTGACTGGAGATTGAACTCATAACCTTGGCATATTAGGACAACACTCAAACCAACTGAGCTACCTGTCCAGGATTCCATGTTATTTTTCTTAACACAAATGACAAACCCAGTAAAATAAAATGGTGAGCCAACCATGTGCTTATCCTCAAGAGTGACTTCCTTTCTGCCCCATCCCCCAGGATTAGGAGCAGACTTCCCCTGCCACTGTAAGAAGATTCTACATGTAGGGCACATTCCAGAAAAAAATAGTTTTCTAACTCTGCCCCACAGCCTCCCTTTATAGTGCAGTCTTTAAGCATGCCTACTCCATCCCTACACCACCCAAAATACCCTACTAAAAGAGCCACCATTAAAAATAATTAATTCATGTATGTTAACTCATTCATTCAATTCTCACAAATATTTCCATTGGTGAGGTCATCCAGTTAATAAGTATGCATTGAATGGCAACTATATTGCAGGCACTGTGCTAGATACAGAAGATACAGTGATGGATAAGACAGTCGTGGTCTCTTCCCTCATGGCTCTGATAATCTGGCAAGGAAGAGTGAATAGTGATCACAAGTGTGATAAACACAACACAGGGCAAGTAGCATGTGATCTAACAGGAAGGCCTAACCTGGTCTTCTGGGTTAGGGAAGGCCTCCTGAACAAGTGATATTTAAGGTGAGGTTTGAAAGATAAGACACTAGTTAGAGAAAGAGGGAAGGAATAGCATTCAAAACAGTGGTAACACCATGATTCAAGGCTTTGAAGTTGGAAAGAACAAAGCAAGAATTAAAGAGTCAGTGTGGCTAGTTCATGGAGAATGAGCAGACTGCCAGAGATGGGGTAAAGCCAAAATCTCACCGTCTGATTTGCATGGTAAAGGTCACTCTGGATGCAAAGAATAAACAAGAAGGGAACATAAATGCATTCACAGGGATTGTGTCAGAATCTCAGTGCAGGATCAGGGACTAGAATCAAGGCACAGCAGAAAGTGGGCATAGTAGTAAAAAACTTGAAGGTAGAGAGAATAAAAACACCCTAAGATGGTATAGATAGCAAAAGTGAGGAAGAGAAAGGAGTTTAAAAATGGCTTACAGATTTTCAGTTTTAGGGATTGGTTAGATGACAAACTGTCAAACACTGTAAAAGAAGTAGGTTGTGGAGGATCAGGCATCGAAGTTAAATCAGTGGAATTAAAGATGTGTGTGAAACATACTAAAATGGAGGTGTCTGAGTAGGTCACAGGTAGATCTGTGGGTATCATCAGGGTGTAGGTGAGATTGAAACCACTGGAGTAATGAGATCGCCTCAAAAGAGAGGAAAAAAAGCAGATAAGAGAAGGTCACACACATACACACACACACACACACACACACACACACACACACACACACACAACTGCTGTGTTCCACATGCTGGGCTGCATTCTGGGGAGGGTAGTTCTGAAGAGATCTGCAATCTTATAAATAAATATTCCATTCAGAATCATCCAAAATTCAATGTGAGCAATTAAGTACTTGTGGCTGGCAAGAGGCTATTTTTGCAAGGTTTTCTGAAAGATTTGAAATATTTGAACACTTTCAGATCTTCATCCCTGCCTCTGGCTTAGAGCAGGTAGTGTTTGTGCAAGATTTCCAGCAGCTGCCTCTTCCCCTTCATTCCTTGAGGCACACTGCCATCTGGTGGCCATCACCTGGCAGTAAAAATCATACCCTTTCCTTTTGCATGGGTCTGATATCCACACACTTTTTTAGGTTGACTCCTACCTAAACGGAGCTATTTTTAGCTACTTTGATGGTTTCATTGAACTTGAAGTGTAACTGAGCAGGAAGGTCAGTCAGCACTAAAAGCAATGACAAACTTCTCTCTCTTCTTTCTTCAAATACTTTTTATTCCACCATCAGAACATGTAAGCATTGTTAGTGAAGACAAGAAATATGGATTGCAGAAGTGCTCATAAATTGTTATAACACCATGACATGCTCCTACCAATGATATTAATCACATTTTAATTGATTTATAAAATTCAACTAAATCATGGTTGTGGGTGGGTGTTTTTTTTATTTTCCTAGCATTCAACCAAATTCTGGACAAAAAGAAAAATTATATTTAATGGCTAATAAAATAAGCCAACATGGTTGTGGTTCATAGTTTCATGTTCATTCACAGGCTTTAGAATATAGCTCCAGTTTTAAGAGACAATAGTAAGCAAACCCAGAGTATACTTTTCTATTTTTTTCAATAATTTTCCTCTTGTAACATGATAAAATGTAAAGAGAATATGTAAAATTATGAAAAAAGAAATTATTTTGTACTTTCAGGGATGGGATTAGTTATGACCATGGTATCCTCTGTATATATTGTTATAATCTACAACTCTAGTGAAATAGGCTTCAGTTTAAGCTAAATGGGATTATTGATATAAAGAAACTAATAGCATCACCACTATTCAATGTAACTCAGTAAACCATAAAAAGAGTGTAATACTAATTCTTTTTTTAATTCTTTATTGTTTAAAGTATTACATATATCTCCTTTTTCCCCCATTGATCTCTCCCCAGCTGTTCCCACCCCACAGCATATGTCCCCAACCCCCGACTGTCTGTGTCCATAGGCCATGCCCATATGCATGCATACAAGTCCTTTGGTTGCTCTCTTACCCCCCTCTCCCCTTTCCTCTGAGGTTTGACAGTTTGTTGGATGCTTCTCTGTCTCTGAGTCTATTTTTTGTTCATCAGTTTATGTTGTTCATTATATTCCACAAATGAGTGAGATCATGTGATATTTATCTTTCTCCCACTGGCTTATTTCACTTAGCTTAATGCTCTCCATGTCCATCCATGCTGTTGCATATGGTAAGAATTCCTTCTTTTTTATAACAGCATAGTATTCCATTGTGTAGATGTACCACAGTTTTTTTTTTTTTAAGACAGTCATCTGTTGATGGGCACTTACGCTGTTTCCAAATCTTAGCTATTGTAAATTGTGCTGCTATGAACATAGGGATGCATCTGACCTTTATGATTGGTGTTTCTGATTTTTTAGGATATATTCCTAGAAGTAGGATCACTGGGTTAAATGGGAGTTACATTTTTTAATTTTTTGAGGGAACTTCATACTGTTTTCCACAGTGGCTGTACCAGTCTGCATTCCCACCAGCAGTGCACAAGGGTTCCTTTTTCTCCACATCCTCACCAGCACTTGTTTGTTGATTTGTTGATGATAGCCGTTCTGACAGGTGTGAGATGATACCTCATTGTTGTTTTGATATGCATCTCTTGGATGATTAGTGACTTTGAGCATGTTTTCATATGTTTCTTGGCCTTCTGTATATCCTGTTTGAAACTAATTCTTGTTTGTTCAAATTTCTCCATTATCTACCACATAAAATAATTGCATAGATTCTATTTTTCTGAGAATTTCTAATTGACAAAAGATCTAACACCCTTTAAACATAACACTGAGTTGTTTTAAGAGAGATAAAATTTGAAGTCAAAAATCAAAGCAAAAGTCAATAAATAACAAAATCATGAAATAAAAGGGACAGCATTAAACCATGTGCTTTTGTAACTCTCTGAGTCCCCTACAGTTCAGATGTTTATAAAGACATCTCAATGGAGTATGTTTGGCCTTTCATCTGAAAGATGCCTAGAATTTTTATTTCTTTAAAACCTACCATAATCATTGAATGAATCATTGGTGACTAAATGTGGAAAGTGCTGGGCTGTGTAGCAGTGGGAAGTGAATTCAATAAGATGGTTCCTGTCCTTGCATTAACTTGAAACCTGATGTAGCCACTGTATAAATCCAATGAGATAAATGATGAGAACAATTTGACTGAGCTGATGGAGTATGTTGGATGAGGAAATGCTCAGTAGAAGTTAAAAGCCCAGCACCAGTGATAGTAAGAGGCAACTTGAAACTCCCCACTGCTTTTGGTTGAATGGTTCACTGCTTGTGAGGCAGCTTAATGAAGGCCCTTATCCTTGTTGTTTTTTTAATCATATTTCTCTTGTTGTATTTCTATCTTCATTCACAGAGTAACTAGGGAGCAGCAACCAAACAGAACACAGGAGGCCAGATTACCTGCAGCCCCTCTTCAAATGCCGTCTGCTGGGCCTGCACAGCGGTGTGTGTCCAGTGGACACTCGCAGTAAATGATGTGCAACATCCATCCCCCAATCCCGTGGGGCCATACAAGTGAGTTCACGGTGCATCTCTGAAGGATCTCTTTGCTCAGAAAGGTTTAAGCAAAGTTGAAACAAAATTTGCCTCCCAGTGGGTAATCTTAAGTCAAAATTTGGATGCCTCGGGCTTGATTCATGAGCCTATAAAACCCACGAGTCCTGATAGAGATAGACACATTCTCCGATCTCCAGCGATTCCTCGTTTGCTCTTCCCCTCTCACAACATCAACATCCCTTGGGTCGTCATCACATCCCAGCAGTTTGTGCAAGAAAAGTAAGTTTGCAGTGACAAAAAAAAAAGCCCCTCTTATAGAGCACATATCTTTAAAATACCTGAATATTCTCTTGGATGCTTCTTGGGGGCTAAATCTCTCATAGCAGCCTCCGGTCCACAGGCAAAGATTCATATTCTTGCGGCTCTGTTTTCTCTCACAGACTTTGAAATGATCTGCACCACCAAGTAGTACCCTAGACTTTTTCATGGCAGACGTCTGCTAGAGACAACCCACAACGTCTGCTTAATTCAACCCTGACTTAGTCAGCTCAGTCTGCCATAGCAACATACTGGCAGCTTAAACAACAGAAATGTATGTTCTCACCATTTGGAGGCTGGTCCTGTTGGTTTCTCATGAAATTCCTCAGCTTGCAGACTTCTCACTTTGTCCTGAGAGGGCCTTGTCTCTGTGTGTGTACATAGAGACACAGAGCATTCTGGTATCTCTTTCCATCCTTACAAGGACGCTAGTTCTATTGGGTTAGAACTCCACTCATATGACCTAATTTAACGTTAATTATCTCCTTAAATGCCCTGTCTCTAAATATAGTCCCATTAGAAGTTAGCCTTCAACATACAAATGTTGTGGGGACACATTAAGTCCTTAACAAACCCATACTTATTGAGAACCTAATGTGAGAAAGATACAGTGCTAGACAAGAAGAATAGAAATGAATAAGGAATCCCTCAGCTCAAAAGGTACCTTAATGTGGGGAGATCAATGTGTTTACAACTATCTAGAGCCCAAGGTCAGCTGTGAAAAGGTGACCATCAGAATCTAACAGAGCAATAAGAGGCTATCAAAGAAAGAGAACCACTAGTTGAGTTCAAACGAAGGGTGTGATATGGTGATGTGTCCTTTGAAATGACCAGGTAACAGTAAGGAGGCTGGATGGACTTATGAGACTGGAAGCAAGGAGGAAAGCCAGCAGTCTCCTATTAACCCAGAAGATGAAGAAAGAAAACTCGAATCAAATCAGATAAATATGATTGAGGACCAAGAGACAGACTTGAGGGACTTTCAAGAAATAAATCCAAGAATAGTTGGGAAAATTAATGATTTCTGTCACAACAGACTTCAGAGGGAGCATTACTTTAATTATTCTTAATTCTTCTCATTTTACTCATTTAATTAGCATTTCCAAGTATCTTGATTTATATCCCTGTTAGTATATGTTGAAAAATACCTTTAATTCCATGTAACTTGCTTTCTAACATACTCTGATCACTCATCCCAAGTATACTTTAGTCAGTGGGTATTGATGATAAAGCCCTATTAATAAATCTCTAACAGCCTTAGCTACTAATTTACAGGTGGGGCCAAAGTAGGTTTAGAGTTGTATGCAAAAGAGTTTATTCTTATATTATTACTAGAGGCCTGATGCATGAATTTGGGCACTTGGCAGGGAATCCCTCAGCCCAGCCTATACCCTCTCTCAGTCTGGAAGCCCTCAGGGGATGTCCTACTGACCCACAGGGAACGGGCCTAAACCATCAGTCAGACATCCTCAGCACTGCTGTGGAGGCAGGAGAGGCTCCTGCCATTGCTGCTGTCCTCACCAACCATGAGCCTGTCTCCTGGCTGAGCGGTGCTCTACCTGTGGGAGCACACTGAGCACCAGGGGGCAGCTCCTGCATTAAGCATCTGCCCCCTGGTGGTCAGTGCACATCATAGTGACTTGTCGTTCTGCTGTTCGGTCGATTTGCATATTAGCCTTTTATTATATAAGATTGTATTATTTTCCATAGGAACAACTATAAACCTCTGTTTGCCCCACCCTATAGTCCTTAATATTTCCTGAGAAAATACATCTCAAAGTTAACTGCAATCTCTAAATTGACCTTACCCTCAAAGCTAGAATTATTTCTTCTGTTCTCCCTTTGTGATTCTAGTGAGCACCCAGTTCTTGGCCTTGGAAACATCATAAACTATTCCTTTTCCCCAAATATTTCAATCAGTAAGTCAGAGAGCCTTCAAGCCTTCTTTTAGATTTTAAAGTATAAAATGGCTTGAGCAGTAATGTTTTATTTTCTATTTCCAGGCCCAATCCTCAGCAGTACCAGAACTCTTCTTCAAATTCTATTTTGAATTTGCTTGAAACAACTACATACGTTCCAGAGGCAGGACTCTATCCAGACACTAAAATGTGAGGCCACACCCCCCCACCTCCTCACCCCAACTCCTCAGGCAGAGCTAGTGTATCATATGTTATGTGTCTCCTCCCAACTAGACTGTGAGATTGTAAGTGCAAGACCCGTATCTTGTAGAATCAAATCCACAGCATGTTGCTGCAGACCATGCAAGTACTTTGTTAGCTGAACTAATTATTTGATTGAGAGTCCTTGTGCTAAGGGAGCTTACATCGGTGATTGTATTAAATATAGTGTTGCATGAACATATGCTATTTCACCCATTCACATGCAAAGTACTTGGTGCCAGGCAAGGGTATTAAATTCCTGTATATCCCAGAGAATGGGAGGCAATGCCTTAAACGTAGGATGTGCCTGGGTGATACTTGTGTTTGAAGTAGGCAGTATCTCTCCACTGCACAAACTGGCACCAGGCTGGAGCCAAAACCTATTTCCCTCCTTCCTCTATATTAATTAAGTTCTGTCCAAGAGATCGTTTAAGATGACCATTCTCAGATCCTCTCCCCAAAGCTATTGAGTCAACATGAAGAATTAGCTGGTCCTTGAACCCTATCGGGCTTCTATCCCTGCTTTGCTTGGGAGAGAAGAGTGATAAAGGGAATATAGTCATTGCAGGAGGTCAGAAAACAAACCTAAAAACTGAGTTCTAGAGCCCGAGCCAAGTGCTACTCTTTTGTCTTCCTTGAAATGCTGTCTTGCCCAGGCTCCTAAAAACCTTGCGGCATCAACTAGCTGCCAACTGCTGAGTCACCCACTCATTTCAGAGCCAAACTGCTGAGCTATGGGAGTGAAAAATAAGCCCTGTCCTCACCCCATTCCCACTCCTTTCTCTAAACTGAAAATGTTTTATCTCTATAGGTTGCCTTCCTGAAAGAGGCACAAACCGTTACAAGGAACAGCACGAAAGCACCCCTGATACTGCCTAGGTTTCCTCTGCATTAGAAGAAGCCATATTTTAACTCTGTACTCTTGAAAAGACAGGGCCAGGTTCACATGCAGCAAATGAGGACAGATGATGGCTGCATGTTGTATTCAAACGGCTTGTTCAGAACAATGATAAAGGATGTTTATTACGCGTGCTTGCTCCGTATCTGCCGCGATGCTGAGTGCTTTATATACTTTCTATCCTTTGGGGCACAGTCCATTACTTAATCCTCACAATAAACCCATGTATTTATTCACAATTATTCCTACATATGGATGGGAAAATGAGGCTGAGAGAGGTCTGGTTTTGCCTAAGGATACACAACCACTACTCTCTAGTTAGTAGCTGAGACAAAGCCAGCTCAGTCTGACTCCAAAACCTAAGGTCTTCACCACTGTGCCAACCAACCTTAACAGGGAATCTCAGGGGCAAGGAGTAACTGTTGCTGTGGCCACAAGGAAGCAAAGTCACAGATAAACATGATGCGTCCTCTTGGAGCAATTTTGCTCAATATCAATGTAATTAAATACATTTTAATATATTTAAATAAATATCGATGCATATTACTATAATGCAAACTTCACAGACATTTTAAAAAACAAAATGGCACCAAAAAGTCACCTTTTTGAGGTGTCATCCCCCTGAGGCTATGACCCAGACTCTACCTGCTTCCTTCCCCCCCTCCTCCTCTTTCCACTC
Source organism: Myotis nattereri (assembly GCF_964212035.1). Lineage (NCBI taxonomy): Eukaryota > Metazoa > Chordata > Mammalia > Chiroptera > Vespertilionidae > Myotis > Myotis nattereri. The sequence continues at coordinate 77,096,536 of NC_138077.1, forward strand.
TTAGGGGGGTTATTTGACCCCACATTTCATTAAAAGGCTCAGATGTGACCCAGACATTGGTCCACATTAGGAGGTACATTCCAGGGACAGCATATGGATGAGGCAAGGCAGTGGTCAGCTTTATTTATGTAGCTGTTGGTGTTGATTGGACTACAGGCCCCAAGCAAAGGATGGAGGACTGGGTAGCAAGGCTTGTCACAGGTGGAATTCCACACAAGGACTGAGTAGAAGAATTCTGGACAAGGTAAAGCTGGAGAGAAAACAAAGAAGCTGAAAGGGTATCAAGGATGTACCCTTTAGGTTCTAAATTCAGGACCTGCTAGTCAGTATGTTACAGAAGAGCAAAGAAAAACCAAGCACGCTTCCTAGAGAAAGGGAGGGACCCATTTATAACACTAGTGACTAGTGGACTCCATCCGTAATTTCCAAGTCAGAGTGAAGTAACTTACAGAGGCTTTGCTTTTTATAATCTTATGGGGTCTTTGTCTTGCAGATATGGTTCCGCCCCTTGTGGGCTTACAGGAAGGCCCCCAGGTGTTGGGGTTCCCAGGTCATATCAGATGATCTTCCTGGGGCCAGCGATAATGACCACCCCCCCCCCCCAGGGCAGTGCGTTGTTCAGTTTTTATGGCCTGACAGGCCTTGCAAGACCAGTTTCCTCCCCAAGTAAACAAGAGAAAGAGAAAAAGAGGGGGTGGGGAAAGGGATCAGGGGAGGGGGGGCAAAGAGAGAGAGGTGTGTGTGAGTGAGAGAAAGAGAAAGGGAGAAAGAGAGAAGGGAAGAGGAAAGAAGGAAATACTAGTGTTTAAATTAAGCATCTTGCCAGTTGTGTGTGACCATCTGAATTTAGTCTTGGTTGATATTCTAATATCATTGCCATTTGTTGCCTGAACCAGCATCTACATCCCTTCCCCATTTGATAAATTCTTCATTCTATGAATCTTGGTTAAAAGGCAGAAACCAATCCCACCTGAGAAGATGGAAATGCCAGCCCTTCAATATATGACCTCAACACTGCTGATCAAAGGCACCTGCATGGAGGCAGCTGCGATCCTTCCTGCTGCTGGCAGGATTTCCTCAGGACTCAGGGCTGGCATGGGCTCTAGTGAAGCCCATCAATAGATCCAGCTGTAAAAAGCTGAAATATGCCAAAATCAGGCAAAGGTGGGAAGTGCTACTTGATGGTCAAGGAGAAATAGACTTTTGCATAAAATCAAAAGGTTTTACAGCCTTATGCCTCAAGCCAATACTTCCCACTACTGTTTGAGAGTAGGAAATCCATCAATTTTACCTGTAGATCTTACCTAAAGACAGATCAGCTTCTCCCTTAGCTTCTACTTTCAAGTTGATTAGCAGCCTAAGGTGCTTTCTTTCCCATGTTCCTCTACCTCCATCTAGTGGATTGAGAGGCAACTGCAACTCTGGTTTCCCTGTAATCCGCAATGGGTGTAGGGGGGCTTTTCCCTGGGTCTGTAATTGCAAGTCTGTTCAGGCTTTTGTGGTTGGGAAAAACTCTACCTCTCCTGGGGCAGAATACCCATTTAGCTATGAAAAACCAATACCTTCAGGCACCCGTTCTGCCCAGGGCTAGAATTGCAATTCTGAACATGTTGATTTAGTGATGTCTGGTAAAATTGTTTTTTTTGTATTTACAGTATTTCCTGTTTAAAGCTCTACCTTTAGAGTATTTCAGTCTTGCCAGGAATTTCTGCTGCACTGCAGCACACACACACAAATAATACTGGATCACAGAGAATTACAGAAGGTATGGAAACTGTTGCTAACAAATAAGTGTGGCTCTGGTGCTGTTTGGGATGTACTTGCATAGAAGTCCAAAGGAAATCCAGTAATAAGGAATCAAATAGTGTTTGAGCTTGGGACATCTTCAGGACAAGCTGATAAAGATGAAAAATAAAGCAGAGCAAAGGAAAGACAGATGTGGCCCAAAGAACATAATTCTAGGCAAGAGCCACCAGTGCAGATCCTATGAGCTGTTCTATCTCCTTCCCTTCTTTCTCTCAAGGTCATTCCACCTGCTTGTCCTGCCCTTCCCCAAATTTATTATGTTTTCCCCCATCAGCCAAAAGTTATCTTTTCCACTGACAAACTATTAAAACAGGATCACATAATGTTTGAGTGAAATGTTTTGCAGAACACCTAGCTTCACTTCTTGCATTCTAAGGATAGGATCTGGGTACTTTCAGTGACTTGCCTACAGTCATAGAGCCAGTCAGTTACAGAGCCATGGGGAGACAACTCTAATCAAATCTGCAACACTCTAAATATCCACAACACTTTAAGGTAAGAAATATGTTTTCATTAGCGTGGGGAAACTTTTTAAAGAGCAGTAAATATCAGCCTTTCTTTCTTCACTTTTCCCCCAGATGTCAGTTTCTGCCCTGGAAAAATTCCTTTGGGGAGCAAGCAGGTCCCAGAAATGTCTGAAACCATACCTGAGTAATGATTAGTGACTTTGAGCATGTTTGGCCTACAGTGTGGTAGATATTGCTTACAGAGTGTTTGCCCATCTGAAGGTACACAACTTCAAAACTGTGAATGCTATGCTGCCCAAAAAGACTTCTGAAGGCCCCATTCAGCTTGAAGACAGCCGAGTCACAGCCTGTACTTTATGGCATCAACAGGGGAGATTTCCAGAGTAAGGCTTCCAAGAGTGACTGTCAATGAATTAATCAAAGAAATGGAATCTTACTACACCCATTCTCTCCAAATCTGTTGAAGAGAAATGATAAAAAAGATGAGGAAAGCAAAACATAGAGTTCCAAATGCAATAGTACCTTCTTTAAAAGTCTCTCTCCCAGGTAGAATAAGCCCACAGCAGAGCAGAAACTATAAAACAGCGTAAACTGAAATATAATATTCATTCCATTTATCACACACTTTATGGGCCATCTGGTAGACTTGTTCATTGATTGCCACAGGGCATAATTATTTTAAAAGATAATAAATTTAATTACCAGAAATAAAACTTTTTATCTATGCAAACTAGCAGAAGGACAATGGGTCAAGAAAAGTACCCCAAGTTTCCAAAATTAGAATGAAAGATGAACCATTCAGAGGCTGGAGAGAGGAGCCTGTTGCTAAGGCAACTCTGGGCTGAGAAATAGGATGTTTCAGGGATTTTTGGTGTCCATCTCATCCACCAAATGTCAAGCCCACTTCCAAAACCAGATCTTGGACTACTAAATGTAAATATTCTTTCCATGCACATAACCTGCTGTGAGAGATTTCATTTCTTGATTAAACAAAGGGATAAAAGAAAATATTGCTGAGCATCTATTGAGTATCAGGCAACCTACTAGATACATTTTATTTACCCTCTATTTTAATCCTCACAGCCAAGTCTGTAGGGGAGGTCAAGATGATTTGACCAAGGTCACGCAGCTGGTAAAAGAATGTGGTGAGTTGAATAATGGCCCTAAAATACGTCCACGTGCTAATAGCTTGAACCTGTGAATATTATTTTATATTTTATATTTTAATTAAATTAAGAATCTTGCAAAGATTAGCCTGGACTATCTATCCACTGTCCTCTAAATGCAATTGCATGCATCCTTATACGAGGGAAATTTGACTACAGGAAAGGAAAAGGTGGTATGATCACAGAGGCAGAGACTGGGTGATGTAACCAGGAGCCAAAGAATGCCAAAAACTGCCAGAAGTGGACTAGTCAAGGAGTGGATTCTCCCCTGGAATCTACAGACAGAACCAGCCCTGCCCACACCTTGTTGCTCCTTAAGACTCATTTTGGAATGCTAACCTCCAGAAATGTAGAATAAATTTGTGTTGTTTTAAGCCACAGGGTTTGTGACAATGGGTTACAGCCAAAAGAGAAATTAATACACCCATGAGCCAGAATTTTAACCCAGCTCTGATGAAACTTGAAGCCTGCATTCTTTTCATTACTTTACACTGCCTGCAATTTAATTAAAGATTCTGGAATTGAGTACACAGACAAATATTTACATCTTGCCCCAATTTAAACATGCCCAAGTTCTGGAAGTGAGTATTGCTCTAGATGATTGAATGATGATCTGATTAAATCATTAGACTTATCCCATTCTTTGATGATTGTTTTAACAGCTGATTCAAAGAGAATAGCATCAAAGAACTTTGCATTTAAGTGGGGCTAAACTGAAGTCAGTAATTTTGACTCCGATTAGTTCAAATACTTTGAGCTAAAATAGTCAGATATTAAGCTGAAGATGCTTTGATGCTTTTTCATTAGTTGACTCCCATTACTGTATTCAGAAAGCCATGAAGTTTATATATCTAAGCTTATCCTTACCAGCATTTTTACATATTTGCACATTGGTTTTCCTCTGATGGCACTGTCATGATGGAAACCTGGATGCTTTCATTACTGATTTTACTGTCAATTAACTCTCCAACCTTGATCAATTCACCCAACATTTCTGGACCTCAGTGTCCTCACCTTAGAGTGGGCAGTGGATGGGAAGCTGGCCAAACAGATCATCTCTAATCCATCTTACAGTTTTAACATGAATTCCCACAGCAAAGCCAAGTGGATTTCAAGTGTGCTCATTATTACAAAGTGCCACTAGAGGTCAGATTAAGCTTGGTAATTCTATCTGCACATTGAGCAAATGCTTACATTAGATTGATGCCTGGCCTAGTAGTGAAACAGAATTTTTGTTCACTGGAATCGAAGAATGAATCCAGACAGAGGGTAGTATAGCAAAGGTGAAGATTTATTGAAGAATAAAATCAGGCTCCCACGTGGGGAGAGGGAAAGAGACCCACAGAATGGACTCCCATGTGGGGAGGTGGCTAGAATCCCACAGACTTCCTGTTTCCATGGTTTATAAAGGCTGCAGTTTCTGTGCCCTGATATCCCCTCCAATTGGTCAATATTCCCTTTCCAATTGGTTACTATAGTGATTCTGAGGCCCTCCTCCCTCATAATCCTTCCATTCCTTCTGGGCTTTCTTCCTCTGTCTTTATTTTGTAAATATATCTTTCTTGGCTACTTCCAGTTCCCTTGTCTTATGGAAATATGCCTGTTGCTGTTTCCTTGTCTTATGTAAGTGCAACTGTTGCAGCCCCCTTGTCTTATGGAGATGTAACTGCACCTGGCTTCCTTGTGTTATGGAAATATACTTTCTCCCAGTCTGTAGCCCTGTGTTTTTCCATGGACCCCAATTCTAAAAATTCCCTAAGCCTGCCTATATTCCCCTAAAATTCCTGTTTCAGTCCCCCCTCTGATTAGGAAACCCCAACTGCTGTTGGGGACAGGAACACGGCATCTTTCTGGCTGCTTCCTGCTGGCAAAGAAGTCGTAGTTTTGGGCAGCACTCAAGGTCCCATCAGAAGTGGTGATCTAAGGGTTCACAGAAATTGGATGCAGTGGCCTCCATTTGCTGTTCCATGCGGAGGACCAGTTGTAGCTTTAGGGCTTCTAAATGGGAGGATATGAAACATACCAAAGGTTAAACAGGCAATGGTTAAAGATGAGTAATAAAAAATAGTATAAACCAAGGTCTGAGGAGGGGAGCTAGCTAATAGGGATGCCATTATATCTTTAATTGGTGCCCAGACTTCTGGGGCAAGAGGCTATGAGGCCTTCCTTTTAACTAAGCCGCTTGCAGCAAAGAGTGTTATTCATGGCACAGACTTTGCCCTGCTCAATTGAGGGCCCCTCTGTGAATAAAAATCTGTAGAGGCTTGAGAGTGATTCTGCTCTGGTTGGTGGTAGTGGTAGCATAAGTTGTCATATAGACTACGATTTAACACATTTTACTCTGAAGGAGATGTAGGAGATATATATTTAATTGAGATTATTAGACCCTGAATTGGGCTGCTTATATTAGAAATGTTCTCAACAATGTCGCAGGAGACAAACACTCAAAACTGGGTCAGCAAGGCAAATTTACTTCTGCTCAGAAGGGTGCTCCTGCCAGCTGAAAATCATGGGCAAAAGAATGTTCAGGGAGAAACCAAGATGGCGGCATAGGTAAACACCGGAGTTTGCTGCCTCGAGCAACCACTTCAAAAATACAACTAAAAGATGGAACGGACATCATCCAGAACCACAGGAAGGCTGGCTGAGTGGAAGTTCTACAACTAGGAGGAAAGAGAAAAACATACCAAAACCCAGAGGAAGTAAATACTAAGGTGCGGAGTGCATGCAGAGCAGGCTGGCGGCTGAGGGCGTGGTTGTCGTTTTCAATCAGGAGGAGAGTCTCAGGCTCTGAGCTCCAGTTCTGGGCGAGTCTCTAGGGACCCAGACTCAAACGGGAGAAGCGGGACTGTCTGGCATCGCTCAGAACCCTAGAGCAGCTTTCTCTCCGTGGGGCTTTCAGCAATTACTGGGACACTGAGAAGCAGAGCCTCTGAGGGCAAGACTGAGAGCAGCCATAATTGCTAACCCTGCCCTATAGATCCCGTGGGACCCGCCCCGCCCAAGCCCTGCAGGGAGACTTTTGCTGGATAGCCTCAGGCAAAGGCTAGATTAGCACCTCCCTAGAGAACCAGGAGCCAGGAAGCCCAGAGGTCAGAGTGGGACCATCCAGTTTGCAGCTCCGTGGAACCATAAAAGACACACTCAGGGGGCAGACTCAGTGAGCATCAAAGCCCCACCGAAGCAAGTCTAGTCCCACAGGGGTGTCTCCAGCACAGAAGTTCTCCCACTGCCAGACACAGCTGATTCTCACAGCCAATTGGCCTGGAAGTCAATTCCTCACAGTGATAACTACAACAATCAAGGCTTAATTACAACAAGACTGTGCACAAAGCCCACAAGGGGGTGCACCAAGAGTGTCCACCTCAGGTAATTGGGACACTTAGCACAGAAAGGCACTCTATTGACACAGCGAAGCGTAAAAAATGCCGAGACAAAGAAATAGGACACAGACGACAGAATTGGAGGAAAGCAAACTGCTGGATATAGAGTTTAAAACCACACTTTTAAGGTCTTTAAAGAACTATCTAGAAGCCACCGATAAATTTAATTAGGCCCTTGAAAAGACTGGTGAGACTGCCGATAAATGTAGTGAGATCTTCAAGAAGACTGGTGAGACCACCGATAAATGTAATGAGATCTTCAAGAAGACTGGTGAAACCCTTGATGATGTGATAAAGAACCAACTAGAAATTAAGTATACACTGACTGAAATAAAGATATTATACAGACACCCAACAGCAGACCAGAGGAGTGCAAGAATCAAGTCAAAGATTTGAAATACGAAGAAGCAAAAAACACCCCACTGGAAAAGCAAAATGAAAAAAGAATCCCAAAATATGAAGATAGTGTAAGGAGCCTCTGGGACAGCTTCAAGCATACCAACATCAGAATTACAGGGGTGCCAGAAGAAGACAGAGAGCAAGATATTGAAAACCTATTTGAAGAAATAATGACAGAAAACTTCCCCCACCTGGTGAAAGAAATAGACTTACAAGTCCAGGAAGCGCAGAGAACCCCAAACAAAAGGAATCCAAAGAGGACCACACCAAGACACACCATAAGTAAAATGCCAAGAGCAAAAGACAAAGAGAGAATTTTAAAAGCAGCAAGAGAAAGACAGTCAGTTACCTACAAGGGAATACCCATACGACTGTCAGCTGATTTCTCAACAGAAACTTTGCAGGCCAGAAGGGAGTGGCAAGAAATATTCAAAGTGATGAATGCCAAGAACCTACAACCAAGACTACTTTATCCAGCAAAGCTATCATTCAGAAGTGAAGGCCAGATAAAGAGCTTCACAGATAAGAAAAAGCTAAAGGAGTTCATCACCACCAAACCAGTATTATAAGAAAAGCTGAAATTGTTCAGATTATTTATTGTTCAGATTATTACATTAGTTACTCTTTTTCCCCACCATAACTCCCCTCCACCCAGTTCCCACCCCACCCTCCACCCTCACTCCCCACCCACTGTCCTCATCCATAGGTGCACGATTATTGTCCAATCTCTTTCCTCACCCCCACTCCCCTCCCACCCCCCAAGAATAGTCAGTCCATTCCCTTTCTATGTCCCTGATTCTATTACAATCACCAGTTCATACTGTTCATCAGATTATTTATTCACTTGACTTTTAGATTCACTTGTTGATAGATGTGTATTTGTTGTTCATCATTTGTATCTTTACCTTTTTCTCCTTCTTCCGCTTCTTAAAGGATACCTTTCAGCATTTCTTATAATGCTGGTTTAGTGGTGATGAACTCCTTTAACTTTTTCTTATCTGTGAAGCTCTTTATCTGACCTTCACTTCTGAATGATAGCTTTGCTGGATAAAGTAGTCTTGGTTGTAGGTTCTTGGTATTCATCACTTTGAATATTTCTTGCCACTCCCTTCTGGCCTGCAAAGTTTCTGTTGAGAAATCAGCTGACAGTCGTATGGGTATTCTCTTGTAGGTAACTGAGTTTCTTTCTCTTGCTGCTTTTAAGATTCTCTCTTTGTCTTTTGCTCTTCGCTAATTAATTATGATGTGTCTTGGTGTGGTCCTCTATGGATTCCTTTTGTTTCGGGTTCTCTGCACTTCTTGGACCTGTAAGTCTATTTCTTTCACCAGGTGGGGGAAGTTTTCTGTCATTATTTCTTCAAATAGGTTTTCAATATCTTGCTCTCTGTCTTCTTCTGGCACCCCTATAAATCTAATGTTGGTACACTTGAAGCTGTCCCAGAGGCTCCTTACACTATCTTAGTATTTTCGGATTCTTTTTTCATTTTGCTTTTCCGGTTGGGTGTTTTTTGCTTCTTCACATTTCAATTCTTTGACTTGATTCTTGCACTCCTCTGGTCTGCTGTTGGGTGTCTGTATAATATTCTTTATTTCAGTCAGTGTATGCTTAATTTCTAGTTGGTTCTTTATCACAACATCGAGGGTCTCATTAGATTTCTTGAGGATCTCACTACATTTATCGGCAGTTTTTAGAAAATTATTGAAAGACCTTAAAAGTGTGGTTTTGAGCTCTATATCTTCCATTTCTGACATCTGCGTCCTGTTTCTTTGTCTCCGCATTTTTTATGCTTTCTTGGTGCACCCCCTAGTGGTCTTTGTGCGCAGCCTTGTTGTAGTTAAGCCTAGATTGTTGTAGATAATACTGGCGGGGATTTGACCTCCAGGCCAACTGGCTGTGAGAATCAGCTGTGTCTGCAGTGAGAGAACTTCTGTCCTCTAGGGAGGTGCTAATCTAGCCTTTGCCTGAGGCTATCCAGCAAATGCCTCTGTGCAGGGCTTGGGTGGGGCGGGTTACATGGGATCATCAGGGTGGGCCAGAGTGAGCAGTTATGGCTGCTCTCAATCCTGTCCCCAGAGGCTCTGCCTCTCTGAGTCCCAGCAACCGCTGCAAACCTCGGAGAGAAAGCTGCTTTCGAGTTCCGACTTAACAAAACTCATCACTGAGAACAAAGATTCACAAGCATATGTGGATGAAAACATGGCTAGTAATTCTGTTGTAAAGTTTTTTAAACAGAAAAAAATTTCTGGAATGGCATTCCAAGTCCTCAATAGTTCGTTTTCAACACTTCTCTCTGGTACTCCTGTCTCTAATTGCTTTTTTCCAATGTTTTTCAAGTCAACTCTAAGGTCAATAAATTTCTGCTTCCAAATTGAGCTACTCTGAAATTCAATCAACTGCATTTCAAAGTTAGCCATGTCTATCCATGAAAACATTTGTAAGTTTAGTTCCTCCAGTTTCATGCTGTCTGGAAACCTCATGAATTTTGCAGTCTCTTCCAGTTCTCTGAATTTCGCAAATCTTGAGAAGAACTGCTCAATAGTTGACTCGATGATGTTTAAAAACAGCTTTTGAAGGCTTTGACAGTCTGTTCTGTCATCCTTTGGAAGGTCTTTGATGTGCCTCTTGAGGTTTGGGAAATATCTAAATCACCATCCACATCCCTCTTAAAGACTTCCAGTTTCTTTTCAAAAGCCTTTATGTAACCAAACATAACATCAAGTGTCTTGTCAGTTCCTTGTAATTTAACATTTAAGTCATTCAAATGTTCACAAAAATTGTAAATGGAAGATTATAAGAGAGGGTTTCGCTTGCCAGCAAAAGTTACTGGCGGGCCATGTTTGGCACGCATGCCAGGGGTTGCTCACCCCTGGATTAGGGTATTGAAATGCCAAGGTGAAAGAGATGGCCAATTGAACTAGAGTGCAAGTTCCACTCCAATCGGCTGGTAAAGTCTCAAGCAATGGCCCTCTGCAATACCACCAGATGTCTGCTGTGGCTACAGTCAGTGTAGACTGATTACTTAGCTCCTCAAAGGATTGGCCTTCATTGCACTCAGTCACATTTCCAGAAATGCTGACTGCTCCCCTCATCTGGAGAGGCATGAGGTGTAGTTAATATTCCGGGCTAGGAGCTTGACCATTTTAGGAGGCCCTGTTTGGACCTTTTGCAGTTGGGAATAGCAGAGAAAAGGTTCTATAAGATTCATTGCCCCAGGCCTGGCTGTCCTGAAAGAGGGCTATCAAGCATTCCATGCCCACAGTGTCCCAGATCCATCCAAGTGGAAACAGCACTACTTGAGCTTCCAGCCTCCCTGCCGCTCAAACATAACAGTCACTTTTGTTTAGAGTGTGGACAGAATATTTAATCTATTCCAGCCAAGCATTTGCCTCCCCATATCCAACCTCAATCTTTATAGTTTGGTGAAGGTCCTTAACCTCTACTATGGTGACTTTGGTAGGGTCATTACTGGAGTTGAGGAATTGGTTATGACTTATTGGTTCAACCTAGTTAGGACTCTGACTGGGGGAACTAGGATTCAGAAAGGGCTTTGGCTGGGTAACAAATTGGATGGCTAACATTCCTATGGGGTCTCTGCCTGATATGTCTGCACCAAGACCAAACCACTGTGGAAAGATTAATTTACTTCCTGGTTTAAGGGTTAATAGAAGCAGATTACATTGTAAGTTCTGACAGTCATGAGGTGGAGTCTCCTGTACTAGAGATATTAGACTTTTTTGTGATGCCAGCCAAGGAGACACTGAGAGGGCTCCCCACTGAGCATATTTGTATGTTGGAGCTGCCCACCCATTGTGCTGAGTAGTCCACCAGACCATACTCCAGGAAGGGCAAGGGGGGTCTCTCTCTAGAGAAGGGCAAAGGTACTTATGTTTGGCAGAAAGTTGTCTTTGGCTGGCAAGACTACCACATGGTATGACCACATGGTATGAGTGTAGTGGGTCCAACCTTTCTCTGCGGTGCAGACAGCTGTCTCAGTTGTGAAGAGCACCTGATAAGGTCCTTCCTAGGCTGGCTCAAGTTTTTCCTCCTTTCAGGTCTTGATCAGGACATGATCACCGGGTAGGTCCGGATGTACCGGGAACTCAAGAGGTGGAGTCTGGGCAAGTAATTCCTGTAACCTGAGAGAGAGTAAAGTAGAGGAGAGGCACAATATATAGTTTTTAAGAAATTGATCCTTGCCCTAACTGGTGTGGCTCAGTGGATAGAGCATTGGCCTAGGGACTGAAAGCTCCCAGGTTCGATTCTGGTCAAGGACATGTACCTTAGTTGCGGGCACATCCCCAGTAAGGGGTGTGCAGGAAGCAGCTGATCCGATGTTTCTTTCTCATCTATGTTTCTAACTCTCTATCCCTCTCACTTCCTATCTGTAAAAAAATCAATAAAATATGTTTTTTTAAAAAAAGAAATTGATCCTTGGTTTCCATGGTTGGCAGGTCAGAATTTCGATCTAAATAAGGTCATCCATAAATCATCTCATAAGGGGATGTCTTTACGGGAGGCTGTTCTAATTCTGAGAAGAGCAATTGGGAGACATTGTGTCCCTAGAAGCTTAGTTTCTAGGATTAATTTGGTAATATATCTTTTCAGAATTTGGTTCATTCTTTCTACTTTGCCTGAGGAGGGTGGGTGCCAGAGTGTATGATATTCCCATTTTATTCCCAAGATTTTCATTAGTTCCTTGATAATGGTGGCTGTAAAATGGCTCCCATTATCTGAATCTATGTTCTCAATCAATCCAAAGCGAGGAATTATATTTTCTAAAAGTGCCTTAGTTACGTTACTGGCTGTAGCAATCTGTAGTGGAATGACCTCAACCCAATTGGTCAAATGACCTATTACTAGGAGGTATTTGAGGCGGCCTGTTTTAGGCATCTCAGTATAATCCACCTGGATACTCTGAAAAAGTCTTAAGCCTGGATTCCTCCCTCCTGATAATTGTTTCCTCAGTGCTTGCTTGTTCACTTTCCTGCAATACAGCTCTCATTAACTTGCTTTGTGACAGTATACATAACCACACACCCGTAGGCTCTTAGAACAGCATCACACATGGCCTGTGTGTCCCAACGACTTCCTTTATGCAATTGGATTAGTAATTCCCTCATAATGAAGCATTTCCCTCCCGTCTGGTAAGAGCCACTTCCCTTCAGGGGTTTTGGAGGCTCCTATCTTGGCTAGCTGTGTTTCCTCCTGTGGGGTGAAAACCAGGATAGCAAGTGGGGAAAGGACAGGAGTGAGATGAAATATCGGGGCTTCAGGCTGGAGGGCTGCTTCCTTAGCAGCCTCATCTGCTAATCTGTTTCCTTGGGCTTCTATGGAATAACCTTTTTGATGCCCAGGCACATGTACTACTGCTATTTCTTCCGATAGCGTTAGGCTCTCTAATACCTGGGAGATTAATTCCCTGTGTACTAGATCTCGTTCCTTGCTATTAATAAGGCCCCTCTCAGTCCAGATTTTTCCAAAAGTGTGTACTACTCCAAAGGCATGTTTTGAGTCTGTGTAGATGGTTCCCTCCTTTCCCTTTAAAATTTTTAAAGCCTGATTGAGGGCAAACAATTCATATGTCTGGGCAGACCATCCATTGGGCAGTCTCCCCAATTCTACAACCGTGGATTGCTCCCCATCTACAACAGAGTATCCGTTGTGTCTTTCCCCTCAAGCACTCAGGAGGAACCATCTACAAAGAGCTTAAGCCCTGTGGAGAAAGGGGTTTCCTTGAGGTCGGGTCTGACTTTGGTTTGGTAGTCTATGAGATCCACGCAATGTTGTTCAACAGGACCCAGTGCCCCTACTCCAGTTAGAAATTCAGCAGGATTTAGACAGCTGTCAGTAATAAGTACTAGATCATCTTTTTCTAATAAAATGGCCTCATATTATAGTATCTGGGAGTCAGTTAGCCACCTGCCTACCCTTTGATTGAGGTTGGTTCTAACTTGATGTGGAGTACTGATGATTAATGCTCCCCAAAGGTCAGCTTTCTGCTTTCTTCAGTTCATAGGGCGGTTGCCGCTACAGACTGAAAGCACTCAGGCCATCTTCTAGTAACTGGATCCAGTAGTTTAGACAAGTATGCAACCAGCTGTTTTCCCCCCCTTGCTCTTGGGTTAGAACTTCTAGGGCGGTTCCTTTATCCATATTAACATATAAATGGAATGATTTCTCCAATGAGGGTAACACCTGCACTGGGGCAGTAATTAAGGCCTCTTTGAGAGCTTCTATTAACTGCATCTCCTCAGATTTCCAAAGAAGGGGACCCGGTTCCTCACCCAAAAGTTTGAGATACAGTCCCTTAGTTTTAGATGCATAAGAATCAATCCATAACCCACAGTATCTCACTAGTCCTAAGAATTTTCTAAGTTCCTTTTTAGTATTTGGGAGTGGCATGCTAGTAATCCCTGAGATCCTTGCTGGACTTAATTGTCTCTTCCCTTCACTTATTAAATGTCCCAAATATTTTACATCTTTTTTCACAAATTGTAGCTTTGTTTTTGAGACCCTTAAACCATGTTGACCTAGGAAGTTAGGTAAACCTATAGTAGTATCAATAACTTCGCCTTTGTTAATTCCAGAAAGCAATAGATCATCTACATACTGGATTAGTCTAATTGAGAGAGGACTTGCTCAAGAATCTGCCCAAACAGATTGGGTGAGTCTGTAAAGCCTTGAGGCAAAACCGTCCAGTGATACTGTTGTTTTCTCCCAGTAATAGGATTTTCCCATTCAAAAGCAAAAATATCTCTACTCTCCTTTGCCAGAGGACAAGCTCAGAAGGCATCTTTTGAATCAATTACACTGAACCAAGCAATGATCATGAGGTATTTTGCTGAGAAGAGTACATGGATTTGGAACTACAGGGTGTTTATTCTGAACAATCTGATTGATTGCCCTTAAATCTTAGTCTATAAAATCCATCTGGTTTCTTTATTGACAGAATAGGGGTGTTGAAAGGGAACATACAAGATTCAAGGAGACCATTCCATAACAAGCCTTCTATAATTGGTTGCAACCCCATTCTCCCTTCTAATGGGATTGGGTATTGTCTCCTCCTGACTGACTCCCCTTTGTTCTTTAACTCAACCTGAATTGGGGGAATATCTAACCCTCCCCAGTTTCCTTCCCTGGCCCAGACTTCAGGGAGGATCTTCTCCTCCTCTTTGGTAGACAAAAGGTTAAGGGAGAACTGAATTTTCTTATGCCCAATTATTAGTCCAATTCCTAATTTTGTCATTAAATCCCGACCTAAGAGATTGGTCCCAGCCTCAGGTACAAAAAGGAATTCTGTCTGAGCCTGCCAGGTTTTGTACATGACTTGTGTTTCCTTGAAGATGGATTAAAGCCTTCACCCTTCACTCCTGAAACTAGTAAACATACATTGGATAGGCTCCGGGATGTGGGGTGATATACTAGAGAGGAACAGGCCGCCCCTGAGTCAACCAGAAATATTACTTCCTCCCTATCCGGTCCTACTTCTAAATTTATCAAGGGCTCTAGGTAGGACTCTTCAACATAAAAGAGCCCCTAACTTCCCTAGTATTCATCAAAAGTCATGAGAGGTACTACCCTCTCCTCTTTCTTTAATTCTGGGCATTCTCTCTTGAAGTGTCCCTCCTTCCCACATCTATAGCATTTATTCTTTCCTTTTCCCTTCTGTAGCCCTGGTGCTCCTCTTCCCTTAGGGAGCCCCCATTGTGGTGGTCTCTGTTTTTGGCTCTTAGGGCCAGTCCTTTCCTGGGTTACTTGTTCCATAGTGGTGAGCATTATTTAAGCCTTTTGTTTCTGTTTCTCCTCATCTCTATGTACATATACCTTTTGGGCGTCTCTTAATAGTTCTTCTAAGCTTTTGTCTTTCCAATTTTCCAATTTCTGTAATTTTCTTCAAATGTCAGGCCAACTGTTAGTGACAAAATATAATTTTAATAATCCTTGACTCAATGGGTCCTCGGGGTCTAACACAGAGTATTTTCTCATTTGATCTTTTAGTCTTGATAAAAATTTGGATGGCCCTTCTTCTCTGCCTTGTTGAATATTAAAGGCTTTATTTAGGTTCTGAGACCGGGAAGCTGCTTCCCTAATTCCTTTAATGATTAGCTCCCTAAGGTCTCTCTATGGTCCATGTTGTTATGGTTCCAATAGGGCTCCTGGTTTGGAAATTTTACCTTTATTGGAAGTGCCCCAGGGCCAGTCAGTGCTCTTGCTCCCAGACTGCCATAGCTGACCTTTGAATCATTGCTCTCTCTTTTCCTGAGAATAGGATTCCTAAAATGGACATTAATTTGGTTCACGTATATACTTGGGGGCCTAGAAATTGATCTAATTGGTCAGCTACACCATGTGGTTCTTCCAGTAAAGACTTTAACTCTTTTTTAAGTTCCCTCACCTTTGAACTGGTGGATGGAACATTTATAAAGCCTAGTCCCCCTCCTCCCAAGGGTACCCCTCTCAAGGGGTATAGTCCGTTGGGAGGAGATATGAGATGATGGGAAGGGTAGACCCTGAATATCCTTTTTGCAATGCTCCAATTCTTTTTGTAATCTAGAAAAGGAGGTCTCTGGTGGCGCAGAAGCCTCCTGGCCGCCAGCTGGAGCCTTATCAGGACAGCCCTCTGCCTGAGGGGGAGGTTGGGATTGTAAATCCCATCTTGGATGTGTCCTCAGATTGTCTACCAGTGGCATAGGGAGGGGGAAGACAATTCAAGGGATCCCACTTGTCTGTCCACCTTTGTTCTCTTTTAGGCTTCTCTGCCTTTAGGGGGAAAAGGATGAAGGGTCCCTTCCTCCAACATAGAGCATAGTCAACCTCCTCTTGAGTGACTTGAATTTTATCATTAACATATTCTATGAGAAGTTGATAACCCAATCCTCATCAGACCTGAATTTGGGCCAAAATACAGATGGTTTTAGAATGGGTTCCTGTGTCCAGATAAAATGGCAATATTTTATCATTTGTTGTTTACTTTTCTCTCTAGCTCTAGAGTTATCTTCCCAGTATTGGAGCATACATCCCAATGGACTATCTGGAAGAATCTGATCTTTCTTCTCCTGTCCTCCAATCTTTCTTCTGGAGGAATTTTTGTTGCCCATCCCTGCGGTTTAACTGTGTGTCTACTAGAGGCTCAACCCCCCCAATTTAGAGGTTTCTTGCATTCCCCTCCTGAGTTGCTTCATCCACCTCTGGCTATGAGCTTCGGATGGGGGCTCCACACTCACTTCGTGTCCTGCACACATCTCATTCACACACACACAACCTCTGGGATGTCCTGACCTCCAAGGCACCACTTACTTCTCTCTGAAGACTTTCTACCTTGGTCTGTGCACAGAATGGTTTGGTCTCCATGGTTTCCTGGGCCCCTCCCCTATGTTGCCAATCTACCTTTGATCCAGAATCTGTTGCCAGCTCAGAGTGTGGTAGGCCTTCCTCTCCCAGAGGTCACCATAAGGAGATGGTGGAGCGCACCTCCTCTAGGGAGTGGGGGTCCAAACGACCCTTTCAAGCTGCTAAATACAGGATGAGCCCCCAAAATGTTAGAAATTCTCTCAACAATGTAGCAAGATTGAGACACTCAAAACTGGATCAGCAAGACAAATTTACTTCTGCACAGAAGGGTGCTCCAGCCAGCTGAAAATCATGGGCAAAAGCACACCAAACAGGAAGTCCATTCGGGTTTTATTTCCTGATGTGGGGTCTGCCCTGCCACTCACTCTGAACTCTAACCTGATTGGCCAGGTTAGAGCTCCAATTCCCATTATTGCCCAATTGGCTAATTCAGAGGAAGGGGAAGGTAAGGCAGAACCTAAGATGGCAGCCCCCCTGAGAGCCTGAAGGTCATACCAAGATCGAAGACCCTAAGATGGTGGCCCCCCCTAAAGAATCTGAAGGTCATATCAAAATGGCAGGACCTAAGATGGCAGCAAGCCCCTTTCTTTGACAGAAAAGATCATTGGTTCACTCTCACACTTATAACATACTTAGCAGTTAGAGATTTGAGGAGCCAGTATGGCTGAAAATTTGCTACATTATGGATACAAAAAAGGGAGCTATAAGTGGGAACATCTCACGGGGTTTCTGGGTCCCAGCAAAGGCAGATAAGGTCTCCTCCAGGTACCAGCTTAGGGTTTAGATGACACTTATAAAAAGACAGAATAAGAATTATTTTTTAAAATGAAACCATTGTTTATCTAGAAATACCAGAGAATGTTACTTATCTGGCACTCATTGACTTTCCAGGATCCCTTTGAAAGAGAAGTTTCAGTCCTATAGAGGCTCACATGAGTAGAAATTTGGTGATTTAATTGATGGCAATGCAGCTTTGTCCTCCTCCTGTGCTGGCATTCAAGGCTCACTGGAAACAGACGGATCTAGGAGTCGACGCTGCCTATAAAAGGGCCTTTTGGGCTGTTTAAAAGCCTGTCTAAATAAATGAGGGATATTCCCTAAAATCCTGGGGCAATATTGACCATATTATCGGGCTGCTTTGATTATTGGGATCTTTTAAGGTGATAAGAGCTGTGAGTTGGGAGGCAGGGGTATACAGAAAGACATCTTTGAGATCTAGTACTATAAACTATTCTGTGTCTTCTGGAATCTGGGCAAGTAAAGCATTAAGGGTTAGGGACAATTGCCTGGATAAGAATCACTGCCTTATTTACAAGTTACAAGTCCTGATCTAGTCCTCCCCCTCTATTAGTGTCTTGTATCCCTAAAATAGGGATATTGTAAGGACTAGGACAGGGATTCAATAAACCTTGGGCTTCTAAAATAGATGACTTATTAAAATATTGAGTCCCTCTCAAACCTCAGGGTTGAGAGGATAGTGTTTCTGATGTGAATGCAAGGCCTTTTGCAGGATCAGGAAAGCATGGGAAAGGAAGAACTTACCCCAGCTACGTCCTAAAGGCTGAGAAAAAGATCTCTTTCTTGGCTTCCCCGACATGCCTGTAATGGCTACTGCCTCTGAGGATGATTTACCTAGGTTTGGGAGGAGTACAGAGAAGGTGGCTTCAGTACTGGGGAGGAAATTAAGTTCCTTGCCCTCCACTGTCAGGCTTACCTGGGGCTCCTGGGTGGAGATGGCAGTCCTCTGAGGAGCCGGGTTGGGAGATACGGAGCCCCATCAGTCCTTTTGAGCCAACTGGTTGCCAGC
Organism: Myotis nattereri; assembly: GCF_964212035.1. NCBI lineage: Eukaryota > Metazoa > Chordata > Mammalia > Chiroptera > Vespertilionidae > Myotis > Myotis nattereri. The sequence continues at coordinate 77,114,916 of NC_138077.1, forward strand.
CCTGACCCAAGGGACCTCAGTCTCCAGGGGCAGTCCGACTTCCAGTGGTTTCCTTGACAGGCAGAACAGGGCTTCTGGAGTCCACCACACCCATTGGGGCAACTACAGTGCATAAGTCCAACTTGTCTACAGTTGAAGCAGGTGACTGGGACTGACGGTTTGCCTCCGGTTTCTGACTGGGGGCCTTGCCTTGCCAAAGGGTGGCTACTGTGATCTGTATTTCTGCAGCCTTAGCCTGTCTCTCTTGTTACTCCTCTTTGCCTCCTCCTGGTCTCTGTTATAGAACACAGAGGTGGCAATTTTCAGGAGGCTCTCTAAAGTATTCTTGGAACTAATAGCCATTTTCTGCAATTTGTTTTACCACATTTGAGGCCTTCTGTAATACAGAATTGGCAGTGCTTTATTTTCTAGTACATCTTGCTTTTCAGTGGCTAAGAGGGTCAGGTGTAATATGAGCATGATGTCTCTATATGAGAGATCAAATACTTGAATGAGGTTTTGGAAGACCTTCACATATTTGTCAGAGTCTTTATGAGAACTTTCCTAAATTACTTTTAGTTTGTCTCATGTCCCGGGAGGAGAAGAGGATCTGGGCTAAAGTATGACCAGATTCTTTATCTGTCTTGGGGCAAGTTAAGGTTGGCGTAGTCTGGTGGAGGCATGGCCTCTGCCCTCCCCCACAGTGGACTTGAGTTGTTATTTCCAGGAGCAAAGGATTAAATTTACAGTTTCCCACCTGCCTTTGGCTTGTCCCCTAGAGTAAAGAAAGCCTGGACATATGGGACTTTCAATTACCTGGTATTTCCCATTTTTTTCTACTGAAAAGATTAAAACTTCCCTCTGGGGCTAGTTTTTACTATTTCCTAGTTGGCATTCAAGGCCTCATCTGAGGGCAGAGAGAGATCAGGCGCTTTTTCTTTAAGGTTTGTGGGTCAACATGATTCCAATTCTTGAGGATGTATCCTAAAAAGAAAAGAAGGACGTCCTGCATCTGTTGTGATGATTCAGGTGACCCACCATGTCGGCATCCGGTTGCAGACAAGGTGGCCCGGTGGACTTAACCGCACCCACCACCGCCACTGAGGATCCGAGCTCACACAGACGCCGCCCGGTCCTGATGCTCGCGGTGACTTCCTGATGGGGGTGGCGTGTATAACCAATGTTCTCAGGCCTCTTGTTTGTGATTAAAGGTGCCTGAGGCGGCTATATTTTTGAAGTACCTACTGGACTGTATTTCCGAGGGGCTTACTCTAGGATAAGGACTTAAGAGAGTTTACACAGTACCTGGAACCCTGGTTTGGCCAATATCCAGAGATCCGAGTAAAGTATTAACAGCTCCGGTCCCAACCCTTTGTATGTCCCGTGTCATTAAGGATTTATCCTCTGCCTGATTTTGGGGGAAAGGATGGAATGTCTTTTTAGTCAAATTTAGTACCTTAAACTTTCTGCTCATTGGCTTAACTTCTTATTTTTATTGAACCTTAATTTCTGTCGTTTTATTTTCAAACCTTAAAATGCCACTTTAGAGATTTTGCTTTCTTTTAAACAGGGCAACCAACTTGGTTGCTTCCCCTTTGGGAGAGGAACATGCTAGTTGACTTTACAAGGAATTGTTTAGGTAAAAGGCACACCTTCTTAGTTCTTGTTAATGGTGAATATCGGTGGAAAAGATTTTTATTTCCCCCTTTTTAAGCTTAAATTTACCCCTGTATATCTAGTGCTCATCTGTATATTTTACTTAGATATGCTGGAAGTGGGTGCCATGTTTTATACATATTTTAGTTACTATTTTTAATTAATAATTTCCTGAAGTTTTACAAGTTCTTATTTAGTTCAAAGATATGACCTGCTTCGAAGCCTGCAATTTAAGGTAAGTCAGAGTCCTTTCCATGGGTTTTTCTAAAGATTTAAATGCACCAAAGTAAGACAATGGCTGTCCAATGACAAAATCAAAAGATTTGTTTAAAATGTAATTGATAAAACCTTTACTTTATAATAGTCTGAGACAACAACCTTCTAGTACAATAAACAATTTGTATATAAAAAATGATATGTGGTACATGGCTTATTGCAGACGGTGTACTAAGCATTGAAACCAATTTTTAAAATCCCAATAAATGAAATATAAAATACCTAGAGTGTCATTGGCAGATGTAGAGAATTATTATACTTGCCCCTTTTCCCTGACTGAAAGTTACTGTTTTGAACTTGGCTTCAAATCTGTGTAAGTTCTTTTCTGAAGTAGACTGACACCTTTATGAAATTCAAAGTATATGTATGTAAATAGAATATTGCTATTAATTTGTATTTGACTGAGTTTCCTCATGTAATTTCAAGTATATTGTATTGGTCTAATTTAGTTCAAAAATATTTCTTTTTAGGGAGAGAGAATACATTTTTCCATCATCTCAGGGCCCTTGAGATGTCACAAAGCTGTCTCTCAGTTAAATTCTTGAAATATTACACTTGGAAAAGCTGTCAAATATACCCAACGTAAAGATTAATATTAAAGATTTGGTCTTGACCACAGAATTAACTATTTTCAATTTGGCCATTAAATTCTTATATCTTAGTAATGTCACAGATATGATGTACTTTGAATGTCAGAGAAAATGCTGGGAGGACATGCCTACCACACATCCATTCTCTTGCTACCAGGCCCCCAAGAGTGCAGAAGCCTCAAAGCTGTGATCACCTCATAGTTAACCTTAGTTCTGGCTTCAGCAGGGCCTGCGTGCGTTTGTGACCTCACAGGCAGGTGCAAAACACCTGGTCCCCGGTCCCTATGCTGCCTATTGGACGTTTAATGGACGTGATGCTGGGCAGGGCTTTGTAAATTTCCCCGCCCTGCCCCTTTTCTAAGTGCCTGGTACCAGAATGCTTTCTTTGTTTGCCTGAATGTTGTTAATTAAATGTGTCACCTAAAGCATGGGTATTTCATGTTTGCTCATGTTACTGTGCTAATCAATTGATTGCATGGAATTGAGGTTGTCAGACTAAAAACATTATCTGCATCCCCTTTATGCATCGAAGTGTAACTATTAACAAAGTGACTGTGTATATGGCATTTGACTCATTGTATTATTGATAGTGAAGTGTAAAGGAATGAACAAAAAAGAAAAAGTGAGTAAGAGGCAATACATGCCAACCTTGGACACTGGCTTTGTCAGGCTACCCATTAGGACCAGCTCTAGACACAAGTGTAAAGTGTGCAAAATCAAATTTTGTGTAGCTCCCATTACCCGTGTTGTTTCTCCCTCCCTCCATCACTCCCACTTTCTCTCTTCTCAGTATTCCTAGTCCAATTCTGCTCTCAGCAAAGACCCAAAGAACTCAATTGCAATAAGATATAAAAATCTGGTGGTGCATTTCTGCTCTCCTGCAACACTTGTATTTTATCAGAGAACAAGACCTAGGAAAAGGTGGAATTTCAAAAGAAGAATTATAATAATCCGGAAAGGTAGTAATTTAGGGGACAGGATGATTGACAGCATCTTCAACATCATCCCACAGAACTGAAATCATAGGCCAATGGCAAGGGTTGCCGTGCCTCCCATTAAGGCACACAGCCTGAGTGGCAAAAGTCAGCCTGTGTGTGTGTGTGTGTGTGTGTGTGTGTCTTTTTTAAGCAGCATTTATTGAGCATTTGCTGATTGCAAGATTCTGTGTAAGAACCCAGTCATGTTCCTGCACTTGAGGAACACACTTAGCTGAATTCCCAATCCCAAGAGCTCTGAGTTGGCTTCCCTAAAGCTTGGGATCCCTCCTGGAGGCCCAATGGCCTCTCGCTGCAGGAGGCACTACACACAGCGGGACCCTCCACATGGTCCCCAGGGCAGGGACCTGCAGATGGGGCTCTTTCTCTTCTTTCCTTTGTCTCCCTGTACAGCATTATATGGCAGGGGCTGGGGTGCAGGGTTCTGAGAATCATGCTGAAGGTCCTGACCTGACCACCCAACTGGGTATTTCAGATTACCCATAATTTCCAGATAGCTCTGCAGTATAAGGACAAGGCAAAATTTCTTAGCAGCTATCACTTAATAACTCCACAAGCAAGCACACCTCAAAGCCCTGGGACCTCTAAACTCCTAAGGCGCTGATGCACTAACGTTTGGGATCACAGCCTTGACAATCCTGTCTTCAGCTTCTTCTACGTGGCACCACCATCATGTATGCCTTAAACCATAGCTACCCCAACAACGACACAACAAAAATTCTCTTTGATGTTTTGTGTCTTTGACAAAGATGTTTCTTTGACAGCTCAGTAAACAGAAACAACACCTTCTATTTACCTAGCACCTGGTAGTTCACAGAGTGACTCGGAAACCTCTCCATCTGTCAGTGAGATTAAATATCACAGATTTTTCAGGTTGGTAGCAGATCATCTGACTTCACCCTCTCCCCAAACTTAGCCATCTCAGTGCTGGATGAAAGGCCTGGCACTTGTAACCCACACCCCTTCCTTTCCCACCATCCAACACCATCTTTCCATAAGCACCATTTTACAGTGATGCAATTCAGACTCAGATAGGTGAGGTGACTCAGTTAAAAGCAGAAATTACACAAGTGGAGCCGCAGGGTCTCAAACTGCTTGAGGGGTTTTTGGATGCTCATTGCATAAAACTCCCAGCAGCATCCACTGTTGACCCTCTACTACTTTCTGGAGCCCTCTCTCCCTTGGGGTTCCCACTGCACTACACCTTGATTTATTTTTATTTATTTTTATTTTTTTGCTATCTCTTTTCCCTTCTTCTCATTCTCCTTAAGGATGATAGGACTGGCCAGTCTTTGTTCCGAGCTCTCTCATTTTCTTATTCTCTGGTCTCTCTTTGATTTGTCTCTTGTTCGCATAGTTTTAAATATTATTTAGGTTATATCAAGTCCCCAATTTATGTCTCCAAGCCATGCCCCCCTTTTAAGTTCCAAACTTATTCATACAAACTTCAACTTGTTATTTCCATCTTGATATTTCCACATGCCTTAAACTGAGCTCTTTATTTTCTCACACTAATAACTTCTACATCCTTCCTCATTTCAATATACAACATCCCCACTTGCCCCAAAAAGTGAATTTCATCTTCAAACTCTTCCTCTCTTTTTCTCCCACATTCAACTAATTAAACAGAAAGTACTGCAGAGACTCTTACCAAAATGTATCCTCCACCCATTTTTTTACCTTCAAAAATGAAATTATAAAATAATAGGGAAAATGAACACTGAGTATTTCATAATGTTTTTAAACTATTATTAATTTTATGTGTTTAGTATTAATTTTAGAGGTACATACTTTAGGTTATCTGTATATATACTATATACTAAATGATATGTTGTCTGAAAATCTACTTGAGGTGAGGTTGAGCAGGATGCTATAGATGAAATATGATATACCATGCAGTGATAATTACTAAAACTGGGTGATTAGGTGCATCAGGTTCATTATACTTTTCTATTATGTATGTGTTTTTCAAATTCCATAATAAGGTTATGAAAAAATTTTAGAGAATTGCCTCAAATAATGTCAGGCAATAAGAAAACATAAGTTGTCAGCTTTATTAAGAGGTAAAAAAGCAATGCTAACTTAACCAAATAAGAATTCATTCCAAATAATTCAAAATTATCAAGAAGACTCGATGAAATATATATTTATATTTCACTATCTTTACATATTAATCTTGACCTTCATAGATATTGTATCTTGAAATAATAATTAATGGTAGTTTAAAAGCCATTGTAATTCCTAATATACATACTACTCTTGCAGGACAGTTTATTTAGCAGTGGTTCAAAATACTATACAATAGTTAGCCCAGGCATTTATAATATTTCCCTAAATATGTAATACATATTAAATTTACTACTTACGGGCAAAAGAAAAATCATATACCATTGGGAAATATTGTCTTGCCTGCGGTAAAAACAGTTGAAAAAAATATATGGGAAATAATATGGCTACAAATTAAAATATATTCTTTTGTCATAAAATACTATTGGAAGATTCAAAACCACTGCAGATTTAAAGAAATAAGTATTACCCAATACAGGAAGTTTACTACCAATTGGATAAAGGCATACTTGTCTATACTCTTCACATGTCTATGCATATGGTATATTCTAGATTTTTTTCCAATAATGACATATATAAAGCACTTATTTTCTAGTGAACAACTAAAGGAAAAGGTATTTGAAGGCTTATTCTACTTAGTAAATTACTTGTCTAATGTATGTATGGAAATAGTTTAAGGTAACCATTGATGGAGTGAAATGTAATAAAAAATAACAATTCCAAACTAAGTTATGGAGAGAGCAAAGCACATGATACTATGCACTTTCCCATTCAAAAATAAGCCATTACAGCAAAGAAGATAAAACAGAAGTGCACAAAGTGCTACAGAATGTCACTGATGCCACTGATTTTACAAAAACAGGATCTCTGTGATACTTTGTAATGAGATGAGGAGGAACTACGAAAATCTTCTGTACCTCATGAAATTTCACTGGTTATTTCATAGCCAAGTATCTCATCAGTAAGTTTATCAAAATATACCAAACTTACTGATGAGATATCCATTTTTCTTTTACTAAGGACAAGCAGCAAAAAATTGCTGACTTTGCTTTAATAACAATGTGACAATCAGTAGAAAGCACCCTTGCAGATAATTTTTAAACTAAATAAGTGAACAAAATCTGTCTCTTCAAGTTTAAAGTGATGCTTCGATGCTAAGAGAGAAAAGTGGCTGGATTTTCAAAAGAAGCTATAGGGGAAAAATATTCTGAAAGTGTATATTAAGAAATATTTCCACCATCATGGGCTTGTGTTGCTATAAATAATGTGCAATGCCTATAACAACTTTTATATCTGCACACTTTAAAACATGAGAACAGAATTATTTATCCCAGGTAGAAATGCTTCAAATGAAGTATTTCAGCAGGAATTGAATCCATTTTGACGAGTTTTAAAATAATAACTGATAGCTTGGCCAGTGTGGCTCAGTTGGTTGGACATCATTTCTGGCACCGAAAGATTGCTGGTTGGATTCCGGGTCAGGGCACAAGCCTGGGTTTTGGGCTCAATCCCAGGTAGAGGGTGTGCAGGAGGCAGCCAGTCGATGTTTCTCATCGATGTTTCTATCTTTCTCTCCCTCTCCCTTCCTCTCTCTCTAAAAATCAATTTTAAAAAATGGCTAGCTGTCTAAGGGAAAAATGGATATAAACTAAATTTCAATAAAACTTTAGCCTAATTGATGTAAGATTAAAAAGTGAGCATCAGGTAAAGCAATAACAGCTAAGGACATACTCTTCATTTGGATCTGTATTCGATGCGAGTTATCTTTTTAACCTGTAACATTGTGCCACTAAAACCAAGTATTGAACTACACTTGAAACTAGACCTTTGATTCTCAATATCACATTGTTTCAAGATAATAAAGATACTATTATTGCTGTTACTGTCAAGATAATTACTTGTATCATTTAAAAATTACTTTAAATATGATTAATTTCATCTCATCCTCTTTTACTTCTGCACTTGTGCTTTATAATATATAACATATCACATACATATTTGTATATTTTTATACATATAGAATAGTACATTCATATAAAGTAAACACCCATTTTGGGAATGGTTGGCAAATTTGTTTCATCTGATGGCGTGCCTTTGGGATTCATGTTGGAGAATAGGAGCTTAAAGTAGCCTCATGTTCCACCTTAACAGTTCTTCAGGATCTCCTTCCCTCTGTTTATATTATAAACTTTATAAGATGAAATCAAGTTACAGGGAATTTAAAGGGCAGCCTTGGAGTGACAAGGAAGAATAGGAAATGCCATGAAAGCTCGGCGCCTTGAGTGTGTTTAGTGTGTTTGTTGCCAGGTAGCCAGATGTGGGTGGTGGTAAGTGCTGACTGAAATGGGATGAGGAAACTGCACCCAGCGGTAGAATGAAGAATTGTTAAGAGCTAAACCCTCTCCACGACACTCACAATATAAGCCATGCTTGATATCAAACTTTCCTCATGGACATGGACAAGAACCAGTAAAAGCAATTATTGTACAAGGTTATTATTATTGTGGGGAATGTGTCATGATTAGATCAACTCAACAAATCTGCTGGATGACAAGTCTCTTATGCAATCCTCTGGTAATGGAAACTTCCCTGAATCTTGACAGAGTGGCTTGTTAAAGAAATAAATAAAATAAAGAAGAGTCTTCTCAAAAGGGAACTTAGAGAAGTATTCTATTAGTATGTCAGCTAAGAATTGTTCCCATGCAATTATTAAAATACAAAATTTTCTAGCACAATTGCTTCTTAACTTTCTGATAAGGACTCACACCAAGAAATGCATTTGTATTCTATCCCAATGCACACATGAATATGCAATTGAAAAAGATTTCACAAAACATTTTTTTCCCTTATTGTGTAGAAAATAATACAATATATCTATCCTATTCCATTTTATTTTTTTATTTGTAATCTAGACATACCTTCCTGAATTGATTTCCCCTTCCACTAATGAGTCTTCACCTGCAGTTAGGAGCACCCTGCCTTAGCACCAACCACCCAGCTCTGCATCCCGACCACAGCATTCCTCTGCATATCTGAAAGAATACAATAACATTTATTTTTTTACTATTAAATTATGTAACACTTTTTAAGATTCAGGCAGTTTTGTCCCTCCAGATAATAGTGAGTTTTCAAAATGTCACTGTTCCTAAAGGCCTGGATGGCAAACTCAGAGTCAGGGATTTGGTGCTTGGAGGACAGAGGAGCCCCAAATGGGACACAAATGGGCAAAGCCTCCTGGTTCTGAGTGAGAACACACAGCATGACCGTGATGATAAAAGTAGGTGACAACAGACACAAACAGCACTTGCCGGGCACTAGGTACTGTTGTTACGCACTCTACATACATGGCCACTTATCTCTCTAACAACTCAGTGAGGCAAGGACTGTTATCAACCCCACTTCATAGATGAAGAAAATGGAGGATGGGTTGGCCTATTAACTCTTCACGGTCGCCAGTTAGTAAGAAGCCTAACCGGGATTACAACTGGGGCTCTCCACTCCAAGAGTCATGCTCTTGACCACTAACTACACTGTCTATCTTCATATCTTTTTAAAAATCCTCAGTTTTTAAATATTAACAAATACTTTTTATGTATGTGCAGGTGAAATAAAACCTGTCCAAGAGTGAAATGTGGGCCCTGAGCTGACACTTTGTAAGCTCTGAGACAGGGAAACAAAAGAACAGAGAGCCCGATATGAAGGGGCTCTGACCCCAGAGTCAGAGGGTGAAGCTCATTCCTGCCTTTGCCTAGCTGTGAACTTTTGATAAATTATGGTACCTTGCTGTCTTCAGCACCTTTACATTAAAAAGGAGAAATGGGCCTGGCTTGTGTGGCTCAGTGGCTGAGTGTCGACCTATGAATCAGGAGGTAATGGTTCAACTTCTAGTCAGGGCACATACTGGGTTGCTGGCTCTATCGGCAGTGGGAGGTGTGCAGGAGGCAGCCGATAAATAATTCTCTCTCAGCATTGATGTTTATATCTCTCTCTTTCTGCCTGCCCCTTCCTCTCTAAAATCAACAAAAATATATTTTTTTTTTAAAAAAAAAGAGAAATTGAAGCAGATGCTCTCTGAGGACCTGCCACTTCCAATATTCTATAAGCCTAAGGTGTTCAGAAGAAAAGGGACCCTGAATTACAAGAGGATAGTGAAGATAAAGAGAAGGTGTTTAACCCAAAAAAGTGAAAGGAAGTAGGAATGGGTAAAAAGAAATAGAATGAAGGCAAAGGAGTGAAGAAATTGAAGACCCAAAATAAGGAAAGGTTCATGGTTGTTGAGATTAGATCAGTGAATTTTCCCAGGATCCTATTAAAGGAAGTAAAATGCTGCAAATAAGATTATAGTTGAAGAATATTTACATGACATTTTCTTTGTTAAAAAAAAGGTGGGGAAGAAATGCAACAAAGAAAAACATACATAAAAGATATGGTATGAGTGTAGAGCAGAAAATGTCAGATATAACATTTGCCAATTAACTGAGAAATTGGCACAGGATGGGGATTCGGGGATGGAGATTGCAAGGGTGAAACAAGAATCTACAGGAATATCCTGGGCAACCTCAGAAAAGCAGCACGTCTTCCTGGCTTGGAATCAGGATCTGCAGATAGTTCGCATGGCCAAAATAACTCCTGTCACTGGGCAATCTGTTGTGAGTCAACTCGGTTTTTCCTCAGAAACTCTTGGCAGAGGGAGAAGACATTGTGTGCTGAAAATCAGCCATGGAACGCCCAGAATTGCATTCACCCTGAACATTAATTGCTTTCTGAAATCCATGTGTCTGGAGAGGTTTTGAAAAGAGCCTCCTAGAAACTGGGAGTCAAGCAGATGGTCTCTGAACATCCCTCACTGCCCAGAAAGTCTATCCCACCTCCGTCCGGGAATGAAGCAACCTTAAGGCATGTCTTTAAAAGTCTCACAGGATATAAACTTTTTGTGAAAACAAATGCTCTTGATTTTGTACATAAATTAGAGCAGTTGTGTTTTTTTTTCCTTTAATGGTGGATAAATAAAATGCAGAGTCACAGGCCCCACCCTCAAGGGATGGGAGTTTTCATTCCTACCAAGCTCCCAGGTGTAACGCAGGCACAAGTTTATGGCCAAGTCCTCTGTCAGACTGTACTCTGAGGGGAACCTGAGGTCCACAGGCACATGAAGCTGCCTCAAGACCTGAGAGAGAGGCCAGAGACTGCAGGTGATGTCACTGCAGCTTCTCCACTGATAGCGCTGCTCTACCTCAGTTATTGGGAAGTGAAAATTTCCCATCCTTGGAATGATGTCCTTTGCACCCAAGATGTCTGAAACCCTTCCTTTTCTCTGAGTTATCAAACATCATTTCAATGTGTGGGACAACCTTCATGTTTTCCTCTTAGTCATCATCATTGAATAACTATTTTGTCCCAGGAATATTCTTTTTACTGGAGACACCAAAGTCTACCCTCATGGAACTTATGTACTACTTAGACAATAAACAAATAAAATTTTTAATAAATAAGTAACTAAATGAATAAAATTGAATTTCAAGAAGTAATGAGTTTCATGGGTTAAAAAGAACAGGGTGGATATATCCCAAGAAACCAAAAACACCAATCAGAAAGGATATATGCATCCCTATGTTCATAGCAGCATAATTTACCATAGCTAAGATCTGGAAACAGCCTAAGTGCCCATCAGAGATGAATGGATTAGAAAACTGTGGTACATCTACACAATGGAATACTATGCTGCTATAAAAAAGAAGGAATTCTTACCATTTGCAACAGCATTGATGGAACTGGAGAGCATTATGCTAAGTGAAATAAGCCAGTCAATGAAATAAAAATACCACATGATCTCACTTATTTATCCTATCTAATAAAAGAGAAACATGCAAATTGACTGTACCTCTGCTACCCACAGGCCATGCCCACAAGTCACGCCCACCAGCCAATCAGGAGTGAGTATGCAAATTAACCCAACCAAGTTGGCAGTGGCCACGGAGCTGGAGTGAACAGGAGGCTTGTGTTGCCCCTGGCGATGGAGGAAGCCAAGCTACCCATCTGCCCTGCTGGCCCTGAGCTCCACTCAAGGCTAAAAAGTTTCAATTATAGAAGATAAATAAATCCCAGATACCTGCTTCCCTCTGCTCAAGGAGACACTGAAAATAAAAAAGAGCTGGGAGCTTGGGTCACTGGGGGCCGTGGCCAGCCTGAAAACAGCCATCAGCTCCTCACCCAGGCTGGCCACACCCCCATGGGTTGAGGGTCCCCACTGGGGGGCTTGGCCAGCCTGAAAATGGCCCTCAGCCCTCACCCAAACTGGCCACACCCTCATGGGGTGAGGGTCCCTGCTGGGGGGCTGGTCCAGCCTGCAAACAGCCCTCAGCCCCTCACCCAGACTGGCCAGGCACCCTAGCGGGGACCCTCACCCCATGGGGACATGGCTGGCCTGCAAACCACCACAGGCCCCTCACCCAGGCTGCCCCATGCCCCAAGGGAATCCCCACCCTGATCCGGGACACCCTTCAGGGCAAACGAGCCAGCCCACACCCGTGCACCAGGCCTTTATACTAATAAAAGGGTAATATGCTAATTAGACTGGGAGACCTTCCAGGAGACCTTCCGGATGTTCTTCTGGACAAAGCCATGGTGGCAGGGCCAAGGTAGAGGTGGTTAAGGGCCAAGAGGGGAGGGCAGTTGTGGGTAATCAGGCTGGTGGGGGGCGGAGCTGTTGGGGGTAAGCAGACCAGCAAAGGGGTAAGTTGGGGGCAAGCAGGCTGTCAGTGGTGGTCAGTTGGAGGTGATCAGGACAGTGGGGGGGGCAGTTTGGAGTGAGCAGGCCAGCCGGGGGCCAGTTGGAGGAGAGCACACTGGCATGGGGGGCAGTTGGGGGTGACCAGGCTGGTGGGGGTAGGCATTTAGGGGCAAGCAGGCCAGCAGGCATAGTGGTTAGGGGCAATCAGGCAGGCAGGCAGGCAGGTGAGCAGTTAGGAGCCAGCAGTCCCAGATTGTGAGAGGGATGTCCGACTGCTGGTTTAGACCAGCAGTAGGACATCCTTCAAGGGGTACCAGATTGGAGAGGATGTAGGCCGGGCTGAGGAACACCCCCTCCCCCGTGCATGAATTTCGTGCACCGGGCCACTAGTGGATAATAAACTGATGAATATCATTATAAACTGATGAACAAAAATAAATACAGAGGCAGAGCAGCATCGAAAAGACTGTCCAACTACAGTGGGAAGGCCAGGGAGGATTGGGGGGGAAGGTAAGAGATCAACTGAAGGACTTGTATGCCTGCATATAAGCATAACCAATGGACACAGACACTGGGGGGTAGGGGAGGCTGGGTGAAGTTCAAGGGGGAAAAAAGGAGACATATGTACTACTCTTTGTAATACTTTAAGCAATAAAACAAAATTTTAAAAAAACAACATATATGCACATAAAAAAAAAAAGAACTGGGTAAGGGAGTGACCGGAGTGCTGTGGCCATTACAATTATAAATAGGGTGGTCCAATGGGACTCACTGTGAAGGTGAGATTTGAGCAAGGACTTTAAGAAGGTGAAGGCTTCATTTAGAAGGAAATTCCAGGCAGATGGAATAGCCAGTGAAAAGGCCCTATCATAAAAATGTACTTGGTCTGGCTAGTAGGTCAGAGTGGCTGGAGCAAAGTCTAAGGTCAGTGCTGCAATGAGGTGGAGCACCCCAAGGTCATAGGCAATCTTTCAGCCATTGTAAAGACTTTGATTTTACTCTGGATGAAATGGGAATTATTATTAGTAGAGAGTCTTAAGTAAAGTGATAAGACTGGATTACTTATTTAATTAAATCAATTGCAATTTATTACATTACTAGGTAATATACAAAACTGATTAGTGTCTAATGGGGCCAGAAACCATACCACTGGACAGACATCATTTACAACTCTACTGAACAAAATCTATAATAAAGAGTTGAGGTTCTTCTCCCTGGCATGTATGTTTGTCATGTTTTCATTTTAAAAATGAAATGAGTAGTTGCAGTTTGAGTTTCATAAAACTTTAGCAAATAAGTGTGCTAAGACACTTTTATTTCCATTTTATATTTGACAGACTAAAGTCTACAAAAGCAAAGTATGTGCTCAAAATTTAGATATATAGTAAATGTATATATATATACATATGTATATGTATATGTATATATATACACATCTGTTAATTGAACTAATAAATAATAAATAGATTTATCTAATAGATGGCAGAATTAAGTCTTCTAAAAATTTTTTTGTTAACAATACAATTTACTTAGAAAACTTGGAAATAAATCTTTTTTTTTTTAAATTTAAGTTCTTTATTGTTTAACTAGAGGCCCAATGCATGGGCGGTGGGGAGGAGGAGGTGATCCCTCAGCCCAGCCTGCAACCTCTCACAATCTGGGAACTCCTATAACTTAACAAAAGGAAGATAAACAATCCAATCAAAAAAATGGGCAAAGGACCTAAATAGACACCTTTCAAAAGAAGACAAACAGAAGGCCAAGAGACATATGAAAACATGCTCAAAGTCACTAATCATTTGAGAGATGCAAATCAAAACAACAATGAGTACCATCTCACACCTGTCAGAATAGCTGTCATTAACAAATCAACAAACGACAAGTGCTGGAGAGGATGTGGAGAAAAAGGACCCCTCTTGCACTGCTGGTGGGAAAGCAGACTGGTACAGCCACTGTGTCATTTCCTCAAATATTTTTTTTATATATTTTTATTGATTTCAGAGAGGAAGAGTGAGGGAAGGAGAGATAGAAACATCAATGATGAGGGAGAATCATTGATTGGCTGCCTTTTTCATGCCCCCTACTGGGGATCAAGCCCACAACCCGAGTATGTGCCCTTGACCAGAATCAAATCCACACCCTTCAGTCTGCAGGCTGACACTCTATCCACTGAGCCAAACCAGCTAGGGCAAATCTTTAAGGGAACCAAATATCTACATTATTATACGTTCTTCTGATAATGGTATTCATGAATACCTTGCCTATGGAAGGAAAGAACTCACTTTAGTGGTTTAGACATTGCGAATTATTAATTTTAGGAAGAATTACCAGGTCTTCACAGTAAATGTAGGTGCAAGAGGCAAAACTATTATTTTCCCAGTGTTTCAGAGGTAGTAGTTACATGTTACATGTTTTGATGAAGGAACTGTGTTTTATTAACTTCTCTATTCCTAGCATCTGTTAGCACAGAATAGACATCCAATAGACATAATAGTCCTTGTTTTCCAGATAGAATTATCTTCCTGTTGCCTGCTTTGAAGTTAGCAATCTAAGCCTTTGACTCTTCAAGGCCTGGTGGTGTTTCTGTGTCCAGCCTTCCTGTGCAGCTTGTATGTTGAAGGAATGTGGTAAATAACAGTGGTGGGGGCTACTGGCTATCCATCACCTATGCCAACAGGTACTCTTGACAGGAGATCTGAGTGGCACATCTCCATGGCTGCAGCATGTTTTGAAGAGAACAGAAGGTATGAAATAAGTATTTAGAAAAGAGGTCAATGAATGATGAAGAAAATAGTTGGTTTCTCAATCAGCATTCAGAGCTTCTTGATAGTCATGCTCCTCACTCAAGTGGCTGTATTTTTGCCCAGGTATATGCACTTGCTTAGATCTAGGTGCAGAGCAGACAGAAAATTGGTTTTAATCAGGATTGAAATATTTACCAGTGAATGCAATGGAGCAAGAGAGGGGCTAGAAATATTTGAGGCTCTGTGCATAGGAGTGAGTAATAACTGACCTGCAATTTAATATATATCAAGAGGTAAATAAAGGAATAAGGAGTAATAAACAGTGAAAGACAGAAGAATCAATAAACTGAAACCCATGCTGGGATCAAGGTTTAGATGGAGTTTGAGTACCAGAGTGAGCTGGAAATATAGGTCACTCGAGGGAGTGCTCAGAGGATGAGATATGTAAAATTAAGATTATGAAATTGTCATAGTTACTGGCAATTATAAGGCCTACAGTATTAATGAAGAAATAAATGGTTAAGGTAGAGCAGAAGGCAGTATCACCAGTGGAGAAAATTCCAGAAGTGGGAAAGGCAGGACGTTGGAGGAATCATTTACACGTGTGTTGAATTAACCTAGAATCAGGACAGGAATAGTGCTGAAGAGAGTCATAAAGAGCCAGTAGCTAAAATCATCCAGAAATGAATGACCCAAAGGGCACAAGATGGAGGTGGGTACACAGCACAGTCTAATGAAGATTCAAAATGTAAAGGGTTTGGGGAGAGTGCAAGAAGAATGATCTTAAAATGGCAATAAGAAAAAAAGGGGGATACCTAACTCACATCTAGAATCATGGGAGAAAAATAGTGTCCTGAAAGGAAAGGGCTACAGAGGAAGTAGAATTCTCAGAGAAAATGTTGTGGTCAGAGCAGGAAGATGAATAAAACTGTACCACTCAGGGTCCATCAAGAGAAGAGCCCATACCAAATAGTTCCTGTTATTTGAATAACTACTTATAAAAGTATTGGAAGCCCTGAAAAGATGCACCAAATACAGTGAAGAAACTCAGATGTTAGCAAGAGGAGGCTCCTATCACTGGTTTGGTTAGAAGGTCCAGAAGAGGAGGTGATGGTATCAGAGCCCAGGAGCTGGGCCTCCCAGCAGGAACTAGAACAAGAGGGAGGTGGGACCCTAAAGGATAGTCATCCAGAAGGAACTGGAACCAAGGAGAAGCTGTTGCCACTGCTGGAGTCTGAAGGAGAAAGTATGGGAAGGAACACCGTCTTCTCCTTTCCTGTCACCCTTGAATGTTCTAGCAATGCTTTCTATTGGCTGAAGCTAGATGGCAGCCAGGTGACAAGGGAGCTTTTGAGGAGCTCTGCCACCTGTAATACACAGCACAGGAGGGAGGAGTAGTCATGGACCTGAAAACAAGTAGGCAAAGGAATCCATGAAGATATGGCTAGGATGTCCCATGGGTTCCAAAGAGTCCAGTGGAAGAATTTAAAGAGTTGGGAAGGAATATTTTATGGCACAAAATTGGGATTTGCAAAATTGTATGAGAATTTAAGTGTGGACTTCTTATAGAATCTGACACAAATAGGAATTTAGAGAATGATAAGATTAGCCCTGGTGGGCTCCAGACAGACAGTCTCAGTAAGAGGTGAGTCCCAAGTTTTACTTTGTTTTGGCGTTAATGTTAGAAGACATCTGAGCATTCACCTAAACCCAGGGGAAAGAAGCTATATCAAGTGATAGAGATGGATAATGCAAAATAAAAAGAAGAAAGGGAGGGAGGAAGATGAGAGAGATGAAGAGAGAGAGAAAAAAAGAAAAGAAGAAAGGATAAAATGTCTAACAGTGTATGATGATGAATGTTAACTAGATTTATTGTTGTGATCATTTTGCAATATACACAAATATCTAATCACTAGTAGCCTGGTACACAAAAATTTGTGCACTCTGCGGGGGGCAGGGTGGGGAGGGGTGGGGAGGGGAGTCCCTCAGTTATTAAACATTTATCAGCACAACACTGACCACATTGGTGGTGGTGGTGGTCTTGTCAGAATGTGTTATATTATGCAGATGAAAATCTATTTAAACATATTTTATGTAGATATTTTCAAAGATGGAAGAATTGTCCCTGTCAACTATTTTAGTTGATTCATATCTTCACTAATTGTCATCATTGCAAAGTTTTCAGTCCCCATATGGATTGCTGGATATAATAGGTCATGCGCTGTCCCTGTCTTCTGTACCCTTTTTTACCTTAAGGACTCTAATTTTCCATTTATATGTTTAAGTACCAACCTTACCGGCTTAAAAATGTAAGCTTTTAACACTGCTCTCTCTGTTCTGTATCCTTCTTATGAAAAGTGGAGTTGGGTTGCAGCACAGGAGAGAAATTCAGAAGGGGAATATTGAAGTAATGACTGCAGTAGAAGAGGGAACCTATTTCCCTGGCCACAGGCACTGGCTCCCTAGACCACAGGGCTGGCAGCTTCTCTGGGTGGCTGCAGCCTGGGACCTTGGGTGGGTGGCTTGTCTGTCTCCTGGGCTGCAGCCAGCTGCAGGTTCTGGCGCCTGGACCAAAGGGGGCAGCTTATTCTTCTGGCTGCTTCTTCTTCTTCTGTGCTTCCAGGGAGGTCAGTCAGTTATGTGTATATGTGTGTGCATGCAAACATAGGCGTGTACACGTGTGTATGTGGAAATCTGCTGGGCAAGTCAAAACCATAGAAGAGTTGCCCCCTATCTCTTGAATCTTCCAGAGATATCCCCCACTTTTTTATTCTATCACTACTGGAGAGTCAGTATTTGCAGCCAGCCAGCCAGTGACTCTCTCAGTGTCTATTTCTGACTTCTTCTTTCCCTGTCTGTCTTCCAACCCTTAATCATATTTCCACCTGGATGCATCATTTTTACTCCCAATATGCTGTATAGAGAAGGAGTCAGGATGCTGTCTTCCCATGAATAGTACTCAGTAGCAAACCAATTGCATTTAATTGGGCAATGCCCCTACCCACCCTTCAAATCTCTTCCACCATGCATTTCTGTTTCCCTTTTTGTTTGTTGGATTGTTCTGCTGCTCCTTCTCCTCACCCCACCACCCTTGGATCATAATGTAAAATTCTTTTACCATGTCAAGAAATTATTAAAAATACAGGTACTTTGAAAAAAAATGCAGGTACTTCTCCAAACACCTGCCGGGGGGTGGGGGGAGTGAGGCAGGGAAGATGCAGCTGCCAGCAGCTGTGTCTTCCCTGCCCCACCCAGCTTCTCTGATCACAGGCCGGGAGGCGGGCAAAGGCAGCCCCGGTTCTCTATCTGATCACAGGCCGGGGGGCGGGCAAAGGCGGCCCTGTTTCTCCCTGGGGGCTGACTTTGCCCTGCCACCTGGCTCTTGCCTGCCGCCTGGGTTTCCAATCACCGTCAGCTGCAGGAAGCTTCTTCTGTTCTTCCCCTTTTGCCTCCCAGCATTGTGCCTACATATGCAAATTAACCGCCATCTTTGTTGGTGGTTAATTTGCATATCGCCCTGATTAGCCAATGGGAAGCATAGGGAAGGTACAGTCAATTACCATGTTTGTCTATTATTAGATAGGATTGTGTGGTACACCTAAAACTAATGCAGCATATGTCAATTATATCTCAGTAAATAAATACATAAATATATAAATAAATGCATAAATAGATACATAAATAGAAATAAAACATAGCTAATAAAGCATGGCAGGTATGTACCTTAGTCCACAAATCTGATTTCTGAGAAATATAACTTTATTTTTTCTAGAATCTAATCTCTTTCTTGGTGCCCCATTCCACAGAGGCAGTAGAAATGCAACCTCGTTTTCCCTGAGTTTTGTTCTCATCTAAATTCTAGACTCTTACCTAGTGCTAAGGTATGCATATATGTATGTGTACATTGTTGAAGAGTGTGTGTGTGTGTGTGTGTGTGTGTGTGTGTCTGCAAGTCTATGTGTGTCTCTAGTGAGTTTGGGGAATTAAAGGAGCACTTGAATTTGAGTCTCAAAGTCATCTCTCCACACTGGCAAGTGCTGATCCATCCATTATCACATTTCACCCTTGGTGGCTGTTCCATTTCAGAGCTTGCAAAAACGTCCTTTGTTTCTACCTGCATAGGTCCTTCAGAAACTCCTCTCTGCCATTCTTGGGTGCTAGGTATCATCTACCCCCCTTACCAAAATACAGTGTGAGAAACCATGAGGCTTCCAAAGTCCTGTCTACCTAGAATACCATGGAGCCACTTCCTCTCATGTTTTACTACCTATCCAGAGTCATAAAAAGAAGGACGGATAGGTCCTTTCTGCTCTCAGATCTCATAGGCTATCTGGAGCTGTTGCCAAAGCCCCAGGCTTGGCTCAGAGCCGGACATGGGACCTTTTTCAGGAACCCCACAATTTTCCCTGCCTATTTCCTAAGCCCAAAGAATCCTTAGTGGTGAGGGAGGCAACCAGTGAGAAGTTCTAGTCCTTACTTTTCAAGTCATCTCTGTCTAGGTCTCTCTCTCTTCGCCTAATCCTTAAGGGAAAAACAAAACCTCAAAGCTTTTTCCCTTTCCTGAGCAATGAATGTGGACTAGTTACTTTTATGGGGTCAAGGAAAAGACAAAGAAGGAAAGACAATGAGACAATACGGGGAAAAAATAGCACTAGTTAATATTTTACAAGCCCCACAGAATCAAGTTCTAAGAACCAACTTCTGAGAGAAGGTAGTAGGCTGAGCTGAAAGTTACAGAGGAGAGGAGAAAGGCTGGGAGTAAAGGAACATTTTGAGATGGAGATTACAATTCAACTAAGTGGCCATGTTTTCTTAGATGTGTCCATTTTCATGGGATGGAAATTCTCATTCAGGAAAAATATAAGATACTTTTTGAGATAGAGTTGGAGAAAGCTTACTACAAAAAGCAATCACCTGTGTACCATTATCACATGGACTTC
This sequence comes from Myotis nattereri, assembly GCF_964212035.1. Classification (NCBI taxonomy): domain Eukaryota; kingdom Metazoa; phylum Chordata; class Mammalia; order Chiroptera; family Vespertilionidae; genus Myotis; species Myotis nattereri. The sequence continues at coordinate 77,134,893 of NC_138077.1, forward strand.
TCACAACAAATGGGGAAGGTTGGCATCATAAGTAATTCTCTTTCACAGGTGAGGAAACCAAGGCAAAGAAAAGTTTCAAATTTGTCCAAATCACACAGATGAGTGGGGGTGCTGGGAAGGCTCGAGGTGAGTGGACACATTTATTCCCAGAATTCATGTCTTGCTTTTCCTCTCATAATTGAGCTTAAAAATGAAAATAAAACATGTTTTCAAGAGTGTAAAACTCTCTAATCAGTGATAAAATGTTTGTGTCATTGATAACAGTTGTTATCTGACTGGAGAAAATGAAACCAGGACATGACTCATCGTGGGAAAGTGGGAAGTGATTTTGTGGGAACATGATTCTTGCAGGAACCATAGAAGACTCCAATTTTGCTGGGGCTTCAATTTCCTAACTAGCAAAGGTTCAAAGCTCCCTTAGAAGCATCTATATCTTCATCACATGACTCCTAAGTACAGTACCCTTGCCTCAGCCACTTGAGCAATCTGGGGTTGTGTCCCAGGGTTCAAGCTGGATGGGTGGAGGTGGAGTATGTTACAAAACAGGCTGAAACCGGAAGAGTCAGGGCTGTGTAATTGCTCAGTCTTTGGAGAGCATCCGAAATCAGGCACAGGAAGCAGAGTTCGTTGGCCCAGAGTTTAGAGCAGATTGGAAACTGCGCACAAGATCTGAAAGTCAGAGCTGACAGAAGCAGCACAGAACTGAAATAACAGTCCGGGGAAGCTGGGGCGTCCATTCTGTACCATCAGTCAGCAATTGGTATTACCAAAGAAATAGTGGTAAGACGGATAACGTTGTAAAGATTTCATTAATTTAATCTTAATTAAAAATGGGTCATACTGGGCATACAGTTTTATAATCTGATGCTTCCCTGACTATATTATGAAAATACCCTCTTATTTTTTTAACCCACAGCACTTTGGTTTTTTGCCATCACTGTTTCCTTGCCTGGCCTGACCAAGGAAACCAGTGATATAAAAATTGCTAGACCTAATGGCCACTTTCAATCCTGGCTCACTTGACTTATCTTCCTTGGCTATTCCTTCCATCATCAAACATCCTTCCTTTAACTTCCCAACATTCTTCTATCCACCTCTGGCTGCTTCCTCTGACCCCCTTCACAATCATTTTCTTCTGGTAATTCTTGAATATGGGAGACAGTCTTCTAGAAACTGCTTCTCCTTTTACTTTATATATTTCTCTTGGACATTCTTTTTTACTGGCCACCTCTGCATATGATGCATAAATTCAAATCTTTAGCCTTGGCCTCTCTCCTGATTTGCAGATCCTTACCTAGATTTCCCACTGAATCATTCAACTCAATACACCCAAAGCAGAACTTTCCTCTTCTTCCTTCTCAAATATGATAGGGTGTCTGCCTTTGCACTTGGAGACAGAAATCCCAGGGGGTCACTTTTGCCTCCTCACCGTGGTAGCACTAATAAACATAGAGCAAACTGATTGAACTCAAATGCTATGTTAAGAGCTTTACAGATAGTATCTCATCTAATCCTCACGGCAAATCTATGTGGTAAGTATTCTCACCACCTTCACATTACAACAAGGAAAAGGGAGCCTGGGAAGGTAAAGACACTTGTCAAAGGCACCTGGAAGTGAATGGCAGAGTGCAAAGAAAACTTAGCAGTTTGTTTCCATAGCCCAGAGCCTGTGCTCTTTGCTCCACACTCTGATGAAAAGACTCAATGAGGCTTTTCCAAAAGGAGTTTTTACTGAGGAACCACGAGAAAATGAAATTCAAAATGTAAAACATGAATTAAGATACAAAGCACACACTGTTTATTCAATTGTAACAGTGTCCACCTGAATCAGCCAGGCCGGCTCAGCTTGGCACCTGACCCTGGTTCCTTCTTCTCACTATAATCCTTTCTTTTGGATTCTAGAGCAAATTAGGCTCTTTGGTCAAGAAGGACCTGTCTTCCAGGTCCTGTGACTCCTCAACCACTTCCAAAGGCTGCCCAGTCTCTGTTCTTTGGGAGTGGGCTACTGTGATGTTTCCATTTGGCCCTCAGAACCCAGTGTCATACTGGCAATAAGGAAGGCAGCTCCCTACCTTAACACTGAGCTTCAGGCTGCTCTGAAACTAGTCACCTCTCCTCCTTAGATGACTCAAACTATGGGACCTTATCTAGATGATATTTGAACCCAAGGGCAGGGTTTTTCATGTTTTCCTGTTAAATCTTATCTTGGTAAATTCAGCTTATAATTTCAGCAGATCTCTGAAAGATCCTAACTCTGATTCAACAACTTCAATATTCCCCAAGTTTAAATTTACCCATTTACTGATTCAAAAGTATATAATTTATTGAGTTCTCACTGGGTACAAGACACTGTTCTAAGCCCTGGAGATTCAACAGAGAATAAGACAGACAAAATGTCTGTTCATGTGGAATTCATATTCAAGTGGTAAGGGGGTGAGTAAAGGAGAAGGGCTGGGAAAGGTGGCATCATGAGTGGTGGGAATAGAGAATGCCTCTTTCATCATCCTCCTAGAGTGAGATGAGCATGCCTTCCATGCTCTTTCCTGAGTTAGGCTCATCCTTCTTTCTTAAGATGACAAAGAGTATGCCAGTGCCTAGTTGATTTCAGGTATATTCTTTCAACTAGCGTGCTTCTCCTTTTGTAAACAGGAATGTCTACTGAGAACCTGACATGAACGGTTGCATTTCCTTGATTTTCCTCCAAGTACTCACTCAGGTGCCCAAGTGAACTTTCATAATACTCTTGGGAGTATAACTGGTCTGACCCACTCAACCAGTCTGAGGTATAAACACAGTTACATTTTTTAATATTTCTAATGTATCATTTAAATCTCAACTGCTTTTTCTAAGAGAACTGCAAACCATGAGGGGATACTGAGAGACATTGCCTTTATAAATCTCCCCCAGTTCCTTGGGACTCTTTCCTTAAAATATCAGATTCTCATGTTGGCATAACTGAAGGGAACCATTTTTTATTTTTTAGGTATAAAAATTGGATGCAAAGGTAACTTGCTACCTCTACTTCTATATTTAGAAGAGGTTAGAGTGTTAATTTTTGAAAGTATGCTATTTCCATTAGCAGTTGGGGAGGGTCATTTCTTCAAATAAAAAAAAAAATTGAAAAAACTTACAAGGAACTTCAACATTCCTAGGAATTGGTTTAAAAGCCTTGACTTATGTACTTAGTAAAAATGAAAAGGAAGGTAGAGATCCGGAAGTCTGATTTACACTTCACCAGAATTGGAGGAAATGTTCTTCCCTTTTCCACATCTTCCATTTTCTTTCCCTTTTTAACTTCACCTTCCAGAAAGGGAAGCCAAGATGGAGGAGAGATACTAGGCTGAACTGGAATAAACTGTAGAAGTTGGATTAGAAGAAATGGAACAGGCCAAAAATATAAATCATTTTTAATTCGCAGCTTTCCAAACTAGTCTTAACATCTCTCCTGGGGCATTGGCAATCTACCCCTCAGCCAAACTGCTGGGGAATTTCAGTGACACATCACCATTCACCTGCCCTGGGCAAAGTACACTCCCACACCCTCTTCTTCCATCTCACTGGCTTGGTCCTGGAGGCGCCGAGAGCTTGGCATCCCACAAGGCCACGAGGTCATTCCTCCCCGCGGAGTCAGTTGTTCACTAACTGCCCCAACCCCAAGATTCCCCTTCCTAACCACTCCGGGCACCAATACATCTGACCTTGGTTATCAACTCTGGATTTTTAAAAAATGAGACCCATTTATTTACATCTTAGACATTTGCTCATTAAAATACATCTCTTGGAAATGGGATATGTTTTAATAAGCGTCAAATTGCTCTATGTGGATTTTGTTTCAGCTAGTTATTGAAAAATATAGCACACCCATGTTGTTCAGCTGAGCCCGGCTGCACCCCTCTGTGAGTTCTGCAAGTGACTTATAGCAGCAGCCTGGGGCTCAGTCAAGCAAAGAACCAAACACTTTGGTTTCACAGGTGTATGTATATGTGCAAGCTCATCACACTTATACATTAAACATGTGCAGTGTTTTGTATATCAATTATACATCAACAAAGTTGCTTTAAAAAAAAAAGCCATCACTTTAAAGGAAGTGAGGTTTGACTTGCAAATCCTTCAGACCCTATTGGGAAGTACAAGGGATTCTGGTGCATGAGATAACAATAATTAATAATAGATAACAGCTAATACATACATATTTATAATATACTTCACATAGGTTATCTCATATAACATAAGTAATTATTCTATGAAAGAAACTATTATTGCAATTTCACAAAGTAGGGAATTCTACTTTAGCTAGTCCTTCAAGTGTCAATAAAGTTATTCTAGTGTTCTATTCTTAGAACTGAAAATATGGGACTTTCGGGCTAGAAAGACTCGTAATTAGGGTGGGTGGGCTCTTTCCCTTATACACCACACCCACAGGCAGCTACCTTCCCTTTCCTGCACAGGACAGGCCTCAGCACATTCCACAGATGGGACTGACTGATTTAATATTGCTCTCATGAGCAATTACATGAAGAGGCATATGATTAAAACAGCCTGTTATTCTAATTTCTCAAAACTCCCACATCATTGCATTTATGGAATGCTCCACTTGAACAAATTTTATTTGCTTAAACTTCTTTGCAGGAAATACTGCCTTAAACACATTGGTATCATGGCCTTCCTAGAATAATCCTTTGTAAGCACAAGTATTCATTAAAACAATGACCATGTTGTCTCGTTATAAAAGCCAGGGCAGGGTATGAGAATTAATCTTCCAGTAACCATGGATAGGATAACCATGAGCGTGTACCCACATGCAAATACTACACAGAACACTCCCAAATAAAAGTTGTTCCTGAGTGACAATTCTAAAGAGAAGCCAGCTTGAAATGTTTTATTTTTATTTTTAGAAAAATGGTATTTTTAGTAACTTCAAATGAAGTAAATCTTAAAATTTTAAAAATATACACATTGTATGAATCTTGTAGTTCCATGCTTTTATGCTTAAGTTTATATAGTTCTTTTAAAACAACATTTCATTTTTCATTGTTTTTTTTAAATAAACTTTTTATTATTGACTAGTGATCTGGTGCATGGATTCATTGAAGTTATTCTAGTGTTCTATTCTTAGCACATTGAAAGGAAATTAATTAGAAGGTGGCCGGTGGGTCGGGACTAGGCAAGATGGGCCAGACACACCCTGGAGACAACCTGGCATCTGTGAAGTGAGTGGGGTCCGTCTGGCAGATGGGGTCCCTTGGCCTGGCCTGCGGGGATCAGGCTAAAACTGGCTCACTGACATCCCCCGAGGGGTCCTGGGGTGCCAGAGGGCACTCTGCAAAGTTGCTGCCATACAGGGGTGTGGTACGAAAACACAAGTGTGCAGCAAACCAGATTTGGGGCCAACAGTGCCACAACAACAACATAACCCAAGGCCAAAGGTAGAATCGCTTGACCCTGCAAGGAATCAGCTTCCCTCCTCTCTGGTTTTGGGGTGCGTCACCCAAGAACCACTGCTGCCAAGTCACCGCAGCTTAGAAGCTCCTGTGTTGAGTGTCTGGCCCCTGGTGGTCAGTATGCATCATAACAACCAGTCGGATAGTTGAACACTTAGCATATTAGACTTCTATATATATAAACTAGTGGCCTGGTGCATGAAATTCGTGCGGGGGGGGGGGGGGGCGAGGGGGGGAGTGTCCCTCAGCCTGGCCTACACCCTCTCCAATCTAGGACTCCTCGGGGGATGTCCGACTCCCAATCCAGGACTGCTGGCTCCTAACTGCTCACCTGCTTGCCTGCCTGATTGCCCCTAACCACTCTGCTGCTGTCCTGCTCACCCCCAACTGCCCCACCCTGCTGGCCTGATCACCCCCAACTGCCTCCCCCTGCCAGCCTGATCACTCCCAACTGTCGCTGCTCAGCCAGCCTCATGGCTTCCAACTTCCCTCCCCTGCTGGCCTCATGGCTCCCAACTGCACTCCCCAGCCAGCCTACACAGCAAAAGAAACCATCAACAAAGATAAAAGGCAGACTATGAAATGGAAGAAAATATTTGCTAACCACATATCTGATAGGGAGTTAATATTTAAAATATATAAGAAACTCATACCACTCATATGCAAAAAGAAACCACATTAAAAAATGTGCAATGATATTATATAGACATTTCTCTCAAAAGAAGACAGTGCCTCTTCTTGCTCTGCCTTTCACATTAGCATTTAGAGATAATTGTAGGTTAAAACATTAAGTGGTATTTTAATGTCTGAAGAATACCTTCGGCTTTGACAATTGCCAGCTCTCTATTTAATTAGCAACACTTTTTTATTGATTTGAGAGAGACAAAGGAAGGGAGATAAGGAGAAGAAGAGAGAGAGAGAGAAACAATGCTTTGTTGTTCACTTATTTATGCATTCATTGATTGATTCTTGTATGTGCCTTATCTGGGGATTGAACCCACAATCTTGGTGTATCAGGATGATGCTCTAACCAATTGAACTACCTGGACAATTGCCAGTTCTTTTATGACAGGAAATGTATCCATCTTTACCACCCCAGGCCTACTACAGTGCCTAACACCCAGGGTGGGGATGAATATTTGATGAATTTACATACTCGATTCAAAATTAACACCCATCTGGCCTATGCCCTCGTCCAGTAAGAGGAGAAATTTATTGGGATATAGGGGGTCAGTAGTAACAGACCCAGAAGAACTGTTGAGTCCTTCCCAAGTGGCATAAGGAGAATGTTATTAATTAATAAATAAATATTTCATACATCTTGCTCTAAAGACAGAGCTTATTTTCAAAACACATCAGAAAATAAAAACCAAATAGTTGAAGCAGCCATGCCTGTACCAAGGGAAGATTAACAATTAAGTTCTCTGCTGCTGACCAAGGTCACTATACATGGGCAATGTGAATACCTGAGGTTAAAGAGAGAATATAGCTACTGAACTTCTCAGAACTGGCCCAAAGAAATCAACAAGATATCTAAAATTGGAAAACTGTCTCTACACTGCCTGCAGGATGAATCTAGTCTTTTGGTTCTATTTAATTCTTAACTTTAAAGAATGTAGTTTTCATCATTCTGAGCTTAATGACAATGACATCGAAAGCTAGAGTCAGTCCAAAGGAAAAAGAGGGACCAGTTTTCCTTCAGAAGCACATAATGTGTGGCATGCCTTTGCTCAGCCTTTAATTTGAAATGTATGGAACTTCTTCCTCATTCCACTATTCAAGCAAAAGGAAGCATCTCTCTGGAAGGAGAACCCGTCTGGGGCTCCAGGTACTGCAGTTGCCGCCAGATGAATAGGACCACAGGTCGTGTGGCTCAGATAGACAAAAGGGTTCACAATCATGAGTCCCAGGACTGAAACAAACAAACAGTTCTTAATAGGCATGCAGCACTTACCACAGCTATCCGCCCCCCCCCCCCAACCCCCCAGGCTCAGAGAAAAAGGCGTAGGCAAAAATGCCCTTCTCTGAAACATGGAAGAGGTTTGACTGCTTATTTCACAAGCTGCTGCTTGAGGGTTCAGCTTTTAATTAATATTAACACATGTCTAGGTGTTGACTATGAATCTCTTGAAGCCAAAAAAGCCATTGAACAGTTCCTCCACCTTCTCCCTATGGCTTGCTCCAACAGAAATACCAAATCACCAGTATCTCCCTAAAAGGAGCTTATACAAACATCTACAGCCGTGGGCATACTACGGCCTGCGGGCTGGATCCGGCCCGTGTGAAATGAATAAAACTAAAAAAAAAAAAGACCATACCCTTTTATGTAATGATGTTTACTTTGAATTTATATTAGTTCACACAAACACTCCATCCATGCTTTTGTTCCCAGCCCTCCGGTCCAGTTTAAGAACCCATTGTGGCCCTCGAGTCAAAAAGTTTGCCCACCCCTGAAGCACCCAAACTTTTACAGCTGCTACCCTAGGGAATATCCTCCCAATCACCAAGCTCTGAAAGCCATCAAGGCTTACATTCACAAGTGCCACAGGATTATAATAAACTAGAGGTCCAGTGTACAAAATTTGTGCACGGGGGTGGGGGGGTCCCCTCAGCCCAGCCTGCACCCTCTCCAATCCAGGACCCCTTGGGGGATGTCCGACTGCCGGTTTAGGCCCGATCTCAGGAATCGGACCTAAACCGGCAGTCGGACATCCTTCTCACAATCCTGGACTGCTGGCTCCTAATCACTCATCTGCCTGCCTGCCTGGTCACCCCTAACTGCCCTCCCTGCTGGCCTGATTGCCCCTCACTGCCTCTGCATGCCGGCCTGGTCGCCTCCAACTGCCCCCCTCTGCCAGCCTGATCCCCCTCTCAGACCCCCGCCAGCCTAGTTGCCCCATGCAGCCTGCTGTTCAGTCATTTGGTCATCCCTCACTAATCCCCCTACCGGCCTGGTCACCCCACGCAGCTGCTTGTTCAATTGTTTGGTCATTCCTCACTAACCTCCCTGCTGACCTGGTTGCCCCATGCAGCTGCTTGTTCAGTCATTTGGTCGCCCCTCACTAACCCCCCTATCAGCCTGGTCGTAAGCAGCCATCTTATGAGGTTTAATTTGCATATTACCTCTTTATTATATAGGACAAGAGCTGTTTTATTTTCATTATTATTATTTTTGTATTGCTTTTGACTTTTATTTTCTATTTATTTATTTTTATTTTATTGTTTAAGGTATTACAAATAGTAGTACAGATGTCTCCTTTATTTCCCCTCCCATTGACTTCCTCCAGTTTACTCTACCCCTTGGCACTTGCCCTCACCCTCCCTGCCCCACCCCAGTGTCTTGTGTCTATTGGTTGAGCTTATATGCATGCATACAAGTCCTTTGGTTGATCTCTTACCTCCACCCCTCCAGTCCTCTCCTGCCTTCCCGCTGTACTTTGACAGTCTCTTCGATGCTTCTTTGCCTCTATCTATTTTTGTTCAACAGTTTATAATGTTAACAAGAGCTGTTTTAAATAGGTGTACCTCCAGCACCTATACACTGAGGCTCAGCCCAGAAGGAGCAGGCAAAAATGCCCATCTCCTAGTTTCCCAGCTGCTAGTTCTAATCAGGCTGCATCTAGGTTCTGACTGCAACCCTCCCTTTGGGACACTAATGGGTTTGGGCACACCCTCAGCTACTCAGAGCCACAAATAACAAAGATGGAGGGTTGGCCCATCACAAAGGTTTGAGAGACAACCAGGAGCTCAGTCTGGGCTAATTGATTAAATTCATCTCCACAAGACTAGTCAGTCCAGACTGGGAGAGGTTGCTGTTATAGCTAATGCACAGAAATCAATACAAAGCATCAAGAAAAATGAAGAAACAAAGGTATGGTTCCAATCAAAGAATAAGGCAAACCTTCATAAATTAATCTTAATCAAACATAGGTAAGTTATTTACCTGATAAGGAATTTTTTAAAAAATGGTTATGAAGATGCTCATCAAGGTCAAAAAAACATGCATGAACGTAGTAAAAATTTGACAAGTAGATAGAACATTTAAAAATGTACCAAAGAGAAATCATAGAGTTGAAGAATAAAATAACTTAACTGAAAAACTCAGTAGAAGGGTTTAAGGGCAGACCAGATTGGTAGAAGAAAAGATCAGTGAATTTAAAAACAAGACAGTGGAATCCAGCTAGTCATAAATGCAAAAAAGAAGAAAGAATGAAAAAGAATGACTGTAGCTTAAGAGACTCATGGGACAACATCAACCAAAGGTGTGGGGGAGGGGGGCGCGGGGGGAAGGAGAGAGAAAGGGAAGAAGGCTTATGCAAAGAAAAAAATGGTCGAAAAATTTTCTATCCTGAGGAAAAGACTAAGCATCCAGGTCCAGAAAGCTCAAAAAATATAAATCTAAAGAGACCCATACTGAGACACATTATATGGAAATTTTCAAAAGTTAAAAGTAAAACAATAAGATCTTAAAAGCAGTAAGAGAAAAACCACTTGTTAAGTACAAGGGAACCCAAGCATGCCAAACTTGTAGCTCACAGGCCACATGCCTCATTTATTTGGCCCATGTTAGCCTTTGAGTTTGACATGCTTGCCATAAACCAATCAGCAGATTTTTCAGGAGAAAGTTTGCAGTCCACAAGGGGGTGGCATGATATATCCAAACTGCTGAAATAAAAAAAAACTACCAACCAAAAATACTCTACCTGACAAAGTTATCATTCAGAATTGCAAGAGAGATAAAGAATTTTTCAAACAAGTAAAAGCTTAAGGAATTCAACACCACTAGATTGGCCTTATAAGAAATGTTAAGGGGATTTCTTCAAGCTGAAAAGAATTAATGCCAATTAGTAACATGAAACATATTAAAGGATATTCCCTGATGGGTTTGGCTCAGTGGATAGAGTGTCAGCCTGTTGCCTGAAGGGTCCCAGGTTCGATTCTGGTCAAGGGGAAGTACCTTGGTTGCAGGCTCAATCCCTGGCCCTGGTCAGGGCTTGTGCTGGAGGCAACCGGTCATTGTGTCTCTTACACATCAATGTTTCTCTCTGTCTCTCCCCCTCCTTACCACGTTCTCTAAAAAATCAGTGGAAAAATATACACAGGTGAGGATTAACAACAACAACAAAAAACATGAAAGTATAAAACTCCTATGGTAAAGGTAAATATACAGTTAAATTCAAAATACTTCAACATTGTAATGGAGTCACTCCAATCACTTATAACCATAGTGTAAAAGTTAAAAGACAAAAAAGTATTAAAAATAACTATAACCACAATAATTTGTTAGTGAATACACAATATAAAATATGTAAATCATGACACTAAAAACATAAAATGTGGGGAGGGAAGTATAAAATGTAGAACTTTTATATGCATTCAAAGTTAAGTTATTAGCTTAAAATAGAGTATTATAATGATGATGATAGTTTAAAACGCCTGTATGTACTATATACTAGAAATTACATTTGCATCTTGGTTAAAGATAATCAAATTGTTGGATAAAGCTTATTTAATGCCACCTGCTGGTCCTGCCCCAACAGCACACCTTCTACTTGACTCAATGGATTTGTCTTTTGCACAGCAATTCACCTGAACTCCCTCAGACTTCAGGTGCTGTAACAGCAGAGGGGAAACACACCTGAAAAATGATGATGATAATTCAGTAGCCCAGAACCTAAAGAGATGTGATAGTGTGAGTGAGGAGAGTTATGAGTGAAAGTGGGATCTGAATGTTCATGGGAAACTTGAGCATCTTATGCTTAGCAAGCAGACTATGGTGGTTGCATATGTAAGGACCAACTTACAAAGACTGCCTTGCACCCTGGACTTCTGAGATCAGAACATAATAAGATGGAAGACTCAGAATTTTTTATCAGGAAAATCACAGAGTGATTAAGGGATTTGAAATCTCTCAAGGTAGTGTATAATCTCAGTGCAAATGTAGGGCCTCCTTTTCCAAGCAGAGAAATTAGCTATACAAGTGATGATTACAGCCAGAATGGTATTTTAAAATGCAAAAGCATGCATTTCCCTAATCAGTGGTCGGCAAACAGCGGCTCGCAAGCCACATGCAGCTCTTTGGCCCCTTGAGTGTGGCTCTTCCACAAAATACCATGTGCAGGCACACATGTACAGTGCGATTGAAACTTCGTTGCCCACATGCAGAAGTCAGTATTTTGTGAAAGAGCCACACTCAAGGGGCCAAACAGCCACATGTGGCTCATGAGCCACAGTTTGCCGACCACTGCCCTAACTTAAAACCTTTCAGTGATTTCCATGTAACTTTCAGGCTGACATTCAAACTCTTTAATGTGGTACACAGCACTTCATGGTCTGGCCCTTGCCTATCTCTCTAGCTTCATCTCTCAACACTCCCAGGAAGCCCTCTGAATTCATTCCAGCCATCCCCAATGACCATCAGGTCTCAGCTGTGCTGACTGTTGCCCCAGTGTGGTGACTATATAAATGCTAGTGTGTCTGCCTGGGAAAACTCTTCCTACTTCATCCTCCCCATTCCTCTTCCTTCAAGGCACAACTAAAGCATCATTTCCCAGACCTCAGACTTTTAGTTTTTTCATATTTGTGCTCTCAAAAGCAACCCATCATTTTTTTGTGTGCTATATTCATTCATTCACATGATAGCTTGCCTTATAATTTCCTAACAAGGCCTAGCACCCTAGAGGTAAATCAATGACTGAACAAGGAAATAAATGAATATATAAATGAAACAAATTGTACAAAAGAAAAAAGGAGATAGAGGAGTTGAGGTAAAAAAAAAATGTAAGAAGTAAAGAATCAGGAGGAAGAGTAGAGTGGGAATTGAAGAGACAGAGGGGCAGAAGGAAGCAATGGGCTGTTCTTACCCACTTTCCATAGTAACTCACAGGCCTCTATCCCTGCTCAGGTGCCTATGGCCTCACCCGAATAGATCAGCAGGGCTCAAAAACCAGCCCTTCCGCTTATTAGCCACATGACTTGGTGCAAGTTACTAATCTTCTCTAAGCCCCAGTTTCCTCATCTCTGAAAAGGAGAAAATTATAATAACCTTTGTCATAGAGTTGTTATGAAGATTAAGTCAAATAATGCTTATGAGACACACCTGACACAGTGCCATGTACATAATAAACACACAACAAATGTTAGCTGAAAATGCATTTCTAGCTAATGTTGAGGAATAAGAGAACAGGTTTTTTTCTTAGGTCCCATAAAGCACATGGCCTAGACTAGGACAGTGAGCTAGCCTGATATGAAGTCATTCTTATACCCAAGACTTTTTAGTTTAGCGCTGAAGGCAACAAAGCAAACCCACATCAGCAACAATAAATGCATCCTTTGGCTGAAAGGTAACACAGTTGTAAACTTGGGTTGGGCTCAAGGAAATTTTGATATTTCTATGTTAATGGCATTGTTTTAGTGTTTGCCTTTGACAAGAAAACAAAAAATCATATAAGGTTGCCATATGAAAGATCTAGGAAAAACCCAGCTCCTTAACAAAAAGAAGCTTCATTGAAGAACTTGTATTATAAATCTTATTTCATTTGCAAAAAAATTTTTCTCAAACGAACAGTGTCTGTTTGCCTATTTACCCAACCATTAGGTTGAATTTGCAGGTAAAATATTATCCAATTGGATTAATGATTATATCACATTGTACTAGATGCCTCCACCAAGGATCAGTCTTCTTGGCTGGTCACATATTAACAATCATCGTCTTGATATTATAAACATGCTGCCCGATCAGTAGTTCCTGGCAGCAGTGGCTGATAGCAGTTACTGGAATCTCTGCTTACTGGGTGATTACGTAATATCTACACCTACCTGCACAGCTAGTCACGATATGCATGATGTTTGACCTGAAGAATGTCATATTCACCAGGCTGACCTCCCCATTGCTCACCATGTTTTGTATTTTTCACCTTTGTGCCTTTGTTTGCTCTCTTTCCTCCATCCAAAACGCTCTTTTTCGTCTGTCACCAACCCAAATAAAAAATAGTTTGCTTCTGAATTCCCACTGTACTTTACTTTCTGTACAATGCTTCTTGCTTTATATCATGTATTTTCCTTATTAACACAGTGCCTTGCACACAACTGGCATACAATACAAGTTTATTGAAGGTATGAACTGGTGACCTACTACAACTAATGCTACAACAGATTACATGAAAATGTAAACAAACATGTCCTCTTAATGGAAACATTTAACTTTCCATAAGAAAATCCTGATTTTTAACCAACAGCTCAGTCCACTTCCTGCTCATGTGTCTCCCAAAGGGCTAGGGAAGGAGACTCTAAGCAGAATAAATTCTAGAATTTAATCTCTGACTTGCTACTCAAATAGCTTTGCTTTGCTCTGACTTCTTGGATATTAAAACACTGACCTAAATAGTGGCAGCAAAACTCAGAATTAGAGAAACTTGGAAATGCTGGATTTCAGTTGATACTTCGGACTGAAAAAAAAAGAGCAAAGATGCTCTCCACTTGTGCTGTTTATTGATCTACTGAGTCCCAGAAGTGAGAGTTCTAAAGGCTAGAGATGGTCTAGATCAGGGATCCTCAAACTTTTTAAACAGGGGGCCAGTTCACTGTCCCTCAGACCGTTGGAAGGCCTGACTATAGTTTGAAAAAAAACTATGAACAAGTTCCTATGCACACTGCACATATCTTATTTTGAAGTAAAAAAACAAAACGGGAACAAATACAATATTTATATTTGCATGTGGCCCACGGGCCGTAGTTTGAGGACCCCTGAGACTCTAGATCTAGGTCAGGGTAAAAATTGGGAGGTAACAGAGGATATTTATGTGGACTCAGTATTACATGATAGTAAGGAATTTGAGTAATGGCATGCTTATTATGCAATATAAAGACATCAGTTAGGGATGCATGCTGAGCAATGACATGATGTCTGGGATTTGCTTTGAAATACTCAATAGAAAAGAGAAAGAACAAAGAGAAATAAAAAGATCAGCAAAATGTTGATAATTGTTAAGTCAATTGATTAGTATATGGAAGCTCACTATACTATCCTCTCTACTTTTGTGTATTAAAATATTCCTACACTAAAAAAAAAAGAATTTAAATAAAATATTTTTAAAGAAAATAGTTATCCTCTCCAAACAAGACTTTTTACCTGAAATGACAAATAAGGGAGTGGAAGGGGAATTTTTATTTTCTACATCACACCAGTCTGTGCCATTTGATTTAATCCAGCCTGCTCTAAATCACTGCTGTGACACGTGCTCTGTGAAGCAAGTCAGAAAGCTACATGTGTGCAGCGTATCCTCAAAAAGATATCTGTGGTTTTCATTTCAAGCACAATAAAGTTATTTACATTGTGTCCTTAATCAAGATTACAGCCTTATCCCAGTAGACCAGTTCTTTGGTGTTTGTGTGTTGTTTCATAAAGTCATAGTTATGTTTTTAAAAAATTATGTATACAAAAAGGCAGGGGGAGGTGGGGAAAAGGGGGGATCAGAAGTCTCTTATAAATTAATAAATTTCCTGGCAGAATATTCTGGTAATAATCTAAAATAAGTGCTTAATTTTCCAGCATATCTGGCCTACTTTATATTTAGCTCTAAAACATTAATCAAATAAAGTGTTGTTGTTTTTTACAGAAGTAAGTTAATAGCCCTGTTCTTCCCTCTATCAGGCAAAGATTAAATAAATTCAGAACTTTCTCACTTAGTTTTAATCAAAATAGCCCCAAATTTCTATTCACTGAGTAACCTAAGGCATCAGAAGGATTTGTTATGTTAAATATTGCTTGTTGACATTTGCAAATAACACCAAGGATTGGAATCCTCAGATATCAAAGGAATATTTTCTTATTTTTTTAAATATGTTTTTATTGATTTTTAGAGAAAGAGAGGAATGGAGAGGGATAGAAATATAGAAGCATCAGTGAGAGAGAAACATCATCCATTGGCTGCCTCCTGCACACTCTATACTGAGGACAGAGCCCTCAACCCAGGCATGTGTCCTGACTGGGAATCGAATCAGTGACGTCTTGGTTCATGAATCGACATTCAACCACTGAGCCACACCAGCTGGGCAGATTTTTTAAAAAAATATTTTTATTGATTTTGGAGAGGAATGGAGAGGGAGAGAGAGACAGAAACATCAATGATGAGCGAGAATCATTGATCGGCTGTCTCCTGCACACCCCCTACTGGGAATTGAGCCTGCAATCCAGGCATGTGCTTTGGTCTGGATCGAACCTGGGATCCTTCAGAGCACAGTCAAATGCTCTATTCACTGAACCAAACCAGCTAGGACTCAGGCAGGTTTTTTTTGTTTGTTTGTTTTGTCTGGTTTTTCTGGCATGAGCATATGTTCCTAAGTAGGGGTAGGGGGGTAACTATACATTTTTGGTTCCAATTTCACTAAGTATCAAATGGTAGAATAAACAGGCAGTAACTCTATTGATTCACCTAGTAGAATTGTTTTAGCAACTTATTTCAGGAAAAGAAACATTCAGTTAAGTTCAAAAACAAAACAAAACAAAAAAACACAACCTTAAGTAAGCCCCTTTATTGACAGCTACTTGCATAGAAATAATTTTACAGAGTTGGGTGGCTTACTAGTGTTTCAGTAGATCAAGGCTTAGAGAAGTGGAATTAACTAAGCTAATCTTAAAGAAGCCAGTAGAAACTTTGAAATACGTCAGGCTACATTGTCATATTCTTCTGTATACCTCTGTACATTAGGCTTTTTATTGTAGTGATCCCAATCCTTCAGGAAAATTATTAATTCAGCATTACCTAACTATGTTTACAGAATTGACATATCATTGTCATTAATCATTACCTGAAAAAAAATAAAGACTTCATGGTCAAATTGGGGGAAATTCTGGGTCAAGCCAAGTTCAAATGTCTCTCTACTTTGGGACTTTCCAGAGGTTTTAATATAATACTAGAGGCTTGGTGCATGAAATTCGTGCATGGGGCATGGGGCATCAGTGGGGTCCCTAGGCCTGGCCAGCAATCAGGGCCTATTGGGGCCATCTCACCCAGTCCCTTTTGGGGGGGGCTGGCCGGGGCCTGCCAGCTGCCGGCCTGGGCCTGCCAGATGCGGGGGAGGGACTGTGGGAAGTTTGCCAGCAGAGGAAAGGGACTGGGGGAGATTGGCTGGCCATGGGAGGTTGGCTGTGGGCACACACTGACCACCAGGGGTCAGCTCCTGCATCGAGTGTCTGCCCCCTGGTGGTCAGTGTGCATCATAGTGAATGGTTGACTGGTCATTCTAGTCGTTCAGTTGTAACGGTCGCTTAGGCTTTTGTATATATAGATAGATCTTTAGAAGTAAGAAAATGCTTGCCCTAACTTGTTTGGCTCAGTGGATAGAGCATCGGCCTGTGGACTGAAGGGTCCCAGGTTTGAATCCAGTCAAGGGCATGTACCTTGGTGGCAGGCACATCCCCAGTAGGGGTGTGCAGGAGGCAGCTGATCAATGTTTCTCTCATTGATGTTTCTAACTTTCTATCCCTCTCCCTTCCTGTCTATAGGGAATCAATAAAATATATAAAAAAATAAAAGTAAGAAAATGCTGTAAGACTAGTGCAATGTTCAGAAATCATCTTTACAACTAGTATTCCAAAAATGTATGATCTGAAAACATACCCAGGAGTGTGCATGCACACACACACATCATCATCATCATCATCATCATCATCCTAGAAATATGAGTAAACCATTTTTTCCCCCATTGGTGTCAACAAGTATAATCACAACTAAAATTGTGTGCCAGCAAACCAAGTCATATCTCTCTTTCATTCAAAGAAATAAAAGAGACCTATTTTTCCAACAACCCTTCAGACTGTGGATTCGGGGCAGTTACTCCCTTCTTGCTTTAAAAACAGCAAATCCAGGAACCAAGAAACCAGTAAAGAAGGAGATGTCCTCCTTGCTGCTTTTAGGTTAAGAACATTTAGTACTGTGGCCAAAACATCAGGCTTCCTATAAATGCCAGGAAACTTACTAAGACTTGGCTCTGCCTTTCTGTAAAACCTGGAAAGAAATCAGTTGGTAAATTACTTTTTTCCTTTTCTTTCCTCAATTAGAGTAAAGTGAGTCTCCCTTAACTATCTACGTCTACATATAAATGAGAAGTGATTAATGGGCTGTAGCTTTCTACTCAAAGAGCATTTACATGATAATGATCATAGCTCCCAAATGGCTGCTTGATGTGATGAATTTATTATTTTAGCTCTTGATGTAATTACCAATCAAAAACAACTTCACTCCAATGATCACAACTCTGTTTTAATAACAATAATAAAAAAAATTGAAACCACGTCTAGAGCTGATCCCTGAACTGAGTGGCCTTCTATTCTAATCACTTTGTCCATTGAGACCATCAACAGATATTACAGGAGTAGTTTTAACACAGGATTAATATTGTAGACCCATTTTAATTTCTGCATTACATGCAGGGTCAACTTCACTTTCCTTTTCCATTTATTATTTGTTGGGAAGGAAAATTAAAGCATGCCAGCCTAAGTTGTTCATATCCTTCATACTCTCCACCAAGAGCTCATTTCCTCTCCCTAGTCACAAAAAAGAAAAGCAAAAGCAAATTGCCATTACAAACAGTGCTGATACCTTAACCCATACGCCAAGAATTTGCCTTGTTGTATTTCATAGTAGAAACAGGAAGGGTCATGAAACAGAAAAGCATGATTAAAAACCTATGAATACCATAAAGGTTTAGATGGGTTATTTTGCTTTTTATATTTTTATTAAATATGAGATTTGCTATAGATTAATACATGCCTACCATTACCTCTTGGATTTGATTGTATTTGTTTATTTCCTATCAGTTATAGTCAGTAATTCTATATAAGAATAAGGTTCATAAACGATATTTTAAAATATTTTTAAGTAAAATTCTTTTCTTTTAGGAAAAAAAATAAAATATTAACTCCACTGCTGCCAGTATTTATTTTAGGATACCAAACCTTCATCTGAAAGTCCTGTCTCCAAATATTCTCCAGGGTTCCACATGTAGAATACTAGAGTAGTCAGTCTCGATGCTCTGGGGAAAAGAGGCTTCTTCGCAACCATGGTCCCAGATTGGAGGTAACGGAGTAGATCGTTCAGAAAAGGTGACAAGTAACTAAGGGATATGATCCAAGGGAAATACAGAGGACTCATCATGGGAAACTAGGACATTTATTTTTTACAAGGTCAAGTTTCTATGTCTACATATAAATTAGAAGTGATTAATGGGATATAGTGCTTTACGTACTCAAGGCACTGTATCCCAGTACAAGCTACAAGGGCAACAGAAACAACTGGTGTGCCTCTACGACCATAGCTTCACGTTCCTGAGATCTGTACATGAAGATTTTATCTTTCTGTGGATTAAAAGAAATCTTTGTCATTTGCAAAGACTGAAACTATAAACGCTAAATGTGAGCTATATTCATTACATTCAGCAACAAACCTTACCAACTAATCTGGAAAGTCTTTGAATCAGTTTAAGGATGTAGGATAGACACACCCTTACATGGTGGAGGCAACCTCCAAATGTGCAGCCTAAGTAGAGCAGGAATGTGTGTGTGTGTGTGTGTGTGTGTGTGTGTGTGTGTGAGAGTGCGCGCGCGCTTCTGTGTTTTTCTTTCTTTCTGGACATCCTTAAATAAATGCTGTTGAATTCATACTGTTAACTTGAGAATACATTTTCCGAAATACATGAGATAAAAAGAAAAGCAGACACCGGTACAATATTTTAATTTTAAATAATATATTGCTATCAGCTTCCAACTAATAAATTGATAGCAGCTATTTCTCATTTATCTAAGACCAGAGAAAAATCACTTCCATGTGATCATATAAAAAGTATTATTTTTATACTATCAGCATACAATGCCCTTCATACTTTCCCTTTTTGGTTCTATTATATGAAGGAAAGAAAATTGTAAAAGATGGCAGTTAAAAAAATATCTTATTTGGAAGTTGATGTGTTATGCCATTCCTGAGAAATTATAATGGCGTTTGATACCAAACTAACTTGTATGAACCCTGTAACAGCTGTATGAAAGAATTTGAGGTGAGATAAAAGAAAATATTCAAAGTTTAAGAAACAAAAAACAAGGTCAAATTAAACTGTATTTATTAATAGTTATAAATTAGTGGCAAAGGTACACAAATGTTTTTATTTAAAAATATACATTGTTGCCGAACCGGTTTGGCTCAGTGGATGGAATGTTGGCCTGCGGACTCGATGGTCCCAGGGTCGATTCTGGTCAAGAGCATGTACCCTGGTTGCGGGCACATCCTCACTGGGGGGCGTGCAGGAGGCAGCTGGTCGATGTTTCTCTCTCATCGATGTTTCTGGCTCTCTATCCCTCTCCCTTCTTCACTGTGGAAAATCAATGGAATGTATTTTAATATATATATATATATATATATATATATATATATATATATACACACATTGTTGCCCTGACCGGTTTGGCTCAGTGGACAGAGCATCAGCCAGCGGACTGAAGGGTCCCAAGTTCGATTCCGGTCAAGGGCATGTACCCTGGTTGCGGGCACATCCCCAGTGTGGGGTGTGCTGGAGGCAGGTGATCGATGTTTCTCTCTCATCGGTGTTTCTAGCTCTCTATCCCTCTCCCTTCCTCTCTCTGAAAAATCAATAAAATATATTTTTAAAAAATATACATTGTTTTAAATATTTTTAAATAAGCTTTGTTGCTTTGTGTGTGTTTTAAAAGCTTTTTATAGAAAAATGTATAAAGATGAGAAAATATGCTAATATCAATATACCAAATATTATGCCTAGTTCCAGAATATAACCAACATGCCTCATCACTATCCAATAGAAGCCTAACTAGTTTAATTTAAAAGTGAGTTAAATTCCTAAAAGATAGAATCTGCAAGTCGGAAATGCTAATAAGTAACATTACAAACCTTTTAAAGATATCACAAACCTCTTAAAGATTATTATGTAACGGTCAGAACTGCTGAGAAAAACCTCATAACTAGCTAACACCTTCAGCCTTTGATGGGAAAACTGTCTCATCTTGATGCCAGGGGAGAGAGGTAGGTATATTGAGAGAAAATCACTGGTGACCAGTCCAACCCTTCACAAGCATGGACCTTTGTCTTCTTCATGCTCATATAATCACATGGATTTTCATGCTTTCCATTTTCTTTTTCTCACAGGTTTACCTCTTCTCCATGCAACCCAAACCAGCCTCTACCTGGATTATTCAACGGAAGTCTAGATGCCAGCCTCAGCTACTCACAGTATTGTTGAAACAGTCTAAGAGGGAACTAGGTTGACAATGATCACCAGAACATCTGTAGCAGCTTCGGGGGCAAGACTTGAGAGTCAAATCTCAGACCATGAATACCCAGGCAAGCAAAAATTAGATGCAGTCCTATAGGATGAAGCAGCCGAGCTAAGGTTAGAGAGCAGAGGATGGGTTTCAATATGGCCAGAGATAAGATCCAGCCCTGACAGCAATCTAACACATTTGGAGGGACAAATATTGGGAAGGGGAGACAACCACTAAACTTGATTTATTAAAACAAATAGAAGTCTCTAGTCATGGTAGATGAGTGCAAACAGCAGATTATTTGCAAGCACTGTCAAGGCATTCTCATGCTATTGTCCACTTACTATTCTTCTAAGCAGGATGTACTGGTATCTACAAATAACTTATTCTGAAGTTTTCTAGAATCAACCACTTTGAGAAAAATACCTGGAGGTCATAATGAGAAAGATATGAATTGAATCTTTGTCTTTTGGGAGTAAACATCCTGATTTGGATGAACTGGAAATAATTCTTTGTTCACTGCCAAAAGACAGGCACTTGCTTAATTGAATGGTGACAGAAAAGCCTGCTCTCCATATATGGAATGGAATCCAAGATACTTTTATACGCAGAAAATTTAAGTTTTCATCAGATTACCTATGGATTTAGTCCAACAACGAAGCAATAACACTATTCTGGTAGTTTTTCATGGACAAGGTTACATGTCATATATAAAGCTGGTTTACATGAATCCTCTGTACCAAGACTCCACCGGTACCACAGGATTAAGAGGATAAAAATAAAAAGCAAATGTGGAGATGTGAAAGGAGTAGCCTAGAAGAAAACCATGGAAAGATTTTGATGGAAGAAGGAAATCTAAGGAGAATTTTCTGTTTGTTTGGGGGTAGAATATTAACTCAGTCTGACCATTCTATGATGAAGTCAGGAGCCTCTGTGCCCTGCTTTCTGCCTGGCCTGCTTCCCTTTGTGGTCACATTTTACTCTCAACAGCTATGAGAATTTAATCCAACTAGAGTTCTTGCACGCAACCCTTGTTTGTTTAGTACAGATTGTGTTAAAAACTGTATTGAAAGAATGAGTAATAGAATTAATGTGTAGCTGGAATATTATTTATCATTTTTACTTTTCCATTTCAGTCCCCCAGTTATCCTTTTTTTTTTTTTGTAATATTTACCATTCATTTGTCACTTTGAAGGTTGTATGTAAGAAACTTTATTTTGTACAAATAAGCGAATTTTGTTGATTGTGTTCTGGGCACTCTAGATTTTTAAAAGCTTTTTTATCATTCATATTCAATGTAAAAAAAATAGTAAGGTCATTTTACTTATCTTAATGAAATTCAACAACAAACTCTTCTTCATAAATCATTCTTTTTTCCACTTTGCATAAGTTTGACAATCTTGGTCAAAAAGAACTATAGCTCATTTTTCATGAATGCATATTTGATATCTCTCTATTGTTTGTGTGAACAATTCAGACAATGAAGAAAAATATTTTTAAAAAAGAGAATGAATATCACATGAAGTCTGGCACCCAGAAATTTTCAGTATTAGTGGGAAATCTATATTTTGCTGAATATATACCTCAATGTGTATCTGTACCTATAAGCACATATGAAAATGAATATACACTTTTACATGAAGGGAGTCTGTCTACTCAAGCTGTTTGAAACAATATTTTTTCACTCAACCAATTTTGGGAATGATTATAGAACTCCTTGTGGCCTGCAAGGCTGAGTATAATCTGGCCCTGCTTACCTCTCCTATTCATCTTCAACTTCCGTTCCCTTTACTCACATCCCACTTCAGGCCCTGGCCTCCTTGTTATCCCTCAAACACACAAAGCTTCTTCCTACTTGAGGCCTTTTATATTTTCTGTTTCCATGTTCTTGCAATGACTTCCCTACAGTTCTTTCTTTGACAGGTCACCTAATGCTTGTCATTCATGTCCCAGCTTTAATGTCCCCTCTCAGAGAGACCTTACACAATGACTCACTTTATCTATAGGACCCACCCAGTCACTCTAGGGCTCATCACTATGTTATTTTCATAACAGGGTTGTAGTGGCCAGTCTTCGTGGCCAATCAGCTTAGGGGGTAAATCCCTCCCATCAATGTGCCAACAGCAATCAAGGCTCAACTACCACAGGGGGGTATACATAGCCCACACAGGGAGCACAGCTGAAGTGCTCCGCTCTGGTGGCTGAAGAGGCTGCACCACTGGGTTCTACAGAACACCTGCTACATAAGACCACTCTATCAAGCCAGGAGATGTAGCAGCTCTACATAATGAATAGGGACAAACACAGGGAGGCAGCCAATTGAATTCTGCATCTGTAGTATGCTTGTCTCCATTTTGTTTATTTTTCCTCCCTGGAGTTTTGTTTGGTTCTTTCATTTGGGACATGTGTCTTTGTCGCCTCAATTTGGCTGCCTCCCTGTGTTTGTCCAAATTGAAGAGACAAAGACACGTGTCCTAATGAAAGAACAAAACAAAACTCCAGCGGGTGGAAATATACAAAATGGAGACAAGCATACTGCAGATGCAGAATTCAATGAACTCAGGGGAAGAGTTAAAATAATTAATGAGAACTTCAACAAAAAGATAAGATACAAAAATGGAGGTAGAAAAACATAAAAAAATAACTGATCATAAATTAAGAATACACTAACTGAAATGAAGAATATCTCACAGGAAATCAACAGTAGAGTAGATGAAGCAGAGGTCAAATCAGCTACTTGAAAGATAAGGGAAGAGAAAACACCCAATCAGAATAGCAAAAAGAAAAAAGAATTTTTAAAAAAATGAGAATAGTATAAGGATCCTCTGGACAACTTCAAGCATACCAATATGCATGATGGGGGTACCAGAAAGAGAAGGAAGAGAGGGCAAGGAACTAAAAACCTATTTGAAAAAGTATGTCAGAAACCTTCCCTAATCTGATAAAGAAAATGGACATACAACTCCAGGAAGTGCAGGGAATCCCAAACAAGATGAATTCAAAGAGGCCCAAACCAAGACAGATAAAAAGTTAAAGACAAAAAGAATCTTAAAAACAGCAACAACAAAAAAGATAATTAGTTACCTACAGTTGGTTGTTTTGTTTTGAAGAAATAGTCATCTCTTTTATAAGGGAAATAATTCTTTTAGAAATATTTGGCAATGATGAGCTGGCTCAATTAATATAAATAACTTGAAGTGAGTTCCCATAAGACTGTCAGCAGATTTCTCAACAGAAACTTCACAGGCCAGAATATTCAAAGTGATAAAAAGCTAGTATCTACAACCAAGATTACTACCCAAGAAAGCTATCATTTAGAATGAAAGGACAGATAAAGAGTTTTCCAGACAAGAAAAAGCTAAAGCAGCTCATTACCATCAAACCAGTATTACAAGAAATGTTAAAGGATTTTCTTTAAGAAAACGGAGAAGAAAAAGTTAAAAATATAAATAATAAAATGGCAATAAATACTTACCTATTGATTACTTTAAATGCAATTGGATTAAATTCTTCAATCAAAAGAAATATAGCAGCTAAATTGGTAACAAAACAAGATCCTTAAATATACTATCTACAAGAGACTCACTTCATGTCATAGACACACAGACTGGTAGTAAAGAGATGCAAAAATATATTTAATGAATATAGGAACAAACTAACAAAAAGCTGGGGTCAGACAATATAGACTTTGAAGCAAAGGCTATTACAAGAAACAAAGAGGGACCCAGCAATCCCACTTCTGGATATTCATAAACACACACACACACACACACACACACACACACACAAAACAGTGCTCCTTCACTTAATCAATATGAAGTCACAAAATTTGTAGGGACACCACACTGCCCACAATAGTCAAAGTTACCTGTTACAGAATAGTCAAGCTTCTTTTTGTCCCTAAATTTTCCACTTCAGAATGGCATTTTGGATTTACCTATAGAAAAGTTGAATGGGCATTAAAGTTTTGCCCAAAAGAAAAATACACCCTTTACCCAAAGATAAATTATGCCTCCATCCTTAGAGCAACATAGAAAACTAGTAGCAGCTTTAAAATAGTAACCTAGTAGTTTGAATGAATTAATAAGTCAGATCTACAATATGGACAGATTTGGAAAATAAAAGAATGTTTTAGAATATTATAGTATGAAATAATTTATGTAAATGTATTTTACATAAGTATATAAATGAAGAGTAAGTATACAGAAACATGAGCAGGGAGGCTCTTCACCAATCTTAAAATACTGGTTGCCTCTGAAGAAGGAGTGGAAAATAAGATTAGAAATGTAATACAGCTGGGGTTTCAACTCAGTAAGATTTTATTTGAAAATGAAAATGAAAACAAATATGGAAAAAATTTAATGTATTATAAATCTAGGTGGTAGGTAAATAAATGAATCA
Organism: Myotis nattereri; assembly: GCF_964212035.1. Classification (NCBI taxonomy): domain Eukaryota; kingdom Metazoa; phylum Chordata; class Mammalia; order Chiroptera; family Vespertilionidae; genus Myotis; species Myotis nattereri. The sequence continues at coordinate 77,160,024 of NC_138077.1, forward strand.
ATATCTTTAGTAGTTCTGGTCCAGGTATCTGCAGAGTACCTTGTAGCTGAGAAACCCTCCCATAAATAACAATCATGAACTCTGGACAAGATATAATAAACAACTATTCAGAGTCACTGTAGAATGACCAGAAGAAGATAGAAACTAGAGTAAAGGATTATACTGTGTCTACTCTCAAATATATAAGGCTTTCCCTCTTAGGATATTCCCCAATCTGCATGGCTCACCTAGAATTCAAACAGAAATCTATAGGCCTATTGGTTTGAGCTGTATGGTCCTTGGATCCCAGTGGAAAATGACCAGAAGGCTAAAAGTTAGCCAAGTTACAATCTGTTTTACTCTATAAGGAAGAAGTGTCTGAAATCTGGAGAATGGGCTTGGTAAATATCCTGGGCTTTCCACAAACTCAACCAAACAAAACTGTAAGTCAACCATCTATCTATAAAACTTAAAATCAAATTTCAGTTTATAATTCAGTAATTTAATTGCTGTTATGTTATTATATACTAGATATAGTAAATTATACTTTACAGAGACTCTGGATTCTGTTACCTTCCTCTGAAGCATGTTAATTTGTTTTTGTGGCAGACAGTTAATTAACCAAATGTGCACATTATCCCAGAACCCAGGCAATCCCACAGTGGTGATGGTGGTGGTGACAGTCATAGACTGAGCAGAAGAAGGGAAACCCCGCTCTCTGAGCAAAATGACCTGATTCTTGATGGTGCCAAAAATGTGCAATGAATCCTATTGCCTTTTTTTTCTCTATTCTATCATTGTTAACTTCAAAGACAAAGGCAGTTGTAGGAAATAGTTGTGTGCAACAGAAGGGGAGGTATAAAGCCCTAGCTTTCCTGCCAGAAAAAGTGGGGAAAGAGAAAGATACTGCAAGCCAGAAAGTGTCAGACATTACAGAGAGAAGAGCTTGAGAAAATGATCCTATAAAGTTGTATGTGAAACCTTAGACTCACTTTGAAGCTGTGGATGCAAATAACATACCAAAGGTTTTGAGAAGTGAACTATGTGGTAGATCACTGATCAGATGTCAGACTGACCACTGGTGATACTCACAGGGGGCAAGTCAGAAAAGCACTACACAGGCTTTGAAAACTAAACTGACAGAGAGCCACAGTTCACAGAAGGTGAGTAGGACCTGAGCCTAACCAGGATGATGGCCTCCTAAAAGAAAATCCTGTATGATTTAAACAAGACCTAAAGTTCTATACTGGGTGTATCGGTTAATAATGCAGATTTTGTAATCAAAGAAAATACGATAATTTCAAGAGAAACATCAAAAGTGCTTTATTCAAAGTAATGTCCATCGCTAGCTACACATTTCCCCCATCTTTCAGGTAATTTGTGGATACCATCCCAATAGAACTTTTCTTGTCTTGAGGCAAACCATTCAGAGACCCAATTTTCCATTTCTTCATACGTTTTGAAGTGCTGCTCAGAAAGCGCGTGTGCCATCAATCGGAAAAAGTGGTAATTGAAGGAGCAAGGTCTGGTGAAAACAGCGGGTGGGTTAATACTTCCCAGGCAAGATCTTTTAACGTGTCTTTAACTGGTTTTGAAGTGAGTGATGGTGCATCATTATGATGCAAAATTACTTTGCTATTTCTTCAGGCACATTCTGGTCGTTTCACAATCAAAGCATGGTTCAAATTGATTCTTTGTTGTCAGTAGCGATCAGTATTAATGGTTCCACCTGGTTTTAGAAGCTCATAATACACCACACCTTCCTGATCCCACCAAATGCAGAGCATTGTCTTCTTTCCAAAGCAACTTGGCCTTGCAGTTGATGTTGATACATTGACCTGGGTCAATCCATGATTTTGTGAATTTGGGATTCTTAAAATAAATCCACTTTTCATTACCAGTCACAGTTGGATGCAAAAAAAGACTTTCTTTCATGCCTTTGAAGCAACATTTTACTGATGACTTTTTGGTTTCCCATTTGTCTTTCATTCAGTAGATGTGGCACCCATTTAACTTCTTTTAAAATCTTTCCCATTGCTTGTAAACAATCAGAAATTATTTGCTGAGCAACATTTTTCCTTCTGCAAGTTGTTTTTGAGTTTGACACGCATCTTCATCCAATAATGCTTGTAATTGCTGGTCTTCAAACTTTTTCAGTTGACCTGGATGTTCTTTGTCTTTCACATCAAAATCATTACTTTTAAAGCGTTTAAACCAGCGTTCACAAGTATCTTGAGATAGAGCATGTTCACCATAAGTCTCCCGAAGTATTCAGCAGCACTTTTCTTCAAAATAATGTAATGAATTAAAACTTCCCACAAATGCTCTTTTTTTTGCCACAAAATTCAACATTTTTAAGTGTAAAAACATCTATGATGTTAACACCTTCAGCAAATTTGACATATGAAGTTTTGAAGCTTGCTGTCAATACAACAAAATTGCATACATATCAAATTGCATATACATCAACAGATGTATAACTCCATCTATTGAAAAAAAAAATCCACATTATTAACTGGTACACCTAATACAGTAGAACCTCTGTTCTCAAACGTAATTTATTCCAGCTGGCTATTCAAGAAGTGATTTATTGAAAACCAATTCATTTTTCCCCATTAGAAATAATGTAAATTGAATTAATCCATTCCAGATCCCCAAAATAATTCCATTTTAACCTTTCTTATATGCAGTACATGTGACATGTACTGTTTAATCTATAAACATTTCTTTCTTAAATTTATTGAACAAATAAGCCTTAAACAAATCTTTTTCAGGACTAATTCCAGGAGTGTCTTTCAAAAGGACAGTATGCACCATCTGCGCTTTTTCACAAACCATTGCCTCTGAAATGCCATCACTGGCTAACTGCTTTTCCTTTATCCAAATCAACATTTTTTTCTACCTCTTCAATTGCCTATAATCATTGTTTCATGAGTACTTTCATACCCTTAGCAACATCAGCACTCTTGATGGCCTCTTTATGTTTTAAAATTATGCTAATCATCCATTTCTCCATCAACAAAAGCACGAAAAAAACCACGAAAAAATTTACAGCACAATTTCCTAAGATGCTAGCAATGCAAGGTTTAGTGGTACACTGACTCATACTCACACATCCTCTTCTGTGTTACCTGAGAGACACTTTTTTGTCATGCTTAGGTATCAGCATGAAAGGATTGTCTGCTCAAGAGCCAAAGTTTTATTCAACATCTAAGACATTTTTCTGTGAACAGCTTGGTTGAGAACCAAATTGTTCTAGATAGGATGCTGAGGCTGGCCAACAGACCCTGAGCAATGGATGAGTGATTACTCTGACACAATATTTGCTGTGAAAGAGAGGGCTAAGGGACTGCCTGGCTAAAGGAACCAGACCACCTCAATCACCTGCCTCATTAGCCTTTTTTGTAGCAGCAGTTTGAGATAAAGTTTATCTTCTAGATACAATCAGTAGGATAAGTATTCTTGGGAGGGCACATGTGTTTGCAGTGTCCTTTAAGCAAAGACACCTAAAATTTAAGCATAAGGATTCCAATAAACACCCGGGGATCTGCATGTGCACAGACTTGTTTGGAAAGGTCAAGGAATAATTAAGGGTGCTGCCTTCAGCACTCCCCTAAGTTGGAATTCCAATAAATAGGGTGGTCTGCCTATAACACACTTTCCTTTTCTCAGGATGTTCTCCTTACAATCATTCCAACCAAGTCTCCTGTGTTCCCCAATGAAAGGAGATGTTCGAGAACCAACAAAGAATATTCAAAATATCCAAGATACATTGCAAAATTATTTGATATACAAAATGCTAGGAAAGTCTCAACATCTTGCAAAGGAAAAGGAAATTGGCTGATGCTAACTCTAAGATGACATAGATGTTGAAATTATCAGATAACACCTACAAATAGCTATTGTAACTATGCTTCAAGGAGTAAAGGTAAGTACCCGGGAAGTCAATAGAAAAATGAAAGATCTTAGCATATAAATAAAATATGAAAAAAACAATAAGTGGATGTTTTAGAACTGAAAAATACAATAGCTAAGTAAAAAAAATTTACTGTATGAGCCCAATAGCAATTGCAGGTGATAGAGGAAAGTCTTAGTGCAAGATTGATCAATAGAAATTACTTAATCTGAATAAAAACAAAAACAAAAATATTTTTTAAAAAATAAACAGATCCTCAAAGGCCTCTGGTACAACATCAAAAGATTTACATTCATTCATTTAGTAATCAATAGCATTAGTGGATTTTTAAAATTGGCTAAGATAATAGAAGCCCAGACAATACTATTAACTAACTTTATCTAATTAACATTTATAGAATTCCACCAAATGACAATATACATTCAGTTCAAGTGCAGATAAAACATACTCCAAGATAAACCATATCCTGGATCAAAACAAACTTAATAATATTTTTAATGAAACCAAACAAAATATGTTCTCTGATCATGATAGGATTAAACTAAAACTCAATAATAGGAAGATAACTGAGAAATCTCCAAATACCTGGTAACTAAACAACACAATTCTAAATAATCAAAGAGGGAGTTGTGAGGAAACTTGAAAAATATTTTGAACTAAATGAAATAAAATATATTAAAATTTGTGGGATGTGGCCAAAGAAGTATTTGGGGGGATATTTATACCATTCAAAACTTATAGCTTGTCTTATTGATAATGGCCACTCTAATAGATGTGAGGTGGTATCTCATTGTAGTTTTGATTTGCATTTCCCTAATTGCTAGTGAAGTTGAACATCTTTTCCTATATCTATTGGCTATTCATATGTCTTCTTGGAGGAGTGTATTTTCAAGTCCTCTGCCCACTTTTTGATTGGGTTGTTTGTTTGTTTGGTAATGAGTTTTATTAGTTCTTTTTACATTTTGGAAATTAAACCTTTGTCAATGCTACTATTTGCAAATATTATCTCCCATCTGGTTGCTGCCTCTTTGTTTTGTTGTCAGTTTTTTTTGCTGTACAGAGCTTTTTAGTTTGATATAGTCCCATTCATTTATTTTTGGTTTTACTTCCCTTGCCTTTGGGGTCAAGATCATGAAATGTTATCTACGACCAAGGTCCATAAGTTTGGTAACTGTATTTTTTCTAGGTAACTTATTGTTTAGGTCTTATATGTAGGTCTTTGATCCATTTTGGTTTTTTTTGTGTGTGTGTGTTTTTATTTGTTTGTTTGTTTTTAAATGTATTTTATTGATTTTTCACAGAGAGGAAGGGAGAGGGATAGAGAGTTAGAAACATCAATGAGAGAGAAACATCGATTAGCTGCCTCCTGCACACCCCCTACTGGGGATGTGCTCGCAACCAAGGTACATGCCCTTGACCAGAATCGAAACCTGGGACCCTTCAGTCCGCAGGCTGACGCTTTATTCACTGAGCCAAACTGGTTAGGGCCTTTGATCCATTTTGAATTAATTTTTGTACATGGGGACAAACTGTAATCCAGTTTACCTGTTTGCATATGTAGCTTTCCAGTTTTCCCAGCACCGTTTATTGAAGAGACTATCTTTACTCCATTGTGTGTTTTTTGCTCATTTGTTGAAAATTATCTGTTCATATACATGTGGTTTTATAGCTGGGCTCTCATTCTGTTCCATTAATTTGCATGAATGTTGCTCTGCTAATTCCATGTTGTTTTGTTTATCATAGGCCATTATCAATAAGACAAGCAATAACAAGTGTTGGAGAGATTGTGGGAAAATGGAGCCCTCATTCACTGCTGGTGGGAATGTAGACAGGAAAGCAGTCTGGCAATTCCACAAAAAATTAAGAATAGAGCTACTATATGACCCAGCAATCCCTCTCCTGGGTATATACCTGAAAACTTAAAATCATGTATTAAAGATATATATACTCCTATATTCACTGCAGCATTATTCATGGTGGCCATTGACATGGAAACAACCAATGTGTCCCACAATAGAGGACTGGATAAAGAAGATGTGGTACATATACACAATGAAATACTACTCATCCATAAGAAAAAAATGAAATACTGCCATTTGCAACAACATAGATGAACCTTGAGAATATTATGCTATGTGAAAAAAGTGAGTCAGAAAAAACTAAGGACCGTATGATTTCGCTCATATGTGGGATATATAACTGAAACTCGTGAACACAAACAGCAGTGTGGTAGTTGCCAGAAGAAAGACAGTAGGGAAAAGGGGGTCCTAATATATGGTGACAGGAAAAGTTTTGACTTTGGGTGATGGGTGCACAGCATAATATACAGATCTTGTGGCACAGAAACCCATATGTTCATGTTGACCAATTTCACCCCAATAGATTTAATTTAAAAAACATATTTAAAATAGTATATTTCTCAAATCAACAATTTAAAAATGTAGCTTAAATTAAAAAGAGATCAAAATATATCCAAAGGAAGAAAATAACAAAGATAAGAGCTGAAACCAATAAAATTGAAAACAAAAATAATATAGAAAATCAAGAAAACCAAAACTGTTTTTTAAAAAAGCAATGATAAAAGTAATAAACCTCTGACCAGACTGACAAAAATAGAGAACACACAAATTAACATTATCAGGGGCAAAATAAAGAATATCACCACAGCCCTGACTGGTTTGGCTCAGTGCTAGAGTGTCAGCCTGTGGGTTCAAGGTTGCAGGTTCGATACCGGTCAGGAGCATGTACCTTGGTTGCGGGCACATACCCAGTGGGGAGGGTGCAGGAGGTAGCTGATCGATGTTTTTCTCTTATCGATGTTTCTAACTCTCAATCCCTCTTCCGTTCTCTCTGTAAAAAATCAATAAAATATATTTAGAAAAAAAAAAAAGGGGGGGGGGAAGAATATCACCACAGACTCTGCAGACACCAAAAGGATAATAAGAAAATACTACAAACAACTCTACACACACATTTTACAACTTAGATTAAATGGACCAATTTTTCCAAACACAAAAACTACCACTCACCTAATATGAAATAAATAATTTAGTGATTTTTATATCTTTTACATTTAATCCACAGTTTATAAACCTTCCTAAAATGAAAATTCCAGGTTCAGATAATTTTACTGGTAAATTTTACAAAAGATTTAAAGAAGATATAACATTAATTCTACACGTATTTCCCAGAAAACAGATGAGGAAGTAACACTTTTCAATTTATTCTGCAAGGACAGCCTTACCCTGATACCAAAGCTAGTAAAAGATAGTAGAGGCCAATACACTTAAAAAACATAAATACAAAAATCCTTAGCAAATTAAATCTAGCAACATAGAAAAAGAATAGTATAACACTACCAAGTGAGGTTCATGCCAACATGTAAATCAATCAATGCAATCTATGATACTAACAGGCTAAAAAAGAAAAAACACATTATTATATTAATTGATGTTGAAAAAGCCTTTGGCAAAATTCAAATGTTTTTCATCATAAAAACTCCCATCAAATTTGAAATAGAAAGGGAACTTCCTTAAGCTGATGCATCTACAGAAATCCTACATCATAATCAATGGCAAAAGGCTGAATACTTTTTCTCTAAGATCAGGTACAAGGCAAAGATTTCCACTCTTACCACTCCTATCCAGTACTACTGTATTATGTTCTAGCCAATGAGATAGACAGGAAAAAGAAATAAAGATATATAGATTAGAAACTGAGAAATAAAACTGTGCCTATTTGCAAATAATATGATTGTCTACATAGAACATTTGAAGGAATTTGAAAAGGGCAGCAGATTCCTAGAACTTAGAAGTAAGTTTAGCATAATCTCAGGATTCAAAGTCAATATTCAAATATTAATAGTATTTTATATGGTAATAATGGACATTTGGATGTTGAAATTTTTTTAATACCATATATAACAGCTCCAAAAGAGAAATGACTAGGTATAAATCTTTTCAAATATGTGCAGATTCTGTATACAGAAAACTAATAAAAAAAGGAACTATTGAGTAAATGAAGATATATGACAAATACTACTCAGCTATAAAAAAAAGAACAAAGTGATGATGCATGCAACAACATGAATTAATTTTTAAAACTAAAGTATGTTGAAAGAAAGAAGTCAGACATAAAGGAGCATATTATTTCACTTATCAGATGCAAAATTAATCTATTTCTCAGCACAGTGGTTGTCTATGGAGCATGGTGATTCAAAGGGGGTAGAGGAGACTATAGGTGTGACGGAAATGTTCTATATCTTGATTGGTGTGGTAGTTGTGTAAATGTAGTCATTCATCAAAACTCATTCAATTTTAGGATTTATGAATTTCACTGTAAATAAATTTTATCTTAAAGATGATTTAGTAATCTGTTTCTGCTTCTGGCCATTTAAACTTCAGAATCTTAGAATCCAGACTCTAAGCTCCCTGTCACAGTACACTTAAATCTTCTGCATAATTTGTTATGAAACATCCCAAGATGATAGTCTCATTCCTTAATAACCATTTCTACATGTCATCCCTAAGAAATTTCATATTATAAAAACAATTTTCTAGGCCATTCTTTTCATTTAGAGAATATGTTTAATTATTTGTGTAATTAAGCCCTTTTTTAAAGGGGAGACTCTATGATTAACCTGAGTCCTTCTAACTTTATAAATTTTATAAAGTAGCTCTTCAATAAAATTTCAGACAAGTCTGGTAGGGAATTGTCCATGAAAGAAGCCAGAAGTAGAAAAAATAGAACTGATATTTGGAGAATGAACTCCTGACTTAGGGTCTGAAAATGGATGGAATTCCTCAAGAACTCCAAGAAGCTCCTGGTGAACCTGTGGGGACAAGAAGGATGGCACAGCTGAAAAGGATGAGTCAAATTTAATAAGGACATAAACCTTCCATGTTATGACATTATATTGGTAGTGAGAGAAAAAATTTCAGCAAAATGCTGGATTCTATGTTTCTCTTTTATGTAGTATGATCACTTTCAACCATATCTTCATCCCTTTCAAAATATTTTCTGAAGTTGGCTGTCTACGGCCACAGGTCGACTTCTCTGACCCCTTTCCTGATGACTTACCAGGTTATTTGATCTCCTCCCCTATGTAAGTGGCACAATGCAGGATCTTCGCCTCCACTAACCTCAAGGCAATTTTCAGAAAGAGGCCTAGATCATAACTTATACGGAAATGAAATCTTTAATTCTGATTCACATGCTTTATGATGACAGGAATATGGAAAATGAGCAAATGGATAAGTTTCACGTTCAGTTTGATATAGTATGGAATAGGAACTCGAGTCACAGGATGGCAAGATGATTCATGATCCAAATTAATTAATTGGAGGAAATAGCATTTCAGAGTCATGAGTGACCACAAGAATGTGAGAACTCCAGAAACATGCAGAAATCTTGGGGCAGGAGATTTTCATGTGGCATGAAATGGGAAGTTCACAGAATTCGCTCTAGGGTAAACATCTGGCATGGGCATGACATGATTTAGGATAGCCACAATAATTAGGCTGACACAGGCATCAAGCTAGGATGAACTAAGGACTGTACATCTTCTTTGCCCCTGACTGATATAAGAGCAACACCACCAATCAGGTGTCTCCTTGCCCATTGCCAGGGGGTGAAAGAGATTATTTTCATTCTTATCTATGCTTCATGGCCCCCAACATCCTCCAAGTGATTTAGGCAAAATTTCTGGTGCCAGTTAATTAATACTTTCTGAATAGCTCAGTCTTGATTAAAAAAAAAGAACAACAAAAAATACTTTTATTATGCATCTCAGTAATACCAGGAAGAAAGATTCTATTTCTATGCCAATATGTCCAACTAGCATTCAAAGAGAAGTCGTTGGGCTTGTTTGATTGATTGTTCCAAGAGGTGGCAGTACTTCTGAAGACCATGAGAAGAATGTCCTCTACTCCACCTTAGTTGAGCTTCAGTGAATGTGGCTCTGGCGCTTATAAGTACCTTGACCTAGGCATTGGCAGTGAACAAAAACAATAATTATTCAAAACAAAAAAACTACATCAACACTTACAATTATATATTAGGAAAAGTAATTGCAGCTTTTCTGCATTTGGCTGCATTCATATGAGTAAAATAAGATCATGAAGGATAGGGCGAATCCAATCAATCTATTAACCTCACAAGATTTCTTGGTGCTAGTTAATTTTCAATTATAAAATAATTCATAACTTGTAAACTACACATTGCCTGGAAAAACACAGTGATATCATACGAAGTGTGGATTAAGTAAAATGTATCTTTGGTTTCCCCACATGCTGCCTTTCTGTGATTTTTTCCCCCCACTTCCCATATCCTTCATCTAGATATATACTATTGGATACGGGGCCACTAGCCATGTGTAGTTATTTAAGTTCCAAATTTAAATAAAGTAATATTTAAAATCCAGTTCCTCAGTCACACCAGACACATTTCAAGAGCTCTCTAGCATGTACTTAACAACTACTGTATTGAACAGTACAGATATACATTTTCATCACTGCAGAGAGTTCTAAAGCACAGTGCTGGTCTAAACTCTAGAGGTTTTGCTATCCCCTCTCTGGCAGGGTCCTTTCTACCCAGGCCATGCCTTCCCAAGCATTTCCCCATATTTTTCTTCCTTATACTCCTTTTGCTCTCATATTTTCCCTGAGCCTTCTCATGGTTCCCCATAGAAAGCACTATTTTGTAATTCCTTTCTAGAGCTCCGTCCTCTCAGCTTAACTTGGTAAACTAATCTGTGCTCAGGCAACCTGAGATGCACAGAATTAGTGTGTTCTTTCTCCATAGTAACACATTTGTAGAGCAGAAAGCTTCTGAAAATATCATGTATTTACACAAAGGGGTGACTCTAAAAGTGACGGTGTTAAGCACCATGGTAGCCTGGAAACGTTGGGGAACAAACCTCAGAGCTCAAGAGCCTTTAGAGTGCCTTTCAAAACACATTACCTGCTGGCCTGTTCACGCACCCTGGCCTCACGTCACTCTGTTGTTTTGTCTGCTAGGAGTACTGGGCTATCTGATACTGCATGTTACCGCTAAGGAGGTAGTGTTATGCTTCTGACAAGGCATAGGAATAGTAGGTCAAAAGAAGTGTTTGTTTTGCTTGTCACTATGAAAATTGTTAGAGTTCAGGGTGGGGTGTTGGTATTATAATCCATTTACTCTTTGTCCATTCTGGGCTCCCAGCCAAAACACCGCACAAACAACAATTAATGGCAAAATAAGAGATAAGGCTGTTAGTAATAGTTGGCAATGTTTCCTTCTCCCCCAACGTAGGCTCTGATAAAAGGTGAACTAGCAAATACAGCTTAGGCCAGGAGACATGAGACAAGAAAAAAGGAGACTTTTCACCCTCTAAGAGATGCTCAGGTGTGCAAACTCACTCTTCTTTGCACTGCAGGTCTAAGCACTGAGTCAGAGGGAGGGGATGGGCAGCTGTGCCCCAGCCGAACAGTTCTTCCTTGTCTGCTATTACAAGCAACAGGAAGTCAACAGAAATCCCCAACTCCTAAGAGGGCCTCTGCTCTCTTAACGTGTTTAAGAAAAAGGTAAAAGAGAAAAAGGGGACAGCCAGACCTGCCTCAGAAGAAAGTCATGTGCCACACACCATATTCCACACTCTGGATTCTGCTGACTGCTTCCTCAGGAGGTTATTTAACTTGATCTATATACAGAAATTTTTATATTTCTGACCTAAAGTGGATCTTCTCAAGAAAAATAATAAAATCAATGGCATCCCTCCCGTGTCTTGTTTGTTTGTTTGTTTTTGGATTTTAGGATTTGTTTTTAATTGTTCATCAAATTATTCAATATGCATGGCTTTAATTGTGAAATAGTGCTAAAAAATTATAACAAAAATAACAGTACTCAGGTTGCACCCTATCCTGCCCCAGAGTCTGCCACTTTTATCTCTTTTTAGCTATTTATTTTGGTAGATACCTGAATATGTCTAAATACCATTTTATTCTACTATCATTTTAAAACACTTCATTAATGGAAAATGTCAAACATGCAAGTTTGTTAGAGAGTAGTATGATGAACCCACCCATGTATCCATTATTTAGTTTCAGTTATTATCAACACATAGCCAATCTTATTTCATCTGTACATCTATTTATTCACTCACCCTTGACTGCATTTTTAAAGCAACACCATATATATCCCAATCCTATATAATAAAAGCCTAATATGCAAATCGACCAAATGATGGACCAAATGGCAGAACTACTGGTGGAACAACCAGTCGCTATGATGCACACTGACCACCAAGAGGCAGGCACTCAATGCAGGAACTGCCCCCAGCCCACAGGCCCCAGGGCAGCCAAGGCAGGTGCCAGCGGGAGCCCCCCCCAATCACCCCACCAGTCGCCCCACAGATAGGCCCTGATTGCCAGCCAGGCCTAGAGACCATACCCATGCATGAATTTCATGCATCAGGCCTCTAGTATATTTACAGGCAATCCTCGAGTTACGTCAGACTCAACATCGTTTTGTGGTTACATCGCCATCTCCCATTTACAGTATTTATAAAAGAAAAGGTTCCGTCATTTTGACGTATGTACATATGTGCTTTATGTTTTTGATTATTTATTAACCACAAGTAAAGGTCAGGGATTGTTATCTTTCTTTTAAATTTTTTTTACTGCTTCACTTCATTACTGCTATGTATGTGCTCCATTGTGAATGATGTAGGTGCTTATGTAGGTGGGTTCCAACTTATGGTGAAAATCGCATTACGTCTCACCATAGGACCTACTGTATATTCAATGTACATCACTAAAAAAAAAGATCTCCTTAAAAAATATAACCGTAATCACAACACCATTATCACATCACACATCCAATTTAGCAATTATTAAAATACTAGAGGCCCAGTGCATGAAATTTGTGCACTCCAGGGGGCAGGGAAGGGGTCCCTCAACCCAACCTGCACCCTCTCGCAGTCCAGGAGCCCTCATGGGATGTCCAACTGACAGCTTAGGCCTAAGCCAGCAGTCAGACATCCTTAGCGCTGCCACAGAGGCTCCCACCACCACCGCTGCTCTCACCAGCCATGAGCCTGGCTTCTGGCTGAGTGGCGCTTCCCCTATGAGAGTGCACTGACCACCAGTGGGCAGCTCCTGTGTTGAGCATCTGCCCTTTAGTGGTCAGTGCGCATCATAGCAACCGGTCGTTCTGCTGTTTGGTCGATTTGCATATTAGCCTTTTATTATATAGGATCACCAAATATCCAGTTATTGATGATATTTTTCCAATTGTCTTATAAATCTTCTTTATAGTTTTTTATATAAATCAGAATAAAAAAGCAAAATTTTTGTTTCAGGGGAGTGTTTGCTTTGTTTTGTTTGTTTTTGTTTTACTGTGATATTTAAGTCTCACTTCTTTTAATCTATGGTAGTGGTTCTCAATTCTAGGCAATTTTTTCTGGAGAGATTGTTGATGGGCATGACTTGGGGACCAGGATGCAGAGTTCCAATGACATGTAGTAAGTAGAGACATGTTTGCTGCTAAAAAATTCTACAGTGCATACGACCACCCCAACAGCAAAGAATTATCTGGCCAAAATATCAATAGTGACAAGTTTGAAAACCCTGATCCATACAATACAGGATTCCATTCTCCCCAGTCCCTTATTATCTTGAAGAAACCAAGTCATTTAACCCCTAGATCTTTCCATATTATGGACTTTAAAGACTGCATCCCTAGTTTTATCTTACAACATGTCCCTCATTCCCTATACTTTCTATAAATAAGAAGTAAAGAACATATTGAAATAGTAAAGCCTATGTGAAAAGGAGAATCAGGCATTTTGGTCATACACTATCAGACATGAAAAGGACCTAAGCCATCTTTATTTGTTTATTTTGTAGCCTCACTTGTTTTTGCATAATGAAGACACTGAGACCAAGGAATCTGACTAGACTAATTTGAGGAATAGCTCCATTATTTGAGAGACAGAGGCTTAATCTGATTAAGGTTTGATTTTTTTTGGGTAGGGGGCACAGAATACTTTATCTGTGGTGATGTGAACTTGCTTTAGAAGGCATGTAATATCTGATTGTCTCTTGCCATTCTTTCATTATTTCATTAGGACTTCACATTATTTCATTAGGACTTCTTGCCAAAGTTTTAAATGATTCATTTCTTCCCATTGAAACATTCTTTAGTGAAAATGCCTTTACTTTGTTGTAAAATAAACATAATAAATGTTCACTATTAAAAATTCAAATACAATATTCAGTTTTGTGAACTGTGGATTATGACATCAGCCCCCAAAATAACCACTGTAAAACTTTGGCTTATATTTTTAAACTTTTTGTTTTTTCCATTAAAATGTAAATGTAAGTAAAGGTAAATAAGTTTAAAAAAAATGTCAGTGTGCTCTTTCTCGCTCCTTTTTCCCCTCTAATTATAATGTCTTTTTATCTGTTTTTAAGATTTTTTCTGTCTTTTTAAAAGACTTATGAGTATTTATTTTACAATTCTTGAAGTTGACTTATTACACGTTAAACATTTAATTAAACTTTAATCATAATTTTATAGTTTTCTTTTTGTGTTTTTCCCCATAAAACCCTTTAGTCAGATCTCCAATTTGTTTTTATTTTTGCTTACAGTTTACATTCAATATTCTGTATTGGTTTCAGGTGTACAGCATGGTGGTCAGACAATCATACATTTTACAAAGTGTTCCTTATGATGTTTCTAGTACCCACTTGGCACCATACATAGTTACACAACATTACTTTGTTCCCTATGCTGTACTTTACATCCCCAGGACTATTTTGTACATAATTGCCTACTTGTTCTTTTTAATCCCTATGAGGCCTTTAAAAAAATAGTTCTTCATTGATTTTTCTATTTTTTTATTATTCTTTGCCATTGAGGTAGATTAATAATGGCCACATATTCTTTGATGTCCTCCCATCCAGAGTGGGCTCCATGCTCCCTTCTCTTAAACATGGGTGGGCTCTGTCATTGTTTGGACCATTAGAATGTGGTAGAAATGAAGCTGTGCCGGTATCTGGCTCGATCCTTTAAAAACTGGCAGCTTCCACTCTCTGTCTCTTGGAACACTTGCTCTTGAGATCCAACCATCATGTCATGAGAAAGCCAAGCAGCCTCATGGAAAGGTTCATGTGGAGAAAAACTGAGACCCTCCGCAGATAGTCTTGGCTAAACTCCAACTGCCAAACAGCCATGTCTTTGCAGTAAATCAACCAGCCCTACTTAAGCCACTCCAGTTGATGCCACCTAGAGAAGACAAACTACTCTTGCTAAGCCCTACCCAGATTACAGATTTATGAACAAAGGTTTTTATTTAAAGCCACTATATTTTGAAGCCTTTTTTAAGGCGACAATAAAAACCAAAATAGCCATAAAGGTTTTTGTTTCTGAATTGGAACCAGATCTATCATTTTTTTCTTATAATTTATAATATTATACAATGTAGAGATAATCATTTCCCACCCCCAAATTATAAATTTTAATTACTTTAACTCTTTTGTAATTTACTTTTTAATTTTATATTTTTACTATTTAAATCTCTTAGTCCATGTAAAATTATTTTGTAATTGATGTGAAATAGGATCTAGCTTTATTTTTTCCAAATGATCACTCAATTGCTCCAACACAAACCATTAAACAATTTATAATTTTCCCAGTAATGTAATTATTTCATTGAAGAAATGCTAAATCTCCATATACTAAATCTGTACCTATGCCTATGCCTTTTTCGTAGAGTCTATTTTCATCCATTCACATATCTGGACCTACACTATGCCACTTCAATTACTATAGCTTTAGAGCAGCACTGTCCAATGTCCAGTAGGACTTTCTGAGATGATGGAAACATCCTATCTCTGCACTGTCCAGTATGGTAGCCACAGGTCAGTGAGGAATATAATTTTTATTTTATTCTATTTTAATTAAAATTTTCATAGCCATATGTGGTCAGTGGTTACCATATTAATGCAGCTTTAGGGTGTGTTTACTAGTGTAACTGAAAGTGCAAACCATTCTTTATTATTCATCTTTCTAAGTTTTTTTTCAATTTATTTCCAATATTCTTCGTAAAAAGTTATCTTCAATTTGTCAGTGAAGATTATGATAGGCCATATTATTCAATATATAGATTATTTTTGGAGAGAGTTAATATCTTTATCATTTTCCTTTCACAAATATTGTATGTGCTTTTACTTATTACTATGTCACTTTATATTCTTCTTAAAGTTTTATAATGATCTTCATGTAGATAAGTTTTGCACAGTGCTTGTTAAGTATATTCCTAGGCACTTTCTAATTTCCTTTCGCTATTGTAAATCCTGTATCTCCTTTTACCAATTATATATAACTGAGTAACAAACCACGCAACATTTAGTGGTTTAAACAACATTTATTTCTTTAAAATTCTATTGGTGGGAAATTTAAGCTAAGGTCAATTGTGGGGAGCGGGTATGCTTTCTGGTCTCATCTGAGTCATTTAAGTAGCTGTGGTCATCTTTTGGTTTACTGGAACTGGATTGGCCAACGCGGCCTCATTCACAGGGCCAGTGGCTGGTGTTGGCTGCCGACTGGTGAGTTAGTTTAGTGCGAGCCAGCTGCTTTAGCTCATCTCTGCTCCAGGAGACCTTTTTATCCTCTACTAGAGCCTGGGCTTCTTCGCATTAAGGAGTATTGTTCAAAAACAGCCAAAGGGAAAGCTCAGGACCTCTAGAGACCGAGGCTCAAAGTTGCATGACCTTGGCTTTCTCACAACCTGTTAGTCAAAGCAAGTTAAAAGTGAGCGCAGATTTATGGGAGTGGGGGAAAAAGTCCGCTGCTCAGTGGGAGGGCCCGAAAAGAATATTTTTAATATACCATATTACAGTTATAATTTGCTACTCCTAATATAAGTGTATATTTTATTGTACATATTAATCTTGAAATGTGCCAAAGAACTGAATTTCAATATTTTTAATGTATAGTCTCTTGGATTTTTTCTATGAATAAAATTATGTCTCTTGAAAATAATGATAGCTTTTTTCTTACTGTCTAGAATTCATATTGCTTGTTTTACTAATATTTTCATGCTTATTGGATTGGCTAGAATCTATAAAACTAAAAATTTTCACATAGTGAAAATATTTTCATCTTAATTCAGACATTTTTAGGACTATCTTTGTCTTAAACAACTAATATTATTTTTAATAGTGATTTCTGGCATGTTTCATTTTTTCTCTCAATCTAGGGAATAAAATTCAACTAATCAAAACTCTCGGTTCATGACACATTTCTCATTATTGGTCCATGAAACTCCTTGCTGTTTATTTTGTTAAATCTGTTTCTTTTGTTTTCATTTTACCAAGAGTTTAAAGTGATATTGAACTAAATCAAATTATTCTTATACATTTATTATGTTTTTCTCTTATAACATATTATTAGATTTCTTTTTATTAATCCATGCCCCGGATTAAATCCTACTCATTCTTTGTTTATTATTTGCAAAATATTATTATAATTTATTTGCATATATTGTGTTTAGTTTTCTTTTTTTATTCATAATTTAGCATGGAATAGGTGGTCATTTTTTTGCCTCTATTGGGCTTTGTAATCAGAATAACTTACTCCTTATTTTATTAAGGAAGAAATGGAGCCATAGAGAAATTGCATTTTGACAATTAGTTGAATAACTACTTATGCCTCTAGTGCAGTGGTCGGCAAACTCATTAGTCAACAGAGCCAAATATCAACAGTACAATGATTGAAATTTCTTTTGAGAGCCAAATTTTTTAAACTTAAACTATATAGGTAGGTACATTGTTATTAACTTAATTAGGGTACTCCTAAGCTGGCCTTTGCTAAAAACATCCTCAATTTGATTGAGGTACGTTCGCCGAGGTCGACCCCTTCCAACTCTCCCATCCACACTCGTCTTGTATACTTGTTTCGCCCAAGCCGAAAACCGACTTCTGCGCATGGGCCATGAAGTTTCAATCACACTGTACGTGCATGCCCACATGTGGTATTTTGTGGAAGAGCCACACTCAAGGGGTCAAAGAGCCGTGGTTTGCCGACCATTGCTCTAGTATTGAATCTTCTTCTTTGAGAATCTTTTAAAAGAATAAAGGTAACATTTAAATTGAATGGTGTAATTTCCCCTAAGAACAGGAACAAGACAGGGATGCCCCCTCTCACCACTCCTGTTCAACATAGTACTGGAAGTGTTAGCCATTGCAATTCGGCAAGAAGAAGAAATAAAAGGCATCCAAATTGGAAAAGAGGAAGTAAAACTGTCCTTATTTGCAGACGACATGATATTATACATACAAAACCCTAGAGACTCCATCAAAAAGCTACTAGACTTAATACATGAATTTGGCAATGTAGCAGGATACAAAATTAACCCCAAGAAATCTGAGGCATTTCTATACACCAATAGTGAACTTTCAGAAAGAGAGACTATAAAAACAATCCCGTTTACCATCGCACCAAAAAAATTAAGCTACCTAGAAATAAACTTAACTAAAGAGGTAAAAGACCTCTACTCAGAAAACTACAGGACGTTGAAAAAAGATATAGAGGAAGACATAAACAGATGGAAGAACATACCGTGTTCATGGATTGGTAGAATCAACATCATTAAAATGTCCATACTACCCAAAGCAATCTATAAATTCAACGCACTTCCCATTAAAATACCAACGGCATACTTCAGAGATCTAGAACGAACTCTCCAAAAATTCATCTGGAATAAAAAAAGACCCCGAATAGCTGCAGCAATCCTGAAAAAGAACAAAGTAGGTGGGATCTCAATACCAGATATCAAGTTGTATTACAAAGCCACTGTTCTCAAAACTGCCTGGTACTGGCACAAGAATAGGCATATAGATCAATGGAATAGAATAGAGAGCCCAGAAATCGGCCCGAACCAATATGCTCAATTAATATTTGACAAAGGAGGCAAGAACATACAATGGAGCCAAGATAGTCTCTTCAATAAATGGTGTTGGGAAAATTGGACAGATATATGCAAGAAAATGAAATTAGACCACCAACTTACACCATACACAAAAATAAACTCAAAATGGATAAAGGACTTAAATGTACGACAGGAAACCATAAAAATTCTAGAAGAATCCAAAGGCAACAAAATCTCAGACATATGCCGAAGCAATTTCTTCACTGATACAGCTCCTAGGGCACTTGAAACTAAAGAGAAAATGAACAAATGGGACTACATCAAAATAAAAAGCTTCTGCACAGCAAAAGAAACCATCAACAAAACAACGAGGAAACCCACTGTGTGGGAAAACATATTTGCCAATGTCATATCTGATAAGGGCTTAATCTCCAAAATTTATAGGGAACTCATACAACTTAACAAAAGGAAGATAAACAATCCAATCAAAAAATGGGCAAAGGACCTAAATAGACACCTTTCAAAAGAGGACATTCAGAAAGCCAAGAGACATATGAAAACATGCTCAAAGTCACTAATCATCTGAGAGATGCAAATCAAAACAACAATGAGGTACCATCTCACACCTGTCAGACTGGCTATCATCAACAAATCAACAAACGACAAGTGCTGGAGAGGATGTGGAGAAAAAGGAACACTTGTGCACTGCTGGTGGGAATGCAGACTGGTGCAGCCACTATGGAAGACTGTATGGAGTTTCCTTAAAAAACTGAAAATGGAACTCCCATTTGACCCTGTGATCCCACTTCTAGGAATATATCCCAGGAAACCAGAAACACCAATCAGAAAGGATATATGCACCCCTATGTTCATAGCAGCACAATTCACCATAGCTAAGATCTGGAAACAACCTAAGTGCCCATCAGTAGATGAATGGATTAGAAAACTGTGGTACATCTACACTATGGAATACTATGCTGCTCTAAAAAGGAAGGAACTCTTACCATTTGCAACATCATGGATGGAACTGGAGAGCATTATGCTAAGTGAAATAAGCCAGTCAATGAAGGAAAAATACCACATATTCTCACTCATTCATGGATAATAGAGACCATTATAAACTTTTGAACAATAATAGATACAGAGGCAGAGCTGCCTCAAACAGATTGTCAAACTGCAGCGGGAAGGCCGGGGAGGGTTGGGGGGCAGGAGGTAGGGGGGTAAGAGATCAACTAAAGGACTTGTATGCATGCATATAAGCATAACCTATGGACATAAGACACTGGGGGATAGGGGAGGCTAGGGGACTGTCTAGGGCGGGGGGATAAAATGGACACATATGTAATACCCTTTGTAATACTTTAAGCAATAAATTAAAAAAAAATTGAATTGTGTAGGTGCACTCTAGCCTTCAAGTTAAGATTAACCTTCAAATTACATCTGATTGCTCAAGGAAGTTTGTTCCAATAATGAGCTATACCTAGATCAGTTTCAATCAAGTTATCATTAGTGAGATAGAGACTGTGAATAAAGTGATTCAGCAACCAAAACAACCACATAGGATAATTAACCAGAAGTACTATACTATATATTTTTATCATCATTCTATAAACTTAGGTTCATTAAATTAACAATTTTCCTTAAAGAAAAGAATTATTTTTCTTTCAACTCAGAACCCAGTTCTAGTCACTGAATTTCCAAGATAATTGTTTAAGAGTTTTTTGAGCCCTAATTTCTTTCTGCCGACAACAACAACAAAATCCTTAGACTATGAACCACCTTTGCATTTAGTAACAAGAATGCACTGCACAGAATGAAACTCTATGGATCATCTTCCTCATATTATCTTCAAAATATCCCCCACTCCAAAACACCATCTATATACATTTTGTGTTTCTATGTCATTGTCTCATACTAATAAGAGCAGTTCTCCTAAAGTATCAGCATTCTGTCTGTTCCTAATGGATGGAGTTTACATTGGCATTGTGAATTATTTGAAAGTTTATGAGATTTTGTCTGTGTTCAATGGTTATGCTTATATGCATGCATACAATTCCTTTGGTTGATCTCTCAGACACCATGAGGGTGAGGGCATGAGTGGGGATGAGGAGGCAAGGGGGGGAATAAGGACACATATGTAATACTTTAATCAATAAAGAAAATAAAAAAATAATAATGAACAGGAAAGGTATAATTTTCAAAAAAGAAAGTTTATGGGATTTTAATTCTGTAGACTAAATTCTAGTAGTCTCTCTTCTTTCACTAATTAATTAAGGCAAGTCGTGTTTAACATCTTCCAATTGTAATAATAATATCTACCTACCTATATGACAAGTTTTCACAAGAAACAGATGAGATAAATTATATGAATATTCTTTGCACTATGTAAAGAAAAATCAAGATATTATTTCAGCAAGCAATGATTCAAAATAACAATGGCTGACATTATTTAATGCTTTCTAATGTAAGAAGTTCTGTGCTAAGAACTTTATATGCACTATTTCATTTAAGACTTTCAATCAATAATGAGACAGACACTCTTATTAGGTGAAAAATTCTAGGATTAAAAACACTCACAATTTTCTCAAAACACGAGTTATGAAATGTTGCCAAAGTTTAAAACTAGGTCTGTCTTGTTTCAAAACTAAACTCTAAACTTTGCTCTTTGAGAAGAAAGAATCTTAAGAATTATGCCACTTGGGCCCTGGCCAGAGTTGCAAGTTGTGTCAGCCTAAGGGTGGGAGGTTTGATTCCCATTTAAGTGCATCTCTCTCTCTCTCTCTCTCTCTCTCTCTCTCTCTCTCTCTCTCTCTCTCCCTTTCCCTCTCCCTCTTCCTCCTCCCTCCCCCCTGCTCCTACCCTTCCACTCTCTCTGAAAAGTAATGGAAAAAACATTCTCAGGTAAGGATCAACAACAACAACAAAATTTATGCCACTTAGTCTGGTTTAAATATGAAATTAATGACCAATAATTTAATTCTTGAGTTATCAGAGTCAGGATACATAAATTAGAATTCCATCATCCTTCCATTCCCTTCTTTGGTGACCTTCTACAGTATTCTGGATATATGTTGTTTGTCCCTACAGAGCTATTCTTATCTGGCCTTGTGACCAGGAACACTGCACTCCCTGACTCTAGTTGGGCTCAGCCAATATATATACTTGTTTTTGATCTATGTCGAGGAAAAAAATAAAGAAAGCATGCATAAATTCATAGGCTGTCCAGAAGTTACATAACTTATCTTTCTTAGCCTTTCCATTTTTTTTCCTGGTTTTTAATTTTTATTTCTCTTTAAGACTTAAACAGCCCAAGAGCCCATCAGTAGATGAGTGGATGAAAAAGCTGTGGTATATATTTATACAATGGAATACTATGCAGCCTTATAAAAAAAGGATCTCTTACCCTTTGAGATAGCATGGAGGGACCAGGAGACAATTATGCTAAGCCAATAAGCCAGACAGAGAAAGAGAAGTATCACATGATATCACTTATATGTGGGACCTAATAAGTAAAATAAATTGATGAAAAAAATAGATCCAGAGTCATGGGAGCATGGAACAGACTGAAAAATTGCAGAGGGAAGGGGGTGGGTGGGAAGAGATTAACCAAAGAATTTGTATGCATATATACATAACCCATTGACACAGACAATAGGGTGGTGAAGGTCTGGGAAGGGGGTGTGGGAGCCGGTTGAAAGGGGTCAATGGGGGATAAAAGGGGACATCTGTAATAATTTCAATATAAATTTAAATATAATTTTAAAAGAATAATATGTTTTTAAATATTAAAAAAGGATTACATCTTCAGAAATGTTAACTAGACATAATTCTGGAAGTATGCTATTTTTTAAATATCAAAATAAGTGTGGCTATTTTTATCACATCTGTGATTATTAAATCGCTTTTAAATTCTGAACTTCTGTCATTTGTGGAGATATAGCTTAACTATAAATCCAATATTAAAGAATTCTATTTTTAGCTACCACAAGCTGCATAGTAGGTAGAACAAAAGAGGTGATAATCTAATCTTCCCTGGTCAGGCAGATATTCTCTTTGACCTCACATTTTTGGAAGGTCGTAGATAGACCAGAGCATATTCACAGTATAAGGGCCCAAATGGGGAGGAAACATGAAATAAGTCATATGAAAACTGGTGAAAAGTCCTGAGTGTGCTTGACCTGGAAAAATAGTTTTGAGGGGAGCAGGAAATGAAAGCTATTTTCCATCTTGGAAGGTGGACATATTAGAAATTATACCTATTCCATGTAGACCTAAGGAGTATAATAAGAACCTTTGGGTAATAAATGCAGAGTGATCATTTTCAGCTCTCTATAAGCCTGGTTTGTGTGGCAGCCTGAGCTCAAGCACAACACACCACTCGGGGGTCAGACCTGCCTGGTGAACTGAACGGACATGTCCAAGTTTATTTGTAAGAGAAAGGAACCTCCTGGATGTCATCATGTTTTAAGTGAAAAGGACAGTGGGCACAAAGATTTTCCCTGAAGGACAAAGCCATCTTCAGCTGGAGGGATAGTGGGCTCTGAGAAATATATGGTGTTGTCTCCTGATCCAGCCCCATGAGGAACTAATGACCAGATCTTAAGAAAGAGAAGTGGGTAGGTAATGGGTGAATGCCATAAGTAGCCACCAAAATTACCATTTTCACTAACAATTCTATAGGCTTTGGGACAAAGCAGCCTGCTTTTGAGCCATATTAGTCAAAAGTTACTTAAAGGGGAAAACTTTTTTCTCTATAGATTGCAACAGAGGAAGGGAGCTGGGTCAACAGGACAAGAAACAAACAGCGGCTTCTTCATGGTAACTGAACATGACTCACTGGCCTTGTTTGTGAGCACACAGGACACACCCCTGGAGTACACCTTAACATATTGGGATTTGGGGGACATTTTAGGCTAATGGAGCCCGTGTAATCAGATGAGGCATGACAAAACAAAAGTTGGGTTACTTAATGAAGAGTTCTTCTACTACAGTAAGGTTTCAAAATATGTAAGAAACTGTCCAGACAATAACCCTCAGGTACCAGGGAGAGGAATCCTCGTATCTAATTCAGCACTGACTAGAATGGGCTCTTAACAAATATTTGTTGAATGAAAATTCAACATGCATTACAGTAAAAATAATTTTCTCAAAAGTTTGTAGAACCATAAAAGAGAACCTTTAATCTGTCATTCTGTTATTTTTGACTCAATTCCAATCAGCAGTGAAGAACTTCTTGGTGAAGCAGAAGTGATAGAAACATGTTAAGAAATCATGAGCACTCCTTGAAGAATGGGTTTTTTCCAGGGCTGGGGCAAGGAGAATATAAGAAGAGCATAAATCATCCTGCTAGAAAATAAGGAAGTATTCAAAAACAAAGGATGCAAACATTTGAAAAGGACACAGGAGCCTGAAAGAGTACTCAATGGCCAAAGATGGAGGAACTTAACAAATTAAATAACAGTAATATAATATTATAACCCTATTAATAAAATTAATAACCATGAATCAATCATAATATAAATAATTGATTGAATAAATAAATGGGAAGAGGAGACAACTCTTCCTTATAAAAGCATTTCATGAGATATCACCTCATACCTGTAAAAATGGCTATTATAAAAAACACAAGAGACAAGGGTGTGAAGAAAATGGAAATTTTGTGCACTATTTTTAGGAATGTAAGTTTCTAGACCCACTGTAGAAGCCAGTATTAAGATTCCTTAAAAAATTAAGAATTGAACTACCACATAATCTGGTAATCATACTTCTAGGTATATATACAAAGACAATGATCAAAATATATGGAAGAGATATGTGCACCTCCATGTTTATTGTGGCATTATACACAATAGCCAAGACATGGAAACAATTTGTGTCCATTGATGGATGAATAATGAAAATGTGATATATACACACACAATGAAATATTATTCAGCCATAAAAAAAAGAAATCCTTCCTTTTTCAACAACATGGATGGACCTTGAGGGCATTATGTTAAGTGAAATAAGTCAGACACAGAAAAGACAAATGCTACATGTTTTCACTTATATTTGGAATCAAAAAATGCCAACTCAAAGAAATAGAGAGAATATTGGTGGTTGCCAGGGACTGCAGGAGTGGGAGAAATGGGGAGGTGTCAGTCAAAGGGTAAAAACTTCCAGCTATAAGATTAATAAATTCCAGGGATCTGAAATACAGCATAGTGAACAGTTAGCAATAATGTATTATATACTTGAAAGTTAAGAGAGTAAATCTTGATGTTATCACCATACACACACACAAACACGTAATTATGTGAGGAGATAGAGTGTTTAACTAACCTTACTGTGGTAATCACTTTCCAATATAGTATATGAATATCAATTTATCATATTGTACAGCTTAAACTTACATATTTTATTTGTCAATAATATTTTTTAAAAGCTGGAAAAAAATTGACATATTTATTGCCTTAAATTTGGTTCAAATCAGCCTATTTATTTAAAAACAAGAAGCATTTTAATTAATAAATAAAAATCCTGATAACACTATAGTAATAGTTGCTTCAGGTGAGGTCCACTAAAGGATGCTAAAATTAGTAGATGAAAGTTTAAGGTAAAACAGGTATTTTCATATTCTCAATGTACCTCTCCCCAAATATCTACATATATAAAAGCCAAGCGACCCGAATGACTGGAACAACTGGAAGGATCGGTCACTATGACATGCAATGTGGCCAGCCAACTGGCCCGATCAGGGGCAGGGCCAGCCAGCCAAACTCCCACAGCCCCTTCCCTTGTCTGGCCCTGCCCTCGATCACCCCCAGCCCAATAGGGGCTGTGGCCAGCCAGCCAACCTCCCACAGACCTACCCGAGCTGGCTTCAGCCCCAATCAGCCCCACCCCCAATCAGGGCCTGGGGCCAGCCAACCTTTCGAGGCACTACCCTGCCCCATGGAGATCAGGCCTAAACCAGCAGTGGGACATCTTCCAAGGGGTCCTGGATTGAGAGAGGGTGCAGGCTGGGCTGAGGGACCCCTGCCCCTATGCACGAATTTCATGCACCAGGCATTTAGTTGAGTAATAAAAAGAAAAACAGTAACTTTGTAGTGGAGATCCTAGAAGTCATCATCTTAGCTAAGTGATCAAGGTTAACATTACCAGTAAGACTTATAAATATCATATATCTCCTACTATGAAGCACTAAGGACACATCATGTCTGTGGTATCCTTTTAGATAAAGCAGAACCTCAATCTAATCATGAGAAAACATCAGACAAACCCAAGTTGAAGAGCATTCTACAAAAGTACTGACCAGTACTATTCAAAAGTGTCAAGGTCATAAAAGAAAAGATAGGAATTGTCATAAATTGGAAGATACTAAATGCAATGTGTGATTCTTGATTGGATCCTGTAATAGAAAAAAAAAGGCAGATTCCTTTTGAAAAAGGAATGAAAAATGGGTAAAATACAAATAAATTTCTGTAATTCAGTTAATAGTAATTTAGTACTAAGGTTCATTTCTTCATTTTGATAATTGTTCTATGATTATGTAAGATATATGTAAGAAAAGCTTGGTGACAGGTATTTGGGAAACCAACGAATTAAATTTTCAACTCTTCTGTAAGTCTAAAATGATCTAAAAATAAAGAAGTTTGTAAAAATGTGATGAGCACATCCTGGAATTCCTATGGCAGGAGCAATGGAACACCAGACGAAATCAGTATACACTCACTGGACATTGGGAAAAGTTCCTAAAAGTTCATAGACATGATCTCATATCCATATATCCTAAAGGGAAAGTGATTCAAGAGAAAAAGTGGACCCTGATAAAATAACCATGAGAAACTTCTGAATCATCTTCCTGCCTCTTTCTTTCCCCCAAACTCAATCAGCCACCTAATCTCATCAGTTTATCTCCTGAAACCCACTGTCTGAACCCCTCCACCCTAGTAGTCTGTGCTGCACTAATTAGTACTTTCCTCTTGACTAATGATTTCCCCTCCCTAAGTTTTCCGTAGTCTACCATATCCCAAGTTGATGTCACCAGAATTCTTCTAAAGGAAGAATGTATTTCCTTTCTCTGTTTAAGAATGTTCAGCCCTATTCCATTTGGAACAAATCCAAATTCCTCAGCATAACACCCAAGGGCTTTCACCATTTAGCAATTTATTAACTTCAGCCTCATATCTGTTCTCTCTCTCAAGAAGTACTCTACACTCCAGCTGCAGGACTAGTCATGGAGTCCAGAATATGTCATCTATCTGGACTCCGTTCATGTTATTCGTTCATGAATAAGATATCATGTTACCCAGCTTCTCTGTCCTGAAAACTATTATTTGTTTTTCCTAAAACATTATCTCTGGTTTATACAGAGATCTCTGATTCTTCACAACCTCCCTAGCCCCTCCTACAAGCCCTGCAGGCAGAATTAACCTTGTCTCTCTGCTGTACTCCCCCAGGACATCATGAATACTCTTAATGAGCATATCCTGTACTGCACATGGCTTGTAGTACATGAGTTTGAGTCTCTTAATAAAGTATAAGTCCTTTAATGGGGCAAGGTCCATGTCTAATTCACCTAGAAACCCCCAACCCCCACTCATGGCCTGGCACATAAGGGTCAGTCAGCACCACTGGATGGGATCAAGTGAATTAAAATCAAAGGGAGCAGCAGTTAAAGAAATTAATATGGATATAAATGTTCCTATTGAATTCAAATTTTTAAATGGCATAAATAAAACTGGGAGGAAATAATAAGCACATGATTATGAATATATAGCTATATATAGATATAAGTATTCTAATAAAAATGCTAATAACCAAAATGATCTGGGCTTGAAAAACAAAAATGTTGCTGACAACATAAAGGTCCTCATCAGCTATATCGACTTCAAGAAGAATGATGAAGGGGAAAACTGACTGGGAAAGATGGAAATAATGTCAAAATAAAAAGCACAAAACAAAATTATTCAGACTTTTTTCTTTACTTTTTTTTTTCTATAAAGGAAATTGATGTTCATAATACAAGGGGTAGAAAAATATTGTTAGAGGAAATGAAACCAGGTTGACTTGAAATAAATGATTTACTAGAATCAATTCTGTGCCAGAGTCTGAAAACAACTTACTAATATGAACCATTCACACAGAATCACTGTCAGAAATCTTTAAGAAATTATGAGTTAATGTAGTGAAAGAAAAAAACAGAGAGAGGCAGAGCTGCCTCAAACAGATTGTTAAACTGCAGCGGGAAGGCTGGGGAGGGTTGGGGGGCAGGAGGTAGGGGGGTAAGAGATCAACTAAAGGACTTGTATGCATGCATATAAGCATAACCTATGGACATAAGACACTGGGGGATAGGGGAGGCTAGGGGACTGTCTAGGGCGGGAGGATAAAATGGACACATATGTAATACCCTTTGTAATACTTTAAGCAATAAAAAAAAGAAAAAGGAAAAAACCCATGCACTTCAGGAATCATGAGTCTCTTAGCTTAAAATTAAACTCCAATTAAACTATGAAATAATTATTACTCAGATGGCTTGTCATATATTATAAAGTTTTGCTAGTCACATCTCATTATTCAAATTTAAATTATTTCAAATTAATAAGATAAAATTAGTTCCTGAGTATGTTAAGGGTTCAAGGCTAGTGGCGATTATATTTGGTAGCACAGATCATAGACCATTTTCATCATTGCATAAAGTTCTCCCGGACAGTGCTGGGAAATAGTGAGCCTTAGTAATCAGCATAATTAACTGAGAATGTTACACTGAACTAACAAGATTTCTATAATTTATAAGATACAATACATTTAAGTAAACAACTGTTCTCACAAAATATTGATTAATGAACTAATATAATTTTGGAAAGAATGATCTTGTTTTCTCCAAAATCTTGTCATTAGTCCTCTCTTGTTTAAGATTTTTATCAGCAATTTTCTGGGCAAATAAAAGGAACAATTATCAAGTTTTTAAATAATTAAAGAATAGTGAGGTCCTTTCATATCTTCCTGGAGGGTAATTTGTTAAAACCTATCAAAACCTTTTATAATTTTCCTATTCTTTGACTCACAGGAAATTGTCATAGATGTTTGCAAAAATTTA
Source organism: Myotis nattereri (assembly GCF_964212035.1). Classification (NCBI taxonomy): domain Eukaryota; kingdom Metazoa; phylum Chordata; class Mammalia; order Chiroptera; family Vespertilionidae; genus Myotis; species Myotis nattereri. The sequence goes on from NC_138077.1 coordinate 77,188,914, forward strand.
GCTACATGTATGTTAATTCTAGCAAAAATCTGGAAAAATCTAAATATAAAACAACAGGAGACTAATTAAATAAACCATAGTACATTTGCAGTGATTACCATGATATTCCCAGTGACCCAACAGTGCTATGTATTTTGTGAGTATTTAAACATATATTACATAAAAGTTGAATGAAGTGAAGAAAACCACAAATTACAAAATAAACTATAAGGACAAAATAGAGGCAGGGAATAAGAGAAATGTTAAGTATGTAAAATTAATTATACATATCTTGAAAACCATGAATTGTCATAAAAATTAAATCATTTCTATTGCTACATTCACATTATCAATAAATTGAAACTAGCCATATAGCTATATATTCTGCATGTCAGCCTATTTCATTCAAGTGTGAAGACAAACTCACTCACACGCTAGAAAAATCAACATCCCTGAGGTGTGTTGTTATGCTGCCGATCACAGGTACACATTGCCTCAAAATTCCTCATTGACTCAGCAAAGTAACTGTTCTCCCTCCCATGCCTCCTACCAGTCACTAGTAGAAATACTTTCCAAATGATAGTAAAATTGAGAGCAAGACACTGGAGTCCATACAGAGCCTTGGGTTGTTGCCACTGACTCAAAGTTCCAGTTTCCAAACTCATATATCCATTCTTTTGTTTATTCAGTAAGCATTTACTATGCTTCCTTTATGTGCCAAGTACTGTGCTATGTAACTTCTTCCCAGCTACTTCTAACCTAATCCATTCATTCTTCCTGAAAACTGACCCTCATATTTCCCTTCAGACAGCCATTTTTTACACCACACCTTACGGGGAACAAACTTACTCTTTGACTTATAAAGTCAACAGTGCTGGTGCTGGAGCCTAGTCTACAACCCCAGGGCTGAGAGGCTGGCTTGGTAGGGGAGGAATATTCCAGCCCAAGGCTCAGGGACTAACTCATTAGAAGCCCTCCTTCCAAAGGCTATGCTCATCCACACCAACAGATGTGAGTATATCTATTGCTTATGTCCATTTATGCAATTGTCTTAAAAGCCAATTTGATGAAGAGAGCCTGGCCCTTCAAAAGCCTCATCACTATATTTACAAAGTTTTATAGAAAGGCAAATACACAAAACCTAGAGAATGTGCTTTGCATCTCCTTCCTCTGACTATTTAAAGATTACAGTTTTAGTTTATTTAAGTTATGGGAATATGCATTTGTTTTCTCAGTGCCATAGAAGGAGTGATATAGAGGAAATCTATGGAAATCAGGACTCCTGACTAATGAAAAGAGCTAGATAATTTAAAAAAAAGTTTACCATAGAACTTTTGCTTCTAGTAATGGTGTAGAAATATAATAGCATCCATATTTTACTGTTTTGGGGGTTAAGTGGTTAGCATGGGAAACTTTCAATTTAGGAAAAGTAAGCTAGAAATAAGGTTTGTCTAGTTCTTACAAATGAGGAAGCACAGAGTCAGAGTCCCCAGCAAATTTGGGATTAATTGCAAAGACACAGTTCTTCTCATAGAGAATGGTCTCAGAGAGACATGATAAATACTTCCTTTTTCACAGAGGAATCAGAGTTCTAGTCATGGAGATGCAGATGGATACAGGAGGCCAAGCCCATCGCCCCCTAGCCCAAGGCTTGGAGATGCCTTTGTCTCTTTGCCTACTTGGGGGTCTTAAAAACTGTCTAGTTAACAGTGGTCGGCAAACTGCAGCTTGCAAGCCACATGCGGCTCTTTGGCCCCTTAAGTGTGGCTCTTCCAAAAAATACCACGTGCGGGCACACACATACAGTGCAATTTAAACTTCATGGCCCATGCACAGAAGTCGGTATTTTGTGGAATAGCCACACTCAAGGAGCCAAAGAGTCACATGTGGCTCGCGAGCCGCAGTTTGCCGACCACTGGTCTAGTAGAAGTCAGAGTTTGCCTGTTACACAATAATGGTTAAGATCAGGCCAATTAACAAATAGCAGATACACAGTAGATATCCTGGGTCCTTGGGAAATTGGCAGGCACAATATCAGGTGTAGCTGGTTCTCAGAGGGCTGACGAAGACTTTTTCATCCAATTTTTCATTCATTCAACAAATATTTATTTAGGGTCTTTTACGTGCCTGGCACTGTCCTCTCTAGTTATACAGAAGTGAAAAAAAGTTATTTTCTTTCATGAAGCTTACATTCTAAAGGGGGAAATCAGGAAGGAGGAGGAAAAGGAAAAAACCACAAGAACTCTGAAGGTAGCCTTTCAAAATGTGCTCTTCAACCCAACAGATTCTATCCTATCATTCTCCAGTTTCCAGTGGCAGTTTCAAACAGGGTTTTGGAGACAGATGGCTGTGTCCTAGAATCATCCCAAAATTTAAGTTATCACGTGGGAGTGCTCCAATGGGACGCCATTATTAATTTTGGGCTTGCTGGGTAGTTTGCACAGCTCCATTACCCAATTCCCTACGAGTAGAAGTGGACATAGTGAAAACTACATGAACTTCAGAGCCACACCTGCTAAGACATTGAGAAACTGGGCGACTTTGAAAAGGTTACTCAATCTGAGCTTAGTCATATGTAAAATGTGAAAAATAACCACCTCGTTATATGAGGATAAAATGAGGTAATATACAGAAAGTCTCTCATAAAGTGTCTGGCACATGGCAGGAGCTTTTAAAATATAGCCACTATTAGTTACCATTATTATTATTATGGCTTGTTAGTGCCTCCACCCAAAACCTGCCAAATTACTTGCCAAACAATTTCAAGAGTGAGAGGGAGTTATGGAAACCACCCTGCAAGGGCCATTGGAACCCATGGAAATAGGTGTATCTAGTTATACCCACAAAAAGATCTATATAGTTTTTAATTAACTGCCCAAGATTGCAAAATAATATAAGCTCCTTCCCAAAATTACTGAGAAGTAAACTGTGGACACTTAATTGTAAGCCCTCTTCTATGGGCACTGAATTTATAAAAATATTGTTTTCTTTCTCATAGTGTGGCAAGATTCTTGGCAGGCATGGCTGGGTTAATCTAAAAGTTACCAAAATCATCCCAGTTGTCCCCTAGTGTGTGCGAGCCATGTCCCGTGTGGTTCTGTGTTCAGGATCTGGAGAAGGGCCATGCGCAAATGACAGAGAGGAGACAAGAAATAATGATTTGGAAATATTGGGGACCAGGTGGAAAGCCCAACGCAAGGGGAAGGACTTCCACTGATACCCAGGCCTTGCCAACCTTTTATTCGATTTTGGATACACATATAGCCCTTATCAGGCAGGAAATTCCAGCAACAGACAGACTATCTTAAAGGTCAGTATATATTAGCAAAGATTTACTCTGAGACAATTTGGTCAGGCAATTGCTTGAGCCATCATTGTCTTGACTAAACAATCAGTACATAGCTCTGGCCTTTGCCAGGGCTCAAGGTTCACCAGTATTCCAGGTTCCTTGTTTACATTTCTCTGATAGTGAAGACAATGGGTAGCTTTCAACAGTAGTGAATCCCCTGATGATTGACTAATAAGTAGGGAATGTCATAGATTGACAGCAGCCCACACTGCTCAGGTCATCTGGTGTGGAGTGAGGTGGGGTGGAGTGTAAATGAAAGAATAAAAAAGAAATGAAGGTAAACTCTAGCCAAGGTTTTGGTACTTGAGAGCATCAAGAACCCAAAATACCTCTGTCCCTACCCTCTAGTAACAAAGAACACTTGTATGTTTGTTGGGCAACATAGAGGAGAGTCATTTACCTTCCTAAATATACATCAAAATGCAGGGGGTAAATTCTTATAGTTCTGTTAAGGATAAAATCGTGGAAGGAGAAAAGAGGCCAGGAGGCAACAAAAGGGTGAGTGGTTGAGACCCACTATGATCAAAGGGTTTGTTCACAGTGAAATGCTTGTGAGGGAGCTTGGGTTTCTTGGAGGCAGGAAGCATCACCAGATTCTCAGGCCAGGCAAACCTTCTTCAGTAACACTGAGGTGAAGAAAGAGAGGACACCTTGGATTTTATGAGAATGTGCAAAGTGCTTGAATCACGGCCTATCAGAGGAAACCCAGAAAATATGATATCTGGAGTAGGTTCAAGTCAAAAAAGCAGCCTGATTTTCTCCTGCCCTCCTGGGCTGAGGGAGCCCATGGCAGCTGTGTGAGTCCAAGAGAAGAAAGGCTATGATTTGTGGGAACTGGTGGTAGCTCATGGGATGGTGCTGAGGATTCTGAGATGGGCCTGCTGTGGAATTCAGACATGGCTGATTATGTTAGGAAACTGAAGAACAGGCTGATAGGAGCACATTTCTTATGTACCTGGGAAGCCTCTAAGGAGAGAACTCACGTTGAAGGAGGAGCCATGCATAATGAGCTTGACTAACCACAGAGACAGTGTTAGGAAGGGATGGATGGAGAGTGTGAGCCCACCATGGTGGTGGTTACTCTATGTCTCCAGTTGGACTTGGGTTTGAGTCTTGGAGAAAGGAGGGATTCTGTCAATAACAATCCAGAAAGGGGGTTTAAACCTCAGTGCAACCTTAGCACAGCCTGGAGGCCTCGCTCCCAGGGTATGACACAGCAGGGAAAGGATGTTGTCTCCTTTTCCACAGCCTGCCCCACCCCACAGCAGTGGTTTCTCAATGATTCTAGGATCCATTAGTGCCTGAAGGACATGGAGGACTTGGCAGTAGTGCCTTTTAATGATCAAGTGGTTTGTGAGCATATGCGACAAAAAAAAATATTCAGGGACACATTATGAAGAATTGAGATTCTGTGATAACAGGGGAGCAAGGGCCTATGTAGTTGCTTTTAGTTCTACTATAATGAAACAATATTATGCTATTTTTAATCATCTGGGCTCATAAATCAAGTGGCCTGGGTTCAAACTCAGGTTCCACAGTAACTGGCTGAGTGATGTTATATAAACAAGCTACTAACATCTCCAGGTCTCAATTTTCACATCTGTAAAATGGGATAATAGCAGGATCTAACTTACAGAATTGTGAGGATTAAATAAATAAATAACTTGGAAGAGTTTCTGGCACATAAAAAATGCTCAATAAATGTTAGGTCTGTTTCTTATTGTTTTTGGACAACTATGTATAGCCACTGAATGGTGAAAGAAATAATTTCACCAACAACAGAAAAGATTTCTATCATTAGCTTTGAATGCACTTCCATAATCATACTTGAGGGAGCTTCTGGTGTCTCTACTGGGGTTCACTGATGCATATACAGCTACTTCCTGTTCTAAAAATCACTTAAAAAAGCTTATAGTAAGATACATGATTCACAAAATATTACTTAAAATAGATTAAAATAAACAAAGATGAAAACATAAAATAAAACCAAACTAGAGGTAAAAATATATACACTTATTAACTGAGCTATATATTATTGAAGTTAAAGGTCCTCAAAGAGATTTAGAATATTGTTTTAATGTGTCCTAATCTGGCAGGGATGATGGGACAGGGGAAAATGGTTGATATTAATGTTAGCCACTTTATATTCTAAGTGCACATTGTGATGGAGCTAAGCATATAGTTGGCATCCCAACATACAGAGGCCTATCAGAAAATGAGACAAGAATAAAGAAGTAAAGAAATCAATTTCAATTCTGTTACCCTGATTCAGTACTACTCTATGAAACCAACTCCTTGGACCAATTGAAATATGGGATTCTAGGGAATAAAAGGCAAACTTAAAGAAGTAATTAGTATTTGTACTTATCAGAGAGTCAAGCATCTTCACAAATCTTCAACACTCTATATATCATTTAGGAATGGTTCATCAATTGTTAATCAATAGAAATCACTCTACAAAGGGAGTAGTGTATTAAAGAATCATCCTCAGAATGATGTGTGTAGGTGGTATGCAAGCAATTTTCCCACTGTGATCAAAGATAGTTGGAAACTGTTGAATTAGTGAAGTTTGGTGGCAATTTGGCAAACATAAAAAGATGTCCACTTAAATATGAAATAGGCAATATTATTTTAAATTTTTAAATAAAAACATTTAAGACATTAAACTTAGTTTGCCTCATTCTGGAGAATGTGATCATTCAGGCTCGGAGATATGGAAGAGATGGTAAGAAAGATAGTGAGGAAATACAGATGCTTGCTGTGTTTTAATGTAGAATGAGTTTTGTGTACATTACCCAATAGAGCTGAATTCAGATTTCAAATCAAATGTTGTCACAAAGTGATTGGCAAGAGATTTCCAACTAAGCACTTCAATTACCATGCCAGACCCTCTATTCAGCCAGACTTATAAGCTCTAACTTCTCCACAACTATATGGGCAATACAGACAGAACACATGTCCCCAACAGATCCCACTGTGAGTTTCTTTATCCCCAGGGCAGCTCCATTTTCTCAAAACAGAATCCCAAAGCCAGAATCAACTTGAATTCCTCCCTCTACCTTTTCTTCTCCTGCTCCTTATAGTTTCTCCAATCAGTAGTGGCACCCTGTACTTCTTCCCCAGCTGTGTTTATTGCATGAATTTCTATTTTCTCTCATAACTCTTGACCTGGATACCATAAGGCCCATCTGAGTGTCCCCAGCGTTTATTCCACCCTCCACATAACTCATGTTACTCTTGTGATCATATTGATCTAGAACACTAGCTTTCGTGTGTGTGTGTTCTAAGTCGTTTTTTAAATCTTTATTGTTGAAAGTATTACATATGTCCCCTTATTTTCCCCATTGACTCTTCTCGCCTGCCTCCACCCCCCACTATTGTCTAACTTTTTAAAGAAACAAGAGAATTTCCTTTCCATCTACACCAAAAATTGAAGGAGCTATTCATAGGCTTATAAATTTTAAAACCTTGACTTACTCCATGTGACCCTGAAAGAACTCCAAATAGTGGGCATCTGGTAACACTGCACTCTTGACCTTCAGCAGTTGAGTGTTTTTAATATCCCTGCATCTCTTTGGATAACCTTCTGGAAACCCCAACAAGAAACCAACACAAGATGAGTAATGGTGCAGTGACTCAGACAAGAACAAGATGTCTCTGAATGAAACAAAATAGCATGCTGCAACCACAGGAAATCAGAAACAGGAGTTACCTTGAGAGCCAAAAGCAGGTCTTGAAGCAGCACATCTGCCAACGACCAAAAAATGTCCTCACGTTGCAATGGAATTAAACTACTGGCTGTCCTCTGAGTAGACTCCACTGTCTAAAATATGCTGTCATCTCTGATCCCTTAAATAAATTTTTCTTTTGAGAAATACTGTTTAAATATCCCTTTGGGGCAGAAATTTCCTAAGCTGATTTTCCTGTGTGAGCAGACAATCAACCCATTGAAGGGAGGTCTATTTATTCACAATATTTTTCAGCTTTTGGTATGCAGTTGTGGCACAGACTCCAGGCTTCCAACCCAATATCCATTCTCTCCTTGCTTATCAACCGAGTCCATGATAGAGAACATACTAATATTCCCAGATAAAACGTATTTCCTAGCCTTCCTTACAGATAACAGTAGCCACATGACATAGTTCTGGTCACAAGCTGAAATCATTGGGTGGGTCTTCTGGAAAAATACTAACAGACACAGCTGGTATACACCTTTTTGCTCTTCCCTGAGTGAGGTTGAGGATACAAGGGTTGGAAAGACAGCTGTCATCATCATCTTGCAACCATGAAAAAAAAGGCATGAGGATCATGAAGACTTCAGCACCATCAGCGTCAGGCAGCGGAACCAATATCAGCAACCATCTATCTCTGGGTTTCTTGTTACATGAAAAAATCAACCCCTATTTAGTTAAATACTAACATTCAGATTCACTATTAAATGCAACTGATCAAAAAACTGATGTAGTAGCTTAAATTGGAAATAACAGAAATAATTAACATGCTGTCCATGATCTACTATGTATCTTCCCTTTTGTATGCACAGTGTGCTGCGTGTCTGTGCGTGTGTGTGTGTGTGTGTGTGTGTGTTGCACACATGTCCACAGTATGCTTTGTTAACGTTCAGATGATGTTATAGACTAAATGTTTGTGTCCCCTGAAAATTCATATGTTGAAGCCCTACCTCCCAAAAGTATGTAGAGAGTGGGCCTTTAGGAGGTAATTAGGGTTAAATGAATGAGTTCATGTGATGCCCCATGATGATATTAGTGCACTAATTATAAGAGACACCAGAGAGCTTGCTCTATCTCTCAGTGCACACCAAGAAGAGGTCTTGTGAATACACAGTGACCTACAAGTCAAGAGAAGAAGCCTCAGGATAAAATCTACCTTGCTGTCACCCAGTCTTTAGAACCAAGAGAAATAAATTACTGTTGTTTAAGCCACCCACTGTACGGTATTTTGTTTGGCAGCCTGAGCTAAGATAGGTTATTTCTGCATCCTAAAAGGGATCAGTTACCATTTCTGTGGCCCCATTTTCACATAGTAATAGTCACATAGTTTATTTATACTTCTGAGTCTTTTTTATGTCAATATAGTAATGTCAATAGTATCAAAGGTATGATGAACACATTACACATCAAATGTTTATATTAATTACATTGAATACTTCTAATTTACCCAGTTCCCTCACTGGATGCATGCCCTGGTAGTTCCTATTTTCTCTAATGAATTTTTTAAAATCTTTTTCTAACAAATTTTCTTGAGAAAAACCATATGCATCACCTTTGTCCTTTTTATCTTCAAATACTGGGGTGGGGTTAGTTAGCTAAATGAGCACTTATCTAACTAAATACTAATTAGTTACTAATTAATTTGACATTGTTCCCATGGGTGAAAAAGAGGGAGATAGGCTGCAAAACCTTAATTTTTGTCTTATCATACAAACTACTTCATATATAATCTAAATATGTTTTTATATGGCCTACCAAATTTCAACCCACTGAATACATTTAATAGTAACTTTATCATAGTATTCCAAAAATCAAAATTCTTAGTATGATAACAAGCCCTATCACTACATAGAGATAAAATGGAGATTATTTTAATTATAAATATGTATACTCTGAAGTTCTGTTAAAAAAAATACATGGGTAATGCTGGCCAGTGTGGTTCAGTTGGTTGGAGTGTACAGAGGATCTTGGGTTCAATTCCCGGTCAGGGTACATATCTAGATTGTGGGTTCAATCCCTGGTCAGGGCACATATGGGAGGCAACTGATTGATGTGTTTCTCTTACATTAATGTTTTTCTCTCTCTGCCTTCCTCGCTCTCTAAAATAAATAAATAATAGATAAATAAATAAATACATACATAGGTACATTGCCTTTCTTAATGTTCATAAAGTCAATACAAATTAAAATACCATGTTGCCAAAAACTTAACCAAAAAGATAAATAATAATAAGCAATGTTGCTAAAGAGCAAGTGAAAGACCCATTTTCATATTATGCTAATGGAAGTAAAACTGGTGTGACTCCTTGGTGAAACTGTATGCATGAAGAATTTTAAAATATATATATATATATATATATATATATATATATATATATATATATAATTTTAACCTGTAAAGTCATTTCTAAGACTCTTTCCTAAAAGAAACAAAACCAAATGAAAAAAGAACAACCTAAATATCCAACTGTAAAGATGTAGTTTATTAAAGAATGTATAGTGTGCAATTAATAAAATGATGTTTACAACAACATGGAAAGTACTTAATGATAATATTTAAAACATAATAAATAACTTTATATACAAACACTCTCTCTCTCTCTCTCTCTCTCTCTCTCTCTCTCTCTCTCTTTCTCTCTCTCTCTCTCTCTCACACACACACACACACACACACACACATCTCCACTCCTTAGGTATGCACCATGCATAGTGACTTCTTTCCAAATAACACAATATGGAAAGGTTCAACAGAAAGGGGTAAGAAGACTAACTGAAATGGAGAAACCTGGCAAACACTACTTCAGTCAGGTGATCAAGGTCAAGATCATCTTTAGAGTATAAACCCTTGAGATGATGTGATGAAAATGGCAGTTTACCTCTGTGGTCTACCTTGGAAAAACCTATAACCACAGTCTCATCATGAGAAAAACAAGAGGCAAATTCTAACAGAATCCTTCAAAATACCTAACCAGTAAGCTTTAAAACTGTCAAGGTCATTAAAAACAAAAGTAAGTCTAATAAACTGTTACAGACAAGAGGAAACTAAGGAGACATAACAATTAAATAGAATGTGGTGTCCTGGATGTCATCTTGGACTGAAAAAGAACATTAGAAAAAAGTAAGGAAATTTGAATAAACTATGCATTAAAATAAAGTAATATATAATATTGTAATACTGTATTAATTTTGCAACAAGTGTCCAAACTATCTGTACAATCTTACAAAAATTTTCTTCAAATATAAAACAACTCTATAAAATAAAATCTATCTTTAAAGATTCTACATATGGCAAGTTAACAACTCTGTTTTTAAGAGAAAAAGAAAAACAATTCCCTTTATCACTAAGTATATATAAAAGCTACCAACATGTTAACAATGACTATGTTTGGATAGTAGGAATTAGGTGGTTCTTTTGCTTTCTAAATATTTTTGTATGTTTTCTAAATTATGTCATGAACATTTATAACTTTCATAATATAAAAATATAAACCTAGAGACATTAAATAATGTAACTAAAGCTACAGAATTAGAAGTTGGTAAGATACAGTATTGGATGTGAATTCAGGATATACAACTCTAAGTCATGAATTCCTTCCACTATCTTGAGCAAATTTACTTAACTCTGAATCTTAGTTTCCTTTCCTATAAAATGGGAATATTACTACTGCCTATTTTGTATGGGAGCTGTGAGGAATAAATGCAACATCTAGAAATCACTTTAGAGCAGGGCTGGAGGAAGAGTAACAAAATGCTCAATAAAAGCTGCTGCTACTATTGATCTAATGATGAGGAAGGAGCCTTCAACTGACCCTAAGCTCACTATATCTAGCAATGGGAATGGTACTCTGGTAGATGGTTTATGGTGGTTGTATTTTGTGCTTTGTAATAAGTGAAAATTAGCATTACCAATAAGTATATTTATCCCCCTGAAAGCAATAATGTACGGGTGTGGGGTATCTGTCTTTTAGTAAAACCATAAAGACAAGCCAAGAGGTAAACACACACACACACACACACACACACACACACACACACACACAAATAAACACAGATGGCACTAAATAGAACCTAAGTGGCCCATGATAAGAAGTTATTTTTTATTTACCAAAAGGTTTGATGCAAATAATTGTGACCTAATAGAACTCAATAATAAAAATTATTTTGTTTCCATATTACAAATTTTAAGTAAAATACAAGGGTTAAAAGCCTGGATTTTTGGAATCAGACCTGAAGTCAGCACAACTTCAACACTGTTACATTCTGTGAGCTCAAGCAAGTCCTAACTCTTTGGAAATAATACAGAAGTTATTGGGAGCATTAGGCAAACACATGTATGTAAAGGGCTTACTATGAACAAGAAACGCAATCAACGGCATTAGTATTATGCATTAGATTTTTAATAGCTTGTTAAATTCATAATACATTACAGAGCTTCCCAGCACCCACATCTTCTACCTGTTATTTCAACTTTAGCTCAGATTGGTGAAAATGCATGATCCTTTTGTCAAGTTTCCCAAAAGTAACTTCATTGAAATGAGGTAGCAAATGTAATCTCACTCAAGGAAAGATTCTCAATAAGAAAAAGACTCTGAACACCTGAAATTAAATTAACTGTTTCTATTGGACTGATCAAGCTCTAAACACTAAAGCAATATATTTTAAATTATTATTGTAAACAGAGCCTGGTAGAATCAGGTTGAGTCAACAAATTTATTGTTGCTTTTTTAAGTGTGTCTAAAAATTACAAGAAATTTAAAAGCAATACCTCTTGTTGAGATAATAAAAGACAACCAAAGAACAAACAATTGAAATATATTAACTTTAAGAAAATGAATGATCCAAACTGAAAAATGTATTAAATTCAAAATAATTTCAATAGATACAAAGAATCTGCTTCTAGAGATACTCCTTCAACCCCACGTCCCATGTTGCTTTTTGTAGATGAAGACAAGAGACCAATGTCTTCAGTTCATTGGCATAAAGGAAGCTCTTCTGGGATCTACAGCAATATTTATTTGAGGAGTTTCCAAAAGTATTATTAGCTAGACGCACTGATCTGAGCTAGAAGCACTGATTAAAAAATTTAATTATGGCCTTGTGTTTAAGGTGTTATGATTTTTAATCTCATAGATCACAAAACACTCAGAATAAAGCAATGTGTTATAAATCATGGCCTTCCTACCATATGCAGAAGCACAGTGGTTGTCACCAAATCACAGAGGTACTGCTTGGTAGAAACAAAAATGACTTTTCATGTATTCCCCCGCTTTCCTGAGACTCCAAGGAAGATGAGGATTCTTTTTACTAAACAGGTTCTCACACTTTCAAATATGACACAGAATCGCTTGTGTAAGAGTGTGCCTCACATTGAAGTCAGCCAAACTTTGTTTTTGCTTCAAAAGGGCATGTTTGCTTTTTCATGCCAACCCAGCACAACACATACTTGCCTTGAGTTTTACCCTTTGAATGCAGGTCACCCACTTTCTCCTTAAATTGTAGGTTCAACAAACAGTTAAACTTTTCAGTATCTTTTTTTTTTTTTTAAATATATTTTATTGATTTTTTACAGAGAGGAAGGGAGAGAGATAGAGAGTTAGAAACATCGATGGGAGAGAAACATCGATCAGCCACCTCCTGCACATCTCCCACTGGGGATGTGCCCGCAACCCAGGCACATGCCCCCAACCGGAATCGAACCCGGGACCCCTCAGTCCGCAGGCCGACGCTCTATCCACTGAGCCAAACCGGTTTTGGCCTTTTCAGTATCTTAATTCAGAAGTTTATCTTAGTACTGGATTTCTTTGTAATCATTTATAAAATGATGGTTAAAACTCTAGGTCTAGGTTCAAAAAGGCAAATTTGAACCTTCAAGTCTCTTTGGATGTTTTCTTCTTTACAAGTAACTTGAATTAAGATTTTAAATTTATATGTGGGAATGAGACCTATCATTACTATGTAAGAAAGAAATGAGCATGTTTAGTACAATTTTGAAATAAATCTTTTAAAAAATATGTTTTTATTTATTTCACAGAGAGGAAGGGAGAGGGAGAAAGAGATAGAAACTTCAATGAAAGAGAAATATTGATTGGCTGCCTCCTGCACACCCCTTAATGGGGATGGAGCCAGCAACCTGGGCATGTGCCCTGACCAGGAACCAAACTGTGACCTCCTGGTTCATGGGAACATGCTCAACCAACTGAGCCACACCCCACATCGGCCAAGCTTAAAATAAACCTCAATGGTGTTCTCTGTATTGACTCAGAGTTGCACAGGGAAAATATTCATCTGTATTTGGACTGCTTTTTAAAATAAGGTGTGGAATGATTAAAATAAATATAAATCATTTTCTGTTGAAACCAATAACAGAGTTGTCACTTCCAAACAAAATTCACAAATAGACATGTCAATTGCCTTTTTAAAAATTTTTGACACTATTGCAGATGTCCTTATCCCCCCCATCCTTTGCCCAACTCCACCTAGCCCCCAACCCCTTCCCTCTGGCCATCACTATCCTGTTGTCTATATTAATTACCTTAATAGAATGAAGGATATTGACAGATGCATCATAAATAACAATGATCCATTGGACTCCACTCTACAACTGACTTTATTCACCAGACAATCTAACCTCAGGTCGCATGAGGACCAGATACATAATCTGTGGTGCTCAGTCAGAATGAAAATGAGAGATAAGCCCCTTCGTTAACAAATTGTTAAGAATTTTATGATGATGACAGTAGAACATTAAACCAAACATGGGGCCCTACTGAGCACAGAGCCTTTTGCAACTGCACAGTTCACATGCCATGAAGCCAGCCCTAGGTTGCATCTGTTTTGTCAAAATTATTTGCATTATGCTACTATCTAGGTAATGTGATTGTGTGCTACTACAGAAGAAAGCTAAGGTACTGTTCTGTGTCTTTGAAAGACCTTAGCCAGAGGATATGGATATTATATCATTTCCAATACCAAATAACCCAGATACAACAAAGTTGATAGAGGGATTTACGTAGGGATATAAAGGTCAGATGGCACCATATCCCAGGATCTCTTTCTGCATGCATTCACATTTGTCAAGAACTCTCATATATCAAACCTCTTTGCCAAGTCCTTCTACATCCCTACTATGCATTTGCCTCCAGATGAAAATATGCCTTTACACAGTATCTATGTACAAATAATCTTATCAGTCCAAAGCCATGGGAAATTCCATTCATTGATAATACTGAACACTCTTTCTTCAATGAAAGAATATACAATCTTCTTGGATTTGAAAGAAGAAAAGGTCATTGTGGGGTTTTTATGGTTAATAAGACTGTAAGGAATTGCATAGCAATGAGGCAATCCTAGTGTATATAGCACATGCTCTGGCTAGGAGAGTTACTACTAGAAAGCAATTCCATATAAAGGCCAAATAAATACATAATGTCAAATTAAAAAGAGTTGAACAAGGGAAGATAAAGGACAGTCCAAAAGTGTTTTCAAGTGTAAAATCAATGAGAAGGCTGGAGAGACCACTGAGCATCCATAGTTTGGAGATATGGCTCAATGAAGCTATGGATAAATCAAAGAGTTTGTTTTTGCCAGAAGCCTATGAGAAGTCTCAGGATCAAGAACAGAATTTAAAATATAAATGGTTCTTCAACATTTAAAAGATAATTAACATGAATCACAAAAAGAAAAATGCAAATCAAAATTGTATTGAGATATCATATCTAGCCTACTACATTGGTATAAATCCATGAGTTTGACAGCACATTCTGATGGTGGGGCTATGGGGAAACAGTCACTTTCATACATGCCTAGGAAGGGGCAAGCAGTATAATGCCTATGGAGGGCAACTTAATTACAGCTATTAAATTTACAAATTAATAAAAGTATATACCCTTTGGCTTAGCAATCCCATTTCTAGGAATTTATCATCAGCTATATTTTTATTCATTAGAAATTATATATGCACAAGGTTATTTATTATGATATATTGTAATAGCAAAATATAAGAAGTAACTTACAGAGCTATCATTAGGAGTCTAGTTAAATAAATTAAACTGTATCAATAAAATACAATGCTAACCAGCTATGCAAAAGAACAAAGGCACAGTCTACCTATAAGAAAGACAGGTTTTTTAGGTACATATTTTGTATAAAGTGTGCTCCAATTTTCTTCATAGGAAGAGTGGACAAGATTTGACTGTGTTTGAAGGAAGGATTTCTGAGAGAAAACCTGAAAAAAAAAAAAACACAACTAATTGACGCAGTTACTTATGGGGAAGGGCAGAGTGGGAACTGGATACATAAAATACAGTAGTGTCTTTTACTGTATATGTGTTTGTAGCATTTGGATTTTAAGGCATATGAATATATAACCCACTTTACAAATTAGAAATTTTAATAAATGAATGCATGACCAAAAATAAGAGAAAGATTAAAATGCAATAAGATAATGAGATCCAACCTCTTAGTTCACAGAGGAAACTGTAGCCAAGAGAAGTGAAATAACAACCCCAAATCCAAAGACAGTTAGTGGCAATGCCTGCATTGGAACATGGAGAATTGAACAACTCTGCTGACAGGAGACACAGCAACACTTTCATATCCAAGTCAGCAGGGTGGTCAGGGACACTGAAGTCTACAAATCTGAGATTCCTTAGCTGTTGGAAACTCTTAACATTGGAGTGAATTTTATATCTTTATAAAAGTGTTTGACTTCTAATTGAAATTGCCAAGATATGTTACTAACATTTTTAATAAGAAATAAATGTACCTAAGAACATAGGATGTATCAGACAAAAACTCTCATAGATGAATAGGAAAATGGAGCAAGAAGCTGAGTCCTGGGTAACTGAGGTACCAAAATCAATTTAGAAGAAACCAGGACCCTGTGTCAAGACCTGAAAAAGGTTCCCCAACATCAGCCATGCTGCTCGGATGAGGTTGGAAAGGGCCCATAATATCAGAGCTGCACTTAGTGGTGACTTTCACAGACAGTCCACACCTGGTACGCTCCTCTCTTCCCTCCTTTATCCACCTTTATTCATCTCCTGATATTATTCATGCAAGAGTCTCTTTATTCTGCTGAATCAAGAACTCAGAAGCGATGTCTTCATTTTCTTGTGTCCACTGTGTCCTGTGCCCAGCAGAGTACCTTAAACATACCAGAGCCCTGGTTTCCTAAAACATGGGAAGCAGAGATGATTTAGAAAATACCTAGTTCAATTTATTAAAACATGTTTAAAAGCAACAAATTCCCTTTAAAATTAATAACTATATGTAAAAAACATTTTTTAAAAGAGATGCTTTGGTTGAAGAGGGAGCCAGGGAGAGGAGAGCAAACAAAGGTTGTCTCACAGTAATCTTTCCCCCCTTCCTCTTGCTGCACCTCAGGATCACAGTTTGGAAACTTCTAATGCAGTGCAAACTTTTTCTTTTCTAAATGGACACATTCCTTGTAGGTTTTTTACACTGAATTAACATATCTAATGCAGGCTCACCATATTCCCCTGGCCTATGAAGATATCAGTTCTATCTAGCTAAACAGGGTGCAGTGTGGGGAGAACAGAATTGTGTCGACTCTGCAGACGCTTACCCTCTTCTTTACTAGTATGCATGTTTGCAGGAGACCTGCATTAGGGATGGGAAACAGTAACCATTCTGTCTAGTTCTGCTCAGTTTATAAGCTGCCCTCTGTCAGGAGAAATGGTCTGGGGCAGGGAGAGCATCGAGGCAGTGGGCACCTAGCCCAGTTCATCAAGGACCGTTCATAGGCATCTTATTTGCCAGGTTCATGCCAAAGCAGTTAGCAGAGGGCTGAAGGGCTGCTCTGAAAGGCTTGTTTATGGTTTGAGATTGATGGGAATCCACAAACAATATGGAATCACAATCCTTTCGTTAATTGCATACTAGTAATGTACCTGCAATGTTTGGTAGGGTGGGGCAGATTGATAATAAACAAACAGGATCACTTAAAAAACAAAACAAAATAGGTGCTCTGAAAAAAATAAAATAGAAATAGAAGGATGGTGATTAAGACCAGATGGGGCTGGTTATGTGGCTATAACAAATAACCCCCCAAACTCTCAGTGTCCTAAAACAACCAAGTTGGAATTTTTTCTTATGCATGACCCTATATTCCACATATCAGTAGGGCTCTATTCCCTGTTGTTCTGAAACCTGGATAACACAGAGGCTGATAGGACTACACCATCACATCACTTTCATCTATGTCCTATTGGCAAAAGAGTCCTGACTGACTGTAAGGGTGTCAGGAAAGTATTATCTTCCCAAGTGTTCCAAAGAAAGGAGAACTATGGATTAATGCACAAGATGACATTGTAGGGGCAGGAAACACAAGCACTGATTAAGGTGGTCTAGCAAAGGCTTTATAAGGAGAATAGAGGTTCAGTGCCAAGAAAATTCGTGCACTTGGGAGGGTACCTCAGCCAGGCCGGTGTTCTCTCACAGTCGGGGACACCTCAGGGGATGTCCACCTGCTGGAATAGGAGCGGGCCTAAGACACAGTTGGACATCCTTAGTGCTGCCAAGGAGGCGGGAGAGGCTCCCTCCACCCCGCTGTGCATGCAGCCTTCAGCCTGGCTTGTGGCTGAGTGGAGCTCCCCCTGTGGAAGCCCACTGACCACCAGGGGGCAGCTCCTGCATCGAGCGTCTGTCCCCTGGTGGTCAGTGCACATCATAGCGACCCGTCATTCCTGGTAGTTCCGTTGGTAGAGTCGATTTGCATATTACCCTTTTATTATATAGGAAGATATTTGAGCAGAAACCTGAATGATGAGAATGACCCTGCAAAGTGAAAAACATTAGGAAAGGCATTTCAGACAGAGGGAATGGCAAAGGCAAAAGGTCCTTAAGCTGAAGCAAGTGTACAAGGGAATGAAGAAAGGCTAGTGAGATGAGAGCACAGTAAATGGGGAAAGAATGGCAGGCAGTGTGGCCAAATGATGAAAAGCCTCGAGGATCATGATAAAGGATTTAGATTTCATCCAAAGTGGGTCCTAAACTCAAGTTGACAGTGGTTTCTTCTATTTAACAGAAGCAAAAAGCAATCCTTATATTAGATGGAAAATAAACATTCACATTTTGCTTTTCAGAATTTTCTGTTTCTCAGAGTAAATGGAGTCTTTACCCTTTTCATATTCACCTCAGGTTCACCTTTTCTAAGCACTTGAAATACCACAGAACATCGTGACAGGCTTTACCGTGTTTCCTGGAACTTTTTACCTCAGTTCTGTGTTTTCTCAAGCCACACTTCAGAGTCTTGATCAACGCCCAGATCTGTGCTCTTAGCTGCTGACAGAACACACATTCTCTGAAAGGGCACGAAACAAGGAAGTTACCATTCTGAGAAAAAAAAAAAGAACAAATTTATTTTCTTATCAGAGAAACATCTCTTCTCTATTAGAACCTAGTATTTTTAGAACCGAACCAAATATAGAAAACTTTTTACTCCCTAAATCAGTGGTTCTCAACCTGTGGGTCGCGACCCCTTTGTGGGTCAAACGACCCTTTCACAGGGGCCGCCTAAGACCATCCCTGCATATCAGATATTTACATTATGATTCATAACAGTAGCAATTACAGTTATGATGTAGCAACGAAAATAATTTTATGGTTGGGGTCACAACATGAGGAACTGTATTTAAAGGGCCAGAAGGTTGAGAACCACTGCAAATTATCTAGATTGATTGATGTTCTGGAGTTTACTGAGTTTCCAGAGTAGCTTTCCAAAGGAGGATTTCTTGAGACCTTTATCTTCCACACTATTTATGTTTAATGAAAACCGCTTCAAGTCCAACACATTGTTCCCTGCTCTCCAAAAAGGATAAACATAATTAAACAAGGCAAATTTCTCTGTGTTTCAGGTTTTTTATCTATAAAACAGGCATGATCATTAATGGAACAAAGCCAAATGATACAGCTGCAGCTGAGTGGGCTTACCCTCCGCCCACTTCTGGCCTTGTTGGCTGCCCCATGAATACACCAGGCGCTTCCTCAGTGGTCCACTGGAGAAAGGAACTCGGCCCTATGACCTGCAAGCAGGGGGTTCTCCAGGCCACTTTGAGAAGGTCACAGATGTGAATAACCAGTGACTTAGTGTGTGAAATTTGGCTGAGCACCTCATCCGAATAGAATAGACTGCTAAATAGAAATGTTTTTATTCAGGGAACTCTTCTAGGATGTCCCAGATATCTGTCATTAAACATGCAGATTTGGGAATCTCATATCCAATCACTGTTTGGCCACTTACTGGCTGTCATTCAGCCTCTCTATGCTTCATTTTTCCTTATTTGAAAATGGGGCTTGTTTCATCAGGTTATTATAAGGATTATGACACAGTATATGATCCATGGTAAGTCTCAGTGAACATTAACTTTCATTACCATCATCAACATCATCATCTTCATCATCAACAACCTTAAAGAGTGGAGAGTCACTATGTAAAAATCTCTCATATGACTTGGGAATGTCAATTATTCTGTTTCTAGCTATCAGGCTTAAACAGTTATGAATCATACCAAACCACAGACCCAAACTAGAGAAGAAATGCTCAAACTTCCTCCAGGCATTCAGTCTTCACTATGAAGAATCCATTTGTTTGTGTTTTTCTTTCCTAACTAAGTTAAGGTGGAGAATCTCTTTGATGTCAGAATCCTTTATAATGAAGTTTCCTATTGGACAAATTTAGCCTTCTCTTTTGCTAATTTTAGCATTGTGCAATGCATGGACACTGAAGTTAGGTTTTAGTTTTAAGATAATTCTATCTTGTGCTATTATAAAAATTAAATAATGTACTGTCAAAGTGTGTATAAACATAAGGTTCTATTCAAGTGTTAGCCATCATTAGAGTTACTGTTTCCTTATAATTCTCAAATATTATAAAACTTTGTCACCCAAACTGTAAAAGTAACTGGGTTAATTAGTTTGACTAGTTTTAAGTGAGGGCAATTGTGGGTTGTACTCTGTTTTCCTGTGGCCAACACCATAAGAATTGCCGACAAGTCATAGAAACCAGTGAGCAATCAATTCCAGATGACAGCTAAAGGGCAGAAGTGCATAATTTACCTCCAATAATCTCTTCGCAATTGCCCCAATCTCATTAAAATGCTTAAGTCCAAATGGATACATGCCAGTATGGCTCCTCTGGTTCAGTAGATGATAATTGCATGATTAGTAGCTTGTTCCTTTCCTAAGACCCACAGTTTGGTCTAAAAATATAATCCTGCTTTTCCCCAAAAGAAATGTATACACACTTTAACAGCTGATAGCGCAAGTAAAATGTATTTTAATAAATGCTGTCTTTATAATTATTCAAAGTGCATATACCTTTTTGGGACACCATATATATATATATATATATATGTATATATACATATATATATATATATATATATATATATATATGTATGTATACACTCAATTTTAACTAATTAAATAAACATTTTTAAAATCTAAACATTAAAATTCTAAAAAACAGAAAAGCATATCAGCTCTTTGGAAGAATAATGTTTGATGCTTCAATAATTTGAAGAAGTTGTATAGAGGAAAAAAAACAGGAATATTAGAACTTGGTATTTATAATAACAAACAACCTAGAAATTAAGTTGATACCAATATTTCCACAAATATTATTCACAGAAGGTCCCTATCTATAGTATATTTTTTAAAAACTCATTAAAAATGGTGAGAAAAGCCATTAATATTACAATAGATAAATTGGCAAGACACAATCAGATAATTTATACCATAAGAAGTATAATTTGCAAATAAATAAATGGAGAAAATACTTGATTTATCTAGTAATAAAAATGAATACACATTAAGCCATGAAACAGATAGAAAATGAATGAAGAGCACAGGTACGCAGTCAGATTCTACCTCAGATTCCAGCTTGGCCACCTACCAGTTCTAAGATTTTTATAACCATAATCACATCACATGGTCATTTAAAGGATTAAATAAAATAATATTGGTAAAGTAGCTAATAAAATACCTAACACAAAGTAAGTGCTTAATAAATGGTTGTCAATATAGTAATTATGACAACCATTGTTATTACCATGTAATACCTAAGAAGTTAACATATTGTTTAAAATGTTTTCATTCAATATTGCCAAGGTGGAGGTGAAACTAGTGTGCCCATTCAATAATGTCTTTTTAAAGTGGTCTAACTTTTGCAAAGTTCAAGCACATTTTGTAAATGTATCCTAGGGCAATACAATAAGAAAAATGTTGAGTTATTTATCAGAGCAAAAATATCTGAGAATTCAAAAATATGTACTAAATTCAGACACCAGTGGAAGACTATGTAGTCACTAATGACATGGCTGAAATAACATGAATGAGATATAAGTAGACAATTGTGCTGGCAAGGATGTGAAGAAAAGGGAACCCTAATGCACTGCTGGTGGGAATACAGATTGGTGCAGTCACTGTGGAAAACAGTATGGATTTTCCTCAAAAATTAAAATATGGAACTACCATTTGACCCAGCAATTGCACTTCTGAAATATATTCAAAGAAAACTGAAACACTAATTCAAAAGAATATATGCACCCCTATGTTAATTGCAGCATTACTTACAACAGCCAAGATCTGGAAACAACCCAAGTGCCCATCAGTAGATGAATGATAAAAAAGCTGTGGTAGCCCTAGATGGTTTGGATCAGTGGATAGAGTGTCAGCTTGCAGACCAAAGAGCCCCAGGTTCAATTCCTGTCAAGGGCATGTACTTTGGTTTCAGGCTCCTGCCCAGCCTGGGCCCTGTCAGGTATTGTGCAGGAGGCAACCAATTCATGTGTTTCTCTCACATCAAGGGTTCTCTCTGTCTTTCCCTCTATCTTCCACTCTACCTAAAAATCAATGGAAAAATATCCTTGGGTGAGGATTAACAACAACAACAAGAAAAAGCTGCAGGGTCAGGAGAGGAGGTAATGATCTCTGGACTGGGTGCAGAAAGAACAGATGCCTGACACTGACGCTGCCACCACATGGTTCCTCACCTCCCTCCCTCCTCCTTCCCTTGCTGCTGCGCTGCCACTGTGGCAGGTGGGTGGTGGCCCGATCAGGGTCTGCCTGCTAGGTGGAGGAAGCAGGCATTGGAGGTTGGTCACTGGCCCCAAGATGTGTTATAAGTGTAAAATGTACATCAGATTACAAATACTTGCTGTCAGAAAAATAGGAATGCAAGATATCTCATGAATACATTTTATTAATTATATATTGAAATAATAATGTTTGGGATATGGTGTATTAAAATAGTTTAACCTGGAAAGAACAAAGATGGTGGCATAGGGGAGGGCAGTTGGGGATGACCAAGCCTGCAGGGGAGGGCAGTTTGGGGGAACCAGGCTTGTAGGGGAGGGAAGTTGGGAGGGACCGGGCTGGCAGTGGAGGGCAGTTGGGGGCGATCGGGCCGGCATCAATCAGGCTGTCAAGGGAGCAGTTAGGGGGCAGTCAGGCTGGCAAGCAGTTGGGAGCCAGCAGTCCCAGATTGTGAGAGGGATGTCCGACTGCCTATTTAAGCCCGATGCTGCAGGGATCGGGCCTAAACTGGCAGTCAGACATCCCCCGAGGGGTACCAGACTGGAGAGGGTGCAGCCTGAGCTGTGTAAAATGCCATTGAAATTTTTATAGGGATTACATTTTGGATCTGTAGATTGCTTTAAGTAGTATGGACATTTTAACAATATTAATTCTTCCAATCTATAAACACAGGATATCTTTCCACTTATTTCTGTCTTCTTCACACCCTTGGTTAAAGCATTCCCAAGTATTTTATTCTTTTTAATGCTATTATAAAAGGGATTATTTTCTTAATGTCTTTTTCAGATAGTTTCTTGTTAGGGTGTAGAGACAACTGATTTACTTATATTGAATCTGTATTCTGAAACTTCACTAAATTTATTAGTTCAGTTTTTTCATGGAATTTTTAGGATTTTCTATATATAAGATCATGTCATCTTCAAATGGAAACAATTTTACTTCTTCTTTTTAAATTTTGATGTCTTTATCTTGCCTAATAGCTGCAGCTAGAACTCCTAGTATGTTGAGTTGAAGTAGTGAGAGTAGGCATCCTTGTCTTGTTTCTGATATTAGACAAAAAACTTTCAGTTTTTATCTTTGAGTATGATGTTAGCTGAGAGCTTTTAATATATGGCCTTTATTATATTCCTTCTATACCTAATTCATTGAGAGTTTTTATCATAAAAGGATGTTGAATTTTGTCAAATGCTTTTTCTGTATCTATTGAGATGATCATATAATTTCTATCCTTCTGTTAATGTGGGTATCACATTTATTAATTTGCCTATGTTGAACCATCTTTGCATCCCAGGTAAATCCCACTTGATCATGGTGTATGATCCTTTTATATGTCTGTTTAATTTTGTTTGCTGGTATTTTGTTGAGGACTTTTGCATTTATGTTCATCAGGGATATTGAACTGTAACTTTCTTTTCTTGTACTGTCCTTCCATAAGGGTGGCAATCACATACAAGGTGGAAAGAATAGTCTTTTCAATAAGTAGAGGTGAATGCACATGAATTGTAAGGGACCCATAGCTTACACCATTTACAAAAATCAACTCAAAATGGATTGGATACTTAAACATAAAACCTGAAATTGTAAACTACTAGAAGAAAACATAGAGGAAAATCTTCTTGATATTTTTGAATATTACCTCAAAATCATTGGCAATAAAAACAAGAATAGACAAGTAGAATTGTATTAAATTAAAAAGCTCCTGCATGGCCAAGGAAACAATCAGCAGACAGAAGAAATACACTCAGAAATGGAAGAAAATATTTCAAACCATACATCTCATATGTGGTTATTATCCAAAATATACAAGGAGCTCCTACAACTCAATAACAAAAAATAGTAAATAAATAACCCAATTTTAAAAATGGACAGACAATACACAGCTCTACCTTTGTATCCGTCAGAAGCATCCGCATCGCCATCCCTGTTTTCTCCTTTGCTGCTGCTAACGACAATATGATAACTTATTCTACCATTCAGACTATTTTTATGGCATTAATGTATGTGCTCTTCTTTATGAATGCCTGGTTTAAAAGGGGAAAAATAAAGACTCTAAGAAATTTTTCAAAAAAAGACATACAAATGACCAACAAGAATATAAAAAAGTGTTCAACATCACTAATAATCATGGAAATGCACATCAAATCCACAGTGAAATAATACTTCACACCTGTTAAAATGGCTACTATCAAAAAGATAATAGGTGTTATAATGTGTGAACAAAAGGAACCCTTGTTCAGTGTTGGTGGAAAAGTAAATTGATACTCTTTTCCATATAGAAAAGAATACAGAAATTCCTTAAAAAATTAAAAATAGAACTACTGTATTATCCAGTAATCACACTTCTGGGTATATGTCCAAAGGAAATAAAATTAGTATTTCAAAAAGATGTTTGCACTCCCATGTTCATTGCAGCTTTATTCACAAAGCCAAGATATAGAAACAACCTACGTGTCCATTAATATATGAATGGATAAAGGAGATGTGATATAATGTATATATTACTATTGAATATCATTTAGCCATAAAAAATAAGGAAAGCCTGCCATTAACAATATCAATGAAGCTGGAGAACATTATGCTTAATGAAGTAAGCCAGATAGAGAAAGACATATGCTACATGATTTCATTTATATGTAGATTATAAAATTGTTAAACTCATACAAGCAAAGAGTACTATGGCGGTTGCCAGGGGCTAAAGGGAAGGGGAAATGTGGAGATAGTGGTTAAGGGGTACAAAATTTCAGTTATGTAGGATGAATATTTCTGGAGACCTAACGTAGTACAGTAAGATGTCTTATAGCTAGCAATACTGTATTTTCTTACTGAAAATTTAAGACTGTAGATCTTAAGTGTTCTCACCACACACACATAAAGAAAGTGATAAACATGAGAGGTGATGGACATGTTAATTAGCTTGATTGTGGTAATCATTTTATAATATATATATTTTATAATAGGTATCATACAGTACGTGTGTGTATGTATGTATATATATGTGTATATATATACATATATATATATATATAGAGAGAGAGAGAGACATCAAATTGTACACGTTAAATATATCCAACTTTTATTTCTCAATTATACCACACAAAAATGCTAGGAATAACCCAGCCAGTGTTGCTCAGTGGTTGAGTATCAACCTAGGAACCAAGAGGTCATGGTTCGATTCCTAGTCAGGTCCCATGCCCTGGTTTCAGGCTCTATCCCCTGTATGGGGTGTGCAGGAGGTAGCCAATTGATGATGTTTCTCTCCCCTTAATATCTCTCTCTCTCTCTCTCTCTCTCTCTCTCTCTCTCTCTCTCTCTCTCTCTTTTTCTCCTTCTCTAAAAAATTCAATATAAACATTTTTTTAAAGCTAGGAATAAAAGAACATTGGATTTAATAGAAGGACTTTGCAACATCTATTTGGGTTACTCAGAATCTCCCTGCTTCCTTTCTGATAAAGCCAGAAGAAATACGTAAGTTCCTCAGGCCCCTCTGAGATGAACTGGGAGCTAGAACTCTGGTTTTTGGACTCTTAATGAAGTGGTCTTCCCTCCACATCTAACCATTCCTTAGTTTTTCAAAGTTGAAAGAAACATGTAAGATCACCTACATAATAGTTATCTGGATATATCCATTATATAAATGGCACACCCATCAATAAAGGTGCTCTCTCATACTATCCAGGAACTCACCTGAAGGTTGTGATGCAGCAGCTGAAAATTGCTAAATTGAACTACTCTATGTGCCCCCATACTCTACTTCCTCCAGGAACGAAGAAATGAGGTCCCCTCTTTCCCAGCCTGCAATAAGATCAGGCTGGCCCTCCATTTTGGCTGCAATAACAAAATCCATCAACAGCTTTAGACCCTCCATGAGTCAAAGCCAAGAGACTGCGGACAAAACCAGAGGCTACCTCCCTGGAACCCTTGGTGGAGGCTGGGGCTTAGGTGGGAGAAACCTCTGATCCAGGAACCCTCTGGAGAAAAATCCCATGGTGCCCCTGACAAAACTCTAGGACCCCTTCATCTTTACCATTTCCTTACTCTCTATATTGAAGCCATAGGCCATGAATGAGGAATAATAGTCTTCTCATTGGGTCAAGTTCAGATGGGCATTGACTATTAATTAGTGAAAGACCCAGATATTATGCTTTATTTTTCCTGTTTATTGTTAACAATAACTACATAGCTGGAAAGGAATTGTACAGATAATATGACATAACAAATTTTCTTTCTGGTTTTATAGCTGCATTTGTCTTTATAGCCTAATATGCCTTTTAAAATTTTGACATGTACAAATTATATTGTAAATTCAGCTAGAAAGAAATTTCATTAACCATATGTCACTTTGATTGAAAATTGTGTTGTATCCTGAATAGAATTTTTAAAATAATATGAAACCAAATCTCATGACCTTGATAAAGATGAGAATCATCTGAAAATTTCTCTTCCAAAGCTGGGTGGACTCCAGCAACTAGGAATGAAAGCTTCCTTCATAAGAAAAAAAATTGTGGAGAAAATCCTCTATGTCAGTCAGGATTCAGCCAGGAAATCAGAAACCATGCTAAGTATTTTAATCAGAATGGATTCACTATAAGAAATTAAATGCATATAAAACTATTGAAAATTCTGGAGGAGTAAAAGTCAGGAGAAGCTGCCATAACTTTCAGGTATTGTGGCCTCAAAGAGAAAGGAAGTGGCTGCCACACAAAATCGAAACTATGCAAGTAGCTGTTGCCACCTTCTCGCCTTCTTGTAACTCCAAAATGGGTGAAATCACAACTATTCACATCTGGACATTTGGGAAACCTACTTGTCACCCCACCACCAGTGCAGAGGGAAAAAAAATGTCTGCTCCTCTTCCCTCGTCCACTTAACACTCCCATGTGCAATTGCTTTTTGGGAGAACCTTGCAATTTGAAAAACTGCCAGTAATTAGCTAAAGAAACATAGCTCCCAAGCTTCCACCTATGACATTCTGGGGGCGAATTTAAAAGGGAGTGCCAGCAGGCAATGTTGATACCAGAACTACTCTAGCAGATAAACAAACCTACAAACCCCATCCCCTCAGGAAAAAAAAACAAAAAACATTAAGACACTTCTTTGTCACTGAGACAACTCTAAGATCACAACTACTTTTCTCTTTTTTTAAAAAAAAAAATCTTTATTGTTCAGATTATTACAGTTGCTCCTCTTTTTTCCCCCATAGCTCCCCTCCACCCATTTCCCACCCGACCCTCTGCCCTCACCCCCGCCACTGTCCTCATCCATAGGTGCACGGTTTTTGTTCAGTTTCTTCCTGCATCCCCCACACCCCTTTATCCCCCATTATGCCCCTGATTCTATTATAATCACCAGTTTATTCTGTTCATCAGATTATTTATTCACTTGATCTTTAGATTTACTTGTTGATAGATGTGTATTTGTTGTTCATAGTTTGTATCTTTATCATTTTCTTCGTCTTCCTCTTCTTAAAGGATACCTTTCAGCATTTCTTATAATACTGGTTTAGTGGTGATGAACTCCTTTTACTTTTTCTTATCTGTGAAGCTCTTTATCTGACCTTCAATTCTGAATGATAGCTTTGCTGGATAAAGTAATCTTGGTTGTAGGTTCTTGGTATTCATCACTTTGAATATTTCTTGCCACTCCCTTCTGGCCTGAAAAGTTTCTGTTGAGAAATCAGCTGACAGTCTTATGGGTACTCCCTTGTAGGTAACTGACTGTCTTTCTCTTGCTGCTTTTAAGATTCTCTCTTTGTCTTTTGCTCTTGGCATTTTAATTATGATGTGTCTTGGTGTGGTCCTCTTTGGATTCCTTTTGTTTGGGGTTCTCTGTGCTTCCAGGACTTGTAAGTCTATTTCTTTGACCAGGTAGGGGAAGTTTTCTGTCATTATTTCTTCAAATAGGTTTTCAATATCTTGCTCTCTCTCTTCTTCTGGCACCCCTATAATTTGGATGTTGGTACGCTTGAAGCTGTCCCAGAGGCTCCTTACACTATCTTCATATTTTTGGATTCTTTTTTCATTTTGCTTTTCCGGTTGGGTGTTTTTTGCTTCTTCGTATTTCAAATCTTTGTCTTGATTCTTGCTATCCTCTAGTCTGCCGTTGGGAGTCTGTATAATATTCTTTATTTCAGTCAGTGTATGCTTAATTTCTAGTTGGTCCTTTATCACAACCTCAAGGGTCTCATTAGATTTATTGAGGGTCTCATTAAGTTTATCGGCGGTTTCTAGAAAATTCTTGAAAAACCTTAAAAGTGTGGTTTTGAACTCTATATCCAGTCGTTTGCTTTCCTCCATTTCTGTCATTTGTGACCTGTTTCTTTGTCTCCACACTTTGGCTGCTTCCCTGTGTTGATAGAGTGGCTTTGTGTGCTAGGTGTACTATAGGGCCCAGTTACTCAGCCTCCCCACTTACCTGAGGTGGACACTCTTGGTGCACCCCCTTGTGGGCTTTGTGCACAGTCTTGTTGTAGTTAAGCCTTGATTTTTGTAGGTAACAATGGGAAGGATTGACCTCCAGGCCAATTGGCTGTGAGAATCAGCTGTGTCTGCAGTGGGAGAACTTCTGTGCTGGAGACACCCCTCTGGGGCAAGATTTGCTTCAATGGGGCTTTGGTGCTCACTGAGTCTGCCCCCTGAGTGTGTCCTTTATGAATCTGAGGAGCTGCAATCTGACAACTACTTTTCAAAGGGCATATGATCACCTCTCCCAGCATTCTGTGACTCTGGGATGAAGTAATCCCTACTGACAAGTATCAGAGAAAATGCTCACAGCCAACATGAACAGCATCACAGAGACTCTACCACTAAGACCCACTCTTTTTTTTTTTTTTGAGCTACAGGCAATTTAATTCCCTTGCATATATTATCCTGAAAGTTACTTTATAATTACAAGCATAACTAACATATCAAGTTACATACTTTGCTACTAAAGATTTTGTGGAGTCAGGGAAATAAACATCAGAAAGGGGAGCTGGCATCTCTCTGCCTGTGTGTGTGCCAGGCACTGGACACACAGCACTTCCCAGGATCTTCCCAGCAACCCTCCTAGTGGCTGTTCTCTTCTGCATCTTACAGAAGAGTCTTGGTTCGAAAACTGGCCCTGTACCTTGAGAGCAAGGAAAAAAATCTAAGAAAAAGCCTGGCCACTGCAGATAGGCAGGTGACAGTGTTAACAAACAAGGGAACTTGCATAGGAGGCTTGTCTTAGATAGTCACAAGACAAGGAGATCTCCACTCTTAAGGGAACTTTACATAAAATGTTAATGGAAAATTTTATTCAACAATAACCTGCTTAAAGGAACACCAAAAAGAAAAGAAAAAGGATTTCCTCTGTTTAAGGTTAGATTCATTCTCCTCAATGTTCTTAGGGAATATTTAACTTTGTTTTCTGGACAGATGATCAAATCATTTAAATCATGAAAAGAATGACAAATACTTCATCTCTTTCCCAAAGATAACACTTTAGAAAAGTATCACATTTTTTTTTCATATTAAAGAATAGTAGCCTGCCCCTCCTCCTCAGAACTTATGCTTTGAACTTGTTCTTATTCTTTCAGTTTCAGTTAAAAGTGACCTTTTAACCGGGGGTTTTCCATGCAAGATTCTTTTTCCGGAATAAGAGCCAAAGTTTTCCCATTTACACCAGCTTATAAAAGGGTTTCCTTTCCTCTAAAAGAATTTGTAAAAACTTTTCTAAATGCCATTTTCCCCAAATATTTCTTAGATTTAATATCTTAATTTAAAAAGGGCATACTAGCTAAAAAAAGAGGGGGGGGCATAAAATAAAGATTTGTCAATGAAAAAGTGCCATATTTTAATATCTTATCAAATTGCATCCTTCATGTGAATCTTTCCAGGACCCTTGAAAGAATGCAATAATAAATGCAAACCTTGGGTCCAAGAGTGCATCTTCTCCCTAATGGAGTAATGAATCCACCTCCACACCACCCTGCAATGTATTTTTACCAGGGAACATGTATGCATATGAAAGCTTACATAGAAACCCAAAGCATATATTAGGTGGAAGAAGAAGTTGTTGCAGAGATCGAGGCAGGAATGAGAGGGCCAGAGCCTTCCCCTCATGGGAGTGTTCGAGAGCATAATTTAGAATTGTTTATATAGCATAGCTCACACTCTTCTCTATCATCTTCAAGATCCAGACTTAAGATTATAAGTGGGTGACTTGTCATTGAAACTGTCTTTGACCATCATAGCTAATGGCAGAAGACCTTTCCAGAGAGTCATTTCAGGAATAAAGGGCTTCCCTGGGAACACTAGCTATCAGGTTGAACAGACAACAGTTCTCCAGTCCTCCTGCTCACACACACCCTGAGGGACGCAGGCCAGGGCTGCTCAGGCCCAGCGGCTTCTGTACTTCTCAGTCCAGCACTTGAGAAGGGGCAGCTATGAATGCTTCCTAATGCTGGCTTGCTCAGCCAACCCTGAGCCAGGGCATTGGCAGGACTGGCCTTAGTTGCCAGCTATGCTTTACTGACCAGTGGGAATCAAGGCCCAAAGGAAATCTAGCTCAGTTTGAATGAAATTATAGACTTTGTCTGTTGGTGGTTATTTATAAGCTACTGCTTCATCTAGCACAGATCTTAGTATGTGCTCACTTCATAAAAGAGTACTCTAGAGACATACCCTATTCTCTGGCTTTCAACTTTGTTCTGCCAGGCACCAGCTGTGGGACCTTGTGTGAGTTAATTAGCATCTCTTAGAATATTTATTCACCTACAAATTTGGCATGACAACAATAGTACATTCCTCATATATTAATTAAGGGGCTAAAATGAAATAATTTAGGTAAAATATTAAGCACAGAGATCATCACAGTGAACGCGCTAGAAATAATACCATTAGTATTTTATCATATAGAATTTGTGTTTCTCGTGCATATTATTTACTTCTTAAAATAAAACCAGTCAATTTTGAATGATAATTGACTAGTTTGGACTTTATGAAAGACTCATTCCATTAGCCTGATTATCTAACAGTCCACAGGGTGTGGTCAGTATTATTTGTTACCACACGTCACTGCTGGGTTCAGTGGGGATTAACCTCTGTGTACTTGCAGTTGGTGTGACACACTAAGGTCTCGAGTCTCTTAAAGTAAATAGAAAAGTTATTGCGACCATAAATGACCTTTTCTTGTCCTTTCTCCTGTAAAACAAGGTGCCTAGCACATGATATGGCTTCTTCTCACCTTCGGGCCTAGAGCTTTTTCAGTGGTGACTTAAATTTTATCATCTTGTGTCTTAGAAATAGCTGTGAAACTTCAAATGAACAAAGTGAAAATACTGCAGGGAGATCATTTTCAGCTGATAACTACCCACTATTTTACAAGATAGTAGCCATCTCAAATTCTTTAGAAGACAAACACTGCAACCTATTTTTAGATGAAACCTTTCCTTAGTGACTATCAAAGAAATTCATAGAACTTCCCAGGGGCAAACATTCTTTCCTTCTTTACATCTGGCCACAGGAGCTAAATGATTTACCCAAGGTCATATAGTAGGGCCAGAAATAGGAGCCCCCTTTGCATTTCCACACCACGAATGTCTCCATTAAGTATCCTAATTGCTTCTTCAAATAATGAAATGGGATGGCAGTGGGGGCATGATGAGTTATCACTGAATACTCTTTAGTCTTTTCAAATCCCACTTGGATACATATGGATGCATAAAATAAGAAACTGCCCTACATAATTCAAGCCAATATTATTAGAAACACTAACATTTTAAAAATCTAATCTAAATGTTTATTAAATAAAGGTTCCACCATTGAAGTAAATATATATATATATATATATATATACATATATATATATATATATACCTTCCTAAGACAATAGCTTTGAAAGATAGCCCTCATATTTGCACTGTAGAATTCCACTTCCCCTGCTCTTGTCCCCAATCACATTTACTCTCTAAATACACTACTGAAACTCTCTAATCTTACAGCATGTGAGTGAAATATTTAATGACTTATTTTTCTGGGTAAAAATATCTCTTGAAAGATTAGAAGAGTTTTGACATCTATAGCTGCTTCTCTATTAAAAACAAACCACAATGGTTAACAATAAATCTGTGAGTCAGAGATTGGTGCTATTAAAAACATCAGCCATGCCTTTAGAATCTAAAAATACACCAAAAACAATCTATGATATGCTCTTGACGTCAATGGAATACACAGTAGTCAACTGAGATCGCTTTATAACCTTCCTATAACTGCCTCACAGATAAACTTGTGCTGTGGCCTTTCATGTCAGGACCATAAAATACCCTTCTGGACTTCAAGAGCAGTCTGGTAACCACACAATACATGAAATCCTTGTAAACTATGAGTCATATGATCAACCTTGGACAATATACATAACCTCACGCTCTGAACATAAATTCATTATATTGAGAGACCTACAGGGAAGTTTCATTTCTCTTTTTAAATATTCATTTGTTGTTTTTAAGGAATTTAAGTCTGAACCTAAGCTACTGAAAAATATCCTCAAAGCAAAGGTGTGTTTTTTTTTCCAACTTGTCAACAACTCAATAAAATAAATTCAATTGTTTGAATATCTAGTTAGTTCTATCAGATTTTTATTTTTCTCAGGCTCTAAAAACATTTTCTGAAGTCACCTTTCACCGACTATTGAAACCATCTTCCCACCTGGAATTTAACAATAGCAGCCCAAACAAGAAGAACTGATTCCTTCTCTTCTTTCCCAATGAGCAATTGCTTGGGAGGATTTTTCCTCTCTCTAGTTACACTTAAAATAAATAGACTCACATGCAAAAAGTAATTGGTTCAATGGAGAAAGAAAACTAGCCCCAACTTTTGTACTTCACTGACCTATTAAAATCTGAAACTCAGCCCAGCCGGTGTTGCTCAGTGATTGAGCACCGACCCATGAACTAAGAGTTCATTGCTTCAATTCCCAGTCAAGGCACATATCTGAGTTGCTGGCTTGATCCTAGATGATGGGCACGCAAGAGGCAGCAGATAACCTCTCATCAATGTTTCCATATATCTCTCCCTCGCCCTTCCTCTCTCTCTAAAATCAATAAAAAACATGAAATTTTTAAAAATTAAAAATTAAATAAATAAATAAGTAAATAAATAAATATAATCTGAAACTTAGATTGAATCTAGAAAGCCTATGTCAGCATAACCTCTGGCAGCTCATGGGTCTGAGATCGCATAAGATCTTCCTCCACTAAAGTCATGTCCAAAGGCCAAATACGGACAAACATTTTTATTATGTGTGAACAGAATTATGGCTCTATAACAACACTTTTGGAGCAGAACATAATTCATATTTCAGTCATTACAAATAAGAATAAAGAAATACTCTAATTTTACCATAGAGCATTGACTAGAGAAGAAATACAAAGGTTAACCCAGCTAGCATGACTTTCACTGCAACATACCTAGGTTATGTGCCGTGAAAATGAGATTTTTTAATACTTTTAAGATATCAAAATAAATTGTGCTGACTGGAGGTACCTGGGGGGCTCTACTTGATAACTGGTACTGTGAGTATTATACACACAATAAAGTAGATTTATAAGGTTTGAAAATTGCTTATCCAACATATTGGGAGCAAGCATCTGAGTGATGCAGGCCAGGCCAAGTGAATGAATGGCAGTGCAGATAATACAAGAAAATTATTCTCAGGTCTAGGGAGACAAACTGTACTAGATCATTCCTAGCTTCCATTGTATTACATAGACATGGCCTTCAAAGTGCAGAGCAGTGGGCTGTGTTTCCCAAGTTAAAGTAAGCTCTGTCTAAACAAATTCTCTTGAAAAGATTAGTTCTGGTTTCATGGGCCTGTTTGTTTGTGTTCATGTAAAAATAACCTGTAGAATTATGCTGCTAATAGCAAAAAGACACCATGCCATTTCTCTCTGTTTTTATTTTTTACCTGTTTTCCTGTAAAATAATTCAACTGTCTCATATAAATTCACAGCATCTGTTAAATGTCTTATGAATCTTGCTGCCAATTCATTATTTGTCTTTTGACAATTGCATTTTTAATTAAAATTCTCTCAGTATCATTTGTTCAACCAAAAATTTAAAAACAGTTTTAATGCAGTCAAATCTGTCCATCTTTATTTATGGTTAATTTCATTCCTTATGCGTAAGTATGTCTTCCAGCACACATTATTAAACAAACTTTCTCCTAAATTACTTTTGAGTATTTGCACTGGGTTTTTTCACTTACTTCTTTAAACTATCTGTAATTTATTCTTACTGCATGGACTGAAATAAATAAATCTCTAAGAATATGAAAAGATGCGCACCTTCCTAATGCCACTGAAAGAAAAATTACAGCATGTGACATACCATTTTGTTCAAATCGGAGTTGCAAAAATTATAGGACAATAACACCCCTGCTGGTCAGCATGTGTATAAATGAGCTTCCTGTGTACTGCTGATAGGCCTGGATTTGCTGTAGTCTTTTGGAAATGTAATGGGACAACATATTTAGTTTGGGGAATCTAACACTCGAAATTTGAAAAAGCATTGATTGATATATAACTTAAAAAAATCATTTTCAAGCAGCACTGTTTCTTAAGGGTACAAATCATCTGTCTGTTTGTCACCTAAGAAGAACATATAAACCTGCACCTCATTTGAGAAATGATTCCAGAGACTGGGGTGAGGGACCAGGGAGAGTAAGACAGGAATAATGACAAGTCAAAATAGGAGTGAGATTTGATCACCCCTGAGGCGAACAGGCCCTTGATTCTGCCACTTGCATAATGCAGAATTGTCCACTGGAAGTCGGGTGGTGGGAGCACCACCATTAGAGAAGTTTCAGAGCAAAACACCGAAAAGACTCAAGGCACATGCTTAAAACAACATGCTTTCAGCTTCAGCTGAGTCTGCAATTATCTGAAACTGCCCACTGCAAGTGTGGTTAAAATCCAAGGTGGCCTGAGAGGATGTGTCATGAGACTCCCGATATAACCTCTGTCAGTAGGTGAATGCTTAAATAAATTGTGGTATATAACTTATATGGAAGATGATACAACTACTTAAAAATCAAAGTAAAATACATACTTATTGATCTAGAAAGATGTTAATAATATATTAGTAAGTAAACTATGGAACATCTTATATTTCATGTCTCATTTTTTAAATTAAAAACACTGTGTGTGTGTGTGTGTGTGTGTGTGTGTGTGTGTGTGTGTGTGGTGCAATTTTATTGTATATTCTTATTTGAATATAGAAGAAGGTCTGGAAGAATTCTTAACCCTACCAGACCACTGTACCTAATTTTCGGTACTTTGCCTAGACCTATTTTCTACAATGTCTCCAAGTTCCATCTTATTCTAACCACTTGTTTGCGTATAACTAACATTTTTCTATATCATGTTGGTTTTTTCTCTTTAATGCTCAGGAGCCCAGGTATAGGGAACAGCTGGGTTCAGGGCCTCAAGTCTGGTATGGTTAACATGTGTTAACTTAAATGGTATTTCAAGAAAGGAAATTACTAAACATTTCTTTATACAACCTGCATTGTTTAAATCGTTGCCCTAAAATTAATTACTTTTGTGTTATTGTTGTTTTAAGATAATTAAGCCCTGGCCAGGTGACTCAGTTTGTTGAAGAGTTGTCCTATACAACAAAAGGTTGCAGGGCACATGCCTAGGTTGTGGATTCCATCACCAGTCATGACTCATATAGGAGGCAATTGGTTAATATTTCTCATATTGATGTTTCTCTCTCTCTCTCTCTCTCTCTCTCTCTCTCTCTCTCTCTCTCTCTCTCTCCCTTCTTTCCTCTTTCCCTAAAACAAATAATCATATCCTTGGGTAAGGATTTTTTTAAAAGGTAATTAATTGAAGGATGTTAAAAGTTAACTAATATATTCTTAGTTTGAGCTTTATTCCCACTTAGAGCTTCCTCAGAAAGGAATTTTGTTGCATTACTGAAAAATCATAATTCTTAATTATGAGTAAAAATCATTCTATTCCTAAGCCAAAAAAAGTTTCTCTTGTATTTGTTCTATTCCTACTCCCTCAATTGGCACTATTCAGTATGGCAACTACCAGATAATATGTGCTATTAACTCTTTGAAATGTGACTAGTTCAAACTGAGATGGATTTTAAGTGTAAAGTTCACACCAGGTTTCAAAGATGAGAAACAAACAAACAAACAAAGGGGACAACAGTAACACTTCCAACAATAAAGATAAAAATTTTTAAAAGGATGTAAACACCTCATGTATAAAATTTTATTGCTTAAATATTCAAAGGATAATATTTAGGGTATATCGAGGTTAATAAAATACATTAAACTTAATTGTGTTTCCTTTTGCTTTCTTAATGTACTAGAAAGTTTAAAATTACACTAAGTGAAATAAGTAAGGCAGAGAAAAATAAATTCTGTATGGTTTCACTTATATGTGGAATCTAGAACAAAACAAAACAAACTAAACAGAAACAGACTCATAGAAACAGAGATCAAAGGGATGGTTAGCAGAAAAGAGGGTGTGGAGAGATGGGTGAAAAGGGGGACAAGAAGATAGTCCGAAATATTGTGATAAATGTACATGGTGAAAGATGATTGCTAGAATTAGTGAGATGATCATATTGTAAGGTATAAAAATATCAAATCACTATATTGTATACCTGCAACTAATATAACCAATATGATTATATGCCAACTATGCATAAAAAATAAATATAATGCAAACCATTATAAAAATATAGTGGTTTGCATTATATTTCTGTTGGACAGTGCTACTCTAGAAGAACATTATTTTTTTCTTCATGGCAATTATTTCAGTCTTTACTTATCAGAGTTACACCTTCAGTTTATGCAATCACCTCTCAGATATTATGTTGATTTCCATGTCCCAGGAAGTACCTGACACATAATAAGCACTCAATAAAGATGTGTTGTTGTTCACGTAAAGAAATCTTTGGAACCTAGGAGCAGGTGCTTTCCAGAAAGAGCAGTCTTCAGAGGGAGATGCTACAGAGGATTTGGTAAGAGGTATTTAGTGTCTTTGGAAGCCATATGCTCTTCGCAATGGGTAGAAAAGAAGTCAGACAACAGGAGGTTAAGAAATGAGTAGGTGGGCCCAACCAGCATGGTTCAGTGGTTGATTGTTGACCTATGAACCAAAAGGTCATGGTTTGATTCTCATTCAGGGCTCATGCCTGGGTTGCGGGCTCAGTTCCCAGTGTGGGTTATGCAGGAGGCATCCGATCAATGATTCTCTCTCATCATTGATATTTCTATCTCTCTCTCCCTCTCCCTTCCTCTCTAGAATCAATCAAAATATATATTTTTTTTAAATGAGTGGGTGGTACTTAAGTAGAGGCTGTAAAGTTAGATCCCTTTGTTAACAGGGATTCAGAGTTAGTAATTTAAGTGATCCAGAAAAACATTTACCGTAAAATAAAAAAGACTTAAGTATACTTTTATAAAGAGAGATACAATTACTAAGCCTCACTCCATCATTAAAACTACCTCATGTCCCCTTTTTCTCCTTTTGAATGAGCTTTTAATCATTTTAACAATGACACCAACAATTATCAACAGATGACCCAAAGGCGGAAAATAGCAATAATTTCACCCTTGCTCCATTTGAGGGCACCTTTCAAAGTGGTACAGGCAATGCACTGCCCATTCTAGGGGGGCACCATGCTCATAGGTAGCCCTAATACAAGCTGGTGGATGTCAATGATGGTAGAGGTCAAGGATAAGGTAAGATTCAGAAATAGGGTAACAATGTCTGTGGTCCATACTACTTTGTCTAGCTACCTTCTAGCAAATGACACAATCTACTTCTATTATCTCAGTTGTATGTTTAACCAGAAATATGTATCTGTGTGTGTGTATATATATAACATATATGTATATGTATAAATATATATTTACATATATATACTAGTATGCAAGCCTACCATACTTGTGATTGTACAAAAAATAAAAAATATAAATATTTGATAAGGGAAAAGCTTTATTACATTGGTCCTTGTCAATGATTTCTTGGACATGATACCACCAAAAGCACAGGCAACAAAAGCAAAAATAGATAAGTGATACTACATAAAAGTAAAGGCTTCAGCACAACAGAGATAATAATGACCAGACTGATAATGCAGCCTACAGAATGAGAGAAAATATTTATAATCACATATCTGATAAAGAGTAATATCCAAGCCCTAGCCGGTTTGACTCAGTGGATAGAGCATTGGCCTGTGGACTGAAAGGTCCCAGATTCGATTCTGGTCAAGGGCATGTACCTTGGTTGAGGGCACGTCCCCAGTAGCGGGTGTGCAGAAGGCAGCTAGCTAATCAATGTTTCTCTCTCATTGATGTTTCTAACTCTCTATTCCTCTCCCCTCCTCTCTGTAAAACATCAATAAATATTTATTTTTAAAAGAGTAATATCCAAAATATATATGAAACTCCTACCACTCTATAGCAAAAAATAATAATGACCCAATTTTAAAGTGGTCAAAGGACTTGAATAGACATTTTTCAAAAAGAAAATAAAACAAGTGGCCAACAGGTGTATGAAAAGATGTTCAACATCACTATTTATCAGGAAATGCAAATAAAAACCACAATGAGGTAAAAAGTTGAAGCAATTAAGAAGTGCAAATTGGAAGTTACAAAATAGTCATGGAGATATAAAGTAGAGCATAGGAAATATAGTCAATAAGATTGTGATAACTATGTTATAGTGCCAGGTGGATACTGGAATTATCGAGGGGACCACTTTGTGAAGTATACAATTATATGACCACTATGCTCTACTCCTGAAACTAATACAAAATAATATTGAATGTAAACTATAATTTTGAAAAAACACAAGGAGCTATCACAAAAGGATGGCTATCATCAAAAAGACGAAATACAACATGTTGACAATGAGGATATGGAAAATTGGAATGCTTGTGCACTGTTTGTGGGAATGTAAAATGGTGCACCCAATATGAAAACAATATGGAGGTTCCTCAAAAACTTAAAAATTGGACTACCATATGATTCAGTTCACAATTCTGGGTATATATCTAGAATTGGGAAAAAAAAAAGAATTGGAATCAGGATCTCAAAGATGTTTCTGTACTCCCATGTTCATTGCAGCATTATTCACAATAGCCAACATGTGGAAGTAACCTAAATGTCCATTGAAAAATTAATGAATAAAGAAAATGTTGTATATACAGACAATAGAATATTATTCAGCCATAAAGAAGAAGGAAATTATGTCATATGGGACAACATAGATAAACCTTGAGAGCATTATGGTAAGTAAAAAAAGTCAGTCACAGAAGGACAAATACTGCATGATTTATGTGAGGTATCTAAAGCAGTTAAACTCATAGCAGCAGAAAGCAGAATGATGGTTGACAAGGTCTGGAAGGAGAGGAGTATGAGATGTTACTGTTCAGTGGGTTTAAAGTGTCAAATACATAAGATGAAAAGTTCTTGAGATCTGCTATACAATGATGTGCTTATCTATATCTATCTATATCAGTGGTTCTCAACCTTCTGGCCCTTTAAATACAGTTCCTCATGTTATGACTCAACCATAAAATTATTTTCGTTGCTACTTCATAACTGTAATGTTGCTACTGTTATGAAGCGTAATGTAAATATCTGATATGCAGGATGGTCTTAGGAAACCCCTATGAAAGGGTCCTTCGACCGCCAAAGGGGTCGCGACCCACAGGTTGAGAACCACTGATCTATATAAAAGCTTTATATGCTAATTGTCTCTCTGATCATTAGATCAGTCGCTACGACATGCAGTGACCACCAGGAGGCAGACACTCCAACTGGTAGGTTAGCTTACTGCTGGGGTCCGGCAAATCGAGACTGGGCGAGATGAGCCAGACACGCCCTTGAGCCCTCCTATGGTCCCTCCAAGGCCCGATCATGCACTGGTGGGGTCCCTTGGCATGGCCTGCAACCTCTAATAATCTGGGACTCACTCCTTGGGGGATGTTGGAGAGTTGGTGTCAGCCCAATCCCTGCAGGCCAGGCTGAGGGATCCCACCAGTGCAAGAATCCATGCACTGGGCCTCTAGTAGTTGATGATTACTGTACTGGACAGTTAAAAATTTATTAAGAAGGTAGATCTCATGATGTAAGATTTTTACAATAAAAAATATATTAAAAGGGGACATCTGTAATACTTTCAACAATAAGGATATATTTAAAAGAAGATATATTG
The DNA here is from genome assembly GCF_964212035.1 of Myotis nattereri. Classification (NCBI taxonomy): domain Eukaryota; kingdom Metazoa; phylum Chordata; class Mammalia; order Chiroptera; family Vespertilionidae; genus Myotis; species Myotis nattereri. The sequence continues at coordinate 77,229,234 of NC_138077.1, forward strand.
GCTTTTTCATGATTTAATCTATATCTTTTTCCTCATGAAACTTGTTTTTTAATGACACTGGTGTAACAAATATTCAAATTGAGCATGTTGCTCAAATTCTTATAATAGAATTGAATAAAAACTTGGGTTAAAATATGCATAATAAATTCACTGAAGTAAAGCTAAAAAATAAAACCTAAAAGTTTAATTATTTCTTTTAGTGGATGGAGAGGGTCATGAATTAAATGTGAAATAATTTGTTATTTCATGCTGATGCCAAAGTTTTATCAGATCAGCACTAAAATAGAGTTTTGTTTTGTGTTTTTTAGTGTTCATATCATAGTTGTATAAGACTTCCTCTTATAGAAAGAGTTGCTTTTGGGGGGAAAATGCTCCTATACGCCCACATGGAACATGAGCTAAGGCTCATGGTCCCTGGCATTGGGTGGTGACAAAACTGTAGAAAGATAGAAGTGGCTCTGTACAACGGAGAGCTCCAGGGGAGGTTCAGGCAGTCCAAAGCAGGAAGTAAAGAGGAGAGGAAAGAGGACAAACAAAATGATGGGCTGCCACATATGATGTCACCCTTCTTTAGGACTCTACAAATCTTCATAAAGTCTACCAAAAATTTATGTAATACTTCTTCATTACATTCTTGAGAAGTCAGGTAAATCAATTGCATTTAAAAACTAAATCACTTTATAAAATTATCACTTCTAAAATAAACCAGATGTGCCCTACCCTGCTTGGCTCAGTGGATAGAGCATCGACCTGCGGACTGAAGGGTCACGGATTTGATTCCGGTCAAGGGCATATACCTGGGTTGTGGGCTCGATCCCCAGTAGGGGGCATGCAGGAGCAGCCAATCAATGATTCTCTCTCATCATTGATGTTTGTAGCTCTCTCTCCCTCTCCCTCTCTGAAATCAATAAAAAAAATATAATAATAAAATAAAATAAACCAGATGTTACTTATATCTCCTGAGTAAATGGCCAAATTAATGACAATAGGATTATCTGAGTAATGTGGGTTATGTGCTTATGTTTTTCCTAAACTAGCCAGAAAATTAAAGAAAGGTAGATATTTGGTGTCTAAATTACATAGTGTTTTTGCCATAACTCAATTACAATACACTTTATTTCTTCAGGGATTTATGTTTGTGTATGTTTTAAAACTGACCCAAACGCCAACTTTTAAAGCTTTATATCTTTAAATGTTGTTTATATTCAAAATGCCAAGGTCATTTTATATTTCTGTGCTTTCAAAACTTTACTTAGCAATCATCTCTAGTTGCCAAGTTCAATGGACTCCTAGGATAAGGAGTTCACAGTCCAAACTATCCTAGACAGGGCAGGGAGTGGGGAAGCATATAAAATAGGTTGATGATAGGAATTTCCAGCTCCTTTCTTCAGCGCCTTCTTTTTTGGGTTTCCATTCAAGACCTTTTTCAATCATCTGATGCAACTTATTTCTAAAGCTTTATATAAAGAATTTGCCTTATTAAATTAATTCATACTGACTGTCTGCAACTGACCTACTTTAGATCAAAAAACATACACACCCTGAAGGTAAAGGGATGGAAAAAGATATTTCATGCAAATGGAAAAAAAAAAAAAAAGCTGGGGTAGCAATATTTATGCCAGACAAAATAGACTTTGAAACAAAGGCTAAAATAAGAGACAAAGAAGAAAATTTTATAATAATAAAGGGATCAATGCAACAAGAGGATATGCAATCCTTGTAAACATTTATGCACCCAACATAGGAGCACCTAAATATATAAAGCAAATATTAACAAACATAAAGGAGAGATCAACAGTAATATAGTCATAGTCAGGGACTTTAACACCCCATTGTAACCAATAGGTAAATCTTCCAGACGGAACATCAACAAGGAAACAGTGGTCTAAAGGACACATTAGATCCAGTGGATTTAATTTATATTTTAGAGATTTTCACCTCAAAGCAATAATAGAACATACATTGTTTTCAAGTGCATATGGAACTGGCATTATTTACAATAGACAAGATATGGAAGCAACCTAAATGCCCACCAAAGGACAATTGGATAAAGAAGATGTGATATATATATATATATATATATATATATATATATATATATATATATATATATATATTGGAATATTACTCAGCCATAAAAAAGAATAAAATTTTACCATTTGTGACAGCATGGATGGACCTAGAGGGTATTGTGCTAAGTGAAATGTCAAACAGAGAAAACTAAATACCATATGATTTTATTTATATGTGGAATCTAAAGAAAATAAATGAAAAAACAAAACAGAAATAGACTCATAGATACCAAGAACAAACTGATGTTTTCCAGATGAGAGGGGTGGTTGGAGGCTGGGTAAAAAAGGCAAAGGGATTAAGAAGTAAAAGTTGGTAGTTACAAATAATCACAGGGATGTGAACTACAGCATATGGAAAATGGTCAAAAATATTGTAATAACTGTGAATGTTTCCATGTGGGTACTACACTTTGAAAATTATATAAATGTCTAACCACAATGCTGCACACCTGAAACTTATATGAAATAATGTTGAATGCCAATAGTAATTGAAAAATAAAAATGAAATGAAATTGCTAAATAAACAGGAAAAATAAATTTATTAATTCCAACTGAGAGATTTGCTGGGGTGGGGCTGAATTCGAAAGAGGTTACTAAGAGTGGGCAGTGTTGAGCATAAAAGAATAAATCCTATATAATAAAAGCCCAATATGCTAAGTGTCTAACTGCTCAACTGTTCAACCAGTCACTATAATGTGCACTGATCACCAGGGGGCAGATTCTCCAACCAGTAGGTTAGCTTGCTGCTGGGGTACGGCTGACCAGGACTGGGCAAGATAGGCCCAACACACCCTGGAGCCCTCCCATGGTTCCTCCCCAGCCCCAATCATGCACAAGTGGGCTCCCAAAGCCTGGCCTGCACCCTCTCACAATCTGGGAAACCCTTGGGGGATGTCAGAGAGCAGGTTTCAGCCTGATCCCTGCAGGCCAGGCCTAGGGACTCCACCAGTGTACAAATCCGTACACCAGGCCTCTAGTCATAAATAATAGAACATTCAATACCAGGAACAGGTTAATGTGAAAAACATATTCAAGTAAGTATCATACCATTGATGGCCTAGTATCCTTATGCCTTAGTCCAATCTTGAGTTTTGAGCATCTTGAAGATGTGTCTCAGAGATAGAATTCTCTAGAATAAACAAATATGCTTCGTTCTTCCCCTCACATTTTTTTTCTTCCCCTCACATTTTAAGTAATGTAAGAATAAACCAACTAATAGAGTTCAGCTCTCTTGGGTTTCAACAATGGAAAGCATCCTCTTGTGTACATTACTGATCACAAATTAGTTTGGTCCAATGATCAGCCTGACAAATAGACAAAGCACAGTCTCCCAGTATATCAGAATTGCTCCTTGGAAGCTAAGGCCATTCCTCTATATTTCCCCAAATTGCTTTGCCCTAACAATACTCCATGAAACTTGCTGAACGGGTTATCTCAAACATCATTTAGTAAAACTTTCCACCCAATACAAGAAAGAATCCTAACAAATAAAAAATCCCCATTCAACTATAAGTGTTTTTGCTCATGAGATCTATAAACTAAAAACACTGATGAATGAATAACTTTTTAAAAATATATATATTCTTGGCCAGAGCAATGAACCAAAGAGATTAAATTTAACCAATTGATTTAACCAATGAGATTAAGTTGAAAATAAATGTAATTTCCAGAATTTAGTATAAAATAAATGTATATGCACTACAGCATATTCAAAGAAGTAGAAGATAATTAGACTAAAGAATAGACTTAGAGCCCTAACCGGTTTGGCTCAGGGATAGATAGAGCATAGGCCTGCGGACTCAAGGGTCCCAGGTTCGATTCCAGTCAAGGGCATGTTCCGTGGTTGCGGGCACATCCCCCATAGGGGGTGTGCAGGAGGCAGCTGATCGATGTTTCTCTCTCGTCGATGTTTCTAACTCTCTATCCCTATCCCTTCCTCTCTGTAAAAAAACAATAAAATATATTTTAAAAAAAGAATTTATATAACTCAACCCAAGGAAGATGAACAATCGAATTTAAAAATGAACAAAGGACATGAATAGATACTTTTCCGAAGAGGACATACAGGTGGCCAACAGATATATGAATAGATGCTCAATGTCACTAATCATCAGAGAAATACAAATTAAAACCACATTGAGATATTACCTGAAACCTGCCAGAATGGCTACCGTCAGTAAATCAACGAACAAATGCTGGTGAGGTTGTGGAGAAAAGGAAACCCTAGTGTGTCATTGGGGGTAATACAGACTGGTATTGTGAGTATTTATATTATTTTGAGAAAACAATATAGAGTTTTCTCTAAAAAGAAATAAAGGGACTGCTTTTGACATAGCAGTTCCAATTCTAATAATATATCCTAAGAATCCAAAAACACCAATTCAAAAGAATTTATGCACCCTTATGTTTATAGCAGGACTATTTACAATAGCTAAGATCTGGAAACAGCCCAAATGCCAATCAGGAGAAGGGTGGATAAAAAAAGCTATGGTGCATTTATACAATGTAGTAGTACACAGCTGTAAAAAAGAAGGAAATCTTATCTTTTACAACAGCATGGATGGACCTGGAGATTATTATGCTTAGTGAAATAAGCCAGTCAGAGAAAGACAAAAACCATATGATCTCACTTATATGTGGAATCTAATGAACAAAATAAACTGATGAACAAAATAGAAATAGAGGCATAGATACATGAGACAGACTTACAGTTGACAGTCAGGAGGGAGGATGAAAGAAGTTGAAGAACATATAGGCATAACCCATAGACACAGACAACAGTGTGGTGATGGCCAGATGGAAAGGGTGCAGGGGCTGGGTGGAGGTGGGCAAGGTTGGGAGTGGGGATGGGGACATATGTGATTGTGTCAACAATAAAAACATAAAAAATGAAATAAGCAAAATATAACCACAACAGTCCTTATAAGAGGTAAACAGGGATGTCAGAGTCAGAGATTGTAAGTTGTTACACTGCTGCCTTGGAAGATGGAGAAAGGCGCCAGGAGCCAAGAACTGCAGGCAGCCTGGAGGACGCAGACAAGGCAGGGAAGCAGATTATCCAATGGAAGAAATGCTCCAGAAGAAATGCGCCCTACCGACACCTTCACTTTAGCCCAAGAGAGTCCATTTCACACTTCTGACCTCTACAATTGTAAGATAGGAAGTAGTCTTTTCAGGCAGTAAGTTTGTTATGATTTGTTACAGCAGCTAAAAAAATAAAATAAAATTAATTAATATACTGTCTATTGAGCCAAATGGGTCTCCCTGAAGCTTCCACTCATTGATCTCTGGTCCACTTTGAAAGGTTTAATCCCTTTTCCATATGAGGACCCTTCATTGATTTGAAGACCAAAATCTTGGCTTCACTAAAACATTCCTTTTTATCAACTTTTTTATTCTTAGTTCCTTTATCCTTTTCTCATATAACTGACTCCAACTTATTTTGCTTTCCTATTCAATGTCTTCTAAAAAAACAGTCCCTCTTTATTCTGTGGCTTAGAAGAGAATCTTGTTTCCAAATGTCATCTGACCAACACAATGGTATAATTATTTGGTGGCAACAAACCCTGCTGACACTTTAGTCCATCCTCTTATTCTCCTTGAACTTCTATTGAGCATTCTGTGATGCACAACTTACTAAGGGTAATGGTGTTTAGCACTTTGGGTTAGATACAGAACAAGTCATTCTTACATTCGTAGAAAAGCTCCTTGGCATTTCCTAATATATGATCATAGAAACAAATTCAATTAATAAAATAAGTTTACATAATTACGTACCTAAAATTATTCAGGAACACTTTCTCTTCTTTAGAATCCAACATCATTCAGGTTTCCGTTTCATTGTATGTGTAATCAACTTTTGACCTTTAATTTTCTTTCTCATTTTCTCAGGAAGATTTTTAAATCTGCTCTTTATTACCAGCTTTCTGAAATTTCACAATGATATGACTTGGTGACTGGTTTGTTTTAATTGTGATACTGGGCACTCAGCAAAACATTTTACTCTTCTATTCTTACTTCTTTTATACTTTTCTGCCTTCTATTTGTCTGGTTTCTCTTTATGAGATCTTGACCCACTTGAATTGTTTATCTAATTTCTTCTTTTGTCCCATGATTTCTATCTTCCTGCTTTGGTTTGTTCATTTTGGTTTCTGTTGTTGTTATTGTTTTTACTCTATTTTCTGGGAAGTTTTCTAGGGCTACCATAACAAAATTCCACAGAATGAGTATTTTAACTATCAAAATTTATTTTTTCACAATTCTGGAACTGGAAATCCAAGGTCAAGTTGCCAGTGGGGTTTGTTTCCTGTGAGGCCTCTCTCCATGGCTTGCAGCTAGCAGCCCTTTTGCTGCCTCTTCACATGGTCATCTTCAGTACATGCAAACCCCTGGGGTCTCTGTGTGGTCTAATCTCCTCTCCCTATATGCACACCAGTCAGATTGGACTAGAGCACACCTGACGTCTTCATTTAACTTAATTACCTCTTTAAAGCTCTATCTGAGGAGGTGCTGGGGGTTAGAGCCTCATCCTATGAATTTGGTGGGAGATCACAATTCAGTCCTTGACATTTACTGAACTTTTCTATCAAACCTTTGCTTTAATTTTTAATATCTGCTGTCATAACTTTTACATATAGAGCTCCTTATTATTCTCTTAATATTAATTTTTGTTGTATCCTGTTCTCGTTCAAGGAATCATCATCTTCTCATCTCTCTGAAAATTTATTTGGTCTTTTAAAAAACATTTCTTACTGTATCTTTGCTTCCTCTGAGATCATTTCATGTTAAAGGTTTTCCTCAAATATCTAAGTATCTGACTGCCCAGTCACATTTCGGAGGGTCTCATTGAAGACACTATGAAGCTGCTGAGAAGCTGAAAACGGGAGAGGCTGGACAGTGGCCTTGCTGCAGGATGGTCAGACTATAGGCCAGCATGCTTTTTTGGTTCAGAGCACAGAGCACATGAAGGAGAGGAGAGATGAGCAGTGAGCTGTGACCATGGAACACAAAGGGGAGATCATAGCAGGCTGCAGGTTAACAGTCCCCTGTATGATGGCAGCCCTAAGGTCTCACTAAGTATGATGAACGTAAAGAAAGGCTTAACCGCAATGTTGTGGAATGGCTCTTTCAGATGGTTCAAAGAAATAAGGAGCTTCAAGTGAACATAAAACTCATAGCCAGAAAATAGGATTCAGGGGGACTCCTAGGCAAAAACATAAGGATGATCTTCCTGATGCAGTAACCGCAGGGTGGGCAGCATCATACTGCAGGCTTTTTGTGGTGCCCGGAACCAGCCCATCATGTGACCACTGCCAAGTGAGCACAGTTCTCTACTTAATACAGTTGTGAAATGGGGACAAGACAAAATCGAGGGAAGAACTCATTCTGCATTGCATTTAAGTATTTTTATAATCAAAGGGGAAAATAACTCCATTTTTAAGAGACTGTTTTGAATCAAGGCTGCTCCATATAACCCACACTCAGTTTGAATAATCGTTTGTCTTTGTTAAAAACTTTTCCACTTGACTGTTTAATTAATGTACTTCATAAACGTGGTTTCATTCTCTAAACCCTTATCAGGCTGTGGCAGGAACTAGTCCCTCCATTCCCTGAGGGCACTAGGTGGTTAGGACCTTGCCCAGATCAACAAGCCTAGAGCAGGGAACAGCTCTGTTTCCTTCAAACCTCATTCTTTCCCTGTCACGCAGTGAAAACTGAGCCTGAAGTATCATCTGACAGAGAAGCGCTGCCAAAACCCATCAAAGGAAAAAAATAAGTAAAGAAATGGCTACCTTCAAGTCTTTTCTCTTAAAGCCTCATATTTGCTTTGGAAAGAAGCAATTTCTATCCCAATGTCTTCCTTCTGGTGTCCCCCATCCCTTCACTCCCAAGGCTCCTTAACCTGAAATTCCTTTAACAAGAGACAAAAAAGAAAATCTTATTATAGCTGATAGCTTAAAGCTATATCTGAAAATGCCAAGGCCATGAGATGAAAAATAACATTTACTTTAATCACACACACAAAAAAAATGGGTCTGAAGATCCCTTCTTGTTGGAGGGGAAAAGGAAAGTTTGTGTTATTTGCATTTTATTTTATTTTAATGCAAAAAAGTCAGGGGAAGACTGGAAAGAAAAAGTGGGACTGGGACATGCTATAGTTTCCTTGTTTGCAAACTGCAGCCATTTCACCATTTTGCTCTGGCCCCATCCAGTAAAAGGGCTCTGTGCTCACGCAGGTACCAAGGAGTTTGACAAACAAACCACTCAGAGTTACTCAGAATCAGGAAACCGAACAGCTGAAGATGGCAAACACTTTTACTTCATTCTTTTTAACAAAATGTGATGAAGTAACTTTTATTGAGAGGTGGTAAGGAGCTGGGGGTGTTGTTGCTTTTTTTTAAGGAAAAAAAAGTGTTTAAAAATGTTTAAAGATAAACAGCACACCTGCCCCCATATTCTGAAAAAGTACAGATTATGAGATTTCAAAGAAACATTTTGAACTAGGACATGTGGTTTTTCTCTGCTAAAGAGAGTTTTGCGAAGAGCTTACTTCATTAAAAAGCATGTTTAAGAGAATAGGGCCCCACTGGAATAAAGCCTTTATCGAAGACAGAGCCTCTGAGGGCTTGCCTTGATGTCCAAACCCCATCACAAGGCATTCTTTGGAACTGAGAGACTTAAAATGTTGTTACATATGAGGGAGACTTGTAGTCCTATTCTATTGCTGGCACTTATAAGTCACATGACTTTTGCCAACTTGCTCGTACTCTTGAATTTTAGTCTCTCCTCATTTGTCAAGTTTGACAACAAAACTTGTCTCCTAAAATTAGTATAAAAACTGAACAAGATAATATGTGAAAAGCACAATGCTAGGCACTCAATAAACCATATTTATTATTATTATTATTATTATTATTATTATTATTATTATTATTATTTTAAGCCACCTATTGTCTTCAGACTTCTCAGAACATGAAAATCTGATATGGGATCTGGGGAAGGAAAGGCTTAGCCCTGGGCACCGTGAAAGCCAGTCCTGGTGCAGTCCCTGTGAAGAGTACTAAGTGGCCAGGGGTCAGCATGAGGACCCTGATGTAGAAGAGGAAGGAGCATCTAGAGATCTAGAGGTTGCCAAGGTGCATTCAGAGAATTGCCCAAAGCTGTCCAGCTCTTGTACACTTACTTAAAGGTTCAGATTAATATTTCAGGAATGCGCCGAATACTTCTCTTAAAAAATGTTAAATACTTCGGAGCCTAAATATATAGAAAAGAGTGTGTGTGGTGGGGGGAGGGGACATAGGGAAGATATATAATCAACTTTTTGGTTCCCAGTGCCCCTTCACATGGGCAGGTGAACAATGCTCATTCAGTGCATATTTGAATGCTGAGAACGATATCTATCTTCAGTCCCAGAGGAATCCCAAGGGTCTTCCTTCCACTCTTGCCAAGAACAGACAATAGTACCAAAACAGATAGACTGTCCTGGTCACCAGTGGGTTCCAAGTCACCAGTGGGCTCATAGGAACTAGCCTGTCTATGTCACCATTATACATAGATAAGCAGACAAGTTATAGCAACTTATTCACTAGCCTGGTGCTTAGAAAACAACAAAATAAGGGGGGTCTCCAATGCAGACACTGAGGAATTTAAGGGAATAGTTTTATGATTGGGGAGTGGGAGCATAGCTGAAAGCAAAGGATTCCTTAAAATTTCATTAAGGATCTAGAGAATTTCAATTTTTACTGTGCAGACAAATCAAATTTCTCTGAAATTCCCAGAAAGTTCAGATTCATCCATGAGAACCATCAAGGCCTCTTTCTCCAGCCCACTAACTGGTTATACCTGTCTGTTCTATCATCAAGGCTCTTGCATCTGCCCATGTCTTTCCATGACCACTATCCAAATTCAGGCACCTGCCCCCTCATGTCCTAACTTGAAACTATCATTCCATAATGCTATTCCTTCTTCCTTCTAGTCTCCCTCCTTCTACTCAGAGGAAAAATCTTCTCGGAATCCTCCTAGCTACATGTAAAACTGGAGCAGGATTCTCAACTAGAGCATGGGACATATTCCCCTTATCTGAAAGACTGTTGACTTGGATGGAAGACTGAAAATAACTCACCATCAGAGAAGAGAGGCCCTCACATAAAAGGTTGGCCTGATAATAAAGCTTCAGTGTTAGAAAGGAAGGCAGATTTTTCTGTATTGTTCCCGTTAGTCAAATTCTCCTCTGGCCCAGTCCCCATGGACTCATGATGGCATCCCCAAGGAAAAATGGGCTAAACATACAAACAAAAAACAATTAAGCTTAATATGAAGAGATGCTCACTCCATCAGGGAAGAGAACAAAGTGGTTCTGCTGTACTGAGGAAGCAGCCATGGTAACATGGGCCAAGTGCATGGCACTGGCACTGTCTGGTAGTTAGCCTTGACCATAGGCGGTGGAAGCTGGCAGTGGTAGGAGGGGATTTCCCAGATTCTTCCCAGAGTCACCAGAAGATTCTTGGCACCTTTGGCATTTGCTTTACCAGGATCCAGCAGTCACAGAAGCAAATGGTCACATAGAGCCAAAGCAGAGAAGAACATGACATGCTTGGTGTGAGCTGAGACCATTGTGCTAATTAGCATGTGTGAAATTACCTGGAGACTCTAGAAACTTCAGAGAAGTTCCTTGAATGGAACTTGCAAGGCCCTACTTAAGATGGTGGGGATATTTATGCCAATATTATGGTCCCATTTTTATCTTCTGGTTGTGATGTTCTGGGGAAATGTATTTAATCATAAAATGGTTCGGTGGGGAGGGGAATGACTGTTTGTTAAATGCCTACTACATATTAGGTAACATAAGTACATTTGCATATATCTCATTTAATCTTTGCAACAAATCTATAGATCAAGTTCTTTTATCCCCCTTTTAATTAAAGGTAAAGAAGCAGAGTATAAGCCACAAAATTACCTGCCCAGGTATATACAGCTGGCCAGGATTGCACCCAGTTCACCTGAATGCAGGGCCTTGCTTTTACCATTGTACTTGCACTTGTGTAGGTAAAACATCTACAATGCCTGCTACCAAATGGATAACATCAAAACATTATTGATTTGCTAGCTTTCTACTTTAAGTATGGGGTCCTGAATATGCTCTGTTAGCATCACAATTCATCACCAAATATCAACAAACCAGACTTAGAGACCCATTATGCTACTTTCACAAAAACTTCTTTATGTGCAGGAAAGAAAATAGAGCACTGGCTAGTCCCAATGACAACTATGAATCTTATCTACACCATCAAAGAAATTCTAGAAGGGATGCATTACAATGAATGAAAATGAAATGAACTTGGCTTTGGCCCTATGTAAGCTTCTTGTCAGTGTTCTGCCTCTGGGATTCCAGTGTCCATTGGAAACACACTCCGATTGCGTTAAGCATTCTTTGACCTTAGGGAAATCGATTCTGTTTAAGATAAACATATCAGAGTAATCCTAGGATTTACCTCTATGCTCTATGCTGCAGTGATAAAATAACACTCCCAAAGTGAGCAAAGCTTTGTGTCTTTGTATAAAGTGTACGCAGAAAGAGAGCCAAATGTGTGTGCTTGTAGTAGAAGTAAAGAGAATAAGAAGCAGAAGAAAGAGACTAACTTTTTCAAAGCTAAACTCACATCTTATCCCCAGTCTTGCTCTCCTTCCTTGATGTTCTCCCTCAATAAATGGAAATCCACACAATTGTTCAAACCTGAAACCAAGCATCAAAAGTGGCTTGTCCCAATGTACTGAAAACAGCCTGATACTGGCACAAGAACAGGCATACAGATCAATGGAACAGAACAGAGAACCCAGAAACCAACCCAAGACATTAAGCTCAATTAATATTTGACAAAGGAGGTAAGAGCATACAATGGAGTAAAGACAATCTCTTCAATACATGATGTTGGGAAAACTGGACAAGTAAGTACATGCAAAAAAAAAATGAAACTAGACTACCAACTTACAGAATAAAGTTAAAATGGAGAAAAGAATTAAATGCAAGTCTTGAAATCATAAAAATCATAGAAGTAACCATAGACAGCAAAATCTCAGACATCTCTCAGGAATATGTTTACTGATACATCTCCTTAGGCAAAGGAGAAAATAAACAAATGGGACTATATGAAATTAAAAAGCTTCTTCATAGCAAAAATAGCCATCAACAAGATGAAAAGAGAACCCAACATACTTGCTAATGATTAATCTAATAAGGAGTTAATTTCAAAAATATATAGGGAATTCATACAACTTTTAAAAAGGAAGACAAACAATATAATTTAAAAATGGGCAAAGGACCTAAATAGACATTTCTCCAAAGTGGACATACCGAAGGCCAAGAGACATATGAAAACATGTTCAAAGTCACTAATCATCCAAGAGATGCAAATTAAAATGATAATGAAGTATCACCTCACACCTGTCAGAATGGTTATCACGAGTGCTGGCGAGAACATGGAGAAAAAGGAGCCCTAGTACAATGCTGGTAGAAATGCAGACTGGTGCAGCCACTGTGGAAAACAGTATGGAGTTCCCTCGAAAAATTAAAAATGGAACTCCCATTTGACCCAGTAATCCCACTTCTAGGAATATATCCTAAGAAACCAAAAACACCAATCAGAAAGAATATATGTACCCCTATGTTCATAGCAGCTCTATTTACAATAGCTAAGTTCCGGAAACAGCCCAAGTGCCCCTCAGCAGATGAGTGGATAAAAAAGCTGTGGTACATCTACACAATGGAATACTTCACAGTTGTAAAACAGAAAGCATTCTTACCATTTCCAACAGCATGGAGGGACCTGGAGAGTGTTAATGCTAAGTGAAATAAGCCAGTCAGAGAAAGATAAGTATCACATGATCTCACTCATATGTGAAATCTAATGAACAAAATAAATCGATGAACAAAACAAATCCATAGACATAGAAGCATGGAACAGACTGACAATTCTCAGAGGGAAGGGAAGAAGGGGGTGGGTGGGAAGAGATCAACCAAAGAACCTGTATGCATATATGTATAACCCATGGACACAGACATTAGGAAAGTGAAGGCCTGAGGTAAGGGGCAGGGGTGAGCTAGAAGAATTCAATGGGGTGGGGGGCAGGTGGGAAAGGGGACATATATAATACTTGCAACAATAAATATTGAATGTATATACACATTAAAAAACAAAAGAAACCAAAAAAGTGGCTTGTCTCTCCCTTTCCACTCACATCTAGTCAATCACTGAATCCTTTTGTTCCTATCATTTAATTATATTTCAAACCCTACCTTTAACTTCAATCCCACTTATATTATCTGAATTAAAGTCAGCATTATCTCTTCCTTGATTTGTAGAAAAAAATTTAATTGTTCTCTCTCCATCTTGTTTGCTTCATTAAACAATCAAGGTAGTCTCATTTTTTAAATTTCACTTGTGGTAAAATACATATGAAATTTACCACGTTAACCATTTTTAAGTATGTAATCAATGGTATTATGTTCACATTGTTCTCTTACCATTACCACCATCCATCCACAGAACTTGTTTCATCTTGCAAAACTGAAATTCTATACCTATTAAACAGTAACTTCCCTTGAAACCACTATTTTATCTTTATATGTTTGACTATGCTGGGTACCTCAAATAAATGGCTTCATATATTATTTGTCTTTGTGATTGGCTTATTTCACTTAGCATAATATCCTCAAAATTTATCATGCTGCAGCATATGTCAGAATTTATCTTCTTTTTTAAGGCTGAATAATATTTCATTATACACACACCATTTTGTTCATATATTCATCTATCAGTGGTGAATTGGGTTGCTCCCACCCTTTGGTTATTGTGAAAAATGCAGCTATGAACACGGGTGTACAAAAATCTCTTGGAGTCACTGCTTTAAACTTTTGGGGTATACACCCAGAAGAATTGCTGGGTCATATGATAATTCTATTTTTAATTTTTTGAGGGTCAGCCATACTGTTTTCCATAGTGACTACACCATTTCACATTCCCACTTATAGGCCACAGAGTTTCAATTTCTCCATATTCTCACTTTGTTATTTTATGGTGTGTTTTTTTATAGTAGCCATGCAAATGTGTGGTATCTTTTTCTGGGTTTGATTTGCATTTCCCTAAAGATGAATGATGTTCAGCATTTTTCATTAATTTATTGGACATTTGTACATCTTCTTTAGAGAAATACCTATTCAAGGTTTGTGCCCATTTCTTAATTTGGCTGTTTCGTCGTTTTGTTGTTAAAGTGTAGTCTCATTTTTAACTCCCACTATAATTTTTAACTCCCAACTATAGTTCTATCAGATTTTACTTATTTGTAACTTAAGGCCATGTTTAAGGTACATAATAGTTAAAGACTATTATGTTTTTATAATAGATTGTTTCCTTTATTGATATGAAATGCCAACTTCTCCCTTCTTTATCTTTATTGTTGAGAGTATTACAGATTGCCCTCCTCCATCTAGTTCCTGCTCCACACCAGGCCTTCACAACACTATTGTCTATGCCCATCAATTATGCATATCCTCGATCGGGATAGAGCAAGACGGGCTGGACATGCCCTGGAGCCCTCCTGCATCCCTCCCTGGCCCTGATGGTGCACCAGTGGGGACACTTGACCTGGCCTGCACCCTCTCACAATCCGGGCTGAGGAACCCCCCTCACCCTGAGTGCACAAATTTCACGCACTGGACCTTTAGTCCTAATATATAAAAAGCCAGTGGCCATCATGACCGAAACAACCGGACAGAAAACTGAACAGCAGGTTGCGTGGGGCGACCAGGCCAGCAGGGGGTTAGTGAGGGACAACCAAACGACTGAACAGCAGGCTGTGTGGGGTGACCAGTCCAGCAGGGGGGGGGGGCAGTTGGGGGCAACCAGGCCAGCAGGGGGCAGTTGGGGGCAACCATGCCAGCAGGTGGTGGCAGTGAAGGATGACCAAACAACTGAACAGCAAGCCATATGGGGTGACCAGGCCAGCGTGGGTGGGGGGGGGGGGGCAGTTTGGGGCAACCAGGCTGGCAGGGGGTGGGGGGAAGTTGGGGGTGACCAAGCTGGCAGAGGGCAGGCAAGTTAGGGGCGACCAGGCCTGTGGGGGTGGTGGTGGAGGTGACCAGGCCAGCAGGGGGGCAGTTAGGGAAGATCAGGCAGGCAGGCCGGTGAGCAGTTAAGAGCCAGCGGTCTCGGATTGTGAGAGGGATGTCCGACTGCCGGTTTAGGCCTGACCACTGGGATTGGGCCTAAACCAGCAGTCAAACATCCCCCACAGGTCTCAGATTGGAGAGGGTGTAGGCTGGGCTGAGAGGACCCCCCTATGCACAAATTTCATGCATCAGGCCTCTAGCATATAATAAAAGTCTAATATGCTAAGTGTCCGGTCGAGCAGTCAGCTGTTCAACCAATCAAAGCATAATGTGCTAATGATATGCTAAGGCCACTCAACTGCTCACTATGATGTGCACTGACCACCAGGGGACAGACAGTCGACCAGTCAACCAGCCAACCAGTCACTATGACATGCACTGACCACCAGGGGTAGACACTAACCAGTAGGTTAGCTTGCTGCTGGGGTCTGGCCAATTAGGACTGAGTGAGATGGACCAGACATGCCCTGGAGCCCTCCCATGGTCTCTCCCTGGCTGGCCAACCTCCCACATCATTCCCTGGCCTAATCATGTACCAGTGGGGATCCCGGGGCCTGGCCCATGCCTTCTCACAATCCTGGACCACTCGAGGGATGTCTGAGAGCCAGTTTCAGCCTGATCCTGTAGGCCAGGCCGAGGGACCCCACTGATGCATGAATTCATGTACCGGGCCTTTAGTATGCATAGAAATTCATTGGTTAATCTCTTCCTGCTCCCACACCTTCTTCCCTCTGAGGATTCTCAGTCTGTTACATGCTTCCATGTCGCTGGATCTATTCTGTTTCTCCTTTTATTTTGTTCATTAGATTCCACATATAAGGGAGATCATCGGATACTTGTCTTTCTCTGACTCACTTATTTTCATCAGCATAATACTCTCCAGGTCCTTCCATGTTGTCTCAAAGGGTAAAAGATCCTTCTTTTTTACAGCTACATAGTGGCTGCACCAGTCTGCATTCCCACCAACAGTGTATTAGGGTTCCCTTTTCTCCACATCCTTGCCAGCACTTGTCATTTGTTGATTTGTTGATGGTAGCCATTCTGACAGGTGTGAGGTGATGCCTCATTGTGGTTTCAATTTGCAACTCTCTGATGATCAGTGATTTTGAGCTTTGAGGTCTATTTTGTCAGATATGAGAATTGCTAACCCAGATTTTTTTTGTTTGCATTTGCATTAAAAATTTTTTTCATCCATTCATTCTCATCCTGTGTGAGTCTTTTACTCTGAGGCGGATCTCTTGTAGACAGCATATATTTGGGTCATGTTTTTGTATCCATTCAACTACCCTGTCTTTTGATTGGAGCATTTAATTAATTTACATTTAAGGTTATTATTTATAGGTACTTATTTATTGCCATTTTAATTCTTTATACCTATGTTTCTCTCTCTATTTCTTCTTCCCATTACAACAGTCCCATTAGTATTTCTTGCAGTGCTGGTTTGGTGGTGATAAACTCCTTTAGCCTTTTTGTCTGGGAAGCTCCTTATTTCATCACCTATCCTATATAATAAAAGGGTAATATGCACATTGACCTTAATGGCGGAATGACCAGTCACTATGATGACCATCAGGGGGCAGATGCTCAATGCAGGAGCTGCCCCCTGGTGGTCAGCATGCTTCCACAGGGGGAGCACCACTCAGCCAGAAGCCAGCTCATGGCTGGCCAGAGCAGCAGCGGTGGCAGGAGCCTCTCCCACCTCCACAGCAGCGCTAATGATTTCCGACTAACCGCTTAGGCCCACTTCCTGCAGGGAGTGGGCCTAAGCCATTAGTCAGACATCCCCAGAGGTCTCCTGAGCTACTAGAGGGATGTCTGACTACCAGCTTAGGCCCAATCCTCCAGGGAGCAGGCCTAAGCCGGCAAGTGGACATCCCCTGAGGGGTCCCAGACTGTGAGAGTGTGCAGGCCTGGCTGAGGGACCCCCCCAAGTGCATGAATATTCGTGCACCAGGCCTCTGGTTTTGAATGATAGCCTTGCTGGATAGAGTAATCTTGGTTTCAGATCCTTGCTTTTCATTACTTTGAATACTTCATGTCATTCCCTTCTGGCCTGTAGAGTTTCTGATGAGAAATCAGCTGACTGCCTTATGGGAGTTCCTTTATAGGTAACAAATTGCTTTTCTCTTGCTGCCTTTAAGATCCTCTCCTTGTCTTTAATTTTTGGCATTTTAATTATTATGTATCTAGGCATGTGCCTGTTTGGGTTCTCTGTGCCTCCTGAACTTCTGTGACTTTTTCCTTCACAGGTTAAGGAATTTTTCTGCCATTATTTTCAAACACTTTCTCTGTTCCATGTTCATTTTTTTCTTCCCCTTCTGGCACTCCTATTATGTGAATATTGCTAAATTTCATGTTGTCCCATGTTCCCTTAAGCTTTTCTGTTTTCTAATTGACTTTTTTTTTCTTTTTTTTTTTTTTTTTTTTGTTTGGCTCTCTAATTGAGTGATTTTCTCTACCCTATCTTTTAATTCACTGATTTGATTTTTGGCTTCCTCTAATATGTTGTGTATTCCTTCCAAGGTGTTCTTTATTAGTGCTATGTCATTCTTTAGTTCCGAATGGTCTTTTTTCATAGTTACTATATATTTTTTCATGCTGTTGATGATCTTTGCCATAATTATTCTGAACTCTACATCTGATATATTTCTTATCTCCATTTCATTTACCTCTTCTGGAGAATTATCTTATTCTTTTATTTGGGGCTCTTTTTTTGTCTCCCCATTTTGACTGCCTATTTGTATTTATGTCTATGTTAGGTAGATCTGATACACCTCCCAATCTCTAGTGCTGGACAGTATCAGACACCATCTGTGATTTTCCCTGAGTACCCTGTTTGGAGCTATCAGCAATCCACAGCTTGTGGTCCCCTCTACTGTAGTTGGGTACCTTTGGAAAGGAGCAAGATATATACCAAGGTCTGCTTTTCCTAGGCCCAAGCCCCAAATTAGATAGATGAAGACTCAAGGCTCCAGAGACCTGCCTCTGTCTACAGTCTGATTATTATTCAGTCTTGATTAGCCTCAGGCTATGGACCACAGGGTGGGGCCAGAGGTTTTCAAACAGGGTGGGACAATTGCTTCCACCTGCAGGCTGATTGTTAGTCTCAGTCTCTTAACAGGGTGGGGCAAGGGGTTTTCCAATTGGGTAGGACAATTGCTCCCCCTCCCTCAAAACACAGTAGCTGTCTAGATGGTAAAGGTCAACTGGAAAAAATGTCCTCTACAGTATGAGGTAATGATTCAGCACAGGAAACGGAGTGGCTGCCTTCCAAGGTCTAACCCCAGAGCCACCAATCCTTGCTTCTGCTCAGATATCTGCAGTCTACTCTGCCCTCCTTCTTCTGGAAATCAAGGCTAGTGGCTGCACAAAAAGTTTTGTGCATTGGCCCTTTAAGAGGATACCTGCATTTCCAACCGTCTCTCCCTGGTAGACAGCAATCCTGCTGCTTTTCACAGCCAGATGTTATGTGGGCACCTTTCTCAATCCTGGTTCTCAGGGCGTGGGGTGGGGGGCAACCTGAAGTTTAGACCCCAGAGTTCTCAGTGGGAACCCCCCACAACTAATATGTCCCTCCGGAATTTCAGCTACTGTCTGTGGTAGCCTGGCCAGCCCTTTTGCACCTCTGTACTTGCTATCAGTCTCTATGCAGTCTCCACTTTCCGTCTCCACTAGCTGAGTTCTCTCCAGCTAGTCTTCAGTTGATTATTCAGGATGGTTTTTCTGTATTTTAGGTGTAACTCCAGGTTGATCTTGGGAGCATATCAGTGCAGCTTCCACTTATTCCTATGATAAATCTTACGTTATTTTTTCCCCACTACAGTTCACATTCAATATTATTCTGTATTAGTTTCAGGTGTATAACATAGTGGTTAGACAATTATATACTTTATAAAGTGGCCACCCTGATATATTCACCTGGCACCACATATAGTTATTACAGTATTATTGACTATATTCCCTATGCTGTTATTTCCATTGCTGTGACTATTCTGTAACTACAAATTTATACTTCTTAATCCCTTTACCCACCATTCCAGCCCTCCCTGCCTAAGTAAACAGTCTATTCTCTGTATCTATGATCTGTTTCTATTTAGTTTGTTTGTTGGTTTAGTTCTTTAGATTCCAGATATAAGTAAAATCATATGGTATTTGTCTTTCTCTATCTGACTTATTTCACTTAGCATAAATCTGATTTTATTTTCATGCTTCTGCTTTTAGTGGATATTATACATCTGGCATATTTTAGGGTGTTCCCAGTATATGTAATGTCCCAAAGTTTTAAATATAATGTTCAGATAGATTTTATTTTGTCTTATTTGGTATTTCATGAGATTGTTTTCAACTCAAGGATTCATATCTATCTTTCCTTCTGGAAAATTTTCATGTCTATATTGTCTATTGAAAATTCTTTTATATGTATTTCATTAAATGAAACTGAATCTATTCCATCTCTTAACTTTTCTTTGATATTTCTCTGCTTTATAGTCTTCATGCCACACTCTGCAGGTTAGTCTTTGAGTTCAGTAATATACTCTTCAGCTTACCTCACAGTTGCCATTTCTTACTTTGCTCTTGGATAATAATATAAATATTTATTATAAGTCCTTTCTTTGTGTTTAATTATCCCTCACTCTTAAAGTACCTGTTTCTCCAGGTATTCTGCTTGTTGTCTGTCATAGTTCTTCTTCAGACACTTTGTAATTCTTTTCTGTAAGCTCCTCTTTTACAGGTTTTTCCTAAGTGCATCCTGAGTTGTTAAAGTTCCCTTATAGGTGATCCTGCAGTGATCTCATCCCTAAACCTGCATCAGGGACAACTCTGAGTAGGGCCAGACCTGGTCCACAAAGAATCATACCATTTCCAGACCCTGTTCCTGTTTCTGTGTGTCAAAGGAACTCCAGGACTACCCGGAAGCAGGTTGTTGCTCTCAGACTCCAGCCATGGGCAGATGGGATAGTGTCAGCCCTGTTTTTGAATGCTGGTAGACTCAGGTCCTATGATCCCAGTCCCCTGGAAGCTCAATGCTTTGGACCCTTCTACTATTGTGGTTCTCTACCTATTTTCCCTCCCCTCCTTTTTGGGCTAACTTCTAGATTTCTGATTTATGAAGATTTTCCATTCTTGTTTTCAAGCATGAAAATGGATTTAATAATACAATTTTAATATATTGATATAATTTCTTTATGTCCAGAGTATAAGGGGGATTTTCTGCCTATTCAATTTGTTGATGTTCAATGTGCCATCTTCAAGTAGATAAAGCAGCCAGTCAAAGCACAAATATGACTGCTCTTTCCTTCACAGCTCCCATACGCTGTCTGGATAAATCAAAAGGCTTATTATGACTTCAAAGATTTTGTGATCTGACTTCAGCCAACCTCCTCAAACTCATCCCTCGCTGTTTCCTAACTTAAATTCTCAGACACAGCTATGAACTTCATTCACCCTCAGGTTTTTTCACAAGCTGTTCCCTCTATTGGAACACATTTCCCTGCCCATTTTGTCTTTATCCTTTAGGTCTCAACAAACCTAGGAGTCAGTTTCTCCAGGATGTTCTCTGTGACCAACAGAATCAGACCAGATGTCCCCTCTGAGAGTAGCTAAGCTTCTTGTGCAGTTACTGTGCTACAGCACTTAGCACTCTGCATTTGAGAGTGGGACTGCATGAATGTTACCTGCTTCTGGACAATGTTCCATGAGGGCTGAGATATTTGTGCCTCACTGCCTGGCACAGAGCCTGGAACACAGTAGGAACTCAGTGTGTTTTACTGAACACAGTATGTGTGCCAAGAAAAGGAAGAGGGGAAAGTATTAGGGAAAACATCAGGAAGAAATGAAAGGAATAAAGACCTGGAGATTCAAGAAAATCTCAGACTATATCCTGTATTATAGAAATTTTTTTATTTACAGAGTTTGACATCCTTCTGCCATCATTTTACCCCAGCTTCTCTCTCTCTTGCCCACTCCCAGTTCCCAAAAAGTGAATTTCTTTTTCACTAGATTTTTCAACGGTATTAGTTTGCCGGGGCTGCCATAATAACAAAATACCACAAATGGTATGAGTTGAATAACAAAAAAAAATATTGTCACATAGTTCTGCAGGCTAGATGTCCAAGCTCAAGGTGTCAGCAGGGTTGGTTACTTTGGAGGGCTATGAGGGAGAATCTGTCCCATGTTTCTCTCCTAGTGTCTGGTGGTATTAGATGTTCCTTGACTGGTAAGTGCCATTCTCCCTGTACCTACACATAATCTTTTCTCTGTGTAAATATCTGTGTCTTCACATGGCATTCATTTTCTAAGGATTCTAATCATATTGGATTGGAGGCCCACTCTATTCCAGTATGAACTCACCTTAACTAACTATATCTGCCATGACTCTATTTCCAATAAGGTCATATTCTGAGGGACTGAGGACTAGGATTTCAACATAGGAATCTAAAGGGACCACAACTCAACCCTAAAACCTACCAAGATTTTATAGCTAGTGCTACTATGGCATTGGCTTTAGATTAACATCTGCCAAAACATTTTAATGTCTCATGCTACAAATATCTAAGATGAAAAAGTCCAAATACTTTTATTATTAAAATTACCTTCAACAGAAATAACTTTGATGCTACATAAAAGAGTAATTTCAACATACTTGCTTCCTGCAAATATGTTGTTTACAAGGATAATAATGGAGACATAAAACCCTGGTAATATACTCTATTACCAATCCAAGGGGGAAACCTTGATAAAATGTGTATTACTAATACAGATGCTAAAGAAATAACTTATTTTAAGACTATTAGCTTCCAAAATAACAGATATTTAAGCATTTGTGTCAGTAGTTATTTGTTCTCTAGAAATAGGTTTTGTCAAATAAGCAGAAAAAATTATCTTAACTATTGCCTTTTAAAATTCATTTGCAGTGCCCTCTATTTTGAAGTCAGTAATATACTCTGTTACTGATCCCAGTGCCACACTATATTCTCAGATATTGCTATTCTAGAGAATTGGCAACCAAAATAAATATTTCACTTCACTATTAGTAATTTTTCAACAATAAGAGACATAAATTTCCCTTAGGCAGGTGGATTTTTGTGTAATGGCTAATGGAGCAGAGTACTTATGCTGACAGACCAAAAAAGAATTGTTATTAAAGACTCAAAGGTAATAAACTTGGAAGAGAAGGGTTGCATATAAGAATAATCTAAGATTCTAAATCAGGATCCAGGTGAATTCAATGTATTACATCAGCCTTTCTTTTCTTCTTCGCCTGCCCTAAAGTTGGCTTAATTCACCCAACATGTGAATGAGTATATTCATAAGCTCGTATCAGACTCTATCAGACTTCCACTGTAAGCACCTGCTTCTAGCAAGACATCTAACCTCTTTTTTAAAAATCGGATCTCAAGAAATCATCAAAAAATTATTCACATTGAGATATAATAAAGTACTGATAACTTTAACATATTTTAACAGAGACTAGAGCCTAGGTCAAAGAATTGAAGAAATCTTTTTTGGAATTTTAAGTCAAGGAGGAAGTACTTTGAGCTGTGTGGGGAGAGGGATGGTGGGGAGGAGTGAAGGGATTGAGCAAAAACGTAAAAAAAGCGGGAAAACTATGGTCAGGGACAACAGTGTGATGATTGCCAGGAGTGGAAGGATGGGGGAGGGGAGGCAAGGAGGAGGGTATAGTAGGAATAAATGGTGATGGGTGAGACTTGACTTGTGTGGTGAACATACAATACAGTATACAGATGATGTAGAATTGTGCACCTGAAACCAGTATAATTTTGTTAACCAGGCCCTGGCCAGGTGGCTCAGTTGGTTGGAGCACTGTCCTATACACCAAAAGGTTGCAGATTTGATTCCCCATCAGGGCACATACCTAGGTTGTGGGTTCACTCCTTGGTTGGGGTGAGTATGGGAGGCAGTAAATCAATATTACTCTCTCATATCCATGTTTCTCTCTCTCTCTCTCTCTCTCTCTCTGTCTCTCTCTCTCTCTCTCTCTCTCTCTCCCTTCCTCTATCTCTAGAAATAAATAAAAACATATCCTCAGGTGAGAATTTAAAACTTTTAATTTTGATAACCAGTGTCACCCCTATAAATTCAATAAAAAGTTGAGGGAAAGAGGAGGAAGTACTTTATAGGCCTGGATTTCTCTAAAGCCCTAAAAGTCACCCACTTTTCCTACATGTAAGGTTAAAATTCACCTGTTTTCAAGATTTGCTTGAACTGCTTCACATTTATTACCTATAATAGGATATTTTGGGCTCGGAGGGGGAGAAAAAGGAGCATTGGACTCATCTCTCCTGACAGTGAATGAAGCTTAGCTTACTTGGTAGCTTATTGTTAATATAACTATAAAATGTGGTTTACAAGACATGTAATAAGGTAAAAAATAAAAGATGATATTACAAACAGGAAGGAAAAAAATGGAACTCATTACTCAGCCACACATCAGCTGCAACCTGGATAGGGGGTGCCCAAGTTCATTTACCAAAGTCAATTGATTTTAAAAATGCCAACCCTTTGCAATAGCATAAATGGACCTGGAGAGCAGTATGCTAAGTGAAATAAGCCAGCCAGAGAAAGACAAATACCATGTGATTTCACTCATGGGCACAGTCAACAGTGTGGGATTGCTGGGGAGAGGGTAGGTCGGGGAGTTGAAGGAAAGAGTATAGGGGGGATAAATGAAGACTTGATTGGGGTGGTGAACACAATACAATGTACAGATTACGTGTTTTTGAATTATGCATCTAAAACCTGTATAATTTTGCTAGCTAGTGTCACCCAAATAAACATAATAAAAAGGAAAAAAATGTTGAAGAGGCAACTAGACATTATTCATGATTGGGATACACCACTACTTAAGAATTAGTCTCATCCAGCCAGTGTGGCCCTGTTGGGTGGAGTGTCATCCTGTGCACTGAAAGGTTGTCAGTTTGAGGCAACCAATCTATGTTTATCTCTCACATCAGTGTTTTTCTCTCTCTCTCCCTCTCTTTCTGAAATAAATCAATAAGTATATACATATATGTATACATGTATATATATAAAAAATAGAAATATTTTTAAAAGAATTAGTCTTGTAATGGCTGCACATACACACACGCGCGTGCACGCACACACACACACACACACACAATATCACACTTGAATCCGCCTCTAGATCAAACAGCCAATTTATAGAAGAAACGGAGGTTTAAGGAACATAGTCAATGTTATTATGGCGATCAATTCAGCAAAATCCACACCAGGAAGCTCAATAAAACAAATGATCCAGTTTCTTCAACAATAAATGTCAAGAAGAAAAATAAGAGATTAATATCCAAAATTTATAAAGAACATATACAAAAAAACCCCAAACAATCCAATTTAAAAATGGTCAAAAGCCCTGAATACACACTTCTCCAGAAAGTATACATATGGCCTGTAGACATATGAAAAGATGCTCAACATCACTAATCATCAAAGAATGCAAATTAAAACCACAATGAGATATCACCTCACACCTGTCGAATGGCTATCATCAATAAATCAACAAACAACCAGTGTTGATGAGAATGAGGAAGAAAGAGAACGCTCATGCATTGTTGTTGGGAATGTAGATTGGTGCAGCCACCATGGAAAACAGTATGGAGTTTCCTAAAAAAATAAATAAATAAAAAAATTAAAAAAATAAAAATGGAACTGCCTTATGCTCCAGCGATTCCACTTCTAGGAATATGTCTGGAGAAACCCGAAATACTAATTCGAAATAATATATGCACCCATATGTTTACTGCAGTGTTATTTACAATAGCCAAGCTTTAGCAGCAGCCCAACTGCACATCAGTAGGTGAGTGGATAAAAAACTATTGTATATTTACCAATGGAATACTACTTGGCCATAAAAAAGAAAGAAATATTACCTTTTGTGACAGCATGGATGGCCCTGGAGAGTATTATTCTAAATGAAATAAACCACTAAGAGAAAAAGGAATACCATAAGATTTTACTTGTATGAACAAAATAAGCTAACAAACAAAATAGAAACAGATACGTCAATACAAAAAAACAGACAGACTGACAGCTATCAGAGGGAAGGTGGGTTAAGGGGCTAGGTAAAAAAGGTGAAGGGATTAAAAGAAACAAAACCACAGCTTATAGACACAGACAACAATATGGTGATTACCAGAGGGAAAGGGGGTTAGGGAAAGGTGGAAGAGGGTAATGGGGATAAATGGTGACAGAAGGAGACTTGACTTTGGCTGATGAATACACAATACAATATGCAGGTGATGTATCATAGAATTGTACATTTGATACCTATACAATTTTATTAACTAATATCACCCCCAATAAATTCAATTAAAAAGTTTTTTAAAAAAGAAACTTCCGCAATATATCAACCAGTCACAGAAAACTCATTTGAATAAAGAGTCAAACAAACTAAAAAAAATAAAATAAAATTACACATAAGACAATTTAAAATTTGAACACTGCCTAAATAGTTGGTGATATTAAAAATTATTATTAATTTTTAGATGAGATAATGGCATTATGGTTCTCTTTATTCTTAAGATCTTATCTTCTAGAGAAATATGAATGACCTAATTGGGTTGTTAAATGACACAGCATCTGAGATTTTCTTCTAAATAATAGTCAAGGTAGAGGGAAGTGAATGGGAGTATGATTGAAAGATTGGTCATAAATCAATAATTGTCAAATCTAGTTAATGGGTAAATAGAGTAATTATGTCATTGTTACTCTTTTTATATGCTTCAACTTTTCCAATAAAAAGAGGTTAAGACATTGAAAGAGTTTGCAATGAAAATGTGGAGAAGAAAAAGAAAAAAGGAAACTTGAAATAGACGTAGTCCACACATGATGCATCTGTTGGGAAACCAAATACCAATTGAAGTTGATACAGCAGAGAATT
This sequence comes from Myotis nattereri, assembly GCF_964212035.1. Taxonomy (NCBI): domain Eukaryota; kingdom Metazoa; phylum Chordata; class Mammalia; order Chiroptera; family Vespertilionidae; genus Myotis; species Myotis nattereri. The sequence goes on from NC_138077.1 coordinate 77,255,389, forward strand.
CCTGACTCAGCTCAACCTGTTCACCTGCCATTTTGGAAGAATCACTCTGTAACTAATCTTCCATCTATATTGCATTCTGGAATTTTAAATGCAATTAATTACCTCAGCCCACATGAGAAGGCAGATCCTTTACTTAGTTGAGTAAGTAAATTTTCAACCCTATGATGGTATTGAAATACCTAAGGCAATCATGTGCCCTGGATTTGGGAATACATTTTTTAATAATGAAGATAATCTAGGAGCACTTGTTATTTCATTTGAAACAATTTGACATATAATTCTTATGATTTTAATTTGAAGTGTGTAATTGATTCTTGATTTGAGATTTTAATACAAAAATTATAAAACCATTTTATTTGTCTGTGAATAGCATTTGAAAATTGAGGATCTGATATACTAGAGTTATAAATTGTTCTATTAGCTATACAAGAGTTGCTTAAGGGCTTGGAAAGATGGTACCATAAAAGGCATTTGAAGTGTTTATTTAATCAAAGAACAAGTGGAAACAATAATCCTATCTAATAAAAGAGAAACATGGTAATTGGCGTATGACCGCTACCCTTCCCATTGGCTAATCAGCGAGATATGCAAATTAACTGCCAGCCAAGATGGCAGCAGGCAGCCAGGCAGCTTGAAACTAACATGAGGCTTGCTTGCTTCAGTGACGGAGGAAACCAACGTTCCCCGCCTGCCTTGCCGGCCTCTGAGCCTGCAGTTTGAAACATAGTTACAAATATAGAAGCTAAACAAAACCCCAGAAACCTGCTTTCAGCAAGGCTGGGATCTCAGAGCTGGAGTTATACATTGTTTCGATTATAGAACACAAACAAACCAGATATCTACTTTCAGCAGCAGAGGCCTCAGAGCTGGAGCCAGAGCTAAAGCATGCCCAGAATAAAAGAAAAAAGAAAAAGAGGAGCAGTTGGGAGCTTCAGTCCCAGCCTGAAAACAGCCGTCAGCCCCTCACCCAGGCTGGCCAGGCAGCCCAGTGGGAACCCCCACCCTGATCCAGAACACCCTTCAGGGCAAACAGGCCAGCCCCCACCCATGCACCAGGACTCTATTCTATATAGTAAAAGGGTAATATGCCTCCCAGAACCGGGATCAGCAGAGCTGTGAAGCCTCCCAGCACCAGGATCATCGTGACAGGGGGCAGCGCCCAAACCTCCTGATCGCCCTGAAGCTCTGTGTGTGACTGGGGGTGGGGCCACAACCTCCCTATCGGCCCTCCTCTGTTCCTGACAGGGGAAGGCACCCCAACCCCCTGATCGGCCCTGCTCTGTGCCTGATAGGGGGAGCTCCCCAACCCCCTGATCACCCTGCGGCTCTGTGTGTGACAGGGTGTGGCGCCCCAACCCCCCCACCCCATGGGCCCTGCTCTGTGTGTGACAGGATAGAGCCATAACCTCCCCATTGGCCCTGCCCTGAGTGTGAGAGTGGCGGTGCCCCAACCCCCTGATCCGCCCTGCTCTGTGTGTGACAGGGGGCGGTGCCCCAACTCCCCTATCAGCCTTACTCTGTGAGTGATAGGGGAGAGCTCCTCAACCCCCTGATGGGCCCTGCTCTGTGCATGACAGTGGGGAGCTCCCCAACCCCCTGATGGGCCCTGCTCTGTGCGTGACAGGGGGGAGCTCCCCAACCCCCTGATTGACCCTGCTCTGTGCGTGACAGGGGGGAGCTGCCCAACCCCCTGATGGGCCCTGCTCTGTGCGTGACAGGGGGGAGCTCCCCAACCCCCTGATTGACCCTGCTCTGTGCACGACAGGGGGGAGCTCCCCAACCCCCTGATTAACCCTGCTCTGTGTGTGACAGGGGGTGGTGCCACAACCTCCCCATCGACCCTGCCTTGAGTGTGACAGGGGTCGGTGCCCCAACCCCCCAATCGGCCCTACCTTGAGTGTGACTGAGAGTGGCATTGCAACCTTCCAGTCCGCCCTGCTCTGTGCATGACAGGGGGTGGCACCCCAACTCCCCAATCGGCCCTGCTCTGAGCCCGACCAGGGGCTGCACCTAGGGATTAGGCCTGCCCTCTGCCACCCGGGATCAGGCCTAAGCCAGTAGGTCGTTATCTCCCGAGAGGTCCCAGATTGCGAGAGGGCACAGGCCGGGCTGAGGGACCCCTCCTTTCCCCCCCGAGTGCACAAATTTTTGTGCACCTGGCCTCTAGTATATATATATTCACCCTGGCTAGTTTGGCTCACTGGCTAGAATGTCAGCCTGTGGTCTAAAGGGTCCTGGGTTTGATTTTGATTCTGGTCAAAGGCACATACCTCAGTTGCAGGCTCGATCCCTGGCCCTGGTGGGACACATGTGGGAGGCAACCAATACAGAGTCTCTCCTCACATCTATATTTCTCTCTCTCTGTCTCTTCCTCTCCCTTCCACTCTTTCTAAAAATCAATGGAAAAATATCCTCGGGTGAGGATTAACAACAACAAAAAATTTCCCTTGATAGAATACAAATTTGAAGATTGCAGTTAAAAGCTTAAGATAAATATTGTTTTTAAACTATTACTTTAATCAACTGAATACTAATTTAGGACTACATATAATTCTTTCCAAACACAAAACCTCCTCCCAGAAATTAAAAACTTGAACAACACCGTGATTATGACTTCATACAGGCAGAATCAATAGACAACCTTACAAATACTCTATTGGCAAAAATAAAGCAGAGGGGAATATTTACATAGAGCACAAACCACATTTCTTCAGGAGATTGGGTTTGTGTGAGATTATGATAAACAGTAAAAAAATAAAAAATATATTTGACCTTATTTTTAATAAATAATGAGAAATAATTAGATTAATTTATTTATAATTTTCAAGATTAGGTTGCAAATTTAGAGAAACCAGTAGATTTCTGTTTTCGAAATCCTGGCAAAGATTCATACTGGGTTGTGAAATCAATTTAGTGAGTCACTCTCTCACATATTAAGGATGAATATTGTTATGAAATTTTTGTTTCTGTTGAGTTTACTTGGTCGCTATATATGTATTTCTTATTTTGGATGATGTTCAAAATAATTTGAAAGCCACCATTTCCAATTTCTAGAGCTATTTTAAATTTTCTTCATAGCATTTTTTTCCTAAGATGTAAATTTGTTATTTGTTGTAATTTTTCTAATTATATATGTAAATGTATTTTAATTACTCCAAAATCTTATACTAAAGGTTTTTTAAATCAGTTATAATCCCAATCACTCATCTATATATAAAAAAGGCTAAAATGCTAAGTGTCCCTCTGTTTGTCTGACCGGTTGCTATGATGCACACTGACCACCAGGGGGCAGACGCTCAATGCAGGAGCTGTGGAGCTCCTGCAATGATTTGGCAGTGGCAGTTCTTGGGTGATGCACCCCAAAACCAGAGAGGAGGGAACCCGATTCCTCATGGGCCACATGATTCCACCTACTGCTGTGGGTTATGTTGTTGCTGGGGTACTGTTGGCCTAGAATCTAGTTTACTGCACACTTGCTTTTGCATTTCACACACTGTACAACAGCAACTTTGCAGAGTGCACTCTCACACTCTGGGATCCCTCAGGGGATGTTGGAGAGCCAGTTTTGGCCAATACCCGCGGGCCAGGCCAAGGGACCCCACTGCCTGAGGGACGCCACTCACTCTGCTGATGCCTTTTGAGCCACCCCAGGTGTGGCTGGCAGGGGAGGGACTGCGAGAGGTTGGCTCCAGGAAGTGTCAGGACTGTTTTGCCCAGTCCTGCCCAGCCAGCCACCTTCTAATTAATTTCCTTTCAATATGCAGAAATCCGTGCACCAGGCCACTAGTTATTTTTATAAAAAGGATAGCCACTGGTATTCACCAGAATTTCTCTTAAAGAACTGTAAGGGAGAAAAAAATATTTGATGGGTCTTAAGATATTAGGTAAAATCCTGAAAGGTCCTGAGTTGAGTACACCCTTTCTGTGTGCAACAAGGGGAAGAAATTTTCTGTTGCCCAGAGCAACAAGAGAGGATTTAAGAACAGGATGAGGGTAAAGCCAGTGACATGAAGAGAGTGTGTGTTCTACAATGTGACATTTTCCTCACAGCTCCCTTAGTTCACTCAGATAAAATTTCTAAACTCATTAAATGTTTGAGTATAAGGAAATTGTTTTAGCAACTGATGAAAATTTTGAATTTTCATTGAACATGAATGAGATAGCCCATTAAAAGGTATAAATGTGAAAGCATCCCATATAATAAAGAGCTAATATGCAAATGGTCATCATGCCTTCACACTATAATGGCTCAGACACTCAACACTGGGGAGAGAGGAATGGGGACCAGCCAGGCTGCACCTGTGCCTGCAGTCCAGGAGAGGGACAAGCCACCCACCCCGCGGTCCTGGGCACCAGTGGCTATGCCTGCAGCCCATGAGAGGGACAAGCCACACACCCTGCCTTCCTCTGAAGCTGCGGCCAGCCCGGGCGAAGCCGGCCCAGGGCCTGGGTGCCTGCGGCCAGCCAGAGGGAGGGAAGCACAGGTCCCGGGTGCCTGCAACTAGCCAGAGAAGGGAATCCTGGGTCCTGGTTGCACGGTGAGGCAGAAGCAGTTAGGAGCGATCAGAACAGCAGAGGAGCAGTTAGGGGTGATCAAGCTGGTAGGGGAGCAATTAGAGGTGATCAGGCAGGCAGACAGAGGTGGTTAGGGGAGATCAGGCAGGCAGGCAGGTGAGGGTTAGAGCCAGTGGTCCCGGATTGTGAGAGGCAGTCGAACATTCCCCAAGGGGTCCTGGATTGGAGAGGGTGCAGGCTGGCTGAGGGACTCCCACCCCCATGCACAAATTTTGTGCACCAAGCCTCTAGTAAGAAAATAACCACCAAGAACTAGTAAACATTTTGAAAAAGTGTCTCTTTCAAAGCCAAGATATTAGATTTCAGATTAGGTTTAGTCATATTGTCACAGTCTGTGATGTGATATACTTCCAAAACAGGTGTGTGAAATAATTCTACATATGTTGTTTTGCTATCTGCCTTCTTCACTTGTAAATTTTTACCAGAAAGTATAGGTATCTTTATAAATAAATAACTTGTGGTATCTTCATACAATGAATTACTATACAGCTACACACAACACTTAAAAATATGGATAGGTTGCTCTGGGACAGTCAGAGATGAGAGTCTCCAGGTACTGTGGCCTCACCCTGTGACCATGGGGCACAAAAGACAGCTTAGAGCAGTGATGGCAAATCTTTTGAGCTCGGTGTATCAGCATTTTGAAAAACCCTAACTTAACTCTGGTGCCATGTCACATATCGAAATTTTTTGATATTTGCAACCATAGTAAAAAAAGACTTATATTTTTGATATTTATTTTATATATTTAAATGCCATTTAACAAAGAAAAATCAACCAAAAAAAATGAGTTCGCGTGTCACCTCTGACACGCGTGTCATAGGTTCGCCATCACTGGCTTAGAGCATCAGGTCAGGGTGAGGCATGGTTTTTTTCCTACAGTCAAATATCACTCCCGGCTAGTCAGTGTGGGTCAGTGGATCAAGCATCACCCCATGCACCAAGAGGTTATACTGGTTTGATTCCAGGTCAGGACACATGCTCGGGTTGCAGGCTTGATCCCTAATAGGGGGTGTGTGGGAGGCAGGCAATTGATGTTTATATATCTTCCTCTCTCTCTAAAAGTCAATAAAAACATATTTTTAAAATATATATCACTGCTAGTATTCCACGTAGATGTGACCTTAGCTTGAAAAATTGGAAGATTTGGCAACAGTGAACCCAGTTCTGAAAAGTGACCCTCTGAGCTGGAGCAGCCACAGCCTTTGAGTTTGGGGTGTTTGCTCAAGGTCTCCACACTCCCGCCACTACCTTACCCTCCCTCAAATCTCAGTCCATAGGCATTCAGTTTTGTAAATATCAATACTGTTTTTATGGCTATATAATACAGCAATTCTATAATAAGCAATCTAATCATAAAACCTGTGTAAAACTTTACAATTATTCTCAAAGGAAATTACTTAGAAGTATAATGTGTGAGTCAAAGGATATTTACACTTAAAACTTTAATAGATATTGCCCTTAATTTGTACCAATTTAAATCTTCCTGGCATATATGAGAATGCCAATAGTCTCTGACTGTATCCAACAATGAATATGAGCAATTGACCATTCCCATTCTAATAAATGAAAGCTATAGCTAATTTATTCTACTAGTGTTCATTTATTTAACCATGAATAAAGTTAGCCCCTTTTTCGTGTTTATGGCTATTTCTGCAGTAATTGCCTATTGATATCTCTAGACATTTTTCATCATTTTCTTGGTGATTAAAGAATACTTTAGTGTATTAGAGATATTAACTGATAGTTCTATCAGTTTGTCACCTATCTTTAAACATTATGCATGGTGGGAGTTTATTATAGTGCAGGAGAGTTGTCACATGGAGACTTTTAATTTTATGTAGTTTGATCTATTCATCTTTATGAGGGCTAATTTAAGAAAAAGAAAAATATTGACTAGGTACTTTTTTCTTTCAAATAGAACAAATTTGCCTTTTGTTGAATATTATATATATATAATTTCACTGTTTGCTGAACAGAGGAACATTGCTGGTAAAATTTGGTACTACTTTTAACCACTTCAATTTCCTTCACTTAATGACAAAGCAGCTACACAGAGGCAGCTTTCAGATCTTTCATTCTGAAATCAAGTGGCAGGATTCTTCTTAGAGCTGGCCAAGCTGTATGAGGCCCTTGCATGATAGGTAACTTATCAATGACCGAGTCTGCAGGGAACCTAGGAATTTCCCCCCTTTATTCTGGTGGGCTTTCAAGGCTAACAATCAAGTGCTTTCACTTCATCTGCTTCTTTCTTGGTCTTCTGAGCACATGGTGAGTGGGCCATATTAGGGAAGATGAAGCATAAAAGTCTAAAAAATGTTTGAGAACAAAAGGGCAGCAGCCTCATTCTGTGGCCTTTGGAGACGATAATTTTTATATTTATGTTTATAATCTAACCACCTTACATAAAAGAACCCAATGTATTTAAACTCAATTTTCATTTCTCCAAATTCATTTATAAATTCTATTTCCAATTCTCTAAATCCATTTGTTGGTGAGCACACCTAGTAGTATTTGATATAGGTACAACTATACAAAAATCCTATTTTGTGTTGTTCATTAGCCATATAATTAATCTCATGTACTTTTCAGTGCACCAAAAGAATCTCCAGAGCTTTTATGTCTAGTGGCTTTGTAACATTCTACCTTCCTATAAAAGCTTTTTTGATTATTTGTTTAGCTGTTACTTTTTTCTTGAATCATTCTCAGTTATATTGCCTTTTGAACTCAAAACATGTCCATACAAATTACTTTTTCGGTTATTTCTCTGTTTTATTTCCTTCAGGTATAGGCCCAAGTTTAAAGGTTATAAACAGCTTTACAGCTCAAGTGAAAAACCACTTTCGGTGAAACAGCTGTGGTTTCACCACGTGATTTCCTTTCCCCAGAGTGAGTTTCATTAGCACGGATGAGGGAATAAGGAAGAATTTCTCTGGTGGGAACCACCCAAATGTGGTCCACCACCCACAGCCACTGCTGAAAATCCACTGACGTTTTACTCAAATTCCCTCAGACCTAGGCCCTACAGAAATGTCTCAAAGTTGAGTCTGACCCCTTCACTCACAAAGAAAGTGCTACTCTGGGGGCAGCTGTCCCTTTTGCTAATCTCAACATGTTGCTCAGGTCACAAGGCCTCCAAAGCAGACAGCAGGTACGGCCTGCAGGTCCCAGGCCCATCCTCACAGGCACCCGGTTGCATTTTCTGGAGCATGCCCTCCTTACCCCGGTTGCCCAAGAACAGTTTGCCCTGGGTCCTGGCATCATTGAAATATATGTAGTTCATTTTGTGAAGACTTCCAACCCTGCCCATCCTTTATGTAACATCTAAGTCCAAAGACAAAGAATACCACTCCCACCAGACAATAAATATCTTTTGTGGGTTTACTGCTGCCTTTGGCCTCTACTCTGTTCCCAACACAGTAGACAGAGGAATCCATGTGAATGTAAGTCAGATCTTGTCTCTCTTCTATTGAAAACCCACCTTCTTCCCTCCCCAAAGTTTTTCCAAAACAAGGTCTTTCAGTGGCTACAAGGCCATGTGCCTCCTGGCTCCCAGTTATGTTCCTGATCCCTTCTCCTACCTCCCACCCACTGTGCTCTAGATACACTGATCTCCTTCCTATTCCCAAACACATCAAACACACTTCCACCTCAGGCTTTCTGTCCTGGCTGTTCCCTCTACTAGAACATACTTACCTTAGAAAGCAATCAGCATACCTCACCCGCTTCCGTACTTTAGGTATTTAACCAAATGCCACATTTCAGTGAGCCTTCCGTGAAACCTGTTCAAAATTGCAACCATCCCCTCCTGTCACTTACTGTTCTTCATGTGTTTTTTTTTCCCATATCATACATATACATGTACACCTATTACATACATGTACACCTATGTATTTATAATAGGTTCCCACCACTGCACCCTAAGTTCCATGACAGCAAATATTTTTGTCTATTTTGTTCACTGCCACATCCTCAGGGATTCCCAGGATGACCAATTGGCACAAGATGGGCACCAAACATGTACTTTTCTGATGAATTACCTTGCATAATTTTAGGTACTAGGGGAATACAAAAATTTATAAGAATAACCCCTGTTCCCCCCCCCCCCTCCGGTAATTCTTGGTTTAGTTAGGGAGTTTGACGATTGCTAATACGTTATAAAGTCAGATTTCTAAGGCTAATAGAAACTGCTTAGTTTCTCTTAGACACTGTTACTGAAATTAAGGGAAGATGCCTCCAGGAGGGCTGTGGTTTTGTGGCTGAACCACTTGGTTTCACACAAGTATTGCTGGCTTGGACAAATATCTTAGCTTTTTTAATTTTTAACGCAATTGTGCTTTTTCTATGAGCATTGATGTTTTATTAAAATAGTAAAGGATAATAATCATCCATCTTGTATTATATGAACAATGAATCAGAGAGGCCTATAGTACAAAGTACCTAACTAATCTTTTAGGGTTTCTCTTGATTCAAAACCAGACCTAGTGTACACATTAGGATGACTACTATTTAAAAAACAACAACAAACAGACAGAAAATAATGAGTTATCGAGGATATAGAAACCCTGGAATCCTCGTGCACTGTTAGTGGGAATCCAGATTGATGCAGCTACTGTGGAAAGCAGTTTGGAGCTACCTCAAAATATTAAAAATGGAGTTGCCTTATGAATCAGCAACTCCACGTCTGTGTATATACCCACAGGAATTGAAAACAGGATCTCAAAGAGATATTTACATTCCCACGTTCATAGCAGCATTGTTCACAATAGCCCAAGATGGAAGCGACCCAAGTGTGCAATGACAGATGAATGAATAAACAAGGTGATCTACACATACATGGAATATCATTCAGCATTAAAAAGGAAAGTCTGACATATACTACAACAAGAATGAACCTGGAGGACATTACGCTAAGTGCGATAAGCCAGTCACAGAAAGACAAATACTATATGAGAAAGTGAACAAGGTCAGAGAGCAACAAAGGAAGGGACACCAGTTTGGAGGCAAGTACAAGGAGTTCAAGGTTCCAGGTGACAAATGAGGGGTGTGTGAACCAAGGTATGAGTATTTACACCATAACTGAGCCCAAATCCCAACTGATCATGTTTATTCTCAGCCGGCCGGAATGGGAATATCAAGTGAGCAAAGGAAAGGCTTTTTTTAATTCTCTCTGTGTCTCCCAACAGGAAATGAGTAGCAGTAAAAATGGCAAACAAAGCTTTTCTGCCCTAAGCTCCATGAATGAGCTGCCGAGCTTCTACATGGTATGTGAGGAGCTGAAAAGAAACTGACGGCAAGACTGTTTGCTGTTAAACTTCCCAGAGCCTGAAACCTAAAGGCACTGAGCATGAGCGCTGGGAAGAGGCCATCACTGACTCAGAAGATTTTCCTTGAATTGTTCACCCACAGCTGAAAGTAGGGGCTGATTCTGGTTAAGCAGTGATCACATGTGAAACAGATTCCCAAATGGCCCTGGGTATTTGAAAAATCCATTATACGATCCTATTTAGATACAAACTAGGACTTTCAAAACATTTTTATTAGCAGTACTCTATTTAAATTAAATCATGCACAGACCCACAGTATATGAAAGACATAAAAGACTAAACTTTTTGACCAATATGTATGTGATATGTTTGAGGTTGATATGGAGGATAGGAGGAAAAGAAATTTTCTTTTAACAACCTCCTCCATGCTCCTTCTAGAAACCAGTTTGAAAACCACTTGTGCAAGAATAAATAAAACTTATACTCTTGCTCCTGCCAGGTGGCTCACTTGATTTGAGTATTGTTCCATACACCAAAAAGGTGGCAGGTTCGATTCCCAGCTGAGATGCTTATGGGAGACAACCAACTGATGTTTCTCTCTCACATTAATGCCCCCCCTTCATCTCTCTAAAAATCAATAAATATATTTTTGACTGAGGATTAAAAAACAAAACCAAAAAACTTCTACCTTTGCATAGGAGGCAGCTTTTTCAGGTTGGAGTTTGAATGATGCCAAGTGGGAGTATATAGGAAGCAGAATAAACTTCAATATACTAATTATATATCCCCACCACCCTACCTCCAATCTATTTTTTGCTTTCTAGTCTTTACCCAGGAGTCAGATAACATTAACTCCTAGGGTCAGAGCCAAAACAATCAAAGCCAGAGAACAAAGTCACATAGGTTCTAGTTACAGATACTTCAAGCCTCAGAGTACACTTTTATAAATCCATGCAATTTAAACTAGCTTTGTTAAGGTGTGGCTTTTTAAAGATCAAAAAACTGAGTTATCAGCATAAAAAATAAATTTAGAGGAATGCTTGCCTTGTCACTTGAAGAGATCAAATCTTTCTGGATTCAGAAAAGACACAGACATTCTGACTGATTAGCCCCCTTCCTAACCCTTGGGAGTAGGGAGGGGAGAATGATCAAACTTCCATTCCATCTGGGGACTTCTGAGAGCTGGGCCTCGCTTTCCATGCACAGATCAAGGAGACAACAACCTGAGAGCAGATTTTCATACAATCACCCCCTATCAGTCTGGTCTGGCAACAATAAAGTTAAAGCAAAGTAGGCAAAGTGGAACTGCAAGCCTCTGGGTCCCAAAGGGCCCTGGAGAAGTATCCAAAAGCTTCCTGTGCCTCCCAGAAGAGCGTGGTAAGTGGCCGAATGAGGGCCCTGTGACTGGAACAAGAATTTAAGTTTTATTTCTCTGAGTTTTGAATCACACAATGCAAGCCAAAACATTAAAAGACCAAGTAATCTTTGATATTACTGCATTTACCTGATGTTTTCTGAAGGTGGAGATGGGGACTTAAGGTAAAAAGATAATAACGCACATTTTTGTGCAAATATATTTATGACTTGTGGAAATTTGTACCCAAACCACTAATAAGGAATATTTTATAATTAACAAATCTCAATCTATGCTAGAAGTTCATTTTATTAAAGCACATTCAGATAGATGGTAAAATCTAAAAAGAGAAATATACAGTGGTATCTCCATAAGGAAAATAACAGAGCCACAATCTCATTACCAAAACCCCTAGGGCAGATGAGTTTATGAACTCAGAAAATTTCAGATTTTAGACAGGTAATACTATATATTATATTATATACTAGAGGCCCGGTGCACAAATTTTGTGCACTTGAGGGCGGGGGGTTCCTCAGCCCGGCCTGCACACTCTCACAGTCCAGGAACCCTCGGGGGATGTCCTGCTGGCTTAGGTGGACGTAAGCTGTCAGTCAGACATCCTTAGTGCTGCTGCGGAGGCAGGAGAGGCTCCCTCCACCATTGCTGCACTCCCCAGCCATGAGCCCGGCTTCTGGCTGAGCAGTGCTCCCCCTGTGGGAGTGCACTGACCACAAGAGGCAGCTCCTGCATTGACTTCTGCTACCTGGTGGTCAGTGCGTGTCATAGCAACCAGTTGTTCTGCTGTCCGGTCGATTTGCATATTAGCCTTTTATTATATAGAATCAGCCCCAGAAAGGTCTAGGATAACACATTATAATCAAACAGAATATGAATATATATACTATGTGAGGTAAAAAGTACAAAAAATTAAGGCAATGAGTGCAGTTCCAGTTTTATCTGCAAATTTTTTCTCAGGTCAGTCTGGGTTTTGCTGCCAAAAGAGTTCTTTAAAAGCTTTCCATTTTCAGAGTTTCTTAGATTTTATAATTGAAGGTAAGGGACCTTGAATCTGTAGAAAGTTTAACATGGTTGAGAGAAGGTATCAAAGCACAGTGAATCATAGTGAGATATCACTTCATATATGTCAGAATGGGTATTATCAATAAATCAACAAACAAGTGCCTGTGAGGATGGGAGAAAAGAGAACCCTCATGCACTGTTAGTGGGAATGCAGATTGGTGCAGCCACTGTGGAAAACAATATGGTGTTACCTCAAAAAAATTAAAAATGGAATTGCCTCATGACCCAGTGATTCCACTTCTGACAATATATCTGAAGAAACCCAAAACACTAATTTGAAAGAATATATGCACCTCTAAGTTCATTGCAGTGTTATTTACAATAGCCAAGATCTGGAAATAGCCCAAGTGCCCATGAATAGATGAGTGAATAAAAAAGCCGTGGTATATGTACATAATGGAATATTATTTGGCAGTAAAAAAGTTAAGAAAAAGAATGAATTCTTTACCATTGGAGAAAGAATGGATGGATATGGAGAGTATTATGCTAAGTGAAATAAGCCATCCAAGAAAAAACAATAATTTTACTTACACAGTGGGGCCTTGACTGCTGAGTGTCCCGACTAATGAGTTTTTCGAGATACGAGCCGTCTCTTGGCTGATTTTTTGCTTTGAGTTGCGAGCTAAAATTCAGGTTACGGGCCAGCTTCAGATACCCAACCGCTAGTTGGTGCAGCGAACGTCACAGTGAACGCCACAACATCAGCCCAGCATCACGTGTCTCACTCGTTCACTTTTTGATTTGACATACGAGTAATTTGAGTTACGAGCTCCGTCACGGAACAAATTAAACTCGTAAGTCAAGGCCCCACTGTATGTGGAATCTAATGAACAAAATAAATTAACAAACAAAATAGAAACAAACTTGCTCCAGCCTGGTGGCTCAATTGATTGGAGCATCATCCCATACACCAAAAAGATTGTGGGTTCAATTCCCTGTCAAGGTGCAGTGAGAGGAAACTGGTTGAGGTTTCCCTCTCACATTGATGTTTCTCTCTTCTCTCTTCCTTCTCTCTAAAATCAATAAACATATCCTTGAGTGAGATTCATAGATACTGAGAACAGACTGACAGCTGTCAGAGGGGAGGGGTGTTAGGGTGAAAAAGGTGAAGAGATTAAGAAAAAAAAATTCATGGACACAAACAACAGTGTGGGAATTACCAGAAGGAAAGAAAGAGGTGGAAAGGGGTAAAGGGAAGATAAATGGTGACATAAGAGACTTGACTTTGGATAGTGAACACACAATACAATATACAGATGATATATTATAGAATTGTACACCTGAAACCTATAGAGAGGTTATTAACCAACTAGAGGCCTGGTGCACAAAATTCATGCACTGGGGGGGGGGGGGGTTGTCTCTCAGCCCAGCCTGCACCCTCTCCAATCTGGGACCCCTGTGGGATTGGGCCTAAACTGGTAGTTGGACATCCCTCTCACAATCCGGGACTGCTGGTTCCCAACTGCTTGCCTGCCTGCCTGCCTTATTGCCCCTAACTGCTTCTGCCTTCCAGCCTGATCACTCCCTAACCTCTCCCTGCCAGCCTGAGCGACACCTAACTGCTCCTCTGACAGGCCGATTGCCCCCAACTGCCTTTCCATGCCAGCCCAGTCGCCCCCAACTGCCTTCCCCTGCCAGCCTGGTCACCCGCAACTGCCCTCCCCTGCCGGCCCAGTCCCCCTCAATTACCCTCCCCTGCTGACCCGGTCACCCCTAACTACCCTCCCCTGCCAGCCTGGTCACCACTAACTTCCCTCCACTGCAGGCCTGGTCCCCCCAATTGCCCTTTCCTATAGGCCTGGTTGCCCCCATCTGCCCTCTCCTGCTAGCCTGATAGCACACAACTGCCCTCCCCTGCCAGCCATCTTGTGGCTGTGGGCGCTGCCAATTTTGAGGGTGTGACAGTCAATTAGCATATTCCCTCTTTATTAGATGGGATGTTACCCAATAAATTCAGTAAAAAACAGAACCACAAAGTGAAGCTTGAGTTGCACCTTGAAGACTCTGTAGGACTTGAAAGAGAGTGAAGATAGGCATTTAGACAAAAGCACTAAGATGACTAAAAGATGCAGAGGAAGATAGACATGTCTTGGATATCCAAATAAATCCATTTGGAAGGGTGGTGGTAAGATCTAAGATTTGTAAGGTAGGTAGGGATAAGATTTTGGAAGGTCAAACATTTGAGACTTTTTGTAGAAAGTACTCTGAGGGCACAGTGACTTTTAATCAAAAGAGAGTTGTAATTATTGGTGCACATCATCAAGTGCCAAGAGCAGGCAGGGCAGCTCCTTCATGACAAGATACAGTGAGGGGAGGAGCAAGATCCTACTACCAGTCCTGCCATGTAGACCACCGTCAGTTGAGATTCTGCCAGGCAGGAAAGATACAGTATCTAAAGGTTTGGTCATCTTTAGAATACGCTCAGGAGCAGGATTTCAAGATGAAATAGTAGAATGTCTCAACTGGCAGGCAACCAGAGCCAGGTGTTCTCTGCAACACAGAACACCACTAGAGGAGGAAAGAATTCACATTCCATTTGTTTCAATACAGTTTTAGGAGTACCTGACATTTGGTAGTGGTTGTTTAACTGATGTATTAGTTAGGAGAAGTTAGGTTATGTGGGGTAACTCTCAAATCTCAAAAAAGTTTATTTCTTATTCTATGTCCAGCCTGGTCTGTGGACTGCTCTCCTACACATAATGCCTTCTAGAAACTCAGGCTGAAAGACATTCTATCTCCTTGTGACTATACCAGGTGGAATGCGTGGACTACCAATTTGCCTCATCCCAAGAAGACATGTGTCTCTTCTATTTGCCACCAATTGGCCAGAATAAGTCACATGGCCCCAAACTATGGCAAAGGAGGCTAGAAAATAAAGAAAAACACATAGAATATTTGGGCACTAGCTCTCTAAGACACAACTAAATAGATTTTAAAATAATTTTATTTTTTTTTTAAAAGTAGCTCTTTCAGGATAACTTTATGGGATATTGAAGAAAAGAGTTTACTTAGCAGTAGTTGTACACATATTCTTGCTTTGTTTATAAGTCCACACATTGTGAATTATACTGAAATTCTTTCTATATCAAAATTCAAGACATAAATTAGATAATACTGAAATAATTTCAACAAATTTCAAAAAAATTAAAATTACCTTGTGAATTATGTATTTGTTTAGGTCTCCCTCACCCCAAAATTTATTATAAATGCAGTTATTTTATTTACCAAGAAATATATAATCCTATATATTAAAAGCCTAATATGCTAAGTGTCCAACTGTTCGTTCAACCATTCGACCAGTCACTTTCATGTGCACTGACCACCAGGGGGAAGATACTCTGACTGCTAGGTTAGCTTGCTGCTGGGGTCCAGCCAGTTGGGACTGGGTGAGACAGGCCAGACATACCCTGGAACCCTCCCTCAGTCCCTCCCTGTCTCTGATCGTGCACCAGTGGGGACCCTCAGTTTGGCCTATGCCTCTTGAAATCTGGGACTCCCTTAGGGGATGTCCACAGGCCAGGCCAAGGGACCCCACCAGTGCCCAAATTCATGCACTGGGCCTCTAGTATTTATCTATAAACCTTTTTCCAATCAAGAAAATTTTCAATGATTATAAAGCAGGCATATGATTATTTTTTCTTTATTTTTCCAGATAGAAAGTAAATTCAATCCGGGCAGGAGTTAGGAGTGGTCACCATCTTAACAATCAGAGTCATCATTTGGAAAGATTAATCTGATGACAATATGCTTAGTGGGTTGAAGATTATAGGCAAAGGAAGCAGCTAAGTAGCTAATACCAAAGTTCACCTGTAAAATAATGATTGGTGGCATTTCACAAAAGAAATACCTCACAAACAGGAAGAACCTTCTTTCAGGCCTATAATTGCCAGACACAATCCCACCTACAATTTCTAAACTTTATTAGGACAGAGGTTACCATATGAGGATAATGTTTCCCTTCCAGTGCATGGGTGCCTTCCCTTAAGTCAGAGGAGATAAAGCTGCTGTGGGGCTGACTTTGCCATAACCACAGTCCTGACTCACACTATTGGTAAACAGAGCAGAAGTAATGTCACAAGGCATGGGCTGAGCAGGAAGCCTGAAATAGTAAACCCCAGGGTTAATTTAGAACCCTTACAATGTCAAGCTTATGAAATAGCACTTAGCTGCCGAAAAAGAAAGAGAGAGAAAGAGAGAGAGAGAGAGAAGAAAGAAAGAGAGAGAGAGAGAAGAAAGAAAGAGAGAGAGAGAAAGAAAGAAAGAAAGAAAGAAAGAAAGAAAGAAAGAAAGAAAGAAAGAAAGAAAGAAAAATGGTGGCATTTTCAGAAAATATAAATTATGTGGTATTTTAATAAATAGAGCACTTAAAGATGAAAACGTTGCCTTGGGAAAAGCCATATTATCAGTAACAAAGCCTTATGACACTGAATATTTGGCAGAGGCATCTTCAAGTGTAATGATTTTTGTCAAAAACAAAGGTTTCAAACATCCAAGCCTTTATTTATCCTCCTTGTGGTCTGAAATAGACATTGGTTATTTGGGAGTTTGTTTATCTGCATATTTAGGTTAACTTGGTGCTGTTTATATTGGTTTTGAAGTTAACATGCTCAAGGATTTGCAATGCAGAAAGAAATTTTATGAAGGAAGAAGACTCTTGGTTTTTCTCTTCTATAAGACTCCCCCATTAAAAGCCTACACTCCACCCAAATAATTAAAGGTAGAAAAAAGTAAAGAGTTAACTCAACATATTCAAATTCCATCTCCATGTGTTCTTTTAACACTTTTCTAGGCCCCTAACATCTATAGGAGAATAAAAGCAAGCCACTGGTCCCTTCTGCCTTTCCTTCATCCAGTACACAAACTCATTTCTTTGAAAATGGTAATTCTCAGAAGAAACATGCAAGTTTTAAAAAATGTTTTTGGCCTTACTGACAATTCACCTGTGGTTGTTTGGTTGGTTGGTTTTTTGAGAGAGAGAATGGAAAGGGAAAGAAACTAAAAAAATGTTTAAGGAAATGCAGAGTCTGGGAATCTGTGCCAGACATCTGAATAAAATGAAATTACAGTCCTCCTTCCCAAAAGAGCAATGAAGGTAGAGGCCACAGCTCTAGATAAATAATGAAAATATTATGTAAGACAATAATAAGCAGACAGTTTGTGAACTCATAAAGGTTAAGTGATGGCTCACTAGAAACATCACGTACCCACTAAGAACAAGTCATATGAGACTGAGTTCATTTCCATTTTGAAATTCAATTAGTGAAAGACCACAAGAACTCCCTAACTGTTATGTATCTAGATTTCATTTCAAAGACTTGCTATCTTTCATAATCTCCGTGAATACTGATAAAGAAGTGTGGGATGGATGCCATGGGGACCTAGATATCATGGATATCAAATTTGCACAACTTAATTATAAGTGCTGTTGACTAAGTTAGTTCCAAAAAGACCTCAGCAAGATGAAATAATGAGCTATATGTTAAAATGTATTTATGCCAAAAGTAAATAAAGCCTTGTTTTAGTATTTCTCTGATAAAAGCTGAGGCATCTTTAACTTTTTAACTTTTTATCTATTATATTGGCCTCTTACATTTTACCAATGTGTTATTTACCATTTAATTGCCTTTTTTATTGTTTATATCTTAAACAGTGAAATCTAAATATTTCTCCTTTACAATTGTTTTAGTACTTTCATATTTAGAATGACTTTTCTCAGCTACATATGTAAAAAAATTACTGATACTTTTACTTTTTCAAGATATCTCCAATTTATCTTTGTGTATAGTGTGAGGTTAGGGTTCAAATGCATTTTTGTTTAAAATTCATTTAAATTTTTTTAATTTTTTTTAATACTTTTTTTAAATATATTTTTTATTGATTAAGATATTACATGTGTCCTTATCCCCACGTTACCCTCTACCCCCCTCCCCCCCGCTCATGCCCTCACCCCCCCGTTGTCCGTGTCCATTGGTTAAGCCTATATGCTTGCATATAAGTCCTTTGGTTGATCTTTCCCCCTTACCCCCACCCTCCCCTACTTTCCTTCCAAGGCCCGACAGTCCAATCAATGCCTCTCAGTCTCTGGATCAGTCCTTGTTCATCAGTTTATGTTGTTCATTATATTCCACAAATGAGTGAGATCATGTGGTATTTATCCGCTCTCCAGTTCCATCCAAAAAATGCATTTAAATTTTTTTAATGTTTTAAATAACCAAGGCTCCCAATCATTTATGGACTAATCTATCATCTCCCCTTTAATTGGCAATGCTTTCTTTATCCTCAATGATGTTCTTGTTTTGCCTAGGATCTGTTTATTGATTATCTTGCTAAAAGTATTTTTGTTGTTGTTAATCTTCACCTGAGGTTATTTTACCATTGACTTTTAGGAAGAGTGGAAGAGAGAGGAAAAGACAGAGAGGAACATAGATGTGAGAGGAACACATCGATTGTTTGCCTCCTGCATGAGCCCTAACCAGGACCCGGGCCAGGGAGGAGCCTGCAACCAAGGTATATGCACTTGATGGGAATCGAACCTGGGACCCTTTGGTCTGCAGGCCGATGCTCTATCCACTGAGCAAAATTGATTAGGGCTTCCTAAAAGTATTTTAAATTTTTAATTTCAAAACTAGAAAAAGAGGGTTTACCTGAGATTGTAGGAGAGAAAGTGTGCTAGAAATTTACCTTGCAATTCTATCCAATTTTAACCTCTGTGTTAACATCAGCAAAGGAAACTATAATCCTTGTTCTACCTTTCCCCTAACAGTCCTTGAACTTAAAAAACTTACTTTAAAACAATTGGAATACTGTTGGAGTAGCAGCTACCACAGCATGATTGGTGTGATGTCCAAGAGCCAGAAGGAACTGCCAGTCCCGCCTGGCATTATCCTACCTTAAGAATATAACCCCAGAGTAAGAGTGGTGGGACCATTGGCATCAGAGTTGCTCAGAGCTGAATAAATTCCCAGTTCTGACTCATCCTGGCTGTGACTGGGTGTGGTTCTAGGCATCTATTTCCTCATCATAACATGAGATAATATAATAGCTATATCACTGGATTCTTGGGAAAATTGGCTAAAACAATGTATGGATGGCAATGGACAATGCTGAGAGCACAGTAAGTATTCAAGAAAAGATAGCTCCCTGCCCCTCTCCTAACTGCCTCTTTCCAGCAGAAGCCCACTGGTGTTTGCACAGAGTAGTAACATTCCATGTCCTTTATTGTACAACTGAACCAAAACAGGACTTTTACTAAGGAGGGTGGTCACACAGGTTTCCTAGTCACCTTCCCCACTGAGTTTTGCTCAAAGTCAGCTTCTGTGGAAACTACCCACAAGGTTAAAGAGAATGATAACTGGCCTGATACCTTCCTCCTACATAATTTTGTCCACTGATCCCTTTCCATCTATCCTTTCTCCTGAAGTCTGGCAGACAACTGGTTCAAGTGCATAACGAAACATCCCCAGAATAGGGGCAGGGGATGTTCAGAGTATATTTAAATTACAAAGCTACTGTAGTAGCCATCTGAATCACCTCTCATCTCATCCCTGTTCCTAAGGGTAAGAGTGAACCTAAAGATCACAGGGAGGCTATCTGAGCCAGACATCATTAATCATCAGGCAGTGTGAGAACTCGATGTAATGTACTTCAGGCCACAGAATCAGTGAGTACTGTGCTAGCAATATTAACCAGAGTTATTTCTTCAAGAGACTATAAAATCAGATGATTTTTAGGCATTAAGAATCAGTAATGCCTGAGGCCCCAAAATTTGCAATTCACAAGAAAGGACTAAGAAATAGATAATTTATTGTGATAGAAAACAATCCTAGAAAACAGTATGGCAGGGGTCAAAAATACCAACAGGGAAGGGCTTAAAGAAAAGAAATGCTGGAAATAAAAGAAGAGAGCAATATCAATAAAGGAATTGTCCCTATGGGACAGTCCTCCCTGTTCCCAAGGCCAAACAACTGAGCCTTGGTCCTTGTGGGAACAAGAGCTACAGAGATATGCTGTGGGCCAAGTGCCTGATTTCTCTCCCTCCCCTCTTCCCCTAAATTTGTAGAACTTTAAGAAAATTACCTAAAATCTCCAGTAAAAACTCATGTGAGCCTGCACTGGGGCTCAGTATGGTTTCAGTTGAGGGACTGTGAGTCACTAACTCATGATTGTATGACAGCATCACTAGCCTCTCACTGTGGACTGCTAGGCAGTGAGGAAAAATCCGACTGCAGCTAATGGCCTGACTGAAGACACACTAAGAAAATTCCAGTATACTGGTAAAGGCTCATTCCCTGGGGAGTCACCATTCTTCCTTAGACAGAGTCAGCTGCTCTCTTCCCCATCCTCAGAAATTTGGAAATGCCAGCTCTTCCGGCCTGGGCCCCGGTGCACCATTTCAAGGCTTCACCTTCCTGAGAACCTGCCACTACTATCTTAGAATCTGTTTCAGAAACTTCCCCTGGGCCTTTCTCCTGGGATCCAGCCTCTACTTCCTGATTTAACTCCCCCAAGCAGAGCCACCCATCCCCATCAGCATTTCCTGCCTCCCAAGTCCCAAGCTCACACATTCCATTTCTTAATTGTCTTCATCTGGCCACACTATTAGGGCTTTTCTGGCCAGCTGTTCCCCTAGCCCTAATAGAGTAATTTCCTTGCATTGCTTCCCTGCCCCCCCCCCTGCAATTTAATTCATCAACTGATCTATTTATATAAAAACCCTCATGACCTAGGCTCAACCAACCAGAAGGAAGTCAGTCTTGCAGGGGTCACCTTGGCAACAGCTGCGCCCTCCCCGAGCTGTTTCCGGGAGGGCGAGGTTTGGGGCAGGAATCAGCCCTCAAAGTGTGGAGGCATATCTTTATAAAGTTTTAATACATTATATTAGTGGTTGTGGTGGTACTGTTTACTTTCAGTATTGTTTTGTATTAGTTTCAGGTGTACAGCATATTGGTTAGACAGACATATACTTTACAAAGTTCTCCCCCCAATATTTTTCAATACCCACTGGGCACCATATATAGTTATTATAATACTAGAGGCCCAGTGCACAAAAATCTGTGCTCTTCAGGGGGTCCCTCAGCCCGGCCTGTGCCCTCTCACAGTCTGGGACCCCTCGGGGGATGTCTACCTACTGGCTTAGGCCCGCTCCCTGGGGAATCGGGCCTAAGCTGGCAGTCAGACATCCCTCTGGAAGCCCAGGAGCCCTCAGGGGATGTCCACTTGCCAGCAGGGAGCAGGCCTAAGCTGCAGTCAGACATCCTTAGCACTGCTGAGGAGGCAAGAGAGGCTCCCGCCACCACCTCTGTGTTGGCAGCCATCAGCCTGGCTTGTGGCTGAACAGAGCTCCCCCTGTGGGAGCACACTGACCACCAGGGGACAGCTCCTGCATTGAGTGTCTGCTCCCTGGTGGTCAATGTGTGTCATAGTGACCAGTCATTCCCAGTCATTCTACTGTTAGGGTCCATTTGCATATTGCCCTTTTATTATATAGGATAGAGGCCTGGTGCACAGGTGGGGGCCAGCTGGTTTTCCCTGAAGGTTGTCCTGGATCAGGGTGGGGGGTCCCAAGCAGCCAGTCTGGGTGAGGGGCTGAGGGCCATTTTCAGGCTGGCCATACTCCTTTCAGTGTGGGGGTCCACACTGGGATGCCTGGCCAGCCTGGGTGAGGGGCTGATGGATGTTTTCAGGCTGGTAAAGCCCCCCAGTGGGGACCCTCACCCCATGGGGGTGTGTCCAGCCTGGGTGAGGGGCCGATGGCCGTTTTCAGGCTGGCCACAGCCCTTCATGGTGGGGGGCCCTACTGGGGTGCCTGTGCAGCCTGGGTGAGGGGCTAATGGCCATTTTCAGACTGGCCACGCCCACAGGCTGGAAGCAGGTATCTGGGATTTATTTATTTTCTATAATTGAAACTTTGTAGCCTTAAGCAGAGCTCAGGGCCAGCCAGGACAGGAAGGAAGCTTGGCTTCCTCCATCCCCGGGGGCAATGCAATCCTCCTGCTCGCTCCAGCTCAGTGGCCGCAGCCATCTTTCTGACAGAGGGAGGGAGTGATGGTGTGGTGGTTAATTTGCATATTACTCTTTTATTAGATAGGATTATTGACTATATTTCCTATGCTGCACTTTACTTCCTTGTGACTATTTTGTTACTACCAATTTGTACTTCTTAATCTCTTTGCCTCTTTCACGCAGTCCCTAAGCCCCTCCTTTCTAGCAACCACCAGTCCATGCTCCAAATCTATGAGCCTGTTTCAATTGTTTGTTCATTTATTTTTCAACAGTTTAACTTTCATTTGGCAAATGGAGGCAGAGCCTCCGTGGTTTACTCTTTTATTGGGAAAGCTATTGGATAACTTTATCTAATTCCAATAGCTATGCCAACTGTTAAGCGCCTGTGATTTCCACAATTTGTGCTTCACATCCCACATATTTTTTTATTGGTTCTATGTTTAAACACGTTGTATTTGGTGACATAAAGTAGACTTTACAACCTAATAAAAATCTATAGAGTTTAAAGTGCTCATATTTTAAAACTCATGCAAACCAGCAACCTAAACTTTTTTTAAATAAAAAAGGTTACTAACTCCCAATGCTTGTTAAACTCCTGCATCTAATTTCTCCATTCTCATTTTAGGTTGTATAGTGCTGCTGGAAAAATTTTTATAGAACCATACTCAAAAGCCTTCTGGAGTAACATAATAAAGGTCAAAAATAAAGAGGGACACAACCTGCAATTCAAACATTAAAGGATAATATATGTACTTAAAGGTAAAGCCAAAGTAAAAAATTAACAGTTGCTGTTTAAAAATCCATGTTCCTTACTATGTTATTCCTGGCTTTCATTACTATAATTAAAGGTACTGATTTCCCATGAACGTCAAAGACAGTAGACAGATGCTGTAAAGTGCTTGAGAAAACCTTGTTTTCAGTTTGGATATTGCAACATCCGAATTTCTGCTTTACAGAAATAAACGAAGACAAAATGAAAAGTTCTAGATTTATCTATGCTTATCACCAACTTGGGGGCTGAGTTCCTCATTGTCATTACCATTATCTCTTGCTGTTGCCTTTTCCCTTCCCAGATTCAAAACCAATTTACTTTGTTATTCTTACCAATTCATTTAACCTTTATGGCAGATTCTGGTAATGTCATACTCGTCTCTCAGCAAGCTCACAGGCATGCAGTGAAAATTTGGGAGACTTTGCAGACTTAAAGAATACTAAATGAAGAGGGTATTTATGGTGATATAGTGGAGGTGAGTAAAGAGAGATTTGAGATAGATATGAGTCCCTGTGCTCCTGGTAGATACCCAGATATGTAAATCAACACTCAACATTGTGCCCTATGGAATCCAATTGATTGTGAACTAGCTCACCTACATGCTCAACTTTCTCTTGAATTTTTCATTCCATGACCTTGACCTTGAACTGACAGCAGGTCATAATTCTCTCAACAATGTCTATTCCTGCCACTCCACAGAATTATCAAATCTAAGGGGCAACATACTCTTGCCTCTTCCCAGTCACTCCCACACCATCATTCTACCATGGCTCTCAGCAGTGCCTAGCCTTTTGAAGCATCCTTACCTGGCCCCCAGCTCCTTCCTTACTGCTATTTTCTACCAACCTCTGAACCCTTTAGTATCTCTTGTAGTTGAGCCTTTGGTTTACAGTCACCATCCAATTTATTTAAAGCAATGTCTTCTTAATCTCAATATCTATATGGATGGCCCTTTCCACACTCCAACTTCAACATTCTAATACCTCCTCTGTAGCTCCTCTAAAGCATGCACATTTACTCTGGGATCTGTTTTCTGCAGAATTGCTCCCTTACAAGGTTTTTAAATCTAACTTTCCCTTCTTTGACCACAACCTATCCCACCTCCCTTTCACATCAATTGAAATTGCTGCTCAATCACCCTCAATCACAGCTTTAGGCCTGCTCATTCCTCTAGTTCCTCCATTACCTCATTTCCTCCTTTACTTGACTTCTTAATCTACTCTTGGTTCTGATACTGAACAATTTTAATATTTTCCCCATTAGTACTACTGACTCCCTGTGCCTTCCTTTTCCCAAGGCGTTTGCCTCCACAAGCCCCAGCTTGGAACAAGTTTGTTATTCACTTTCTCTGCTCATGTAAGAGACTGCCGAATATTATTTAAGGAAATCTTGAACTTGGCTCACTTGTTTTTCATTCCAAAATCATATTTTCTGGCTTCAGCTGAGCCCTCACTGCTTCTCATAGTTTTGGAATTTATCCCTGAGTAAGCCTTATCACTATTGTCATACCAAATTGTTATCACTCACCTTAAAGTCTACCCTCCTTATCTTCTGTTTCCTTAATAGTGCTCTATATGGTGTGAATTTAATCAATTTTCCTTCTCTGGACTTCAAAATTTCAGCATATATCATCCATCTCCTCCTTCATTACTCCTTTTTCAAAGGAAGACATTTCTATCCTCTTGACTTTACATGTCCATTCATTTCCCAAGTCTTCCAAAATGTATTCTGTCTGTCATCACACCCATTTGTTCCTCTCCAGCATTCTTCCTCAGCCTACAGTTACATCCAGGTCTTCTGCACTCATACAAGTTTCCCTCAATCATCCTACCTCCATGAGATACCACCCTTCCTGTACCTTTGCAGCCATCACACTTCTTGGATAGTGTCTATGTTTGATGCCTCCATTTCAACTTTCATTTACTCCTCAATTTTGTGCATCTGATCAATAAGGTCAGGGTCCCCAAGATAACCAACTAGTCATATAATCTTTTTTTATTAATAATCATTTTTCTCAAAGAACTTTTAAGGACATAGAAAAATTCCCATGATATAATATTAAATTTTTAAAGTAACAAAATTATATAATATGGCCCCAATTTATATTATTTAAAGTGTTGATATACATGCTGTGTATATCACAAAAAGTGAGTGGGGGGGGGAATCAAAATGTTAAGTGTTGTCAGATTAAGAGTTACTGGTAAGAAAATCAAATTATGGATATTTTTATATATTTTTGTGCTTTTATAAATATCCTTTAATGAGTATTACTTTCAGATTCAGAGCAGCCATAAAAGGATTTAAACATTTTTTTTTTCCTCATTCCTCTTTTCAGTCCTCTTGACTATCTGCTTAATTGCTCATCCCAGGACCAGCCTCACAGGTGCAATCTGTAGTCACATAGGTTCCCACACTTAGAAAGATTGTACTCAGTTCAAGACTCTTCTGTCTCCATTTTGAAACTCTTAGTAATTTTATAACAGGACCCCATTTTTTCGTTTTGTACTGAACCAGTGAAAATTATGTAGCTGATCTTGTCTCTTCCCTTAGGTTCTATCAGTACATTCTCTTTTTCCTGCATTTTTAGCCCCTCTTTCCTATTGTATCACCCACTCATTAAATTCATTTTATTATAGTGGTTCACCCACCTCATCTCTCTCTTTTGCTAATCTCACAATGGCTTCAGCTTGCTTTTGCTTTACTAAATGCCACACAAATATGTTATCTGAATCCTAAGCTTCAAATCTGTGTTTCCACCCATAATCCAGATATTTCCACAAGGATATCCAGTAAGCACTTCACTCTCAACATGTCAGCCGCTGCTTATGTATTTTTCTATCACGTGCTCAACTTTACATTTTGGAGCTTTACTCGTGTTGCTGCATATAGCTATAGTTCATTTGCTTTCACTCCTCTACAGTATTCCATTATATGAGCATACTTCAATTTATTTATCCATTTACTTTGAGATGAATATTTGGGTTTTGGGGGGAGTTTTATTTCTTGTTATGTCCATGTGCACACATGCAAGAAGAGTTTCCCTAGGTTATGAAACTAAGAATGAAATTGAGAAGTTATAGAGTACACACAAACCCAATTTTAGTTAGCAATACCAAACTGTTTTCAAAGTGGTTGCATCAGTTTACATACATCACCCACAGTATGTGAAAGTTCTTGTTGCTCCATATTCTTACTCACATGTGATATTAACAGATTAAATTTGGTAATGTCATATTATCTAAATATGATTTTATTTTCCTGATTATGAATGAGAATGGACATCTTTAATGTTAATTATATATAAAAATTATCCTATTGCAGTGCCTTTATAATCAGAAAATATATTTTTAATTAAAATCTATACTATAGCCAGCTTTTGTCAATACAAACATACCTTGTTTTATTGAGCTTCACAGATGTTAATTTTTAAAACTGAAGCTAAGATTCTCCACCAACAAAATAGAGTGTGATCTTCTTTATTGCATACCCAATTTATTGCCCTGGTCTGGAACTGAACCTGCATTATCTCCAAGGTGTGTCTATATAGGGCAGCTTTTCAGTCAGCCCTGAAGAACACTAAACACTTACAGTCCTATCCTCACTTAGATGATAAACTTAACCAGTTTCAAACAGTTATACTTTGGGATTTGAATAAGTAATACACTCTCAAGATGATTAGTCCTATAAACTAGCTCTGTATTAACCGACTGTGGCTGTTAACCCCTCTGTACACAGGAAGTTACTCTGTCATGTGCAGAGACAGACTAACTTCGGGGGAAGGCACAATGTGGAAGCAAAAATTCTCATCCCACACAGCATTACCAGCTCCTAACCCAGCAAGAACAAGAATGAGGGAAGAAAACACAAGTATCTATTGTTTGGTGAAGAGTCTACTCTACTCAGGAGAGGACATGTGGAAACCGTGAGAAGTGGAAGTACCCTGCCATCCCCAGCCCAACCCAACCTCACCTCTCCTAGACACTTCCCCCTACACTTCTGGAGTTCCCCAGGGAGGCTCTCCTTGTAAGTCACTGCTTCCTATCTATCATTACCTAAATATTTTGCAACAGGGAAGACTAAGTATCTTGAGATAAGTAACCTCCAAAATTGAGTTGAGGTTAATTAACTTACAAAATATACATGGCCATGAATTCCAGTTTCCTGAATTAGAGATAAAAAATGTTAATTCAATCTGACAGATATTTGTTAAGCAGCTACTATGTCCACCAATAATATGATAGAACCCTTGCCACTTAGTAAGCAAACTCTATATATCAAAAACAAAAGGGATTTTATAGCTCTTACTCTAAAACAGAAAGACCACTATCAAGCCACACCCTAATTGCATCACATCTTTGTAAAGTATATTTAATAAAATGCTATACTTAATAAGTCTGTTCCTCATTTTTTTACCCAATATCTACTGTGGGAAAATTAGACCTGACATTTATTTCAAAAGATCCTTGATGACTCACAACCAAATAGTGCTGTAGTGCTCTCTCCTCTAAACTAAAACTAATAATAGAATTTATTGAGTTCATACTATGTGCCAAGAATTAGCAAATGTTATATGATAGCATCTCATTTAAAATGTCACAACTACCTTATGAGAAAATACTCATTGCTGCTGCTGTTGTTTTAGGTATAATTCCCATAAAATAAAGGGCATATACTTTCATTTCTCTTGAATAAACATTGAGGAGTAGAAGGATTTAGGTTATATTGTAGATATACATTTAACATTTTAAGGATCTGCCAATCTTATTGCTGCTATAACAAATTATCAAAAACTGAGTCATTTAAAATAACACAAATTTATCTTTGACAGTTTTAGAGTTCAAAAGTCTAATGTGAAGATGTTCGCCAGACTGTGTTCCTCCTGGAAGCTTCAGGGGAGAATCCATTTGCTTTCCTTTTTTATTATTATTTATTTATCTTTATTGTTTAAAGTATTACAGATGTCCCAATTCTTCCCCCCAGTGACCCCTTTCACCCTGTTTCCATCCCCTTCCCCAGCCTTCACTGCACTATTGTCTGTCTAGTGAGTTATGCATATAAATTATTTGGTTAATCTCTTCCTGCCACCGCCCCCCTTTCCCTCTGAAATTTGTCAGTCTGTTGGATGCTTCAATGTCTCTGGATCTATTTTGTTCATCAATTTATTTTGTTCATTAGATTCCACATATAAGTGATAGACTGCCTGCATTTCTTGGTAGGTATTCTCTTTCTCAGTACACTCTAACATCCTGCTTCTGTGATCAAATCTCAGAGGCAGGAAGATCTCCTTTATAAGTACCTTTGAGACTATATTATATCCACCCTTGTAATTAGAAAAATCTTCTGGATCCCTAAGACCTTTCATTTAATCACATCTACAAAGTCCTTTTACCATGAAAAGAAACATATTTACAGATTCCAGTGATTATTTAAGGTAAACATCTTTGAAGGGCCATTATTCAACCTACCAATATGTCTTCCAAAGAAGTTATATTATTTTACATTCCCATCAGCAATATAAAGTGTTCTAGTTCTTTCATGTCCTTACCAACATCTGTTAAGGTCAGTCATTTTAATGTTAGCTATTCTAACAGATTTATATTAGAATCGCATTGTGATTTCAATTTTTACTTCTTGAATAACAAATGATGTTGAACATCTTTTCTTGTACTTACTTGTCATTTGTAAATCTTAGATGAAAGTGTCTGTTCAAATATTTCCCCATTTTGATTTGGTTTTATCATTTTTTATTGTTGGATTTTGAGAGTTATTTTATACAATCTGAATACAAGTCTGCTATCAGATATGATTTGCAAATATTTTATGCCAATCTGTGGCTTGCCTATTAGTTTTCTATTCATTCATTAATTCATTCATTTGTAATTCTCACCCAAGGATATTTTTTTTCATTTATTTATTTATTTATTTATTTATTTATTTATTTATTTATTTATTTATTAGAGAAAGTAAAATGGAAGGAAGGAGAGAGAAAAACAACGGCATGAGAGACACATCAATTGGTTGCCTCCTGCATGAGGACATTGAACATGAAACCCAGGTACACACCCTGATCGGGAATAGAACCTGAGACCCTTCAGTGCATAGGCCAGTGCTCTAACCACTGAAAAACATCAGCCAGGTCTCTCTTTGTTTTCTTAACAGTACCTTTCAAAAAATTAAAAAGAAGTTTTTAATTTTGATTAAGTTCAATATAGAATTGGGTTTTTGGTGCTGTATCTAAAAAATCTTTGCCTAACCACAGGTTTTTAAAAGATTTTCTGTTTTCTTCTAGACATTATATAGTTTTAGTTTTTACATTTAGGTCTGTGTTCATTTTGAATGAAGATTTGTTTATGGTGCAGATATGAACTGCAATTCTTTGTGTTGTATATAAATATCCAGTTGTTCTAGTATCACACATCCCTTCTTTATTAATTGTCTTTGCACCTTCAGTTGTTCATATTTTTGCAATCTCTGTTCTATTACATTCATCTGTTTGTCTATCTTTATATCATTAGCACACTGTCTTGATTACAATAAGACTAGAACTCGGATAATCTTAGTCCTCCAACTGTGTTCTTTTTAAGTTGTTTTGCTTATTTTAGGTCTATTGCCTTTTTCACTTGAGTTTTATAATCATCTTGCAATATA
This sequence comes from Myotis nattereri, assembly GCF_964212035.1. NCBI lineage: Eukaryota > Metazoa > Chordata > Mammalia > Chiroptera > Vespertilionidae > Myotis > Myotis nattereri. The sequence goes on from NC_138077.1 coordinate 77,285,087, forward strand.
TATGCATCGCAACTTTGGCTGGATTGTATTGAATTATTCGATCATTTGGGGGAGAATTGACATAATAGCAACATTGACTGTCCTGACCTGTAAACACCATATATCACTCCATTATTAAGTTCTCAGTGATGTTTTATAGATTTCAGTATACAGGTCTTGCTCTTCTTTTGTCAAATATAATTCTAAGTATTTTCACATTTTTATGCTGTTTTAACTTGTTTTCTTTCAATTTCTGATGGCTCATTCCCAGTATATACAATTGATTTTGTATATCAATGTTATATCTTGCAACCTTAAAAACTCATTTATTACAAGTAGCTTCTTTTATTTTTTAATCTTTATTGTTGAAATTATTACATATGTTCCCGTTTTGTCCCCATTGATCCCTTCTAGCCTGCCCCACTCCCTGCCCTAGGCCTTCACCACACTTTTGTGGGTTATACAGATATGCATACAAGTTCTTTGATTAGTCTCTTCCCACCCACCCCTGCCTTCCCTCTGAGATTCAACAGTCTTTTCCATGCTTCTATGTCTCTGGATCTATTTTGTTCATCAGTTTATTTTGTTCTTTAGATTCCACATATGAGTGAGATCATGTGATACTTGTTTTTCTCTGGCTTAAAAACTTAAAAGTATTATGCTTAACATAACACTCTCCAGGTTCCTCCATGCTGTCTCAAAGGATAAGATTTTCGTATGTTGTGGTTTCATTTTCATTCTGTTCACAGTACTTTCTAATTTCCCTTTTGATTTCTTTTTTGTCCCATAAGTAAACTAGAAATGTGTTTTGTTCCCAGATATTTGGTGATTCTCCATAGATGCTTTAATTATTGACTAGAGGCCTTGTGCATGAGATTCGTGCACTGGAGGGGGTGTGCCTCAGCCCAGCCTGCACCCTCTCACAATTTGGGACTCCTGGCTCCCAACTGCTCGCCTGCCTGTCTGCCTGATTGCCCCAAACCGCTTCTGCCTGCAAGACTGATCACCCCCTAACCACTCCCCTGCTGGCCTGATTGCCACCTAACTGCTCCTCTGCCAGCCTGATCGCCCCCAACTGCCCTCCCCTGCTGGCCCAGTTGCCCCCTAACCAGTCCCCTGCCAGCCTGGTCATCCTTAACTGCCCTCCCCTGTCAGCCCAGTTGCCTCCAACTGTCCTCCCCTGCTGGCCTGTTCTTCCTCAACTGCTCTTCCTTGTGGTGTGTCGTAAATGTTTCCTTCCACGTTCTGCGTGGTTCAGGGTTCAATATTTGTAAGAGGAGCCACACACAAATGAAATAGAAAAGACAAGAGATAATTTGGAAATATTGGGGGACCAGGCGGGTAAGTCCAACTCAAGAGGAAGGACTTCCACCCGTGCTCAGTCCACACCGACCTTTTATAGTCTAAGGTAAACAATGCAGTGGTTACCATAGTTACAGTTCTTGTGAGTTTCACCTGTTTTGATCATGTTTACACTCCCTGCACTTCCCTCAGCCCATTAGCTTCCCAGGTAAGATCTGGGGAGTGTTATAAGGTCAAGCCTAATTATGCTAAGAGGACTGAGCCCTCTAAGCTGGGACTTGTTTGTGACTTTGCCAGCAGGTCAGTCTGAGGCTCAACCCTATATCAGTTTCCCACAGTGGTGGCCAATTTGTGATGACATGGGGGTGGCCATCTTGTGACCCCATGGGAGCAGCCATCTTGTGGCCACATGGGGTGGCCATCTTGTGCAAGGGCATAATGGTCAATTTGCATGTTACCTCTTTATTATGTAGGATTTCTAACTTAATTCCATTGTGGCCAGAGAACATAACTTTATATGATTTCTATCCTTTTAAAACTATTGAGAATTGTTTTATGTCCCAGAATATAATCTTATATCTTCTTGTTGTTGCTGTTAATCCTCACCTAAGTATATTTTTCCATTGATTTTTAGAGAGAGTGAAAGGGAGGGAGAAAGACAGAGAAAGAAACATCAATGTGAGAGAGATACATCAACTGACCGTCTTCCACATGCACCCCAACCAGGGCCGGAGATTGAGCCTGCAACTGAGGCATGTGCCCTTGACCAGAATAGAATCCAACATTCTTTCAGTGTTCTTCCTACATTTACAAACCAGTCTTCTCTGCCTATTTAACAGGTTCCTCTTTCTGGCCCCAACCTCTATGTGCAGGCTTTCCCCCAAGGATTAAGACCTCCCCAAGAATTTGAGCCCCACCTCCAGGAGCTCTTTCCTGTTCTTATTTATGCTTTCACTCTCAACATTCTCTTTCAAAACTATGATTTCAATGGTGACTTCTAGAAATATTTCTCATGACTCTTCATCTCAAGCCCTCCGGTCCCTGCTAAGTTTAGCTCATTTTCCAATCTAGACATCTCCACCTAGATTTCCCTATAATGCTTCACAATGACTGAATTTAAGACTTTTCTTTCCAAATGTATTCCTTCTGTATTCAGCAATTTCTTTTATGATATAATCATTCACCCTCTCATTCAAGATCAAAGACTCCTATTCTCTTTGACTCTGATGTCACCCTTGCCACCTCACAATCAGTAGTCCAGTTCAGCTGATCAGATCTGGATCTTATATTTAAAACTGTCTTCTCTTCTTCATTCCCATTACCACTACCCTATTCTCATTACTTCTACATAAACTATGACATCCACTTATCCTTCAGTCTTTCTTTTCTCCAAAACATAGTCTCATTTATGCTAGTCTAACCTGGGAGTACAGCCGTGATCAAATATAACCCCTTGGTCCAATGCCTTTGACTGCCAATAAATTCTCAACTTCCTAAATATAAAATATCACAAACTAACTTTGTACCTTTATTTCCTAAAACACTTCATCAGACCCCCAAGACCTGAACCCAACTGCAACACTCAGTGTTTCCCTATCCTTGGCCTCCAGTTGGTTCACACTGTTACTTTTTCTGAAATGCCTTTCTCCAAGCCCTAATTCTATCCTTTCTTCAAACCAAATAAAATTCACCTTCTTTTTTTTTTTAATATATTTTATTGATTTTTTTACAGAGAGGAAGGGAGAGAGATAGAGAGTTAGAAACATCGATGAGAGAGAAACATCTATCAGCTGCCTCCTGCACATCTCCTACTGGGGATGTGCCCGCAACCCAGGTACATGCCCTTGACCGGAATCGAACCTGGGACCTTTCAGTCCGTAGGCCGACGCTCTATCCACTGAGCCAAACCGGTTTCGGCAAAATTCACCTTCTTAATTAAGCTTTCCTATTATCCCCAAATCTGGAAGTATGTTATCAATCCACTTAATTCCATAATGCTTTATGTGTCTTTTTTTTTTAACTTTTTACATTGTATTGCAGCTATTTTTATATATTCTGTATTCCTTAGTAGACTGTAAACTTCTTAATATTCAAATTACCTTTGCATTATTCATAATGTCTACAAGGTAACTGATAAAAATAATCAATAAGTACATAATGCTGAATTAAACAATCAATTCACCAAATTTCAAGCTCTATGAAGGGGGGAAATGATGTGTGAGATAGATTCCTTGTTCTCTAAAATAACTACAATGCAAGAGGATATGTAATAAATGTTATGGTTGAAGAAATAATCAATGCTTTAGAACAGTCGTACTTAGGGTGAGGATGACTGCAGGAGTCTTCTTGAAGTATTTGGTGTTTGAGATAGACTTGAAAGAATAGGTAGGATTTTTTTAAAATATATTTTTGTTGGTTTCAGAGAGGATAGGAGATGGAGAGAGAGATAGGAACATCAGTGATGAGAGAGAATCTTTGGTTGCCTCCTGCATGCCCTCAATGGGAGATCAAGGCCCCAACCAGGAATCGAACTGTGACCTCCTGGTTCATAGGTCAATGCTCAACCACTAAGCCATGCTGGTCAGGCAAATAGGTAAGATTTTATAAGCAAAAAAGCAAAAGAATACATCCCAAGTTAAGTTTAAAACTGCTTTCTCTTCTTCTGTACAGTGGCATTGAGGACAGGAAAGGATGAGGTGTCCAGAGAATAATGAGTAGAACAGTTTAACCAGAAGAGAGCTCATGTAGGGGCTACTGAGAGAAAGCTGTAAGATGCAGGTTGGGGTTAGATTATGTAATTTTTGTCCCATTTCTGGGTGAGAATGGTGGCAACCACAATGAACACTGGGCCTCACCAACATCCACAACATCAACATTATCAGGCACTCACTTGGCCATGGTGACTATGAGAGTTTTCCCACTTCTCCACAGTTCCTATGGAAACCTGCCACCTTTTAATAGTCAGTTTATATATTCATTTATTTATTCAAATTTCATTTAAAAACCTGCTATGTCCCAAACACTTTGCAAGACCTTCAGAGTTTCAGCCATGCTTTTAACCCAGGAGCTTCACATTTTAGTAAAATGACAAACTGGTCTTTTCCTGATTAAAACTGTCATGCAAATGGCTTGAGGTCTTATTTTTGGCACAACCTAAGTCTGTTTTATGATTCATCTCTTCATTTTGTCTTGCTTTGCTTTGCTTTGCTTGCATATTGGTAAAAGAGAAGGAAGCTAGTGATTTTTATTTTTATTTTAACAAAAGTACATCAAAAAGAGACGTTCACCCCTGTCAGAGACAGCAGCAGCACTGCTCAGTACTGCTGCTCTGAGTGGTTCTGAGTCCATATATTCTTCTGAATTCTTCCCAACTATGCCAGGGCTGGTTCCTTCTCGAACCCTGTCCACTGTACTAACTGTTGGGAACTTAGTCCAAGTTCCTCTTTTATCCTCAGGTCACTAGTTACAGGTGTTACGTCTGAGCCCTCCACCTAAAGCTGGACCTCCTTGGACGCCGGGTCTTAGATGGAGAAGCCATGAGAGGTTGTGGGTGTATAAGAATGAGCCTATTGCAGAAGCCAGTGGCCACATAGTTATCAGATAAGACAGTCCTTTACAACAAAGTCCATATAGACAGGCAGCTGTACACCGGCTGGTGAACAAATACTTCTTTCCCATGAAAGCAGCATTAGTCTCTGTACCCACAGCTATTATCTGAGCAGCCACACGCTGTCCCCTAGACTCACCACCTCACATCTTAGTGGTACCTAAGTTATCTGGCTCAGCAGCTTCTCCTGTTTTCCCTACCCAGCACACTGGCTGGTTAACCTGGTAGCCAAATCTGAGCTCTCTAGCCTTTTCCCTTATTAGCTGCTCTCTCAACTTAGTCTTCTTCATAGTGCACACATAGGAGCTACATTCTCTGTGTCTACCGCCTCTATTTCTCTGAGCTCTCTAGCCTCTGCTCGACTGTTCTCTCTCTAGCCTCTATGGCCTGTAACCTATATATTACCACTTAGACAAAGAAGGCTGATTGCCAACAGTGACATAAATCATTTGGGTTACAGAAGGGCACAGTGTACTGTGTGTTCTTGCACCCGCTCATGGTATCTTGGCCTTGGGTATCCCAATTAGGCTCATGCTCAGAGCGGGCTTGCCCATTCTGGTGTATCGACAAAAAGGCCTCTGTGCTCCTATTGGCCTTGACTATCGGGGAACCTGGTGTGGTTCCCACAACCCCATCGAAAGAAATAGATCTGTGTGATTAAGAAATTTACTTACCATCTTCCCCCTGAAGGAAAATACCAGAAATGTTTTACCCATAAGTATATTCTGCAATTTGTGGCTACTACAGTGTCCTAAAATATTCAGACTTCTTAATCTAGAAATTCTAACAGTTTCGAGGCAGCAACACTATTTAGAATTTTTTTCTGAACAAAGTTTCAATAAATGATAACTGAGATCCCCACAAACTCTAACCTAACCCACAAACTATGAAGTAATGTTCCCAAGTTATTTTTTGTCCTCCTAGGGAAGAGGAAGAAGAATGGATTAGGGATTTTTCTCTCTTGGATTCTTTGTGACCTCAGAGGATTAAAACATTAATTATACTACTCTCACATGAAACTGCTGACACCAATCTTTTGGTGCTCATCAACTTCCTCTTTCTCTTCATCATTTCCTCTTTGGAAGTTGTTTTCTATCAGTGTAAATAATTTTTTCATGCAATAGTTATATTTTTAAAAGGTGGCAGATAAGGCTGTCCAACAAGTTGACATAGCTATCAAGTGGAAAATCAAATGTAGCAGCAACGTAACAATGACAAGTGTCATGTGCAATATCCTCCTCCCTCCTAAAAAATAAATAAATATTTTTCGAACAGCAACTTCATCATGGTTTTAATAACTGCTTAGAGAGAGATATTTAACAGGGGTATTATAAAATTTCCAGAAGATGCCCATCTGGATCCCACTGGATTATTCAGATAGCACAAGGTAATTTGGGGAGAAGTCGGGTCAGCAAGAAATCTGGAATACTAATTATCATGGAAATGCAAACCAAAACTACAATAAGTTATCACCTCATACCTGTTAACATGACTATTATCAAAATGACAAAATATAGCAAGTGTTGGTAAGGATGTGGGGGGAAAAGGAACCCTTGTGCACTATTGGTGGGAATGTAAATTGGTGCAGTCACTATGGAAAACAGTTTGGAGGTTCTTCAAAAAATTAAAATAGAATTGCTATATGATCCAGCAACCCACTTCTGGGTTTTAATCTGAATAAAATAAAAACACTAACTTGAAAAGATATCTGTAGTTCCACTGTTCATTGAAGTATTGTATACAATGGCCATGACATGGAAACATCCTAAGTGTCCACAAATGGATGAATGAAAAAAGAAAATGTGGTGTGTGTGTGTGTGCGTGTGTGTGTGTGTGTGTGTGTGTGTGTGTGTGTGTGTGTGATGGAATATTATTCAGCCATAAAAAAAAGAAGGAAATCCTACCATTTGTGACAACATGACCTTGATGTCATTATTGTTAAGTGAAATAGAACAATTATAAGAATAATGGCTGACTTATCCAAGATAATGAAATACAGAAGACAATGGAACACTTTTTAAATGCTGAAAGAAAAAACAGTTAACTTAGCATTCTAAAACCAGAAAATTATTCATCAAAAATGAAGGTAAAATAAAGATGTTTTCTGACACACAAAAGTTGGAAGAATAAATCCTCAGCACACTTGAATTGCAAGAAATGCTAAAAGAAGTCTCTTAGGCTGAGAGGCAATGATACCAGATAGAAATCCAGTTCTGTAAGAAGGAATGAGAAACACCAAAAAGGATAAATGTGTTGGAAAGTATGTAAAACTTTTAAAAATATTATTTATACACTAGAGGCCCAGCGCACACAAAATCGTGCACAGTTAGGGTCCCTAGGCCTAGCCTGGCCTCTGTCGCATGGCCTCTGCTGCCCTGCAACGCTACGTGTAGCTCCTGCCCCAGGACGCTCTGCGAACCCCGTAACTGCTCAGCAAGGCTCCCCCTGCCCCTTGACTGCTCCATGAAGCACTCACTGCCATCCAGGTGACTGCTCCAGTAAGCTCACGGCCACCCTTGAAGCAGCCTGCCACCACCACTCAACAGTCCCCAGTCTTACCCTGCCGCTAGCGCCCCCTCATGGTGAGCAGCTTGGGGGCCAGGGTAGAGGGGGGATGGAGAGGTGCTCCATACACTTCATGGTGACTGGTCACCTGTTCGGCCATGACGGGCACCTAGCTCTTTATATATATATTAGTATATATTATTAAATCTCTTTAAATGGCTATTTTTATGAAAATAAAAATAATACTATTGTAGAGTCTATTGTCTATGTAGAAATAAAATATATAACAACAAAAGGAAAAGGGCATGGGTAGGAATTGTAATGTTTTTACAAAGATGTTGTGTGAACTTTATAATAGCACTAGTGAGAGAAGAAGGCCATACCCCTGTGATAAAGAATTATGCATCTTACAAGCAACAAATTGTGCTGTTCTACTGAACCATAGTAGAGATGAAGAGATTGTTCCTGGGACATCAAATGAACAACTGGCCAGAACTGATGACCATAAACTGTCAGACTCACCATAAGGTCAGAGGGCCCAGCAGCAGGCCATCATAAATGCAAGTGAAATATCTGAGACTGACCTTGAACAGGGCATGAACAGGTAGCTTAGATCTGCATGTGATTGTTACCCATGACTACTGCACCAACTCATAAATATGGCTACATAGCAGTTACTTTTTTTTTTTATCCTCACCTGAGTATATTTTTTCCATTGATTTTTAGAGAGAGTAGAAGGGAGAGGGAGAGACAGAGAAACACCAATGTGAGAGACACGTTGATTGGTTGCCTCCTACATGCCCCCCAACTAGGGCCAGGAGCCTGCAACTGAGGTATGTGCCCTTGACTGGAATTGAACCTGAGACCCTTCAGTCCTCAGGCTGATACTCTATTCACTAAGACAAACCGACTAGGGCCATAACAGTTACTTTATGACTAGCTCATTATGATTAATTTTATATGTCAACTTGACTGGGTCACAGGGTGCCCAAATATTTGGTCAATATTATTCTGGATATTTCTATGAGGGTGTTTTTGCATGAGATTAACATTTAAAGTGGTAAACTGAATAAAGCATATTGCCCTCCATAATGTGGGTGGGCCTCATTCTATCAGCTAAAGGCTTGAATACAACTAAAGGTGATGCTCCCTGAAAAGGAGAATTCTCCCATCTGGTGGCCTTTCAACTGAGATATCTCTCATCTCAATTCTACAGCAACTTCTGGCCTTCAGACTCAAATTAAAAATGGATTCTGCAGATTTTAGACTTTCCAGCCTCCATAATATTATGAGGCATTTCCTTATAATAAACTAGAGGCCCCAGGCATGAAATTCCTTCCTCCAGCTGCCAGCACCGGTTTCCCTCTGGCACCTGAGACCCAGACTTTCCTCATAGTCCTGGCTTCATCCAGAAGGTCATCAGGAAGAGCATCTGGTCTAATTCGCATATTATGCTTTTATTATTATAGACTAGAGGCCTGGTGAACAAAACTTTGTGCACTCGGGGGGAAGGGGGGGCCCTCAGCCTGGCCTGTGCCCTCTCGCAGTCTGGGACCCGTCAGGAGATAACACCCTGCTGGCTTAGGCCTGCTCCCGGGTGGCAGAGGGCAGGCCTAATCCATAGGTGCAGCCCCTGGTGGGGCTCAGAGCAGGGCCAATAGGGGAGTTGGGGTGCCGCCCCCTGTCATGCACAGAGCAGGGCGGATTGGGAGGTTGCGATGCCACCCTCAGTCACACTCAGGGTAGGGGCGATTAGGGGGTTGGGGCACCGTCCCCTGTCACACTCAAGGCAGGGTCGATGGGGAGGTTGCAGCACCACCCCCTGTCACGCACAAAGCAGGGCCAATCCGGGGGTTGGGGAGCTCCCCCCTGTCACGCACAGAGCAGGGCCCATCAGGGGGTTGAGGAGCTCCCCCCTGTCACTCACAAAGTAAGGCTGATAGGGGAGTTCGGGCACTGCCCCCTGTCACACACAGAGCAGGGCGGATCAGGGGGTTGGGGCGCAGCCCTCTATCACCCACAGAGCAGGGCCGATCAGGGGGTTGGGGCACCGCCACTGTCACACTCAGGGCAGGGCTGATGGGGAGGTTATGGCTCCACCCCATCACACACAGAGCAGGGCCCGTGGGGGGTGGGGGGGTTGGGGCACCGCACCCTGTCACACACAGAGCAGGACCGATCAGGGGGTTGGGGAGCTCCCCCATATCAGGCACAGAGCAGGGCTGATCAGGAGGTTGGGGTGCCTTCCCCTGTCACGAACAGAGCAGAGCGGATAGGGAGGTTGTGGCCCCGCCCCCTGTCACACACAGAGCTGCAGGGTGATCAGGGGATTTGGGCGCTGCCCCCTGTCATGCTGATCCCGGTGCCGGGAGGCCTCGCAGCTCCGCTGACCCCAGTGCTGGAAGGCATATTACCCTTTTACTATATAGGATAGAGGCCTGGTGCATGGGTGGGGCTGGCTGGTTTGCCCTGAAGGGTGTCCTGGATCAGGGTGGGGGTCCCCACTGGCGTGCCTGTCCAGCCTGGGTGAGGGGATGATGGCTATTTGCAGCTGGTCACACACCCTTCAGGGTGGGGGTCCCCACTGGGGTGCCTGGCAAGTCTGGGTGAGGGGCTGAGGGCTGAAGCTCCCAATTGCTCCTTTTTTTCTTTTTTTTTTATTCTGGGCCAGCTTTAGCTCTGGCTCCAGCTCTGAGGCCTCTGCTGCTGCTGAAAGCAGGTATCTGGTTTGTTTAGGTTCTATAATCAAAACAATGTATAACTCCAGCTCTGAGATCCCGGCCCCCTGAAAGCAGGTTTCTGGGGTTTTGTTTAGCTTCTATATTTGTTACAATGTTTCAAACTGCAGGCTCAGAGGCCGGCAAGGCAGGCGGGGATCGCTGGTTTCCTCCGTCACTGAAGCAAGCAAGCCTCAGGTTAGTTTCAAGCTGCCTGGCTGCCGGCCGCCATCTTGGCTGGCAGTTAATTTGCATATCACCCTGATTAGCCAATGGGAAGGGTAGCGGTCATACGCTAATTACCATGTTTCTCTTTTATTAGATAGGATGTTTTACATACATCCTATTGGTCTTGTTTCTCTGGAGAACACTGACTAATATATTCATGAAGAGGGAAATGCCTAAACTGAGTCCATGGATGGGTCAGCTCAGTATGTAGCTGTAAGCCAAAGTGGACAGTGGCTGAAATATATCCTTATTCAAGGGTATCCCTGAAAGAAGGTGGTGAGAGGAAATCCTCCCATTGAGCCATGCTTTAGGTGATACATATGATTATCTGCTTGAGGTGAAAAAGGAGTGGCCAGTGGGGAATGGCTTAGCACAGCTGATCAAGGGCTTGAAAAGTGAGACTGAAAGATTAGAGTCAAGGAAATCTATAGTAGGAGCATGTGGATGGAAATATGAGAGAAGATTCAAAATCTAGAGGTTCTGTTTTGCGTATGATCCCCAAAGAAAATCTTTCTTGAAACTCTTGCTTGAGAGAAACTGGCTGTCAAATAAGAAGTCAGACTTCTACCTTAAGATCACTGTGATATAAGAAGACCAAATCATCTAAAGAGGCCTAAAAGGATGAGATACCATGTACAAAGAAAGAGACACAGGCCAAGATGCAATGAGACACCAGACATCTGAGGAAGAATCCACTTTAGAAATGAATCATGTAGCCTCAGACACCCCAGTTGATGCCATGAGTTCCAGAGATATACTAGCCCAGTGGTCGGCAAGCTGCGGCTTGCGAGCCACATGCGGCTCTTTGGCCCCATGAGTGTGGCTCTTCCACAAAATACCATGTGCGGGTGCACACGTACAGTGCGATTGAAACTTTGTGGCCCATGTGCAGAAGTCGGTATTTTGTGGAAGAGCCACACTCAGGGGGCCAAAGAGCCGCATGTGGCTCACAAGCCACAGTTTGCCGACCACTATATAGCCAGTTGAGTCCTTCCTGAATCCCTAAATTAAGAACTCATGAATCAAATAAAATTATTATGGTAAGCTGCTAAGGTATGGGGCTGTTTATTAAGACCAACCAGTCAGTACTGGACCACTTTCATCTTGGAAAAGGCAATAATTTATTTTGACAGTAATATGCAAATATTCCAGGTAAGGTTTAGCCTCTCCTAATGGCATATCTGAATGCAGTGGCTCTCAACCTTCCTAATGCCATGAGCCTTTAATACAGTTCCTCATGTTGTGGTGACCCCCAACCATAATATTATTTTTGTTGCTACTTCATAACTGTAATTTTGCTACTGTTATGAATCGTAATATAAATATCTGATTTGCAGGATGTATTTTGATTGTTACAAATTGAGCATAATTAAAGCATAGTGATTAATCACAAAAACAATATGTAATTATATATGTGTTTTCCGATGGTCTTAGGAGACCCCTGTGAAAGGGTCGTTCGACCCCCAAAGGGGTCACGACCCACAGGTTGAGAACCGCTGGCTTGGAGAGTATTTGACCCACTGTCCCAGTATCTCACATAACTTCACTTCATATAAAGGGAACAAAAGCAAAGGAGGCACAGGAGTTAGCACATGACCACAGATTCTACTAGTCAAACCCCATTCTGTACCAAGTAGAATCAGCTAAAATGCCAGACGAGGGGTAATAACCTTGCAGAGATAGGAGTGCCATGCGTTAGAATGTAGTACTTTAAGTAGTTGACCTCTATATGGTCCCTAATAGGTCCCTAATAGGTAGAATACATGGGTCAAAGAACCAAGAAGTGGAAGCAGAAGTGGCCACACTTACCATCACTCCTGGTGACCTACTTGAGGAGTTTCCCCAAGTTGTTTGAGAAGCTTCCTGCTGTTGCAACTCAGGGCTCTGCAGGTTTAGAGGTCTCAGTTCCCAAATGGGAAACATATCCACCAGTGGACACAGGAAAAGTCCCAGTGATCTATACAGTACCTCTGCTTTCTGAGCCCTTTAGTTTCTCATTACAAGATATCACCAGACAGTAAGAGGAGCCAGTTGATGTGGGCTGCCCCAGGAAGGGGATGTTTCTTTGACTGAGGTAGTGCTCTTCAGGAATCCTGAAGAAGGCTGGCACTAAAGGCTAAATGCTAACAGCAGCTACAGAAATAAGACTTTCTATCCTGTGGGAGAGTCTGGGCAGTGCATCCCACTAGTTTCTATCCAATTCACACTGTATTTGAAGAAAATAACAAGAGGAAACTTCTATTTCATATCTGTACTTTACCTCAGTAAAATTCCTAGTAGTTGTAAAAGTAAATACAAGAAGTTTTGTTAGAGCTTTTGTTGTAGAGATTGAAAATCATAGTGAAAATCAAAGGTTTTTAACTGACCAATAGAACAGAATAGAAGGTCTAGAAACAAGCCCAGACATATGAAATCAACCAATGATTGACAAAGGTGACACTGTGCTTTCGTAGAGAAAGGATAGTCATTTCAATATATAGTGCTGCATATGTTGTATTTCCAAATGAAAAATAATGCATTTGGATCCTTACCTCACATCATACCAAAAAATTACCTGCAGATAGATTATAGATCTAACTGTAAAGGATAAGGTTTTAGAGGAGAACAAGTTGTTAAACATTTAAAAGCACATGTATATCACTCTCCCATCCAGTCACTTTTCAGCCTTGCCACTCCCTGCTCCTTCTTCCTCAACTGATGAACATTGAAAAAAATCATACTCTCAGAAGGGAAAACTCCTATCTTCTGTTAAACAATAAACCTACCTGAATGGAAACATTCTCAATTTTCCTTTACATTAAAACTAGAGGTCTGGTGCACAGAATTAGTGCACTCGGTGGGGGGGGGGGCATCCCTCAGCTCAGCCTGTGCTCTCTCGCAGTCTGGGAGCCCCACGATCGATAGCCCCACAGAGGAAGGCCCACCTACCCACTGCATAGCTGCCGGCAGGTAGCCTGAGCCTTTCTCTTTGGGTGATAGCAGAGCCCCCAATTGATTGCCCCGCCAGCTGATGGCCTGGGCCTCCTTCTGCGGGATGATCGTGGGGCTATGGTGGGGCCCTCCCAACCAATCACATCGTACCTGCATTGGCTGGCCTGGTGCCAGTGTGTGTTATAGCATGGTCTTTCAAAAGGTTGTTCCGCTGTTTGACCGTTTGGTCAATTTGCATATTAAGTTTTTATTATTATAGATAGAAGCTCTGCCTCTGTCCTATCAAAGGATAAATAGACAAGTAAGCAAAATTAAATAAAAACACTCCACTTTTATTGAAAGTTCTCTTTCTGTACCTCATTTTCTTCACCTTTAAGGAAAGTAAGGCTCGTAATAGATGCTACATTATTTTGGATGTTATGAGTATTAAATTAATGATGTGCAAAATACTTAAAATAGCTCCTGGCTCATGGAAAACACTAAATAAATGTTAGTTACTTGTCAACCTAGCCCCAATATCTTGAGGAAGTTGACTATATTTGTGGTCTCCACTTCCTCACCTCTCATTTGCTCTTCAAAACAAAAATCAAATAATATTGCACACATGTAAAAACCTCTCTAAAATCTTCCCATTGCATGTAGGCCAGATTATTAACCCTTCACGATGTAGTCTACAAGCCCTATGTAATCTGACGCATGCTTATCTCATATTTTCTTTAAATTTTTCCTTTCTGTTTAATCACTATACCATGAGATAGAATGAACTTTTTTCCTTCCCACCAACATTCCCAGGTTATTCCTGCCTTTGTAATTGTTGTTTTCTTTTTATTTATTTATCTGCCCTCATAAGCTACCATGAAAGTAGAGATCATGTCTTTTTTTCACCAATGAATTCCCCAACATCCTCAATAACCTCTGATACATACTAAGTACTCAAAAAACATTTATGTGAACATCAAGGATTAGTTCATGAAAATCCCATTCTAATCTGGCTTCCTTCCATATCATGCCAGTGAAGCTGCTCCATGATCCAAATCAAGTAATCACATCTCTCCACATGTTATTCTGTTTCTCTACTAGTCCACAATTCATGCTCTGAAACTCTCCTTTTTTGGCTTTTGTAAAACCCTCTTTCCTGGTTTTTCCCCAATTCCACTGTATTTTCTTCTGTTAGGTATTCTCTGTAGATTCCTCATCATCCATGAATATCTGTTTTGAGTGCTCCAGGGCTGAGTTCCGGGAGTTCTCTCTCCCTGAGTGACCCATGCAATCTGTACCAAATTGAAATGCTGCTTCAGTATAGAAATTGCCATGAATAAATCAGTTAGAGGTTATGGAAGAATTCTGTCTTTTTCCACCCCAAATGCAATTCCTAGTTACACACAAATCTTCAGAATAGGTGAAATGATATTTTTTAGATGCAAGATTAAAAAAGAAAACAAAACGGGAAATAAATCTATTATCAATTCATGGCCTTGCTTTTGAGGTGTGGTGGTAGTCTCAGGCTCTGGTTGCCTGCCCTCCTAGCCTGAGCATTGCTTCTCTTTTCTGCCCAGACTTGCTGCCTGGTCTTCCTCTGATCTGTCACTCGCCCACTTCCAGTGCCTTTGTTCTCATACTACCCCCTCTCTGTACCTCCTATCTGTAACATCTATCATGTGCTCACTGCAGGCACACACAGGCAGGGTGGGACAACAAGGCAATTCATGCATGAGATGAGGAAGCGCAATTAACATCTGTACAGTTTATCACATGATCACATATAACCTCCCTGAATGGATTTAATTCAAAGTACTTTCTCTGTCATTCATCTGCCACTTCTGCATGCTCCACTCCAGTAGTCACTGTACGGAGGTTAACCAGAGATAAAGACTTGCCACAGAGACACACCATGTCAGAGATCTAAAAAAAGGACCAACAAAAACAAATAAGTTATGTACATCCATTTCTCACATTCTCTTTCTGGCAAATTCAAATACTGTTTAATCTGTACAAATCAGGGCCACGCTTTGAAAAGGGAACCACCTTACAAAACACAGGAAGAGTACTAAAGACTATTACTCTAGATAAAAATATTTGACTCGATGATTACAGGCAGAGGATTCTATAGCTGTAAGTCTCTCAGACATGTTTTGCTTAGTAATCCATGCATTTTTCCCTTTGCCTGGTACCATCTCTTTATTAGTAAAGTTGACAAATGAATGGGGAGGAGAAAAAAACTCTCAGAACTTAATCACGTTATTTTTGTTCTGAGTACTTACTTGGACAGATGTATCTCATAATTAGAAAGCTGATCACTGGTGAGGAGAGATAAGTCTTCACCAAGAGAGAATCTGCCAAAGCCCTTAGGATTTATAATTCTAGAAAACAATGGCTAGTAATAAAAAAAAAGAAATAGTGATCTAAATTTTTATTTTATCTATTACATCATTCCTGTTCATCTTTTTTTCCAATTTATTCTGAACCACCTCTGCAGAGAGAAATGCTAAATCATTTGCAAGTTCTGCATAGATATAGCTCCCTTCCTAGAAACAAGGCTGTAGCTCAAGAAGTTGACTTGCTTATTTCCTTCCATATACTTCAGGACTTAGTACAAGGAAGGATTGTTTAATGGTTTCTTTTTCAGAGGGATAATGCAGGGTCATGCTGTACCAGGTTTCTAAGAGAAAACCAAGGCCAATAATATACAGAAGATAAGCCATATACCCCCTCAGAAACAAATATAAAGAACAAGAGAAGTGGCAATAGATCACAAATTTAAATAAATTCATGGAAAAATAGAAACTGGATGAAGGAGTGGTGACTGGCTTAATTTAGTAGAGAAGGTGAAGTCTAAACACCTATAGCGAGGCCAACAAAGAGAAGCAAGCCTATCCCCCCCCCCCCCCCGCCCCATGCATTGGCATGCCCTGTTTAACAGTCTTCCCCACAAGTCTATGCACTCCTCCTGAAGGCAGGATGGAGTTCTCAATCCTAGAAATTCATAGGTTTGGTTGATAACAGGAACTCAAAAAGTATTTGTGAGTGAACAGAGTGAATGTATTAATTTGCTACTATATCTACTGATAGGTCTATTTATTTAATACAGCCTTTAAAATCATCTTCCATGTTCAAGATTTTCTTTGGGGAGTTAGCCTAACAGCACAGCTTTATTACTTATACAGAATTCATAATACAAACTAGCAATAGACAATACTAGTAAAGAGAAAGTGTTAGCATAGTACAATATTTTCCTAGTTTTCTTTTGTTCCTATAGCACATATCCTAAACTTAGTGGCTTAAACCAATACAAATTTATTATCTTGCAGTTCTGGCGGTCAGGAGTTCAAACTACCTCTCATGAGTTAAAATCCAGGTATCAACAGTGCTGCATTCCTTTCTGCAGGTTTAGGAGAGAACTTTTCTCCTTGCCTTTGTCAGCTGCTAGAGCAGTGGTTCTCAAGCTTCCTAATGCCACGAGCCTTTAATACAGTTCCTCATGTTGTGGTGACCCCCAACCATAAATTATTTTCATTGCTACTTCATAACTGTAATTTTACTACTGTTATGAACTGTAATGTAAATATCTGATATGCAGGATGTATTTTGATTGTTACAAATTGAACATAATTAAAGCATAGTGATTAATCACAAAAACAATATGTAATTATATATGTGTTTTCTGATGGTCTTAGGCCACCCCTGTGAAAGGGTCGTTCGACCCTCAAAGGGGTCGCGACCCACAGCTTGGTGACCCACAGGTTGAGAACCACTGTTCTAGAGGTTGCCCACATTCCCTTTCTCCATCTTTAAAGCCAGCAACAGGAAATGAGTTATCCTCTGTTGCATCTGTCTGACCATGTTCTATCATCACATCTCTCTCTGACCCAGCTATACAAGTGACTCTGAAATAAATATGTAATTAGATTGGACTCATCTACCTATCTGGGAAAAATCTCACGTCAAGATCCTTACTTTAACACAGCTGCAAGGCTCCTCTTCATATGTAAAGTAAAACAACCACAGTTCCCAGATTAGGACATGGACCTCTTTGGGGAGCTCTTTTTTTGCCCACCACAAATATCTTCTAGTCAAGTACCATTGTGATGAAGCAGGCAAATGTCCTCATCCTCTCTAAGAAGAACCTTGTTCTCCTGAAGCAAGTTCAGTGCCAGCCATTCTGAGTTTGGGCGGGAAATTCCTCTGTAAACTCAATCATAAGATACTACCTAGGGCAAGCCCCCAAAAGGCCCCTCTCCCTTACCAGGCTTTTTCTTACTTTACTCATTTCTTTCACCGTTGTCATCTGACTAACTGCTCACATCCAGGTGTGTCAAGTTTTTTCTCCTTTTTAGAGAGACAAAGACACTAACCATGCAGAACCATGCTTCTAAAAAAATGTGGTGAAGGCTGAGAAAAAAATGTAAATTAGCCCTCAGAAGAAATCCTTTCAGTTCATGTTTCATCAGGATGGTATCATTCCACAGCTAAAGGTCATTCATCAATCTAGTTTTTATTACAACAGTTTTCTTCTCAATTTAGTGATGATGATTTTTCTCACTTCTGCACTTCGTTTTTCTTTTTCCCCATTATTCAAAAGGGGCTAATGGCCTTTCGTTTCTGTCTTCCGTAGTTATTAGATACCATTTCTTTCAATCCAAACATTTCTGGGAGTGAATTTCTCTTCCCTCACAACCTGGCCTTCCTGTGTCTTTTTTTTGGCTTCTGTATTTCACAACTCCTCCTTGTATGGGACTGTGTTCAGGCAAGCACTAGTTGGCCAAGTTACCATTACCATTCCAACACCATGATACCAGCAGTTGAGAGAGAGCCCAAAATATTTATTAGCATTAACCTCTGAAGAAAGAATAACAGTGTTTTTTAAATAACTACATGCTTCTCTTGAGATTTGACTGTTTATTATAAACTAAGAGGTTATTCTTCTGATTCTTTGAGGTTTGAATATAGGAACAATAAGAGATCTTACATTCAATTTTTTCCAAAATATGTTATTCATATACAGACTATGTTGCACCTCAACTTTCTAAAAAATCCTTCAGTAACAATAAACAGTTAAACTAACATTTCCTGGGGACCAGAGGTATGTGATTCAGAAATAAAACCTAACTCCCCTTACTTGTTATACTGCTTTCTCCAGGTAATCAAAATTATGAAATGCTGCTAATGGAAATTTCCATTTCAGGGAACTGGGAAACATTTGAAATATGGGACAAATCCTCATACCAGAAAGTTTTATTAAGAAAACTTTACGGATAGCCAGTTGGCCTAGAGGTCAAATCCCCGCCAGTATTACCTACAACAACCAAGGCTTAACTACAACAAGACTGCGCACAAAGACCACAAGGGGGTGCACCAAGAAAGCATAAAAAATGCGGAGACAAAGAAACATGACAGAAATGGAGGACACAGAACACAAAACCACACTTTTAAGGTCTTTCAATAAGTTTCTAGAAACTGCCGATAAACTTAATGAGATCTACAAGAAATCTAATGAGACCCTCGATGTTGATAAAGAACCAACTAGAAATTAAACATACACTGACTGAAATAAAGAATATTATACAGATACCCAACAGCAGACCAGAGGAGCGCAAGAATCAAGTCAAAGATTTGAAATGCGAAGAAGCAAAAAACACCCAATTGGAAAAGCAAAATGAAAAAAGAATCCGAAAATACGAAGATAGTGTAAGGAGCCTCCGGGACAGCTTCAAGCATACCAACATCAGAATTATAGGGGTGCCAGAAGAAGACAGAGAGCAAGATATTGAAAACCTATTTGAAGAAATAATGACAGAAAACTTCCCCCACCTGGTGTAAGAAATAGACTTACAGGTCCAGGAAGCGCAGAGAACCCCAAACAAAAGGAATCCAAAGAGGACCACTCCAAGACACATCATAATTAAAATGCCAAGAGCAAAAGACAAAGAGAGAATCTTAAGAGCAGCAAGAGAAAGAAACTCAGTTACCTACAAGGGAATACCCATACGACCGTCAGCTGATTTCTCAACAGAAACTTTGCAGGCCAGAAGGGAATGGCAAGAAATATTCAAAGTGATGAATACCAAGAACCTACAACCAAGATTACTTTATCCAGCAAAGCTATCATTCAGAAATGAAGGTCAGATAAAGAGCTTCACAGATAAGGAAAAGCTAAAGGAGTTCATCACCACCAAACCAGTATTATATGAAATGCTGAAAGGTATCCTTTAAGAAGAGGAAGGAGAAGAAAAAGGTAAAGATACAAATTATGAACAACAAACATGCATCTATCAACAAGTGAATCTAAGAATCAAGTGAATAAATAATCTGGTGATCATAATAAATCAGGTACATAGAAAGGGAATGGACTGACTATTCTTGGGGAGGAGAGGGGTGTGGGAGATGTGGGAAGAGACTGGACAAAAATCGTGCATCTATGGATGAGGACAGTGGGTGGGGAGTGAGGGCGGAGGGTGGGGAGTGAGGGCGGAGGGGAGTTATGGGGGGAAAAAGAGGAACAAATGTAATAATCTGAACAATAAAGATTTAATTAAAAAATAAATAAAGTTATTATTGATAGATTAAAAGAAGGAAAATTTTACAAAAGTATTTATTGAAATTCCAAATAATCACAAAAATCAGATATTAAGTGATAATCTGTACAATGATGCTAAAACTTCCTGTCTAACCTTAGTGCATAAACTATCTCTCCTTATCTACAACTAGAGATTCATTCTTCCTTTCCCTGGCTGACACACAAGATCTGGGTGCTCCTGTTTTTAACCTCCCAGCTTTCCTGGGACATCACTAAAAATTATATCTTCAATCCCCTCCCACATTTGTGCTAACCACTCTTTTCATAGGACATCCTCTTGAACATCATCATAACAAAGCCTTGGAAGTGACCAAAAATAATCTTATGAGCTCCACAGCTATACCACTTTGCCCTCTACTAACAATGACCTTGGCTTTCATTGATCAAGTTTTTATCTTCTTTCTCCCCAGGTACTGGAAGGACACAGGTCATCTACAAACCCTTGCTTGCCATTCTTCCTCTCCACTGGAGGTCCTCATGACCTACATTGCTTTCATTGTAATCAGCCCAAGGGTTACTTATTCATGATTCCTGTCACCGATTATCACAATTTTGTTTCTCCTACTTCACCATCCCACTCAGTAATGTGTATTTCTATGTATTTGTCAGTGATTTTATTTCTGTCTTATCTCAAGGCTTCTTCTTTGATCCAGAGCTTCCTATTCTATCACAGCTCCTACATTCATTCCTCAGAGTTTATACAGCTCTTACTATAACATTACCCAGTAAAAAATAATAGGCAACAATTTTGATAACAGCTTCCAGAACTTCACCATAAGGATAAAAATATGAGCTGAGAAATATAAGGTTCCAATTGCTGTCAATGCCACTAGTTATATACAAAGAGTAGAGGCCCAGTGCACAATAATTTGTGCACTGGGGGGGGGGCGGGGGGGGAAGCCCTCAGCCCGGCCTGTGCCCTCTCACAGTCTGGGACCCCTCGGGAGATAACGCCCTGCTGGCTTAGGCCTGCTCCCAGGTGGCAGAGGGCAGGCCCAATCCCTAGGTGCAGCCCCTGGTTGGGCTCAGAGCAGGGCCAATAGGGGAGTTGGGGCGCCACCCCCTGTCATGCACAGAGCAGGGTGGATTGGGAGGTTGCGATGCCACCCTCAGTCACGCTCAGGGTAGGGCCGATTGGAGGGTTGGGACACCGCCCTCTGTCACACTCAAGGCAGGGTCGATGGGGAGGTTGCGGCACCACCACCTGTCACGCACAGAGCAGGGCCAATCAAGGGGTTGGAGCACTGCCCCCTGTCACGCACAGAGCAGGGCCCATCAGGGGGGTTGGAGCTCCGTACCCTGTCACACACAGAGCAGGGCTGATCAGGGGGTTGGGGTGCTACACCCTGTCACATTCAGGGCAGGGCCGATGGGGAGGTTATGGCTCTACCCTGTCACACACAGAGCAGGGCCCATGGGGGGCAGTTGGGGCACTTCCCTCTATCACCCACAGAGCAGGGCCGATCAGGGGGTTGGGGCACCGCCACTGTCACACTCAGGGCAGGGCCGATCAGGGGGTTGGGGCGCCTTCCCCTGTCACAAACAGAGCAGGGCAGATAGGGAGGTTGTGGCCCCACACCCTGTCACACACAGAGCTGCAGTGCCATCAGGGGGTTTAGGCACTGCACCCTGTCACGCTGATCCCGGTGCAGGGAGGCCTCGCGGCTCCGCTGATCCCAGTGTTGGGAGGCATATTACCCTTTTACTATATAGGATAGAGGCCCTGAAGGGCCAGCTGGTTTGCCCTGAAGGGTGTCCTGGATCAGGGTGGGGGTCCTACTTGGGTGCCTGGCCAGCCTGGATGAGGCGATGATGGCTGTTTGCATCTGGTCACACCCCCTTCAGGGTGGGGGTCCCCACTGGGGTGGCTGACCAGTCTGGGTGAGGGGCTGAGGGCCGTTTTCAGGCTGGTGGGTGACTGAAGCTCCCAACCACTCCTTTTTTCCTTTTTTTTTTTTATTCTTGGATTTATGGCTGTCACTGGACCTGAGAGCCAGCTTTAGCTGTGAGACCTCGCTGCTGAAAGCAGGTTTCTGACTTTGTTTACTTTCTGTATTTGAAACTTCGTTGTGACTCCAGCTCTGAGATCCCGGCTGACTGAAAACAGATTTCTGGGGTTTTGTTTAGCTACTATATTTGTAACAATGTTTCTTAGCAGCTCAGAGCCCAGCAGCGGCAGGCAGGGAACGTTGGAGTCCTCCATCACTGAAGCAAGCAAGCCTCCTGTTCATGTCAGTAGCCTGGCTGCCAGCTGCCATCTTGGCTGGCAGTTAATTTGCATATCGCCCTGATTAGCCAATGGGAAGGGTAGCGGATGTATGGCTAATTACCATGTTTCTCTTTTATTAGATAGGATAAGGCCTCAGAAATCTATTTCATTTACTTCTGAGCAACAGTTAGGGCATCTACAGAGTCAGTCAGTATCCTATCATATCTAATAAAAGAGAAACATGGTAATTAGCATATGACCGCTACCCTTCCCATTGGCTAATCAGGGTGATATGCAAATTAACTGCCAGCCAAGATGGCAGCCGGCAGCCAAGCAGCTTGAAATTAAAATGAGGCTTTCTTGTTTCAGTGACGGGGGAAGCCAATGTTCCCCTCCTCCCTTGCCGGCCTCTGAGCCTGCAGTTTGAAACATTGTAACAAATATAGAAGCTAAACAAAACCCCAGAAACCTGCTTTCAGCGAGCCAGGATCTCAGACCTGGAGTTGATACAGTGTTTCAATTATAGAACCCAAACAAACCAGATTCCTGCTTTCAGCAGCAGAGGCCTCAGAGCTGGAGCCAGAGCTAAAGCTGGCCCAGAATTTAAAAAAATGGAAAAAAGGAGCAGTTGGGAGCTTCAGCCCTCAGCCCCTCACCCAGACTGGCCAGGCACCCCAGTGGGGACGCCCACCCTGAAGGGTGTGTGACCAGCTGCAAACAGCCATCATCCCCTCACCCAGGCTGGACAGGCACCCCAGTGGGGACCCCCACCCAGATCCAGGACACCATTCAGGGCAAACCAGCCAGCCCCCACCCATGCACCAGGCCTCTATCCTATATAGTAAAAGGGTAATATGCCTCCCAACACCGGGATCAGTGGAGCCGCGAGGCCTCCTGGCACAGGGATCAGCGTGACAGGGTGCAGTGCCCAAACCCCCAAAACCCCTGATGGCACTGCAGCTCTGTGTGTGACAAGGGGTGGGGCCACAACCTCCCTATCCACCCTGCTCTGTTCATGACAGGGGAAGGCGCCCCCAACCCCCTGATCAGCCCTGCTCTGTGCCTGATAGGGGGGAGCTCCCCAACCCCCTGATCGCCCTGCGGCTCTGTGTGTGACAGGGTGCGGTGCCCCAAACCCTCCCCCTCCCTCCCACGGGCCCTGCTCTGTGTGTGACAGGGTAGAGCCATAACCTCCCCATCGGCCCTTGCCCTGAGTATGAGAGTGGCGGCGCCCTGCTCTGTGCGTGACAGGGGGGAGCTCCCCAACCCCCTGGTCGACCCTGCTCTGTGCATGACAGGGTAAGGAGCCCCAACCCCCCTGATGGGCCCTGATCTGTGCGTGACAGGACGCAGAGCCCCAGCCCCCTGATTGGCCCTGCTCTGTGCATGACAGGGGGTGGTGCCGCAACCTCCCCATTGACCCTGCCTTGAGTGTGACAGGGGGCGGTGCCCCAACCCCCCAATCGGCCCTACCCTGATCATGACTGAGGGTGGCATCACAACCTCCCAATCCACCCTGCTCTGTGCATGACAGGGGGTGGCGCCCCAACTCCCCTATTGGCCCTGCTCTGAGCCCAACCAGGGGCTGCACCTAGGGATTGGGCCTGCCCTCTGCCACCTGGGAGCAGGCCTAAGCCAGCAGGGCGTTATCTCCCGAGGGGTCCCAGACTGCAAGAGGGCACAGGCCAGGATGAGGGACACCCCCCCTTCCCCTCGAGTGCACAAATTTTTGTGCACCGGGCCTCTAGTCTTATTTATAATTGGCTTGCAATAAGCAGAAACATTTTAGTGAATAAGGCAATGCCTTTATAGGTCTTTTGAAATGCAGATCTAAAAAGCGATAAAATTTATCACAAATATCTTCACCTCTTTTTATTTATTCCTGGATTCCTGGTTTGAAGACTTTAACATTAGTGAAAAACCAAAACAAATTTTTAAATAAAATCAAATTGTTCACTACTATAAAATTCCTAGGAAATAATTGGTTTATAACCTATAGTACCCACCACTGTGCCTAACACTTAGTAAGCTCTCAATAAATGAATCTTGAATGGAATGGATGCATTAATGAATTCATGATGTGAAAAGAAAGTAATGAGACTTATTTTCATATACTGCACCTCAAAACATACATGCTGTTTCATAAATGAATAAGTACCTAGCATTTTGAAAAGAAATAGATAACTAAATGTGGATCAAGGTAAACCCAGTAGTGATGACACATCACCATGCTGTTTGGCTTCATTTTTCTGCTGCCTGTCACAGCTCCCAACCTTCCTGTCAGAACTCATTCTGTCTTCCTCACTGAAACTATTGTTCATAGTTGAGGTGTCTACAGAAAAACCATAAATTGGGAAAGCTAATAGGTTGTATTCATTCCTCTTGAAGACAGCTCCCAGGTCAGCCCTACTCCTTTCACCTCTACAAACTCTTCACCAACCAGCCTCTCTCATCTCACCTTGAGGAAATGGCCCAATGAGGAATGCAATAGCAAGAGGCAAGCTAAGTACATTTCAATTCTTTCTGAGGTAACAGTCCTTTTTTCATCTTGATATATTTTCTTAACCTTAGCAAAGCAGCAGAGCCAAAGCTGGGACTTAAAGACTTGATATTCTGTCTTGCCTCAGGGATTGGCCCAGTTCTAGTAAGCTCTCCAGTTCAAGCTACAGTCTTTTCTGTATCATTCCCATTCTTTGCTCTTTTTAATTTATCTTTATTGCTGAAAATATTACAGATGTCCCCCTTTTTTTTCCATTGACCCTCTCCACCACACACCCACTCCTCCCAGGTTTTCACCCCACTATTGTCTGTGTCCATGGGCTATGCATATCCTATATAGTAAAGAGGTAATATGCAAATTTACCACCACACCCTCATACAAGATGGCCGCCCCCAGGTGATCACAAGATGGCCACTGCATGTTGCCCCAAGATAGCTGCCCCCACATGGTCACAAGATGGCTGCCCCCATGTCATAACAAGATGACCACCACAAGATGGTCAGCAGGGGAGGGCAGTTAGGGGCAACCAGGCCTGCAGGGGAGGGCAGTTAGGGGCAACTAGGCCTGCAGGGGAGGGCTGTTAGGGGTGACCGGGCTGGCAGAGGAGGGCAGTTGGGGGGTGACTGGGCTGGCAGGGAAGGGCAGTTGGGGGCAATTGGGCCGGCAGGGGAGCAGTTAGGCATCAATCAGGCTGGCAGGGGAGTGATTAGAGGATGATCAGGCTGGCAGGCAGAAGAAGTTAGGGGCAATCAGGTAGGCAGGCAGGCGAGCGGTTAGGAGCCAGCAGTCCCAGATTGTGAGAGGGATGTTTGACTGCTGGTTTAGGCCCGATCCCACAGTCAAGCCTAAGCAGGCAGTTGGACATCCCCTGAGGGGTCCCAGATTGGAGAGCGTGCAGGCTAGGCTGAGAGACATGCCCGCCCCCCCCCCCAAGTGCACGAATTTTTGTGCACCAGGCCTCTAGTATGTATATAAATCCCTGGTTAATCTTCCCCCCTCCTCACTCCTGCCTTTCCTCTGATATTTGTCAGTCATTCCCATTCTTGACAACACAAAGAAATTCATTTGACACAGCTGTCCAGGGATGTGAACCTGCTCTATGGAAAATATATTCGGTACAGTTAAACCAAGAATCCAAGATTCCCTATTATTGGATTCAAAAATCCCTCTGTTGATGGGAATAAGAAGGAGAGATTGGGGGGAGTGACAATATAACATGAGATGACTATCCTCTTTGCTTCATACTGTGTCTGTGTCAACCCCAGGTTCATATCAGACACTTGGGATAAGTTCCAAAGCAACAATTTTGATAACATAGCTTCCACAAGCTTCACCATAAGGATAAAAATATGACAACCACCTGCTTACTTCTTCCTCAGTCAATAAGTATGCATTCTATAGCCCCCATCTTGCCTATAATTCAGCTACATACTGTAATAATATGGGAAAGATAAATAGGCATTTTCTATAAAATGACAATTGGGATGAAGGCGGTTTGTTTCAGTTTAGCTGTAGAGTCACCATCGCTTCTAGCTCATCAGAGAAGTAAAAATGAAAATACTTCTACAGCCTTTGAACACTAGCAAAGATCAGTTGGGTCAAGAGATACATGACTCACAGATTGCTAACTGCAGTTTTACATCTGTTTGAACACTCTAAAGCAGGGATCCTCAAACTATGGCCCACTGGCCACATGCAAATACAAATATTGTATTTGTTCCCGTTTTGTTTTTTTTACTTCAAAATAAGATATATGCAGTGTGCATAGGAATTTGTTCATAGTTTTTTTTTAAACTATAGTCCGGCCCTCCAACGGTCTGAGGGACAGTGAACTGGCCCCCTGTTTAAAAAGTTTGAGGACCACTGCTCTAAAGAATATAGTAGGGAAAAGTAATTGTCCCTGTGAGCAAGGTAAAATTGCCAGTATTTGATTGGAAAGGGACTAAGTTTCAATCAATGGTTGCTGCTGATCCCATGTGGGAAGCAAGATGCCCAATGTATGAGACACTTGCTTCTTGTTATTCCCCACTGTCACTAAAGTACCCTGTTGACCTCTTTGGCCATGAGTAAGTCACCAGACCAAGTTCTCCCAGTTTTGTTTCATCTGGAAGGAAACCAGCTACAGAGCCTGGCACTAGTATATTTCAAAGATAAAAGAATGAAGTTTGCCTGCGTGCCAGGCTAGGAACACTCACATATAAACTATGTTTCCAAATCAGCTCTTTGTCCCAGTATCTACATGCCCTTGATTGTTCCTGACTTCTACATGTCAAATCTGGTGTGGCCTTACATGCCTTTGGGTGGTGGATTTTTCTACCACTGCCACAGCTAGAGCCTTTCAGAACACCAGGCCAAATCTGACCTAGTGAGTTGTTGTTCATGGAAAGCAATCATAGGTTTCTGAAGAGAGAAATCATAAGCCCTTTTCTTTTTTAAAAAATATACACATATTTTTTTATTGATTTCAGAGAGGAAGGAAGAGAGATAGAAACATCCATGATGAGAGAGAATCGTGGATCAGCTACCTCCTACAAGTGCCCCACTGGGGACCGAACCCACAACCCAGGCATGTGCCCCTGACCAGAATCGAACCCGGGACCCTTCAGTTCACTGGCCGATGCTCTACCCACTGAGCCAAACCGGCTAGGGCAAGCCCTTTTCTAATAACAGAATAAAGGAAGAAAGAACACTAGCATATCTTACATCAATGCAAGATTAATCTCCCTAATGGGCTTTGGGAAATGCTCCATCTCTGTGTGGAAGTCAACCCTTACTCATCACACATTATGTGATGGCCATGGGAAAAGTAAAAAGTGATACCACATTCCTCTCGTTTGCAAGGGGCTCCCTAGAATTCTCTTGCACATGCTACTCCCAGATCTCTGTGGTCAGCTAATAATTTTTGATCCCACTCTTCAGTGGAAAACATACAACTCCCAGCAATATTTTATGCATGAATTTATATTTGCAAATATATTTGGTCTTCTATTATTTTATTACGCACAGGATTCTCATCAGAAAAGTTTTACTAGAATAAAATGCATCCAAAGATGTACAAATCTTACCTAAATCTCAAGATTAGTTCGTTTTTTACAATGAGGATATGTACTTCTAAACCTTCCTCTTAAACTCTACTTAGGAAAAATGCCCTCTCTATCGCCAAATCCTTCCCCTTCCTATACACTGACTGACACCCCACCTCGGGTTTAAATGAAATATGGAGTGAGTACAGGTTTAGTGCTGCCGAGAAGGAAGTTCCTAGATCCAGAAGAGGTACCCAAGTGTGAAAATCAAAATTACCAAGATTCTTGTTGTTGCTACTGTGGTAATCTCAAGGGGACTCAAGAGGCAGTAGGCAACTGGATTCCCTGAGGCTGTCTGCTAACTAAATAAAAGCAAAGTGGGTGTGGCAGGAGATGGGGTCAGGAGCAGCCCAAGCTAGGAGATTTTGCTTTGCCTTACAGGATATGGAAAACAAGAGTTTCATAGTAATAATGGCATTTGGAGAGGATATATCCAACAGTGTAAAGACAAGAGGCTAATGATTTTAGAACATAAGACTTAGAGGGTGGCAGTGAAAATGAAAAGAAAAGGAAACAAAGTAAAGAACCATTTAAAATAAAACGTAATAGGACAAGGTAGTGAATAGGACTAAAAGATGAAGACACTACTCCAGTATTAGAAACATAAAACTGGGAGTAGATTGGAGAAATTTTGAAGGAAGGTAAGTTAGACCTGGGACATCATGATTTCTAAATGACTCCATCATGATGAAGGCATCTAAGTTGGCAGCTACAAATAAGTATCAAAACTCAGGTGACAATCTGGAGCTGGATAAGTGGAGGCAGGTGTTACCTACACAGAGATGAGAATTGGAATCATAAAATAAATCTATTATCCAGTGAAGAAAGAAAGTATAGAAAGCAAATAACAGTCTTTAAAGCCAGGTTTAAGAAATGCCACCACCACTAGGCAAGAGATGAAAGGTAGGAGTAATGTATAAGATGGTGGCACCAATTCCTATGGAGGAATTTAGAGACAATTAAACAAACACCACTGGATTTGGCAAGACCACTGATTATCTGTCAGTGAAAACCTCATTCTTGCCTCATTCTTCTATATTAAAACACACACACACACACACACACATACACACACACACACACACCATAGTAAATCCTGAACACAAGGCAAATACTAGTACTTAGCAGGGCAACTTTCAGACACTTCCCTTCTGTCAGTTCTGTAAACTTAAAGACATAATCAGGTCACTTAACAAGTAGGCACTAGCAGGGCTCAGAGGCCAGCTGAGCATTTTGAAGCAGCCTGCTGGCTCGGCTGCACTTTTTACCTGTAGCTGAAGTCGGAATCAGTGGCTATAGCCTAGGAAACGCCTACCCTTGGTATCTGCCTTGGTAATGCAGGCAACCTTCCTTGGGAGGCCTTCAGCCACTCTCTATAAGTAAGGATCTTTGGGGATTTGAGTGGGTGATTTATTGATGGGTTGGTTAAATGTTGTTTTATTTTGTCCTTAAAGAGTTGTTGTTGTTGTTTCAGAGGAAGAAATATTTCTCAACAAGTCTGGTGGAGCAATAAATACTGGACATCTGTGTGTTGTGCCATGGGCAGATCAGATACAGAAAACTTCCAGCTTATGAATGAGATCCATGATGCAGAGAGTCAGTTATCACAAGCAGCATCACATGGGATTGCCAAGTCATAACCACTATAGACCAAAGCCAAATCCCACTGGGCCGAGGCAAGTTGAGACTGCCAAGCAGGTCCAGGGACTGAGGTACTGAGGTAAGTCTGTGTGGGGGAAGATTGGAAGTGACCTGAAGGAAGGTGAGCCTCAGAGGCTTCATAACCTTGTGGGAGATTTTTAAGCAAGGCTGACAGCTGCTGGCATAGCCACCTCGGTAAGTTAAAGGAGCCAACATATAGCATACACTTTCTCTTATGTACAAGAATTTTTAAAAAGTCTGTCTCATTCAGTTTTCCTCCATATGTTCCTTGTACTTCACACCTCCTTGCTGAGATGGTTTTTGTCTCATCGTTCATTGTTTCAAAATATGATGCTCCCCCATCTTTTGAAATTGCCCCTATTTCCAAAACTCCCCCAATCCAGTTCACCCTTCCATCAATGACACTGGTCAGACTCCCATAAGCCTTTGATTGATTTCTAAATGCTGTTCCTGGCTCTCATCTTCCTGTGATGAAACTGAAACCAGCTAGTTACCGATGATAAGCAGCTGACTCTTTATCAATAAACACAGCCCCCAACCAGCAAAGACATACAAAAGCAAATGTGATGGCACAAAGAAAATGACATCCTACCATAAGCATCAGGATCGCCACTTCAATGCTAAAGACAAATGGGGCATTGCTATTAGGAAACCACCCTTGCAAAAGGACCCACCTTGGCACCTATGTCACCACAGAAAGACTAACTAGCTGAGTTAAAAGCAGATTCCTGCCTGAGTCACTATCCAAACAACACTCTCAGTCCCTGGAAACCACAACATCAAGCACAACAAATCCACTGTTTCCTTAGCAGTGGTCGGCAAACTCATTAGTCAACAGAGCCAAATATCAAGAGTGCAATGATTGAAATTTCTTTTGAGAGCCACATTTTTTAAACTTAAACTATATAGATAGGTACATTGTTATTAACTTAATTATGGTACCCCTAAGGCTAAGGAAGAGCCACACTCAAGGGGCCAAAGAGCCGCATGTGGCTCGCGAGCCAGTTTGCCGACCACGGCTTAGGGGACTGTTTTCACATTCATGCTGTGTTTATTTGTTTTAACTTAAGGGTTCTTTAAATTTTCTCAACTCAGAGCCTGTGTAGATGTACTATATCCTCTGGTTTATAGTTTACCTCTGCCTACCTGCCTTAGCACATAAACTGCACTCACATAATGTTTTGTAACATTAGCAGAACAATCTTGGGCACAGGGAACTTCAACACAAACTTTGCTTCCTATTTTACCAAGATGGCTAAAGCCATCCGAATATTCCTTGTCTACTATTTAACTTCAACACAAACCCAAGTGTTCAAAAACAAGCCAAAATTTAAATTACTCAAAAATATTTTTAAATGTAGCTGAGTGTTTAAAAACATAAATAAACTGAGCACACACTTCTGCATTTCGGATCCAGATTAACATGTGGCTTGCTAAGACCACTTCTGCCTTCTCATGAACAACCAAGTCTAGACAAAAGTTATTACTGTATAAGTATTCTGTGGTTACCCTGGCTATACAAGAAAAGGCAATTGCTGGCAGCGGAAACCAAGATGGCGGCATAGGTAAACACCTGAAATTGTTGCCTCCCACTACCACTTCAAAAATACAACTAAAAGACAAAACGGACATCATCCAGAACCACAGGAAGGCTGGCTGGGTGGAAATTCTATAACTAGAAGGAAAGAGAAAAGCACACTGAGACTCAGAGGAGCTGCGGAAGTAAAGTGCAGAGGTACGGAGGCCCACGCAGAAAAGGCTGGCAAGTGAGGATGCAGTTGTCTTTTTCAATTGGGAGAGAGACACAGGCTCCCACTCTGAACTCCAGTTCTGGGCTAGTCTCTGGGGATCCAGACTCATACCGGGAGAAACTGGACTGTCTGGCAACGGGTGGAACACGAGGGCAGCTTTCTTTCAGAGATGCTTGCAGCGATTACCGTGAAACCCTGAGACCCGGGGCCTCTTAGGGCAGGACTGAGGATCAGCCATAGCTGTTTGCTCCACCCTGTTGATTCCCTGAGACCCCGCCCCACACAAGCTGTGCACAGAGGCTTTTTCATATGAATGACCTGGCCCTTTGCAATCTAAAATTACCTAACAAACTGCAGCTGGGTCACAGAGACCCAGAACATCTAAAAGAAGGCCCAAGGCCCCATAGCAGCTTGCATTGCTTCACAGCTGGGCCTCTTCTGGGCACCTCCAAACCCCAAACAAAGAAGAGGAATCTGCAGATCTCTCCGTAGCTCCTGCTGAGTAGCCTCAGGCAGAGGCTAAATTAGCACCTCCTTAGAGATCCAAATGCCAGTGTACCCAGTGGTCAGAGTGGGACCATCCAGATTACAATTCCTCAGATCCATAAGGGACACACTCAGAGGGCAGACTCAGTGAACACCAAAGCCCCACTGAAGCAAGTCTTGCCCCATAAGGGTGTCTCCAGCACAGAAGTTCTCCCAAAATAGGTAGAGCTGATTCTCACAGCCAATTGGCCTGGAGGTCAATTCCTCCCAGTGATACCAACGACAATTAACGCTTAACTACAACAAGACTGTGCACACAGCCTACAAAGGGGTGCACCAAGAGTGTCTACCTCAGGTAATTGGGGAGGCTGAGCTACTGGGCCCTATAGAACACCTAGCACAGAAAGCCACCCTATCAACACAGGGAAGCAGCCAAAATGTGTAGTCAAAGAAACAGGTCACAAATGACAGAAATGGAGGAAAGCAAACGACTGGATATAGAGTTCAAAACCACACTTTTAAGGTTTTTCAAGAACTTTCTAGAAACTGCCAATAAATTTAGTGAGACCCTCAATAAATCTAGTGAGACCCTTGAGGATATAAAAAAGGACCAAATAGAAATTAAGCACACACTGACTGAAATAAAGAACATTATACAGAGATCCAACAGCAGACTAGAGAATTGCAAGAATCAAGTCAAAGATTTGAAATACGAAGAAGTAAAAAACACCCAACCAGAAAAGCAAAATGAAAAAAGAATCCAAAAATATGAAGATAGTGTAAGGAGCCTCTGGGACAACTTCAAGCAAACCAACATCTGAATTATGGGGGTGCCAGAAGAAGAGAGAGAGCAAGA
Organism: Myotis nattereri; assembly: GCF_964212035.1. NCBI lineage: Eukaryota > Metazoa > Chordata > Mammalia > Chiroptera > Vespertilionidae > Myotis > Myotis nattereri. The sequence continues at coordinate 77,317,477 of NC_138077.1, forward strand.
TATTGAAAACCTATTTGAAGAAATAATGACAGAAAACTTCCCCTACCCGGTGAAAGATATAGACTTGTAAGTTCAATAAGCGCAGAGAACCCCAAACAAAAGGAATCCAAAAAGGACCACACCAAGACACATCATCATTAAAATGCCAAGAGCAAAAGACAAAGAGAGAATCTTAAAAGCAGCAAGAGAAAAACAGTTACCTACAAGGTAGTACCCATACAACTGTAAGCTGATTTCTCAACAGAAACTATGCAGCCCAGAAGGGAGTGGTAAGAAATATTCAAAGTGATGAATACCAAGAACCTACCATCAAGTTTACTTTACCCAGCAAAGCTATCATTCAGAATTTAAGGTCAGATAAAGAGCTTCACAGATAAGAAAAAGCTAAAGGAGTTCATCACCACCAAACCAGTATTATATGAAATGCTGAAAGGTATCCTTTAAGAAGAAGAAGAAGAAGAAAAGGTAAAGATAAAAATTATGAACAACAAATACATATTTATCAACAAGTGAATCTAAAAATCAAGTGAATAAAAAATCTGATGAACAGAATAAGCTGGTGAATATAATAGAATCAGTGGCATAGAAAGGGAGTGGACTGACAATTCTTGGGGGGAAAGAGGTGTGGGGGGTGCTGGAAGAGACGGGACAAAAATCGTACGTGAGGACAGTGGGGGAGGGTAAGGGCAGAGGGTGAGGTGGGAACTGGGTTGAGTGGAGTTATGGGGGGGAAAAGAGGAACAACTGTAATAATCTGAACAATAAAGATTTAATTTAAAAAAAAAAAAAGCTAATTTCTGTACAACCACAGAGTTCATATGTTTGTTCATTAAAAAGTATTGTAAGTGGCATTTTATGTAGTAGTTTTAATGAACAACTTTTAACAAATTAATTTTAATCTGTTAAATTAATTTACAAAACTTAATTAACAAAATCCAAATTGACTAGAATGTATAAATATCTGGTTAGTCTTCTGGCAATTTTTTATAGTACACAAATTCATTATGAAATGAGAAAATCTGTGTGTGCCCTAGGAGCATATTGTTGGAGAACAGAAAGACCTATAGCCACCACCAACAAGAAGCAACATGACTGAATCTGGATGATGGATATTCAGGAGCATGACTCAAGAGAGTACACTCACATTCTCTCCCTCCTCAACCCTCCAATTGTATCTTCCTCTTACTCACTTCTAGTGAATTACATTGCTTCCTATTTTTATGAAAATGGCTAAAGCCATCATAAAAGTCCTTGTCTACTATTTAATTTCTACAGCTTGGTTCTACACTCATCCTCACATTTGAACCAAAACTAGTCTTCCTGCCTCCAGTTCTCCCCACCTCCACCACTCCAGGTTTCTACTTCAACCTAATCACCTTCCTAAGTCCCAGTTTCCATTATGGCACTCTGCTCAAAAACTTTCAAAGAATCTACATGTCTATCAACATGGCCCTCTAAAATTTGATTGTGGCTATTTCCAACATAAATGTTCTCAATGCAGATCATTCCCTTTTATATTCTAACTCTACAAAGATTGTCTTCTCTTCTGTCTTTCTCCAAGACTTCTAGAAAACAAAAACTGAGGCAAAGATTACAGGGTATTACTTTATTCAGGGAGGTGTATTCTCAGGACAAGAATGAAGGAAAAGGAAAGTGTGGCAGGGAAAGATAGCAAGCTATGTGAGATAAGCATAACAACAATGGCCTCTACTTCACCATAAGCTTGAAGTACCTCAGCCAGTCACTTAGTAGGTCACTCACTCAGTTACCTAGGATGTCTCCAAATAGGTTGGTCATAGGAACTGTCTCAGATTAGCCTGTTAGAAGAAGAAAGGAAAAGAATACTTAACTGTTCAAATTCTAGCTCCTGGTTTTCTTTAGCCAAAGTAAACTCTCCCACACCTCTAGGTTGCATCTTCTGGGCCTTTTGCAGGCTGCTAAGAAAGCTCAAACTTATGCTTAATAGTGATAATTCCTACAGGTATCAATGTGGTAGTCTCCCAGGCACGGAGCTGGCCAGTGTTGGGTGATAGAACCTCATAGACCACAAATTCTGTCAGGCACAGCAGCTCAGGCAAAACAGATGGATGGAAGAGGAAAAGGTCCTAGAACCAGATGAGACCAAGAAAATCTGCAGAGGTGTGTAAATTCAGTTAGCCATCTCCCCATCCAGACAAAGCCAGTGCTTCCATAAAATTTGCCCACTGATCATTCAATTCCCTGAATTCCTTGCGGATGTATGCTTATATTCTGCTAGGTTGTGAAAGCTATTTAAAGGTGGTGTGTGGCTTAGCCGGTTTGGTTCAGTGGATAGAGCATTGGCCTGTGGACTGAAGGGTCCCGAATTTTATTCCAGTCAAGGGCACATGCCTGGGTTGTGGGCTCGATCCCCAGCAGGGGACATGCAGGAGGCAACCAATCAATGATTCTCTCTCATCATTGATGTTGCTATCTCTCTCTTCTCTCCCTTCCTCCCTGAAATCAATAAAAATATATTTAAAGGTGGTGGTGGTGGTAGTGGTGGTGGTGGTGGTGGGATGTGTGTGTGTGTTTAGTCTCCATTAAATTTCAAGCTCATGAATGTCAGGTATTAAGCCAGTAGTAATTCTTTGTATCCCCATCTCAACTGGCAAAGTATGGGTGCATAAATGGTATCCCACCACTAGCTGCTTAATAAGTGAAAGAACAGAACAGCCCAGAGATTAGACCTGGGAATCCCTTTAGCCTAAGTGAACACAAGAAAACCCTCTTTTCTTTTGACTTCATAGAAATAGTCTGAGATTTGAAAGAAACCCTAATGGATACCTAAATCATTCACAGGGATCAGGCCTAAACCAGCAGTTGGACATACCTCTCGCAATCTAGGACCACTGGCTCCTAACTGCTCACCTGCCCACCTGCCTGATCACCCCTAACCACCTCTGCCTGCTGGCCTGATCACCCCTAGCCACCTCTGCCTGCCAGCCTGATCTTTCCTAACTGCCCTCCCCTGCCAGCCTGGTCACCCCTAACTGCCCTCCCCTGCCAGCCTGGTCGCCCCTGACCGCCTCTGCCTTGGCCCCCACCACCGTGGCTTTGTCCGGATGGATTTCCGGAAGATGTCTGGTCTAATTAGCATATTACCCTTTTTATTAGTATAGATCAGGGGTCCTCAAACTTTTTAAACCGGGGGCCAGTTCACTGTCCCTCAGACCGTTAGAGGGCTGGACTATAGTTCAAAAAAAAAAACTATGAACAAATTCCGATGCACACTGCACATATCTTATTTTGAAGTAAAAAACAAAACGTGAACAAATACAATATTTGTATTTGCATGTGGCCCGCGGGCCATAGTTTGAGGACCCCTGGTATAGATTATACAACATAAGCTTTAAGGTAGCATTGCATTAGTAGAAATGAAGATACATTTCATTAAAAAATGTATATTGGTTTGATATGATTCAAATCCACTTGTTTATGACAAAAATCAAGTCTTTAAGAATAGGATTGCTTGCCCTAGCGGGTTTGGCTCAGTGGATAGAGCTTCAGCCTAAGGACTGAAGGGTCCCAGGTTCAATTCTGGTCAAGGGCACATGCCTGGGTTGTGGGCTCGATCCCCAATAGGGCATGTGCATGAGGCAGCTGATCAATGATTCTCTCTCATCATTGATGTTTCTATCTCTCTCCTTCCTTCCTCTCTAAAATCAATAAAAATCTATTTAAAAAATAAGAGAGTAAGATTGATTTGCTATCAAAGCCAAGTAAGGTGTGTCATTCATTGTCCCTGATGAAGTCTGAGCAGCTCGGTTGCTAAGAGACTTCACTGAGTTCTTATCAAATAAAATCTGTGGAGAAGCAACTACACCCACCATGCATCTACACTAATAAAAGAGAAAAATGGTAATTGGCGTACGGCGCTACCCTTTTCATTGGCTAATCAGGGCTATATGCAAATTAACTGCCAACTAAGATGGCAGTTAACTGCCAACAAAGATGGCGGCTAATTTGCATATGTAGGCACAATGCAGGGAGGCAAAAGGGAAAGCAGGAAGAAGCCCCCTGCCACTGACAGTGATCAGAAACCCAGGGGGGAGCTAAGAGGCCCAGGGCAAACCCAGGGCCGCCTTTGCCCTGCCCCCAAGCCATGATCGGAGAATCGGGCACCTTTGCCGCCCTGGCCAGTGATAGCAGGAAATAGGGGTGGAGCCAGCGATGGGAGTTGGGCACGGTCGAGGCTGGCAGTCCCGGGAGCTAGGGGTCCCTTGCCTGGGCCTAAAGCGGAGCCCACAATCGCGGGGCCGATGCAGCTGTGAGTCCCCGCTGCCCGAGCCGGACGCCTCAGCCAGAGGCGTCCTGCAGGGGCAGGGGCGGAGCCCACGTGATTGCGGCGCCCCCCGCTGCCACTGCGGGTCCCTGCTGCCCGGGCCAGACGCCTAGGCCAGAGGCATTAGGCCTGGGCAGGGGCGGAGCCTGCAACTGCGGGGAGCTGGGGGTCCCCTGCCCAAGCCTAATGCTTCGGCCAGAGGTGTTAGGCCTGGGCAGGGGCGGAGCGGGAGATTACGGGCAGCTGGGAGTCCCCTGCCCAGGCCTAATGCCTCGGCCAGAGGAGTTAGGCCTGGGCAAGGGTGGATCCTGCAACCGCGGGGAGCTGGGGATCCCCTGCCCAGGTCTAATACCTCAGCCAGAGGTGTTAGGCCTGGTCAGGGGCAGAGCGGGAGATCGCGGGGAGCTGGAAGTCCCTTGCCCAGGCCTAATGCCTCGGCCAGAGGCGTTAGGCCTGGGAAAGGGTGGATCCTGCAACCGCGGGGAGCTGGGGATCCCCTGCCCAGGCCTGACACCTCTGCCGGAGGCCTCAGGCCTGGTCAAGGGGCTGATCTGGTGATTGGTGATCGGAGGGTGATGAGGGTCAACTCCTCTGGCCGAGGCATCAGGCCTGGGCGGGGGGCTGGAGGTCCCCTGCCCAGGCCTGATGCCTGGGCCAGAGGCATCAGGCCTGGGTGTGGGGGGGAGCCAGGGACTGGGGGGATATGATGGTCCCCTTGCCCAGGCCTGAAGCCTGGGTCAGAGGTGTCAGGCTTGAGCAGGGGGTGGAGCAAGCGATCAGAGGGAGATGCGGGTCCCCTGCCCAGGTATGAGTCCTCGGCCAGAGGCCTCAGGCCTTGGTGGGGGTCAGAGCCTGTGATCAGGGGGAGATGGGGGTCCCCTGTCCAAGCCTGACACCTCTGGCAGAGGCGTCAGGCCTGGGCAAGGGGCCGATCAGGCTATTGGAGGGTGATGGGGATCTACACCTCTGGCCGAGGCATCAGGCCTGGGCAAGGGGCAGAGCCAGCAATCGGAGGGGTCTGGGGGTCCCCTGCCCAGGCCTGACGCCTGGGCCAGAGGCATCAGGCCTGGGCTGGGGGCAGAACCAGTGATGGGGGGAAATGTGGGTCCCCTGCCCAGGCCTGACGCCTCTGTCAGAGGCGTCAGTCCTGGGCAAGGGGCCGATCCTGCGATTGGAGGGTGATGGGGGTCAACGCCTGAGGGCTCCCAGTATGTGAGAGGGGGCAGGCTGGGCTGAGGGACACTCCCCCCCACACACACACCCAGTGCACGAATTTCGTGCACTGGGCCCCTAGTTTAGTCTATAAAAACCAAAAGTTTGGGAGGACAGAGTGCTTCTAGGGTAGGATATAGTGGGGGTCAGCAGCTGGGAGGCAGGGAAGATGTGGGAATGCTCAGTTCCTGGAAGCACCAGAGGGTTTGGGATATGCAAATCTGCTGGGGGCAGGGTCAGGCCAGAGAGGTCAGGTCCGGAGGGAGAAACCCTGATTCTCTAGGCCAGTGACTTAGATGCCCAGGCAAGTGTGGGATGTCCCTTTCTTACTGATATGATAGCACACAGCCATGTTTTAGGTAGGTTAGGATTTGGGCTCCTACCTGGGCTGGCACAGGGGGCAGAGATACAGCCTGCTGATCCAGTCGTTCTGTGATAGTGTAATGGACAATTTGCATATTCCTCTGTTATCAGTATAGATTCCTTCCCCTACAGTACCACACACATGATCTGTACATAATCACTTTGTTTTAGTTGGTTGAATATGTGACTGTAAATACTTTAAGAGCCTATAATCATAAAAAGCACATTGCTGATGAAGTAAAAATGTGGATTTTTTAGTAAATAAGTAAGTGAGAAGAAAAGGTATGAGTAGAAAAGTGAGAAAGTTCAGATTCAAGTTAAAAGGTGACTGACTAAATAACATCTTGCCTACACTCCAAGAAAAGCATTTACACAGTTGACTGAAAAATATGTGGGTCCCACCCCATATACTATTTATTTCCCCATTCTTCTGTGGCTTATCATTGAAATCTTTTTTGTTCTATTTGTGCTGTTACCTCTGCTCTTCATTCTCTCTGTTCCTTGAACATCTAATTGGGTCCTTATCCTCTGTGCTACTTCCTAGCTTCAAGACTACTCAAAAGAGAGGATAGCACTGCCCAGGGCAAGCACAAAAAACAAACATACAACAGCTTTCATAACAACTAACTTTTTTTCTATTCCTACCCCATGACCCAGAGGTTTCTCTTCCAAAAGGGGGGGCTATATATCTTGGGAGTCACATTCTTGTAACATCACTACTCTCCACAGTACCTCCTTCATATGCCTCTCTAGCACAGCCCCTACTCAGCACCATTTACAGATCCATACATAAAATTATTAATGTATTATGAGGATGTTCAATGTTCCACTTTCGTAAAAAGACACCATTTATTCAAGCTGCTTCAATTTTTTTCCTGGTATGTAAAGTCTACCAGATTCTATATCTTTTCCACATTGTTGAATTTCAACATTGTGTGAAAACTGTACATTAGATTGTGGGAGGAAGGAAATCTTCCCTCCCCGACTATGGCATTTGCCACCTCAAAGGAGGGTAATAAGACAATGACTTCCAGATAAGAGCTTTAAACTAGTCATGAATTTGTAGAAGAAAATAAGGAATAACTTTCCCCCCAAAAAAGTGCACATTTTGGAGGGGAACATTGTCAGGAAGGGGACTTTTTAATTTCTTGTTCACTGCCTCCTGTATTCATAGGATTTTTTTTCTAAAGAACTTGTGATAACTGGGCCTCAGCCCCCAGGTCAGTCTTCTTAACCATTAGGTCTTTTGAGAATATTAAAAATAATAAAATTTCAGAGTAGGAAGAGACCTTACAATAGCATAGTCTAATTACTTTATTTATAGTAAGGAGACTTGGCCCAGACAGGTAAAATCACATAGCTATCAAACTCATTAAAATCAGGACTAGGATATGAGTCCAGAACTCCTAATTATACTGATACTGGAGCTTTAGTGCTATAATGCATAAAATAAGAGTAACATGAAAAATCCTAACATTATATAAACTATTAATACAACTCAGTACTAAATAGCAGGAATGTTTATTATTTTATTTAAAATACTAGAAGCCCAGTGCACAAATTCATGCACCTTGAAAGGAAGTGTAGGCTGTGAGGCTATGGTAGGCACATGGGCAGGTCTCAGCCCATCCTCTGCTGCCCCGATCTCCCCTCAGGGGCAGGGGGAGGTGGAGAAGCCCTGAGGGGCGATTAGGGCCATCAGCTGCTGTTCGCACCCGCTGACGGCACCGAGTGGTCGGGACTGGTACCAGGCACTGGCAGCGGGTGCTAGCAGCAGCTCTCGTGCCAGCTGTGGCTGCGAGCAGGGCTGGCACTGGCAGTGGGTGCGAGCGGTACCTCCAGCGCCAGTGGCAGGTGGGAGTGCCAGGCAGGACCGTGGCACGCAGGAAAATAGAATTTTCAGTAACCACCAGAGGCTCGCCCCAATGACAGTGACCAGCACCCCGCCTTGGTCTGGCGCTCCCACTCACCTGCTCTACCATCGCACCATGGCCAATGTTCCACATATGCCCCCTGGTGGTCAGCACACATCATACAACTGGTTGTTTGGTTGTTCAGGCTGTTCCGCTGTTCTGTCTATTTGCATATTAGACTTGTTCTTTCTTTTGTGATGTACAATCAGAAGGCAATGGCAAGGGAGAGGGAACACAAGGATGAAGAAAAGATTTCCTCAGAGTTGGATAAAAGAAGTACCACAGTGTACAAAATAAAGAGAATGGGGAAAGGAGAGGGAACAGTAAGACATGTTGCTGTGGGTGGCGTATTCTCTTCCGGGACTCATGAAATATAAAGAACTTGAGTTATTTTGGAATTACTGTGTGGTTGTTAGACTATGGTTCATTAATCACAGCATCACTTTGAGGTAGAGCCATGTGAGTAATTAAAATAAAAGCAGTGTAGGTTGAGCTTTAATTTTTTTTACATTTATACCCCATTTTTATTGCACTTGCCTTTGCCTTTTGAAAATGTCCCTTTTTATTAACAAATAAAACTTATAGCTCTTACAGCAGCTTCTAGAAATCATATAAAGAGTCTTTAAAATATTCAGGCCCAAGTCTCATTTTTGAGATTTCCTAAAGTAAATATTACTAATTATGTAAAAAGCTTAAACTCATTTAAAGGTTTATGTCAGATTTATAATAAAAGCTGGAAACCAGCTTTTATTAAAAATATTACTATGCAATAAATGTATACATAAAAATTATAATAGTACTGGTAAAGCTTAAAATAAAATGTTTAATAAAAGGAAGGAATTTAAAAAAACACAGACATACGAACCTCACCCAGCAGATTCAGAGCCTAATATCTGTATTTCTACAAAAGCTACAAAGTGATTTTCATGTACATTAAGTCCATTAATGACAGATATAGATATATATATATAGATTAGATACAGATATAGATAGATATAGATATAGATATAGATGACATATATATAGATATAGATATGAACAATTACGTAAATGCAAACTAGCAAGCTAAGTCCTTTCCCATGGAACTCTAACTCTTGTTTGCTTAATAATATCCTTAGCCAATTGTGGTGATTGCATTTCTTCTTCAAGGTTGCTACTTTCACAGACTACATGAAGTAGTCATATGACTCTATTCTGGCCAATAGCATACAAGAGGAATTCTTCCTGGGGCTTTTGGAAAAGGTTTGGCTTCTGATAAGAAGGACACATTCAAGAAGAGCTTGTTGGTGACACATAGTTTTCTTTATTTCCTGAGATGACATTTGGAGCTATTGCAGCCATTTGGAAACCATGATGTGAATGTACAAGAACTAAAAGTTAGTTGTGAATCAGGCTCGAGCAGGAATAGACTGGGGAAAATAAGAGCTCCCCTGGCTGATAAAACAGGAAGGAAATGGGAAAGCATCCCTATTTTATGTCATTAATAATACAATTTGACCACTATGAATAGGGGGTTCAAATGGTCTTTCAACCGGTAAGAACATAAGAACCTATACCTACCTGCAAGAGTAGGTGTCCCCAGTGTCCTTGGTAGATTTTACTCTTAAAGACTTAAAAGGACAGAAGCACATGAAATCAACATGAGCCAACAAAATATCTGCAAGGTATTGATGAAGTATTTATCTTTGTCCTTAGAGTCCCAAGAAAGACTAGTGACCAATATGAGCTGCAGGGTCACAACTTTCAAGTAAGTGGAATGTATATCATTCTAAATTATGCTGTGTAAGAAATTCCCAAAATACCATATTGAAATGACACAGCTCTACAAGATTAACAGTTCCCTCATCATCCTATTGATTCTGTTTATTAACTTTGAAACTGTGAAACTACTTTTAGGCTGATGGAAAGTTGGTTTGAAAAAGCCCCACAAATGTATCCACCTTGTCAACTGAAGTGAGATGGAGCAAAAGAAATATTAAGGACTTATGTTTAGGCTACCCAGATGTCCAGGAACACAGCATGCTTCTCTTCTTGACCTCTGTTTACTTTTTTTTAAAAAAAGGATTTAATGCCTTTCAGCATGTGAATAATATAATGGGGATCATAGCTTGGAAAAATATGAATGTGTGTGTATCTTCTGCATTTTCACAAATGTGACCTCCTGTCTGTACATCCATGTTCCTCTAACTTAAAGAATTTAGATAACTACAATATGGTGAGGTGAAGTGAGAGAAGAGAAGCAAAACTGATATGTCTTCTTCTAGAGGAGGTTGTAGATGCTCATGAATTCTAGGCCAAATATAGATTAATATGTGTTTAAATGCATTTGATTAAATATTCAGTGTATCTACTAGAAGTATAGATAATGTTTTTCAACTTAACCGAGATAATTTATAAAATTCTCAAGCTCCACCATCAGTGATTCTGATTCAGTATGGCCAGGAAAATGCCCAGGAGTTTGTATCTTTATAATCCTTTATTCAGTGGTTCTGGTCATGAGTCAGGTTTGAGAACTACTGTCCTAAGGGCACATAGCAACCATACTGTTCTGTGACCTGGAGTTACCATAAATTCCTATAAGCATTTTCTAAAAAGTTCTAGGGACAGGGGTCTTGTAAGGGGCGGCAAGCCAGCATAGACCCTGTGTAGGGAAAGTCTTGAGCCGCAAAATACAAGCTTCCTCTGGAACTTCATCCCTCTCATAAGCAATGAGGAAGAAGTTTCTTCATTCCTCACCACCTCTGAAGAATCAGAGGATGACAGAAAGGAGAAAAAGAGGAAGGCAGAGAGAGATAGAGAAACAGAGACAGAAAGAAAACAGCCATCATCACCATTTCTATTCACTATTAAACTGAATGTTCAGTATGATATGTTATCTGCCTAGGTAATTCAATAGAAACAATTAATGACCAATTAGAACTTATAAAATTCAGTAAAATCACCAGATAAGATAGCAATACAAAAAAAATACATTCCTTTATGCTATATTACCTATAGCCAGTTGGAAATATCCAAAGAAATAATGATTCTCTTCACAGGAGTAATGAAACTCTAAAATGCCGAGGAGTAAAGTTAAATATGTCACACCTAAGTGAAGAAAAATGAGGACATTTAAAAAAAAACACTGAAAAGAACTGTTGGTTGGAGTGTGGTCCCATACACCAAAACATGGCAGGTTTGATTCTTAGTCAGGGCGCATACCCGGGTTGTGCGTTCAATCCCCGATCAGGGCATGTATCGGAGGCAATCAATCCATGTTTCTCTCTCACATCAATGTTTCTCTCTCTCTCTCTCTCTCTCTCTCTCTCTCTCTCTCTCTCTCTCTCTCATCAAGTTTTAAAAATAAGTTTAAAAAGAAACTGAAAAGATGAGAGAAATCACCATATAACTGGACAGGAGGACACATAGTACAGAGATATAAATTTTCTACAGCGAAATTAAATGAAGTGGGGAAAAAACAAATAAATTATGGTGTAGCTATACTATGGAGTTAAACATTTAAAAGAAATTAAAAGTATTAGAATGAACCATGGGAGGATAGAGTTTTAATATTAGAGTAGTTAAGACATTCAGAAAACCCAAAATCCATCAAAAACTTGATTAACTAATGATACAGCTACATAAAAATTTAAACATTCTGCATTAATTTTAAAACACCATAAGCGAAAACAAGACAAGCAACAAAATGGGCAAAAGGCCTACATAGGTTTTATAGGGAATATATATATATATATATATATATATATATATATATATATATACTGTGAATAATTATAAAAACTTAAAATACATTTCATTTTCAAAATTGAGCTATCAACTATTAAACTGTATGTACACTTTTTTAGAATGCCCTTTATATATGCATGTATCTTTGTACAAGTAAAAAAAAAAAATATCTTTCAAAAGAGTGAATGAGAATAAGAAATCCCAGTATCTCTTTCCTGTTTTCCTAATAAATGTGGGCAAATCACTTAACCTCTCACTGCCTCAAATAAAGTGAGAGGGTTTGGCTTGGTGAAACCTAAGGTCATTCTTACTTGGCAGTTCAGGAACTGAATCTATTAATTCATAACCCAATAAAATAGTAAATAATTATTAGCCTATCATTGAGATATTAAGAAAGAGCATGGCATTTCAAAGGGTAACTATGTTTTAAGAGAAAAGTCTTTCAAAATCTCTTAGACTCAAAAGAATGAAATTCTAATGATAAGATTTCAGGTATAGAGAGAGATTTTCTTCAGAAACCCTTGTGAAGTCCTTCCAATTATTGGTTGCTCATAACACTGTTTTTGGCTACACTCCAAGACACTGTTGTGCGACCACATAAAATGAGGCACAAAACCTTCACAGCTCTGAGCACATGAATCTAATAAATGGTCCCCCAAGCTGTTCCAGAATATTGCATTACACCAGTCTCTTTATCTAACTTCCTCTAGCTTTCAATGTGATTTTTACTTTTCTTTGTTGACAGGCTGTTATTAACTTTCTCACGGAAGTCAATAAATATAAACAATTTCAGATCTTTCAACCATGGATTTTAAATTCTTCCCTATATGAAAAGTAGTTTAGTTCATTTTGTAGGTGTATCATTATACAAATATGGAAAGAATCAGGATCAACATGATTGGAAAAGGGAGCTGAGCAGATCTCTCTCTTTCTCTCTTAATATTTAGTTAGACTTGATGAATAGTAGAAAAGAGGGTAAGAGAGCACATCAAACAGGGACTTCAAAATCTTTCTGGCTCACAGCCTCAAAACACCTTTGGTCTGGCTCCACCATAGTGGTAGACATTAGGAAAAGCATATCTCAAGTCAGAAAAAAAATGTAATGAAACCATGACCCTATAAGTTGTGTAAGATGTTGATTTAGCTTCTGGTCCTACAGGATCTAACTCTCCTATGTATGAATGCCAAGACCTATCTGGCAATATTTTAGAAGAAACAGCACTAATCCCAGTGTTGAAAGTCCAGTGTTCAAGTTTTGGGTCTTTACTCACTACCTATATGGCCTCGGACAAGGCACTTATTCTGTCAATTACCTAGGCTCTTTTCTTTTTAAAAAATTTATCTTTATTGTTTAAAGTATTACAGATGTTCCTTTTGTTTTTCCCCCCATTGAACCTCTCCATCCTACACCCATCCCTCCCAGGCCTTCACCACCCTGTCTGTGTCCATGGGCTATGCATATCCTATATAAGAAAGAGGTAATATGCAAATTGACCATCACACCCTGACACAAGAATGGCCACCCCATGTGGTCACAAGGTGGCCGCCCCCATGTCATCACAAGGTGGCCAGCAGGGGAGGGCAGTTGTGGACGATCAGGCCAGCAGAGGAGGGAAGTTAGGAGTGACAGGCCAGCAGGGAAGGGCAGTTGGGGATGATCGGGCCAGCAGGGTAGCAGTTAGGCATCGATCAGGCTGGCAGGGGAGTGGTTAGGGTGTGATCAAGCTGGCAGGCAGAAGCAGTTAGGGGCAATCAGGCAGGCAGGCAGGCAAGCAATTGGGAGCCAGCAGTCCTGGATTGTGAGAGGGATGTCTGACTGCCAGTTTAGGTTCAATCCCACAGGCAGTCGGACATCCCCTGAGGGATCCCAGATTGGAAAGGGTGCAGGCTGGGCTGAGGGACACCACCCCCAAGTGCATGAATTTTGTGCACCAGGCCTCTAGTATGCATATAAATTCCCCAGTTAATCTCCCCCATCCACTCACCCTGGCTTTCCCTCTAAAATTCATCAGTCTGTTCCATGCTTCCATGTCTTTGGATCTATTTTGTTCATCAGTTTATTTTGTTCATTAGATTCCACATATGAATGAGATCATATGATACTTACAGATCCCTCTATGCTGTTGTAAATGGTAAGAGTTCCTTCTTTCTTACAGCCACATAAGTATTCCATTGTGTAAATACATCACAGCTTTTTTATCCATTCATCTGTTGATGAGCACTTGGGCTGTTTCCAAATTTTAGCTATTGTAAATTGTGGTGCTATCAACATAGGTCTGCTTATATTTCTGACTGGCGTTTCAGGTTTCTTAGGGTATATTCCTAGAAGTGGGCTCGCTGGGTCAAATGGGAGTTTCATATTTAATTTTTGAGGAAACCCCATACTGTTCTCCACAGTGGCTGCCACAGTCTGCATTCCAATCAGCAGTGTGCTAGGGTTCCATTTTCTCCACATCCTCGCCAACATTTGTCATTTGTTGATTTGTTGATGATAGCCATTCTGATAGGTGTGAGGTGATTCCTCATTGTTGTTTAAATTTGCATCTCTCAGATAATTAGTGACTTTGGGCATTTTTTCCATATGTCTCTTGGCCTTCTGTATGTTCACTTTGGAGAAATGTCTGTTTAGGTCCTTTGCCCATTTTTTAATTGGATTGTTTTTCTTTTGTTCAGTTGTATGAGTTCCTTATATATTTTGGAAATTAACCCTTTATAAGAAGTATCATTGGGTAATATGTTCTCCCATATAATGGGCTCTCTTTTCATTTTGTTGATGGTGTCTTTTGCTGTGCAGAAGCTTTTGATTTTGATGTAGTCCCATTTGTTTATTTTCTCCTTAGTTTCCTTCCCTCTAAGAGATGTATTGGTAAACATATTGCTACGACAGGTGTCTGAGATTTTGCTGCCTATGGTTTCTTTTAGGATTTTAATGGTTTCATGACTTACATTTAAATCTTTTCTCCATTTTGAGTTTATTCTTGTGTATGGTGTAAGTTGGTGGTCTAGTTTTATTATTTTGCCTGTACCTGTCCCATTTTTCCAACACCATTATCTGAAAAGACTGTCTTTACTCCATTGTATGCTATTGCCTCCTTTGTCAAATATTAATTGAACATAATGTCTTGGGTCAATTTCTGGGGTCTCTGTTTTGTTCCACTGATCTATGTGCTTGTTCTTGTACCAGTACCAGGCTGTTTTGAGGATAGTGGCTTTACAGTGTAACTAGAAATCTGGTATTATGATTCCTCCAACTTTGTTCTTTCTCAAGATTGCTGCAGCTACTCGAGGTCTTTTTTGGTTCCATATAAATTTTTATGTGAGTTTTATTCTCCAGAACTTAAGTTCATCTTTCTCTGCATTCCTTGCAGGGGCTCACACGGTGTTAATGACTTTGCAGGAACTCAGCAAATATTCACTAATCAGTCTAACACCATGTACCTAGGATGTCCTAGAAATTCTATGGGGGATATTTAAAGAATTCAAATGATTCCTGGTTTATATTCCAAATCTGTTCCCACCATGGCACTGGATAGAAGTCAAGAGTTCAGTCTCTGGCCTTAACCAGTTTGGCTTAGTGGATAGAGCGTCAGCTTGCGGACTGAAGGTCCCAGGTTTGATTCCGATCAAGGGCATGTACTTTGGTTGTGGGCACATCCCCAGTAGGGGGTGTGCAGGAGGCAGTTGATCGATGTTTCTAACTCTCTATATCCTCCCCCTTCCTCTCTGTAAAAAATCAATAAAATATATATTTTAAAAATCTTTAAAAAATAAAAAAAAGAGTTCAGTCTCTGGATTTAAATACTCCTGGCTTCCAATTCTGGCTCACCACCTTCTGGTTCTCAGACCTTAGGCAAGTTATTTACTCAATCTCTCTGAGCTTCTGTTTCTACACCTATAAAAATACTGGTACCTAGTTTATATGGTTATTATGAGAATTAAATATCATAATGCTGGTAACATACATGAGGTACAATGCATTGTAAATACTCAAAATAATATTAACAACATATTTACTGCCCTTGGACTCACTTTTACAGCCATGCCCATCTTTTTCTGGCTCTGAAGACATCAGTGCTTGCCATGAGCCTTCTCAATAAAGGTATGTCACTTATACAGTATCCCAACCAGTTCTAAACTTTCCAGGTGAGCTTCGCGTGTGAAGCCTTAGCTCCAACTTGTACTTATCTATCCATTATCTTCTGGAAGCATTTGTAATACAATACAATTCTTGTTATGATAAATTTATTAAATAGCACCTGAGCCCTGGCTGGTTGGCTCAGCTGGTTGGAGGGTTGTCCTATACACCAAAAACATTGTGTGTTCGATTCCTGGACAGGGCACATACCTAGGTTGTGGGTTTTTCCTAGGTTGTGGCACATATTGGAGGCAATCGATAGATGTTTCTCTCTCACACAGAGTTTCTCTCTCTCTCTCTCTCTCTCTCTCTCCCCCTCTCTCTAAAATCAATAATCATATCCTCAGGTGAGTATAAAAAATAAAAATAAAATATATAGTACCTGAGTAGAAGCATGAAATGAAAGCAGGTCAGCAAGTTTTTTATTCTGCTATTTTTCTTCAAATTCCAACTTAGATGCCATTTCCTCTGTGAAACCTCCCCGCTCCCTCATCTTTTTGCCTCCCATGCTCCATGCCCTGAAATTACTCACTCCATTTCCTCTTCTCAGTACCTGGGTTTCAAGTTATATTTCTATTGTAGCTACTATCATTCTATGTTATAGTTATGTCTGTGTCCTCTTCTATACTGTAAGTGCCTGAAGGTTAGGCTCTAGGTCTTGTTCATCTTTTATCCCAAGAAACCACCACTATGTCTAGAACATACTCAAAATACATTAGCAATAAAATGAATTATGAGAAAAGTTTGGAAACTTATACCCAAAGTGACTACAAAAGTTTGGAAACTTATACCCAAAGTGGCTAGAAAATATAGCCGAGAGAGAAAGCTAGAGGAAGGAAATATAGGGGCAAGATTAGAGAGTTGCTACAAATACAGCATAGCAAAGCAGAAGGTTCTGAGTTCATCAATTAATCCATGCTCTAATTATTTTTATTTCCACATCTCTGACCACACAGTTATTTACGAGAGGTGAAAGCAAGATGGAAAAAAATCCTAAATCAAAATTGTGATGCTTGAATTTAGTCCCATCTCTGCCATGAACTGCCTATCTCACCTTCTGTGAGTGTGTTGGACATAATGTTGCATAAGATCATCTGAATCCATTGTCATTAACCTTATTCTACAGCTAGAAACTTGAGACAAATACTACAAACAACTCATCCCAGAACCTTTCAGCAACTGGCTGCTTTAGTCAAGGGTGGAACATGGATAGAAATACTCCCTGTCTAGAGCCCAGCCTGCAGAGACACCCACACCTAGTAGCACCGGGGAATTATAGGGTGGGTCAATGCTTCTCTGTCTTCTGCCAAGAACAGGAAGTTCCCACACCCGTGGGAGCCAACTGAGTGTGCAGTGTTGGCAAACAGCACAACCACAGCTTCTGGATTTCAATGAGATGTGCAGGAATGTCCTAATCAATGTTCTTGCCAGGCACCTGGGGACAGAAATTGCTCAAGCTCTAGCTATAAAAACAGTAGGCTTGTCTAGGTCATACTGTTTGCTATAGTTATTAGGGCATCATCTGAGTCTAACAACTAGATCCAGGACCAACACCAGAGTTGGCATTTGGTTCAGACACCCACATCCAAATTAACTGCATTGAAACCTTTGTAAAGAACAGTCTAAAAGGGTGGATTTTATGCACATATTTTTAGGCAAAATAATTCATCCAGCCTCTCAAAAAACAAGGTTAAAATAATGAATCATAGTTCGTTTTAACATTAAACATGTATAATATGAGAAGTTTCAGCTAATGCAATAGTTTGAGTTTTTGAAGAGAGTCTGGGAGCCTGAGTGCTGCATAAACATATAATTTCTATTGATATATAATTCACATATCATAAACATTTTCCCTTTTAAGGTATACATATAATTTTTAATGTACTCAAAATGTTGTGCAATTATCATTACTATCTAATTTCAGAACATTTTCATCATCCAAAAAAAGAAACCTCACACACATTAGCAGTCACTTCCTATTCTCCCATCCCTCAGTCCCTGGCAACCACTCATCTATTTTCTGTCTATAGATTTTCTTATTCTAAAATTTCATATAAATGAAGCCACACATTATGTGGCCTTCTGTGTCTAGCTTCTTTCTGTGCTGCTGTCTTGCTCTGCAATCTTAGACCACAGAATCAGTAAGAAAGGAGAACCCAATCTTAAAGATATCACTTTCCTTTCACAAAAATTCTTAAAGGTACTATATAAAATGCTCTAAATATATAACTTACAGACAAAGACCCTGGTCTAGCCTATCACCAGGCCATAGGGAGGGGCCCTGCTCAAACTTCTCAGATTGATTAAGGTCTGTCCTAGGTTTAACGATCTCCCTTAAGACTGAGCATGATATTATGAGAAACTCAAGGGCATTAGAGACCCCAAAATCCAAACCCTGAGCACAGTCATTCACTAAATCTAGGGTGACTTTGAGTAATCTATTTAACCTCTTTGTTTTCATTTATTTCATTTTGAAAAATGAGCATGACAACAATATTTTCTTTGTGATGTTGGCATGAGGTTTAGAAAAAAATATATGAAGTACCTAATGCCTGAGATGGGAGGGCCCTCAAATTAGTAGTAGTAGTAGTACTTCTACCATTATTTTTCTCCTCCTAAGTGCTTTTCTTTATCACCTATGACAGGTGATCTGAAAACTAAACAAAGAATTATATTGCTCATGGTCCTTGCCCTCAAGGAAATACATACTATGGGAAATAGACTTCATTTTTAAATCTAAGACTATATGTCCCTATTGTACATTAATCCTACCAATTAGTGTTGAATAGGAATGGAATGAAGAGTATTCTGTGTTATGTGTACACATTTCATCTATACTATTGGACTGGGAACCTCTGTGATCTCAGCTATTTCAAGAAACACATGCCAAGATGCAGTCAGTCATGCAGGAGATTTCTTGGAAGAAATGCCTGTGAAGAAATAGAGAGGAAGCAGCCAGCATAAGTGGGGAGAGTCTTCAGACCCTGATGCAGAAGGAAATAAGAAAGAGGACTGGGAAATTGGAGGGTCAGACTACAGTACAGCTCTGAGAAAGTCTAAACCAGGCTGGCTGCAGGTCCCCAAGCAAAGATAGAAGAGTCCCCTGTTGGGCAGAAATGGCCTGGCTCTACCTCTACCACAAGCAGTTAAGAGCTGAGAGAAGGCCAGGAAGAGTGAGGCTTGGCAATATGGAAGCAGGGGCCGATTCAGAGGTGCTGCAGCTAACTAGATCCCTTGCAACTCCTGAAAGTTGATTTGAGCAGCACGTCGCCATGGCCTCTACAGAACTCCTGGACACATAACTGTTGGTTTCATTACTTACATGTAGTAAGTTCTCAATAATAGTTTGTTCAAAGATGAATAAGTGATGGTTTTCAGCCACCAGGAGGAAAAGCAACACATTTACTCAATTCAGGTAGATTCAGTTTCAAAATTCCTGAAGAAGGGAAATTTTTTCCACCATTGGAACTAAATGACAAAGCCCAGAAAACATTCCTTGTGTCATAGAAGATTCCAACCCTCAAAAACAAATTGGGGAGGGGTGCTGAGGCAGTGAGCTGACAGCAACAAGAAAAACTGTCATGCAAAAGTGACTCTGAAGCCTGAATTAAACCCATCTTTGATTTATCACTTAATTTCACTTGTACAGACACAGACACAGGATGAAGCAATCGACGAGGGTGTGGCCTCAAAGGTAGAAACAAGATGGCAGATAAAGCGCTTCTGAAACACGCAGCAGAGCCTCCAAAGCTCTGGGTGGTGGAAAGATTTTCATCATGGAGATGCACTTGCCTAAAGCACCCTGCAACTGGAAAGCAGGTCACCACAGTACCCGCTGAGTCCTGAAAAGAATAACTTCAGTTTTCAAAGAATTGAAATAGATAGGGGTGAGGCAAGAGGAAGAAATGAGTCACAAATCTGGAGGTGAAATGAGAGCTCTGAGTTAATGACCACAGACAAGGAAAGCAGAGAGAGGAGCAATGTTCTTATTAGGTTCATTTCTCACTTTCATAAAGGGCAGCCATCTACTTCAATTTAAAGAAGTATCACATGATCTCACTCATATGTGGAATCTAATGAACAAAATAAACTATTGAACAAAATAGATCCAGAGACACAGAAGCATGAAACAGACTGTGGAATCTCAGTGGGAAGATGGAGGAGTGGAAAGAGATCAACCAAAGAAATTATATGCATATATATGCATAACTCATGGACATAGACAATAGAGTGGTTAAGGCCCGGGGTGGGTGGGTGAGGGCAGGCTAGAAGAGGTCAATGGGCAGAAAAAGGGGATATATGTAATATTTTCAACAAAGTCTTTTAAAATAAAAATTAAAAAAATAAAGATATTTACTGAGCACCTGAAAAGCACATTATTAAGTAGAGCAAGGTTTCAAGAACATCCACCTGTTTCACAAACATTGCTGTGCACCTCCCCTGTGCCAGGTGAGGGCTAGACTTTGGGGAAACACAGAAAATCAATCTTGCCCTCAGTCCTACAAAAGAGACAGATCCACAAAACAATTAAGGGACAACATGACCTGTAATGCGCCATGCAATATTAGAGGCAGATGTAAGTTCTATAAGAACATTCTAAGTTGGGTGACCATATAATTCATTATCCAAACCAGAATGCTTTGAGAGTAAAAGGGGGCAATATCAATAATTATACTGCTGTAGTGGCACAAACTAGGACTGTTCCTGGGCCAACCAGATGAATGTCAGCCTAACCACAGGAATAAAAGTGGGGCAAAAAGGATTAGGGGGGACAGGAAGGGAGAACAGGCTACCTTGTATTCAATTAACCTTGAAGAGCCTAAGTTGCTAAAGAGGAAAGGAATGAGACACATGGGTAAGGAAGAGTAAGAAAAGGAAATAGCTCAAAGAAACTATCAAAACTTTGAAGCTTGAAGGATCTTGAAAATAAACCCACTTAATTTTACTGTGGAGAAACTAAGAGAGAGTGCTTAGGAGAAAAGTATCATTTGTTAAATACCCACAAGGTATTGTTCCAAGCATTTAAAAAGCATGATCTTATTTAGTCCTATCTAAATTATAGGTATAGTTTACTTCAATTTACAGATGAAGACACTGAGGCTCAGGAAGTTAAGTGATGAAGCTGAGATTTGAACCCCTGCTTGTGAACTCCAAAGTCTGTACACATAAAATTAGTAGTACAGGCAGAATCAGCATCTAGGTCTTCTCACTTCTAAGCCAGTTCTACTTTAACTGAACTATAGGACGTAAATGAATTTATGCTGCATTTTCTAGTGCTTACCCAAAATTCATGTCCACCAGAAACCTCAGAATATGATCTTATTTAGTAATAGGGTCTTTGTAAATGTAATGAAGATAAGAAGATATCATGCCAAATAAGAGTGGACCCTAAATCAATGACTGTTCTTAAAAGAAGAGGGAAATCTGAGCATAGACAAAAGAGAATGCCATGTGAGGACACAAACACACACTGAGAGAAAAGCCACATAAACACAAAGGCAGAGGTTGGAGTGATATGGCTACAAGACAAGCAATTCCAAGGACTGCTGGCAACCACCAGAAGCTGGAAGAAGTGAGGAAGGAATCTTCCCTGGAGCCTTCGGAGGAAGCAGGGCCCTCTAGATACTTTAATTTCAGATTTCCAGCCCTCAGAACGGAGAGATAATAAATGTGTGTTAAGTCATCAAGTTTGTGGTACTCTTTATTACAGCAGGCCTAGTAAACTAACACAGAGCTAGAGAAAGAAACATCAGGAGACAGAGTGCAGAGAAGATGGAAGGAAGGTTATAGGAAGGTCAGTGGCAAAGAAACAGAGCCTACAAAAATCTAAATGTGCCATAAATGGAGCAAAGGAAAAGGTGATGTCACCAAAACCCCAAAGAAACAAAAATAGTTTCTTTGGTTCCATGATGATAGATCCCCTGATCTCCAACCTCACCATTCTCACCATTACTCTGTCCTGCTTTCAAGGTCCCTCTGACATAGCTGGCTTTCTCTGCCCAAGCAAAAAGGAAAGGGCAACGAAAGTTAAGAAAGAATTGAGATGAGTGGTTGATAGGAATGGAACCCACACCACTGTGAATGTCAGCTATGAACAATGAGTCATAGCTTCAACTGGTAATGTTAATTTTGATAAGTTGAGGATGGACACAGGAACCTCTAATCACCAAAGTAGAAAATGAGTATGCAAATAGTAACCATTAAATCAATCGAAAACAAAAAGTGAGAAAAGAAGAGGAAAAGACGGCATATAACAAGAGGGGAAATAGAAAGCAAAGATTAAAATTTAAGCCCAAATATGTCAATAATTATAATAAATGGAAGTTAACTAAATAATCCAATTAAAAACAAATGATGGCCTTGTCCTTTGTTGCTAAGTGGTTAGAGTGTTGGCCTGAACACTGAAGGGTCGAGGGTTACATCCCCAGTCAAGGGCACATAACTAGGTTGTAGGTTCCATTCCTGGCCCTAGTAGGAATCTGTACTGGAGGCAACGAATCAGCGTGTCTCTCTCACATCGATGTCTCTCTCTCTCTCTCTCTCTCTCTCTCTCTCTCTCTCTCTCTCTCTCCCTCTTCTCTCCTTCTCTCCCTCTTCCTCCCTCCCCCTCCTTTCCATTCTCTTTAAAAATCAATGGAAAAAATATCTTCAATTGAGGAGTCACACAAAAAATAATAATAAATTTAAAAAATAAAAACAAATGCTGTATTATTAATAAAGAAAATTAAGCACTATATACTGCTAAGACATATCTAAAATAAAAGGGTACAGATAGGCTAAAAGTAAAAGGATGAAAAGAGATATGTTATGCCAACACTAAAACATAAAACTGTCTTTGGTTGGATTCCCTCTGAAACAGGCCTAAGACAAATATTTGAGAACACATAGTTTATTTGGGAAATGATCCCATGAAGCTCCAGTGGGAGAACTGAAAAGGATAAAAGGTGATGAAAGAGAAGGAAACTAACAGTGGGGCAATAATGATCAGGTTACTACTGTGGGAATTTGGGACTCAACCCCAGTAAGAACTTCTGAGAGATTATGTGGACTATCCCCTCAAAGTTGTCCTTCCAAAACAGATGACGAAGCTGAGGTACTTATCCTCCAATTCCCATCTATCACTAGGTGAGAGCTTCTACTGGGGCATCAACTTCTCAGAACTGCTGGCCTACTTGCCCTGCACATGGGCCAAGCTTACCATAAAAAGCCCACAGGTGCAGAGTCACAGGTGATTTCAATAGAAAACCATCAGTGTGCACAAAAATGGCAAGGTCCAAGGAACTATGAGGATATTAACAGGATCTGATACATCATCAAAGTAAACTTTAAGACAAAAGCACTACTAAAGGAAAATCTTCTCTGACCACAGTTCAAGTAAGCCAGAGTTGATACCTAACAGGTAACTGAAAATCCCACCTGTCTGAAAATTTAAAGTATGAAAAAAATGACAAGAATTAGAAAATATTTTTAACTAATGCTAATGAATATATGTCACATTAAAATCTATCAAATATATTTAAAGCTACATGTAGTTTTAAATGTATTTGGGGAAATTTATAGCCTCAGATGCATATTAGAAAAAAAGAAAGTGTAAAAAATCATGGTCATCTCAAGAAAGTAAAAAGAAGAGCAAATTAAAGCCAAGGAAAGTAAGAAAAAGAAAATAATTGAAACAACAAGGATAAGAGCAGAAAATTGTAGTTAAAAAACTTTTAATAGAAAGGATCAACAGAGTCAGAAATTGGTTTTGTGAAATAATAAGTTTGTGAAATCCCTGAAGGACTGATCAAGAAATAAATTACAGAATCAAAATTAGGGAAGGAAAAGAGTTCACCATTATTGATCATATTGCTACTATGAATACTATTAGAAAATGTTATAAACTTCTTTACACATTGTTAATTTATATGAAATAGGCAAATTCCTAGGAAATTGCATTTACCAAAACTTTAAAATCAAGAAATAGAAAATCGGAATAGTCCCATAAGTATTAAAATAATTTAATATGTAGTTAGTGATATTGTGATATTTGCACAAAGATAAACAAATAGAAAATGCAACAAGTTTAGAAGCAGATCCAGACATTTATAGATATTTGAATTGCAACAAAAATTCCTTGCAAAACAGTTATAAAGAATATTCTGTTTTTACCTTTTCTTTTTTTCATTAAATGTATTGAGGTAATATTGATTAATAAGATTATATAGGTTTCAGGTGTACATTTCTATGACACATGATCTGTATATTGCTTTGTATACCCACCACCCAAATTCATATCACCTTCTGTCACAATCAAGTTGACCCTTTTTATATTATTTCACTCATATTTGGGATATAAAACTGAAAGCAGGAAATGAACAAATAAGAAAACAAACAAAATCTCAGACACAGACAACAGTATAATGGTAACCAGAAGGAATGGGAGTGAGGGTAGTAAAAAACATTATTTTTTTAAATAATGCTGATACCCATGTGGAAAACAATATAACCCCTACCTCCCACCATATAGAAAAATCAACTCCTAGTAGATAGCAGACATAAATGTGAAAGGCAAAATAAGGTTTCTAGAAGAGAATATCTTTAGACCTTGGGAATTGGAAAAGATTCCTTAAAATGAACACAAAAACAGCAGTAATTAAAAGGAAAAATTAAATTGACAACCTTCAAATCAAGAACTGTTCCATGATAGATGTTAAGAGGATGATTGACTTGAAGTAGTGAACACACAATACAATACACAGAAGATGTATTATCGAATTGTACACCCAAAATCTATATAATGTTATTAATCAATGTCACCCCAATAAATCCAATAAAGAGTTTTTAAAATATTTTTTTAAAAGAGAATGAAAAGCAAGTCACAGAGTGGAATATAATAATATTTGCAACCCATAAACAGCAAAGGAATCATATCCATAATATTATCTAAAGACTTACATGAACAAAGTTACCATTACCAGTAATAGAATAAATATCAGCTGTTTTTTATATGATGTGCTAAGAAAGACAGAAGAACACTTCTGTGGTATTTCTGCCAGATATGCATAACCTGAATCAAATCATGAAAAGACAAAGTTGACCAAACCCAAATTAAAGGCAATTCTACAAAACAAATGGTCTCTACTTTTTAAAAAGTCAAGCTCGTGAAAGACAAAAGAAAAATGACAAGCAATTACAGATTAAAGAAAACAAAAAAGACATGACAACTAAATGCAGCATATTATTCTAAATTAGATCCTAGACGAGAAAATAACAAATTTTTTCTGCTTTTACTATAAATGATATCAGTAAGACAATTGAAGAAACTTGAATAAGGTCTGTATTGATAATAGTACTGCATTGATGATTATATAAATGACTATATACAAAATCTATTTATTTAAAAAAATTAAACTGTTTATATGAGACAATCTCCTTGTTTTTAGGCAATACATGAAAATACACACTAAATTATTTAGTGGTGAAGAAACATTATGTATGCAAAGTACTCTAAATTGGTTCAGAAAAATAATAGCATGCATATTTAGGTGTGTGTGTGTGTGTGTATGTATGCAAAGATCCTCCTTGATCAATTATATTGTGGGAAAAATTATCCTGGAAATGGAGGTAAAACTTAATCTGTTTCAACTTCAGGGAATGCATTGACTTCTCTAAAAAAAATTCTCAGACTATTCCAAAAAATTCAAGAGAGAAGAACACTTCCAAGCTCTTTCTATGAAGCCAGCATTACCCTAATACCAAAACCAGATAAAGACAACACAATGAATGAGAACTACAGGCCAATATCCCTCATGAACATAGATGCCAAAATCCTCAACAAAATTCTAGCAAATTGGATCCAGCATTACATCAGAAAGATCATACACCATGAGCAAGTAAGATTTATACCGGGGATGCAAGGATGGTACAATATCTGCAAATCAATAAATGTGACACATCACATAAACAAATTGAGAGATAAAAATAATTTTATGCAGAAAAAGCATTTGACAAAGTTCAGCACTGTTTCTTGATAAAAACCCTCAGCAAAATGGGAATAGAGGGATCATACCTCAACATAATAAAACCCTTATCTGACAAAATTACAGCCAGCATCATACTCAAAAGGCAAAAACTAAAACCATTTTCCCTAAGAACAGGTATGAGATGCCCACTTTCACCACTCCTGTTCGATATAGTACTGGAAGTACTAGCCATAGCAATTAGATAAGAAGAAGAAATAAAAGGTATCCACATTGGAAAAGAAGACATAAAACTGTCATTATTCCCAGATGACATGATACTGTACATAGAAAACCCTAAAGACTCCATCAAAAAATTATTAGACTTAATAAATGAATTCGGCAATATAGCAGGATACAAAATTAATGCCAAGAAACCAATGGCATTTTTATACACCAATAGTGAATTTACAGAAAGAGAGATTTAAAAAAAAATCCCATTTACCATCGCACCAAAAAAAAAGTAAGATACCTGGGAATAAACTTAACTAAGGAGGTAAAAGACCTCTACTCAGAAAACTAAGTACACTAAAAAACGAGATAGAGGAAGACATAAACAGATGGAAGAACATACCGTGTTCATGGATTGGTAGAATCAACATCATTAAAATGTCCATACTAGCCAAAACAATCTATAAATTCAATGTAATCCCCATTAAAATACCAATGGCATATTTCACAGACCTAGAACGAACTCTCCAAAAATTCATCTGAAATTTTAAAAAAGACCCCAAATAGATGCAGCAATCCTGAGAAAGAAGAGCAAAGTAGGAAGGATCTCAATACCAGATATCAAGCTCTACTACAAAGCCACTGTTCTCAAAACTGCCTGGTACTGGCACAAGAACAGACATATAGATCAATGGAATAGAATAGAGAACCCAGAAATGGACCCAAACCACTATGCTCAATTAATATTTGACAAAGGAGGCAAGAACATAAAATGGAGTCAAGACAATCTCTTCAATAAATGGTGTTGAGAAAATTGGACAGATACATGCCAAAAAAAATGAAACTAGACCACCAACTTATACCATACACAAAAATAAAATCAAAATGGATGAAGGACTTAAACATAAAATATTAGAGGAATCCACAGGCAGCAAAATCTCAGACATATGCCAAAGCAATATCTTCACTGATACAGCTCCTAGGGCAATGGAAACTAAAGAGAAAAATAAACAAATGGGACTACATCAAAATAAAAAGCTTCTGTGCAGCAAAAGAAACCATCAACAAAACAAGAAAACCCACTGCATGGGAGAACATATCTGCCAATGTTATCACCGATAAGGGTTTAATCTCCAGCATTTACAGGGAACTCATACAACCTAACAAAACGAAGATAAACAACCCAATCAAAAAATGGGCAATGGACCTAAATAGATACTTTTCAAAAGAGGACATAAGACAGGAAGGCCAAGAGACATATGAAAACATGCTCAAAGTCACTAATCATCCAAGAGATGCAAATCAAAACTACAATGTGGTACCATCTCACCTGTCAGAATGGCTAACATCAACAAATCAACAAATGACAAGTGCTGGCGAGGAAGCAGAGAAAAAGGAACCCCCATGCACTGCTGGTGGGAATGCAGACTGGTGCAGCCACTGTGGAAGACAGTATTGAGTTTCCTCAAAAAACTAAAAATGGAACTCCCATTTGACCCAGTGATCCCACTTCTGGGAATATATCCCAAGAAACCAGAAACACCACTCAGAAAGGATATATGCACCCTTATGTTCATAGCAGCACAATTCACCATAGCTAAGATTTGGAAACAGCCTAAGTGCCCTTCAGCAGAAGCATAACCAATGGACACAAGACACTGGGAGGTATGGGGGGTGAGGGCATGTGCCGGGGGGTAGGGGAGGCCGGGGGAAGGTCAATGGGGGAAAAAAAAGGAGACATATGTACTACTATTTGTAATACTTTAAACAATAAAATAAAAATTTTTAAAAAACACAAATAATAAAAACACTATATGTTAAACTATGGGAAGAGGCCAAAACTATACTGAGAGACACATCATTTTAAACTTTTATAATTAAACAACAAAGAGTATAAATCAACTAAACATTCAACTCAAGAAACTAAAAACTGCTGGTAAGAAATTGATTAATAGATAAAATCAGAAATTGGTTTATTAAAAAACTAAATACCAAACCTATAGAAATGATAGCTAAACCCAAGAACTAATTTACATAAAATATCAATAGAACAAGTAAAACCTCTACAAATAAGGCAAAAAGCATAAATAGAGAACATTAGCATTGAGAAAGGGGCTATAACCACATATGCAAAGTGAACTAAAATTACAAGGTAAAAATCAACTCTTGCATATTAATTTTAAATAAATTTCATGGTGCTAAGTGTCAGCTGCAAAGGACTACAGGGACTCATAAACCACAGGGGTCAAAAGCCAGGAAGACCACAAACCTTGATCAAATGCCTGAAGAAGTGTTGCTTTTGGAAATTTCCTCTACCAGACTCCGAGAGCTTGAATGTGGCACTTGTATTTGACCAATAACGAAAAACCCCCTCTTCTGGTAAATAGTTCAAATCTGGAAACTGTCTCCATGGAGGAAAAAATAAAAGTCCTTCCAAATCCTCTTTATGAGGACTTTGGTATCTTGTCCCATTGCCTTGAGAGAATATTTCTTGATATGTGGAAATGTTTTTCAACAAAGAGCCTGCTGCTACAAATATGTAAAACTGGCTCAAAATCCTACTTTAATTCCAGTGTCTACTGTTGGTATGGAAAGAATTTTTAGTGTTGTGGCTAATCTATGGACCAATGGATTCAACAGACTGAGTGTGGAATAAGTAAGGGATGAAACTAGGGCATTTTACAAAGGTAATTTTCACCTCTTTAGATACAAATTATCAGTTCTGAAAAATAAGCCACAAAGTTATATCTCTAATGTAAAATATTATATGCAATGGAGATTGCCATAAAGAAGAAAAATTGTGGCTTTGACATTTAGTAGGCATCCTGGTCATCTGTCTGTATGTGTCTTTGACTAAGGCTATTTAAACTCTGTACAGATAAAAGTTAACGTGCAGAAAATGTTACACTGCAAGCAACTCCTGTCCACAGAAAGGCAAACTGTGTGTCATGGAATGCCTGGTTATCACCCTGGGAATACTGACAGTTTTGTTTCCATTTAAAAAAGTATTTCAACATTCCTTACCTGACTATAAGCACTCTGGGTTCTCCATGATACAGTTGTGATATCTTACTAGTTCTCTCACTAATTAATGAGTTAAATAAAATCTTGGACAAATAAAAATAAAATAAAGAAATAAATAATAAAAATAAAAAATAAATTTAAAAAAATTCTCATGGACCCCAAAAGATATGTTCAGCAATTAGTTTCAGAGACACTGACTTAAGAAATTTACATCTTAATAATTAGGAAAATAATTTTTTATCAAAATAAAATCTTTTTATCAAAATATACCCATGGACTTTATGAAAAACTAAACTAGGTAAGATCTTGAAATCCCTCTATTTCAATAACAACAAAAATGCCTGGGCTTGGCACTTTATATACAGGGGTGGGCAAAGGTAGGTTTACAGTTGTAATACAAATAAATAATACAATAATTAATAAGTAATAATAATAATACAAGAATAAAGTGTTTCACATATCACAACTGTAAACCTACTTTTGCCCATTTCTGTATACTAACTCAGAATCACCATGTAAAGTGCCATTATTCCTATTTCAAGATAAGAAAAGAAATTTTTTTTCCATGCTCTTTTCTATGATCCATTGAAGTTTTAAACATAAAGTGTATTTACTTCTTTCATATGCTCAGCAATGGTAAGACATTGGTAGTTTATAAGAAAAAAAGCAATGAAATCATTCTTTGGCTGAAAGAACATACAACCTAAGTAACAACTGAGAACAACAGCCAAGAGAAAAGAATCAGGTATTTAGGTAAATACTAGAGTATACCTTATAGACTACTAGTGGTACAAGTTCAGATTTATATAAAGCGACTCCAGGTGGTAGGTGAGAAATGGCTGCGCCCCTTTCATATAGTTTCCTAAGCCCAGGCATAAAGGGTACCCAATGTTCTTTCACCTAAGAAAAGCAACAGGAAATGCAATGGTCTAGAGAAAAGGTAGACTCAGAGTCTGAGATATACTTGGACACCTTGTCTTAGTCAAGTGCTCATCCACCTCACCTCAAATCACCTTTCAAGGAGAAGAGCGTGTCAACTGTAGGGCCGTGCTCAACTGTATACAGATGGCCTGGGTCCAATTTCAGACTTGGACTTTCACCAGCTGTGTCACATTTGGCAAGATTATATCTTCTCTAAACCTCAGGTTCTTTGCCAGCACAACAGAGGCACTGCTAACAACTTCATAGAGATTTTTGTGAAAATGAAATTACTCTACATGTAGAACCTTCAACCCAGGCCCATTAAATACTTAATAAATGTTATTCCCTGTCAGCGGCCCCTCCCAGGTTTA
Source organism: Myotis nattereri (assembly GCF_964212035.1). Taxonomy (NCBI): domain Eukaryota; kingdom Metazoa; phylum Chordata; class Mammalia; order Chiroptera; family Vespertilionidae; genus Myotis; species Myotis nattereri. The sequence continues at coordinate 77,347,617 of NC_138077.1, forward strand.
CTAAGAAAGCTGTTGCATAAGAAGCCAGAGGCTCCCAAGTTCTGCATCCAAAGACTTCTCTGTGATGAGGAAACTCAAACACAGAGCCACCAACCTCTAGATTTTGAGCCTTGATATTTGAAGATCAGGTTGCTGTGTCTATGATGTGACTCCGGGAAGAAAAGACAGAATGACCAGTGTCCTGCTCTCAGTGAGAACCAAGCCAGTCCCATCCACAGAACTTAAACATACCCACACCAGCATAACATAAAGTAATAAGATGTCTTTAGTTACCTTGTAATGTAACCCTTCTCCCTACCTTCCCCTTCAGTTGTGAAGCCTTCTATAAGATTCAGTGTCCTCTGTTGTTCTTCACTGTCCTTATTGTTCTATTTCCTTGTCTAGCTTACTTTATTTCATCTAGAGAAAGAGAGTAAGGAGACTAAAGGGCCCCCAAGTATAATTTATCCCATCCATTCCCTTGATTTTTTTTAAATATATTTTTTATTGATTTCAGAGAGGAAGGGAGAGGGAGAGAGAGAGAGAAACATCAATGATGAGAGAGAATCATTGATTGGCTGCCTCCTGCATGCCCACTATTGGGGATTGAGCCCACAACCCAGGCATGTGCCCTTGACCAGAATCGAATCGGGGACCCTTCAGTCTGCAGGCCAATGCTCTATCCATTGAGCCAAACCAGCGAGGGTATTCTCTTGATTTTTATATATCTGGGAACTGAAGAGAAAGGTCAAGTGACTTTGACCTACAGTATTTGGCAGTATGGGGTCTAGAATCCAGTGCCCAGGTCATTACTCCCCCTCTTCTGCACGCTGCCTCTATAGTAGCTCTGGCCTCTGAATTGTTTCATATTCTACAGAAAATTATTGTGCTAGGACAAAATCAAGGTGTCAGTAGAGCCCTCCTCAAGGCTCTAGGCCCTAGAGTCTAGGGGAAAATTATTCTCCTTGCCTTTCCAGTTTCTAGGAGCCACCTGTATTTCCTTGGTTTGTGGTTTCTTCCTGCATCTTCAAAGCCAACAGTGTAGCATCTTCTCTCTGGATTCTGTTTCCTTCCACCTTCATCCCATGGTCTACTCATCCGTATGAAGGGGTTGCCTTCTTCTTTTAAGGACACTTGTGATTGCATTTTGTGCCCACATGATAATGCAGGATACTCTCTTCATCAAGAGAGCCTTCACTTAATCACACCTGCAAATTATCTTTTCCATAGACCATAACATTCACAAGTCCCAGGAATTAGGGGCTGGTTATCATTGGGGCTCATCATTCAGCAAACCACTTGGTAACTAATATAATGAAATGATATAAACTGTTTCCAAAATTGTGGCCTACACGAAAACGCTAAATGTAAACTGAAAAAGGTAAGGTTGCAAATTGTTAGAAAAACCTAATACCTGGAGTACAATGAAATGTTTATAAAATAAATTTGATTTCATTTGGATCTTAGTTCAATAAACCAACTAACTATAAGAGACATTTTTTAGACAATCTGGGATGTTTGAATGTATACTGGATATTAGAGGACACCAAGGAATTATTTTTGTTAATATTATTGTTATATGTGATAATGAAACTGTAGTTTATGTAAGAAAATGTTTATATTTTTAAGAAGTGCCTAGTGAAGTATGTAAGGGTGAAATGACTTAAGATTCTTTAAGCTTTAAGATTCTTCAGCAAATGGTGGGTTTAGTAATAAAGCAAATATGGCCAAATATTCCTAATTATATGGGTAATGGGAATGTATGTGTTTGGGGTGGGGGCACAATTATCTCTATTGTTTATGTATATGTGAAATTTTTTCAAGGGGAAATTACAAATATATAGACTCCATTTCAGAATATGAATTGCCTGTCCCAATCCCCAAAGCTCAGTATCTGACCAGTTGCCATGCAAGGAAGATAAGCAAACTGGAAGTGAAGAAACCTGCCTGCTAGTAATAAAGATGAGTGAAGCAACAGTGATGGTCTTGTGTTTAGTGTTTGATGGGCTGCCTGCTTGGTAAACATTACCTAAAAGTCCCATGGTTTTGACAATAGGACCCCATAGGAACATGTTTGTGTTTGGGTGTTGGTTATGTTTCTGTTTTGCAAACCCCTTTTTCCCTATAACTTCACAGGATTATTATACCCAATAGAAGGCTCCTTTCCCCTGTGAATCTGAAGGGAAAACAATAAGAATAGACCATTAGCCCATGCCACCTGCTTCCTGTCCCTTTGTCCTACTGCTGCCAAGGTAAGCCTTCTAACAAATCAATATGATCCTGTCTCCCCAATGGTTTCCCAGTCTATGCCAGACAAAGTCCACATCTTGATAAGACACACAAGGTCATGAGCTGGCCCATCCCAAAGCTGTGGATCAATTAAGTCGAAGAAGAAAGTTAATCTCCCCCAAAATAAAGAATAGTTGTGTGTTTGAATACCAGTCTATCAAACAGAATTGTAGTTAGGCTTCAGATATTAGGGCAGCAATAAAATTCAGTTTGGAGTTCTTAACAAATAAAGACCATTCATCCCAAGGAACTACTCAACATTTAATTGTAAATTTATACTCTTAATTCAAAGGCAATTGATAAGGTGATTGGCATGACATTAAAGCAATATCATCTAGATATGTTGGAAATATTTCCTTTCTAAACCAAAAAAATCAAAAGTCTAGTCTTAAAACAGGACAAAATGATTTGAAGTTGCAAGTGTCCTGGAACTTCAGGACACATGCATGGTTACCATAGCAAATATTTTCTTTACATCAATAAAATAAAACTATACAAACATATTTTTAATGGTAAAGTGTCTCCGAGATTGCAAAATTAGATCTTCTTGCTTGAAAAAATTTCTTAACCACTCAACCCTATTCACCATCAATCCACCACCTCCCAACAAGCTTTCTCCTGTTCCTGAAGGCTTAATTGGATTTGGAAGATAAATACTTATGTAATATATAAATATGTACAAAGTACTTCATAAATACAAATTATTTAATTGAAATAATTATGCAGCAAGTCACTTATTCTAAGTATTTGGCTTACTCCTAGAACACCTTTATGGTTGGGCAACCACTGTGTCTTCTGTGTTTCCAGTTTGTCTCTTCTTGCTGGAAGTAAATTGGTGTGAAGTTGAGATTTTTTTTCATGGACGTGGGCTGTTCTCTCTCTTCTCTGAACAACTGTATACTTATTATCTACTCTTTTCAATTAGAAATGATTATACATTGATCTCAATTATTCTCTATTTTCCTTAAGACTTTTCTTTACCAAAAAGTAAGTTTCTTCATAGGGAAAATCTTAATGACATTGGATTTGTAATAATTTTTTGGATATAATACCAAAAGCACAGACAATAAAAGAAAATGTAGAAACATTGGACTTTATCAAAATTAAAAGCTTTTGTGGTCTGGCTGATGTGGTTCTGTGGTTGAGCATTGACCTATGAACCAGGAGGTTGAGGTTCTATTTCCAGTCAGGACACATGCCCAGGTTGCAGGCTTGATCCCTAGTGGGGGCCATGTTGGAGGCAGCTGATCAATAATTCTTCCTCATCATTGATGCTTCTATCTTTCTCCCTCTCTATTCCTCTCTGAAATTAATAAAAATATATTTTTAAAAAATCTTTTGTTCATCAACAAACACTATCAAAGGAGTGAAAGAGAACCCACAGGATGGAGAAAATACTTGCAAGTCATCTATACTAATAAAAGGGTAATATGTTAATTAGATCAGGAGACCTTCTGGGAGACCTTCCAGGAGACCTTCCGGACATACTTCTGGACAAAGCCATGGGGCTGAGGCAGAGGCAGGTTAGCGGTGAGCAGGTCAACATGGGGGAGAGTTGGAAGCGAGCAAGCTGTCAGGGGGGCAGTTGGTGGTGAGCAGGCCAGCAGGGGGGACAGTTGGGGGAGAGCAGTTGGGAGCCAGCAGTCCTGGATTGGAGAGGGTGCAGGCCGGGCTGAGGGACAACCCCTCCCCCCCCCACCCCCACCCCCGCATGAATTTCATGTACCAGGCCACTAGTTTATCTAATAAGGGTTTAATATCCAGAATATTTGAAGAACTCTTACAATTTTAACAATGAAAATACAAACAACCCATTTCAAAAGTGGGCAAAAAACTGAATAGGTATTTATCTAAAGAAGATATACAAATGATCAATAAGCATATGAAAAGATGTCATCATCACTAGTCAATCATTAGAGAAATGTAAATAAAGCCACAATGAGGCACCATTTTACACCAATTAGGATGGGTATTATTTTAAAACATGGAAAATAACAAGTGTTGGTGAGGATCTGGAGAGACTGGAATTCTTGTGTACTGCTAGTCAGAGTGTATTAGTAAAATGGTGCAGTCTTTGTGAAAAGCCCTTTGGTACTTCCTCAAAAAGTAAAAAATAAAATTACCATGTGATCCAGAAATTCCATTCTAGGTATATACCCAAAGGAATTGAAAGAAAATATTCAGATACTTTACACTTATGCTCACAACTACATTAGTTACAATAGCCAAAAGGTGAAAACCTGAATGTCCATCAACAGATGAATGGATAAACAAAATGGGGTATATACATACAATGAAGTTTTATTCAGCCTTTAAAAGGGAGGGAATTTTGACCCATGCTAAAATATGGATGAAACTTGAGGACATTATGCTAAGTGAAATAAATCAGTCATAAAAGGATAATTACTACATGATAACACTTACATAAGGTACCTACAGTAGTCTAATTCATAAAGACAAAAAATAGAAATGTAGTTACCAGGGGTAAGGGGAAGGTGGAATAAAGAGTTATTGTTTAATGGGTACAGTTTCTATTTAAGAGGATGAAAAAGTTCTGCAGATGAACAGTTGTGATGGTTGCACAATATTATGGATGCCTTTAATGCTATAAAATTGCATGTTTAAAATGTTCAAAATTTTTATATTATGGTCATTTAAAAGTGGCCATTTTTATAATATGTGCATTTTATCACAATAAAAATAATAACTTTCATTTCTACTTCTTAAAGACTTGACCATTGTGCAACATCTCTGGAGTTCTACATGAAGCCCAGTAATGCCGTACAGTAGATACCTAAACAAAAAATTTGCTTCATAATGAGTCAGCTGGTATGTTTCTCAGTTTACATGACATTGTTTTTGCATGCACAGAAAAAGGAAAGTAAGGCCAAAAAAAAAGAAAGAAAGAAAAGAAAAATGTACTTACCACCCACTATGCCCCAAACATTGCTAGAGGTTTGATATGCCCTTAATTCACTTAATCCTTGAAGACTCATAAAATTCAAAAAGAACTTCCCATTATAATCTGGAGTTCAATTAGGTGTTCTGCTTTGTTCAGTTACTGTCCATATTTTTTTTTTCTTAAGAAAGGAGGGGAGAGGGAGAGCTAGAGAGAAATATCAACGATGGGAGAGAATCATTGATTGACTGCCTCCTGCCCACCCACTATGAGGGAGTAAGCCTGCAACCCAGGCATATGCTCTGACCAGGAATCGAACTGTGACCTCCTAGTTCATAGGTCAAATATGGACAGTGCCAGGTCGGTGTGGTTCACTGAGCACACCAACCTGGCACTGTCCATATTTTTACATATTGTATCATCTTCATAATTCTCATGAAGCCAACATGTAAAGTGATTTGAAGTAAATGTTGGTCAGTTTTTTATTGTGCAAGCCTAGCCCCACTGGAAATTACCACCACAGATTCAACTTGAGGCCCCATGAGATAGCTCCACAAACACTGAACTTTAGACTATCTTCAGAGCTTCCCAACTAGCATTAGACAGGTAAGCAGTTAAGTGATTCATCAGTAGAACCCCTATTGTAGACAAAGATCTCAGGCCTGGCCATCTTTGGTTGTGGGGGCTGGGAGGAGGACTTATCAAAGATATATCAATCAGAGACTATATTAGCTTGGGCTGTTATAACAAAACTAGAGGCCTGGCACACAAAATTTGTGCACAGGGTCAGTCCCTAGTCCTGGCCTGTGATCAGGACCATCTTCCCCAGCTGCCCCCAGCTGGCCCCACCACCCACCCCCGGTTCCCCATTCACCATCGGGTGATCAGTGCCTGATGGCCAGGGGAAGGGACTGAGAGATCGGCGGTTCCCACCAGCTCACTGGCCCCATCCCTGCTGCGGGTTGCCCTTTGTGTGGGGGTGACCAGCAGGGCAGGGGCCTTGACCTGGCACCACCCGCATCCCCCACCACCCACCCCCAGTTCCCTGTTCCCCATCAGGCAAACCAAGAGGTGGTCAGTACGCCTCATAGTGACTGGTCCAGTGGTCATTCTGGTCGTTCCACCATTAGGGTCCATTTGTATATTACCTTTTTATTATATAGGATAGAGACCTGGTGCACAGGTGAAGGCTGGCTGGCCTTCCCTGGAGGGGGCCCTGGATCAGGGTGGGGGTCCCTGCTGGGGTGGGGCCGGCCAAAGCAAGGGGTCGCAGGGATTTGCAGGCTGGCCACACCCCCGATTGGGGTGGGGTCCCTGCTGGGGGGCGGGGCCAGCCTCGGAGAGGGGCTGTGGTCATTCTGATCTCTGGTCATTTCGCCATTTCAGATGATGGACTTTTATTATATAGGATACTATAGACTAGGTGGCTTAAACAATAGACATTTACTTCTCACAGTTCTGGAGGCTGGAAAGTCCAAGATCAAGGTGCCAGCAGATTCAGTTCCTGATGAAAGCCTGCCTCCTGATTTGCAGATGGCCATCCTCTCCATGTGGAGAGAGAGAGAAAGAGAGACTCCTCTGGTCTTGCTTCCTTTTCTTATAAGGACACTAATGACATCATAGCAGCCACAGCTTTAAGACCTCATCTAAATCTAATTACCAAACATATGGTTATATTTAGAAATATGGAATTAAATGCCTATATTTTGCAGATTTCATCGGTTTGTCTAGCATAATGAGTGAAAAAAGCACACCAAAGTGCCTCTCAGTGTTCTTCAGACTGAATAATTCCTGTTTATTTAATTTTTACCTATGAGTCAACTTGAAATAAAAACAAAACATTGGAAAGAGACCCAGGGGACCTAAAGTCAAATCCCAACTTAATAGGTTTAATTTCGTCTCTGAATCTCAATTTCATCACCTATAAAATGATAGCTTGCTAGAGGAAGTGTAGCATAGTCCTCAAAGTAGCCTGCCTGAAAACAAATACTGGCTTCTCGGCTTACTAGCTATGGAACCTCAAGCAACCTCCTTCTTTCTCTGTGCCTTAGTTTTCAAAGCTGGAAAAGAAGGATAATAACAATATCAAACCAATGTGTTAATGAGGATTAAATGAGTTAATGCCTGTAAAGCCCTTGGAACTATACCTAGCACATAATAAGAGCTGAATAAAAATTATCATTTCCTATTATTGTGTTCAACTTTCTCTTTTAAAAAAAAAATAGCCCCAGACATTTAAAAACAATTCAGAAATATTTTCTTCCATAAATTTTGCTACCAGAGGAAATTGAATCTTTTAAATACAAGCAACATGCCTCAGTTTTGCCTTTGACAGCTGGACCCATTAAAAGTAAAAACTAAACATTTAATGCAAATTATTTTAACAGAAACTTTAAAGAAGTTTAAAATTTAAATGATTTTCAATGGAGCTGATGATCCTGAAATCCTTAGAGCATTTCTGCTGCCAAACAGAGCAAAAGACAAGCTTTTAAAACATGTAAATAAATGTCTTAATTCTTTGGAAAGCTTCCTTTTGCTTAATTTCCAAGCTCCAATAATAAAGAGATATTGCTTCAGGAAAGAATAGAGAAGTCGCAGGGCTATTCAGTGCTGACAGGTTTGTCAGAGTAGAATGCTATGTCTGAGATAAGTCACTGCAGGCCTGACTGGTTCTACTGTCTGGAATGAAATGATGAGACATGGGAGCCAATGCCACAAGGATGTCAAGGATAGAGCAATGAAGGGAAGTGCTATTTTCAATCAGTGGTTTTCTTCTTTTCTCTCTGCTCTACCCTTGCCCCTATTCTTGCCATGGTTTCCAAAACTACATTCTCAATAAAAGCTTAGGTGCAAAAGAAAGAACGGAAATAGCACATGAATTAGGAAAGTTGGTTGTTCATTCTTTTTTTTTTTTTACTTTTATATTGAATTTATTGGAATTTATTGGTTCATAAAATTATGTAGGTTTCAGGTGTACACTTCTAATATACATCATCTGTATATTGTATCGTGTGTTCACCACCCCCAGGCAAGTCTCCTTCCATCACCACTTATACTCCCTCACCTCTTCTACCTCCCTCAACCCCCTTTCCCTCTGGTAATCACCATAATGTTGTCTGTCTATGAGTTTTGGTTTCTTTCTCTCTTTTCCCCTCTTGATCCTTTCACCTTTTTCACCCAGTTCCACAAATCCTCTCCCCTCTGACAGCTTTCAGTGTTCTCTATCTATGTTTCTATTTATTTGTTAGCCTACTTTGTTCATTAGATTCCACATATGAGTAAAATCACATGGCACTTGTCTTTCTTTGACTGGCTTATTTCACTTAGCATAATACTCTCCAGGTTTATCCATTCTGTTCCTAAAGGTAAGAATGCCTTCTTATTTGTGAAGGCCAAATAGCATTCTATTGTGTAAATGTACCACAGCTCTTTATCTACTCATGTACTGATGGACACTTGGGCAGCTTTCAAATCTTGGCCATTGTAAATAATGCTGCTATGAACATAGGGGTGCATATATTCTTTTGAATTAGTGTTCTAGGTTTCTTTGGATATATATACCCAGAAATGGAAATATTGGGCCATAAGACAGTTCCATTTTTAATTTTTTGAGGAACCTCCACACTGTTTTCCACAGAGGCTGCATTCCCAGGAAGAGTGCGCCAGGATTACCTTTTCTCCACATCCTTGTCAACACTTGTTTATTGATTTATTGATGACAGCCATTCTGACAGTTGTAAGGTGATATCTAATTGTGGTTTTAATTTGCATTTCTCTGATGACTAGTGGCAGTGAACATCCTTTTCATATGTCCTTTGGCCATCTGTATGTCCTCTTTTGAGAAGTGTCTATTCAGATCCTTTGCTCATTTTTAAAATGGGGTGTGTGTGTGTGTGTGTGTGTGTGTGTGTGTGTGTGTGTGTGTTTGGTGTTGAGATCTATAAGATATTTATAAATTTTGGGTATTAATCCCTCATCAGATGTATCCTTGGCGGTTGTTCATTATTCTTGATGTGTTCCTTTAGTTGGCAAATCACAACAGCTGACTTGGGTCCATTAATAACCCCAGATTCAGGGGTTTCTATGTCAAATCCACCAATTTGGTCAGGCTCATTAGGTTGCTTTGGGTACGGATATACCCTAAGAAATATGTAAGAAGCCCAGAAATAATATTTGGGAGAAAAAGCTAAAAGATTATTTAGTTAACAAGTTGTTGTTCAGAATGGGACATCTCTCAATGTAGCATTAACTCAGTTCCAACATAGATTATTCAATCCTTATCTTAAAATGATAAGTTCAAGTTAAATTTAAGGAATATGGTTATATGTCTATATTTGCTGCTAGGTTTGATGAAGCAATTGAATTGATATCCCTCCCCCAGGAAGTGACTTTTCAGGCCATTTCACTATGGGCATTCCCTTTTGCTGAGACCACACTTTACTTGCTGAGATCACATTCCATTATCTCTCCCCTCCGGACCTGCACAGAGAATTCTCCACCCAAAAAAAGCCCGCCAAAAGTCCTTTAAAAACCACTGACTCCCATCATTGGGTGCTGGAGCCATCCAGGCTCAGCAACCTGATGTGCGGATGGTTGAATGAATTTGTAATCCCTCACCATTCTGGCTTCGTGCGTTCTTCCCTCGGCCACCTAACATTTGCCAATTTGGGTTCTCACTTCTATTGATATTTAATTTACTTGTTACGAGTTCCACCCTCACCAGGTTTACTTCCAGCATAATTCAGACAAAATCACTTATTAACAGGGTACAAACAATGACAGCCAATAAAGCAGAAAGAAGTTGGAGTCCGGACAAGGAGATGATTCATCAACATAAGTGGACACATTTAAGTCCTTGTTAAATTTTCTCATGATTTATTCCATACAGAGTTACAAGGAACCAGTTAAAAAACTTTGGCAAACTACTGAGAAGGTTGCTGGCTTGATCCTCAGTAGAGGGCATGTGGGAGGCAGCTCATTGATGTTTCACTCTCTCTCTCCCTCTCATTTCTTCTCTTTCTAAAAGTCAATTTTTTAAATATTTTTTTTATTTTTTTTTTATTCCTTAAAGTATTACAAAGAGTATTACATATGTCTCCTTTTTTTCCCCCGCCCTTGACAATCCCCTGGCCTCCCCTACCCCCCAGTGTCTTATGTCCATTGGTTATGCTTATATGCATGCATACACGTCCTTCAGTTGATCTCTTACCCCCCCCCCTCCTACCCCCCAATCCTCCCCGGCCTTCCTGCTGTAGTTTGACAGACTGTTCGAGGCAGCTCTGCCTCTGTATCTATTTTTGTTCATAAGTTTATAATGGTCTCTATTATCCAGAAATGAGTGAAATCATGTGGTATTTTTCCTGCATTGACTGGCTTATTTCACTTAGCATAATGCTCTCCAGTTCCATCCATGCTGTTGCAAATGGTAAGAGTTCCTTCTTTTTTACAGCAGCATAGTATTCCATCGTGTAGATGTACCACAGTTTTCTAATCCATTCATCTACTGATGGGCACTTAGGCTGTTTCCAGATCTTAGCTATGGTGAATTGTGCTGCTATGAACATAGGGGTGCATATATCTTTTCTGATTGGTGTTTCTGGTTTCTTGGGATATATTCCTAGAAGTGGGATCACAGGGTCAAATGGGAGTTCCATTTGTAGTTTTTTGAGAAAACTCCATACTGTCTTCCATAGTGGCTGCACCAGTCTGCATTCCCACCAGCAGTGCACAAGTGTTCCTTTTTCTCCACATCCTCTCCAGCACTTGTCATTTGTTGATTTGTTGTTGATAGCCATTCTGACAGGTGTGAGATGGTGCCTCATTGTTTTGATTTGCATCTCTCGGATGACTAGCGACGTTGAGCATGTTTTCATATGTCTCTTGGCTTTCTGAATGTCCTCTTTTAAAAGGAGTCTATTTAGGTCCTTTGCCCATTTTTTGATTGGATTGTTTATCTTCCTTGTGTTGAGTTGTATGAGTTTCCTATAAATGTTGGAGGTTAAACTGTTATCAGTGATAGCATTGGCAAATATGTTCTCCCATGTAGTGGGCTTTCTTGTTGTTTTGTTGATGGTTTCTTTTGCTGTGCAGAAACTTTTTATTTTGATGTAGTCCGATTTGTTTATTTTCTCTTAAGTTTCCAATGCCCTAGGATCTGTATCGGTGAAGAAATTGCTTCGGCATATGTCTGAAATTTTGTTGCCTTTGGATTCTCCTAGTATTTTTATGGTTTCCCATCGTATATTTAAGTCCTTTATCCATTTTGAGTTTATTTGTGTGTATGGTGTAAGTTGGTGGTCTAGTTTCATTTTCTTGCATGTATCTGTCCAATTTTCCCAACACCATTTATTGAAGAGACTATCTTGACTCCATTGTATGTTCTTCCCTCCTTTGTCAAATATTAATTGAGCGTATTGGTTGGGGCTGATTTCTGGGCTCTCTATTCTATTCCATTGATCTATATGTCTGTTCTTGTGCCAGTACCAGGCAGTTTTGAGAACAGTGGCTTTGTAATACAGCTTGATATCTGGTATTGAGATCCCACCTACTTTGTTCTTTCTCAGGATCGCTGCAGCTATTCGGGGTCGTTTTTTATTCCAGATGAATTGTTGGAGAGTTCGTTCTAGGTCTGTGAAATATGCCATTGGTATTTTAATAGGAAGTGCGTTGAATTTATAGATTGCTTTGGGCAGTATGGACATTTTAATGATGTTGATTCTACCAATCCAAGAACACAGTATGTTCTTCCATCTCTTTATGTCTTCCTCTATCTCTTTTTTCAATGTCCTGTAGTTTTCTGAGTAGAGGTCTTTTACCTCCTTAGTCAAGTTTATTCCTAGGTATGTTAACTTTTATGGTGCGATGGTAAATGGGATTGCTTTTTTAGTCTCTCTTTCTGCAAGTTCACTATTGGTGTATATAAATGCCATAGATATCTTGGGGTTAATTTTGTATCCTGCTACATTGCCGAATTCTTTTATTAAGTCTAATAATTTTTTGATGGTGTCTTTAGAATTTTCTATGTACAGTATCATGTCATCTGGAAATAAGGACAGTTTTATTTCTTCATTTCCAATTTGGATGCCTTTTATTTCTTCTTCTTGTCTGACCACAATGGCTAGTACTTCTAGTACTATGTCGAACAGGAGTGGTGAGAGTGGGCATCCCTGTCTTGTTCCTGTTCTTAGGAGAAATGGTTTTAGTTTCTTCCCATTGAGTATGATGTTGGCTATGGGTTTGTCATATATGGCTTTTATTATGTTGAGGTATGATCCTTCTATTCACACCTTGCTGAGATTTTTTAATCAAGAAAGGGTGCTGGATTTTGTCAAATGCTTTTTTATCAATTGATATGACTATGTGATTTTTATCTCTCAATTTGTTTATGTGATGTGTCATGTTTATTAATTTTCAGATATTGTACCACCCTTGCATCCCCGGGATAAATACTACTTGGTCATGGTATTTCTGATGTCCTGTTGGATCCAATTTGCTAGAATTTTGTTGAGGATTTTGGCATCTATTTTTATGAGGGATATTGGCCTGTAATTCTCTTTCACTGTGTTTTCTTTTTCTGGTTTTGGTATTAGAGCAATGCTGGCTTCATAGAAAGAGCTTGGAAGTGTTCCTTCCTCTTAAATTTTTTGGAATAGTCTGAGGAGGATAGGTTTTAGATCTTCCTTGAATGTTTGGTAAAACTCCCCTGTGAAGCCGTCTGGCCCTGGGCTTTTGTTTGCTGGAAGCTTTTTGATGACTGCTTCAATTTCTTCCACAGTTATTGGCCTATTGAGATTTTTAGATTCTTCCTGATTGAGTTTTGGAAGGTTGTATTTTTCTAGGAATATGTCCATTTCCTCCAGGTTGTCTGGTTTGTTGGAATAGAGTTGTTCATAATATTTTTTAATAATCCTTTGTTTTTCTGTGGGGTCTGTTGTTATTTCTCCTCTTTCATTTCTGATTTTGTTTATTTGGGTCCTCTCTCTTTGCTTCTTGGTGAGCTGGCTAGAGGTTCATCAATCTTATTTATCTTTTCAAAGAACCAGCTCTTGTTTCATTTACCTTTTGTGTGTTTTTTGGTTTGTTTTTTGGTGGTTTTTTGTTTGTTTGTTTTGTTGTTCTTGTTGTTGTTGTTGTTGTTTGTTTCTATGTCATTTGTTTCTGCTCTGATTTTTATTATCTCCTTCCTTCTGCTCACTCTGGGTTTTTCTTATTGCTCTCTTTCTAATTCTTTAAGTTGTAGAGTTAGATATTTACTACCATGTTTCTTATTTTTTGAGGTAGGCCTGTAGAACTATAAACTTCCCTCTCGGGACTGCTTTCATTGTGTCCCATAGATTTTGGATTGTTGTGTTTTTATTATCATTAGCTCCCGGATGTTTTTAATTTCTTCTTTGATCTCTTTGGTAACCCAAACATTGTTCAATAGCATGCTAGTCAGCTCCCAAGTGTCTCAACTTTTTGGATTGTTTTTATTGTAGTTTATTTCTAATAATATGCCATTGTGGTCTGAGAAGATGCTTGATATGATATCAATCTTCTTGAATTTGGGGAGACTTTGCTTGTGACCCAATATGTGGTCTATTTTTTAAAATGTCCCATGTGTACTTGAGAAGAACATATATTCCATGGCTTTGGGGTGAAATGTTCTGAGATGTCAATTAAGTCCACCTGATCTAGCGAGTCATTTAGAATTGCTGTTTCTTTGCTCATTTTTTGTCTAGAGGGTTTATCCAGTGATGTCAGTGGTGTATTAAAGTCCCCTACTATGATTGTATTGTTGTCTATCTCTCCTGTGATATTTTTCAGGAGTTTTTTTATGTATTTGGGTGCTCCTGCATTGAGTGTCTATATGTTTACCGGGGTTATATCCTCTTGCTGTATAGATACCTTTAGTATTATGAAGTAGCCTTCCTTATCTCTTGTTATGGCCTTCATTTTGAGGACTATTTTGTCAGATATAAGTATTTCTACCCCAGCTTTTTTTTCATTTCCATTTGCCTGAAAGATATTTTTCCATCTGTTCACTTTCAGTCTATATGAGTCTCTTATTCTGAGGTGGGTCTCTTGTAGACAGCATGTAAATGGGTCATGTTTTTTATCCATTCAGCCACTTGATGTCTTTTGATTAGAGCATTTAGTCCATTTATGTTTAAAGTTATTATTGATAGGTACTTGTTTGTAGCCATTTGTATTTTTTGTGCCTGTGTTCCTTCTTACCTTTTTATTTCTTCTTTTTACACCACTCCTTTAGCATTTCTTGCATTGCTAGTTTGGTAGTGATAAACTCCCTTAGCCTTTTTTTGTCTTTGAAGCTCCTTATTTCCCCTTTGATTTTGAATGGTAGCCTTGCTGGATAGAGTATTCTTGGATTCAGTCCCTTGCTTTGCATCACTTTGTAAATTTTCTTCCATTCTTTTCTGGACTGATATGTTTCTGTTGAGAAATAATTTGATAATCTAATGGGAAATCCCTTGTACGTAACTTTCCTGCTCTCTCTTGCAGCCTTTCAGATTCTCTCTTTGTCCTGAACATGGGCCATCAAAATTATGATGTCTTGGTGTGGGTATTTTCAGGTTCATCTTGTTTGGGACTCTCTGTGCTTGTGTGACTTTTTTATTCCCCACATCAGGGAAGTTTTCTGACATTATTTCTTCAAATAGGTTTTCTAACCCTTATTCCTCTTCTTGTTGTTCTGGCACCCCTATTATTTGTATGTTGCTTTGTTTCATGTTGTCTCATAGCTCCCTTAGGCTCTCCTCCTGTCTTTTCATTTTTTCTCCAATTGCAGTTCAGTTTGGGTGTGTTTTGCTTCCCTGTCTTCTAATTTGCTAACCTGGTCCTCCACTTCTCCTAGTCTACTGTGTTTTTATTGCAGCTACATCACTCTTCATTGCTTCTTGATTCTTACATAGGTTGTTGATTTTTTTCTTCCATCCAGTTTATGAACTGTATGACCCTTATTCTGAATTCTTTTTCTGACATATTGCATGCCTTTGTTTCACTTACCTGCTTTTCTGGCAATTCCTCCTTTTCTTTGGTGGTTTCTTTTTCTACCCACTTTTTATCTCACTGAGATATCTAGATGTCAAGTCGCACAGGGGCTGCTCCTTGAGTGACAGTGGCTTCTCAGGGTGCAGTTGCTCCTCAGATGGTCATGGCAGCAGCTGCTCCTCAGTTGGCAGTGGCTCCTCTGGTGGGTGCTGTTTGCAGCTGTGGTGGCTCATCTGGCTGGTGGAAAGAGGCTGCTTGCACAGCTGCTGCTCCTTGGACAGGGGTGGGCTACTCACAAGACTACTTCTCCTTGGTTGGGGGCAGGCTGCGCACAGCTGCTGCTCCTCGGATGGGTGCCAGCTGCATGTGGCTGCTGCCCCTCAAACAGGGTGGGCTGCTTGTGAGGATGCTGTTCCTTGGACAGGGAAAGATTGCTTACAGGGGAAGGTTGCTCCTCATACAGGAGTGGGCTTCTCGCACAGCTGCTGCTCCTCAGACGGGGGTGGGCTGCTCACGTGGCTGCTGCTCCTTGGACATGGAATGAGCTGCTTGCATGGCAGTTGCTCCTCAGACAGGAGTGAGCTGCACATGCAGCTGCTGCTCCTCGGATGGGGGTGGGCCACTCACCTAGCTGCTGTTCATTGGACAGGCGTGGGCTGCGTGTGGCTGCTGCTCCTCAGACTGAGACAGGCTGTGCAGGGTTGCCACTCCTCGGGTGTGGGCAGTCTTCTTATGTCACTGCTGCTCCTCAGACCAGGGCGGGCTGCTCGTGCAGCTGCTGCTCCTTGGACAGGTGCCTGGTGCAGACTGCGCACAGTTGCTGCTCGTCAGTCATTGTCAGGCTGCTCGTGTGGTTGCTACTCCTCGGAGAGGGGTACAGGCTGCTCACACAGCTGTTGCTTGTGTCTGCTGCTCATGTGGTCACAGTGCCCTGGGCTAAAGTGTTGCACCAGTCAGAGGGGAGCATGCTTCACAACTCACAGGAGCCTGCAACCGGGGTGGCTGGAGTCTCAGTGACCATGGGACCAGAGCCAAGGTCGCAGGTCCCTGGCAGGGGTGGCAGCTGAGTCTCCTTTGCCAATTCAGGGTGGGTGTTATTCATTTCAGCTGCTCATTCTATCTGCTCTGGGACAAGGCTCAGGACTCGTCTATCTATTCTGCCACCATTTTGTCTGGCCTCTCTGGGTTTCACATTTAAGTCTTTAATTAATTTTTAGTTTATTCTTGTATGTGATGTAAGAATGCGATCCAGTTTCATTTTTTTTTGCATTTGTCTGTCCATTTTTTCCAATACCATTTAAGAAAGAGACTGTCTTTGTACAATTGTATATTCTTGCCTCTTTTGTCATAGGTTAATTGACCATTTAGGTGTGTGTTTATTTCTGGGTTCTCTATTCTGTTCCATTAATCTATGTGTCTTTTTTTATGCTAGTACCAGTACCAGCTGAAGTAGGGAGGGGGGGGGGTCCTCTTCTTCACTGGGTACTACAGGGGGTGGACTTCTTACAATATCCCAAGAAAAGGAATTTTCTGAGACTCACATGGGAGAATGAGTGATTTTTATTTGAATGGAATTAAATCCCTGTGTTTCCAAAGTCCTATTTCCTTTTGTCCAATCATAGAAGAGGTATAGCTGGGGTTTTAGTAAAACTAAAATCAGAGACAGTGTCCAGACTTTCCTTTCAATATTGAAGCTGGATCCAGTTCAGCATCCAGGTTAGTTATAGTACATTAGTCCATTGTGTGCAGGGAAACAGGAGCAAAAGACCCCACAGCCCAGAGTCACATGAGTCCCAAGAGAGCCAAGAACACAAGAGAGTGAACTCCTTTGCTCAGGGAATTAAGCATCCCAAATCTTCTTGCTCTTGTAATAGCCACGCCCATTATGGTTAATGACCTCTGTTCCAGGTGTGACCTACAGGTAAGTATTTTCCTATGTCATCCCAACTTTACTGGGCATGTATCTATCTTCTCTTTGTCTAGTCCCCTCCCCCCAATGTTTTGCAGGAAACATGCCTATAATGTCCAGTCTTCCCTTTGCTTCTTTTCTAGTATTAATAACTAGTTAATTACAATGGTATCAGTACCATGCTGTTTTGATTATCGTAGTCTTGCCGTATAGTTTGATAACATGTAGCATGATACCTCCAACTATGTTCTTCTTTCTTAAGATTGTTTTGACCAGCGGTTCTCAACCTGTGGGTCATGACCCCTTTGGCGGTCGAACAACCCTTTCACAGGGATCGCCTAAGACCATCCTGCATATCAGATATTTACATTACGATTCATAACAGTAGCAACATTACAGTTATGAAGTAGCAACAAAAATAATTTTATGGTTGGGTCACAACGTGAGGAACTGTAAAGGGCCAGAAGGTTGAGAACCACTGGTTTTGACTATTTGGGGGTTTTTGGAGAATGACTACTCTTGAGTATTGATAACCTTTTTAGGGACATCAAAAGGAAGATGGCTGAAAATATGTTGTCCTAAAGTTGACTCTCCTGCTTCTCAAGATTTCCCCATGCATTTTGACTTTCTGGGTTTAATTCAGCCCACCACTGAAAGCCCTCTTCTTTCAAGGAACTTATTTAATTCTTGGGAAGAGGGAGGGATATAAATCACCATATGTTCAATGAACAGAAAGCAATATTAGTGTATTTACAGGCTGTTTCAACAGGAGAAAGAGGAAAAAAGTATAGAAAAATAGAGATTTTTTTAAGTGCTATAACTGTTCCATACGATCACTGGTTCTTGGATGGTAGAGGAAATATTGACAGAATCTGAAACTTAATTGATTGTTATCAAAAGATTATGCAGATGGTGCTCTCCCTCCTGGGCACACCCACACCGCACCTCCTTCTTCCGTTCTCCCCAGGCTCCTTACAAAAAGGACTATGCAGATACTTAAAAACCGTTAGGCAACATTTACACCCACTGGTTCTCCTAAACCAATCCCAGAAAGAGCTGAAATTTACACCTTTGCATTATAAATGAAGAAAAGATCACAGAATTATTGAGCTAGACATATTCTGAAAATATCTAACTCACTACTTCATTTTCAGCTGGTAAGAAAATGTGAAAATATGAGAAGTGATTTTTTAAAATCCATTGCCATTGTATTATAATTACAAATAAAACAAATGATATATATTGCAGAAAGGAAATGGGAAATAAAAGACGAATTTCTCGGGTGGCACTCTTCCTGCTGAGGCAGAAATTAAGGGTATTTTTTTTTTCCACAGCCAGGTTGCAAAGTGCTGGTATAGCAGAAACTCTTTGTTGTTAAAAGGCCAGACCCAGTATTTACCATAAAAGGTTAACTGTGATGTGTTAGGATTCTGTTGTTCAATTTGATGAAATTATTACATCCTAAGGAGTCTGTGAGTAGTTTAATTAGTTTACAGGCCAAGTCAATAAAAACAATAAATCTAACCCCCACATTATTCAGCTACCTAGGCACTGTTCCAGAGCTAAAGCCTGCTCCCCTTGACCAGTCTTTTCAAGAATGAGTATTAGGCCCTATCTGTTTTGTCTCAGTGGATAGAGCATCAGCCTGCAGAAGGGTCCTGAGTTCCATTCAAGGGCACATGCCCAGGATGTGGGCTGTGGGCTTGATCCCCATTAGGGGGCATGCAGGAGGCAGCCAATCAATGATTCTCTCTCATCATTGATGTTTCTCTCTCTCTCCCTTTACCTTCTTCTCTGAAATCAAATATATATATATATATATATATATATATATATATATATATATATATATTGAGTATTGGGGTCAAGAAATAAATCAGTAAGCAAGTATAGATCATGCAACAGAAACTCATTCATCATGGCTGAAAAAGCATCACAAAGCTGCTAAGGGAGGGACATACTAAATAGTAGAGTCATAAGGACAGTAGGCTTAGAAGGTACCTTTAAGATCATCCAATAGGAGCCTTCAACTGATGCACAACAAAGCTTAGAACCAGAGAAGTTAAATAATTTGTCCAAGGTAAGTGAGTGGCAGAACTCGAAATAAAACTTCTGGTCATTCTGAGTATTATGTTCTTCAACTGTAAAATACATATGCTCACCTCCTTGGGTGACTGTGAAATTTAAATGAAGTAATATAAATAAATGCACTTTTAAAGTTGCTGAAACATTGCAATAAAATGTAAGAGTATTATTTAAGAGTAGTGTAGGATCTTATAGAGAGAACCTGAATTTAAGTCCTAGTTTAACCATTCATAGGATGGCTTTGGCAAGTCCCTTCACACCTCCAAGTCGGAGCTTCTTTATCTTTAAAAAAGAAAATAATGAACTACTCTCCTAACCACATATAATGGCAAGGATCAAATGAGACAGATGATACATGGTAAAGGTCCTAGTAAAATGCAAAATGTTATTGCAGTGAAACACAAATATAACTAAGTTCCATGTGGCCTACTCTATGCACAGTATAACAAAGGAAGAGCAGTCCAACAAAAAATACATAAAGAAGCACATCTGCACACACATTTGTTATTGTCTGCTTTTTTTATTCTATTGTATCCATCCTATCAGATGAGAAATGGTATCTCAATGTGGTTTTGATGTGTATTTCCCTAATCACTAATGATATTGAGTCTTTTCATGTGTTAATTGACCATTCGTGTGTTATTTGAAGAAATATCTACATTTTATGTGCTAGATACAAATTCCTTATCAGAGACATGATTTGCAAATATCTTCACCTATTCCATTGGTTGTCTTATTACTTTCTTGATGGTATCATTTGAAGCACAAAAGTTTTAAATTTGATGAAGTTCCAAATCACGTGGTTATTTTTCTTCTGTGGCTTGTGCTTTTAGTGTCTTTTTTTTTTATTTCACACATTAAAATATATGTACACAGTACAGAGATGGTTTTTGTTTGTTGGTGGGATTTGGGGTTTTTGTTGTTGTTGTTGTTAATCCTCATCTGAAGATTTTTTTCCCCCATTAATTTGAAAGTGGAAGGAAGGGGAAAGGGAGAGAGAGGAAGAGAGAAACATCGATGAGAGAGAGACACATCAATCGGTTGCCTCCTGCACACACCCAACCCAGGTTGGGATCAGGCCTGCAACTCAGGTACAGACCCTGGACTGGGCATTAAACCCAGACACTTCAGTACATGGGCTGATGCTCCAACTACTGAGCAAACTGGCCAGGGCTACAGAGAGACTTAAAATTAATCCAGGGACCAGGGTCTACCTGCTCCAAAGCTGTCGTAGCCACACTGGGTCTTGGCTGGACATCAGGGACAGATCACAGCTCTACACTATGTGAACTAATTGATTTTTATGCTCTTCCATCATCCCACCCCTCCACTCTCATCATGTTCCATCCTTAGTTTTTGCCAAAGTTCCTTTTGGAAATTTTCAACACTATCACATTGAATTAAAAAGGAAAGCCTACATCTCTGCCAAGATATGTTGGGAAACCAGTATGTTCTCAATGATCAGTTGTATTTGTGGTACATCTTCAACTAAAATGTTCCAAAGGGCCAGTATAGAAAGTATGAACTCACAGGAGCAGAACTGTATAAAATCATGACTGTTCTCCTTCTGGATGGGTACCAAAATTGCAAGAAGAAACAACATCTAAAAGTCTGACAGAAGAGTCAGAAAACTATAAGAACTCAAAAATAGCCCTAACCACTTTGGCTCAGTGGATAGAGCATCAGCCTGCAAACTGAAGGATCCCAGGTTCGATTCTGGTCAAGGGCATGTACCTTGATTGCGGGCACATCCCCAGTAGGGGGTGTGCAGGAGGCAGCTGATCAATGTTTCTCTCTCATCGATGTTTCTAACTCTCTATCCCTCTCCCTTCCTCTCTGTAAGAAATCAATAAAATATATATTTTTTTAAAAGAACTCAAAAATACCTAGTGATCTATGCTCACTTGACAAATGAGCAGATTGTTCATCATACCTCAGAAGGTATTAATTGTCAGTACTTCTTTTCTGAAATAGCTGTAAATTAGCAATCCATCTAAAGGAAGATTGGGAGCATCTTAGAATTCTGACTCCAACAAAACAGAACTGGACTACACTAGAAAGTTTTAGACCCAATTCCCTAATTACATAAAAGAGTATTTGATTGGTCTATGCTGGTCAAGTCACCCCCTCTGCTCCAAACTAAGTTTGTATATCATAGAGTACAAACATGGCTTTGACAGTATGGAAAGCTAAAAACATATGTAAGATGAGAACAGGTTATGTTAGTGTCACTACCAGGTGGGAAGAAGAATGGTAGTCTGTCAGGTTATATAATCTCTGGGCAAGTCCTCAGTCTATAAAGTTGATATGAATATATATTTTAAGGAGTCCCATTAAGAATTGGTGTGTGTGTGTTTTTTCTAACTTTTGCACACACAGACACATTCCTACAGATCAGTTAAATTAACACTGCAATTATGAGATTAAAAAACTTTGTTTACAAATGCATATCTATGTTTAGTTCTTTCTCTAAACGCAGTGAATTCTCCCACAACACAAAATAACCCCACATTTTGACAGTGTGTGTGATGTAAAATTATACTACATTTAACTGTGTCAAGTGAATAGTTTCAAATTGTATTTTCAACTGGGAGCTTGGATCAGTGGTTAAAAACAGGAAGTTTGGTGAGTAAACATGAAACCAGTGAAAATACAGAAGACAATGAGGGAAATTCAGAAAAAACTGAAATTGTGCACAGATGTGACAGTTATGGAGTGTTCCTAAGTTTTCCCATATGAAACTGGTGGTGGAAAGCATAACTGCAATATCCTGTCAAACAAGCCATAAGTCAAGAGGAGGCCAAGAGAGGCTGTTCTCACACACTAATTTAATTAAAGTATTTTCCTTAGTGTTTTAGACATTTCAGTTTTGTGCCCTTTGTTCACAAAATCCTTGCATAGCCCCAGCCTGTATGACTTGGTTGATTTGGTACTGTCCTGTGCACCAAAAGATTGCCGGTCAGGGCACATGCCTGGGTTGCAGGCTTGATCCCTGGTAAGGGATGTGCAGGAGGCAGCTGACCGATATTTCACTCTCATATCAATATTTTCTCTCTCTCTCTCTTTCTCTCTCTCTCTCTCTCTCTCTCTCTCTCTCTCTCTCTCTCTCTCTCCCTTCTTCTCTCTCTTAAAAACAAAAATCAAGCCCTACCTGGTTTTGCTCAGTGGATAGAGCATTGGCCTGCAGATTGAACGGTCCCAAGTTTGCTTCCGGTCAAGGGTACATGCCCAACTTCTGGGCTAGATCTCCACTGTGGGGCATGCAGGAGGGAGCCAATCAATGATTTTCTCTCATCATTGATGTTTCTATCTCTATCTCTCTTCCTCTCCCTTCCTCTCTAAAATCAATAAAAATACTTTTAAAAATTAAAAACAAAAATTAATTTAAAAAAAGGAATCCCAAGATAATTATTGTCTGAGACCATGATGTTAGCAGAATTCTTTAAAAACCAACCATGCAAATTTTAAGGAATAGCACCAGAATTCAATGTATAGGACGATAAAAAGGGCTAAATAGAAATTGCTTCAAGTTCTTCTCAAAAGCAATGTTAGAACACCCTTATAAAGAAACTAGAGTGAAACAGGGGACAGCAAATGAAAAAGCATCATTTCCAATAACTTGTCTTTAAGGCTCAAAATGTACCAACAACTATTTGGGAGAATGAAGTTAATTAGACTTTTTGTACTTGCATTTGAATTAAAACATCAATATAAATAATTTTGCAATTATTAACCAGTCTTTGCTTCCTATATTTATGATGGTGTATTTGATGGTAAAGTGATGAGTAAAAGAGTTTTCAGTTATTGGCATATGTTCAGATCTAAAGGATGACAATCATGGCCTGAGCCATTGCAATCCCTGAAGGCCCAAACCATTTCTGTAAAATTCAAACTTCCTGAGAGCTCTCTCCTGATTTTTAAAATGTGTTTAATGGAACTATTTATATTCTATATTATCTTCAAAGTTTGTTTTACTCTTCTTTTTCTACAAGTTCATGGTGAAATGGATCTCTTTCAACCACATAGATGTAAGCGGTCTAAACTAGAAGGCCTGGTCAGGAATAGACTGCTACTTATCATCTTCAAGAACTTTTTAAAATCACAGGTATTTTGGCTGCTCCAAGACCTCCTGGGAATGAATCGGGTTCCCACTTAATGATATGAGGTTGTGAAACAAAAGGCTTCTGGGAGGGTAAGATATGGCTGTCATCATGTCTCAGACAAGGCAAGCCTATTTGTCCCGATGTGACCTAGTGATCTGGCAAACCTAGACATTTTCTGAGATGCTTATCTTCCTCTAGTAGTATCTCACACTTAGAGAAGTTCTGTCACCCTAGAGAAGACTGGGAAAAGTTCTCTCACAAACTGCACTCCACAAATAGCAGGCTTTTATTAAGCACCATTCGGTACTCAGTATTTACAGTCCCTAAATCTTAGACCCCTTCATGTCCTTAGGCTGCCTTATCTCTGTTTATGTCAAAGTGGCAAGTGACTTTACATCGTGAGAAGAGGGACACCAGGTTGCATTAGCCTGCTTGGCCCATGCCAGGATTTGGGCTGCTCCTGGGATGACTTAGAGCTCCTTTTCAGGACATTGTCATTTCCTGTCTTTACTGCATCTCATTCTTGCCAGGGCGTTTCCTCTATTTTCAAACACAGGGCAGTTTGCCAGCATATCTTCTGTCTTGGGAGACTAATCATTATGCTCTGCCAAGAATTAGAATAAGATTAGGATGGAGACTGCTTTCAAAACCCCCTTACCCTGTCAGCATTATCCTAGTCGTTGCTACTTTTCTCTGGACTCATACTTCTTTTCATCTCCTACTTTTCTGACCCAATGAGAAAATAATTACCTCATTCCCCAAATGACTGCCTTTCTTTTTTCTTCTTCTTATTATGATTCTTTTTTCTCTTTCACCTCTCATAAACAGTGGTTCTGTTGTATATGTCATTCATTCTTACAATTGGGTCAGCATATCAAAATGTTATTACTTTAATTAAGCCATGAGTTATTAGGGGCCTACCACATTAGCTACTTAAAAAAACACACAGATATATTAACAAGAAGCAGTCTCAAAAAGCTATTTTCTCATGAAGGGAGGATGTTAAGTGTGAAAAGCAAATAAATAACCTCTAAAATGGGGGATAATGTGAGGATGATAAGTTTGAAGTCTTTGTGGGGTCTAAGCAGAGAGATAAGTGTTTGGGTGATCAGGGACAGCATCATGGTAGAAATGGATTCGGCAAACACACTACTTAGGCATCATGCAGACCCAGGTGGAAAGGCAACGGAATAGAAAAGTAAGGGCATGTTAAAGGAAGACGGTGGTACCATTTGGCCATGTTTAGGAAAATTTTGACACATAAGTCTCTGAAGGTAACTTGGACTGTATTTATCCTACTTCATTTTCTGGGAAGTAATAAGATCATAAAACTTTCTGAGCAGGGTAGTGGCCTAGTCTGAGAAGGCCTCAAGAAGGCAAACCAGCCAGAAGTGTTCAGGGTCTACCCAAATATCCAGGGCAGGAGCAAGGGCCATGTAGGGGTCACACCAATTGTCCAGACAAGAGGCAATGCAGTTCTGAACTGAGAAGACAATGATAAAAGGCAGGAAGGAGAAAACGCATTTGATGAACACCCACATATCAGGAACTCCATGAAGTCCCTTGATAAATATTATTCTGTTTAAAGAAAAAGGAAGGGGATATGAGAGACATAACCAGGGTCATGGAAAAGAATGGGATTACTATTTATTAAGGAGTAAGTATAAAATGTACAGCTTTCATCCAATCCTCTCAATTGGCCAGGTAGGCGATGTTCTTTCCCCATTTTATAGATAAGAAAACCAAGACTCCATAAACTGAAGTATTTTGCTCAAGACCTAAAGTTTGGTTAGTAATATAACCATGATCTGAACCCAGACATATCTGACTCCAAAATAGATGCTCTACCCACCCTGGGTTACCAAACCCTACAGAATCTTCAATATCCAATGATTTATTAGGCACAGAGCATGAGAAGTGAGCAAGAATAAAACAATTATTTATGAGTTTTGAAAGATGACTCATTAATAGTGGTGTCATTAATAAAAACAAAATAAAGACAAGAGTTTAGTGCTTGGTAAGTATATGTTAATGGGATTACTTTTAAATATCTTGAATTTGAAATCCTGGCTTATTATATAAGTAAGATAATCCTAGCAACAGTTGGAAATTGCTAGATTTGGGAATCATCAGGAGAGAGATTTTGAGATGAAGGGAAAAGAGACTGCAGTTAAAACAATGTGAGTGGATGAGGACTACTTACTGGAAGTAAAGAATGTGGAGAAGAGAACATCTTCATTGTGAAGCAGAAGGAGGAAGAAAAAGCAGCTAGTTAGTGGAGGAGTGGAAGGGAAAATAAAAACTAGAAAAATTTCAAGAAAAATAAAAACTAGCAGAATGTGGCATCACCGAGGCCAAGGGAGGAGAAAGTTTCAACAAGTGAAATTCCTGCAAAGAGTACAAGGTGAATGGGCTGAGAAGCACTTATTAGATTTATTGGGTGTGAAACACCTGATGACCTTCCAGAAGGTGGTTTCACAAAGGGGTAGAGGTGGAAGCCGTATTAAAGGAGTTAAGCAGTGAATGCATGAGCAAGAAGTGAAAGCGGAATTTGTGCTCTTTGAAAAGAAGCTTGGTGGTGAGCAGGAAAGCGACAAGTAGCGGCCTGCTGGAGTAGTACGGTCAGAGGAGGGTCATTTTAGGCAAAGCCCTGACCATATTTGTGGGCAAAGGAGGAAAGATTGAAGATGAAAGAAAAACAGGACCTGAAGGATATAGTAAAACCAAGAGGAGGTAAGCAGCAACAAAACTAAGAACAATGTTCTTGGAAAGAAAAAGAACAGGTACCTTCTTCTAAGGTAGAATAAGGGACCAGAAAGTTACCCTTCAGGAGATATTGAGAGAGTTCACAAGGACTGGCTTCATCCTCAGGAAGACATAACAAATAGCTAACTAAGACAGAGAAAAAGAGACTTTTCCCAAAAGGTTTGGAGTTAACATTCTAAAAGGAAGAGAATTGTTTACATAGTTCAGAAAATGGAAATTCAGTTTTGAAGTTACCAAACTTCAATAATTTCTTTGGCTAACTTCCATAGCATTTTTTTCCAGAATCTAAACTTGTTATTCTCTAAAAAGTACATATCTCTCCCCTCAGACTGTGTGGTTATAATTTGGCCAATGAAAATGTGTCTTTCTGGTTGTCAGAAATGAAGCAACTCTCTGTACTCTTTTGAGAAGTTTCAAGATATTTATTTCAGAACAGTTTGCAAAAGGAAGTACTAATCTCAATGTTTATTTTCTCTTTTTTAAAAAACATTTAAAACAAATTTGTATTTATTAACTGATTTTTGAGAGAAAGAGAAAGGGGGAAAGAGAAAGATTGAGAAAAACACTGAATTTGCTGTTCCATCTACCCATGTATTCGCTGGTTGATTTTTGTATGTGCCCTGACGAGGGATTGAACCACAACCTTGGTTCATTGGGACAACACTCCAACCAGCTGAGCCACCTGGCCAGGGCTCAATGTTTATTTTTAATGGCTATCTCAATTACATAGTGGTTTTAATTCGTCTACAAGTAACAAATACCATCTCTTAGCAAAACATTAATATTTTACATGAATTAGCAAGAGAACTTTAAAATAAACTCTGTTGTTAGAGCTATTTTCCAACCTCTTTTTTAAAAGAATATGTTTTATTCATCTTTAGAACGAGAGAGATAAAATACTGAAGAGAGAGAAACATTGATTGGCTGCCTCCTGCAGGGTCCCCACCAGGGATCAAGTCTGCAACCTGGGCATATACCCTGGCAGAGAATCGGATTGGCAAACTCTCAGTGCAGGGGCCAATGCTCAACCACTGGGCCACACCAGCTGAGCTTCCTACCTCTTTTCATTCTCACATTTCATCACTAAGAGCTCACATTCATTGATTTAGTACTTCATGTGGTTTGCATGTTGTACATGAATGATATGTAATCATCCTAATAACCTTATAGTATATTATTATTATTATTCCCATTTTATTTTTGTTTTAATATGTTTTTATTGATTTCAGAGAGGAAAGGAGAGGGAGAGAGAGATAGAAACATCAATGGTGAGAGAAAAATATCATTCATCAGCTACCTCCTGCACGCCCCGCAGAGGGGATTGAGCCCGCAACAAGGGCATGTGCCATGACTGGGTATCTCACCATGACCTCCTGGTTCATAGGTCATAATGGCTGGGCCATTCCCATTTTGTAAAGAAGTACCTGAGCTTTAAGTCAAGCACCTTCTCTATGACGATTGTCTCAGAGTCAGTGTGCTAAAACCAGCTTTATCCTGGACTGACTTAAAAGCTTGTTTATATGAAGACTAACTTGTAGCACCTCACAATTCAGTTGCATATTTTGTTTATACAGACTCTGGAACATTGCACATCTTTAAAAAATATGGAGGTAAATTGACACCAACTTAAAAATTATTCATCTTCTTTGTTTCCATTATATTTCCCACACTCACCACCCCTTCTCCCTCATGGTTTTAGGAGAATATCCAAGTTTATGAATATGAATATTATTGTGAAAATAACACTGTAAATCAGCTTCTATTAACAGGACTGCTTGAGTCAAATGCGTAAATGCCTTGAAGCTAAATAGACTCTTCTCATCAATAAATACCCAGAGAAGTTTGAGGTGAGGATTTTACTCCATTAGAGCTGATGTTCACTTGTTTATTCAACAGTGAATACCTTCTATTTGCTTGACCCAGTTCCTGCCCTTTAGAAATTCTCAGACTAGTCAGGGAGACAGACAAGCGTTTTACCATTATAGAACAGCCTGGTAATGCCAGAACTGAGGTGTGGAAGATGGCCAAACAACAGCTTGATACTTTTTTCATTATTAATGATATGTATTTCAACCTAACTTCCCAATATGGCCTCATTTCCTTTTTGCATCAACATGAAGCTTCAAATGAAACCACAGTGTATTTCATTTCAAAATGAAACTCGTGACACAGTGAAGCAGCGAATCATCCTCAGAGGCCATGAAATTTCAATCCCAGTGGTTTAAAGTCTGGCTGATCTTTTCACATCATTAAGATGCATTGACTATTTTGAGCTGAACATTTTTATCATCCATTTAATTTATATGATGATTATCAAAATAGCTCATCTCTGTGCTATAATGATAAAACCTGCAACTCTCCACATCACTAAAAACTGAGTTTGGAACAAGGAGGAAACAAAGTGAGGAAATTATCTCTTACTGATCTAGACAATGAAGGACATTAGAAATTTGATCACAATTTTTTAACAGTGACTATTTTCACAGGTTAAACTTGTATTATTTTTACTTTATTGTATGCCCTACAGAATTTTTGTAAGTTAACAAAAGGTGGTAACTTTTCACTTTGGAAAGTCACTCAATTAAAACAAAAAAAAAAAATCAGTGGTAGGAAATTTTACAGAAGAGTGAACCTAGATCAATAACACATTCTGTATTTATGAGGATGCCCTGAATATAACTTCCTATGCCATAAGTGATGTCATAGCTTCTTGTCTGTTTCCCACCCTCCTCTTAAAAAAGAAAAAAAAAACCATAGGTCAGTGTGAGCCAACTACCCAAGAAGTTTCATTAGACTTCACTGGCTTCACCCTTATATACCAAAACAAGCTTATATAACACCAAAGCAGATGGAAACAGAGTCTATCTCAGGAATGCAGAAACGAATTCACCTTTATCCTAACTTTTAGCTAATTTTCAAAAAGTATTCTTGTGTATACAAGAGCCTACCAAATCTTACAATGATATTGTATCATCTCAACCTCCATACTCTTCTTTATCCCTATTGTTACTGCCTCACAGTTGTTCACATGCAATCCCACTTTAGGCCTGTCAAGCTAAGGTTATGTGAAGAATGTGCAGGCAAGTGAGTCAGAAATGTTAAAATCTTTGCAGAGGCCAACACAAGGCTGCAGATCACACCCAAACAATGTGATGGCTCTCAGTGGCACTGACATTCGTCAATGTTTCATCAATGTAGTGTTCACTGGAAAATCCTAATGAATCACCAACCAAATGACAAGCAAGGAAATTGACGGCCTATATCCAACAGCTTTATTCTGTGTAATGGAGAGATAACAATAAACTAGAAAGAGGCGCTTGGATTTTATAACTCCTAACAGTTCAGTCTTGGTCAAAATCAAGGTCCTTCCTAAATATTTCTCAGTTAAAAAGATGAGTAAGACATAGAACCACTTGCATTATGACACGTCTTCACCTATCAACCCTACCAATTTTAGTGCACATCCAGATCAAATCCTAGTCTTTTCTTCTCTCTTTACAATGAAGTCATATCTTACTCTGGGGTTAGGTGGGTCAGCCCATAAAATGAAAATATCATGTAATTTAAATTACCTTTGAAAACTCCTTGAGTTAATCCATAGAATTCAATGTTCAGTTCTCCTCTAATGTTTCTCTGGGACTTTTGGTTAATTTTTCAATTCCTTTACTGAGCATGTCAATAAATCCTTCACTACCCACTTATAAGTCCCTTGAAAATGAAGTCCCTTTCATGTCTTTATTGTTGTTCAAGGAAACACTTAAAAGTATTCATACAATCTTGTCATGGATTGCCACAAAAGACTTTGACTACTTCAGGCATGATTGGATCTTCTGCCTGAGAAGAATGGACAAATAACCATATAACTGACTACTCATTCCAACATTTACCCCATCTTTTTGTCTACCCACCTCTATCCAGTTTCTACTCTCCTTCCCTCTCTCCTCTTATTTCTGCAGCATTCAATTCACGTAAATCAACTGCGCCTAACATGAAAATCTGTATTGAAGGAATAGTCTTGAGAAACATTTATAAACCCATTTGTCTGACTTTTTCCCACCATAACTATTGTTGTTTATTGCTCTTATTCATTCAGTTATTCATCCATCCATTCCCCAAATCATCATTATGCATCATACCAGACACCATTCCTTGTACTGAGGATACTCCGTGTTCACAATAGGCAAAGTCCCTGTTCTCAAGGAACTTACTTTTCAGTATAGTAGACAGTAAATAGTCATACCACTAACAGAGTGTCAGGCAGGAGTGAGTGCTAAAAAGGAGAGCAATGGTAGTTAGACAAAGCCTCTGAAAAAAGTGCCATTTGAGAAAAGACCTAAGTAAGCAAGGAGACAAGCCATGTGGATATCTGTGGAAGCAGTGTTAACAATAGAGGGAGCAGCGAGTGTAAAGGCCTTGAAAAGAGTATGGGATTGGAGTTTTCCAGAAACAAGGTAACAAGAGTATGGATGAAGCTGAAAGCACAAAAGGGAGAGAGGTATGAGTTTGAGAGCTGGACAGAAAGATTTTTGGCTTTTATTCATGGATGTTATGCAAACCCCTGAGCCCTGGATTGATCTGAGTGGGGAGGTAGCACGGTCTGAGGAAGGTCCAGGTGTCATTTGGAGAGTAGTGCGGGAGGAGCATCTGGAGAGGGGAAGATGGAAGACTAGGGAGGTTTCTCCAATCCCCTGTCATTGCCTAATAATTTTAAGAGTCTATCCAAGTTTGGGAATAGGAATATTATTGGGAAAACAACACTGTAAAACAGCTTCTTTAAACAAGACTGCTGAAGTCACTCTGTACACCTGGCTCCCTACCATGAAATCTGCTTTGAACTTAACCATGAGAGTAAGGTTCCCAGGTGCACAGCTCCTGCAGGGCCTGGAAGCCACGTGGATTCACTGAACACCACCCTCTTACCAATTTAGGACTCTACCTTTTCCCTTTCTTTTACACGCAGAGATTCTGACAGCTTTATAAAAAATAATAATAATAATAGCTTGGAATCAAAAATTCAATTAAAAAAAAGATAAAGGTTTCTACTAATAAAATGATGTGTCTTCACTATGAACAGTAAATTTACCTCTGAAGCAAATACTCGAAAAAAATTACCTTTGAAAATTCACCTTTTTGTAGGGCCTTCAGAAAAAAAATTGTGAATGATCTCCTAAATTGTTAAAATCTGGATATTTTTTTACCATGGCACATGCACACACAAAAACCTTCCCTTCACATTCTCATTATAAGGAAGATGAGAAAGCAAGTCTCCTCTTGAGGAAAAATGACTTTTGGTAAGTGGATGTGATTTTAAAACAAAGGACCTATCGCTTCAGATTGTAAAAACAAATTCAACATTTTGTTTTACTTTCTTTGTTAAATACCAGTCTAGATAGAATTTTTAGTGGCATGAGAAATCTGTGAAAGTAAGTTCTGAATCTATAAGAAGTAATTTTGTAACATTACCTTGGACTTATTGAGAAGTAAGTAGTAACTTTTTAAATTATAAGAAAGAAAAAGGACACCTGATATATTAATGCAAAATATAAATTATCAATTTATCATCACTAGACTCCCCATTTCTCATATATATGTGTGTGTGTCTATATAGATATACATATACATATGCATATATGTATACATATACATATACATATACCAGTGGCCCAGTGCATGAAATTCATGTACATTAAAAGGGAATTAATTACAGGAAATATTTTATTATTGCTATTTCCCCTTTCACTATAATAGAAGTGTCAGAGATGAAAGAATATTAGTAAAATGTACATGAAAATCTTCCTTCTGTCATAGTCTGGGGCACACTGCAGGACCCAGAGTCAAGTCCCTGCTCACCCGCACATGCCTTGAAATCACATGAGACCCAGACCCGGCCGGCCCCACCCCCGTCAAGCCCCGCATGGTGGGGGGCACAGCCTCAGGTCCCCTGGTCCTGGAGCCAGGGTGGGGGGCGTGGCCTCAGGTTCTCCAGACCAGCCTCAGGTCCCTCAGCCCCAACGCAAGGGAGTGAGGGTGTGATGACCATTTGCATATTAGTTCTTTATTATATAGGAGGTATATATATATATATATATATATATATATATATATATATATACACTAGAGGCCCAGTGCATGAAATGGGGGGTGTCTTTCAGCTAGGCCTGCACCCTCTCCAATCTAGGACCCCTTGGGGGATGTCCGACTGCCCTCTCACAATCTGGGACTGCTGGCTCCTAACTGCTTGCCTGCCTGCCTGATCACCCCCTAACCACTCCCCTGCCAACCCGATCGCCCCCAACTGCCCTCCCCTGCTGGCCATCTTGTGGCAGCCATCTTGTGGCAGCCATGTTGTGATGGCATGAGGGTGTCGTGCAAGGGTGTGAGGACCACCTAGGCTTTTATTAGTATGTGTGCGTGTGTGTATGTGTGTGTGTATATTTATAAAATTTTTATCCAGCTTGCCTGAGATATTTTTGTTCAAACCTCTGGAAATCCTAATTATCACCTAGCTTCCCCAAATTCCATTACACCCCTGTCCTAATCACTGAGTACTACTCAACTGCCTGAGTCTATCATTGCCTGCTGGGGTCATGCCAAAGAAAGTAGACTTATTTTTTAGGCAATGTGAGTTTATTGAAGATTTCAGTTAATAGAAATAATGTATTTTTTCAATATACGTTTATTCAAACACATGTTGTGCATTAACTGTACAACAGTCACTGTGCTGGGCTGTGGAGATACAACCACAAATAAGACATAGCCTGTTCCCTTATAGACTGATGTACAGCTGGTAGGAAAGTGGCTGGTTGGAACCCGAGCCTTAGGTCAAAAAGGCATAGCAGTCTTTTATAATAGTCTAAGAAAGATGGTACAGTGCAGTGGTTGGCAAACTGTGCCTCGCGAGCCACATGCGGCTCTTTGGACCCTTGAGAGTGGCTCTTCCACAGAATACCGAGTTCTGCGCATGGGCCACAAAGTTTCAATCGCACTGTACGTGCGTGCCTCCATGCGGTATTTTGTGGAAGAGCCACACTCAAGGGGCCAAAGAGCCGCATGTGGCTCGGGAACCGCAGTTTGCCAACCACTGGTATAGTGAAAGGAAACCCAAGGGACATGTCATAGAGAATTAACTGGGCTTGCTCAGCCATTTCACGATTAGGTTTTTTTCCCTTATCAACTCTCAGTTAATACCCTCCAGGATTCTCTCGATGGGTGTTTACAACACCTCAGAACTCTGTAAGTGATCCAAGTTCAGAGAACTGTACTTATTTGCTTATAAATAAGTTGAATAAATACTGCCAGTGAGTTTAGTCAGGATTTGAATGCCTAGGTGTTATGATAACAAAGAAGAGGAAACATCTAGAAAGTTGTTTTATAAGCCAGGAGGATAAAGTAAAAGTACGAAAGTCCATATTAAAGAGACAATATTCATCACTCTCAATAAAGTACTACAATGCTTTCCAGTACTTCAATGGAAAAAGAAAAGGCTAAAGTTTTGGCATGAGCTGAAATTTGTCAGTCATGATGTTTAACCAGCAGACAAGCCTGCCTTTCTCCTAGGACCTCCTCTAAAGAAAATGCAGTCTGCCTCATGTCAAGAGGAAGAAGCCTTGAAGTGCTATTTTGTTAGCTTTTCAGAAGCAAATGAATAGAGCAGGATTAGGCTAGAGACACCAAGTTTCCCCAGATTATCATCGAATACATTTAGCCACACAGAAAAGAGGGAACTTAGTTCTGGTGAATGAGCCCATCAGTGGGAAGCAAACATCTTCCAAGTGTATCTTCCAGGAGAAAAACCCACACACACTTCGTTCTATAAAGTGGTTGATCCTGCTCCGTCTGACAGCTGCTTTACAAAGGTCCCAGGCCAAGCTTTAGTCAAAGTGCAGGCAGTGGTGACTGTGTACACATTTCTATATCCAACCAAATAATTCTGAGTTCTCGATCTTTGCACATAAATGGCTGTGACTAAATAGAGAAATGGCGGTAGACTGAGAAAAGTGAGGTCTCAAATGTCTCTTTGTAGTGTTACTGTCTCGGTTACCTATCTGCATAACACACCACCCGTGAGTGGCATAAAATAACAAACATGGCTCAGTGGATAGAGATTTGGCTGGTGGACTGAAGGGCCCTGAGTTCAATTCCAGTCAAGGGCACATGCGGGTGGCAACCAATCAATGTGTCTTTCTCATATCCATGCTTCTCTCTCTCTCTCTCTCTCTCTCTCTCTCTCTCTCTCTCTCTCTCTGTCTCCCCCCCCCCCCTCCCTTCCACTCTCTCTAAAAATCAATGGAAAAATATCCTCAGGTGAGGATTAACAAAACAATAGATTAAAAAATAGAAGGGGGGAAAACAACAGCTTAATTAAAATAAATGATAAAAATAAGTGGATAAGTTAGACAATATATACAAAAAAAGGCATAAGAGGCATAGATGGAAAAAATAAAGTAAAATAATGAAATGAAGAAAAAAAACTAATAAAATTTACTAACCTCTGGTAAGATAGATTTAAACAATAAAAGCACAAATAATATCAGAAATTTTAAAAGGAAATCAGCAGAGGAAATGAATCAACATTTTCCCAAAAACATGCAAAGGGCCATCAGGTACATGAAAAGGTATTCAGCATCAGTAACCATAAGGAAAATGAAAATCAAAACTACAATGAGCTATCACCCCACACCTGAGTCATTTCTTTTCAAACTCGCCCCCTCCCTTCCAACCCATACATGGAGGTCAAGGAGATACCAGAGAAAGAAGCTGGTCATTCCAGATTGGGTTTAATAAGCAAGGGATCTTACATTTAAGGCTTATCTTTCACAGCTGCTAGGTGAGGACAGTTGACCCTTGAACAACACCCGTTTGTACTTCGCAGGCCCACTTATAGATGGGTTTTACCTCCTCAGATCAACCAACCCCTGAGTGAAAACAGTATTTCAGCATTTCCAACCACAGATTCTCAACCAGGAATTCCCAACCACAAATGAAAGCAGTATTTTTGATATATACTGGTTGAATCCTCGGATATGAAGGAAAAATACATTAGAAAACTTCGTTGAAATAAAAAGTAATTTAGAAATGCACCACTTACAAAAACTGATTCAAGAAGTAGGAAACTTTAATAGTTTTGAAACCATTAAAGATACTGAGTCACCACTTTAGTCTCTTGTGTTGGGTTTTCTGAGATATTTTCCTTCATATGGTGCAAGAATATTTGACTATTGAATGCATATAAATTGATTTTTAAATACAATTTAATTCCAATTTAACACCAACTATTCCAGACTATAGAAAAGAGAAAAATACTCCTTCATTCTTTATGCACTTTGCACAACCTTGATTCCAAAAATTGGCCAACGTAATGCAAAGAAGGAAAATTACAGTCAACCTCAATCATGACTATAGATGGAAACAAACAAACAAAATATGAGCTAGTCAAGTTACCCCAGGCATATCTTAACGCACTGGGATGTTCTACTTCTTGACCTGGCTGGTGAATACATTGAGTTTTTTTAAGACATTATCCTTTATATTGAACAAATACATATTTTTAAAATGCATTTTGTACACTTTTCTGTTTTAGGCTATATTTCATCATCATTATCATCATCATCATCATCATCATCATCATCATCCCTCAGAGCACCTGACACACTCAGTCTTTCCCATTAAACTCATCGGATCCTCAAAGCCTCTCAAAAACCTCTACTGGGTGCTCCACAAAGCGTGGCCCACACACTAAGCAGCAGCAGCAGCACATGGGAACTGGTTAAAAATGAAAACCTGGGCCACAGGCCAACCTACTGAATTAGAAATCTCTGGAGGTGGGACTCAGGAAGTTCTCCAGGTAATTTGAAGGCTCAAGTTTGGGAAGAGCTACTCTACTGATAGCCACAAGTAATAGAGGGCTTAGAAGCAAGAGGTGGCATAAAACCCAAGAACTTGAGCCAGAAGCAACATGGTACCTCAAACCACACCCACTGCCTTGCCTGTAACATATTGCACCATGCTGAGTTTTCCTTCTCTGAGGAACCAGCTGCACCTGGACCATTCTCATTCACAGTAAGAATATGATCATTTTTCAATGACTCACACCTGAACATATGTGTCAACTGTAGGGCAATGGTTCTTTAATTATAATACAAGATTCCTTCTCCTCACTGTTCACTGTGAAGCCACCCAGAGTAAATTGCTGCCTTAGCTCTGAGTGAAGGGAAAATAAGTTCATTCTGAATTATCCAGGGACAAGGACTCTCCTTAATTCATCGACTAATTATCCACCTGTGGGAATATCCAAAAGTTCTCCTCCTTCCTGTTCCCTCTCTTTTGTCCTCTTCAATGTTTCCCAGAACATTTTCATCCACAGAAAAAAACAACAGAAGGCCATTTTCATGTAAGTTCCTCAGTTCCTCAGGATACCTGCAAATGATTCACTGGGCATATAGAGACAAAAACAACTGGCCAAATAATATGTATTTTAACTATGAATTAAAATGCTCATTTTAACATATAAATAAAATAACCTTAAGAAAGTTAAAGAGCCATCAGTGATAGATTCAGAATAAAATTTGATTTTTACAAAATCAAAGAAAAGACAAAAGAATTAATACAAGCACTTTGAAAAACTGTTTGGCTGGCAATATCTACACTCATAAAAGACAAAGATGCTAATTGATGTACCTTTGCTATGCCCACCAGCCAATCAGAAGAGTATGCAAATTAATCAACAAAGATGGCCATTAAATTTGCATACTGCAGTTGGGGCGGGCAGCGCCAGACACCACCCAGGGAGGTGGAGCTGGCTATCTCCCCAGCCAGAAGCCTAAGGCCTGGGTAGGGGCAGAGCCAGCAATTGCCCAGGGCTGGGGGTTCCCTGCCCAGGCCTAACGCTTGGGCCAGAGGCCTGAAGCCTGGGCAGGGCCGGAGCCTGCGATCAGAGCAGGCTGGGGGTCCCCTGCCAGGCCTAAGGCCCGGGCCAGAGGCCTTAGGCCTGGGCAGGCGATCGGAGTGGCCTGGGGGCTCCCTGCCCAGGCCTAACACCCCTTGGGCCTGGGTAGGGGGGGAGCCTGTGATCAGAGTGGGCTTGGGGTACCCTGTCCAGGCCTAATGCTCTGGCCAGAGACCTGAGGCCTGGGAAGGGGCAGAGCCTGCAATCGCCAGGGGCTGGGGTTCCTTTGCCCAGGCCTAATGCCCGGGCCAGAGGCCTGAGACCTGAGTATGCGATCAGAGAGGGCTGGAGGTCCCCTGCCCAGGCCTAATGTCCCAGCCAAAGGTCTGAGGCCTGGGCAGGGGCGGAGCTGGGGATCTGTGTGAACTACAGAGGAAACACCTTTTCTAACCACTCATTGGCTAAGCTCCCTGCATGCCACTGGTAATATTCTTAGTAACTTGGGTAATAAGAATCCAAGAAGGTGATGTAGGGTTTTTCCACCTCACTCCTGGAGAAAAAAATGAAGGTCCGCTGCTGGAGGGGCTAAGAAATATCATATCCTGCCCTAGCTGGTTTGGCTCAGTAGATAATGCCTCGGCCTACCTACCACAGGGTCTGGGTTCAATTCTGACCAAGGGCATGTACCTAGGTTGCAGGCTCCTCCCTGGCTGGGGCCCAGGTCAGTGCTCATGCAGGAGGCAACCAATCAAAGTGTTCCTCTCACTTTGATGTTTCTCTCTGTCTTTCCCTTTCTCTTCCACATTCTCTAAAAATCAATGGAAACATATCCTCAGGTGAGGATAAAAAAAAAAATAATAAAGAAATGCCATATCCTATGAAAGACACATCTTGAAAATGCCTAAAGAAAGTTGTCATTTTTTCGTGGTGAAGGGACTGGAGTCTGTGTTGATGAAAACCTTGGTGGCTGCAGTGACTGGCAGTGGCTGCAACAGCAGGGTGATGGGGCTGGTGCCTTCCCCTGATCAGCCCAGTCGCCTCCCACAAAGGGAGGCCAGACTGTGGTTTAGGCCCGCTCCCCAAGTTGAGCAGGGAGCGGGCCTAAGCCGTCAGTAGGACATCGCCTGAGGGCTCCCAGTATGTGAGAGGGGGCAGGCTGGGCTGAGGGACCATCCCTCCCCCCACAGTGCATGAATTTCGTGCACCCGGCCCCTAGTCTATAATAACTAAATATACCCAAAACCTGAAACATTCACTTCTAGTACATATCCAATAGAAAATATGGCCCTAACCGGTTTGGCTCAGTGGATAGAGCGTCGGCCTGCGGACTGAAAGGTCCCAGGTTCGATTCCGGTCAAGGGCATGTACCTTGGTTGCAAGCACATCCCCAGTAGGGGGTGTGCAGGAGGCAGCTGATCGATGTTTCTCTGTCATCGATGTTTCTAACTCTCTATCCCTCTCTTTCCCTCTCTGTAAAAAATCAATAAAATATATTTAAAAAAAAAGAAAATATGTACATATGCTCATCAAAAAACATATACAAAAATGCCCGTAGCAGCACTATAGCACTATGCATATTAGCAAAAAACCTAAAATCAATCCTAATGTCCATCAACAGTAAAATGTATGATAAATTGTGGTATATTTGTGGAATATGCATACTCTACAATACGGAATACTATTTAAATGAAAATGAGCAAACTACTGCTATATTTAAGAGCACAAATATAATGTTGCGTGAAAGAGGTATAAACTAAAGAGTATATACTATAAAATTCTGCTTCTATAAAGTTCAAAACTATTCTAAGGTGATAGGAGTCATAACGGCATCTATCTCTGAAAGAGAGACTAATAACTGGGAGGGGGTATGGGGAACTGGTTTATGGGGAACTGGTAATTTCTAAATATGAAAGATGGTTCTGTAAAACTCCTCTGTATAGGTTAACCAATTTTACACTTATGATTTGGCCATTTTTCTGTTATACTTCAATTTACCGGTAAAAGGTTCCTTCAAAAATGTTTACCTTTACAAAATAGAAGAGAGAGAGAGGGTAGGAAGAAAGCGTCACTGAAGTAGATTCTTTGGTGCCAAACTCTCTGATTTAAGTAGTTCCTTAGGTCAAATACCAGCTTTGCCACTTATTAGAATGTGACTTTGGTTAAAGCATTATTTAAATTCTTCTGTAAAATGCAGTAATTCATTCATCCAACAAAACTATATTGAGTGCCTACTATTATTGGCAATTGGGATATAGCAATGAGCAAAATGCACCAAATTCTTATCCTCATAGAGGCAATATTCTGTTGAGGAAGGGAGGAAAAATGTCTCCTCTACATACTTCTTAGAATTTCTGTGAATCTTGAGAGAGGTTGGGGTAAGAACCTGCTCCTCAAAATATGGTTTGTGGACCAGCAACATTAGCACCACTTGGGGATTTGTTAGAAAGGCCAGTTCAGGCCCCACGCCTAGACCTACAAAACTGGTACCTCATTTTAATAAGACCTCCATATGAAAGTTTGCATATTAAAGTTTGAGAAGCACTGTGCGAATCATAAAATGCTGTCAACTGCAGGCTATTACTATTATTAATCATGTTCATCAGGAAATTTCCACAATCCTGCTTTGTAGCTACATTCCTATTCCAGGAAATAAGGTATGTGAGGTTAAGAAAGTACATGTTTATTCCCGTCTTAGAAGCTGCTCTACCTCCAGGACATATTGTTTTTGGAATGTTTTCCTTCTGTTTGTGCTTTAAGTCAGCCCCAATTTTCCACATCAATAAACCCCTGCACCCCACTGATGAAACTATTGATGAACTTTATTGCTGGGTTTTTCAATTGGTTCAACACCATTTCCTGGTCATTCAACAGTGAGCCCAGGAAGAGTACTTTGAAGATGTAATAAAATGCTGAACCATACAGACCTTAGATGTGCAGAGTCTTACTGACATTTTGGAATGTCCCAGACTCATTTTGTGTCTTTCATCTCCTGGCTGTTTGGTGAGTCTCTAATCAGACTTGTTCCAACAATGCTTTGTGGAAGTGAGAGCCCAGGAAGCTGCTGACTGTCTGGTAGGGGAGGATGTTCTGAGAATAGGGACTAATCAGGCTTTCAACAACTGTCTTATTAGGAAAAAAACAACAACAACAAACTTTGTCAAGTTGTTCCTACAGTAGTCCTACTCAAAATTTAATGTGCATACAATCACCAAAATATAATTTGGATTCACTAGGTCTGTGTTGGGTCTGAAGATTCTTCATTTCTAGTGTATTCTCAATTGATGCCAATGCTATAGGTTCCTGGGCCACACTTTGAGTAGCAAGATCCTATCCTGCAAGAACTCAAAAGGAAAAAAAAAGCACACACACTAATTTTGGTTATCTTCTGATAAAAACCAATGCCCAGCAAACCAAAGTAAATTGACTTCCTGATTCTTTAGAAACAGAAATTGAAAGATTTATCTTAAAACTATAAATGTTTTAATATTTAAATGTAGCCATTTATATAAAAACTGAACTATACTAAAATGTTAAGATTTGTGCTTTCTTCTCTTTTGTTGTTTCTAAAATAAACATTATTTAATTTTGTAATACGAAAACAATAAATACTAGTTTTTAAAATATATATTTTTACTAATTATCCTAATTACATGCTAAAGCCTCTGAATGCTGGGTAAAAAGTTCTTGACTTTGCTATAAATATCAGGGAATGTCACATATGTTCAGATTCTCTGTCTCTTCTCTCTACCTCCCACCATAAGGACAATTCTGAGGGTTACAAAGGTCACGTTACAATGGACGCTAAGTATCCAACATTACATTTTCTAAGGTAAAGATCTGCCCTTATAGTTCTGTCATCTTAATGGTGAATACGTATGTGGCTTCATTAATAGTAGATAGCCGCTACTCTCTAAGAGCCTTTTGTAATCAAAAAGTCTTAATAGAGAACTCTGGCCTTCCCAGAAGCACTTCATGAATGCCTTTGACAAATTCATGATTATCTTAAAGCAATTCAAAGACACAAGCTGGTTCATTTTCAAACTCTTGAGACAAAAAAAAAAAAAAAAAAAAAAAAAAAAAAAAAAAAAATGGCTGCTAAGTAGAGATTATTGTTGATGCTTTGGTCCTACTTGGCTGGAGCTTATCCTCTTAACCACTGCCTTACATTAACTGCCTCTAATGAGGCTTAATGCTTCCTGAGCACTTATGTACCAGGGACTGTATTAAATGCATTAGATGGATTCTCTCATTTAATAGTCACACAGCCTATTCCCCCTATCTTATAATGGGGAAACAACATTAAGGAGGTAACATAGCTTAACTCTGAATATACAGTAAGTGGCAGACAAGGCGGGAAGCCACTGATTCCAGGCACTATTGTCTCAGTGGCACTTTGTAAAAATCAATGAGCCTATCAAAAATACAGTTGGTACTGAATCATCTCACATTTATTTTCTGGTTTTCTAAGGCTTGGATTTAATCCCATATTTATTCATCAGCTGTTTTCATTATGTTCATCCACTTGCCATTTTATAGCCGCCAGTTCACTATATCTTGTTCACTGGGAACGTCAGAAACACTTCTATTTTCCTAAATAAACTCTATCTGTGGCTTTTTATTATTTTCTCATTTTTAAATAAAAAATCAGAAAAGGATGTAAATTGCTGTTTCTTATCATCACCGTCATCATCATTCTACATGTTACGGGGTTTTCAGTCTTATTTTGGCTCAATTTTTCTCATTTGTG
Source organism: Myotis nattereri (assembly GCF_964212035.1). Lineage (NCBI taxonomy): Eukaryota > Metazoa > Chordata > Mammalia > Chiroptera > Vespertilionidae > Myotis > Myotis nattereri. The sequence goes on from NC_138077.1 coordinate 77,389,269, forward strand.
TTGTAAGTTCCTTTTGGGCAGGGACCATGTCTTTTCATTGAAAACAACAGAGTTTCAGAATAAAAGCTTGGAGGGAAAAATAAACAAAACTGTTAACAATTGTTGCTTCTGGGTTAATGGGCTTATGAGTGATATTTATCCTTTCTGTACTTTACAAAGTGCTTATAATTAGACAAAATTATTATTTTAAATCATGTTAGCTTTCCCTGTCTAGGATAGCATATGTTGATTTCAATTAAACATCAACACTGAAAAATATCTAGGAGTAACAAAGTAAGAAACAAAATTCCTACATTAAACCCAAGGCAAGAGCTGTATGTGTTAAAGGCCTAGTGAGAGGAGGGCCACTCTCACAGGGAGAAAGGAGAAAAGTTGGAGGGAAAACATTGTAGTGACCTCACCATTGCTCCCCTGAATCCAAGTGGCCCAGGTTTTCATACCTGCAGAAAGCTTCCCATGGGCTTACAGAATGAAACCTGACTGTGTCGCTGAGCTGGCATGACTTAGTGGTTGAGTGCCAGCCTATGAACCAAGAAGTCACAGTTTGATTCCCAGTCAGGGCACATGCCAAGGCTGCGGGCTCAATTCCCCATGGAGGGTGTGCAGGAAGCAGCCAATCAATGATTCTCTCTCAGTATTAATGTTTCTGTCTCTCTCACTCTCCTTTCCTCTCTGAAATCAATAAGGAGATAGTAAAAATAAAAATTTTAAAACCTGACTGGGTAAAGTACAGCATAGGGAATATAGTCAATAATCCTAATATATAAAAACCCAGGGTCCGTAGTGACCAACTGAAGGCTTGCGGAAGTTACTCCTGCAGTCAGTGCTGGGTTGCCAGTGTGGGCATAGCAACCCAGCACTGACTGCCGAGGGGGCTGCAGATCAGGCCCAGAGAGAGGCCCGGAGAGAGAGGCAGGATCTGATCTGCAGCCTCCATGGCAGCTGTTGATCAGCTGTTGCCTCTCTCTCTCCGGGCTTCACCAGCAGCCAAACCTTTCTTTCTCTTTCTCTCCAAGCTTCTGCGGGAGCTGCTGATCAGCCCCGCCTCTCTGATCAGGCCCCGAGATAGGCCCGGAGATGCTGACTAGCATAGAAACCTGCCAATCAGAACCAAATCTGGGTGAACTGTGAGGATCCAATGGCTGCCTAGGAGGCAGAGCTTTTCACACTGACTGGCATAGAAACCAACCCATCAGAACCAAATTGGCAGGCAGAGGAGGGCAGCTGGGGGCGAGATCAAGCTGGCAGGGAGTGCAGTTGGAGGTGAGATCAGGCCAGCAGGGGAGGGCAGTTAGGAGCAATCAGGCAGGCAGGCAGAGGCAGTTAGGGCAATCAGGCAAGCAGACACATGAGTGGTTAGGAGCCAGCAGTACCACAGGGATCGGGCCTAAACCAGCAGACTGACATCCTCCAAGGGGTCCCTGATTGGTGAGGTTGCAGGCTAGGCTGAGGAAACCTCCCCCCTCCATGCATGAATTTCGTACACCGGGCCACTAGTCTTACTAATAAAAGCCTTGGTGGTCATCACACTGTCACGCCCTTATGCTCTCACGCTATCACAATCCATCATCAGGAGGCAGCCAATGACAAGGCAGAATAGGCCCTTGACATCAGGGAGGGACAGGACCTGAGCACTTGGCACAGAGAGAATAGGACAGGCTCCATGAAAGGGAATGCAGAGCAGAGCTGCAGATACACTTAGCCTTGAACTTCAGTTTCCTGGTGAGTGTCAGGTAGCTCTCCCTGCCTTCACCTAATTGCGAGGTTGGGACTTCAGAACGTGGCTCAAAAGACTGAGAGCCTCTGGGGTGGTTGGGAAGGCGGGGACGGGGTGGTGAGTGAGTAGATTGGCTGGAGGTGGGGCAGCAGGGTTCCGGGATTGGCTGGATCCGAGAGGGCGGGGCCAACCTTTAAGAGGTATGAGGGGGAGTGTAAGGGAGTGTGCACTTGTGTCTGCCACCGGCCTGCCGGGTTTACTCTTGGGTTTACTCTGGCTACTGTGGCAGTGGCAGCAGTTACTACCTGAGCCCGGACGGAGCAGAGGCCAGCAGAGCAGAAGAGCATCCCAGCATCTCAATACCAGGCAGGGTGGCCCACAGGTCATGGCCAAAGGAGAGGGCGCCAAGAGTGGCTCCTCAACGGGGCTGCTGCCTATAAGCATCCTCCAAGTTGGTGAATGCCTGGCCCAGGTGAAGGTGAGAACCTGGCATCTGGGTGGAGGGCAAGGAGCAGCAGCATCTGTGGAGTGTGCAAGATGTCATAGGGCAGCAGACATGGCCCCGATGGCAGGCTAGGCCTAGGGGACCCTACACATTCATGATTTAATTATGTGCTGGGCCTCTAGTCTATATATATGAAAGGCTAAGTGACTGTCTGACCATCCAACAAGTAGCTATGATGCACACTGACCACCAGGGGACAGACACTCAATGCAGGAACTGCTGAGCTGCAGTGACTTGACAGTGGCAGTTCTCAAGTGACACACCCAGGAACTAAAGAGGAGAGAGCCCAATTCCAGGGTGCATCACCCAAGAACTGCCCTCTCACAATCCGGGGCCTCTTGGGGGATGTCAGAGAGCTAGTTTCAGCCCAATCCCCACAGGCCAGGCCGAGGGACCCCACCTGCTGGAGGGACCCCGCTCCCTCCACAGATGCCCTTTGAGCCACAGCACAGCCCCAGGTGCAGCTGGCCGAGGAGGGACCACATGAGGTTGGCTCCAGGGAGTGTTCATCCCATCTCACCTAGTCCTGCCCCACCAGCCACCTTCTAATTAATTTTCTTTCAGTGTGCACGAATTTGTGCACTGGGGCACTAGTATTGTAATAACTATGCATGGTGCCAGGTGGGTACTGGAAATAGCAGGGGGACCACTTTGTAAAATATATGACTATCTAACCACTATGTTATACCCCTGAAACTAATAAAAAATAATATTGAATGTCAATTGTAATTGAAAAATCTAATTTTAAAAAACCTCACTATGTTTCACATGAGGGAGACAGCACTATAGTAAAAACATAATTATCACCTGCCCCAGTGCATGGGGCCATTGAGAGTCCCAGAGGTACTTTTTCTAGGTAGTGTGATGCTTCTGAAATTTTGTCTGTGATTGTTTTAATCATAGATTCTGATATAAAAAGTAATGAAGCTAATTCGTTCTGGAAAAGCCTTTTTCCTTCTATCTCAGGCAAAAAAACTTAGAAGCTAAAAAGACTTTTTTTTTGTTTTTTTTTTCTTAATGAGGATTTATTTGTCTGGAATTGCTAATATTTTGAAATCAGTAGAAACAATTGCTGGCTGCTTCCTGATGCTCTTATTATTGTTGCTCCTTCTGGTGTCATCAGTTGTGAACTGGTGACACCACAGTGCATTGTCTGTGTTGTATTCATCACCCAAGTGCTCCTGAGAGGACAGGTAGTTGAGAGAATGACAGAGAAAATACTGGAATCTCTCCTAGGCATGAGTCAGAGAGGAAGTTGCTAGTCTTCATGGCCCACTGAGGGAATGCATGCTGTGCGCTGGAAGCACCCGGGGAGATTCCCAGCTGTCCTTGTCAGCAGCTGTCCTTGTCAGCACAACCCTGACAGGAAGATCAGAATGGCTGCTCCAAGATGGGGCCAGGCCACAAAACAGAAATTACAAGTGACAGAAACAAGGGAAATGGGAGAGGGCGAAGGGCTGGGGAAGACTTTGAGGTGAAGTTCTCTAAAGAATGAAATCTTCTACAACACCTCTGGGATGTGGGAAGGAGGTACAATTCAACAACAGGTTTTTCTTAGTTCCTTCTGGAAATACAGGTTTTCCTCTGGGTCAGATCCCAATGAGGTAGCTCAGTGAATCCTTGAAGGACAACCATTAAAGGCCTGATGTCATGATTTGTAGACCAATTAACCAGGTTCAAATCCCACTTCTGACAGTGATCTCAGGTAGTTATTTAACTCTCTCAGCCATGGCTTCTTGTCTGTGAAATAAATAATGGTACTGAACCCATAGAAATGCTATAAGGATTAAATGAAGAGACATTTAAAAAGTACTGTGTATGTAAAGTACACTGAGCCTGGCACACAGTAAGCCTACAAACAAATGATAGCTATCATTAACTATGTGAGTTTGTATGTGTATAAAATTGTGTGTATTCATATAAATAAATGTATATATATATAAATAAATGTATATACAGGGTGGGGCAAAATATGTTTACAGTTGTTTGTATGGAAAATAATACAATTATTAATAAATAATAGTACCAGAATAAATTCTGTGTTTCACATGCTCACAACTGTAAACCTACTTTTGCTCCACCCTGTATATATGCATATATACAAGGTATCTTTGGGATACCTAATTTATTTATTTTATATCTTATGGCAAAGAAAGATTTGAGAAGCACTTGGTTTTGGTTTTGGATTTATTGAAGGTGATTAAAAGGATGTGAAATATTTTATGTCAGCTCCCCTAAAAATGAGTCCAAATAACAAAACACCATGATAAAGTTATTTTGTCTTCCTGGTTAACGACTTTCCAAATTCACTGAGAGTCAGCTTATGTAAAATGATATTTGCCTGTTTTTGTAAATATGTTTTTGTTAGTTGAGTATCATCCCATGCACTGAAAGGTCATCAGTTTGATTCCGGGTTAGGGCACATATGTAGGTTGTGGGTTCAGTCTCCTGGTTGGGGTGCATGCAGGAGGCAACTGATTGATGTTTCTCTCTCATATCGATATTTCTCTCTCTCCCTCTCCCTTCCTGTCTCTCTAAAAGTCAATAAAAATATTTTAAAAAACAGGCAGAGACTTGGAAAATATTTACATCTCAAAGGGGCAAAGAAAGAATTTACAATTGCAATTACCACCAGGTACCACCTGTTTAAGGTTAGTTCCCCACTCTGATCTATAAGAACATGTCTCCTGTCTTGTTCATGTGGACATTCCCACCATTTGAGTCATTCCCCATGTCAGACCAAGATGGGTGACAGTTTGTAAAGACCACTGTTACCATGCTGGTGTGTTTTGGGGGCAGCAATGAAATACCTGCATCTCTATTAGCCGTGCTCTTGGGGTGAGGCCCTCAGCATAATGTTGAGATAGACAAAGGTTCTCCTCCCTTCCCCGGCCACTCTTAATATTTCAGACACCCTGTGCCCCCCGAATCTCTCCTTTCCTTTCTTTTCTTCCCAAAAATCTTGCTCCTGAATCTTATACAAAATGTAAAAAACTGGCTAAAAGCTTAGAGGAAGCCACAATGTTTGTACTAACTGAATCTTACACTACATGGTCTGGCCAACAGTGGGTTGGAATCTTAGCAGACCTTCTCCTTGATGCTGAAAGTGTCCCCTCCACAGTGAACCACAAGGCAGGAAAGTACCAGTGGGGACCTAGCCTGACAAGGACCAGCCCTGCAGGGGCCTGTGCCAGGCCAAGGAAAGCAGGCACTACAGTGAATGACTGGAGATGGGGGAGGATGGAGATTTTTGAGGTGCTTGAGGAAAGATGTCAAAAGGATATGTTTAACCAAAGTAGGGTGATGGAAACCAATGTTTGTTTCCTCCCTCTTACTTTTGCTTATGATGAGCTCTAGAGATGAAAAATAAGGAACCCAAAAAAAAGACCCTGCTATCCAATTCTATTCCTCAAGCATCACCTCTGGCCTTTTCTTCTGGCCTCAAAGCTATTTTGTGAGAGGAGTTTGCCATACTCCAAATATGAATACAATTGTGTCTATATCAACTCTCTCCAACAATGCCAGTCTTAATGTACGTCCCCAGAGCATTGTAAATGAATTAATACTAGTATATGTAAAGTAGAAGAAAGAGTGTTTGGTATGTCATAAGTGCTATATACATTGTAGCTATTACCTCATCATTATGGTGATGGTGAAGATGATGTGACGATGGTGGTGATGATGATGATGATAATGATGGCACCACAGCCCTGATTGTGAGCCATCTTTGGCAAAGGCAGAAGACGAAAGTGCCCTGGTTATAGCTGCTGGGTCAGCATCATAAAACACAGAAACTCAGTAAATTTCCAAAAAGGAAGATGTAATCATCCTGTTCATTGTGAAGACATAAGATAGCAAAATGAGTGGTATTTTTCTAGGGACAGCCTTCCCCAAGGATTCTGATCTTACTGCCTTATATCAATCAACCCTAAAGGTAACTGAACCTATCCTTATTTGGGGTTACCCAGCACCACAAACAAATGCAACATCTGGATGTGGAGTGTTCACAAATCTGGTGACATCTCCTAAGATATTTCTTAGGAGAAATTCATCAGTAACTCAGATATAAAGAAAAGTTCTGTGATATTTGAGGAATGGTCTCTCTTAACTCCTATCAGCATCCTTAAAAGTTACCAGTTAGATTTATTACATAACAACAAGAACTACCAAAAGCAGTTCTGCTTCCTGGGGAATGCCAACTTCCAAAAAAAGCAATAGAACTGTTGATATAGAGTAATTGGATGGAAAACTGACCCAGCAGGGGTGTTTTGGTGATACTTTTTTCTTAAAAGGGAACAGTGCAGTAAAGACAGTTTGTGTTTATGCATGACCTAAATCTTTCACTTCCTCTGGCAGAAAAGAAGCAGATGTTCCGTGCAGGGCTGGGGAGGGAATGGGGAAGATGAAGGAAACAAACTAAATTATGATTCCAGTTGTTCTTTAAAACATCAGCCAGATGCTTAGTCTCTCATGTAAATGCTTAAAACTTCAACACAGAATAGTCTCTTCCTCTTCACTCATACATCAATTCTTTGTGCTCTACCTACTTCTCCTTTCTTTAAAGGTGCAAGTGTAATAAAAGCAGAGTCAACAACTACACAGCCATCTTCTTAACAAGTGGTGCTGGGACAATTAGATAATCACAAGAAAAAAATGAATTTAGACCCTTCATAACACAAGCAAAAATTAACTCAAAATGAATCACAGACCTAACGATTCTTACTAAGTGTAAGAAATAAACCTATGAACATTTAGAAGAAAACATAAGAGAAAATCTCTGTGACCTTGGATTAGACAAAGATTTCTTAAATATGATGTCAAAAGCATAACCTGTGATACAAAGTTAATAAATTAAACTTTATCAATATTTAAAAGTTTGTACCTCAAAAGACACCGTTAAGAAAACAAAAGACGCCCTAACCAGTTTGGCTCAGTGGATAGAGCATCAGCCTGAGGACTCAAGGGTCCCGGGTTCGATTCTGGTCAAGGGCATGTACCTTGGTTGCGGGCACATATGCAGTGGGGGTGTGCAGGAGGCAGCTGATCGATGTTTCTCTCACATCGATGTTTCTAACTCTCTATCCTTCTCCCTTCCTCTCTGTAAAAAACCAATAAAATATATTTAAAAAGAAAACAAAAGACGAGAAACCAAGATGGTGGCATAGGTAAACACCGAAAATTGCTGCCTTGCACAACCACTTAAAAAATACAACTAAGGAGAAACCAAGATGGGGGAATTGGTAAACACCAGAAATTGCTGCCTCCCACAACAAATTCAAAAACACAACTAAAAGACAAAACGGACATCATCCAGAACCACAGGAAGGCTGGCTGAGTGGAAATTCTACAACTAGAAAGAAAGAGAAAAGCACACAGGCTCAGAGGAGGTGTGAAAGTGCAGAGATATGGAGGCGCACGCAGAAAGGGCTGGCAACTGAGGACACGGTTGTCTTTTTCGATAGGGAAGGAGTCACAAGCCCCTGACTGCTCTGAAGTCCAGTTCTGGGTGAGTCTCTGGGGACCTAGACTCATACGGGGAGAAACTGGACTGTCTGTCAGCCAGCAGAAATCTGAACACTAGGGCGGCTTTCTCTCAAAGGTGCTTGCAGCAATTACCTGGACACTGAGATGTGGGGCCCCTTAGGGCAGGGCTGAGGATCAGCCATAGCTGCTTGCTCCACCCTGTTGATTCCCTGAGATCCCACCCACCCCAAGCTGTGCACAGAGACTTTTGCATATGAAATCCCTGGCCCTTTGCAATCTGAAAATTACCTAACAAACCACAGCTGGGCCAGACAGACCCAGAACTTCAAAGAAAAGGCCCAAGACCCCACAGCAGCTTGCATTGCTTCACAGCTGGGCCTCATTTGGGCACCTCCAAACACCAAACAAGGAAGGGGAATTTGCAGATCTCCTTGTAGCCCCTGCTGGGTAGCCTCAGGCAGAGGCAAAATTAGCACCTCCTTAGATCCAAGAGCCAGTGTACCCAGTGGTCAGAGTGGACCATCCAGGTTACAACTCCTAAGACCCATAAGGGACACACTCAGGGGGCAGACTCAGTGAGCACCAAAGCTCCACTGAAGCAAGTCTTGCCTCATAAGGGTGTCTTCAGCGCAGAAGTTCTCCCACCATAGACACAGCTGATTCTCACAGCCAATTGGCCTGGAGGTCAATTCCTCCCAGTGATACCTACAACAATCAAGGCTTAACTACAACAAGACTGTGCACACAGCCCACAAAGGGGTGCACCAAGAGTGTCCACCTCAGGTAAGTGGGGAGGCTGAGTAACTGGGCCCTATAGGACACCTAGCACACAAAGCCACTCTACCAACACAGGGAAGCATAAAAAATGTGGAGACAAAGAAACAGGTCACAAATGACAGAAATGGAGGAAAGCAAATGACTGGATATAGAGTTCAAAACCACACTTTTAAGGTTTTTCAAGAACTTTCTAGAAACTGCCGATAAATTTAGTAAGACCCTCAAAAAGACTGGTGAGACCACCAATAAATGTAGTGAGACCCTCAAGGATATGAAAAAGGACCAATTAGAAATTAAGCACACACTGACTGAAATAAAGGATATTATGCACAGTTCCAACAGCAGGCTAGAGGATCGCAAGAATCAAGTCAAAGATTTGAAATATGAAGAAGCAAAAAACACCCAACCGGAAAAGCAAAATGAAAAAAGAATCCAAAAATACTAAGATAGTGTAAGGAGCCTCTGGGACAGCTTCAATCGTACCAACATCCGAATTATAGGGGTGCCAGAAGAAGAGAGAGAGCAAGATATTGAAAACCTATTTGAAGAAATAATGACAGAAAACTTCCCCTATCTGGTGAAAGAAATAGACTTCCAAGTCCAGGAAGCGCAGAGAATCCCAAACAAAAGGAATCCAAAGAGGACCACACCAAGACACATCATCATTAAAATGCCAAGAGCAAAAGACAAAGAGAGAATCCTAAAAGCAGCAAGAGAAAGAAACTCACTTACCTACAAGGGAATACCCATATGACTGTCAGCTGATTTCTCAACAGAAACTATGCAGGTCAGAAGCGAGTGGCAGGAAATATTCAAAGTGATGAATAGCAAGAACCTACAACCAAGATTACTTTACCCAGCAAAGTTATCATTCAGAATTGAAGGTCAGATAAAGAGCCTCACAGATAAGAAAAAGCTAAAGGAGTTCATCACCACCAAACCAGTATTATATGAAATGCTGAAAGGTATCCTTTAAGAAGAGGAAGACGAAGAAAAAGGTAAAGATACAAATTATGAACAACAAATACACATCTATCAACAAATGAATCTAAAAATCAAGTGAATAAATAATGATGAACAGAATAAACTGGTGAATATAATAGAATCAGGGGCATAGAAAGGGAATGGACTGACTATTCTCGGGGAGGAAAGGGGTATGGGAGGTGCAGGGAGAGACAGGATAAAAATTGTACACCTATGGATGAGGACAGTGGGTCGGGGGTTAAGGATAGAGGGTGGGGTGGGAACCAGGTGGAGGGAAGCTATGGGGGGAAAAAAGAGGAACAACTGTAATAATCTGAACAATAAAGATTTAATTTTTAAAAAAAAGAAATCTGAAAAAAAAACCATATACAAGCCACAAACAAAAAATACAGTGGGGCCTTGACTTAAGAGTTTAATTCGTTCAGTGACGGAGCTCATAACTAAAATTACTCGTATGTCAAATCATAAAGTGAATGAGTGAGACAGGTAATGCTGGGCTGATGTTGTGGCATTCACTGTGACATTCGCTGCGCCAACTAGCGGTGGGGTATCTGAAGCTGTCTCGTAACCCGAATTTTAGCTCACAACTCAAAGCAAAATATCTGCTGAGAGACGGTTCTTATCTCGAAAAACTCATTAGTCGGGACACTGGTAAGTCAAGGTCCCACTGTATCCTCAAATCATATATCTGATAAAGGATTTATATCCAGAATATATAAAGATCTCTCAACAATTCAATGATAAAAAGATAAATACCCAATTAAAAATAAACAAAGATTTGAATAAACATTACACTAAAGAAGATATATGAATGGCCAATAAGTAATTGAAAAGATACTTAACATTATTTGTCACTAGGTAAATCCAAATTAAAGTTGCAATGAGATACCACATCTCATTCACTAAAATGACTAAAACCCAAAAGGCAGACAATAGCAAGTGTTGGTAATGATACAGAATTTTTGGACTGGAACCCGGATTCTTTGTCTGCCAGAGTCGAAAAATGAATCCACGGGCAGAAGGTAGTTTAGCAAAGGTGGAGATTTATTGAAGAACAAGTACAGACTCCCATGTGGGGAGAGGGAAAGAGTCCCACAGAATGGACTCCCACCAACTTCCTGTTTCCTAGGTTCATAAAGGCTTCAAGTCTCTGTGTTCGGATATCTCCTCTGATTGGCCACTATAGCAACTCCTGAACTCAAAGGTCAAACACCACATGGGACATGTGAGGCCCTCCTCCCTCATTGTTCTTTTCTTTCTGGATTTCTTCCTTCTTCTTTATTTTGTAAATATAGACCTTTTTGGCTACTTCCAGCTCCCTTGTCTTATGTAAATACAACTGTTGCTGCTCCCTGCACCTGGCTTCCTTGTGTTATGGAGATGTACCTTCTCCCAATCTGTAACCCTGTGTTTTTCCATGGACCCCAATTTTAAAAATTCCCTAAACCTGCCTATATTCCCCTAAAATTCCTGTTTCAGTGAGGACATGGAGAAACTAGTACCCTCATGTACTGTTGGTAGAAATGTAAAATAGTAACATTGGGAAACAGTTAGGCAGTTTCTTAAAAAGTTGAACATAAATTAACCATTACACTCAGCAATTCTACTCCTAGGTATCTACTCAAAAGAAATAAAAACATCCATCCATCCAAAGATTAGCACATGAATATTCATAGCAGCATTATTCAAAATGGCCAAAACTGGAAAACAATCCAAATGCCCATCAACTGATGAATGAATGAATAAAAAATGTTATATCTATACAATGGAATATTGTTTGACAGTAAAACAAATGAAGTACTGATGTATGCTACAACATGAACCTTGGAAACGTTATGCTCAATGAGAGAAGCCAGTGACAAAAAGCCACATATTGTATGATTCTGTTTATATGAAATGTCCAGAACAGATCTATAGAGACAGCAAGTAGATTAGTGGTCGCCTGGGGCTGGGGAAGGGCTTTTTGAGGGTTCATAAAAATATCCTAAAATTGAGTTTTGATATTTTCAAAATTCTGTAAATTTACTAAAAATAATTGAATTGTACAATTTAAATGGCTTGTTTTTATACCTCAATAAGGTGTTTAAAAAGAATATAAAAAACAAAGTCAGCAAATACCCTATCTAATAAAGAGGTAATATGCAAATTGACCATCACTCCAACACACAAGATGGCCACTCCCATGTGGACACAAGATGGTCAGCAGAGGAGGGCAGTTGTGGGCAATCAGGCCAGCAGAGGAGGGCAGTTGCGGGGGACAAGGCCTGTAGGGGAGGGCAGTTGGGGGGGACCAGGCCAGCAGGGGAGCAGTTAGGCATCAATCAGGCTGACAGGTTAAGGGGTGATCAGGCTGGCAGGCAGAAGCAGTTAGGGGCAATCAGGCAGGCAGGCAGGCGAACAGTTGGGAGCCAGCAGTCCTGGATTGTGAGAGGGATCGGGACTATTTTGTCTGATATAAGTATTGCTACCCCAGCTTTCTTTTCCTTTCCATTTGCCTGAAAGATGTTTTTCCATCCCTTCACTTTCAGTCTGTGTGAGTCCCTTCTAATGAGGTGGGTCTCTTGTAGACAGCAAATGTATGGGTCATGTTTTTTTATCCATTCAGCCACTCAATGTCTTTTGCTTAGAGCATTTGGTCCATTTACATTTAAAGTTATTATTGAAAGGTACTTGTTTGTAGCCATTTCTTTTTTTATGTGTGGCTGTTTTCTTTCTGAGCTTTTGTTTCTTCTTTTTACACCAGTCCCTTTAGCATTTCTTGCATTGCTGGCTTGGTGGTGATAAACTCCCTTAGCCTTTTTTTGTCTGTGAAGCTTCTTATTTCTCCTTCAATTTTGAATGATAGCCTGGCTGGATAGAGTATTCTTGGATTCAGTCCTTTGCTTTGCATCACTTTGTAAATTTTCATCCATTCTTTTCTGGCCTGATGTGCTTCTGTTGAGAAATCATTTGATAATCTAATGGGAGATCCCTTGTATATAACTTTCCGTCTCTCTCTTGCAGCCTGTAAGATTCTCTCTTTGTCCTGAACATTTGCCATGGTAATTATGATGTGTCTTGGTGTGGGTCTTTTCAGGTTCACCTTGCTTGGGACTCTCTGGGCTTGTGTGACTTTTTTCTTTCCCACCTCAGGGAAGTTTTCTTATATTATTTCTTTGAATAGGATTTCTAATCCTTGTTCCTCTTTCTGTTGTTCTGGCACCCCTATTATTCGTATGTTGTTTCGTTTCATGTTGTCCCAAAGCTCCCTTAGGCTCTCCTCCTGTCTTTTAATTTTTTTCTCCAATTGCAGTACAGTTTGGGTGCATTTTGCTTCCTTGTCTTCTAATTCACTAATTCGGTCCTCCATTTCTCCTAGTCTACTGTTGATACTTTCAATGGTGTTTTTTATTGCAGCTATATTGCTCTTCATTTCTTCTTGAGTCTTACTTAAGTTGTTGATTTTTTCATCTGTTTCTTCTTGCTTCTTGCATAAGTAGTTGATTTTTTCATCTGTTTCTTCTTGCTTCTTGTATATGTTGTTGATTTTTTCCTCCATCTGGTTTATGCACTCTAGGACCCTTATTCTGAATTGTTTTTCTGTCATGTTGCATGCCTCTGTATCACTTAGCTGCCTTTCTGGTGAGTCCTCCTTTTCTTTCCTTTGGGGGTTTCTTTGTCTACCCATGTTTGATCTCACTGACATATCTATACGTTGAGTCATTCAGTGGCTGCTCCCTGGGTGGCAGTGGCTCCTCGGGCTGTGGTTGCTCCCCGGGCAGTTGCGGTAGCAGCTGCTCTTCAGTTGGCAGCAGCTCCTCTGGTGGATGCTGTTCACAGCTTTGGTGGCTCTTCTGGCTGGTGGGGGGAGGCTTCACGTACAGCTGCTGATCCTCAGAGGGTGTGGTGATCAGGAGGCTGCTGTTGCTTGGATCTGCTGCGTTGATTTAAGGGCACATAATACAACACAACAAGGCACAACATACCAGGCACTGAACACAAATATATTCACGATATTAATAACCCCAAATAAAGGTGACCACCCAAATTAAGAGGATTAGGGGATAAGGAAGAAAGAAAAGAAAAAGATAAAAGAGAAAAAAGAAAAGAAAAGAAAAGTAAGAAAAAAAGGAGTGCAAAAATGAAATTGGGAAAAAGGAGGGGGAAAAAAAAGAAAGAAAAAAGAGCGAGAAGAGAGAATGAAGTAGAAGAGAGGAAGATACTATTTATATGAGGAGAAAATTCCCAACAAATTCCAGCAACAGATCCCTGGAGATCCAAGTTCTCAGATTCGGGCCTAAAGAGACAGTCAGACATTCCTCTAGGGGTTCCAGATTGGAGAGAGTGCAGCTCCCATGCATGAATTTCATGCACTGGGCCTCTACTTGATATATAAAATAATAGATTAAAAAGAATAACTGAGTTTAAAACTGACCTTCCTGAGAGCCAAGTCAAAAGCAAAGAAATTTACAGGGCTATATAACTTGATTTTTGTGAGGTTTTTTTTTTTAATGGAAGTAAGCAAAAGTCTTTAGTACAGTGATTCTCAACCTTCCTAATGCCGTGACCCTTTAATACAGTTCCTCATGTTGTGGTGACCCCCAACCATAAAATTATTTTCATTGTTACTTCATAACTGTAATTTTGCTACTGTAAACAATCTGCAATTATATATGTGTTTTCCGATGGTCTTAGGTGACCCCTATGAAAGGGTCACTCGACCCCTAAAGGGGTTGCAACCCCCAGGTCGAGAACCACTGCTTTAGTAAAAGACTTTATTTTTTCCTGGATGAGGAAAAATTTTACTATGTATATCTTTTATATGTAGCAACAGCAAAATGTTTATTGCAGTTTTATCCAAAGATAAAAGGAATCCAAGATGTTCTATACATGCTATTTTTTATAGAGGGTCTCAATAAAAGTTGAAGGAATGTTGTTAGGTCTTACTTAGGTGAGCTCAGAATTTTCTCTGTGAAGCCAGAGCAATACACCACAGAACGAAGTTTGGGGCACTATGATGCCATACCTTAGAAAATACTAAGAGAAGCTAAAGGAATGAATGGTTAACATCTCTATTTGGCTGTATTTCTCATATACCATTTTTCACATTAGGACTTTCACAAGGTTTCTATAGAAGACAATTCAAAATTAATTTCACTGGTGAGTTCATTATTTTCATACCTAGTCTCTGCAGCTGATTTTGAAAAGAGATTCTCATCTGAGATTCTCAGATTCTACCAAGCATGTCAAACTCACGGCCTGTGGGCCACATGCAGTCCACAATGAATATTTTTGCAACACAGCCAATATAACAGTAGGTAAGAAACATTTTAATGAAAATTTAATAACTTAATTTTTATAATATCCTGTTATACATAATTATTAATAATGAACTACAACATTCGCTAATGACTGATTACTATAATTGTGTTGCATTCATTTCCCTTACGTGCCTTACATGCAGGCACACCATTTCTCTCCACTAATACTAGCAGCGAATATTGTAGCAGCCGACTGCCATGTCATTAGTCTTGGACTGACTTGTTTGATGTATACAACAGGAAATATTTTACTTTTGGAGAACAAGAAAAGTAGGTTTATTTGCATTATACTTATTAATTTGTGCAGTTATTCAGTGTCTGGTAAGTTAATGTTTAAGAAAAAATATTAATTTTTATTAAAATGTTCTATTATTTTATGTTAATGATTACTCATTTATTTCAGCCCTTTGTATTCAGCATGTCACTATTTAAATAAACCCACATTTCTATGAAAATTGAAGCTTTTGTTCTTTTGCAGCCCACATAAACTTAAACCTTGTTTATTTGGCCCATGTTAGCTTTTGAGTTTGACATGTTTGCTCTAGACCTAAAACAGTGAGGAAACTAGAAGGCCTGGTGCATACTCTTGCCCAGTAGCATACCGTTAACAGGGCCAAGAACACCTGTAGGTAAATCAGACTTTTCTCAAAAATGCAGCTTTGGACCTGTCTCCGAATGCAGCAAAGCCCTAAACTTATGTACCTATAGCACTTAAGAGAAATCCTTGGCCAGAAAGATTTTTAGAGGAGAAGCTGGCAACCATCTGTACCTGCCACTTTTGAACTTTCATGTGGAGACATTAATTTTGAGTAGAATTGAATCTCCATAGCTCCAATGGGCAGTGTAGGTGCCAATATAATGCACACAACTACCCCGCCACCCCTGCAACATAACCACTCTTATCTGCTTAATAGAGCTATGTAGCTCTACTTCACAAGAACAAATTCTTAAATAATAGCATATTTGACATTGACCTTTTACTGCTGATAGAAACCAACCATTCAGTGTAGGACCATGTCATCAGCACAGAGAATGTTGGATACCTATTTATTTGCGATACCAAGAGACATAGCATCTAATTTATCTTTAAAAAGTTGACCCAGATAACCCAACAAACTACAGATTTCAATTCCTCGCATCCATAAGGGACACACTCAAGAAGCAGAATCAGGTTCAGAGGAAGCCGGAACCAAACCTGCCTGGGCTGGCAACATGGAACCACTGTACCAGCAAATGCACAAACAGGTCCACCAGATCCAGTCTCACATGGGACGCCGGGAGACAGCAGACAAGCAGTCTGTGCACTTAGTAGAAAACGAAATCCAAGCAAGCATACCAGATATTCAGCCAGCAAGAACTCCTGGAGATTTTGTCCAGCAAGGAGCCGCCCAACAAAAGACAGAATACCAAACTTCGTGTTGACCAGTAAAAGTATGATGTCCAGCACCTGCAGACTGCTCTCAGAAACTTCCAACATTGGCGATACGCAAGGAAGCAGCAGGAGAGACAGCAAGAGGAGCTTCTGTCTCACACCTTCACCCCCAATGTGGGATGCGGCGCCCTCTGTGAGGCTGTGACGGCCCCTGTTAGGCTGAGACGGCCCCTGTGAGGCTGAGACAGTCCCTGTGAGGCTGTGACAGCCCATGTGAGGCTGAGACGGTCCCTGTGTGGCTACGACGGCCCCTGTGAGGCTGAGACGGTCCTGTGTGGCCGAACACAGGGACACATCGTGGATGGAAATAGCTACATTTTCCATGTGTATGACCCAGTAACAAAAAGCGTACACCTATGGATGAGGACAGTGGGGGGGGGGGGGTCAAGGGCAGAGGGTGGGGTGGGAACTGGGTGGAGAGGAGCTATGGGGGGGAAAAGGGGAACAACTATAATAATCTGAACAATAAAGATTTATTTTAAAAAAATAAAATAAAATAAAATATAATGTCCCAATAAATAAAATAATATTGAGAAAGCATGAAAAAAAAAGTTGACCCAGATTATCATAAGTAAAAGTTAAAGAACTAGACACATATTTAGTGCTATCTAAAATTAGAATATAGCCCTAGCTGGTTTGGCTCAGTGGATAGAGCATCGGCCCACAGACTGAAGTGTCCCAGGTTCAATTCCAGTCAAGGGCATGTACCTTGTTTGCAGGCTTGATCCCTAGTAGGGGGCCTGTAAGAGGCAGCTCATCAATGTTTCTCTCTCATTGATGTTTCTCTTTATCCCTCTCCCTTCCTCTCTGTAAAAATCAACAAAAATATATTTTAAATAAATAAATAAATAAATAAATAAATAAATAAATAAATAAATATAGAATTTATCTCAAAGAGCCCACCATGTTTAAAAACAGGAACTGGGATAGAGATACTGGAGAAAAATATAAAGCCTTCATCATAAATAGCCCCTATCCCCTCACTCTAGAAACATGCCACAAAATCTTAAAATGTTCTTAATTTCAACAAAAACAACCCAATTAAATATGGGAAACATTAATCATTAATCATTAGGGAAATTCAAATCAAAACCATAATGAGATACCCCTTCACACCTATTAGTGGCAACTATAAAGAAAAAACAAAACAGAAAGTAACATGTTTATACAAATGTGGAGAAATTGAAACCTTTGTGTACTGTTGGTAAGAATGTAAAATAATGCAGTCTCTATGCAAAACAGGATGGTAGGTCTTCAAAAACTTCAAAATAAAGTTACCATATGATCCATCAATTATACTTCTGGGTATACACCCAAAAGAATGGAAAGTAGGGACCAAGATATTTGTATACACATTTTCATAGCAACATTATTCACAATAGTCAAAAGATTAAAGCAGCCCAAGTGTCCATTAATGGATGACTAGAGAAACAAAACGTGGGATAAAATAAAATATTATTCACCCTTGAAAAGGAAAGAAATTCTAACACATGCTATTAAATGGATGAATCTTGAGGACATTATCATAAGTGAAATAAGTCCTTTGTTCCATCACAAAAAGTTAAATATTGTATGAGTCCACTCATACAATAAAGTATTGTGGTTGCCAGGGGTTAGGGGATGGGAGAATGGGGAATTGTTTAATGAGTATAGTTTCACTTCTACAAGATGAAAAGTTCTGGAGATTGGCTGTACAACAATGTGAATATTCTTAACACTAGTTAAATTAGAAATGGTTAAGATAGTACATTTTGTTAGGTATATTTTACCAGAGTGTAAAAATTATTTTAAAGTTCTTAATCCATTAGGTGCGTCTTGAGCCAACAATCAATTGCAGAACTGAGTCCAAAAGCTGCCAGATTCAAGCAGGATGTCAAACCTACTGAACCAAACCTGTGGTTTCATTAAGGAGAAAGCAGATACCGAGTTGGGCTTTGAAAGCTGTTGGGTACTATATTTTGAGCTGATTTTTCAGTGCCTTCACCACATATTTACCAGGTTTAAGCTTTGAGAAGTAAAGACAGAAACAGTAAGATAAAGATAAATGATCACTGGCCCAGAAACCTGACCCCTCACAATGGTTTTATTCTTACTCTCTGAATAATTTGGGCCTCTGTGTATGAAAAGGCTAGAAACATCTCTGACACTGTATCAACCAGCTAACCTTGTGGGAGGAAAAGAACCCTCTGATTAACTAGCAATGTTGATAAACGGCCCCCAAACCTCCCCACTATTCGAAGTGTCAGGAGGGAGTGAGAAATGAGGTCATGCTCAACTCTGGCTGTCACTATCTCAACAGTTGCAGTGGTTACAGAGGGGAGTGGCTTACTAAGTAACCCTGCAACAAACCTCACCTCCATGGCACAGTGAAATAGAGACCATCAGACAAACGTCTCACATTCCTACAAAGGTCCATGCCTAAACATTTATCTGCATCCATGCCCACAATTCCATCTTCCCTTTCATTATAGGACAGCAGAGCCTCTTCTCTCTTTGACCCACACTCTGGATTCCATCTCTTCTGCATTCTCAGGAACCATGTTTCAACCATTATTCAATCTCAACCCTGTATCTTCATTCATTCCCCTCCTTTTAGCATGTGCTCACATCTCACCCATTCTTTAACTTTTTATAACCCAAATGTATAAAAATTGTATAATATATATCTACACTAATAAAAGAGAAACATGGTAATTGGTGTACGACCGCTACCCTTTTCATTGGCTAATCAGCGAGATATGCAAATTAACTGTCAGCCAAGATGGCGGCCGGCAGCCAGGCAGCTTGAAACTAACATGAGGCTTGCTTGCCTCAGTGACGGAGGAAAACAACGTTCCCCGCCTGCGGCTGCAGGCCTCTGAGCCTGCAGTTTAAGAAACTCTGTAACAAATACCACCGAGCTTCAGCCAGCAGGATGGCAACATTGTAAGCAAAGGCCAGAAACCTACTTTCAGCTGAGGCCTAAGAGCTGGAGCCAAGCCTCAAGCTAAAGCTGGCCCAGAATAAAAAGAAAAAAAGGAGCGGTTGGGAGCTTCAGTCACCCCCAGCCTGAAAACAGCCCTCAGCCCCTCACCCAGAATGGCCAGGCACCCCAGTGGGGACCCCCACCCTGAAGGGTGTGTGACCAGCTGCAAACAGCCATCATCCCCTCACCCAGGCTGGCCAGGCACCTGAGTGGGGACCCCCACCCTGATCCAGGACACCCTTCAGGGCAAACCAGCTGGCCCCCACCCGTGCACCAGGCCTCTATCCTACATAGTAAAAGGGTAATATGCCTCCCAGCACCTGGATCAGCGGAGCTGCGAGGACTCCCGGCACCAGGATCAGCGTGACAGGGGGCAGCGCCCAAACCCCCTGATCACCCTGTGGCTCTGTGTGTGACAGGGTGCGGCACCCCAAACCCCCCCCCTCAACGGGCCCAGCTCTGTGTGTGATGGGGGTAGAGCCATAACCTCCCCATCGGCCCTACCCTGAGTGTGAGAGTGGCGGCACCCCAACCCCCTGATCGGCCCTGCTCTGTGCGTGACAGGGGGCAGTGCCCCAACCCCATGATGGGCCCTGCTCTGTGCATGACAGGGGATGGCACCACAACCTCCCCATCGACCCTGCCTTGAGTGTGACAGGGGACGGTGCCCCAACCCCCCAATCGGCCCTACCCTGATCGTGACTGAGGTTGGCATCACAACCTCCCAATCCGCCCTGCTCTGTGCATGACAGGGGGCGGCGCCCCAACTCCCCAATCGGCCCTGCTCTGAGCCAGACCAGGGGCTGCACCTAGGGATTGGGCCTGCCCTCTGCCACCCGGGAGCAGGCCTAAGCCAGCAGGTCGTCATCTTCCGAGGGGTCCCAGACTGCAAGAGGGCACAGGCCGGGCTGAGGGACCCCCCTCCCCCCTGAGTGCACAAATTTTTGTGCACCGCGCCTCTAGTATACATATATTATCTCCTAGAAAAGAAGGAAATCCTGCCATTTGCTACAACGTGGATGCACCTTGAGGGCATTATGCTAAATGAAATAAGTCAGAGAGAAAAAAACAAATGCCTTATATGCTCTTACACATATGTGGAATCTAAAATAAATAAACTCATAGAAACAGAGAACACATTGTGGTTTCCAAAGTTGAAGGGTAGGGACTGGGTAAATGAATAAAGGTAATCAAAAAGGTACAAACTTCCTGTTATAAGATAAATAAGCTCTGGGATGTAATGGACAGCATGGTGACTATAGTTAGCAATACTGTGTTGTATATTTGAAAGTTGCTAAGAGAGCAGATTTAACTATTCCCTTGACAAGAAAAAGTAGTTGTAATTATGTGAGGTGATGAATGATAAATTTCCTATGGTAATCATTTTACAATACATACATACATCAAATCATTAATGTTGTAAACGTTAAACTAATACAATGTTATATGTCAATTATATCTCAATAAACCTGGGGAGAAAAAACCTTCTAGAGCTTTTATTCCCTGTCAAAGCCTGTCGCTGCACAGCCAGAATTCTTAAAACTTCAGTGCGCATTTGTCTTCATTGCCTTATCTCCTCAGCCAATGGAAATCTCACTGCAACTAATCACCAAAGTCACCAAAACCTCCATGTTGTCCCACATAAGAGACATTTTTCAGTGGTCGGCAAACTGCGGCTCATGAGCCACATGCGGCTCTTTGGCCCCTTGGGTGTGGCTCTTCCACAAAATACCACGTGCAGGCACGCATGTACAGTGCGATTAAAACTTCATGGCCCATGCACAGAAGTCGGTATTTTGTGGAAGAGCCACACTCAAGGGGACAAAGAGCCGCAGTTTGCCGACCACTGTTTAAGTTATCATATCATGGGCCTAGTCTGCACACAGACCATTGACCAGGCCAAGCTCCTGGAAGCATTGTCTTTCTTCACCGTCCTGAACACCCTCTTGAATATCCTCCCTCCTCAGACTGAGCCTTCTTCCGACCCCACTGGCTATTGTCAGTGCCTCTCTCTGGGACTAGAGATAGTCCCAGAATGTTAGCACAATGCTAATATTGAGTAAAACTCAAGAAATTCTTGTTGATAGATTGCTTCAAACAAAGCAGTCATTCTCAACGATGGCTGCTCATTAAATTCATCGGGAAGCTGTACACGGCACTAATATCTCAACTGGTAGTATTTCTGACTTAATTGGTCTTTGGGGGAGCCCCAGGCAACAATATTTTGTAAAAGCTTTCCAGCGGAGTAGTAGTGCTCTCCTGTAAACTTGTCACCCCGTGCTAGGACTATAGTGAAATGAAATTTGCGAGAGAACCAAGATGGCGGCATAGGTTAACGCCGGAGTTTGCTGCTTTGAACAACTACTTCAAAAGTGAAACTAAAAAACGGAACGGACATCACCCAAAACCACTGGAACGCTGGCTGAATGGAAGTCCTACAACTAGGAGGAAAGAGAAACGCATACGGACACTCAGAGGAGGCGCAGTGCTGAAGTCAAATTCTGAGGTGCGGAGTGCGCGGAGCGGAGTGGGCGGAGCGGGCTGGCGGCGGAGGGCTCGGTTGGTGTTTTCAATCGGGAGGGAGTTGCAGACTCTGAGCTCTAGATCCGGGCGAGTCTTTAGGGACCCAGACTCAAACGGGAGAAGCGGGACTGCCTGGCTTCGGTCAGAGCGAGTGCAGCTTTCTCTCCGAGCTTTGCAGCCATTGCTGGGACTCAGAGAGGCAGAGCCCCTGGGGACAGGACTGAGAGCCGCCATAACTGCTCTCTCCGGCCCACCCTGTTGATCCTGTGTGACCTGCCTTGCCCAAGCCCTGCACACAGGCATTTGCCGGATAGCCTCAGGCAAACGCCAGATTAGCACCTCCCTAGAGGACAGAAGTTCTCTCACTGCTGACACAGCTGATTCTCATAGCCACTTGGCCTGGAGGTCAAACCCTCCCTGGAATTAGCTACAACAATCAAGATTTAACTATAAGACCACGAACAAAGACCACTAGGGGGTGCACCAAGGAAGCATAACAAAATGCGGAGACAAAGAAACAGGACAAAATTGTCAATGGAAGATATAGAGTTCAGAACCACACTTTTAAGGTCTCTCAAGAACTGTTTAGAAGCTGCCGATAAACTTAATGAGATCTACAAGAAAACTAATGAGACCCTCGATGTTATATTGGGGAACCAACTAGAAATTAAGCATACACGGACTGAAATAAAGAATATTATACAGACTCCCGACAGCAGAACAGAGGAGCGCAAGAATCAAGTCAATGATTTGAAATGCGAGGAAGCAAAAAACACCCAACCGGAAAAGCAAAATGAAAAAAGAATCCAAAAATGCGAGGATAGTGTAAGGAGCCTGTGGGACAGCTTCAGGCGTACCAACATCAGAATTATAGGGGTGCCAGAAGATGAGAGAGAGCAAGATATTGAAAACCTATTTGAAGAAATAATGACAGAAAACTTCCCCCACCTGGTGAAAGAAATGGACTTACAGGTCCAAGAAGCGCGGAGAACCCCAAACAAAAGGAATCCAAAGAGGACCACACCAAGACACATCATAATTAAAATGCCAAAAGCAAAAGATAAAGAGAGAATCTTAAAAACAGCAAGAGAAAGAAACTCAGTTACCTACAAGGGAATACCCATACGACTGTCAGCTGATTTCTCAACAGAAACTTTGCAGGCCAGAAGGGAGTGGCAAGAAATATTCAAAGTGATGAATACCAAGAACCTACAACCAAGATTACTTTATCCAGCAAAGCTATCATTCAGAATTGAAGGTCAGATAAAGAGCTTCACAGATAAGGAATAGCTAAAGGAGTTCATCACCACCAAACCAGGATTATATGAAATGCTGAAAGGTATCCTTTAAGAAGAGGAAGAGGAAGAAAAAGGTAAAGATACAAATTATGAACAACAAATATGCATCTATCAACAAGTGAATCTAAGAATCAAGTGAATAAATAATCCGATGAACAGAATGAACTGGTGATTATAATAGAATCAGGGACATAGAAAGGGAATGAACTGACTATTCTTGGAGGGGAAAGGAGTGTGGGAGATACGGGAAGAGACCGGACAAATATCGTGCACCTATGGATGAGGACAGTGGGTGGGGAGTGAGGGCGGATGGTGGGGCGGGAACTGGGAGGAGGGGAGTTATGGGGGGAAAAAAGAGGAACAAATGTAATAATCTGAACAATAAAGATTTAATTAAAAAAAATAAAAAAATAAAAAAAAGAAATGAAATTTGCAAAATACATAACTGTCATTTTAGAACTTAATCCTTTCATTACACTTTAGGTGGAGCTTTCGAATTCTGAGACAGAGTAAATTTTAAAGGTATCCTTATAAGTTTACAGTAGAAAGTTGCTTAAAGTCGGCTCATCTACAGTCATGCCAAATCTGTAATCCCAGAAGATTTCTCAGCCAGGAGCCCAAGGATCCAACGAAGTTACAGATTTTTTCAAATGAACAAGTGGTCCTGATGGTTGCAAATATGGGGGATTTTTCTTCCTTTCCTTTCTGAGACTGCCAGGATTCTTGGGAGTGCTTTTGCCCCACCCTCCCCCTAGTTTCCAAGAACCAACAGGCCCAAGCCCTTCCAGAAGCTCTGGCCTTTCCTCTCCCTCTGCCTTGAGAGTGCAGAGTCTGGCCCAATGCAGAAATCCTGCAGATTACTGTCTATGAGGGAGGAGTCTCATAGGGATAGCATGACCAGAAAGGCAAATTCACACAGACGCAGTTTTGTTTGTTTCGTGTGTTTAATTATTTGACTATGGTTGTGGTTTTTGGGGTTTAGGGTGAAGAGGTGGGGAAAGAGTTGGTCAAAAGAGGGCCAGAAGGACAGAAGCAAAACAACTAAAAAAGCTGAGGCCTGAACACGCTAAGGCCTGAAATTCATCCAGCCAGCCCACGCCTTCCTCCCATGTTTTGCTCCACACACATCCACCCGCCACCTAGCACTTATTCTAGAGAGGGAGGATGAGAGGTCACAAAGGGAGGTAATATTTCAAAACTGCATCTTGACTTGAGACCCACCTGCTATTTTAAGATAATTTAGACAGTCATCTTAGTAACAAGGTGACTAAGTCTTAAAGGTCTGAACAGAGATTGTGGAAGATCTCATGTTGCCAGAATATTCAAGAGGTTTAGATATTTCCTCTCTATGAAATCCCTCTCAGCAAAGTTACAGAGTCTCAAAAAAAAATCCATCAAATTTTAATTCATAGAAACAGGCCTTAACCTAAACCTACGATAGAATTGTGTATGGTGCTCCATATAGGGAATGGCTTAAGAACCAAGAATTTATCCTACTGTTAGTAAAGACCAGATTCTACATATTTACATATTAGAAGAGTGTGCTAAAGAGGAGGAAAAGAGGGGCAAAGAGGGGACGAAACAACTATTTGCTAAGGGCAGTAAATTCAATTAAAGAGTGGTTATTGTTATGAACAAACAAAATAAAAACAGACTCATAGATACAGAGAGCAGACTGATGGTTGCCAGAGGGGAGTGGGGGTGGAGGCTGGGAAAAAGGAGAAGGGATTAAGAAATACAAATTGGCAGTTACAAAATAGTCACAGGGTTATAAAGTACATCATAGGAAATATAGTCAATAATATAGTAATAATCACGTACATTACCAGGTGGGTACTTGAAATAACAGGGGGACCACTTGGTAATGTACATGTTTGTCAAACCACTATGCTGTACCCCTGAAAGTAATACAAAATATTGAATGTAAATTTTAACTGAAAAATAATTTCTTTTTAAAAAGTGGTTATTGCAACACATTGGGCACTGGATGCTGTGCTTGTGATTTGAGCCTTGTTTGTCCCCCTTCTCTGCAGTGAAAAAAGGGTAAAAATTGTTCCAGGCGGGAGAGTGGGACAGAGAGTACTGGGTGACCGTTATGGAGCAGATTTCAGTTCTGTCAGAAGGGCTGCCTACAAAGGCGATGAGATCCCCACACTATAGGTTCACAGGTAAGGTAGCTGCACTTAGAGTTTAAGAGGGGATCAAGTTAGAGCCACCAGATCTTTAAAATACTTTTTGGACTAGAGAGTCAAAGATGGAAGCAACATAAATTATTGAAATTATCTTCCTACTGCCAATAATCAACAAATCTACTACATCTAAGTCTGGATTCTTCATTCCCGTTTAACCTTTTTAAATAAACTATTTGAAGGGTCTATTTAGTACTTAGTATACTGAGAGGCTTTCTAAAGAAGAGAGAAATTTTATTCTAGAGAACTAGATTAGAGTGAATGCATGGAGTAATCAAACTAGGAAAAAAAGGTGGGAAAAATATATGAGGGAAAAACTAAAAATCAGAAAATTCCAGAACCCCTAGAAATCTTTCTTCCTGATTATGACCATGGGGTCGTCTTTGTAAAAAGCCAGACTGCCCCAAGGTTCTGCCTGGATACTCCCTTGCTTGACTCATTCTCACCCAAGGGTAGGGAGGGCAAAATCAGAGTGAGGTATTTATTGGGTTTCAGCCACACATTGAAATTCTCCTAGCTTACACTCTGTGTGGGTTTTACAGCCAGCTGCCTCTCCTTGGTGATTAATGGAGCTCCACTGAAACCTCCTGCTTTCTGTTCCTCCCAAGAGCCAATGATTCTCAGGCTGAAGCTGAGAGGCCCGTCTGAAGAAGGCTTATCTGTGATGAAAGACAACAGCGCAATAAAGACTGACACCTTGCTTACAGTGGGATCCCTAAGTTCTCCTAAACCTGGAAAGCTGTATAAGGCAAACACCCTTATGAAACCCCATATGTCCTTGCTGGGCAAACAAGGACTTCAAATCTCACCCTTCCCTGGCATGTGTGACTCAGTTGGTACAGCATTCCATCAATGTTTCTCTGTCACATTGCTGTTTCTCTCTCTCTCTCTCTCTCTCTCTCTCTCTCTCTCTCTCTCTCTCTCTCTCCCCCTCTCCCTCTCTCTCCCTTTTTTCTCCTCTCGCCCCTCCCTCTCTCTTCCTCTTTCTCTTAAAAAAAAAAATCAAGAAATCTCACCCTTACCAGGCTTTTGTGGACCACAACCCATCCTCCACACACGTCTTTCTTCAGGTCCTTTTAAATTATATGATCCTAATTCTTCCTTGCCTGAGTTATTTCTAGATGTCCCTCTCTCCTACATGCCAACTCCTTTGCATAGAATTCAATGCCCTTCAAGATTCAGCTTTTGCCTCTTTCTCCAATCTCATTTCCCACCATTCCAGGTCTCAAACACTTGCAAATAAGTCAACACAACATTCTGTTTTATATCTCTGTCTTTGTGTGTATTTTTCCCTCTTTCCAGTGTTTGATCACTTGATAAACCCATACAGGTGTAATCAATCCTGGGTTTTTCTTGAGTTAGAGCAGTGGTTCTCAACCGTGGCTGCACATTAGAATCACCTTGGAATCTTTTTAAAATCCTGATTTCTGGGCCTCATCCTCCAGAAATTCTGTTTCTTTGTTGTGGGGTGGGGCCACAACATTAGTAACAAAGAAACAGAATTTTTTTTTTTTTAACAACAGAGATACTGTAATTTTACTCAAGTAATCAAATACATTTTTTTTTTTTTTTGCAACAGATCAAACCAAATACCGTGTCTGTGTTTTTAGAGTGCGTTTTCTCCCGAGCCAGGCCCCGGGCGCCATTTAACCTTTCCCCAGACACCAGTAACCCGGGTATGTGCGTGCGCATCGCGCTCTCTCAGGAAGGAATTGTAAAAGGCAGGAACGGGTTTGCATGGGCCTGTGGTCTGTCTTTCTTCCTTTCTTTCTTTCTTTCTTTCTTTCTTTCTTTCTTTCTTTCTTTCCTTTTTTTTTTTTTTTGATTTGAGGCTCTAGATCTTTCCCCAATAGCTACGACTTGTTGGGCCACTCTTCCCACAAATCCCCAGCCAAGAAAAAGGGGAAATAAAATAAAATAAAACGCAGAGTTACTCCTGGAGGCTGTGCCCAGCCAGGTAGGTTTACTTCAGCAGGACCTGCGCTTTCCTTCCTGGGACACAGTGTCTTTGGGGTATTTTTTCAGGCAGCGGGGGCAGCATTGCCTGGGAGACCCCCATGCACAGGGTTATATAATCCGCCTCTGAACCTGCACAGCCCAGCCCGGCCCAGGCACCAGCATACGCATTATCTCATGGGCCTGGTAGGCATGGAAACACGCATTTCTGGAAGGATCTGTGCGTCCACTTGAATATTCAATGTCAACATTCCGTCGGCTTCCTCCTCCCTTCTGTGTGATGGACACGTGGCCTCATCCTCCAGAAATTCTGTTTCTTTGTTGTGCGGTGGGGCCACAACATTAGTAACAAAGAAACAGAATTTCCGGAGGATGAGGCCCAGAAATCAGGATTTTAAAAAGATTCCAAGGTGATTCTAATGTGCAGCCAAAGGTTGAGAACCACTGACCTAGAAGGAAAATGATGAAGAAAGACTTAAGCCAGTGGTTCTCAACTTTCTGGCCCTTTAAACACAGTTCCTCATGTTGTGACCCAACCATAAAATTATTTTCGTTGCTACTTCATAACTGTAATGTTGCCACTGTTATGAATCATAATGTAAATATCTGATATGCAGGATGGTCTTAGGTGACCCCTGTGAAAGGGTCGTTCGACCACCAAAGGGGTCGCGACCCACAGGTTGAGAACCGCTGACTTAAGTGGCGCTTTCCTTAATGACCCTGGGAGGAGAACACCCTCTTCTCTGAAGGCTCTGGGTAGCACAAGCCCACACTCTATTGAAGTAAGTACCCTCTTGTAGAGCACAGGGCATGTGTCTACAATAGTCCTACACTAACCTCAGTCTTTCTCCCCACTTCTTTCTGTCTCACCACCACCATTTCCATTAGCATTAATGTTTCATGGCCACTGGACATGTAGTGAAGATTTAACATAAATAATCAAGTTCATTTGAATTTTCTTCAAATCTTTCTATTAAAGTCACGTATAGCTTTGTTTGGGGGTTTTTGATACATTGGAGAAAATATATGTCTCTATCTGGCAGACATTTCAGATACAGTTTCCTTTAGGTAATATGGAAGGTATTTTATATTATAAATTCCATCACTAGTTACTTGATAATTCTTCATTTTTCTAGGGTACATCATCTCTATTTTCTTAAATATATTTGTATTGATTTCAGAGAGGACAGGAGACAGAGAAAGGAATAGAAACATCAATGATGAAAGAGAATCATTGATCAGCTGCCTCCTGCACACCCCCCACTGGAAATTGAGCCCACAACCTGGGCATGTGCCCTGACAGGGAATTGAACCATGACCTCCTGGTTCATAGATTGATGACCAACCACTGAGCAACACTGGCCAGGTCATCTTTTATTCTTAAGCACATCTTATTACATTTGATCCCTGCATCAGTCCAAAATCATAGTTAAAATTCATGTCTGTTCTGTCCCCTAAGTATCTCTTAGACCTGACCCATCCTTGCTTTTACTTTTTGCCTTTGCCTTAGTGCAGGCTTTCATCCATCCTTACCTACACTTTTATATTAGCTTTCTAACCAGACAGCCAGACAGCCTGAGTCCTGTCTTGCTTTTTCTTTCTCCCTGCCATCTCCCTCAAAAGTCCATACCTTTCTAAATAACAACCCAATCCTGTTACCTCTATGATTTAATGACCTTGGAGCTTCCTTTCCCACACAAAGCCCAACTCTTTTGCATACATAGCACACAGGACTGTCCAAAGTCTTCCCCTTGCCTCTCTCTAACCTCATTTCTTACCCTCCAGATCTCAAATTTTTGCAATTGACTAAAGATATAATACTTGCTTCAACACTGGTGCCCTTACATAAAGATCAAAAGGGCATTCCAGATCTTTATCTACTTGATGACACTTATTATCCTTCGAGAAACAGTTCTAGTATCTTCTGCTCTGTGGAGCTGTTGTTCCCCACTGCCCAAAAGCAGAATTGATTATTCTCTGCTCTGGATCCCACCTTAAGCTTGTACTTATTTCTACAATAGCATTTACTGCACTGTTTTTGCGATATTTTTATTATGTTACTGGCTCCCCTAGTAAGCTTTGAACTCCACAAGAAGAAAACTGTCTTATATCCATCTGTATATGTTATTGCTTGCAAAGTGCATTGTGTTTTTTATCTATAAATCATTATTAAGTAAGTGAATGAATGAATAAATGAATTACAGGGGGTGGGGGAGAACAAAGAATAATACAGGTCTGTTATTATTATTTCCATGTAATAGGAGAAGAAACTGGGCTTAGATGCTAGTCTACAAAACTGAAGGCATGTAGAAAGCTTCAAATCTAGTAGCTACACTACAAAATAGAAGGCAACGCAGAGTACTATGGAAGCTCAATGACATTAATTTGCAACTGGGAAGATCTGGGAACTGTCATTATATAGATCTTTAAAGATGAGTAGGAATTTGGCAGGAATGAAGAGGACCACATTAAAACACTTTCAGAATAAAGGGGGGATAAATATGAAACCCGGAGAATAAAGGAGAAAGGCTATTCCATAGAAACAACAGGAGCAAAGGCACAGACCTGGTGAGTATGGAAGGAAGGCCCAGCAGCTCACTAACCAGACTTAATGGCAGTAGCGGGGAAAGTCAGTCTGGAAAGTTAGGTCAACATCAACCAGAGCTTTGACATTTTGACTGCAAAGGGAAAAAACTGGGATTAAAAAAGTCACTTTTTAAAATGTTTTTTAAAAAACCACCTCTTGTAAAAGAGATCAGAGCGATAATAAATGGGAACTCCTCAAGGAGGGCTGCTTATGGTCTCAGCTCATGTTGCACCACAGTTTCTATTACTCAGCTTGCTCATCTCCCTTGTTTGGTTTCCGATGACTTTCAGCTCTTTCCAAAATTCAACTTCATTCTGAGGAGCAAAACTTAACACCCTTGAAGGATTAGAAAACTAAAGGTTTTGAAATGGTGAAAGGTTCCCAAAGCTTGAAAATGGCAATAATGTGGAAATAAGCTTTCATTTTGAAGAAGGCAGGCCACATTTGAACATATAAACTCAGATTTTTGTCAAAAAAGAATATCATGAGAGAAACCAAGATGGCGGCATAGGTAAACACCTGAAATTGCTGCCTCGCACAACCACTTCAAAAATACAACTAAAAGACAAAACGGACATCACCCAGAACCACAGGAAGGCTGGCTGAGTGGAAATTCTAAACTAGAAGGAAAGAGAAAAGCACACTGAGACTCAGAGGAGGTGCGGAAATAAAGTGCAGAGGTACAGAGGCGCACGCAGAAAGGGCTGGCAACTGAGGACACGGTTGTCTTTTTCAATTGGGAGGGAGTCTCAAGCTCCCGACTGCTCTGAACTCCAGTTCTGGACGAGTCTCTGGGGACCCAGACTCATACGGGGAGAAACTGGACTGTCTGGCATCGGTCGGAACTGGAGGGCAGCTTTCTCTAAGAGGTACTTGCAGCAATAACCGCGGGACACTGAGACCTGGGACCTCTTAGGGCATGACTGAGGATCACCCATAGCTGTTTGCTCCACCCTGTTGATTCCCTGAGATCCCACCCACCCCAAGCTGTGCACAGAGGCTTTTGCATATGAATGACCTGGCCCTTTGAAATCTAAAATTACCTAACAAACTGCAGCTGGGTCAGAGAGACCCAGAACTTCCAAAAGAAGGCCCAAGGCCCCACAGCAGCTTGCATTGCTTCACAGCTGGGCCTCATCTGGGCAACTCCAAACCCCAAACAAAGAAGAGGAATCTGTAGATCTCTCAATAGCTCCTGCTGAGTAGCCTTAGGCAGAGGCTAAATTAGCACCTCCTTAGAGATCCAAGAGCTAGTGTACCCAGTGGTCAGAGTGGGACCATCCAGATTACAACTCCTCAGATCCATAAAGGACACACTCAGAGGCAGACTCAGAGAGCACCAAAGCCCCATTGAAGCAAGTCTTGTCCCATAAGGGTGTCTCCAGCATAGAAGTTCTCCCACAGTAAACACAGCTGATTCTCACAGCCAGTTGGCCTGGAGGTCAATTCCTCCCAGTGATACCTACAACAGTCAAGGCTTAACTACAACAAGACTGTGAACAAAGCCCACAAAGGGGTGCACCAAGAGTGTCCACCTCAGGTAATTGGGGAGGCTGAGCCACTGGGCCCTATACGACACCTAGCACAGAAAGCCACTCTATCAACACAGGGAAGCAGCCAAAATGTGGAGACAAAGATATAGGTCACAAATGACAGAAATGGAGGAAAGAAAACTACAGGATATAGAGTTCAAAACCACACTTATAAGGTTTTTCAAGAATTTTATAGAAACTGCCCTAAATTTAGTGAGACACTCAATAAGTCTAGTGAGACCCTCGAGGATATGAAAAAGGACCAACTAGAAATTAAGCACACACTGACTGAAATAAAGAATATTATACAGGCTCCCAACAGCAGACTAGGATTGCAAGAATCAAGTAAAAGATTTGAAGTATGAAGAAGTAATAAACATCCAACTGAAAAAAAACAAAAAGAAAAAAGAATCCAAAAATATGAAGATAGTGTAAGGAGCCTCTGGGACAGCTTCAAGCGCACCAACATCAGAATTATAGGGGTGCCAGAAGAAGAGAGAGAGCAAGATATTGAAAACCTATTTGAAGAAATAAATACCCCTACCTGGTGAAAGAAATAGACTTACAAGTCCAGGAAGCACAGAGAACCCCAAACAAAAGGAATCCAAAGAGGACCACACCAAGACACATCATCATTAAAATGCCAAGAGCAAAGGACAAAGAGAGAATCTTAAAAGCAGCAAGAGAAAAACAGTTAGTTACCTACAAGGGAGTACCCATACGACTGTCAGCTGATTTCTCAACAGAAACTATGCAGGCCAGAAGGGAGTGGCAAGAAATATTCAAAGTGATGAATACCAAGAACCTACAACCAAGATTACTTTACTGAGCAAAGCTATCATTCAGAATTGAAGGTCAGATAAAGAGCTTCACAGATAAGAAAAAGCTAAAGGAGTTCATCACCACCAAACCAGTATTATATGAAATGCTGAAAGGTATTCTTTAAGAAGAGGAAGAAGAAGAAAAAGGTAAAGATAAAAATTATGAACAACAAATACACATCTATCAACAAGTTAATCTAAAAATCAAGTGAATAAAAAATCTGATGAACAGAATAAACTGGTGAATATAATAGAATCAGGGGCATAGAAAGGGAGTGGACTGACAATTCTCAGGCGGAAAGGGGTGTGGAGGATGAGGGAATAGACTGGACAAAAATCGTACAACTATGGATGAGGACAGTGGAGGGGGGTGGGAAGGGCAGAGGGTGGGGTGGGAACTGGGTGGAGGGAAGCTATCGGGGGGAAAAAAAGAGGAGCAACTGTAATAATCTGAACAATAAAGATTAAAAAAAGGAATATCATTCCTTTAGAGTCAATAACAGATATGTGTAAAGGGTGTGCAATTCTGTGTGGAAAGGAATATATATGTCAGACAGAATTAAGAGAATAAGAGTGAATAAAACAATGTATTGAGTGCTAGAGGTGTCATAGCTCTCCACTGGCCACCACTGCCTCTTACTCCTCAGAGAGTGCCTGTCATTCGGTCACCAACAAAAACCAAATAATTTCACTTCCAAAACAAGTATGAAGCATAGCAGGACCTGCTTTTTGCCTCATTACTTTCCCAGCCCGCTTCTATTAATACAAAGAATAAATTTCAATTGTAACAAGTACTATGGGGAAGAAGCAAAAATCCTATAGAGGACCATATTTATTGTTGTTGCTATTATGGTTGTTGTTACTATTATCTGAGGTTCTTCTGTAACTAAAAGAGAAAACTATTTAGCAATCTTCCAGTAACATCGTGAAATTTAAATAATTTGTGTAGCTAAAGCTACAGCTCCATATGATTCGGCCAAAGTGTTCCATGTTCTTTCTTTAGAATTAAGTAAAATCAGCTGCATAAAACTGCAATTCATACATTAAAAGGCACTTTATTACATAAAATTTGTCTCACAACCACAAAAAGAAACTGTCAGAATAGCCTTTTGGTTTATTTTCAACAATTTTTTCCACTAGTTGCTCATCAAAATTTTAGAATAGCCTTCAGGGAATCTCACTAACAAGATTATAGACTTATATGGATTGTAAACGCATAATTATTCAAATCACATTTTGTTTTAGTAACACCAATGTTCTCTTTTTTGTATTAAATAATATATTTCCTTCTTTTTTTGATACTAAGCAGTTTCTTAACCACCAATACAATTTCCTTTTTCTGAACCTCCTAACATAGACATACATACAACAATTCAAGAGACTCCATACAGTACTGTCTTAATTAAAACAATGTCTACAATCAAGGTTTTTTAAAATGAAAATTACTAGTCAATACAAGATTTTTCTCTGCAAAGGAATCCATATATAACAGATAAAGCAGATGTTTAATAAAAGATAAGATGAACCATTTCATGACCTGATATTATTGGCTTTCCACCTCTTCGGACCTCAATGTTTTCATTCTCAGAACTGAGATAACCTACCGCACAGGGTTATTAGGAGAAGTAAACTAAGCCATGCTTGTGAAATAAGTTTGTAAAGTAAAATGGTTTTATATGTTACTGTTATTATGGTGAAAAGTTGCCAACTCTGGGTACACTTCCCATGAAATGTACATAGGGCAGGAGAGAGCAATGGGGAGGCACTGGTCAAGTTGTTGAGAAGATTGGGGCCAGAAGGAAAGGATACTGTCGATGAAGAGAGATGCTACGGGGGGGAAAAAGGGACACATATGTAATACCCTTTGTAATACCGTAAGCAATAAAAAAAAAAGAGAGAGAGAGAGATGCTTCAGGTGGTTTACTTTTAATAGGCTCGCTTTTACCTCTACCTCCTATATTTGTTTTTCCTTCTCAGTATCCCCTATTAAATATAGTTATATTGTCTATCCTACTTTGGAGGAGTGAAATATTAAAGAGAGTAATATTAATGCCATCATTAAAAATGTTATTTACCCAGGTAAAAGTACATAATTTATTGCCTCTATTGCATTCCAGATATTTTTCACATATATTATTATTCAATCCATTCAGGTTATAGTGGTAACACTTTACAGGGGAGAACTGAAAGGTTTGGCAGATCGAATGACAAAGTCAAACACCCAGGAAGTTCTCACTCAACTGTGAATGGCTCGAATGCCAATGTCGTTTGGCAGATAAGGGAGACTGTGCAGGAGTTTATGTTCTACCCAAGTGATTCCTTGACCAAAAACAGAGAACTTTCTGGGCTCGGTGACAGCAGGTCTTGGCGAACAGCACTCTAGTGGGACAAAGGGTAGTTCAGAGGTCCTCACCCATCCCTTTTACGTTTTTTTTTTGTGTGTTTTTTTTTTAATATATTTTATTGATTTTTTACAGAGAGGAAGGGAGAGGGATAGAGAGTTAGAAACATCGATGAGAGAGAAACATCGATCAGCTGCCTCCTGCACGCTCCCACTGGGGATGTGCCTGCAACCAAGGTACATGCCCTTGACCGGAATCGAACCTGGGACCCTTGAGTCTGCAGGCCGATGCTCTATCCATTGAGCCAAACCAGTCAGGGCCCCTTTTACGTTTTAATAACTTACATAAAGTAACTTATGAGGGAAAAGTGGCATTGGATTATCCTGTTCTATCAATAAAAAGCCACACAACCACTTGTGAGACAGGGCTAAAGGTGAACCTATGCGGTAGGACCTGGTGCCTCTAAGGTTCCTTCTTTCTTATATTCCATAAATCCCTGATTTTTAGTGCCATTTTCTAATTTTCCAAACCTAAAGATTATTAGGTTCCATTATTTTAAGAATAGTACAATTTCTACTAATTTCCTCAACCACAGAAATGAGGATACAGCAAACAGAAAATTGTTTGTCAGTTTCATGACATCTTTTCTTCAAAACAGAAACCAGGGCAATTCCTTGCCCTTGTAACAGGTAACACGCAGGTTACTGAGACATACTGAAATGTGTCTACAATCTGTCACAAGTTTTGGGTGTGCTGCTCTCACCCGTGAATCTCCCAAGACACACCTGGTAATGATTGCTTAAAATAATGTCTCTCTGAAATTTCATGCTTCTCAGAAATATTACATAAGTTACTTATGTTCAATGAAATTTAAGTGAAAATTCTCAGCTACTACCACTCCTTCACCCCTCCACTAGATGACCTTAATCCCACAGTTTATAGAGCAGAAAGATGCTAGAAACATTGAGGCCAATCCGATCTTTTGGAGACCTGCATCAAACCGGAAGAACTCAACCAACCTTTTGGAATTCAAGTTATAGGAGAAGCGGGTTAAGAGACAACACATCCACATACCTGTTCACCTCTTCAAGCACCTATGCATCTTCTATTTCTGTTCTGCCTCCATTCCATTTATACAACCACCATGTCAAACGTGTCCAAACTTTAGGTCAGTACTACCTTTATAACCAGATGTAAGGCATAGCAGGAAGGTGCAATGATGAAAACTCAATTCACTCTACAGAGGATCAGCAGTCAGTGGTGCTCCACAAACTCAGTTCAGTGGAATGCTTATCCCAGCAGCATTTAAAGGTAGATTTTCCAGCTCACTCCTGATACTTCTCAGCCAACTCCTTCTTGAATGCCATCCTTGCTTTCTGCTCATGAGGGTTCCACAAGTTCAAATGGACTTCCAGACATTGCAAATAGATGAGGTTTGGGACAGGAAGTCCCAGTTTTTGGAACCTATATTTAAAAAGGTGCATTGGTCTGTCAACAAACTCAGAATGCCCAAGCCTCCTTTCAGAATAATCACATTGTTGTTTTTTTCAGCTCCAACAATCCAAGAAAAGAGTTTTCCTTCTTTGTGCATCAGAATCATGCAAAGGGATTATTAAAAATATAGCTTCCCAGGGTCCACCCCAAGCTTACTGACCCAGAATACCCATGGGTAAAAACCAGAGATATCTAGTATTTTAACAAGCTGCCTACTTGATCGTGTTGAAAATGCAAATTTGAGAAACATTGCTTGGCCTAAATTGGTAATATGAAAATTTGAAATCATGGTGTTAAACACTTTCTTTACAAGTTGAGTCTTTCCTGGAATATGTAATTATCCTCAGAGATGACAGTTCCCTTTCCAGAAAGCTCCACGCTTACATTTGTGAGTATTCATTTGGGAGGAGACAGTTTCTTATCCAGACCCTAACCCTGGTCATAATGAGGTAAAGACATGGAATATTTCTTCCCTTCTCCCCACACTCTCACTCCTGGTCAAGAGCTGGCTGGTCATAAATGTGGTTGCTTTGTTAATAAGAACCATATCATATGTAATCATAATTACATGATTAGTTGAGCAGAAATATTTTAGAGGATTTAATGTCCTCACTTTCATAAGGAAAGACTAAATCTCTGCTTTCATGGCAAAGATGTTGAACCCAAGCACCATGAGACTAAGATTCCTGGGGTGAAAGTTCATAACGTTAGTATGACACTGAACACAAGAGCAAAAAAGCTAATAGTGTGACCTGTAACCAGTTCAGACCTGCACACACAATGATAGCTTTGAATTTATTCTGAGCCTCAATGGAGAGGAAGTTGAAATCCAGTTAGCCACTAATGGGAAATTCGTGTTAACTTTCGACATCCCTTATTTTCCCCTTTTTTACTTCCATAGTTACAAGTTGAGTTTCTATATGCAAGCAGACAGCCATGAGTAAGCCTAGTTGAAATAATGCCAACTGACCAGGTCACACAGAGATAGCTGTGTGGTGACCGATAGAAGGCTGGAGAGAACTTCAAGTGGTCACACAAAATAGGATCATCATCTTCTCATGAAATAAGAGAATACTTGATCAAAAATGTTTCAAAACATCAAAAAATAGTAAAACAGACTTATGCAATTATTAAATGGCAAAGATAATAATACAATTTAAGAAACATTATTCATGATACAGTCAGCAAATGTTTACTGAGCACCTATTAAATGGCAGACATTGTGCTAAGCACTGAGAATTTGATGGTGAATGAGACAGACTTGACCTCAAAGAGCTTTGCTTCTAGTAAGTGGGAGACAAAAATTGCATAGGTATGCAATAAGGAATTATAGGTGCTATGACAGGTAAGTGAACGGATAACTGTGAGGACAAAAGAGGAAATAGTCAAGTGGTCTTTGAAAAGAAGGCAGGAGATAGTATGTGTTGAGTTTTCAATAATGAATAGGTGTTCACTAAGCAGGTAAAGTGAACAAAAGCATAAAGACAAAAAAAATGTAGCACAATTAGAAAATGCCAAATAATTTGGGACAATTGGAACATCATAGAGTGTAAGGAACAAGACCAAATAAGGATGATTCTGAAGAAGTAAGAGGGAGCTTCATGAAGAGCTGGAAATAATATGCTAAGTTGCTGAGACTTAAGTTAGGGTGCTAATGAAAAGTTTCAAGTCTTAGAGTCTTAAAAAGTTCACTCTGGGTGAAATGTAGAGAGTAAATATAAGCAAAGAAGTATTAGAGGCTTAGAAACCATTTTTAAGGCCATTGCAATGATCTGAACAAGATCACAAAGCCGAATTAAGACATGGGTAATGAAATAGAGATGTGTACAGGTCTTAGAGCCATTAAGAAAGTAGAACTGATAGGTTATTGACAAAAACCCAATTGACCTCTTTTTATTCTTCCAAGAAAAGTTATCTGTTTAAACAATTTTATGGGAGGGTGTAAATGGGTAGGGCAACTGTCTAAATTCAACCTCATTTCTCTGATAAAGTATTTAGGAGTGCTACTAAGCAGCAATATAGCTGAAATACAGACAAAGCTGGACAGAAAGTAAAAGAAGAGCTCAAAGTAATATGAAATGAGCAATTCTCAATGTTTGTCAGAGGTTAATGGTTGAGATACAGTTTGACTACAGAGTTTGTTGGGGCAAGGGCAGTAAATTGTTCTATATCTTTTTGGTTGTGGTAGTTACCTGTAAACCGAATTATTAATAAATAATTAGTACTTTAACATTGGATTATTATAAAGAATAAATTGTTAATAAAGTCTTAAGAACAGCACTTAGGACATAAGTACTTAATAATAGTAAGTTATTATTATTACTATTATTATTAAAGACCCTCTTATGTTTCTTAGAGAGAAGACATAGCTCTTAGACTCAATTTTTAGAGACAACATAGAGAAATTACACTCTACCTGAGTTTACTAACTTCCTATGAATGGGGCCAGTGTCCTGAGCCATACCATGGGATTCATGACTATTAAAAATGCTTTCTCAGCCCAAGAAGGAAGCTTTGGGATCCCTCCTTGATAAATCCATCCTGTTTGCCGAATTTAATCCTTAAGAGCAAATCTTGCAAACTTTCATGTCTAGATGTGATAGAGCAACTAGGTGTGATGGTATTGGACTAGTCTTTCCACTATAACAACAAAATGGGAGAAAATATATGAGGCAATTGTTTTTTAAGTATTGGACAACAGGAAACTCAACACTGTGATTCCTAAGAGAGACGACATCCATGATTTCCCTGGATCTCTACCTAGGCACCATTACCCAGCCATGCATGACACAGCAAGCTAGAATCCACACAGAGAATAGTGGTCCTGCTGAGCTGAAGAGGCAGAGATCAGAGTCCAGGAAAGCTGAAGCAGTCAGAATCTATAAGGAAAGCACCATAAAGTGAAGAAGGTATATTAGGAGTAGAGAGAAGGGAGAGTCCCAGAAGTTGTGCAGAAGGTTCCCTATGATATCTTGACTCAAGGTTAAGATGCACATTCCCATGGCAAGACTACCTGAGGCTTGTAGTAACTATGGAGAGCAGTTACTATGGAGAGCAGTTCTGACAAGAGCAGAATAGAAATACTTAATATCAAACAGTGCTAGTAGATATTGAACTTCTGGTCAAGCCAGAGTGGCAAGACATTGTTATTAATTTATTAACACACCAGGCATTTGTCCGAGATGCCAGAAAAGATTAGAACCATGCTGTAAGGTAAGGTTCACTCCAGGCCCACCCTAACAATGTCTAAAGCCATTACCGGGGTGGGGAACGTTTGGCCCATGGGCTGTATGATTTGATCTGGCCCTGCCAAGGCAACCGTGGGCCAGACTTGAAATTCAGTAAGTCTAGGAGCTTTTTTCATAACAACATAATTTTTAAGTTGATAATTTAAATGACCTATGAATGATATTCTAAATATCCAAATGGACCTTGGCAGAAAAAAGGATTTCCCACCCCTGCTTTAGAAGATCTACAGTGAAAACCAAATTTGGAGGTTGAGACCTGCCAAGATAGAGGGGCTTGGGAAACATATTGAGCTTCCCAAAGATATACCCTAGCAAAGCATAGAGACAAAACTACAGAAATACAAGGTAATTAACCAGGAAATGAGCTGCCTCATGGAAGCAAAGGCAACGCTTCTCAAAAGAAGATAACAAAAGTCCAGAGCCAACAATATTCAGTATACAATAAAAAAAAATTACTAGACTTGGAAATATTAAAAAAAAAAAAGGTAAACATGACCCAGAATCAAGGGAAGAACCCAACATTACTGAGATGATGCATTTAGAAAACAAGAACTTTGAAGCAACAGCTATAAATATGGTTCAAAGAATTTTATATTCAAAGAATTCAGAAAATATTGACTTAATGTGTTAAAAGATAAGGAATCTCCACAGAGAAAGGTAAACTATAAAAGAAGCTAAATGGAATTTTTATAACTGAAAAGAAGAATAACAAAAAGATTCACAGTAGATCATAGACGGGAGAAGAAGTAGTAACTATAGAAATTATTCAAACTAATGAATAGAGAGAAAATAGATTGGGAAAAAATAAACAGATACTTAGAGACCATAGGACAAATGAAAATGGTCAAAATATATGTGATTACAGACTCAGAAGGAGAAGAATGTGAGAATGGGGCAAAATTGATTTTTTAAAGAGAAATGACAAAAAGACAAGTCATAGACTGGGAAATTTTGTAATACATATATCTGACAACTGGCATATATACAGAACATACTTTAAAATTTTTACAATTTAATAAAAATACAGACAATCTAATTCTTTTTTAATGGGCAGAAGACCTGAACAGATGCCTCACCAAAGAAGATATATAAATGGCTAATAAGCACAAGAAGTGACGTTCAATATCATTAGTAATCAGGAAATTGCAGGTTAAAGCTACAATAAGATACCATTAGAAAGGCTAATATTTTAAAAGACTGACAAATCAAGTATTGAGAAAGATGAAGAATAGTTGGGTCTCTCTTACATTGCAATTGAAAGTGAAATATGGTATAATGACTTTCGAAAATAGTTTTCACTGTTTCTTTTAAAATGAAGCATATACTTATCATATGAACCTAATACTTCTCTCCTAGATATGTACCAAAATTAAATAAGAATATATATCCACATAAAGACTGTTCATAGCAACTTTGATCATAATAACCAAAAACTGGAACAACCCAAGTATCCACCAGTAGATGAATGGCTAACAATTTGTCATTAATACAAGAAAATACTACTCAGCAATAAAAATATAAATTAATAAGTGCATCAATGTGGATGAATATCAAAAACATTATGCTGAATGAAAAAGCTCAAGACCAAAAACCACATATTGTATGAATCCATTCATATGAAGTGCTAGAGAGGCAAAACTAAGTGGTAGTGACAGAAATCAGCTCAGTGGTGGCCTGGAGCGGAGGGTGGAAGGAGGAATTGACTGCAGGGTATGTACCAGGGAACTTTCTGGTTGAAGAAAATGTGTTGTCTTGGTTGTGGTGATAGTTACATGGGTGTATACATTTGTTGCACAATACACTTAAAAGGTATGCATCTTATTATATGTAAATTACACCTCACAAATTTGATTTTTAGAAGAATGCCTACCTCACTCTTTAAATTAAAAGCCGTATCTTCATCATCCTGTAATGAGTCATTCGGCAGTAAATTTTATAAGGAACAAATTTATTATGAATCACACACAGGCAGCCCAAGTGAATGTCTAACCATTCTTTTGTCTTGTACATACATCGCTGGAGAAATAGATGCCCGTTAAACTAATAAAACCCCTGCCCATCATCTCTAATTTTAGGCTGCAGAAGAAATTGTAACTTTAGTGCTCATTTCCCAAGTGTCCTCGGTAACCATTTGTTGACGAATTCCTGAAGTGAGTGTGTGTCTATATTGATTTTTTTTAATGTGTTACATATACACAATGGAATACCATTCAGCCGTAAGAAAGGATGAAACACTGCCATTTGCAACAATATGGATGGACCTTGAGAACATTATGCTAAGGGTCTGTATTTATTTTATAAACAAGTTCTACCATTTGAAATTTGGGCTGCTGCAGAGCTTAGGGGTACATTCCCTGAAAAACCTGACCTGTCTCATGGCAGAAGTAACTGCATAGTTAACAAACACTATTGCTGCTTCAGGTTTTATTGCATAAAATTTCTTCTTTTTTAAAATTCTTTATTGTTTAAAGTATTACCTAAGTCTCCTTTTTCCCCCATTGACCTCTCCTCAGTGCCCCCACCCCCCAGCACATGCCCTCACCCACCCACCCCCATCTATGTCCATTGGTTATGCTCATATGCATGCATACAAGTCCTTTGGTTGATCTCTTACGCTCTCACCCCCCACCTTCCCTCATAGGTTAGACAGTCTGTTCAATGCTTCTATCACTCTGGTTCTATTTTGTTCATAAGTTTATGTTGTTCCTTATATTCTACAAATGAGTGAGATTATGTGATATTTATCTTTCTCTGACTGGCTTATTTCACTTTCTCCAGATCCAACCATGCTGTTGCAAATGGTAAAAATTACTTCTATTTTACAGCAGCACAGATAAGCTGTCTTTTTTGGGGTTTTTTGGTTTTTTTGTTGTTTGTTTTTTATTAGTTAAGGTATTACAAATGTGTCCTCATCCCCATTAACCCTCAACCTTCCCCCCCCCACTCCGCACACTCATGCTCCCATCCCCCTGCTGTCCATGTCCATTGGTTTGGCTTATATACATGTATACAAGTCCTTCGATTGATCTCTTCCCCTTACCCCTGCCCTCCCCTACTTTCCTTCTGGGGATTGATAGCCTGATCGCTGTTTCTCAGTCTTTGGATCTGTCCCTTTTCATCAGTCTATGTTGTTCTCTATAATCCACAAATGAGTGAGATCATGTGGTATTTATCTTTCTCTGACTGGCTTATTTCACTTAGCATAATGCTCTCCAGTTCCATCCATGCTGTTGCAAAAGGCAAGAGTTCCTTTTTTTTTTTTTTACCTCAGCATAGCATTCCATTGTGTATATGTACCACAGT
The DNA here is from genome assembly GCF_964212035.1 of Myotis nattereri. Lineage (NCBI taxonomy): Eukaryota > Metazoa > Chordata > Mammalia > Chiroptera > Vespertilionidae > Myotis > Myotis nattereri. The sequence goes on from NC_138077.1 coordinate 77,431,726, forward strand.
TTTCTAATCCACTCAAGAGATAAGCTGTCTTAATCACAGTTCCCTGCTCAAGGGACCTCTTGTAGACTTTCTGAAAACACAAGCAATAGGCAAGTCATAGGCTGGGAGATTTCTAGACTTTCTTTTTCTTAAAATTTTCCTAAAGTAAGGGCACCGCTAACCTGTGGAATGGCCATGTGGGCTAAGATGAGTGCCCCCATTTATTTGAAAACCTCCCTTACCGATTTGGAGTCAATAATAATACAGGGTATTCGCTCTGGCAGCACATAGACTAAAATTGGAACGACATGGAGAATATTAGTGTGGCCCCTGCACAAGGATGACACATGATCCATGTTTTCATATGTGGAATCTTTAAAAAAAAATCATAGGGGTTTAATATACTATTCTCCCTACTTTTGTGTGTGTTAGAATGTTTCCATAACAACAACAACAACAAAAATTATGTTTATTGTTGTAATCCAGGAGTGAAGTCAGAAAAACCCAGACATGGATGATGGCAGGGAAATAGGAAAAACAACAGACTAATTCAACAGACATTTTGACATTGATAACAGATTTGATATAGCAACTTTAGCTGAGAGAAGAAACAAAATTGACTCATTTATATAGCCTTCATAATAGAACTTATCCACTGTCAATAAATTCCTGAATTTTTTTTTAATATATTTTATTGATTTTTTTTTTACAGAGAGGAAGGGAGAGGGATAGAGAGTTAGAAACATCGATGGGTGAGAAACATCGATCAGCTGCCTCTTGCACACCTCCTACTGGGGATGTGCCCGCAACCAAGGTACATGCCCTTGACTGGAATCGAACCTGGGACCTTTCAGTCCACAGGCCGATGCTCTATCCACTGAGCCAAACCGGTTAGGGCTAAATTCCTGAATTTTAAATGAAGTATCTAATTGGTCTGTATGATTGGAATGTGAATGGAAATTAATAATCTGTGTAAGTTAAATTTCTGTCTATATATTTATTTCTGTCTATTGCACCACATGAGAAAACAACAAATTTACATCAAATTTAGGGGGGTCTGTTGGGAAAAATTGACCAATTAAAATAGAGCCTTATTTGGTCTATACAAAAAAATCATTTTGTGGGACCTTAGATGTGTCTCATTTTTTAAAGATACATTAATGTAATATATTATCTTAAAGTTTCCCACAACTTGAGTCCAGAAATTTACATTTTAAAGAAATTTTCCAGGACCCTTTAGGTAGAAGCACCCAAAAGATCCAAATGTTTACTTATTTTCCCAAGTGATATATTTTAAATTTTCTTGAGATAGACATAAAAAGTTGCACCTAATTAAATTGCTGTCCTGAAGATAAATAGTTCTTATTTCCATATCTGCAAGAGCCTAAAAAGGAGAATTGTTTTTTAAATTTTAATGTAATTCTGGAAGGAATACTTCTTGTGAGCAAAAGGGTAGAGATTGATTTTAAAAGATTAATGAAAGTGATATCTAATGTAAAACAAGTATAGAGCCAATTTTGAAAGACAGGCTCTCCATGGGCAGACTCCCACTGACTCAAATGCTCAAACTAAGAAACCTTGAGCCCCCTAAGAGAAGAGCAGTTCACTTCCAGAGCAGTCAACACCTGGGGCTTCCATGCGAGCCAGTCAACAGGTGCCCCGCACTCTTGTACAAGCACTTAAAACTAACGTCCTGCCTGAGAGACATTTGGCTGCAAATACAAAGGCCACATGGATTAAGGTACCACAAATATAGAAAATAAACTGTGATTCCAAACTTAAGCTCCAAAGCAATTAAGCTAAAGGGACCTAGTACTATTGCACAATCTGAAATGTGTCCGGATTGTCAAGCCCAAAGGCACTAAGCTATTTCAACAAGAAACACGTGCTGGATCCAATTGCCAAGTCCTAAGACCTACAGAAATTTTTTATTTTCAGATTAATAACCATATGCTGTCACTTAAAAAAATAAGATCTAAAATAATATATTTCTATGGAGTTTGGATTAATATTTATTGTCTAAAACCACGGATTTCCTTAAGTTGACCCTTCACTTTCAAACATCTGCTTTTTCCAATAAGTGACTACTCTGGTGCACATTATAAGGTCAGATGGTCTCAAACACAGGCATTTAATTTGTGATCATGTTGCTTCCCACATGAGCAACTCTAGGTAGTGTGATCCAAGGTAAAGGGAAGTAGGTTTATTCAAATGTGTACCAGACAACAGAATGACTAATGATAATCTAATAAGCTTTGTTGTAAGGTTTAAATAATTAAATCTCCTCGCAGTCCTTGTATTAGTGTTTTTAATTACAGCTCAATAATTATTTTATTGTTTCTACTAAAGTTCATCAATGCTAAATGAGTCTCCTGGTCAATGCCAAATACAGCTAATAAATAATACAGCTAATAACTAAAATGTAGATACATCATACATTAAATCAATAATTACATAAAAATGATGTTCATAGATTCTGAAGACAGAGTAGAGAATTTCTCAGAAAGAAGTATTCATCTTAGTTGCTTTGTAAGAGGGGAAAAAAATGGTAGCAGAAAAGATTATTAAGCCTCTTTTCCTGGTGTAATGGGCTAAATAGTGCCCCCCTCCTCAAAAAAAAAAGATATGTCCTAATCATAAAAACCTGTGGACATTACTTCATTTGGAAAAGGGGTCTTTGCACATGTAATTAAGAATTATAAAAGGGAGCCTTAAATCCAAAGACAAGTGTCCTTATACTAGTAAACGACACACAGAGAAGAGACAGCGGGAGAAGAGGATAAAGCCATGTGAAGATGGAGGCAGAGATTTGAACTATGCTGCCACAAGCCACGAAATGCATGGAGATGCCAGAAACAGAAGTAGGCAAGGAAGCACCCTCCTCTAGAGCCTTTGGAGGGAGCACAGTCCTGCCAACACCTTGATTTCAGACTTCTGCCCTGTGAGGGAATCAATTTCTCTTGTTTTAAGCCACCAAGTTTGTAGTAATGTATTACATACTCCTAGGAAACCAATACAGTTGAGCATTCAAAATCAGAATGACCTTTAAAATGTGTTTAAAAGAAAGAAAGAAAGAAAGAAAGAAAGAAAGAAAGAAAGAAAGAAAGAAAGAAAGAAAGAAAAACAGATTAGGTAACGCCTGATCTCTCCTTCAAAGCTAAGTTCTATACCACAGAATCCAGCATGCCAGGTACATAATAAACATTCATCAGTTTGCTACCTCTTCCCCGTGGGCATTCTGGCAACCCATTCTGTTACCACCATATGACTAATGCCCAGTCGCAGATCCTTCCAACATCTGCATTTTCTAATTTAGACTAAAACTGTGCACTAGAACCATCTTCACAAATATCTGACAGGAGCCCTGAAAACCCTGGCAATTCTGATTCAGAAAGTCTGTGGTGGGGCCAAGGCATTTGCACATTTATTTTTTTAAAATATATTTTATTGATTTTTTACAGAGAAGAAGGGAGAGGGATAGAGAGTTAGAAACATCGATGAGAGAGATCGATCAGCTGCCTCCTGCATGCCCCCCAGGTACATGCCTTTGACTGGAATCGAACTTGGGACCCTTCAGTCCGCAGGCCGACGCTCTATCCACTGAGCCAAACCGGTTCGGCGGCATTTGCACATTTAATAAGCTTCATAAAGATGCTAATGTCACCAGACATTGGAACCTAGAGTGTTCAGCAGGTGGACTTGCTGTCTGGCTACTCTCTTTCTAAAACCCACGTGGGCTGATAGGCAAAGGAACCAGTGTGATGGAGGGAGCAGAGAGCACAGGGCTGGAGGACAGAGAATACACATAAGAAAGCTAGACAGAAGTACATCTAGTCAAGATGGAGAAATAGATAAACACTGTGCTCACCTCTTCGCACGACCACATAAAGTTACAGCTAAATTCTAGAACAACCAACCTGGAGAACCATCTGAAGACTAGCTGAAAATAAGTATTATAACTAAGGATATAAAGAGGAAGCCATGTTGAGACTGGTAGGAGAGCAGAGACCCTAAATGGGCTGGCCCCACAGCCATGTGTGGTGGTTGGAATTGGGAGGGATATTTCAGCTGTGGAGGTTATCCTGAGGAGTGAAGTGTCCCAGCCTCACACTGAGCTCCCCAGCCTTGAGCACCAATACCAGGAAGCAAAGACCCCACAACATCTGGCTATGCAAATCAGCAGGGATTCTGTCCGTCTAGGTGAGACAGAGGCTGCTGAAAACCCAGACACCTTCTTAAAGGGCCTGTGCACAGACTTACTTGCAGGAGCCCACCCTGGGCTCCAGAAGAGGAACCGCAGCTCTGGAGACATACAGTGAAAAACTGAGTTGTGTGGCTTCAGGGTGAAGGCCGGAGGGACAGCCCTTGTGTGGAGCCCTCCTCCCACACAGCCAGCAGGTGGGTACCATCTTTCCTGTGTTGAGCCCTCCCCACACCTGGCCAATTCTGAATCTGCATTAGCCCATTGAACACCACTCGCTCTGTCCTAACCACTCTCTGAGAGCCCATCCTACCCAACTCATACACCGGAAGAGGCTCTGTGGGCCAGCCTTGGCTGTGCGGCAGTCATTTTTAAAGGCTTTCAAGGTCTGCAGGCTTCATGTGTGCAACAACTGGCTCGATGTGTGCTGTGCTGAGCCGCCCGAGGCTCAGCAAGGTGCCAAATATAAATCTGCATTAACCTCATGAACACCACTCACCCCACACTGGTGTCTTCCAAGAGGCCCCAGAACCAACATACCCAGTGGCTGGCTTTAGACCACAGCAGAGCACCACCCCAATTAGCTCCAATTATGCTAAGTGAAATAAGTCAGCAGAGAAAGACAAATACGATGGGATTTCACTTACATGTGGAGTCTAAAGAACAAAAAAAACACACACAAATAAAACAGAAACAGATACAGTGAACAGACTGATGGTTACCAGATGGGAGAGGGTTGGTGGCTGGGTAAAACAGGTGAATGGATTGAGAAGTACAGATTGGTAGTTACAAAACAGTATAAAGTACAGCATAGGAAATACAGTCAATAATATTGTAATAACTATGTGTGGTGCCAGTTGGATGCTGAAAGTACCAGGAGGGCCAAAGACTTTGTAAAGAATATGATTGTCGCCCTAACCAGTTTGGCTCAGTGGATAGAGCGTTTGCTTGCGGACTCAAGGGTCCTGGGTTCGATTCCGGCCAAGGGCATGTACCTTGGTTGCGAGCACATACCCAGTGGGGAGTGTGCAGGAGGCAGCTGATCGATGTTTCTCTCTCATCGATGTTTCTAACTCTCTATCCCTCTCCCTTTCTCTCTGTAGAAAATCAATAAAATATATTAAAAAAAGAAAGAATATGATTGTCTAACCAATATGCTGTACACCTGAAATTATACAATATAATATTAAATGTAAACTGTAATTGAAAAATTTTCTAAAATAAAGAAAATGAACAGGAAATTTTTAAGAAAACACACACGCACACACACACACACACAAGCTAGAGACACTTTGCGAACAATCTCCACCCGTATTCCTCCTGGACATGTGCCATCCATGCAATGTGTCCAGGTTTACACAGACTCCAAAAGTGGAGTGAGGGCGCTGAGAAAATAAAGCAGAACCAGAATTGATGTATAGCTAATGGATAACAGTATTTGGGGATTAAATCATAAGTTTCATGTGATAAAACATTTATACAATGAAGTATAAAATATGTTGAGAAAATATAAATTTAAAATGGAGCCATAAACTTAAATGCCATCTAAGAAGTATGTAATAAATGTCTACTCTATATCAGGCACTGTGCTAGGAACAGGGCCTCTGATGATAGGACCGTCCCACCCCGCCTCTCAAGGACAGATCCAGGGCACAGCAGAAGAAACAAAAAACCAGCAGTCTGGTCATAACTAATCCAAAACCTTGTGCCCAGGCCCGATCTCAATGGCAGAACTTGGCCAGTGGCTGAGCTGATTTTTCCCTGAGGTTATGTTCAGTACAGAACTGATGTAATCAGAAAATGGAAGTCAGTGGAACTGACTTTAAGTTGACATTTATTAAATGTTATAGAAGTTTGAGGAAATTCTCCACTCCTGACTAAGTAAAAATAGACAGGATATTAAATGTTACTGATTTGATTAACAAATAAAGCCAGAAGATTTGGTCTCTGACACTTTAGGGAATTCCTTACTGACTGCCAAACTACAGTATTAGAGTTAGTCCTTTGCAAAGAGGGGCTGCCCGATTTTTTTTAAAAGAGTACAATTGTGCCCATTTTCATTAACACATCATCAATGTCACTGTTAAATTATGTGGCTGGGTTAAGTTCAGACCATGATGCTCATTAGTTTGTTAAGTATTTAATAATTCTGGCTGAAAACACCACTTCCCCCAGAACCAGTGACCCCAACCAGGATTAGCATAAATCCAATCACTCATTTAACCAATATTTGCGAGTCACTACTATGTGCCAGACTCTGTGCTAGGCACTGAGGTTGTAGCAATGAGCACAGGTAAGTCTTGGCTACTGTGGGGCTCCTTCTTTGAAATATGTTCCATCAAGTGCCACCGCCATACCTCTAAGGCAGATACCGCTCATTAGTCACAGTGCTGTCTCCTGCCAAGCCCTAGACTGCTTGAGGATCTTTCTCAACATGCTACTATGAGAATATTACCAAAGGCAGAGCACAAGATGAAACTTATTAGCCATCCAAATGCTAACCAAACTACACTGAATCACCTGTGGTTCCCCGCAAAATTCTACTGTCTTGGTTCATGTCATTTTCTGTTTCTGTCCTTCACCTCCCTCTCCTCCACCACAATGAACATCCAAATCAACTCCCTGAACAGCTCAAAGGCTCTGCCTTGAAGTTCTCCCGTTCTCCCATTTGGACACAAATTCTTCCTCTTCTGAACCTGTTTCTTCCCCCTTTTATGGTATCTAATAAAGTGCATGTCGTGTCTCTCATGTAGCATCTTAAGGATAAAAAATATCTTTTCTACCTTTGAATTCCTCATATTATCTATCATATGGCTTTGTGCATGTACACACACACACACACACACGAAATCACATGCCTTGCTAAGCAGTGGTTCAATTAATTATTAGAGAACTTAGGTTGATGAAGAGAACACATCAGCTCACTTGGGGAAAAGCTTATTGTGTATCTATGTTCAATGGGGATATATCATTTCTACGCTTCTGGCTATCAAGTTGCATTTACAAGGCAAATTACTCTTAAGTTTGTGTTTATGTAAAAGAAGAAAAGTTGTATTTGATGTAAAGAAATAGTACAGTAGGTTCTTAATCTGAGTCGTGCACTCCCAGTGGCTGTGATGCCTCCGATACTGTATACAGCATAGGTATGTTTTTCCAGGGAAAGGATTCACCAGATTCTCAAGAACTAAATTATACAGTAACTCACTGATGCTGATGGAGATGTTTATGTGTTTGTTCTCACATGTCAAACTGGAAAGACCCCATTTACTGCTATTTCCAGATTTACATCTCTCAGGATGATCCTGGTAATCTCCAAATCGTTTTTCCTATGTTCACTGTGCCCACAAAATAAAATATGAAAAAATGAAGCCATAAAGACTTGTTATTTTTTAGCACATAAATGTCTAAATGATCAACAATATCTATTAATCTTCCATATTTTCAGAATCTAATAAACTTCCATGAACTCAGCAGTTTCTTTGATGTTATGTATGTACCTTTAGGAAACACGTTCTCCCCCCTCCCCCAACAACAACAAAAAAATCCAAATTAAAATGTATTCGCTAAGTTAAAGGTATTCAGATTCATAATTAATAGCACTCTTTCAACCTAGGGAAATATAAACAATGGACTAGGGAAAGAAAATGCACATCCTTAAGACCAGTAGTATTATTGAATTAAAGTTTATTTAAAACCATGCAAGAGGTTCTCCATGAGTGTAAGTAGACTGGTTCATATCATAGCCATATTCACAGATACCAGTAACTGTAACTTTTGTCCACAAGACATACTAAATCAAACAATGTGATTAATTCAAGGTTATCTTTTTTTAAAGAATTTAAGCCACAAAGATGATTAGTCAGTTACTTGTGAAACTTCTCATTTTTAAAAAAAGTATTTTACTAAATCAAATGTATACAATGAATTAGTGAGCAATCAAATCCAAATACATTCCTCAGAGTATGCCAGAGGTAAGCAAAACAATATTAATAGAACCAAGATCACTAAAAAGTAAAGGATTTTTCAATCAATGGTAACATAAAACATCATGGCACATTATCATTGGACATGGAAACCCAATAAGACACGTTTCAATATTGACTTTTTGTTGATCCTAGAAAGCTAAAACAAAATTCCCAACAGAGCAAGAAAATGATAAATTCTAGAAAGTGAGACATAAAACAGTTTTCTCTTTAAGAACATGCAATTCCCTACAAATAATGTCTCATCTCAATGCATGCGGAAAAGCATATTTAAAATTCACACCGAGCTCTGCCAGCCGCTAGGGGAACAACTCTCCATCTGCTTCAACAGAGACAGACAGTGGTTGGGTGATCACACAACTCCTTTGAATGTGTGTAATTTTTAAAAATAGTGACAACTCACTTATTCTTTTCTACTTTATTGATTTACACAGTTCAAATATGGCCATGTTCATGACCAAATATGTACAAACATTTTAAAAAATGAAAATAACAATTATATACAGTTTGAAAAATCAAATTGTAACTATGATACCTTTCACCTAGTCCAATGACTAGAGACTTTCCAACGCCAATAACTATCAGATATTCCATCAGGCCAAATGAAAGTTTACAATTTACCTGCTTTTAAACTGGCAAGAGCTACATGAGCAATGCCATATGCAACAAATGAAAGTCATTTCCTAACCAAAAGCTACTATTAATTGAAATCAATTTTACCATTCATATTAAATTCAGATGTCTAAATCCCAGATACCTGGGTATGAAATATTTAAATCTGCCAAAAGGAATTAAATATTTTTCTTCTTTTCTTTTAATATAATCCACTATATAATAGTGAACTAAATATATTTGTTTCATAGAAACAACTTACATTTGCCAATACAGGGCAAATGGTCTATATACAGATACATTAGGACTGCCTAACTGACAGTGAGTGTTGCCGACCAGGCTCCAAGTCAATAGAGCTAATACGGTGGAGCTCTCTGCTGAATGGACTTTCCCTTCAGGATACGTCGGATCTGGAATGGAAATGAATAGGATTTGTAAGTTTTCTTTTTTATGGTCAGCTTCAACAAGAACCCAGAACCCATCTCATACACACATAAATCCTTAATATACTTCAAGTCAAAACAGCTGTTCTGATACCCAGGAATAAAGTATCTGCACATAACTTCTCGGATCACAGGAAAGCCCCTAGGCCAGCCGTGGGCAAACTACGGCCTGCGGGCCAGATCCGGCCCATTTGAAATGAATAAAACTAAAAAAAAAAAAAAAAAAAGACCGTACGCTTTTATGTAATGATGTTTACTTTGAATTTATATTAGTTCACACAAACACTCCATCCATGCTTTTGTTCCGGCCCTCCCGTCCAGTTTAAGAACCCATTGTGGCCCTTGAGTCAAAAAGTTTGCCCACCCTTGCTCTAGGCTCATTCAGAGCCTAATGATTTAAACACCAGGTTGACAAATTTTCTTAACTGTCTCTCAGTCCACAGCAGATGAAAAGCCACAATTCAGAAGAAAAAGATTAGGGTGGGGAATGCAATTGACAACTGCTGGAAGAAGATACAATGACCACAGTCTGAATGACTACAGTCTGACAACAGAAGAAAAGGAAAAGACCCTCCCCAAAAACTCACACACACCAAAAAGTACAAAAGCAGAAAGGAGAGTAATCTGAGAACATTAAAAGTCAAATGCTGAGAACATCGCTGTATGACTACACACCAAAAACCTGAAGTAGAAGCAAACACTGGGGTTAGGACACTGCCATTTAATATTTCATGATGGTCCCTATCCGTGGAACTTCTGTGAGTCTCATTTTCTTAGCTGAATTCTTATACTGTAAAGTTTTCATAGCTATTAAGTGTATACATGAAAACTTTACAAATTAAAGAGCTCCATCTTAAGTTATGAAGAGCTCTACAAATATGGGTTCCTATAACATTATGGTCATATGAGGGATGTGAATCAAAGAAACAATTAAATTGCACTCCATATATTTTATGATTATGAAAATATGTAATGACCTATCTATAGCCACAATCACCCTCATTTCCCCCAGGGAAAATTTCCATCAAAAATATCTCAAGGTCTTAAAAGATTCAGTTCTTGTTATCAAGAAAAGTTCAGTCATGTGAAACTATTCAATCTCTGAATATAATATATAAAAGCATATGATGAGTAAAGCATAATTTTGTTTAGAGTATAAAATAGTTCTAGGTTCTAAATTGCATTTAAAAAAAAAACCTTCCTATTTCTTATTTAAAATCAGTTACTAGAAATAATTGTAACAGCTGATGCTTACTGAGCACTGACTACGTGCCTGGGACTCTCCTGGACACTCCTACAGTACTGACTCATGTAACACCGACAGACACACACACTGATAGAACCTGCCTGAAGAGCACCTCCACCCTGAACAATCTCACCTCCCTTTATGTTTCAGACCAAGTGTCTGAAAGCTTTGCCTGTCCCTCCTGTCACCCTCACCTGTTCTCCCACAGGGCCATCGGGAACCAAATGCACTGGCTGCTCGTTCTCCAAGTTCCGAGTACTTGGGTCTGCTCCCTTCCTCATCAACAGGCGGACTGCGTCCAACTGCGTCACCCGATACTGCAGGCTGGCAGCAACGTGGAGGGCAGTGTTTCCATTGTAAGCCTGAGACAAAGAGACAAACATGATGCCCATCAGGAAGGGGGACTTTCATGAGAACAGCTCAAAAGCTTGAAAAAGGTGTAAAAAAAGTCACTCCAACTCTTGTGAAGTTACTGAAGCTTTCGAAAGGTACCTTTGCATTCACGAAAGACAGGCAACTGGGCAGCTCCAAAAAGAGGCGAATGAGTTCCAGATTTGCTTCCTCAGCTGCCAAATGCAGGGCTGTGCGGCCGCTTTTACGATCCTTGTTAAAAGCAAGAGGGGAAAGACGTGACCATCCAGACAGCATGCCCAATCATGCTTTTCACCCAGCCTCCCAAATTCTGACTCAAGCCTTCCTTAACCCCAAACGAGATGAAATCTCTCATTCCTGTTAAATTCCTATTAATTTGCCTAGGTGACTCTTATCACAGTCTACCTTTACATACAGGGGGGGCATAAAATGTAGAAACATAGATGATACTGTTTTACAATGTACTGTAATATAATACAATAAATGATTTATTATGCACTCGCCTATGTTTCCGACTTGGCAGCCACCCCGTAGACTTATAATTAGTTACATTCCTCACCTCTTCAATTAGAAGGTCCCTAAGGACCGAGTCGCTGACATTCAGGCCTTCCCCTCGCCCCGAACCCCTAACTCAGTGCATTGTACTTAAGAGATACTCAGCAAATAAACCTCAGTTTTGCAGAGAAAAACTATTTTCCAGTCTAAAAAACAGAAGATTAAGTCTAGATCCCACAATGATGAAGCAACCTTACAAAATACACAAAGTTTTAATCTCTATTTGGGAGCAGGTTTTTGTTGTAACCACTTCCTCCCCATCCCATATACAAACTCTTCTGTGAATTTACCTTAGCCTCCACCGCTGCCCCCATTTGAATCAGACACTTAATGGTGTCAACCAGACTCTTATTCTTCAGTAAAAGCTCCTGAACTTCAGGTGAATGTGGCTGTTCATTTCTCTGGAGTTCATGCACCACAGCATTATGGGCCATGACCGCACAGTGCAGAGGAGTCAGGCCTAGAAAAAGTATAATAAAGCAGCGGTCAAGCATGACATCAAGCCTTTCGGTTGTTCTATAATTACAAACCTTGAGGATAGCCTACGAATGGGCTCCACAAGAACTAGTAAGGCAATCCGAATAATTCCTCCACTGGTTCTTAGTGCTAATTTCATCTATAGAATATTTTATCATTAATTACCTCCCTTCCTTCTTGGTATGAAACTTAATATAACTTTAGAACAAATGGGCCCCTCTCTATAAATGGTTTTTTACCCAATAAAGTGTCATTTGCTTACCATCATAGTTAGTTGCCTCAAGATCCACAAACTGATTGCTCATCACCGCACCCTTCTGAATTGCCTGAAAATTTTAAAAACATATATCTGTTAGCAAGAGACAAGCTATACGGGTATTCTAAGTATTGAATAAGTGAACTCAAAATGGATTATTGCAACCCACATCCAACATCTAATACTCAAGCCCTCTCTTTGGCCCTGTGCTAATGGAAGCCTAGCAAACTGCCTCTTACCTGAAGCACCTGGGAGTGGCCCTTCTCAGCACAGACGTGCAGAGGGGTTCTCCCCCAGCAGTCGGTGGTGTTCACCTGAGCTCCAAGGTTCACCAGATCCTGCACAATAAGGTGCTGATTGGCAGCCACCGCCACCTGAAAGGCACTCTGTGGACATTCAGAAGAAAAAAAATGTTTTTAAAACATGTAACACTATCATGACAAGGAATATGAACCTAAACTAAGACTGAGGGAAAAGCCCACATAGGAAAAATAAATCCTATTAATAAATAATAAGATACTGTAATACAAGAAAACTAAAGTAAACTTAGGGTGTGGCTTTATTGTACCCAATTAGTCTTTGGTGAAATAACTATGAGGTTAATGTTAATAACTTCAAGGTTGACGGTGGCAAAGAGTCACCATCTCAAAGTTCATATTCACTAAGCTCTGTTGGTCTCGAGCTCTGAAACTACCTGCGGATGACTATGAGACTGGCTGTCATTCTCTTCACAGCAGCCACATTTTTGCCCCTTGGCTCACCTGTCCATTGTGCTCTTTTATATCCAGCACGTGAAGTGCATTCATCTTTCTCGCAAGGACGTAGGAAAGTGCCCTTCGCCCTTGGGCAACAGCAATATGGAGGAACCTGGGCGACAAGGAAAGGGAAAGAGGTGAATTACTTCCGATTTCACTCAGTTCACTTAAAACAACATTCCTTCAGTCTCTTTCTTATTATGTTGGTACACTCAACGCATCACAGAGCACAAACTGTCCTGTCGGCTGAGCTGCAACAGGATGAGTCAGACTATGAGTAGGAAGAAAAAGAATGCCAACCACCATACAGACCACGTTAAACCTATTATTTTTAATATTTATAAAAACCCTAGTAAGGAGGTATTATCATTTTACATGTCAAGAAACTGAGGCACAGAGAACTTACATAGCCTGCCCAAGGCCAAAGGTATCAGGACAGATAAGAATTCAATCTACAAATCAACTCACAGTTGACCATGACCAACTAATCATAATCTGATTTTCTCTCTATAAATACAGTCTATGCTAGTCTTTCAAAGCCAATTATTCAAAGAAAACATATACATTTTTATTAACTTAGAAAAGGTAATTTGTTCAGCCAGGGGGAAAAAAAGGAAAACTCTTTCTTGAAATATTATCATTGAACAGCAGTTTCTACCTACAGTCTTCATCCTGATTAGCCAACCATTTGGTAAGGTCTAACTTGGTAAGCCCTAGAGATATCCTCTGCCCACTATGTGCAGCAAATATGGTTTGCCAAAATAGGTACATGAGACAAAGGGGTACTCACGTGTCACCATCTGCATCCTTTGAAAGAAACTGATCTTGGGAGATATTTGCCAGTTTGCTTTCTTCCTGCTCTACTTGCCACTGAAAAAATGACTTCCCTAACTGCGTGGTGTTCATTGAATTTCCGAGGATGTTCTGGAACGGCAGTGAGGTGCTTACAGGCACAGAGCCTGCATCGTGCCCCGCCATGGCCTCACAGGCACTGTGCGGCACCATGCCGAAGTTTTGCAGGTGGGCGTCATTTTGTGGCTGAACACTGGGGGAAGTCTGAACGGGAACAGCAACATTCTCACATTCCCCATGACTAGTTAAAAGGGATGCAAAACTTTGGTTTGGGCAGAACTGTAGTTCTTGGTTACTGAAGAAGTTTGGCTCATAGTTGGGAGACTGGGAAGTTCTGGAATAAGGACTGTATTCCAGAGTTGGGTTCTGGGTACTATAGTGCTGTGGCTGCTGCTGTGGCTGCTGCGGCGGCATGTTCTGGTTCTGAGGAGAATACTGGTACATGGAAGCCTGATCCATCATGTGTGGGGAGCTGCTGACTTGCAAAGGCTGGTACTTCTGAGGTGGACTGAAGATCTGCCCGCCATGGAAGTCCTGGCACTGCTCTCGGGGAGAGCCCTGAGCGGCCACCGCAGGGCTCACCCAGCTCACTTGGACAGTATTCAGGGAAACCGGGCTGTATTCATTCTTGATGTTGATAATGTTCTGAAGCAGATCGGCACTGCTGTCTTGTTTGGGTTCGTTGTGGTGAGCATCTTCCATGCTCTCTGCGGGTGTTGGTGTTTGAGGTGGTGTCTGGAAAGAAAGAAAAAGTAAATTGCACACTCCCTTCCAAAATTATTCCAGGAATAATTTCGCTCTATGGAATATAATTTAATTTCTGAAAGGTATTCAGAGGAAAATAGTGAGACGCTTACCAAAAACTGGGTATGCAGCAAAGCTGGCCTTTTACAAGCTGGTCCATCAGACAACGAATCGGGTCCTTTCCTTTTCCCACTATATGACACAGTGTTTGTCAACTCTATACCCAAAAAAGGAATGTGGAATCTGTGATCATTTTATTTTGAAAATTTTACCCATAAACACACCACATTATTTTATTCTAAAGGCCCCATAATATCTTGAATAGAAGTAATTCTTACCTGTAAATTGCTCTCTGTTCACACCTTGTGTCTATAAGGAAAAAGCAAGTTTCCAATTTAGTATAATATTAAATGGATTTCTGCTTAATAGACATCAATAAACATACTTATCTCTCCCACACTTTACAGCTCACCATAAACCTTTGATGCAGCTGCACTATCAATATTTATTTTCTACCTTAATTTTCATTCTATCTTTCAACTTTCCCCCATTTGCCTGTTCACCTCAGTTCAACTATGTCAAGATAAAATTAATAAGACCATTTGAGTTTTCCCTTTCTAATCAAGATGTTCCATTTCAGTTGAACCCCATTTACTTCTTTGCCCCCAATTTCATTCATTAAATTTCTCTTGTCCACCTACCAAGTGCCTAGCCCTGGGCTAAGCAATAGGAATACGGCAGACAGCAAGACACATATCCCTCCCGTCCTACGGACGTGGTGGTCTACAAAAGACTTACGGGACTTAGGTCAGCAAAAAAAAATAACCCCGACAGACTAATCTTCCTGACCTCTGACCCAAAACAAAAAAAATAGGTGCCACCTTAAAATCATCTGTGGCTTGGCCAGAAGCCTTCTGTTTATGACTTCGGATGTGCAGCAAAAGCTCCTTCACCGAGTTCTTCACACGAACACCTTGAAAGGGTCCTCTCTGCTGCCTTCCAACCCCCATATGGGGCTCAGCTGTTCAAAAGAAAAAAAAAAAACATATGCCAATTAAGTCTCTGCACAGACACAAATCTGAGTAACCTCAAAAGCATAGCTGTCTAACATATAAAGTCCCCAATCACCAGAATGCAAAGCCTTGCCAACTTGCTCTGGTCAACGGCCTACATGTCACTCCCCAGTCCTACTTAAGGTTTGATGCTGCCTGAATGCTTTGCCCCATCAGGCTCCCTAAAGAGTTAAACCTCATCCAACTGTGGTTTCAGGAATCTTCAGAGCCAAGAGACAACCCAAATTAAACCTCTCTGTCTCTCGCCCCTTTCAACCCATGAGACAGTATCACAGATTTGCCACGCTAACTCTCATAGATCTATCATTATTCTTCACTTTTGAAAAACCTTGGGGGATCAAAGGATAAATGATGACTTTTTAGCTTTTCAAACCAAAGGCTTGGTGCCCACATAAAAATGTAAAAGTCTATTAATCCCCTAACCTAAGAAAGCACAAAACAAACTTCCTCCAAAGATCTCAATGTACCAAAGCCTAACAATGAACAATGTCTTAGATGTGTTTCTTATTATTTCGCTCAGTTCAGTCAACTATGCCAAGAAATCTGCTTGAATTCACTCAGATTAAACACATTTCCACACACACACGCAGGATTTCCCCTCACTGACTTTTTGGAACTGCTCACAGAGGCCTTCTAAGTAAAAAGGAAATCTGTAATCTCATTTCACATTTCAACTTTAAAACACACTTTCAAATGTAGGCTGTGAGCACAGCATTCCACTCCTGGCCACTGTTATGTCGTAGCCTCTTGGGATGAGTTCACAAAGTAAACATGCAAAATGTCAGGAAATGAATAATCCAGCCGCCTCACCGACAGCGGGAAAAAGTAAGAAGACGGGACAAGAAACAATGCATAATGTGAATACATGTATATATCATAAATATAGGAAAGAAACAACTTAATGACGGGGCAAATTAAATGACCAGTTAGTTTTACATTTAAGTTTAGGAATAGCTTGCCAGAATCTAACACAACATTTCTCTGGAATGACAGGAGTTAATAACTCAACGTCACAAGGAGAAAAATGCAGTTTGAGAAATCCCCTATGGTTATGCCGTAAACCAGGGAAGTAGCAAAATAGTTTCAACCAGATGAAAGCCAAATGTGGGAGAAAAGGTTCTAAACACACACACACACACACACACACACACACACTTTTTACATACAACCAAGTGGATTAAAGTACTTCTTTAAATGAAAAGGGAAAATCACTTTTTAAAAGAAGACAACCGAAACAGCAGCGGCTGGCAGTGAGGAACACCTAAAAGAGAACATTCTTTAAACCCTGCTGATTAGATTCTCCAACATTTGAGATTGTCTAGAGGTTCTTTAGTCTACCCACTGTGGCATCCTGTTTTCCCCCAAATTATGCAGCTCCGTTCATTAAGAAAAGAAAGCAACCAGCCCTGGCCAGGCAGCTCACTTGGTTAGAGCTTCTATCCTCCCAAATACACCACGGCTACGGTTTGATAGCTAGCCAGGGAACGAACATACACGAATCAACCAATGATGCATAAATAAGTGGAACAACAAATCGATGTTTCTTTTTCTTTCCCCCTTCCCCCCCCTCGAAATTTAAAAAATGAAAGAAACTAACCAAATCACAACCAAAGAAAGAAAACATTGTTTCTTTGCTAGATGTGGCTTAACCATTCTAAAGCACACAGAACAAAACCGGAAGCACAGAAAACTAACTGGCCAGCCGCACAAACTAAACATACATTGAGTTGGTTTTCAGTCCAGCTTCACCTTATTACATCTTGTTAATATCGGTTTCCTTTCTTGAACATAAAGTCCTTTTACTTAAAATTTCCATAAATACTTAGGAAGAACCAAGTCAGGACCTCAAACCCTTTCACTAACAAAAGTCACAAGAAAAAAAAAACTACATTATATCCAAAACCTCGCCATAATATGTGAATTCTAGCTTAATAAAGTTGCTTTTTAAAAAAAGAGAGAGAAAATCTACTTTGGTTCGGGTCCGTACCCCCTCACCCCAGCCCGCGCCCCAGAAGTCAGTTTTGTTCCCAGAAGCGTTTTAAGCTATGAAACCAGCTGTCGGGAGCCTGGATTTCACAGACCGCCAAAGGGCTTCGAGTTGTCAAACGCCCAGCACTGGGTGAGGCATCCAGCAGTCGCCTAATAAGTGACGGCTGGTGGGATTACGTGCTGCCGCTAAACAAGGCGCAGAGGCGCCTCGGGCGGCCGGATCCTCCCCTCCCGGCGGCGTGGGGGCCGCGGGGGCCGGGGGGGCGGGGGCCGGGGGTGCAGGGGCCGCCCCCGCCCGGACGGCGGGTACCTTGCAGCCGCTCGGCGCGGGCGCTGCCTCTCGGCCGGGACTCGACGGCCCCGCAGGAGGACACGGCGGAGGCGGAGGACAGGTCGGAGGAGTCGGAGCCCGGCGAGCCGGGCGCCGAGGGCCCCGACGCCGAGCAGCCGGCGTCGCAGGCGCCCGGGGCGGCGGCGGGCGGCGACGCGCTGTAGAAGTAGGCGAGGTTCAGCGGGCTGGTCATGAGGCCGCAGTCGCCGGCCGTGTCCAGCAGCCCCTCTCCGCCGCGGCTGTCGTCCAGCAGCTTGTCCACGATCATGCTCCCGGGCGCGGCGCTCGGGGACCTGCACACCTGCGCCGCCGGCTCGCTGCGCGGCTGCCTCCGGCTGCGGCTGCGGCTGCGGCTCTGGCTGCGGCTGCGGCTGGGACGGGCTCAGGACTGGTCGGCGGGAGGACAGGCGGGCGGGCACGGGCGCAGCCCCGGGGACCCACCTTTATAACCGGCCCGCGGGACCGGGGCGGGGCGGAGGGGCTGCCGCCGCGCCGGCCTCCGCGCGCCCTGCCCGGCCATTGGCGGCGTCGGGGCCTCCTCCCGGCCCCTCCTCCCGGCCCCTCCTCCGGATGCGCTCCGTTTCCAGTAAAATGTACAGGATGAGGCAATGTGCCCTCCGCCCTCGCCCCGCCCTAGACCGACCGGTTGCTTTCTGGCCCTTCACCTGGAAACCCCAATCGAGAGCGGCCTTCCGCCTCCGGGACCCCGATCCCCCGCCCCAAGCGCCCGCGAGGGGGCGTGCGGCTGGGCCTCGGGTGGCAGGGGGAGGCGGGGAGGCGGGAGGCGGTCGGGAACCGGTCGGCCAGGTTCCCGGGTGCTGGGAGCCCGGCCGGTGCGCGCCCGCACGCCTCCGCCTGAGCTCCTGGCCAGCCCCATGGAAGGCATCTCTGGAAGGTTCTTACAGACGCCTCTCCTCCGGCGCCTCAAAGCAGCTTCCATCCTCTTACCGTAATTCAATAAACGTTTGCCAATATTCCTTTTCACGGGGTCCCAAACTGAACATAATTTGAAGCCGGTTTTCGGTTTTAAAATTATAACCTGGCCCTGGCCAGAGCGAGGGCCCTGAGGACTGAAGGGATCCCGGGTTCAAATCCGGTCCAGGGCACGGAAAAATAAAACAAAATAAGTTATAATCTGGGCAACAGCTAAACTTTTTGGTGGGGGGAGGGAAGTGGGGGGGGGGGAGTGTGTGTGTGTGTATACAGTCCGGAAATTTTAAAAAAGCAGTGCCCTACAGTCTTGTATCCTGGAACAAAGTCATCTTGGCAAAAGGTAAGTGTATTTATATATGTAATTTCTTTATTCTGCATTACTTCACACTGTGTCTGATAAACACGGTAATTTTGCTCCTGCCTGTCTTAAAGACTTTTTAAATGGATTTACACAAATTGTTGAAGTCAATATTTTGAAGTCATATGACTTGTTGAGCCCATGGCTAGGAGTTGGCAAGAGAAAATGATGAATGATTATAATGTCTGTCCTTTCAAGTACATTATAAACTTGTGGGAACGATAAGGTAAGCACACTCATGCTATATTAAAAGAAACCGACGATGATTAAATATCACGAGGGATACAAAGTCCAGTGAGTGTCCTGAGGAGAGAAACAGGCCCGGTGGAGGAAAAGAGGTCACGGGGAAAACCTGTGTGAAGGAGGTGGCAGCTGAGACAGGCACTGGAGGATGTGTGGGATTTCAGCCCACAGCACGTACAGCAGGAGCAAAGAGCTGAGAGGAGGCGTCGGGAGATGATGACATTAAATGTAAAAGGTACTTTGGTGCCTTTGGGTGGAGCACTGCAGTGGCAGGCGGAGCATCTCCACCGGGTCTTTATTTAGTGAGCACTGAGTGAACATGAAAGACTCTCTGGCAGACAAAACTAATCTGGAAGCAGCTTAGAGAGGGTGACACTGAGGTACCCAGAGGCCCTGGGCGGCCGCTGCAATAGCCCAGGAGGGAACTGACCAGACCCTGGGGCAGAGGCAGTGGGAGAGGGGAAAGTAAATGGAACGAAAGCAGGGCTGGGTAGCATTGCTAGGGCAGAATCCAGAGGTCTGGCTCAGTTGGAGGTGAGGAGCCATGAAAGGTCCCGTCAGGCTCTGGTTTGGGGCTGGATGACAGATGAACAAGGATGCCAGCTTCAAATTGCAGGGAAATTAGCAAAAGCAGAATGTTGGGGTTCCAGGAGGAAAGAAGGGACAGAGGGAGGGAGACAGTGAACTTGAGTTGGTACTAGGAATTAATTGTGGTATAAGACCCTGGTGGGGGTTCCAAAGTAAATATTTCCTTCTTTCTCACAAGTGTTGTATTATTCCCAAAACTTCTTGCTGTCTCTCCTTCCCAATTTTTGGATTTAGGTAACTTTAAAAGAATCTTATATAATAAAGAGGAAATATGCAAATTGACCGCCACACCCTCACAAGATGGCTGCCTACAACCATGCCATCAGGGGGGTTAGTGAGGGATGACCAAACAACTGAACAAGCAGGCCGTGTGGGGTGACCAGGCTGGCGGAGGGGCTGTGAGGAGCAACCAGACTGGGGGGAGGGGGGAGTTTGGGGTGACAAGGTTGGCAGGGGGGCAGTTGGGGGCGATTAGGCTGTCAGGGGGGGCAGTGAAGGGCAACTAGGCCAGTGGGGGGGGACAGTTGGCGGTAGCAGTGAGGGGTGACTAGGCCGGTGGGGGGGGCAGTTGGGGGCGACCAGGCCAGCAGGGGGGAAGTAAGAGATGACCAGGCTGGCGGGGCGGGGGCAGTTAGGGGTAACCAGGCTGGTGGGGGGCAGTGCAGTTGGGGGTGACCAGGCCAGCAGGGGAGGCTGTTGGGGGCAATTAGGCTGGCAGAGGGGGCAGTGAGGGGCAACTAGGCCTGTGGGGGGGACAGTTGGGGGTGACCAGGCCAGTGGGGGGGGGCAGTTAGGGGCAACCAGGCCAGCAGAGGGGGGCAGTTGGGAGCAATCAGGCTGGCAGGTGGGGCAGTTAGGGGTGACCAGGCCAGCAGGGGGGGCAGTTAGGGGCGATCAGGCTGGCATGCAGAGGCAGTGAGGGATGATCAGGCCAGCGGGGGGGGGGGGGGGGGGAGGCAGTTAGGGGTGATCAGGCAGGCAGGTAGGTGAGCAGTTAGGAGGCAGCGGTCCAGGATTGTGAGGCAGTTGGACACCCTGAGGGATCCCAGATTGGAGAGGGTGCAGGCTGGGCTGAGGGGACTCCCTCCCGTGCACAAATTTCATGCACCGGGCCTCTAGTAAATAAATAAAAAGGAAACAACTCTCTTGATGTATTTGCAGAAAGTAAAAAGTTCCTGTAATTGCAATTCCTCAAAATCACTTAAAAGATGTTCCAAAGAATATGTTGGGTCTTTGCAATACAACCTATTTGGATTTTATTGCCTCCCCTGTTTAGAGCAAGAACAGAGTGGCCTTTTTAGACACTTTTGACAATCCAATACGCAGTCACTGTCAGCTATGTCAAGTACTATGTCAAGACAGGTAATGGGGTGTAATGGGAATGCCCCAAACCACAAATCTGGTCACTTGGATAAGGACGCCATCTGGACATCCATGTGAGTGGGACCTCTGTCCCTGTGGGCTATAAGAACTCAGAGCTCCTACCACCCAAAGCGGGAGCTTGGCTCTGCCATGGGTCACACTCGGAGCCCTGCCCGACTTTCACTCCACCAGACTGTGCTGCCACTAGCCACCTGGCTTGAGACAACACTCACCTCTCCACCTGCGGCCACCGCCAGAGACAGGGACTTAACAGCCCAACTCTTGCTCTGGAAGTTTCTATTGTGTAAGCTCCCCCTCTCTGTGTATAACCTGCCTATGACTCTATTGACTTATTGGGGAGGTCTCCCCTAATAAACCTGGCAACATCCATTATTTTTATCTATACTAATAATAGCCTAGGTGGTCATCATGCATCACGCCCTTACATTGTCACAAGATGACTCTCACAAGATGGCCATCATAAGATGTCCACATGCACAGTGGAGGCAGGGCCCAGCGGAGGAGGCAGGTTATGGCAGGGGAGGGCAGTTGTGGGCGACCAGGCCAGCAGGGGAGGGCAGTTGGGGGTGATCAGGTTGGCATGGGAGGGCATTTGGGGGCAATCAGGCCAGCAGGGGAGCGGTTAGGAGCCAGCAGTCTTGGATTGTGAAAGGGATGTCCCCCGAGGAGTCCCAGATTAGAGAAGGTGCAGGTCAGGCTGAGAGATACCACCCCCCCCCCCATGCACAAATTTTGTGCACTGGGCCTCTAGTATATAATAAAAGCCTTAATGGTCATTCAAATAAATTCATGGACAAAATCCATGGCAATTGTTCTTTTCAAAATAAATTCTCCCCTAAAATTATTTTCTGCTTCACTTGGTATAGAAAAATTCAAACCTCAAAATAAGGGCCTCTGGAGAACTTTATATAGATAAATATGATTGGTAAAGAGTGATGTCTCAAAACAGTTTTCTATGAAATGCTAAAGCAGTCATACTGTTTGAGAAGACCACATCCCCAACGGCCATAAGCCTTCCCAGAAACAGTCAAGAATTACTGTTAATATCACTTCAAAAGGAAAATAAAAAATACTCTGCTTCATTTAAATGTTTAAATATACATTCTATTTGGTTGAATGATATGACACTGCCAATGTTCTAATCAAATATGGTTGAGTACTCACTCCATGGAAGACAGCCACCATGTTATGAGGACGCTGGAAAAGTCCACTGAGAATGACAACCAGGACCAACCGGCCAACCATGTGAGGGAACTATGTTGAGAGTAGCTCCATTAGGCCTTTAGATGACTGCAGCACTGACCAACATCTTGACTATAGTCTCATGAGCAACCTTGAACTAGAACCCCCCAAACCACTCCCAGATTCCTGACCACAGAAATTATAATAAAAAACGGAGGCCTTGAAAATTTGCCCAAGGTCACACTGTTCATCATAGATGGAGAAGAGATTAAATTTTCATCTGTCTGACCCTGGAGCCTGACCTCATTTGCTTTAAAAAGAGAGGTTATTTGGTAGTCACAAAATAGCAATGGATATGTAGAACACAGCACAGGGAACATAGTAATATTATAATGACTGTGTATGGGCACAGGTGGGTACTTGAAATAACAGGGGTAACAGCGGGGAGACCACTTTGTAAAGTATATGATTATCTAACCATCTTGCTGTACACTTGAAACTAATACAAAATAATATTGAGTGTAAACTGTAATGGAAAAAAATAAAACATATAAATAAGTGGAAACTTACAGAAGTAAAAAAATCATAAGTTGGTTGGTTGGTTGTTTTTTTTAAAGGGAGATCAGAAGACTCATTTTCCTCAAGGTTCAGATGCACTATCTGCATCTAACAATACAGAAATGGATGAAAGTGACATGTCAGAGTTCCCTGAGTCATGGAAGGGATAAATCTATACTAAAGTAACTAGAAGAAACTATAAGTAAGGAATAAAAATATGATGCTGCCAGCATTCGTTTGGCTTTATAGACATTAATCATTTACTTTACTGCATCTTATACAATGGAACATTGTTGAATTAATTGTATTTTGGTGCCAGTTAAGTAAAATGTACTGAATTTTTCAATGTAGATGTAATGAACTTTTGAAAAACCAAAAACTGTTTTGTGCAGCTTTTCAGTATCTTGCAAAGTAAGTTATTGTACTGCATTGGCTGAAGACATGAACATTGCACATAAGTGACCAATAAAGCCTGATAGATTTTATTTTGCAGAATGCCTTCTAGATAAAAAGTCAGCTAAAGAAATCCTAGCACTGCCACTTCCCAATGATATGGTAAGTCATCCAATTGAATATTTAACTGAAAACATGAACACTTATCTTGTCTGCAAAATTGCATTTTTACCTTAGAAATGGACAGATCTGCAGACTGTCAAGACTTGCTATTTTGGCTGTCTTTATCAAGTATCAGCACCAGCTAATCAATGAAGCTCTTTTATATGAATGCCTGACAACAAACATAAGAGGTGATGAAATATTCAAAGTGTACAATAATTTTTAAAAAATATCACCCTTTATCCAGGAACAATTGTGTTAATTTGCACTAATGGTACAAAAGCAATAGGTAAAACCACTGGTGCCTTAACAACAAATCAAGGCAGTGGCAATAAAATAAACTTGTAACCATTGTATTTCTCACCACCACCCGCTTGCAGGAAAAGAAGAAAAAAAAGAGTGGGAATAAAGGTCAGTTTTACTTAAGAAAGTAGTACTCAATGAAACAGTAATGATCATTAATTTAATTAAATTTTGACCCTTGAAATATACATATTTTAGAGAGAGTGGGAGGAGGAGAGACAGAGAGAGAGAAACATCCATGTGAGACAGACACATCTATTGGTTGCCTCCCACACACACCCCAACCAGGGCCAAGGATTGAGCCTGAAACCAAGGTACGTGCCCCTGACCAGAATTGAACCATGGGCCGATGCTCTATCCACTGAGCCAAACCAGCAAGGGTGAAATATGCTTATTTTATTCTCTGATCAGTGTCTGGAAAAGTACTTGGTCTGTATGGTTGACATTTGTTCTAATCAAATAATGTTTTGAGTTGTGAGCTAAACTAGTCACTGTTTTCCATGAAACACCAACTTTACTTCCCTGGCAAAATGTGGTTATTCAGACTTGGATATTTGTCAGATTTATTTATTTTTGTTAATGACCAAAGTAAGCCTGTCATACCTAGGGACAACTGACAGTGTTTGTTGCTAATGATAAAATTCAAGCCTTCAAATGAAAATTAGAATTTGGGGATCTTAAGACTGACACCCTAAGCTTGTTAGGTTCCAACTATTTAAAGACATTTTTGACAAGGTTAGTGATGATGTGTTATTAACAAATGTGATTTTTAAAAATTATATAGTGAACTGTGGCAACACTTGAAAAATGTATATAACTCATTCTTCTCAATTGCACATAGAACATTTTCTAGGATAGATCACATGTTTGGATACAAAACAAGTCTCAGTAAATTTAAGATCACATCAAGCATTTTCCTATATAATAAAAGCCTAATATGCAAATTGTCCCCTCGACTGGAGTTCCGATGGGAGTTCGACCTCTCGGCCAGTTGCCATGATGCACACTGACCACCAGGGGGCAGATGCTCCAACTGATAGGTTAGCTTGTTGTGGGTGCTGGTGGGCTGGACTGGAAAGTGAGGTGTGAGGTGAGAGCCATCAGGAAGCTCCCAGGGTTTGGCCCGAGCCCGGGCAGAGGTGGGCGGGGACGGGAACCAGGAGGACCAGGTGGCACGCTGTGCAGCCCTCTGCAGTCTGTGGCATTCTCAGTGTGCAATTTATAATCTTCAGAGCTGCTTCTTTTTATTTGTTAAGTTTCACTAACTACTCCAGGGCAGTGGGTAGCACCATTGGGAGTGGGGGGAGGGGAAGAGGGAGGGACGGGCCAGGTGTGCCTGCCTGAGGCCAAGGGTCAGGCCTCGGGCTCCCGGAACACAGCAGAGAGGGGGGTGGGGCTGAGTCAGAGAAACCAAGTCCAAAACTTGAAAGGAAGCAGGAGGCAGCGAGGGGTGAGGGTGACAGCTGCGCAGGGGCCTAGAAAAGCTGCTGGGTGGGGGCAGCCGAGAAGCCTGGTGCCTCTCCCATGGGACAGGCTCCACATCCCTCCCTCCTTCTCCCCATGACCCGTCACCCCAGCTCTCCTCTGAAGCCCCTCCGGGGCTCACCCTGCACAGCCCCATCCACACAGCCTTTGGGGAGCTCAACCCCTGGAGGAGAAAGGGGAAGGCTGCAGACAGAAGGTCACAGGAGGAGGGGACAGAGCAGGGCCCACCAAGTTAGATGGAGGGGAGGGAGGGAGAGACCCCACAGGACTGGGGACAGAGATGGGCGGGGAAGGAGGGCCATGCAGAAGTGTCCTCCTTGGTTGAAGTAGAAATCCTGAACCCATTTTACAGACCCCAGAAGAGTGTGTGTGTTGCGGGGGCAGGGAGGCAAAGAAAAGAGAGGGTGTGAGGGGACTGGATGGATGGAGAGCAGTGACATTTGATTCATAGCCTATTTAGGGGCTGGACACGCCCTGGAACCCTCCCGTGGCCCCTCCCGCAGCCCCTCCCCAGCCACCTTCCCCAATCGGCCCTGATCAGGACTGGGCCAGATGGCCCTCATCGGCCCAGATTGCCAGCCAGGTGGAGGGCCCCACCCATGCATGAATTTCATGCACTGGGCCTCTAGTAATGATATAAAAAGAGAAATCAAGTACAAGGGGGGGGGGGAAGAAAAACACATAAATACATACAGGCTAAATAACATGTTACTAAACAATGAATGGGTTAATGATGAGATGAGATGAAAGAATAAATCAAAAGATATCTTGAAACAAATGAAAATAAGAACACAAGAATCCAAAATCTATGGAACACAGTAAAAGCAGTCCTAAGAGGAAAATTCATAGCATTACAGGCCTACCTCAAGAAACAAGAAAAATCTCAAATAAACAATCTAACTTCACACTTAAAGGAACTAGAAAAAGAACAACAAACAAAACTCAAAGTGAGTAGAAGAAAGGAAATAAAAAAGATCAGAGCAGAAATAAAAGAAATATGGTCTAAAAAAACAATACAAAATATAAATGAAACCAAGAGCTAGTTATTTAAAAAAAAAAAAAAAAGATTGACCAACCTTTAACCAGACTCATTAAGAAAAAAAGAGAGAAAACCCAAGTAAATAAAATCAGAAATGAAATAGAAGTAACAACTGCCACCACAGAAATATAAAGGACTGCAAGAAAATATTACAAACAACTATATGCCAAAAATCTGGACAATCTGGATGAAATAGACAAATTCCCAGAAACACAATCTTCCAAAACGAAATCAGGCAGAATTAAAAAATTAGACCTATTACAACTAATGAAATTGAAGCAATAATTTAAAAAACTCCCAGCAAACAAAAGTCCTGGACCAGGTGGCTTCACAGGTGATTTTTTTTCCCCAAACATTCAAAGAAGAACTGACACCTACCCTTCTCAATCTATTCTCAAAAAATTCAAGAGGAGACAAGTCACCCAAACTCATTTTATGAGGTTAGCATTATCCTAATTCAAAAACTGGATAAAGACACTACAAAGAAAGAAAATTATAGGCCCCTCCCTGATGAACAAAAAGACTAAATTCCTCAACAAAATATTAGCGAACCAGATCCAGCAATACATTGAAAACATCATACACCATAATTAAGTGGGATTCTGGGGGTGCAAGGTTGGTACAATATTTGCAAATCAATAAATGTGATACATCACATTAAAAAAATGAAGGATAAAAAAATCACATGATCACATCAATAGAGACAGAAGATGCATTTGATAAAATCCAGCACCCATTTATGATTTAAAATATAAAACTCTCAGCAAAATGGAAATAGAGGGTTCATACCTCAAAATAATAATGGCCATATATGACAAACCCACAGCCAACATCATACTCAATGGGCAAAAACTAAAAGTGGTCCCCTTAACATCAGGAGCAAGACATGTCCCCTTTCACCACTCTTATTCAACATAATACTGAAAGTTCTACCCACAGCAATCAGACAAGAAGAAGAAATAAAAGGCATCCAAAGGAAAAAGTAAAACTGTCATTATTTGCCGATGACATGATACTGTATGTAGAGAACCCTGAAGATTCCACATGAAAAACTAGAACGAATAAATGAATTTAGGAGAGGAGCAAGATACAAAATAAATACCCAGATTTTGCATTTTTATTCACCAATAACAAACTATCAGAATGGGAAACTAAGAAAATCCCATTTACAACTGCATCAAAAAATAAAATATGTAAGAATAGATTTAAACAAGGATGTAAAAGACCTAACTTGGAAAATTATAGGATACTGAAGATATTGAAGAAGACAAATAAGTGGAAGCATATACTGTATTCATGGATAGAACTAACAGCATTAAAAATGTCCATACTATCTAAAACAATCTATACATTATACTGTACATAGAAAACCCTAAAGACTCCATCAAAAAATTATTAGACTTAATAAATGAATTCGGCAATGTAGCAGAGTACAAAATTAATGCCAAGAAATCTATGGCATTTCTATACACCAATAATGAACCTACAGAAAGAGAGACTAAAAAAGCAATCCCATTTACCATCGCACCAAAAAAATTAAGATACCTAGGAATAAACTTAACTAAGGAGGTAAAAGACCTATATGCAGAAAACTATAGGACACTAAAAAAAGAGATAGAGGAAGACATAAATAGATGGAAGAACATACTGTGTTCATGGATTGGTAGAATCAACATCATCAAAATGTCATCCATACTATCCAAAGCAATCTATAGTTTCAATGCACTCCCCATTAAAATACCAACGGCATATTTCACAGACCTAGAACAAACGCTCCAAAAACTCATCTGGAATAAAAAAAATACCCCAAATAGCTGCAGCGATCCTGAGAAAGAAGAACGAAGTAGGTGGGATCTCAATACCAGATATCAAGCTGTATTACAAAGCCACTGTTCTCAAAACTGCCTGGTACTGGCACAAGAACAGACATATAGATCAATGGAATAGAATAGAATAGAGAAGCCAGAAATCGACCCAAACCACTATGCTCAATTAATATTCGACAAAGGAGGCATGAATATAAAATGGAGTCAAGACAGTCTCTTCAATAAATGGTGTTGGGAAAATTGGACAGATACATGAAAAAAAAAAAAAGAAACTAGACCACCAACTTATACCATTCACAAAAATAAACTCAAAATGGATAAAGGACTTAAACATAAGATGAGAAACCATAAAAATACTAGAGGAATCCACAGGCAGCAAAATAGCAGATATATGCCAAAGCAATTTCTTCACTGATACAGCTCCTAGGGCAATGGAAACTAAAGAGAATATAAACAAATGGGATTACATCAAAATAAAAAGCTTCTGCACAGCAAAAGAAACCATCAACAAAACAACAAGAATGTCCACTGCATGGGAGAACATCATATTGGCCAATGTTATCACCGATAAGGGTTTAATCTCCAGCATTTACAGGGAACTCATCCAACTAAACAAAAAGAAGATAAACAACCCAATCAAAAAATGGGCAATGGACCTAAATAGGAACTTTTCAAAAGAAAACAAAGGAAGGCCAGGAGACATATGAAAACATGCTCAAAGTCACTAATCATCTGAGAGATGCAAATCAAAACGACAATGAGGTACCATTTCACACCTGTCAGAATGGCTATCATCAACAAATCAACAAACGACAAGTGCTGCCCAGGATGTGGAGAAAAAGGAACATTCGTGCACTGTTGGTGGGAATGCAGACTGGTGCATACTTTGGAGAACAGTATGGAGTTTCCTCAAGAAAATCAAAAATAGAACTCCCATTTGACCCAGTGATTCCACTCCTAGGAATATACCCCGAGAAACTAGAAACACCAATTAGAAAGGATATATGCACCCCTATGTTCATAGCAGCACAATTCATCATAGCTAAGATTTGGAAACAGCGTAAGTGCCCATCAGTAGATGAGTGGATTAAAAAACTGTGGTACATCTACACAATGGAATACTACACTGCAGTAAAAAAGAAGGAGTTCTTACTATTTGCAACAGCATGGATGGAACTGGAGAGCATTATGCTAAGTGAAATAAGCCAGTCAGAGAAGGATAAATACCACATGATCTCACTCATTTGTGGAATATAATGAACAACATAAACTGATGAAAAAGGACAGATTCAGAGAGGGAGAGGCATCGATTGGACTGTCGGGCCTCAGAGGGAAGGTAGGGGAGGGTGGGGGTAAGCGGGAGAGATCAACCAAAGGACTTGTATGCAAGCATAGAGGCCTAACCAATGGACACGGACAACAGGGGGGTGAAGGCATGAGTGGGGAGGGATAGGGGGTAATGTGGGGATAAGGACACCTATGTAATAACTTAATCAATAAAAAATTTAAAAAAATAAATAAAGCAATCTATAGATTCAACACAATTCCTATCAAGATACCAATAGTGTATTTCACAGAACTAAAACAAATATTTCAAAAATTTTTATGAAACAACAAAAAAAACAAATAGCCATAACAATCTTGAAAAAGAAGAATAAAGTTGGAAGCTGATATCTCCAGCTGCCTAATATCAAACTATACTACAAGGCCATAGTAATCAAAACAGCATGGTATTGGCATTAAACCAGACATAACTATCAATGGAATAGAATAGAAAGCCCAGAAATAAACCCACGCCTTTATGGCCAATTAGCATTTAACAAAGGAGGCAAGAGCATACAAAGGGGTAGACAGTATATTCAATAAATGGTGTTGGTAAATTTGGACAGATATGTGCAAAAAAAAAAAAAATGAAACTAAACCACCTTCTAAAACCACACACAAAAACTCAAAATGGATTAAAGACTTAAATGTAAGACTTGAAACCATAAATATCCTAAAAGAAAACATAGGCAGTAAAATCTCAGACATTTCTCATAGTGATATTTTTTCTGACATGTCTCCTCAGACAAGGCAAAGAAAAAAAAATAAACAAATGGGACTACATCAAACAAAAATGTTTTTTCAGAGCAAAGAAAACCATCAACAAAATAAAAAGGCAACCCAGTGAGTGGGAGAATATACTGGTATTCACCAATGATACATCTGATAAGGGGATAATATTCAAAATTTAAAAAAAACTTATGGAACCCAACACACACACACACACACACACACACACACACACACACACACACAACTTAAAAATGGGCACTGGACCTAAGTGGACATTTCTCCAAAGAAGACATACAGATGGCCAATAGACATATTAAAAGATGCTCAATGTCACTAATCATCAGAGAAATGCAAATTAAAACCTCACACCTGTCAGAATGGTTATATCAAGAAATCATCAAGTAACAAGTGCTGGCAAGGATGTGGAGAAAAGGCAACACTCTTGCACTGCTGGTGGGAATGCAGACTGGTGCAGCCACTATGGAGAACAGTATGGAATTTCCTCAAAATACTAAAAATGGAACTGCCTTCTGACTTAGCAATTCCACTTCTGGGAATATATCTGAAAAAACCTAAAACTCTAATGTGAAAGAATATCTACACCTCTATGTTCATTGCAGTGTTATTTACAATAGCCAAGTGCCCATCAGTAGGTGAGTAGATTAAAAAAAAGCTGTGGTACATTTACACAATTGAATATTACTCAGCTGCACAATGAAAAAGAAGAAGGAAATCTTACCTTTTGAGCACAATGGATGGACCTGGAGAGTTATGTTAAGTGAAATAAGCCAGTCAGAGAAAGGCAAGTACCATATGATTTCACTTATATGTGGAATCTAATGAACAAAATAAACAAACATTCAAAATAGAATCAGACTCATAGATACAGAGACCAGACTGATGGTTGCAATAGAGGAAGGGGGTGAGGAGGACTTGGTGAAAAAGGTGAAGTGATTAAGTCAGTGGTTCTCAACCTGTGGGTCGTGACCCCTTTGGGGGTCGAATGACCTTTTCACAGAGGTCACCTAAGACCATCGGAAAACATATATATAATTACATATTGTTTTGTGATTAATCACTATGCTTTAATTATGTTCAATTTGTAACAATGGAAATACATGACGGAAGGAGATTTTTGACTTTGGGTGGTGAACACACAATACAATACACAGATGATGTATTACAGAATTATATACTTGAAACCTATATAATTTTATTAACCAATGCCATCCCAATACATTCAATGAAAATTTTAAAAATAAAATAAAAAGAAGCCCTGGCCGGTGTGGTTCAGTTGGTTGGAGCATTGTCGCATACACCAAAAGGTGGTGCATTCAATTCCCAGTCAGAATATATATCTGAGTTGTGGGTTCGATTCCACACATGGGAAGCAACCAACCAATGTTTCTCTCTCACATTGATATTTCTCTCTCTCTCTCTCTCTCTCTCTCTCTCTCTCTCTCTCTCTCTTCTCTCTCTCTCTCTCTCTCTCTCTTTTCCCCCTCTCTAGAATCAATATTTTAGAAAAAGAAAAATGTGTATAACTCAATTAATATTTTCCAAAAGAACAATGCAATGCAAGATGTTCAAAAAATCGCACATTCTTTTCAAGGGACAAGAGAAACCAATGGGTATTAATATATGAGCGTAAAAACAGGTCATTGATATGGTTTCAGATTCCATATTGCATTTATCCTTAAGGAACGACCACTGATTTGGGCATAATACTAAAGAAAAATATCCACAATTATCTGAAAAGAATATTAAAACAACATTTCTTCCCTTTCCAACTACACATCTGTATAAAGCCAAATTTTCTTCATACACATCAAACAAAACAACATATGGCGACAAATTAAATGTAGAAACAGATATAAAAATGTGTCTTCCATAATGTCAGACATTAAGAGATTTGCAAAAAATATAAAATAATACTTTTCTTCTCAACAAATGTGTTTTTTTTCAATTTAGAGAGTATAGTTTTAAAAATAAACTAGTAAAGATTTTAAAAAATTATTGATAGAATGTAGACAATATCAAATCATTTAAACTAATAATTCCAGATTGGGCTAATAAATGTTGAATACCTGGTTCTGGAACTTTCCTTTCCCCTTCATCTCAACTCTAACTTCTCTGAGACAGGCCTTCATCTCTCACCTGAGCCAAATGATTGCCCATCCAGCCTTGCCCACCTAAAACCATCCTCCAGACTACCATCAGCATGCCCATCTACAACAAATCTAAGAATTCTCTATTTAGGGATCCTTCGATGGCTCCCTACCGTATTTAGCATCGAGTTCAATCTGAGAATGGCAGCTGCAGCTGTCCAAGCCCTGCCTTCCCCACAGGCCTCATCTTTCTCATTGCCTGCAGTGATACCAAACTGAATATAGTTCCCAAAGCTCTGGGACTTCGCTACTGTCTCTGCATTGAATGTGCTCCCCTTCCTCACCTGGTCAACTCATGTTCATCATCGCGAGGACTCGGCTTAACACCCAACACCCCTGAAGCCTACCCTGACCCTCACACCTCCCCACCTTCACTCGCACCCCCAATTTGGCTTAAGGGCCCCTCTTCTGTGTCTCCATGCAGACTTCTAGCATGGCTCTTAACTGTGTTGAAATTATCCACTTTTAGGTGGGATCTCAATACCAGATATCAAGTTGTATTACAAAGCCACTGTTCTCAAAACTGCCTGGTACTGGCACAAGAATAGGCATATAGATCAATGGAATAGAATAGAGAGCCCAGAAATCGGCCCGAACCAATATGCTCAATTAATATTTGACAAAGGAGGCAAGAACATACAATGGAGCCAAGATAGTCTCTTCAATAAATGGTGTTGGGAAAATTGGACAGATATATGCAAGAAAATGAAACTAGACCACCAACTTACACCATACACAAAAATAAACTCAAAATGGATAAAGGACTTAAATGTACGACAGGAAACCATAAAAATTCTAGAAGAATCCAAAGGCAACAAAATCTCAGACATATGCCGAAGCAATTTCTTCACTGATACAGCTCCTAGGGCACTTGAAACTAAAGAGAAAATGAACAAATGGGACTACATCAAAATAAAAAGCTTCTGCACAGCAAAAGAAACCATCAACAAAACAACGAGAAAACCCACTGTGTGGGAAAACATATTTGCCAATGTCATATCTGATAAGGGCCTAATCTCCAAAATCTATAGGGAACTCATACAACTTAACAAAAGGAAGATAAACAATCCAATCAAAAAATGGGCAAAGGACCTAAATAGACACCTTTCAAAAGAGGACATTCAGAAAGCCAAGAGACATATGAAAACATGCTCAAAGTCACTAATCATCCGAGAGATGCAAATCAAAACAACAATGAGGTACCATCTCACACCTGTCAGACTGGCTATCATCAACAAATCAGCAAACGACAAGTGCTGGAGAGGATGTGGAGAAAAAGGAACACTTGTGCACTGCTGGTGGGAATGCAGACTGGTGCAGCCACTATGGAAGACAGTATGGAGTTTCCTTAAAAAACTGAAAATGGAACTCCCATTTGACCCTGTGATCCCACTTCTAGGAATATATCCCAAGAAACCAGAACCACCAATCAGAAAAGATATATGCACCCCTATGTTCATAGCAGCACAATTCACCATAGCTAAGATCTGGAAACAGCCTAAGTGCCCATCAGTAGATGAATGGATTAGAAAACTGTGGTACATCTACACGATGGAATACTATGCTGCTCTAAAAAGGAAGGAACTCTTACCATTTGCAACGTCATGGATGGAACTGGAGAGCATTATGCTAAGTGAAATAAGCCAGTCAATGAAGGAAAAATACCACATGATCTCACTCATTCATGGATAATAGAGACCATTATAAACTTTTGAACAATAATAGATTCAGAGGCAGAGCTGCCTCAAACAGATTGTCAAACTGCAGTGGGAAGGCCAGGGAGGGTTGGGGGGCAGGAGGTAGGGGGGTAAGAGATCAACTAAAGGACTTGTATGCATGCGTATAAGCATAACCAATGGACATAAGACACTGGGGGATAGGGGAGGCTGGGGGACTGTCTAGGGCGGGGGGATAAAATGGACACATATGTAATACCCTTTGTAATACTTTAAGCAATAAAAAAATTTTTAAAAAAAAAAAAAAAGAAATTATCCACTTATGAGTCCATCTCTACTACACCACTATAACCCCCCAGGATCTGTATCCCTTGTAAGTAGCCAAGTACCTGCTACTTGGTGCCTATTTAATTGAATGATGGAAACAAATGTAAATGCTTCCAAACTTAGTTTATGTGCCCTACCACACAGAACAGACACTTTGGCCCCTTGAATTAGAATCCCTTCATTCTCAGCACCTGGATTGCTTACCCAACTTTTTTCATATCTCTTATAAAGATTAAAAAATCAGCTATCTTTTGCCCAGGATTATTTGGTTACTATCAACATTATAAATAATATAAAATGTTTTCAAGAGCTTTGAAAACAGATATTATGTAATATATTCATTTGTTTGATGCTTTCCCTCCCTGAAAAATAGTAATTTTTTTTATCTCTGTAGCAATGTAAAACACTTTTTGAACTCTCAAGAAACATTTAATCTTCTGAGATTTTTTTAATGCAGAGAAACAAAGGAGACCATATATTTTCAAATTCATTTATTCTTCAATATGTTAGTAACTTCTAAATGACAGGTATTTTCTAAGCCCTGGGTCACAGCAAAATACCACAGAAACAAAACGCCCTGTATTCATGGAGCTTATATCCAGAAGTATGAATATTCTGGTCATTTATGCAGATACTGTTACTATGACTGAAATACATCTGGTCAGTACTATCAGGAATAATATACTTCCCAAGAACACCTACAACATCTGGCCTCCCAGGCTCTGGCAAAGGCAGCTGTAGCTAGAAAGAGTCATAACCTGCTTACTTACAAATGCATATACATTATTTTCTATGTGTTAGCCTAGAAAGACCAAAAAGTTGTCTTTACAAATAATTTCCTAGGTCCTGTTTGCAGCAAATTATTAACATCTGAGGAAATTTCTCAAAGCTGGTAAGTAGACCTGACTAGTAGCCTACTCATCATACTGATGAATGAACAAAGGGTTTCCACATCTTGGAATCTTTTCCTCAGTGTGGACAGAATGAACTTGAAAACACTTCTAAGTACGGTATGTGCCGTATGTACAACCTTACAGATCATGGACTGATTGTGTCAAGGCAAAGGTAACGCTGGAGCGTCCCTAGGACACCTCTCTGGAGCTTTCTCTTGCTGAAAGTATCTATAAAGAGGTGCCCTGTGCCCTAGCCAGTTTGGCTCAGTGGATAGTGTCGGCCTGCGGACCCAAGGGTCCCGGGTTTGATTCTGGGTCAAGGGCATGTACCTTGGTTGCAGGTTCCTCCCTGGCCTGGGTCCTGGGCCTTGTGCAGGAGGCAAGCAATCGATGTGTTTCTCTCACATTGATATTTCTCTTGGTCTTTCCCTCTCTCTTCCATTCTCTCTAAAAAGCAAAGGCAAAATATCCTCAAGTGAGGATTTTAAAAAAAGAGGTGCCATGTACCACTTTGTCCCATAATATTTTCTGAACCCTGTTGTGCCGGGGGAGGCGTCCACTAGGTAAAGTACTCCCACCGCTTTCCAGTAGGCGCACAAGGCCTGCCTGCTGATGGGTGGGCAGAAGAGGTTCTGTGTCCAAGGCCGGGTCACACAGCTAAACATCCCCAATCATATGATATGATGGAGTAACGTTCGATGTTGGTCTGACGGGCTACCTGGTGTACCCTGCTCTCTAACAAAACATCCACATGAAAGCAGTCACTTCCCTAAAATTCACCCTAAATCGTTCTGAGCTCCAAGAGGTGCTTCCTGGTTTCTGTGTAATGATAAACTTTATCCGTAGAAGACACAGAGAGTGATACGAATGATGGAGGTGAGCTTCATCCAAAAGGGCAGAGCGTTACAAGTTCCGTGGCTGCTTCTGCTCTCTCTGCCTGTTGACAATGCAGAGATTTCATTTCGACATACATGAATGAAACCAGCATCATAAACACTGACTGTGGGGATGGCACCAGCTCTTGCCTCCTTTAAAGGACACTAAAATCTGAACTGCTTGAGACAGAATGGTGAAGAAAGAAAAGTATCTTCCCCCAACTCCCCTTTTCCTCCCTTTCCTCCACTCCATTCTCTTTTTTGTCACTTTCCCACACAAATCTGCAGATTCCAGACAGTTAAACACAGTCCAAAATTACTCTTCCCTACATATCCTTCGACAAAAAACTCACATCCTCTGGGAAATTAGCTCAGCTTTCAGGAGAAAACTCTGATAAGCTGCTTCACATTGTAACGTAGATAAATAACTTCATTACCTTCCATGGGAATATTTACTTTTTAAGGAAAATAAATTTGTGAAGGCAATAACTCAAGCTCAAAGGACTGAATGTCTCATAGTTGAATTTGGGGATGTGAAGTAAATAAGCAAAGAAGATTTTTGACAGAAAGACCCTTCACTCTTCCTTTGGGTTGGACATTGGTACATGCATCATTTAGGTATTGATTAAACGTGCTTTTTTTTCTAGAAGAAAAAGTTAAGTTTGAAAGGTGGGTTAATTTGAGCAAAACACCTTTTTAACATGGAAATAAGATACTATACTTATAAATGCTCAATATATGGTTGCTTAATAAACATGATGATTGAAAAAACAAACAACATGATGATTGGATTGACTCATACACTGACTTATCTTTTTTAAAACTTCCAGATTCATAATCTCCTTTCCCCTTCCCCCTTAAACACAGATAACGTATTTTGTCAAATTAGATTAGGGACAAGAATATAATTTCATGCCTTACATGAATTCATGAATGCATTTTATCAAGAAGAATTTTGCTCCTAAAACTTTTAATTCAGACTTCTAAACTTGAGCTTTGGGGGCTTTGGGTTTTTTGGAGGGAAGGGAAGGTACTTTTTTACATATTCTATGGGGATTTATTTTGAGTTTCTATAAACAAGGACAGTAGCATGTGCAAGAGAGAAAGAGCTGAGGAAAAATGAGCTCAGATTGTGTGCTCAGACAGCCCAAATAATAAAATATGATAGACCCACAATATAATAATATTTTGATATACTGATAAGCTTAATAATAACTACTACTATCCACCACATACTGAATACTATGTCAGGTACTTTATGTATACTTTATTTCTAATGTAACTGATGCCTGAAAGAATGGCCAAAGATTAAGGTGAAATACACAATTATGAAATATTGCCAATTACAACCAACATTAGCAGACAAAATACAACAAGCATGTATATCTATAAAAAGAATTCTGTAATTGAATGGATAATTTAACATTGGAATTAATGAGGAACTGAACTCTCATTTACTAAAAGACTGTAAATTTCACACATTAATGACGATTACTGGTTGAAACAATCACCTCACCTCCCTCAAAATTGCTTTTGTTTACATTTGCTGAATACTTTAGGCCAGGAGTTGGCTTGCATACTAAATTTGGCCTACTGCATAACCTGTCACTTAAGACTGGATTTTACAGTTTTAAGTAGTTATATTTTTTAAATGATTATTTAAGTGTCTACATAATATCCTCCATCTTGTCTTAGTCCACAAAACCTAAAATGTATTTGGCCCATTACGGAAAAAGTTTGCCAGCCCCTGCTTCAAGCGAAAGGCCCTGTAGTGTCATGTCTTTGAAGCCTGCAAACTCAGCTCTAGCACTTTCCAGCTATGTGACCTGGGCAAGTCCCCTAACTTCTGAGCCTCAGTTTACTCACATATGAGCTGTGGTACTAGAATCTAAATCAAGTTGCTAAAATCATATGAGATAACGTACAAGGTATATAAAGTATCTGACATATCTTAGATGCGAAATGTTAGTTCTCTACCCATTTCCATAAGTTATGGTGACCATTGAGTAAATCTCCACCCTATTTGTATATGTGAGTGGCTGGGAGAACCAGGGAAGGATGGGTTACATATTGGACAAAAAACCTGTCTAGTCGTGAGACAGAATAGTTAGAAGTGAGGAAAATTCCTTGGCAAGTAGAATGGAGAAACTGAGACAGATGGCTGAACAAACTCGCCGAGCAGTTTACAGCCAGATAATAAATCGCAAGGTCTTATGGTCCCTAACCAAGGACACTTAGGAGCAAACGGTTTATACTTTCCAGATGGTGCTGGGAAAGACCCACGTTAGTGACACTCTTTGAAGGTTAAACTGACCAGAGGATGTCCTTGAACCCTCTAGCTGTTCATTTTGATGAGTCAGCATATTAAAGGACACACCTGGAAAGCTGATGGGTATTCTATTCTCCTCGGAGACCTCCCCTAAAATTCCTGGCTTTATAAAAAAGATAAACGCTCTCAAGATAAAGGAAGGCAGAGCTCTGTCCTTGGAGCAGGCCCATGCCCCTCCTTCTCCCAGGGGTGTACTTTTGCTCTCTTTCTCCTAAACTCTAAGGGTCCTCACAGACTTGCATGGGAGCAGCAGTCACTGGCAGCTCATCCAGGGCTAACCCCCTGAACCTGTCTCCCAAGCCCCCTTTTCTCTGACTTTCCAGTGAGCCAAAGCAGCCCCTCCTTGGCCCACCCCTGTCACTGTGACTTTTACTTCTCAGTGAGTCCACGCAACCCCACCGAGTCTAGCTCACTTCTTTCCTGTAACTTTTCTACGGAGTCAAAGCAGCCCTGCTGAGGCTCCCTCCTGTTGCTTCTTCTACCCTAAATCCTTCCTTGTTTCACTATCTGCAGCTTTAATAAACATACTCTCAAAATCACCTGACTCGTATTGTGAAATCTTTCCTGCAGGAAGTCAAGAACCCACATACTACCGGCCAGCCTGAGGCGCACCTACTCTGGGCACGGTCCCCTTCCGGGGATAGGCATACCTTGCTGTCTGCCTAACATTTTTCTCTCAGAGCACTTTCACATTTGTGCAATGAAACTGGTTAGGAAGGAGCTCAATGCATTTTTTTAAAAATCATAATTGAAGAATTTGTAAGTCAGAAAACATTATCCTCCTATATAATAAAAAGCTAATATGCAAATGGTCATCAAACCCTCATGCCATCACACCTTAATGGCTCAGGCACTCAATACCAGGGAGAGACGAATGGGGACCAGCCAGGCACAAATGAGCTCGCGAGAGAGGAATGGGGACCAGCCAGGCACAAATGAGCTCTCGAGAGAGGAATGGGGACCAGTCAGGCTGCAGCCCGGGAGAGGGACAAGCCGCCCACCCCACAGTCCTGGGCAACAGTGCCTGCGGCTGGAGCCTGGGTGAAGCCACCCACCCACGGTCGCCTGTGGCTGCGGCCAGCCCCGGTGAAGCCAGCCTGGGTCCTGGGTGCCTGCGGCTGGCCAGAGGAG
Organism: Myotis nattereri; assembly: GCF_964212035.1. Taxonomy (NCBI): domain Eukaryota; kingdom Metazoa; phylum Chordata; class Mammalia; order Chiroptera; family Vespertilionidae; genus Myotis; species Myotis nattereri. The sequence continues at coordinate 77,471,501 of NC_138077.1, forward strand.
GAAATCCTGGGTCCCGGGTGCAGGGTGAGGCAGAGGAAATTAGGGGCAATCAGGCCAGCAGGGGAGCAGTTAGGGACGATCAGACAGGCAGGCAGAGGTGGTTAGGGACAATCAGGCAGACAGGCAGAGGGGTTAGAGGCGATCAGGCAGGCAGGCAGGCGAGCTGTTAGGAGCCAGTGGTCCCGGATTGCGAGAGGCAGTCAGACATCCCCCGAGGGGTCCTGGATTGGAGAGGGTGCAGGCTGGGCTGAGGGACTCCCCCCCCCCCCCCCCGCCGCCCCCGTGCATGAATTTCATGCACTGGGCCTCAAGTAATGAACTAATCCTAAAGATGCACTAAACGGGTCATAAGGTTCAGTAACCAGGTTTTCTTGTTAGCAACCTTGCATTTTTCTCTATTTCCAACAAGCATGCTCAGATTTCACCTCTTAACCTCATGCTGGGTTTTACAGACTTGCCCTGTTGCCCTGCAGGGTCCTCTTCCCATCAGCCTGCATCATCCTCTATAGTTTTAAAGTCCCCAAAGTTCTAACAAACTGTCTGGGGGGACCAAAAGAGAAGGTAGATAGAAACAAAGGCACCTTTTAGTTTCAGGTGTTCTGTTCACTTGGGCCCTCAGGATCTGTGACCAGCGATTCTCAACCCTTTTCTTTTCCCGGCACAGCCGAGAGGTCTGACACACGTCATCAGCAAGGTGCTCTCTGGCTAGTACAACCTTCATGGTGTTGTGTGGCCCTTGAAAACACTTCCCTCGTGATTTCAGTAATCTTTTAAGGAGGAACTCCCCACCTGTTAGAGAATTATTGCTTTTAATTACTTTACCCAGTAATTCTAGTACCATTTATACCACTCAGGCTATCTGAGACAGAGAGGCCAGATTTCATAAGGTCTTTTCCTGTGAGAAATAGAAACAGATTCAGATTTACCTTTGATTATGAGTCCTTAGAATAAAGAGAAAGGGGTGGATTTGGTTTAAATGCCTACCTTATCTATACCTGATTTTATGAGACACCATACAAGAGCCAGCAGTCTTCTTGGAGAAAATTACAGAGAAAGGGGACAGACATGTTTGTATGGACTGCTGGACCTAAACAGATACAATGAGATGGGAATCTTTAAAGATGGGTATTGTGAGTAACATGACAGAAATCAAGGACTTTGAAAATAACCTTCTATAAAAATTACAAAAAAAAAAAAAAGTATATGCAAACAGATAATCTGATAAGAGTGACCAGACTGTTGAAATGCCTGGCTTTTTAAAGAAAGTCACACCTACTTTCTCATAAAGAAATGCTGTTGCAGAGAAGGGACTAGGGTGATCTTGATTTCAGGAAAGCACAATTTAAGGGAAAACAAAACTAAGTTTTTAGGTTGTATATTTCAAGATTCTCAAGTATATGTGTCTGTGTGTTCACTTATCTAAAGGTATTTGTTAAAGAACAACATTTGATTTTAAGAAAAGATAAAAAGGCAATATCCAGCAATCATCAATTAAGTTCTATTGATCATAAAAATTAAACTAATCATAGATTCATTCAGCAAATATTGATTGAGCAGCTACAGTGTTCTGCACTCTCTCCCAGGTATGGGACATACAGTACTGAACAAAGAGGCAGGCTGTGTTGTTGTGAAGCTTGCATTCTACTAGGAAAGATAGACAATAATCAAATAGCTATGATGTAATTTCAAGTGGTGATAATGTGCTATGAAAAACAAAAACAAAAACAAAAACAAAGCAAGGCAAAGGGAGAGAGCCCCAGGTGCTATTTTAGCTAGAGAGGTCCTGGAAAACCTCCATACTGTCTTCCAAATTTATGTGACAGCAATGCCTTTTGAGCCCAGAGAATTCCTGCTTCCTGTCTTATTTGAACTCTGAGCAAGCTTTCCTAGTCCCACAGGTTCAACCCCGACTCCTGATTCCTATCTCCTGCTCTGACCTTGTCTCTGAGTTCTAATTCCATGGTGCCAAGAGGATAACCTACAGGTTGAAAACCAAACTTGCCATATTCTCCCTTTGTTCCTCTACCCCCACCAACACACTATCTTCATTTTCTAGAAATTTCTAGAGGACTTAAAGATTTGACTCTTCCTGCTCCTTTATTCCACTGTAGAAAAGTCCTAATAGTTCCTTCTCCAAAATGCTTCCCACCTCCCCCATAGCCCTCATTCTCACTACCATCACAAGAGCAGCTAGCTGGAAGTTTCAGAGAGCCATGACATTCATCTTTTCTCCTGCTTGACCATAACTAGACCCTCTGACCTCCCACATCAAAGTTAAATTCCTATGTCTGCTTTTCACATCCTCTAAAATATGTCTGCATCAACTCTCACTGTTATCCACTGAACTGTGACCTTCCCACAAAACTCATAAATTAAAACCCTAACTCCCAGTACCTCAGGATGTGTCTGTATTTGGAGACAGGGCCTTTACAGAGGTAATTAAAGTAAAACGAGGCCATTGGGATGTGCTGTAATGCAATCTGACTGGAGTCCTTAGAAGAGAGACATCAGAGATGCACATGCAGAGAAAAGGCCGTATGTGGACATGGGAGAAGGCAGCTATCTGCAAGCCAAGGAGGCTTCAGGAGAAACCAACCCTGCTGGCACTTTGATCTTGGACTTCCAGCCTCCAGAACTGTGAGGAAATAAACTTCTGTTACTTAAGCCACCCACACTGTGCTGTTGTGTTATGGCAGCCCTACCAAATGAATGCCCTATCAGATCATACCTCTATCTCCTAATCAACATGAAGTCCTCATGAATTCTGGAAAATAGCACACTAATTCTTGTCCCAAACATTTATCCAAGATGGAATTATTGCCTGTAATATATATATATATATTATAATATATATATATATATATATATATATATATATATATATATAGTCTTCATCTCTTATATAAAAGCATAGGGCTTTGAAGTCAAACAAACCCAGCTCCATTCACTTAATAGCCATGTGACTTTAATTAACTTCTCTAAGACTGTTTTCTCACCCATAAAATGGGTGCATAAACTCATTCAGTGAGAATGTGGGTTAAGCCCAGCCAGCGTGGCTCAGTGATTGAGCATTGACCTATGAACCAGGAGGTCATGGTTCAGTCACAGCTTAATCCTGGTCAGGGCACATGCCCGGATTGTGGGCTTAATCCCCAGTGTAGAGTGTGCAGGAGGCAACTGATCAATGATTCTCTCTCATCATTGATGTTTCTAACTCTCTCTCCAAAATCAATATATAGATATAGATATAGATATAGATATAGATATAGATATAGATATGGTACAGAATGTGGGTTAAATGTTAACCCACATAAAGAACAACAACTGGTATACCGCATACACTCAAGGATGGTAGTTAAAATTATTATCCATTTATCAAAGTGCCCTTTGATATTTGAGTGCTAAGCATTCTAGCCTCTTTGGACCACCAGCCCAACTTGAAGAGAATGTAGAGGAAGGGGAGTGTCATGTTGATGCCACCTGAGAATGCTGGGGTTAAGGTAATAAGCCATGGGAATCCATTCAGGGTTTTTGAACTAAGTAAAGGCATGATCAAAACCTTGCTTTAAGAAGGAAAGTGGCGGCTGTGCGTAGGTGATCTGCAATAGCCAAGATGACAGGTCATGAGGACTGAACTAGAGCAGGGTCTTATGGGAATAGAAAGGGGGGAAGTGTTTAGAAATGTTACAAATATACCCCCTATAATCTATAGGATTGGCAACAGACTGAACACAGAAAGAGAGGAGTGTAACTCCAAGGCCTTCAGATCCATAGAGTGGTAACACCATGGGCAGAAACATAAAAGCCAGCTGAAGGAGATGGGGAGGCACAGTGATTGATTTTAACCTTCACATTCCATTCGCAGGGCTGCTCCTGCCACTGCACGGCACCCCATTATCTGCAGTCTGACCAGGGCAGCCTCTGCTAAAACTTCAAGAAGGCATTTCAACTAATTCACATCGAGACACAAACAGTAACCTTTCCCAAAGGCTTGCAATTTAAGAGAGGCCCCCCAGAATGAACCACCATGAAATCTGGATAACTGACAAACAGGTGGAGAGAGCCTGTTCGTTAACATTATCCCCGCACATTCCCCCTCCTGTCTGCTGCCAACATTTCGTCTGGCTACAATCTGGCACCATCCCCAGATTTTAGCATTAATGCTGTGTTAAGAACCTCTTCCCATCCTAACGCTGGGTGCTATTCCACACCACAGATAAACAAACAAAACCCGTTTTCACTGGCTGTTTAAAATACATGAAACATCAGCAGTGAACAGCAGGGCTGAGAAGGTCCATGAAATATCAGCAAGTGCCGACACTAGAGATGCCAAGGGTACATGCAGCCCTGTCTTCCACCCCCAATTAAACCCACCTCCTTTACCCTTGACAGAGGTATAACACAGAAAGGTCTTACAGTCTTCAGAACAGTTTTTCACAGATTAGAAAAAAAATAATTCTTTCACCCTCTTCCCCCTTCTTGGTTATCTCGGTTACTTGTTCAACCAAAACTCCCATAGTGGCCAGGTGCTTACACTGCAGAGGTGAGGAAGAGGTGGAGGAAAGGAAGAGAAGGGTGACAATCTGAACTCAGACAGCTCTACTCAAGGTGTTCGGGGCTCTTCATTCGCATCTGTGGGCCACCTATGTGGCTCTGACCCTTTAAACCTCCCGCAAACCTCTCTAGGTTCCTTTTAACTGTGGGATTGCATGGCAAGCGGTCCACATTTTCAAAAGGACCTGATCCATATATTCTAAGTTCATTACCTCAGTGATTCTAAGAGGACTTACTCCCAGCCATGCACTTGTTTGTAAGTGTGCACACTGTAGTATGTGGACACACAAGGGGGAGTGTCTCCGGGAGGTTAACCTGTTTTAATAGTCATGGTGCTGAATCATTCAGCAGGCTGTTTACTCTAACTTCAGATCACTTTCTGTCATAGTTTCATGGTGTACACACTTTTTCACGGCAATCTGTCAAACACTCTACAAAAAATGAGTTAATAAATCATGGTGCAGCTGCCATAGAAAATGGTATAGAAGTTTCTCAAAATATTAAACATAGAATTACTATCTGATCCAGCAATTCCACTTCCAGGTATAAATCTAAAAGAACTGGAAGCAGGGACTCAAACAGATACTGTACACCCGTGTCAATAGCAGCACTATTCATAATAGTGAAAAGGTGAAAGCAACCCAAATGTCCATCGAGGGATTAGAGGATAAACAAAATGGGGTGTGTACATAGACAATGGGATATCATTCAGCCTTAAAAAGGAAGAAATTTCTGTCACATGCATCTGCATGGGTGGACCTTGAGGATACTATGCGAGTGAAATAAACCAGTCACAAAAGGACAAATATTGTATGATCCACGTATATGAAGTACCTAGAGTCATCAAATTCATAACGATAGAAAGTAGAAGGTTGCCCAGGGCAGGGAGAGGGAGGAGTGGGGGATGACTGTTTCATGGGTATGGAGTTTCAGTTTGAGAAGATGAAGAACGTCTGGGGATGACTAGTAGTGACAGTTGCGCATCATTGCGAATGTACTTCATGCCACTGAACTGTACACTTAAAAATGGTTAAGATGACACATTTTATGCATATTTTATCACAATTTCTTAAAATATTCAACACATAGGAAAAAATGTTTCTGAAAAAAAATCATCCCTCCTTTGGAAGCAAGTGTTTTAAAAATCCATAACGACAATGGAGACATAAAGCAAAACACTAAGATACACAGGCCAGGGAAAAAGCTTTTCGGCCTCAATCGAGTAAGTTATGTGTAGAGCACTTACAGCTGTGTCTCAACCTGGCTCTCGTCCCTCCCCCAAAGGAGACTTTCAGACATTTTTCCCCCCCAATTGCACCCTGATGAAATTTTAAAAACACAGATACCCTATGTATCAGTGGTTCTCAACCTTCCTAATGCCGCAACCCTTTAATACAGTTCCTCATGTTGTGGTGACCCCCAATTTCATTGTTACAAATTGAACATAATTACAGCATAGTGATTAATCACAAAAACAATACGTAATTATATATGTGTTTTCCAATGGTCTTAGGGGACCCCTGTGAAAGGGTCGTTCGACCCCCAAAGGGGTCGCGACCCACAGGTTGAGAACCGCTGCTATATATGTTAATGTACTCTAGTCCTTCAGACAGCCAGGCAGCCACAAACCATTGTAATATCTAAGATATTTCCAACTAAGAACCAATTTTGCCCTCAGGGACAATAGCACCCTCTTGGACAAGGCATGATTTACAGGATTATCCACTCCGGTGCCACGACAAATAGTAATTTCGACTGAAATAATCAGAGGACTGGGGATGCTCACATACTAATCAATGGTAAAATGTGTCCAAAAGTCTTATGCTAATATTAAAAATACCTACACACTGCTAAGCATCTAAGCAAAAAGTGAGAACTTTATTTTTAATGTCTTCAAATATCTGGAAATGGCCATTGTATGAATATACCATCTACATGATTAACAATATTTTTGGAAGTATTTGGTGTTATGTATCATAGCATTACCATTGCTGTTTAACATAACCATAACAATTATTTTCCTATATCAGTGATTTTTAAACATTTTCTTTTTTTGTTAATCCTTACCCAAGGATATTTTTCCATTCATTTTTAGAGACAGTGGAAAGGAGGGGGAGAGACAGAGAGAGAGAAACATCTATGTGAAGAGACACACTGGTTGTCTCCTGCACACTCCCCAACCAGGGATGGGGATCCAGCCTGCAAGTGAGGTACATGCCCTTGACCAGAATCGAACCCAGGACCCTTCAGTCCACAAGCTGACACTCTATCCACTGACCCAAATCAGCTATGGCAATTTTCAACCTTGTTCATCTCATGGCACACGTAAACTGATTACTAAAATTCTGGGGCACACCAAAAAATATGTTTTGCCTATCTGACCAAAAAAGGGTATAATTTTAATTCATCCACATGGGATGAGTATTGTTGTGTTGGCTGCTGTCTTTTTTTTTTTTTTTTTAATTTGACAATCTAAGGGAAAAGAGGTCAGTGCCCTGACTAAATTAGTCAGGTATTGCATATTTTAAAATTTTTTGTAGCCCTACCAGTGTGGTTCAGTGGTTAGAGAGGTGGCCCGTGCAACAAACCGTCTCAGGTTTGGTTCTCTCTATCTATCTATCTATCTATCTATCTATCTATCTATCTATCTCTATCTCTATCACTCCTTCTTTCCCCAGCCCTTCAACTCTCTCTAAAAAAAATCAATGGAGCCCTAACTGGTTTGGCTCAGTGGATAGAGCATCGGCCTGGGGACTGAAGGGTCCCAAGTTTAATTCTGGTCAAAGGCACATGCCCGGGTTGCAGGTTTGATCCCCAGTAGGGGGCATGCAGGAGACAGCCAATCAATGATTCTCTCTTATCATTAAAGTTTCTATCTCTCTCTCCCTCTCTGAAGTCAATAAAAGTATATATTTTTAAAAATCAATGGATAAAAATATCCTTGGGTGAGGATTAACAAAACTTTTTGCAATACACCAGTTGAAAATCACTACCCTACAAGGTCAAATGACATGCAGATTTCATAGAAAAACTACATAATTTTTCTTACTAACTAGAACTTAAGGAGCCTTATAATTTTGCAACTTAAAGGGTGGACTTTAGGTCAACAACATCAGCATCACGTGGGAGTCTGCTAACAGTGCAGAATGACAAGCTCCACCCCAGACCTACTGAAACATCTGTAGTTCAACAAGATCTGCAGGTAATTCTGATGCACATTTAAGTTTGAGAAGCACGGCCTTAAAAAACAAATATCTAAGTTATTCCTTAACTCTTCAGAGAATTTTATTTTTTAATCATCCAAGTAGATGTATTACTCCACTAATGGGCCTGTGGAAAAGGCAAACTAGAAAAGAATCGTGTAAAATAAAACCTTTTTTAAAAAAAAACAAAACACCGGATATAAAACACACAAATTTCTATTGTGATGGGGGGAACTGCCTCTGAAAGAAGTTAATTCATATAATTAACTCACTCTGCAACAGCAGGGATGATAGAACAGTGAATGGTTTGCCAAGTGCCCACAGCTCCTCTCTTCAGAAGCAGCAACAGGGGCCCTTCACCGAGGCGAGACTAGGAATGCTCTTCCAAGCCTCAGCCTTCCAGCACAGAAGGAAATGTCCCGAGAGGAGCAAGGTGAACAAGCAGCAGGGTTCCCCTTTATTTATAATCCCAGCTATTGTGTCCAAAACTGGTTTAATAAGAGACTGCCTCTCCCCAAACATTTGCCCAACCACTCCCATCAACTCCACCATATAGCCTCTCTTTTTGAGGAATGAAAATTTTCCTGCAGTCTTTTTAAATATAAAGGGTTATGTGGGTATCACCTACAAATTCATGGATTAAATCTGAATAGGGAGTCAATGGTAACCAGGTGTGAGCTAGGGAAAGGGAGAGACCCTCGGGCAAGCATGTCAAACTCACAGGCCACAAGCCTTGTTTAAGCTGCCTGGAGTTTGACATGCTTGCCCTAGGGAGTTTAGAGCCCTGGCTAAAGGCTGGCCTCTCCTCATTGCACCTCTGCTGACATACCAGTGGCCTGGTGGGGAGGGCACTGGCTGTGGCGACAAGCCCTCTCATTCAAATTCAAGCTCTGTCACTTCCTATCTGGGGGACCTTGAACCAACTGACCAATCCCTCTAAGCCTCCAATCCTCACCTGTAAAAGAAGGCTAATTATGTCTACTTTAGATGCTATTACGAGGGCTAAATGAGATCTTGCTGGTCAACTCCCAAAATAAGTGTTTAATAAATATAAATTCCCCATGCACTAACTTCCCCAAGGAGCATAAAATATTTTCATCCACTAAGTCTGGAAGGAAACTGTTTTACCTCACAGAAGGTCCCAAATTAAAGGAACAGGAAGTGCTTTCATCAGAAACCACACACGCTAGCTTTAATGGCACCTTCACAAAAACTGTAGGGGTCATGAGGCTCTCTGAGTCCTTTCAAGATTACATAACCCTGAAACTGTCAGTCAGCAAAGAGTTGAATTCCCCTCTAAGATGTATTTTTCATGTGTCCTCTCATGGAAAGTAGTGGAAATTCAAATTGGTTTAAAAGATACTAAATCACACACAAAAAAAAATCTTAGTTCACAAGAAATCACAGTAAAATGCCTATAAGTGATTGAGAAGCTCTAAAAATCATAGAAATTTTAGTAACCAACCCACTGCCCATTTTGACATGACTATATCAGCCAAGGCCCAGGTAACATCTGGAAACATCCTCCTTACCCTTGAGAGTTCAGCATTAGGCCAAGAAAGCCAAAAGGTGACGTTCTGCCTCCTGATCTTCCTGTTAACCTGGGGGGTGGGGGTGGGGTCAAGAGACAGATGGATCAGTATCAGCTATGAGCCAAAAGGAAATGGTTTTCTCAGGAGCAATTCATTGTGGATCTCAGAACAATTCTAAAGTCTTTCCCCTTGGTAGCTCTCTGTTGCTCTTTAACCTTTGAGAGGATTTCTTTTGTGTTCTGAGAGCAGGATGGATGGATTTCAGGACAAAATAGAATGAGACAGGTTTGCCTCCATGTCCTCAGAAAAAGCCTGTATCTGGTCAACTAAATTATGCTGCCCATGGTCATCACTTCCATGCTGCAGAGGATGCCACCAGATGTTTCACATAATGTGTGCCATGCTCTGATTTCTTATGCTAACTCACCCCAGACGGACTCTTCTGTTGGCCCAGGGCTCCTCGCCTGAAGCCTGCCCACCTGTGTCTTTAGTCCACACAACATGTTGTATTGGAGAGAGATGGTGGATCATTCACTGTCCTCTGAAGCCACATAAAAAGATGTCAGTGTTAAACAGCATATTTAGATGATCTGTGTGGCCAATCCCCTCCTCTATCGGGGATTATTAAGGGCAGTGAATAAACTTTGGAAAATGTTCTCTCCTTTTATTGTCTAAAAACGTAGCATCTAAGAGAAGAAGAAGAAAAAAATCCACCTGACCAGATAATGTATTTCTTCAGATGCCAGATTTAAATTGGGGGAATATATATTACCAAGAGCTTAAAATTTACATATTAAATGTCATCCTCTTTGGGACACCCCCACCCCACAGCAGCCAGCTCACTAATCCATCTCACCTAGCAATGTGCTTTTATGTGCATAAAATCCCTTAACATACTTTGTACAGATTTTTATAAATCTGGGGGCCCACCAAGTCATTAAATTTCAGATCTTCCTCATTCTCAGTGAGGTCTTGTAATATTTGTCTTTAATATTACAGAAGTAATATAAGAATTAATAAAAGCGTGATAGAAAACATTTCCATCTAGCTCAGCCGGTGTGGCTCAGTGGTTGAGCATAGACCTTGAACCAGGAGGTCACAGTTCAATTCCCGGTTGCGGGCTCGATCCCCAGTATGGGGTGTGCAGGAGGCAGCCAATCAATGATGTTGTCCCATCATTGATGTTTCTATCTCTCCCTCTCCCTTCCTCTCTGAAATCAATAAAAATATTTAAAAAATAAAACATTTCCACCTTCTCGGATATATTTTCCCATAAAGGAATAGTTTTATGCCTACCCTTGGTGAGAAAGTATATCTCTAAACCCACACTCAAACTTGGAGACTCCTGCCTTGGGGTATCACTGTTCTTTCTCACTGACTAGATAAATTGTTACATTAGATTTACGCTCCTTTCATCACTCTCCCATCCATCTCCTCCAACAGCATCTCAGTCCTTCCTGAGCCTTCAAGGCAAACAGAAATGATTCATAACCATTACCAAATTACAAACACACCCCAGATTTTCTCTCCCCCCAAAAACTGCCCCCCCCAATATTTTGCCCCAAAACAAAGATGCTTATCCAGATATCAGAAAGTGATTCCAAAGGAAAGACTGAAAATGGAAAAAGGAAAAAAAAAAAAAAAAGGCTTAGCATTTAAGATTCTTTTCATACTAAATATCAAATAATAAAAATATACCTTTGAAGAGTCAAGCCATACAAATACGTAAAGGCAAATCAATAGTTTCCAGCTGTAATCAGCGATAATAACCCAAGTACGTGAGAGCATGAGAAAGACGACCAGTTAGTTTCCTTTTGAGGTTACATGATAAGCAGCAGCAGTTAGGCAGCCCTTTTCTCTAAGAACTGGGCGCCCGACCTCATGGCAGGAGGCCAGTCCCTCTCCTGCTCCCCTTTATAGGGCTCTAGAGCGGGGTAGGGGTCGTGGGGGGGTGGGGGGGCGGGGGCGGAGCCGGGGAAGCGCAGGAGCTGTTCTCTGAAATACAGAAAACGGGCAAACCCTCCTCCGAAAGGAGCTGCGTGGGCACAGAGCGGGGGCGAGGGGCGGGAGGGGCAGCGAGCGCTGGGTTTGTGGATTTTTTCTGCATATTGGAAATTCCCAGGCCGAGAAGGTACCGGCTCGCGTCCCGGACATTCCCCTCGAGGGCGGGCTCCAAGACCTGGCCTGGAACCATGCAGAGGAATCAGAAACAAATCTAGCAAAACATTTTTTTTAGGGACGCCTTTAAAAATATCCCAGTGAATTCAGTGTCAGGCATCCGCGTTGCCTCATTAGATTCGCCTTCTCTTATTTCAGTTTTTCTGTTTGGCCTCTGAATGTGTGTGTGTGTGGTGGGGGGGGGGGGGGGGAACTTTCTACAACACAGCTTTTTAAATATGGCAATCAAAACAGGACTTCACTGACAAACGAAAGGACAAGGAATCTGGGACAAAGCAGTGGTCCTGTAACATGAAGATGACGTTATTGGGGGGGGGGGGCCGGGGGGGGGAGCAGAGTGGGTGAATTTAAAAAGAATGAACCACAGCACAATACCGAAAGGATTTCTTCTATGACATTTGGTTTCACTGTGGCTTCTTTTCCTCCTGGGACACTTTCTACCGTAATCTCTGTGCTGCTTTCTCCCCAGCTCCCGTCCCCCACTCCGACCCCACCCACAAGTGGCACAATCCAGCTTTATAATTAGACAGGAAATGCCTGGTCCTCCAGTAGGAATGGGCATTTAGAGTTATACACCAGCAGGTACTTAAAACTTTAACCCAACACAAGGTCCTTCTTAAAAGAAGCCTAACTTTCATTGAATGCAGAATACCTAAAAGCAAAATATAATACACTTAAGTTCACACTTTTTTGAAGTTAAAATGTAAGTGGACTTTGAAGAAAAGGTTAGACTGCCGTTGGTGAGGTGCACCTTGTGCTTCTACCTTCTGTACCCTATAAAGCTCTGTCCTCAAAACCATCTTTTCTCCCACGCCCTGCCCCACTGCCCCAGGATTCCTAGGTGCCCCTAGCACTCAGGGAGTGGGTCTCATTTCCAAGGAGAAAAAGAGCACCTTGGAGGTCTTATTTATTGCACACTGAGGGTCAGGCATTCCAAGTGCACCGAGAAGGTACTGCAGACATAAACACTTGGGAGAATAATGCTTACACAAGAGAATAAGTATAGTGATAAGTATAGTGAAAGTGGCATAAGTGACTGTTAAACAGCTGAATCTACCAAGACCCACAAAGATAATGTTCAGCACCTGTGTTTTTTATGGGGGGGGGGGGGAGCTTGTTTTTGTTGTTTGCTTTGGATGTTTATTTCCCTGTACCTTTCTCAGTAATAGCTATTTCCTTCAACAGGGCCCAGAAGCAGACTAATCTCTGGCATATAACATATGAATATGTAAAGGCTCACCATATGCAGTCTTGTCAAGAACCCAAATGTATCGATCTGAATTTTAACACAGTACCTGAAGCCAGGAACTGTCAGTCAATTGGTTTTTAATAAGAAAATGGCTGTTTAGAATGGTAAAATGGATCATATTGGAACACCAAAGGTCTTTTTTATATATTTGCTAAAGAAAGGTTACTCTTAATAGGATGACATCTTTAAAATATAATTTGCATAGAAGTGTCTTACGGATTTTCCCTTTCACAAGTAGCACCAAATCAATCATCTGAATTCTAGAATATGAGGAGATCCACTAAATGATAGTCATGCTGTCTGGTTCCAAAATAAAAATCCATAATTTAACTCAATTAAATTGTATATAAACCACTGTTTTAATATTTTATTAGAAGCTTCAATGTCCAATCATAATGGCCAACTTGTATAAATAACATCATTAGCTGAACTTTTGGTAAGACTTTTATAATTAAGTTATGAAGATTGTTTAACATAGAAAAATATTTGTATGGTAAAAAACCAAAAATGACATATTCTGTGATTACTGCTATGTGGTTAAAAAAAAAAACAAAACACAACTGTAAGAAAATATACCTGAGTGGGGGGGATGGGGGGGAGGCAATGGGGTGGATAAGAACAATTCCAAAAAAAGAAAATATACCAAAATGGTAATGGTCATTGCATTCAGATCATAGAATTATGGATTCTATGTGTAGACTTTCTTCCAGATTTTAAAAATTATGATGAAAACAGTCATGGGATGTAAAGTACAGCATAGGGAATAGAGCCAGTAATACTGTAATAACTGTATGTGGTATCAGATGGGTACTAGACTTATTGGAATGATCACTTTGTGAATTACATAAATGTCTAATCACTATGTTGTATACCTAAAACTAATATAATACTGTATGTCAACTGTAATTGAAAAACAGAAAATTATTTTAAAAAAAAGATGTTTACCTTTATAATGGAAAATATGTATTTAAAACCAACTATATTATTTGGATGGCATGTTAATATTCACAACCATGTGGTACTGACCTACAAAGCTTTACAGAAGAAATTAAAATATATTTAATTGTTCTGGAAAAGATTTAGATAACATTTCAAATTCTACACTTATGCATTTTTTTAAACTTCCACACCAGAGATTAGAAAGACAAATTAGAAGAGGGACTGAGAATACTTCAAGAAACTGTATCATCAAATCTTTAGGACCTTATGTCAGTCACTAAATAAAAAATAACAGAAACTAGACAAGATCACAAGAAATCATTTGCACAACAAGTAGCATCACTCCAAAGTCCTAGAGAGACTGTGTCCTCTCTCTCCTTGAAATTCTCCTAGGGAGATGATGACTTAGCCATCTCTAGCAATCCTTGAGAAAATGCTCAAAACTTCTTTCATGAAAAAGAAAACTTCTCTTTACCACAGTCCAACAAGTTGTAGCTGAAAAGGGTTATGGACTCTCATATGCCTTAGTTCAAATCCCAAACTCCAGTTCTCATCTCTAAAATGAAGTTACTATCACCCACATGATTAGATCATGGTCAGAATTGTTATGGGTAAAGCCCCTCAAATAACAGACAAGGAACATTATTTCCTTGTTCTATCTTCCCTCTTCCCTTTGTCAGTGTTTCTCAAAGTGTAGCATACCACTACTGAATCTGTATTAACTGGGCACTTGTCACCAAAGTTGATTCCATAATTCCCAGGAGGCATAGCCTCTAATTCTGCATTTTTATCAAGTATTCCATGTGATCCTTAGACATTCTAAAACTTAAATACCATTAAAATTAAGCTATTGTAATATATTTAACTACTTGGTTCTCTTCAAACTCAGAAGATAATTTAAAAGTCTTTTCCCGTAGATATATATTTTATAAACTTGAAGGTGGACCTCAAGGCTAGGAAAGGAAGACCTTAGACTTTCTGTTTTAAGTATTAAAAATTTTATTTGACCCAGTCTTCTAAGAGTGTATTTTTCCATGCTTCACGCACCCGCTTCAGCTCTAAAGGCTCCGCAGTTTCTGCCCATGTCCATTAGGATAACCAGAACTGAACTATAATCTGTTGTGGCTCAAAAAGAAAAGACTACTTACTGAATGGTCCCAAATTAACTTAAACTCATTTAAATTTAGTCAAGTACCATTTATTTTAAGATAGCCAGTAAAAACAGCAGCTTTTGACTTCCAAGCATGAGAGAATTATATGTATATTATGCCCAAATCAAGAAAAACCTGGACAGGATTTTCTATATTGAAAATATATTTCTATATTTCTATATATAGATTCTATATTAATCTATATATAGATTCTATATTGAATCATAGGATTCAATATCTAACCTTAATTTCTAATTAATTTTGATTTCTAATTTTGCTATCCAATTGAAAATGATATAGTAGGCAGTTAGGCAGGCATGAGCAAAGCAGGTCAGGTATAGAAGGTCACCAGGGCAGAAAGCCTGGGTACCTAGCAATGGGCAAAACTGGGAGGACAAGTATTACATGATGGGATTTTGCCCCCAGAGTTCCCTTTCCTCCCCTGGGATATGGATGGTCATGGGGTGTAGACCCCCTGACCTTCATATTTCTGGTCATGTGGTTCAGACCCTCCCCGATCTCTCCTTCCCTGGCATGAGGCTAGTCATGTGGTAGACACGTTAGAGGAGGAACAAGGCAGGGCCAGAGAATAGCCTCATAGGCCTCCCATACAAACCCTTGCACGACCACTTCCTTAAGCATTAGGCCCTCAAGACACTGAGCTTCTGACCTGCATCAAATAATCTTAGGAGCAAAGCCAGAGAGACAGAGTTTCTGTCAAACTAGAGATAACATGTAGGCCTCAGCTGTGTTTCAGCTCCAGGCCTAGAAAAGCAGCAAAGCCAGGCAGGGGTGACGCCATGGCTGACGTCAGGACCAGCTGCAATGACTAATGACCCCCTGCACTGGCACCAACCAT
Source organism: Myotis nattereri (assembly GCF_964212035.1). Lineage (NCBI taxonomy): Eukaryota > Metazoa > Chordata > Mammalia > Chiroptera > Vespertilionidae > Myotis > Myotis nattereri. The sequence goes on from NC_138077.1 coordinate 77,487,166, forward strand.
GACCTTGAAAGGACACATCTGGAAAGCTGATATATATTCTATTGAGATCCTCCCTTGAGCCCTCCAGATTAAAACCCTTAAGACAAAGGATTCAAATGATGTTATAAATACCCAAATGTGCCTTGGCAGAAGAAAGGTTCCCGCTCCTCCCCTCTCCCCCAACTCTACAGCATGCCTGTGCCTTTCCCTACCCCCCTCTTTCCCCAGGTGGGCTCTCTTGGGAGCACACCTGAGCCTTTCCCTCCTTCTCCCACACATATTTTCTTTGCCTTTTTTTTTCTCCTAAAATTCAAGGGCCCTTCTTTTCTCTTACCTCGGTAACTTGTTTACTGAGTCCACATAGGCCAGCTGGCTCACTTCTTCTATGACTCACTTATTCAACCCCTGTTACTTTCTAAATAAATTTTTGCTTGTATTTGAGTTTCTTGGGTCTGATTTCTTTCCTTAGCCACACTCAAGGACCAATGTCTAACATCTGGAACAAAAATACCAAGAACAACAACAACAAAAAAACCCCACTTGAAATAGATGGAAATACTTTTCACAACTTTATAATAGACAATAGCACTCTATACATAAAAGTCAATTCTTGAAACCCTCAAATTTCAGAACAGAAAAATTTGTTTCTGTTTACAGTCTTCACTTTTCCGGTTCCAAAAGTAGTTATTTTAGAGTAAGTATTCATAATGTAAAGTTTAGCTGAATTAAATAAGTAACAATCACCCCATGCAAATATCAACTGAACACAAAGATTTTATGCATACTCTTTTCATAGCTCCCTTTTGATTTTTTTCTAGATAAAAGCAGGACATTGTAAATATTTCACTAAAAATTCTGAGCAAGGACACTGGTCATTTCAAGTAATTCAGAAAAAGTAGATTATCTAGAGAAACTCTGAGACACGGGAGTCTTCCGTGTGTTACAGGAGCCACTGATTATAAGCCTGGTTAGTTGGCCCCGTTGAAGAGGGACCAACGGCGCTGCTCGTGCTGATGTGCTCAATCTCTTTTGCCGGATAAGCGACAAACACTCCACTGTCCCTTCCATTCAGATCAGAACATTTTTCACACTGTTTAGCACAGTAATCTCCTCTCCCAGGAGAACCTAGTTGAAACACACTTATTTGCGTCTTTGGTTAAAAGGGCAGTCAGTGTGTGGATGCTGTTAACGGTTCTCCGTAACTAAGTCAAACCTGGAAAATATCCTATACATAGATACAATGTAACCTGTGTTTTCTAAACTCTTCACAAGTCGTTATATAAAGTCCAGCTCTTAATTTTTTTTTTTTTACACATCAACGATGGCCGTATCTCCACAGGGACATCCATTATCTTTCTGTGATGCAGGTGATGGAAAACGTCACTGAAAGTAATGCCTTCCGTCCTCCTCACGGCAGGCTAGGTCTCCAAGGGGCACACAAAGGACAGGAACACGTCTATTTGGTTCTTCACAATAACTTCATCCGGATGTAGCTTATGGGGTAGATAATGGGCTAGGGTCATCTCCCAGGCATCAACGAGATACACTCCAATCCCTGAGAACATCTTCCGCAGGACGGTGTCCAGCTGAAAGTTGTACCAGTCACTGCTGAAAAGGCTCGCCTCAGGCCCCAGCTCTTGGACGTTGGCTGTCCGGATCACTACCACGGTCTTCGGGCTCCGATCCAAGAGCTGGACCACTGCTCGACGGATGTTCCTGAGCCGCCGGATATACACTTCCAAGGGGAAGGTGCTGAAGTGAGACCACACGGCGATGGCCACCACGGTGTTCCTCCCTCCCACGATACCATTCAGCTCATTGGCCACATAACGGAGCTCACTGCTGAAGACGGTGGTGAAGCGGATGGGCGGGCCGTGGCAGCGGTACGTGAGCAGGACGTTGTGCTTCTGGTCCACCGCAAGGAAGGGACCCACTTTCTTGGGGCTGCCCAAGTTAAACTCCACTAAGTCTGAAATGAGGAAAACTCAGATTCAGAAAAATGGTCAAACCAAGCATACATGTTTCTATTATTCTTTACTTGGCGTGCTTCGGAACAGTTTTTAAAGTAAAAGTGCCACAAAAAAGGTACAATACAAATGCAACGGGAATGCCTACCTCACTGCACTTTGGCCTTCTTTACCTCAATGGGCCTTGATACTAACGTAGTTACTATTATTTAAGTCACCCCATAAACATGGCATTACAAATAATATCAGTGATAGATTCTATGCCTATGTCTCTAACTCAAAAGCAAAATAATCAGTTTACCTCTATTAGGTCAAGAAATCTACCTGTTTGCACTGATTGTTGAATATCTAAAAATCAACTTAAGATTTACATATTATTGTTCTAACAGATATTTCTTCCAGAGCAAGGGCTATAATTTCTGCTTTTTAAAGAACACATAATAGTAACCAAATACCTCTTATTGCTATAGGCCAAAGAAAGGAGGTAGTCCACCCCACAGATGGACAATCATGTTAATATCTTAGAGAACTTCTATCTCTGTCATAAGAATAACAAAGACTACAACACAAGTTATGATTCCCTTCTCTTCCTCCCCTGGATCTAAGTTGTGTTTCAAAGTCCAGCTCCTCTAAGATCTTCTGAAGAGCCCAGGAATCACTGATACCTTGTTACTCCTAAAAAACTATACAACTAATCACTTAATATGCCTCATGAGGAAAGAAGGCCAGTCTCATATTCCTAAATATTCTTATAGAAAACAGACTAAGTAACTTCTGGCAACCCAATTCAATGAACATTACCTAAGTACCTATTCAGTGAGCCACTACAGGGCTAGAAGCCAGCAATGCTCAGAAGAATTCATAGGCCTCGCCCTCAAGGAGCTTCCAATCAATCTGAAGAAGTACATCAAACTAAAATCCTATATAATAAAAGCCCAATATGCTAAGTGTCCAGTCATCCATTCAACCAATCAAAGCATAATATACTAATGATATGCTAAGGCCGCCTAAGTGCTCACTATGATGTGCACTGACCACCAGGGGGCAGATGCTCTGATGAGTAGGTTAGCTTGCTACTGGGACTGAGCGTGGTCCCTCCCCGGCTGGCCAACCTCCCGCATCCCTCCCCGGCCCCAAATGTGCACCAGTGGGGTCCCTTGGCCTGACCTGTGTCCTCTCGCAATTCGGGACCCCTTGGGGGAAGGCAGAGAGAGCTGGTTTCAGCCCAATCCCTCAGGCCAGGCTGAGGGACCCCACAGGCCAGGCCGAGGGCCTCTAGTTGTACTATATTACTCTTGAGGGTTAAAGGCTTCATTCTCCCCACCCTGCAGTCCCAGGCTCCTCTTCTAGATTTTTCTACCTAATTCACTACTATTTAGTATTTAACCCCATTTAAATTGAATACTAGTAAAAACTCAATCTACCATTCTTTCTTTAGATTAAGATCAAGCACCATTACAGAGCTTTATCAGGTGAAAATCTCTGCAAAGGGTATGGTAGAAAATGATCAAGACAATGTGATTACTGATATGAAAGGAAATACCAAACTACATCATTAGAATTAAAAATCAAGCAACACATGGAAGGCCTTGCCCAGTCAACATCAAGCCCTCATGCCACATGAATTACTTCCTTTCTTTTGATTTTTAATTTATTCTTTATTGACTAGAACTCAGCTATGTCTGTTTCAATAAAAAAAAATATATATACAAGCAAAACAAAAACTGGAATTAACTTTTCACTCTTTGGAATCACATCTATTTACTCCTTTCCTTCTAAAAATTAAATTTGAAGCCCCTTTGAGAAGCAAATGTCTTGTCCAGGGTCACACAGCTAATCAGTGGTAAAACTTCAACAAGAACCCAGTACTTCCATCAATACATCACAACCCCAATATTGATTTAAAAAAAAAAAAAAAAAAAAAAAAAAAAAAAGCTATCACACAGCTTTCCAGGGTTAGGATACCTCTTTAGCCTGACAAGAAATAACTTTTTTTTTACTTGATGTTTTTCTTCAGGTACCCAAGTGAGTCTGCATAAAAGCTGATTTCATGCATGTCTAAAGGTTATGAAACAGAAAGCAAAGTACCAACCTGGAACAAAGGTAGTTAGGTATTCAAACCACTGCCTGATTGTTGAGTCACCAAATAAATACACCACTTTCCTTTGCAAGCATTCTGTAACGTTGTCAGGGTCATTAAACTGCCGTATCTTAAAGTTTCTAGGCTTCCACTGATCTTTGTAATAATGCCCCGAAGGAAAAGTTCCTGAGCCTTGAGATAGATCTAGGTTGTTAGATTCTGAAAAGAAAAAAGAAAAAATTGAGACAGATATTTTGAGATTCTCCTCCAAAAAACCATAATGTTCCAAGAAACACAATTATGCCCCAATATTTGTTAGCCTGATACCATATGGGTAACATTTCCTGCCATCACATCTCAAAGAAATCCCAAACTTCCCCCTTATTACAAATTGTTCTCCTTTGTACAGAAATAGGAAGATCTGAAATGGCTGTGAGGGTGTTGGTGTACAGAAGGGGAAAGGGGATTTTTCTTTTTTTGAGCATTCTCTCTGATTATGCATGTTTTTATCAAAGCCAAAAATAAAGGCAGGCAAATACCAAGGAAATGTGTAGATATAAGCATTGTCCAGCATATCCCAGGATAGGAGAAGAGCTTCTCATCCAAATGCCTGTGAGGCAAGTAACAATTTAAATTCACATTCTATGTATGCATACTAATAGTACATTATTTCTCAGTCCATTCAAAGGAAAGTTTTAACCCATGGGTCCTACAATCAAATATTAATTCAGGAAACCACCGGAGAATCAAGCCAATGACATACAGTCTAAATAATTATTCCCCACAATACAAAAGGTTCAGGAGGTCTCTATGCACAATGAACAATATTAAAAGTACATGAGCAGTGAGTATTTGTGATTGCAGCCCAGCTACACATGATGACGCAGTGCCAAGACACCTTTCAGAGGAAGAGTCAACATCCTTCTGCCCTAACATCTCCTTTGGAAAATGCCACTGTGGAAACAACAAGCTTTTCTTGCTTCAAAACAGACAGGAACTATTAATATTTCTTACAAGTTTACTTTGCAGCAGACACTGTTGTAGGCAACTAAATGTATTATCTCACAAGATGCTCATGGTAGGTCCTATTATTATCCCTACCTTTCAGAACAGTTAAGCAACATGACCTAGGCCACAGAGCAGGCAAGTAGCAAAGCCAGGAACAGATAATCCAAGCAGGTGAGCCCCAAAGCCCATGTTCTTAACCACTGTGCTACATCACCTCTCAAAATGTGATGCTTATAGCCCTGGCTCGGTAGCTCAGCTGCTTGGAGTGCCAACCTAAAAGGTTGCGGGTTCAATTCCCGGTCAGGGCACATATCTAGGTTGAGGGTTCAATCCTCAGTCAGGGCATGTACATGAGGCAACTGGTCAGTGTTGATCAACGTGTCTCTCTCTCTCTCTCTCTCTCTCTCTCTCTCTCTCAATGTTGATCAACATCTTTCTCTCTCTCTCTTACTTTCTCTCTTTTCCTCTCTCTCTAAAATCCATGAAACATATTTTCCAGTGAGGATTAAAAAAAAAAAAAGAGGATGTTTGTAGATGTCAACCATTTTCATTTTGGCCTTTTCCTGAAGGCCAATATTCATTTCTAACACTTATTCAAATATACAATGTTCAAAAAATCACCAATTATTTTATATCACTTCCTTACACACCCCAAGATTCAAACATTGATCATAATCTAATAATTCTATAGTCTCATCTGTTAAACCAAAACTCAAAATCCAAATGCTTAGAGGACTCAAAAATTTTAGTCCCCTACTTATGACTATTTTCACTAATTTGATTTCTTGATATTATTCATATTACTAAAAATTATTTTGGTTTTATTCACTTCAAGAAAGATGCCCTGTTTGACTGATGGTGCATATTTAATCTTTTTTCTAAGGCATCTGCTAATTTTTTTGAGAGAGGAAAGGAGAGAGATAGAGATAGAGAGAGAAACATAGATGTGAGAGAGAAACATTAATCAGTTGCCTCCTGCACACCCTCCGACCAGGGGAAGAACCACAACCTGGGTATGTGCCCTGACCAAGACTCAAACCTGCCACCTTTTGGTATACAGGACAATAACCCAACCAACTGAGCCACGCTGACCAGGGCAATTTAAATTTTTTAATCCTCACCCAAGGACACATTTCCATTCATTTTAGAGAAAGAGAAACATCAATGTGAGAAACATCCATCAGTTGCCTCCCATAGGTGCCCTACTAGGGACTGAACCTACAACCTAGGTATGTGCCCTGATCGGGAAATCAAACCCACAACCTTTTGGTGTACTGGAGGATGCTCCAACCAACAGAGCCACACCTTCTAGGGCTGCATCTGCTAAATTTTTGCAGGTTCAGGGCCTAAATTAAAAAGTAAATAGGTTTTCTAAAAGTTTTATTTGGCAAATGTCATTATCAAAAACAAATAACAACAAAAGAATATATTCTACCTCCCATTTAGTTGTTATCAGAATTGAGGGGATCAAAACTGCCAATATGCCTGAGAGGTCTATGAATCATGTGCTGTGGAAGTTTATGTATCAGAATTGAGTTCTCATTCAGTACAATCCATATCAACACAGACAGTGGCAGAAGGGAGAGTGGCCAGATACAGCTTGGACTGGGCTCCATCCAGATGGTTCTGCTCACACAGGAAATCTATAATTTCCTGACCCCTTTGTTGCCCTAAGGTTTTTCAAACTGTGGAACTTTGAATGAATGCTAAAGCATAGCAATTGCCAGACCTTGGTAGGTACATGGATATTTATTAAATAAACTAGCGGCCGGGTGCATGAAATTCGTGCACATTAAAAGGGGGATTAATTAGGAATTCCAGTGGTGCAATTGGTTAGCATGCGGTACTTATAAAAGGGGATTATTTAGAGGAAATATTTTAATATTGCTATTTGCCCTTTCTCTATAATAGAAGTGTCAGAGATGAAAGAAAATTAGTAAAATGTATATGAAAATCTTCCTCCTATCAGAGTCTGGAGCACACCACAGGATCCAACAACAAGTCCCCGCCCACCCACAGCACCTCAAAATCACGTGAGACCCAGCCGGCCCCACCCCATTGGGCATGATCCAGACCTGGCTGGCCCCATCCTTGTCAAGCCCCAACAGGCAGTTGGCACAGTCTCAGGTCCCCAGACCCAGCACCAGGTGGGGGGCACAGCCTCAGGTCCTCCAACACACCCTCAGGTCCCCCCACCAAGCGCCGTGGTGGGGGGCGCAGCCTGAGGTCCCTTGGCCTGATGCCAGGGTGGGCAGCCAGGCACCAAGGTGGGCAGCGCACATTGAGGTCTCCTATCAAGCCCTGACGGGTTGGGGGGGCACAGTCTGAGGCCACCCGGCCTGGCACAGAGGTGGGGAATGTAGCCTGAGGTCCCCCAGGCTGGGCTGGGGCAGGAGGTGTGCCTTGAGGTCCCCCGTCAAGCCCCACCAGGTAGGGGGCATGGCCTGAGGTCCCCTGGCCCAGCGCCGGGCCGGGGGGCATGGCCTGAGATCTCCCATCAAGCCCTGCCAGGTGGGGGGTGCGGCCTGAGGTCCCCTCCCCCGGGCCAGCACCACGAAGCCTCAGGTCCCTACTGATTGCTCGTTAAGGCTCATTTCGGGAACCTGGCCTCTGCCATGGGAGCTGCCATCTTGTGTTACGGAATTCCCACCTCCGCTGTGGGCACAGCCATCTTATGTTACAGAAACCCTGCCTCTGCTGTGGGCGCCACCATCTTTGTGATGGTATGACAGTCAATTTGCATATTCCCTCTTTATTAGATAGGATGAGAAGATGGATGAATGAAGGGATAAAGATGAACCAAGCTGGTGGCTAAAGAAGAAGCCCTCTTTATTGAAATACATATTTGGCTTATTCAAAAACAATTTCTCAACATGTACCAAGTGTGGCTTTACCATATTACCACACCTTACTCAAAGCACACCTTATCTGCAGGTCAAGGCTACACAGGCCAGAGAGCACCAGCACAGACACCCGGGGCCCATGAAAACATTTAGTAAGTTAGGAATTAAAAGTGATTTGGGCCCAGCCGGTGAACAAAGACAGTGGTTTGATTCCCAGTCAGGGCACATGCCCAGGTTTCAGGCTCAATCCCTAGTAGGGGGCATGTAGGAGACAGCCGATTGATGTATCTCTCTCTCATCAATGTTTCTATCTCTCTATCCCTCTCCCTTCCTCTAAAATCAATAAAAACATTTTTTATAAAGTGATTTTGAAGTTATAATTTTTACCAAGGTTAACTCAGTACACTCAGCTATTCTGTGTCAAATACATGTTATAAAGAAAAGTGTATATCACACAGAAAATAATGACCATTTTTATTCAAATGTTAATTATACTTACTATCAGAGTTAAGACAAGCAAAGCAAATCAATTACTAAATCTGACCTTAATTCTTTAGACTTGCAGCTCTAGATAATAGAATGTATTTTTAAGTGAAATGTATGTACCTACATTGCCCTCTTATGGTCAGCTTGGACAACAACATTTCTTGACTGACAGAATTTTAATAAGCAGTCAAAAGTTATTTACAAAGTCAGCGTTTCTTGGAATTCAAAATGCATTTTCACTTAAGATAACTGAGATATGAAAATCTATTAAATCAATAATATAACCCCTAGTGCACTATACATGTGGGATAAAAAATAATTTCAAAAATAAAACAGTTTACACAGAAGTGGTTGTAAAGGCAGAAATAAAGATCTTTATGCAAAACAGAAGGGATAGTTTTGATTATTCACATGTAAGGTCCCTGCTTCTCTAAATGCCTTGGCTTCTCTCTCAAGACCACAGCTTAAATTTTCCTCAAAGGGTGTCATCCCATGTCATTCATTAGCCATAATGAGGGCCATGTGGGCCACAAATGGGACAAAATGAGAGAGAGAAAAGCAGAGAGATAAGTTTCCCTAAGTTATCTAGAAAGAGCCGGAGAGAGATACAGTGCAAATTAAAGATGGGGTATATTTATGTGTACATACATCCCTTAATTTTCTGGCCTGGAATTATCTATAGGATAAAGAACAGTAAAGACATGCCACAGGGGAGTGCATGGTCCATAACAGGAAAGAAAGTCAAGAGAGAGAAGAAACAGAATCAAATAACTCCTTGACAAGGGAACACAATGAGCACAGGAATGCTTGGGTGCCATCTCAGGGAGAAAAGGAATTAGGACTGTGTGTCAAGCTGTTTAGGTACAAACAGTCAAGTGCAGGGGATATAGAAGGTCCTAGCTACACAGTAGCCATATAGCTTGAATTTGAATTTACCTTGAATCCCTCTATAAAACCTTGGGAATCTGTGGGGTTTTTTTCTTTATATTTTAGTCCCCTAAAGGCTGATAAGCATTTTATGGAGGAAAGCTAAAAATACTGTATAGGAAGAAATATCTGCAGATACAGAGCATGTTGAAAGGGACCTCAGAGAATAGCTAGTCCAAATATCTTTTAAAGGTGAAAAAAGCAGAGAAACCAAGATGGCGGCATAGGTAAACACCGAAGTTTGCTGCCTTGAACAACCACTTCAAAAATACAACTAAAAGACGGAATGGACATCATCCAGAACCACAGGAAGGCTGGCTGAGTGGAAGTTCTACAACTAGGAGGAAAGAGAAAAACATACCGGGGCTCAGAGGAGGCACAGTGCTGAAGTAAAGTACTACGGTGCGGAGTGCGTGCGGAGCGGGCTGGCGGCTGAGGGCGTGGATGTTGTTTTCAATTGGGAGGGAGTCTCAATCTCCGAGCTCCAGCTCCCGGGGAGTCTCTAGGGACCCAGACTCATACGGGAGATGCAGGACTGTCTGGCATCGCTCAGAACCCTAGGGCAGCTTTCTCTCCGTGGGGCTTGCAGCGATTACTGGGACACTGAGAAGCAGAGCCTCTGAGGGCAAGACCGAGGACAGCCATAATTGCTAACCCCACTCTGTTGATCCCGTGGGACCCGCCCCACCCAAGCCCTGCAGGGAGACTTTTGCTGGATAGCCTTAGGCAAAGGCTAGATTAGCACCTCCCTAGAGATCCAGGAGCCAGAAAGCCCAGAGGTCAGAGTGGGACCATCCAGTTTGCAGCTCCATGGAACCATAAAAGACACACTCAGGGGGCAGACTCAGTGAGCACCAAAGCCCCATTGAAGCAAGTCTAGCCCCAGAGGGGTGTCTCCAGCACAGAAGTTCTCCCACTGCAGACACAGCTGATTCTCACAGCCAATTGGCCTGGAGGTCAATTCCTCACAGTGATAACTACAACAATCAAGGCCTAATTACAACAAGACTGTGCACAAAGCCCACAAGGGGGTGCACCAAGAGTGTCCACCTCAGGTAATTGGGACACTTAGCACAGAAAGGCACTCTATCGACACAGCAAAGCATAAAAAATGCCGAGACAAAGAAATAGGACACAAACGACAGAATTGGAGGAAAGCAAACTGCTGGATCTACAGTTCAAAACCACACTTTTAAGGTCTTTAAAGAACTGTCTAGAAGCCGCCGATAAACTTAATAAGGCCCTCAAAAAGACTGGTGAGACCGCCGATAAATGTAGTGAGATCTTCAAGAAGACTGGTGAGATGGCCGATAAATGTAGTGAGATCCTTAAGAAATCTAATGAGACCCTCGATGTTGTGATAAAGGACCAACTAGAAATTAAGCATACACTGACTGAAATAAAGAATATTATACAGAATCCCAACAGCAGACAAGAGGATCGTAAGAATCAAGTCAAAGATTTGAAATAAGAAGAAGCAAAAAACACCCAACCAGAAAAGCAAAATGAAAAAAGAATCCAAAAATACGAAGATAGTGTAAGGAGCCTCTGGGACAGCTTCAAGCATACCAACATCAGAATTATAGGGGTGTCAGAAGAAGAGGGAGAGCAAGATATTAAAAACCTATTTGAAGAAATAATGACAGAAAACTTCCCCTACCTGGTGAAAGAAATAGACCTACAAGTCCAGGAAGCGCAGAGAACCCCAAACAAAAGGAATCCAAAGAGGACCACACCAAGACACATCATAATTAAAATGCCAAGAGCAAAAGACAAAGAGAGAATCCTAAAAGCAGCAAGAGAAAGAAAATCAGTTACCTACAAGGGAGTACCCATACGACTGTCAGCTGATTTCTCAACAGAAACTTTGCAGGCCAGAAGGGAGTGGCAAGAAATATTCGAAGTGATGAATGCCAAGAACCTACAACCAAGACTACTTTATCCAGCAAAGCTATCATTCAGAAGTGAAGGCCAGATAAAGAGCTTCACAGATAAGAAAAGAGCTTCATCACCACCAAACCAGTATTATATGAAATGCTGAAAGGTATCCTTTAAGAAGAGGAAGAAGAAGAAAAAGGTAAAGATACAAATTATGAACAACAAATACATATCTATCAACAAGTGAATCTAAAAATCAAGGGAATAAATAATCTGATGAACAGTATGAACTGGCGATTGTAATAGAATCAGGGACATAGAAAGGGAATGGACTGACTATTCTTGGGGGTGGGGAAAGGGGTGTGGAGTGAGGGAAGAGATTGGACAATAATTGTGAACCTATGGATGAGGACAGTGGGTGGGGAGTGAGGGCGAGGGTGGGGTGGGAACTGGGTGGAGGGGCGTTATGGTGGGAAAAAAGATCAACTAATGTAATAATCTGAACAATAAAGATTTAATTAAAAAAAATAAAGGTGAAAAAAGCAAAAGATGAAAGGCAGAGACCACATAGAGACTGGTAGGAAGGTCAGAGGCATGAAAGGGCTGGCCAGGCTCCCACAGGCAATAGCTGAAGTTCCAGAGGGATATCTCACCTGTGGGGGATTCCAATGAGAACTCTGGGGTCTAAACCCCAAGCTTGGCCCCACAGCCCAGAGCACCAGAACTGAGAAGGTGCCCACACAACATCTGGCTGTGAAAAGCAGCAGGGTTGCTATCTGCCAGGGATAGACTGCTGAAAACACAGGCACCCTCTCAAGGACCAATGCACAAAATTTCGTGTACAGCCACTCACCTTGAGCTCAGACAGAGAGAGGGTAAAGTGGACTAGAGCTGTGTAAGCAGAAGCAAGGGTTTGGGGCTCTGGGGTTAGAGCTCAGAAGACAGACACTCCAGTTTCCTGTGCTTACTAGTAGACATTCCCTCATACTCCAGACCCTTCCAGCCAATAAGGTGGGGAGCGGGCCTAAGCCATCAGTCAGACATCACCCAAGGGCTCCCGGCCTGCAAAAGGGCACAGGCCGGGCTGATGGACTAACCTCCCCTGCATCCCCCACTCCCGAGTGCACGACATTCGTGCACTGGGCCTCTAGTATAATACTAAAGGTAATGATCCAATAAGAGAATATAACCCTGGTAAAACATATATGCATCCAATATCGGAGCACCTAAAATATAAAAACACTTCTGGAGGACTTTAAGGGAGAGATCAACAGCAATACAGTCCTAGTAGAGCAGTGGTTCTCAACCTTGGCTGCACATTAGAATCACCTGGGAATCTTTTTAAAATCCTGATTCCTGGGCCTCATCCTCCGGAAATTCTGTTTCTTTGTTATGGGGTGGGGCCACAACATTAGTAACAAAGAAACAGAATTTCCGGAGAATGAGGCCCAGAAATCAGGATTTTAAAAAGATTCCCAGGTGATTCTAATGCGCAGCCAAGGTTGAGAACCACTGTAGTAGAGGAATTTAACACCCTGCTGACTTCAATGGAGAGATCTTACAAACAAAATTTAACAAGGAAACAGTGACTCTAAATGACACACTGGATCAGATGGATTTAATTGACATTTATAGAACATTTCACCCCAAATCTGCAGAATATACATTCTTCTCAAGTGCATATAGGTCATTGTCAGAGACAGACCACATGTTAGGACACCAAAAAAGTCCCGACAAGTTCAAGAAGAGTGAAATCATATCAAACATCTTCTCAGATCACAATGGAATAAAATTAGAAATCAACTACAGTAAAAACACTCAAAACAATGAATGGGTTACCAATGATAGAAAGAAAGAAATAAAAAAAACTTCCTGGAAACAAATGAAAATGAACATTCATCACAAAATCTCTAGGACACAGCAAAGGCAGCCCTTAAGAGGGAAGTTAATAGCACTACAGGCCTATCCTAAAAAACAAGAAAAACTAATAAAAACCTATTTAACCCTACGACTTAAAGAATTAGAAGGAGAACATCAAGAAAAGCCCAGAGTAAGTATGAGGGAGAAAATAATAAAGACTCGAGCAGAAGTAAATGGCACGGAGGCTGAAAAAACAATACAAAATAAAATGAAACCAAGAGCTAGTTCTTTGAAAAGATCAACAAGATTGATGAACCCTTCGCCAGACTCATCAAGAAACAAAGAGGACTCAAATAAATAAAATTAGAAATGAAAGTGGTGAAGTAAACTCTGACACTACAGAAATACAAAGGATTGTACGAAAATAAATACTATGAACAACTACATGCCAACAAGACAATGTGGATGAAATGGACAAATTCCTAGAAAATTACAATCTCCCAAAACTGAATTAGGAAGAATCAGAAAACCAGAATAGGCCAATAACAACTGGTGAAATTGAAGCAGGAATAAAAACCTCCCAGCAGGGGAGGAAGAAAATGGCAGAGGTTTAGACAGACGTGTAGGTGCCTTGTCCCGGAGCAGATAAGGGCGGGCAGCTGAAACGGGTAGCATACAGCCCGAATAAGCAGAGGAGATTCAGCTGAGACAGTCTGCAGCCAGGAAAGACAGAGAAATCCTAGATAAAGGGAACGGTTAGAGGCTGAGGCTGAAACCTCTCCAGGTGCGCCGGCACAGCCGCGGAGACCGTGCCATCTTGGGTGACTGTCACTGGCATCCAGAGACCAGCTACTAACCCGGCAACAACGGCTCTCAAGCAGCGCGACTACGTGAACTCAGAGGAACTCTGCTTCTCCCCACAGAAAGGTTAGACTTCCCCCAAAGGTGCGGTTTGCAGTTTAGGTTGGAGAGTGGAACGCACGCAGGGGGGTGGGGGCTCTGCGCCCCACAAAGACCGCGGCCGTTGGAGCCAGCGTGACCCACGAGTGTGGAAGGGCACCCCCAGGGCTGCTGGCAGAAGGGAACGCTATAAATAAGCCCACAGTTGGACGGGACACAAACGGGCAGCCTCAGATTACGCCAGTTTGCCGGCTACTCGGTGCCAGGAGCCAGAGCGCGCGCAGAGACTTCGCGCAGATTTGGAAGGTGAAGCATTGCGAGCTCGCACAACTTCCCAGGCTCTTAAATCTGTGCGTTTGATTGTTGAACCCAGTGCAAGGGACTATCCAGTTGGGGTCAGTCACAGAGCTTGTAAGGGAAGGCTATTTTGGGGGAGCCTGGGAAACAGAGCGGGGAGTGACTACTGGAAAACCAGCTCTGGGCTGAGGACATTCCAAACCAGCTTCTGGTACAATAGAGAACACCTGGTCAGAGAGGTCCTATACCCTCAGAGGTCAATCCTGACGCACTGCCACCCAGAGGCAGAGCCACGAACTGACTCTTCTGTAAATACAGATAAGGGCTGTCTGGGAAACCAATGTAGCCTGCCTTAAAATCAGGACTGTGGCTTACAACACGGAGGAACAGTGTATCAGAGGGAAATTCAACATTCTCCTGAATACCTGATGTGCCAAAAAGAGGAGCAGAAGATCTGAAGCACCTTCATTACAGCCCATTTTTTTTTAATTATTTTTTTTAATTATTGTTTCACCTTTTAACTACGAAACCATTTATTTTCTTTTTTCATCACCTGATTTTACCCTTTTAATTACTACATTTTTATTTTTAACCAGTATTATTACTGCTGCCATTTTACCTTTTTTTTTTTAAAGTGTCATTTTATTTTCTCTTTATTTTATTTTGGGACTAAGGTTCTCCATTCTATTTTCATCGTTCCTTTAGCATCATTTTCCTTTACTTCAATTGAGCTGCCGTGCTAAAACTCTCTTCCCCACTTTTCCCCTTTTGCTGTCCTGTTTCTCTTACCCTATTCCTGCTTTAGATTTTCCCCATTCTTCATACGCCCGGTCTAAATTTCACCCTACTTATATATCCCTTTTCCAATCACCTGCTCTAAATCCTTATCCACCTCTCCCTTACCTTTCTTCACTATCCAAATTTTTTATTCTCTCCTTTTCTCTATTGTTCTGTTGTTGCTTGCTCAATTGTTGAGTATATTGTTGTTTTTTTCTTTTCTTTTCTTTAAGGATTGTATGTGAGGTTGTTCTGCTTTTTCTTTTTCTTTTTCTGTCTCCCATTCCCCCGCCCCCCCGCCCCTCCCCCCGGCGAGTTATTTTTGTGCTTCTGCTTTCCCTTGCCTCACTTGATATTATTGGCTGTTTGTAGTTTGTATTCACTCCAGGGATCCGTTGCTGGAATTTGTTGGGATTAGTGGCGGTTCTATCGGAGTTTTCTCCTCATATGAATAGTCTCCTCCCCTCTTCTACTTCATTCTATTTTTCTTTTTTTTTTCTTTTTCTTCTTTTTTTTTTCTCTTTTTTCTGTTTTTCTCTCTATCTTTTTCTCTTCTTTCTTCCTTACCCCCCAACTCTCTTAGCTCGGGTGGCCATCTTTATTTGGGGTTATTAATACCGTAATTCATTTGTGTTCAGTGCCTGGTACGTTGTGCCTTGTTGTGTTGTATTTTGTGCCTTTAAATCAACGCAGCAGATCCAGCAACAGCGGCCTCCTGATCTCCACACGCTCTGTCTGAGGAACAGCTGCTGTGGGTGAAGCCTCCCTCCACCAGCCAGAAGAGCCACAACAGCTGTGAACAGCACCCATCAGAAGACCCGCTAACAACAGAGGAGCAGCTGCTACCACAACTGCCCAAGGAGCAACCACAGCCCGAGGAGCCACTGCCACCAAGGGAGCAGCCACTGAACGACTCAATATCTATATACGTCAGTGATATCAAACATGGGTAGACAAAGAAATCCCCAAAGGAAAGAAAAGGAGGACTCACCAGAAAAGCAGCTAAGTGATACAGAGGCATACAACATGACAGAAAAAGAATTCAGAATAAGGGTCCTAGAGTGCATACACCGGATGGAGGAAAAAATCGACAACTTATCCAAGAAGCAAGAAGAAACAGATGAAAAAATCGACAACTTAAGTAAGACCCAAGAAGAAATGAAGTGCGATATAGCTGCAATAAAGAACACCATTGAAAATATCAACAGTAGACTAGGAGAAGCGGAAGACCGAATTAGTGAATTAGAAGACAGGGAAGCAAAACACACCCAAAGTGTACTTCAGTTGGAGAAAAAAATTAAAAGACAGGAGGAGAGCCTAAGGGAGCTTTGGGACAACATGAAACGAAACAACATACGAATAATAGGGGTGCCAGAACAACAGAAAGAGGAACAAGGATTAGAAAACCTATTGGAAGAAATAATATCAGAAAACTTCCCTGAGGTGGGGAAGAAAAAAGTCACACAAGCCCAGAGAGTCCCAAGCAAGGTGAACCCAAAAAGACCCACACCAAGACACATCATAATTACCATGGCAAATATTCAGGACAAAGAGAGAATCTTACAGGCTGCAAGAGAGAGACGGAAAGTTACATACAAGGGATCTCCCATTAGATTATCAAATGATTTCTCAACAGAAACACATCAGGCCAGAAAAGAATGGACGGAAATTTACAAAGTGATGCAAAGCAAAGGACTGAATCCAAGAATACTCTATCCAGCAAGGCTATCATTCAAAATTGAAGGGGAAATAAGAAGCTTCACAGACAAAAAAAGGCTAAGGGAGTTTATCACCACCAAGCCAGCAATGCAAGAAATGCTAAAGGGACTGGTATAAAAAGAAGAAATAAAAATCCCAGATAGAAAACAGCCACACACACAAAAAAAGAAATGGCTACAAACAAGCACCTTTCAATAATAACTTTAAATGTAAACGGACTAAATGCTCCAACCAAAAGATATCGAGTGGCTGAATGGATAAAAAATCATGACCCATACATTTGCTGTCTACAAGAGACCCACCTCATTAGAAAGGACTCACACAGACTGAAAGTGAAGGGATGGAAAAATATCTTTCAGGCTAATGGAAAAGAAAAGAAAGCTGGGGTAGCAATACTTATGTCAGACAAAATAGACCTCAAAGTGAAGGCCATAACAAGAGATACGGAAGGCCACTTCATAATACTAAAAGGATCCATACAACAAGAAGATATAACCCTGATAAACATATATGCACCCAATGCAGGAGCACCCAAATACATAAAAAATCTTCTGGAAGATATCAAAGGAGAGATCGACAACAATACAATCATAGTAGGGGACTTTAATACACCACTGTCATCACTGGATAAGTCCTCTAGACAAAAAATCAGCAAAGATACAGCAATACTAAATGACTCACTAGATCAGATGGACTTAATAGACATCTTCAGAACACTTCACCCCAGTTCCACGGAATATACATTCTACTCAAGTGCTCATGACACATATTCAAAAATAGACCATATATTGGGTCACAAGCAAAGTATCCCCAAATTCAAGAAGATTGAAATCATAAAAAGTGTCTTCGCAGACCACGATGGCATAATATTAGAAATAAACTACAATAAAAACAACCCAAAATACTCAAACACCTGGAAGCTGAATAGCATGCTATTAAATATTGATTGGGTTACCAATGAAATCAAAGAAGAAATTCGAAACATCCTGGAAACTAATGACAATGAAAACACAACAATCCAAAACCTATGGGACACAATGAAAGCAGTCCTGAGAGGGAAGTTTATAGCTCTACAGGCCTATCTCAAAAAACAAGAAAAAATGGTAGTAAATCAGCTAACTCTACAACTCAAAGAATTAGAAAGAGAGCAACAAGAAAACCCCAGATTGAGCAGAAGAAAGGAGATAATAAAGATTAGAGCAGAAATAAATAACATAGAGAACAAAAAAATAATACAGAAAATCAATGAAACCAAGAGCTGGTTCTTCGAAAGGATAAACAAGATTGACAAACCTCTAGCCAGACTCACCAAGAAGCAAAGAGAGAGGACCCAAATAAACAAAATCAGAAACAATAGAGGCGAAATAACAACAGACCCCACAGAAATACAAATGATTGTTAAAAAATACTATGGACAGCTCTACTCCAGCAAACTAGACAACCTGGAGGAAATGGACAAATTCCTAGAAAAATACAACATTCCAAAACTCAATCAGGAAGAATCTAAAAATCTCAACAGGCCAATAACTATGGAAGAAATTGAAGCAGTCATCAAAAAGCTTCCAGCAAACAAAAGCCCAGGACCAGACGGCTTCACAGGGGAGTTTTACCAAACATTCAAGGAAGAACTAAAACCTATCCTCCTCAGACTACTACAAAAAATTCAAGAGGAAGGAACACTTCCAAGCTCATTCTATGAAGCCAGCATCACCCTAATACCAAAACCAGGTAAAGACAACACAATGAAAGAGAATTACAGGCCAATATCCCTCATGAACATAGATGCCAAAATCCTCAACAAAATCTTAGCAAATCGGATTCAGCAGTACATCAGAAAGATCATACAACATGACCAAGTAGGATTTATCCCAGGGATGCAAGGATGGTACAATATCCACAAATCAATAAACGTGATACATCACATAAACAAATTGAAAGAAAAAAACCACATGGTCATATCAATTGATGCAGAAAAAGCATTTGACAAAATTCAACACCCATTTTTGATAAAAACTCTCAGCAAGGTGGGAGTAGAAGGATCATACCTCAACATAATAAAAGCCATATATGACAGGCCCACAGCCAACATCATACTCAATGGACAAAAACTTACACCATTTCCCCTAAGAACAGGAACAAGACAGGGATGCCCCCTCTCACCACTCCTGTTCAACATAGTACTGCAAGTGTTAGCCATTGCAATTCGGCAAGAAGAAGAAATAAAAGGCATCCAAATTGGAAAAGAGGAAGTAAAACTGTCCTTATTTGCAGAAGACATGATATTATACATACAAAACCCTAGAGACTCCATCAAAAAGCTACTAGACTTAATACATGAATTTGGCAATGTAGCAGGATACAAAATTAACCCCAAGAAATCTGAGGCATTTCTATACACCAATAGTGAACTTTCAGAAAGAGAGATTATAAAAACAATCCCATTTACCATCGCACCAAAAAAACTAAGCTACCTAGGAATAATCTTAACTAAAGAGGTAAAAGACCTCTACTCAGAAAACTACAGGACGTTGAAAAAAGATATAGAGGAAGACATAAACAGATGGAAGAAAATACCGTGTTCATGGATTGGTAGAATCAACATCATTAAAATGTCCATACTACCCAAAGCAATCTATAAATTCAATGCACTTCCCATTAAAATACCAACTGCATACTTCAGAGATCTAGAACGAACTCTCCAAAAATTCATCTGGAATAAAAAAAGACCCCGAATAGCTGCAGCAATCCTGAAAAAGAACAAAGTAGGTGGGATCTCAATACCAGATATCAAGTTGTATTACAAAGCCACTGTTCTCAAAACTGCCTGGTACTGGCACAAGAATAGGCATATAGATCAATGGAATAGAATAGAGAGCCCAGAAATCGGCACGAACCAATATGCTCAATTAATATTTGACAAAGGAGGCAAGAACATACAATGGAGCCAAGATAGTCTCTTCAATAAGTGGTGTTGGGAAAATTGGACAGATATATGCAAGAAAATGAAACTAGACCACCAACTTACACCATACACAAAAATAAACTCAAAATGGATAAAGGACTTAAATGTACGACAGGAAACCATAAAAATTCTAGAAGAATCCAAAGGCAACAAAATCTCAGACATATGCCGAAGCAATTTCTTCACTGACACAGCTCCTAGGGCACTTGAAACTAAAGAGAAAATGAACAAATGGGACTACATCAAAATAAAAAGCTTCTGCACAGCAAAAGAAACCATCAACAAAACAACAAGAAAACCCACTGTGTGGGAAAACATATTTGCCAATGTCATATCTGATAAGGGCCTAATCTCCAAAATCTATAGGGAACTCATACAACTTAACAAAAGGAAGATAAACAATCCAATCAAAAAATGGGCAAAGGACCTAAATAGACACCTTTCAAAAGAGGACATTCAGAAAGCCAAGAGACATATGAAAACATGCTCAAAGTCACTAATCATCCGAGAGATGCAAATCAAAACAACAATGAGGTACCATCTCACACCTGTCAGACTGGCTATCATCAACAATTCAACAAACGACAAGTGCTGGAGAGGATGTGGAGAAAAAGGAACACTTGTGCACTGCTGGTGGGAATGCAGACTGGTGCAGCCACTATGGAAGACAGTATGGAGTTTCCTTAAAAAACTGAAAATGGAACTCCCATTTGACCCTGTGATCCCACTTCTAGGAATATATCCTAAGAAACCAGAAACACCAATCAGAAAGGATATATGCACCCCTATGTTCATAGCAGCACAATTCACCATAGCTAAGATCTGGAAACAGCCTAAGTGTCCATCAGTAGATGAATGGATTAGAAAACTGTGGTACATCTACACGATGGAATACTATGCTGCTCTAAAAAGGAAGGAACTCTTACCATTTGCAACGTCATGGATGGAACTGGAGAGCATTATGCTAAGTGAAATAAGCCAGTCAATGAAGGAAACATACCACATGATCTCACTCATTCATGGATAATAGAGACCATTATAAACTTTTGAACAATAATAGATACAGAGGCAGAGCTGCCTCAAACAGATTGTCAAACTGCAGCGGGAAGGCCGGGGAGGGTTGGGGGGCAGGAGGTAGGGGGGTAAGAGATCAACTGAAGGACTTGTATGCATGCATATAAGCATAACCAATGGACATAAGACACTGGGGAATAGGGGAGGCTGGGGGACTGTCTAGGGCGGGGGGGAAAAAAAGGACACATATGTAATACCCTTTGTAATACTTTAACCAATAAAAAAAATAAATAAATAAATAAATAAAAAAACCTCCCAGCAAACAAAAGCCCTGGTTCACGGATTAGTAAAATTAAAACATCCATACTACCCAAAGCAATCTATAGATTCAATGAAATCCCTATTAAAATACCAACGGCATATTTCAAGAAATACAACAAACACTCCAAAAATATATATGGAATCAAAAAAGACCCCAAATAGCTGTAGCAATGTTGAGAAGGAACAACAAAGTTGGAGGGATCTCAATAACAGATATGAAGTTATACTACAAAGCGAATGCAATCAAAATAGCCTGGTGCTGGCACAAGAACAGGCATATAGGTTAATGGAACAGAACAGAGAACCCAGAAATTGACCAAAGACATTATGCTCAATTAATATTTGACAAAGGAGGCAAGAACATACAATGAAGTAAAGACAGTCTCTTCAATAAATTGTGTTGGCAAAATTGGACAGATACTTGCAAAAAAATGAAACTAGACCACCAACTTACACCATACACAAAAATAAACTAAAAATGGATAAAAGACTTAAATGTAAGCCATGAAACCATAAAAGTCCTAGAACAAACCATAGGCAGCAAAATCTCAGACATCTCTCATAGCAATATGCTTGGGGATACATCTCCTAGGGCAAAGGAAACTAAGGAGAAAATAAACAAATGGGGCTACATCAAAATAAAAAGCTTCTGCACAGCAAAAGAAACCATCAACATAATGAAAAGGGAGCCCCACTGTATGGGAGAACATATCTGGCAAGATACATCTGATAAAAAGTTAATATCCAAATATAAAAGGAACTCACACAACTTAACAAAAGGAAGACACACAATCCAATTTAAAAATGGGCAAAGGACCTAAATAGTGTGACACTTCTCCAAAGTGGACATACAGATGGCCAAGAGATATGAAAAAATGCTCAAAATCACTGATCACCAGAGAGATGCAAATTAAAATGGCAATGAGGTAACATCTCACACCTGTCAGAATGGCTATCATCGACAAATCAACAAATGACAAGTGCTGGCGAGGATGTGGAGTAAAGTGAACCCTAGTACACTGCTGGTGGGAATGCAGACAAGTGTAGCCACTGTGGACAACAGTATGGAGTTACCTCAAAAAATTAAATATGGAACTCCCAATTTGACCCAGTGATCCCACTTTTAGTAATATAAGCTAAGAAACCCAGAACACCAATGAGAAAAAATGCACCCCTAGGTTCATAGCAGCACAATTTACAATAGCTAAGATCTGGAAACAGCCCAAGTGCCCATCAGTAGATGAGTGAATAAAAAAACTGTGATACATTTACACCACAGCAGTACAAAAAAAGAAGGATCTCTTACCCTTTGAGACAGCATGGAGGGACCTGGACAGTATCATGCTAAGTGAAATAAGCCAGTCAGAGAAAGATATGTATCATATGATCTCACTCATATATGGAATCTAATGAACAAAATAAACTGATGAACAAAATAGATCCAGAAATACAGAAGCATGGAACAGACTAATCCCAGAGAGAAGGCGGGTGTGGGTGGGTGGGTGGGAAGAGATCAACCAAAAAACTTGTATGCATATGTGCATAACCCATGGACACAGACAATAGGTGGTGAAGGCATGGGGTGGGGTACGGGGAGGGGCTAGAAGGGGTCAATGGGGGATAAAAGGGGACATATGTAATACTTTCAACAATAAAGATAGACAGATAGATAGGTAGGTAGATAGATAGATAGATAGATAGATAGATAGATAGATAGATAGATAGATAGATAGGTAGGTAGGTAGGTAGATAGATAGATAGATAGATAGATAGATAGATAGATAGATAGATAGATGGATAGATACATGGATGGATGGATGGATGGATGGATGGATGGATGGATGGATGGATGGATCGATCAATCAATCAATAAGAAGAAAGCACGTCACAGAGGGACTTGCCAAAGTTTCTCAGACAGCCGAGGAAACAGGCAGTGGTAGAGGAGATACTGTTTACAGGTGTACTTTATGTTACTGACACAGTTGTGGCAGTGGGCTTCCTTCCCCCAAAACGGGATGTTAGTTGGATTTTGTATGTAGGATATGAGCCCTTTGATGTCCTAAGTTGATTGGACCTGCACCTTGGTTTCATTATCTATAAAGTGAGTAAGCTCCTAGTTATTTTAAAGGGTTGTGAAAATCCAATACTATAATAGTGTGGTGGCACATTTTTTAATAGTAAAAGGTTCTACGGGAGTGCGGGAAATATTCTCTATATTCTAAACATTCTTTATCTTATTAGTTTTCTATTGCTGTGCAACACAGCAGCACCAATTTAGTGGTTTAAAAACAAGGGGCACTTATTACCCCACAGTCCTGCAGGTGAAGGGTGGGGTGTGGCATAGTTGGGCTCCCTGCTCGGCCTCACAGACTGCCCTCAGGGTATCAGCAGGGCTGTGCTCCTGTCTGAAGCCTCCGGAAAAGAGCCAGCTTCCAAGCTCATTCACGTTGGCCTAATTCAGTTCTTTGAGGTTATAAGGAATTTACTTGCTCTTACTTTCCCTGTGACCGAGTTTCTCCTTTCCTGCTCTGCCATTCCTCCTCAGCCAGGAATGCCCTTCAGCTCCTAGGAGCTGCCCACATTCCTGGCCACGTGGCCTCCTTCATCTTTAAAGACAGAAACCAAGAATCTCTCTCACATGGAATCCTCACACTTTCAATCTTTTATCAGGAAAAAACTGGCCCCTGTTTAGGGCTTATCTGATTAGGTCAGATTTACCCAGGATTATCGCTTTTGAAAGTCAATTTTGTCATATAATCGAAGGGATTAATAAGAGCATGGATCACCGGGAGTCACTTCAGAATTTGGCCAGGTTACAAAGATATGTAAAAATGCAAAACTATATGATGTGTGTGTGCTCTATTATGTATAAGGTATATTTCAATAGATAAAGAAAAACAGTAAAGAGCTATAAAGATGTTAATATTTATTCTGCTACTATTAGATCTAGTCCTATCCTAAACGGTCAGTAAACTGCTCAAAAACTATGAGCTCCAGTTTAGTTGTTGGTAAAGTTAGAAGCCATCAAGGTTCCTAAGCCATGAGCTTAAGATAGTCTGGGGACCTCAGGCAGTTCTTATTAAAATTCAACAGTAATAGGGACACTGGGAAAGCCTGTCAGAAACCAGATGCTTGCCCTTGATAAGGCAGTGTAGTCTAATTAAAAGTGTAGTGTGCTGCTTTGCTTTTGCCTGGAGTTATACCCATGCATGGGGCTAGCACTGGCAATCTCAAATCCACCAAACTCTAAGTGTGCACATTAGAATAATTTTACCTTGTAGGAAAATCATTTAACTAATTTTAATATATAAAGAGGTGATATGCAAATAAAGCCGGGACACCGTAACGGGACAGGAGGTTGTGTGCACAGGTGAAGCCTGGAGCGGAGACCGAGATAGAGATGGGGCCTGCCCGAGCTGGCAGGGCAGCTCCAGCGGCAGGAGCGGACACAGGCAGGGGGGCCGAGGCGGAAGTCAGGCGTCCCAGTCGCCCGTGGTGGCAGTCCGCAGGGTGCCTCCTCACATGGGGGGCGGGGAGGTGGGGCACCCCCTCGTGAGCGATTTCAATCCTGCACTGGGCCTCTAGTACATAAATAACAAAATTTCAAAGGAGAAAAGAACCCTTCCAAAATATTGGGTTCATAAGTGAAATAATAAAAGGAGAAACTCTTTTTGTGAACTCTTCTAAGATCAGGACAAAAAAAAAATACAAGATGGGCCTGAAATATCTTGTTGTACCTGGGAAGGAAATCATCAAAAAACACACACAAAAAAATGATAAGAGCATGTCAAAAGGACACAGAAGCCAAACCAAAAAAGTTCCCGATTGCCAAAATATTTTGAACAAAAAAATATTGAACTGAATTATAACCCAAAGAGTGAAATAATCATGAGTTTATATTGACAAATCAATGCGAAAGAAGGAAAAATACCAATTAACAAATGTCTTAAGAATGAGATATATAGCACTCATTAGAACACCACAGAAATAACTGCCACATGCAAGATCTACTGATGAATCTAAAGTCAGTGGGTGAAAGTGTAGGCAGAAACAGAATGTGTATGTAGTCTCTGCATTAGTTTCCTGTGGATGCTGTAATAAATTACCACAAATTCAGTGGCTTAAAACACCATAAGTTATTCTCTTTCAGTTTTGGAGGCCAGATGTTCAAAACCAAGGTGTCAGCAGATTCACGCTCTCTCTGGAAGATGTGGCTATTGAGCATGTGTGACTCAGGAATTAATTTTTTTTTTAAAGAACTCATGGACATGGACAAGTGTGGTGAGTGTGTGTTGGGGGGGAGGTGGAGGAGAGTATAGAGGGGATAAGTGGAAAAAAATAAAATTAAGTAAAAAATTAAATTTAAAAAGAATTAATTTTAAATTTTTATTTAATTTTAATTAATTTACATTTAAATAGCCACATATGGCTAATACCTACCATAATGGACAGAACAGTTCTAAAGGCTCTTAAGAAGCCAAAGAGAGAAGGGAGTGGGGAAAAGACAACTTTTACATGAGTATAAATAGCAAAAGCCAAGATTATGCACATAAGGTCTAACTGATTTATTTGAATCTAACAGCTCTTTCAGTATTTTCTATTGTGCTCAGAAGTAACCATGCCACATTAAAGGGAGGGAAGGGCTTTGTAACATCAGTGAAACTACAGAGCTTCAACCCACGTAGCAAGAAAAGCAACAAATCATAGAGCTCATTCCTTTTTACCTTTTATTCTCCTGGGAACTACAGTCACCCAATCAGGTCCGCTGGAGTTGATTGGCATTTTTATATTGACACCACTTTAAGAGGAATAAAAAGAGTACAGACTTAGATTCAGGAATAGTTTATTTTCCAATATGTATCTTTATTTACAAATGAAAACTGGATATGATTTCATAGAGGCTCATTAAGATGAAATAGTCTCATAAATATTAATCAACACAATTAATCATTAGTAACTAGGTCTCCAGAAATAAACAGGTCTTATAATCTGGATAGGAATTAAATAGATTAATTTTTCACTGCTTAGCTCTTAACCCAAACTTCCAAAATGACAAATTCTGGTCTGAACTGCTTACTACCCTCAGACTCAGAGAAGGCTCACGCTGAAGAGAATATCTGTATTGTCACTACCCAGTCCCTAGTTCTCAGGCTGCAAGCCTGTGCAGCAGTTAAGTCACATGCCAGATTCCTTCGGCCTTGCCCAGAACTGAGATGAGTCCTACTGTAGACTCTTGGCCCCAGACATGTGCTCATGCAGTACTTTGTTCATCATTACTATGGCTCTTCAGGGTCTGTTCCCCTTACTAAAACATGAGCTCTTTGAAGACACGGATTGTGTCTCCCTAACCTTTTGTTTTCAGTACCTACTAGCACAGGCCCTGGACTAGAGTTTGTGCTTAGAAAATATTTGGTGGAGGGCTGTGTGAAAAGTGGGAGAGACTAGAGCCCAAGAGAAAAATATTGAAAACCAGGTGAATTCTTCCAGAAACTTGGTCACAATAATTAGGTCTTTTACACTTAAGCCAAAAACAAATTTAAAAAAATAAAATGCTGCCTTGACCGGTTTGGCTCAGTGGATAGAGCATCAGCCTGCGGACCGAAGGATCCAGGTTCAATTCTGGTCAAGGGCATGTACCTTGGTGGCAGGCACATCCCCAGTGGGGGGTATGCAGGAGGCAGCTGATCGATGTTTCTCTCTCATGGATGTTTCTAACTATTCCTCTCCCTTCCTCTCTATAAAAAAATCAATAAAGTATATTTAAAATAAAATAAAATGCTAACTTTCCAAACTCTTGATATGGGAACTTGCAGTAATGATTTTTTGTTTCATCAAAAGTCAATTCAAGCCGAAACCGGTTTGGCTCAGTGGATAGAGCGTCGGCCTGCGGACTGAAAGGTCCCAGGTTCGATTCCGGTCAAGGGCATGTACCTGGGTTGTGGGCACATCCCCAGTAGGAGATGTGCAGGAGGCAGCTGATTGATGTTTCTCTCTCATCGATGTTTCTAACTCTCTATCTCTCTCCCTTCCTCTCTGTAAAAAATCAATAAAATATATTAAAAAAAAAAAAGTCAATTCAAAAGAGATTTGTTCTTCCATAATGCCTAAACTTTACTATATGCCAGGCACTCCTAGATGTCAGGTACAGTGGGGCCTTGACTTACGAGTTTAATTCGTTCCGTGAAGGAGCTCGTAACTCAAATTACTCGTATGTCAAATCATAAAGTGAACGAGTGAGACACGTGATGCTGGGCTGATGTTGTGGCGTTCACTGTGACTTTCGCTGCGCCAACTAGCGGTGGGGTATCTGAAGCTGGCCTGTAACCCGAATTTTAGCTCGCAACTCAAAGCAAAAAATCGGCCGAGGGACGCTCGTATCTCGAAAAACTCATTAGTCGGAACACTCGTAAGTCAAGGCCCCACTGTATATAATAGTAAACAAACTCCACAGCATCTCCTCCTTTATGGAAATGACATTTAATGGGGGAGAGAGGCAAAATAACAATTAAGGAAGTATAGGGGGTTACATTAGAGAATAACAAAATTTCATAGGTTAAATAATTGACACTTAAGAGAGCACACAACTTTTAAAAGGGCACACATAAACTGCGCTCATGAATTTAGAAGTTTAAGGGAAGGAAACAAAGAAAACTTTACCTCTGCAATTTTCCTGTAAAAATGTTTAACTCACTCTAGTCATGGAGAAACAATAGAGCAGCAAATCCAAATTAAGGGACATTCTACAAAATAGTGAGATCAAAATTCTTAACACTGTAAAAAACAAATAAACTGGAGACCTCTTCTGGATTAAAGGAGATTAAAGAGATAATTAAACACATTGTGTGTAAACATTGACTCAATTAGTTAAAATAAAAAAGGTAGCTATGAAGCATATTATTGGGACAACTACAGAAACTTGGATATGGGCTACATATTAAATAATATCATATCAATGATAAATGTCCAAAGTATGATAACTGTGTTATGGTTATATGTTGGAGAAATTCCATGTTCCTAGAGATGCATACTCATGGGGTTCAGTGCCATGATGTTTTCCACTTACTCTCAAATGGTCTGGGTAGAAAATTATACACAGACACACACATATACACACACACACAGAGGGAAAGAGATGGATAGCATTTGTGGTAAAACATTAACAATGGTGAATCTAAGTTAAAGATATAAGGGTGCTCATTGTTATTATTCTAGCAGAGTTTTTAATGATTTGAAGTTTTTTTTAATACAAAGTAAAAAAGAAAATGATTATAAATCATGCTAAAATAAAGGGAAGCTTTGTATGTGATAATTTCATTTTTTCAAAAGGTTTTCCTTTGTATTAATAGTATCTTCTAAGCAAAGTATTGTTGTTGTTTTCCAAAACCAATACTTTTTTTCCTTAAGAGTGAAAAACAAGCATTAGATCACCTTATTTATCCATTATTTAAGAACCCTGAGAACAAGATTAAGCTTCTTAATCCTTTCTGAATTAAGCAACATTATGAGCCACCAAGAAAAGAAGTAAAAATGGGTATCAGCTCACCATTTTCAGGCCATAAGTTCAAAACAGTATACACAAAGATCTTTCAAGTGATCAATTTCAATCTTTCTCTTTCAGTTAGCCTGGTGCAAAGTTTTAGAGTTTTAACAGAGTAAACAATGCAAAACATAAAATTGGTATCAGGACTCTGTCAAATATTCGGCTTCTAAAAACTTATGTCACCTCAAATAGTTTTTCCAGCAAAATTCCAGGTAAGTAGAATTTCTCTTTTTTAAAAATATATTTTTATTGATTTCAGAGAGGAAGGGAGAGGGAGAGAGACAGGAACATCAATGATGAGAAAGAATCATTGATCGGCTGTCTCCTGCATACCCCCACTGGGGATCGAGCCCGCAACCCAGGCATATGCCCTTGACCGGAATCGAACCCTGGACCCTTCAGTCCACAGGCTGATGCTCTAACCACTGAGCCAAATCCGCTAGGGCAAGTAGAATTTCTTAATAATTCTACTACAAAGTGCCACTAGCCAGCCTCATCCAGGATTTGCAAGAAAGGGCAGGGACAGAAATTATTTTATCCTGCTAGAGTCACAGCTGTTTTTGTGTTTGTTTGTTTGTCTTAGTGGTAGGATTTATGTTAGACATATTTTAAATTTGACACTAATTTCATTCTCTAACCTTTCTCTCACCTGGAATCCAAGTAAATTATTAGCTATGCTTTCTCCTCTGTTAGGCCACTAAGTAGACTGACAACACAACTCATAAATGAGCAGTTTTCATTCATAGACGAAAAGTGCACAGAAATAAAATAATTTGTTCATAGTCATCAATATATAGCATGCCTGAGATCGAACACAGGATTAGAACTAAAGCTAAAGTCCTTCTGCACGTCTCAAAGCCAGTACAATAAATACATTGAGTAGTGCTCCCTCTGCTGGCCTTCTAAAAGCATAGCATGAGTCCATCAACTGCGTGGATAAACTGTTAGGAGCAGAGCGGACTCCAGAAGCAGCTCCTGTAGACCATATCCCTTACGGTAAGAAATTTTACCACATTAAGTAATGACTGGACATAAATATATTTTTCAGGGTGCCCAATGTAATCAACAAAAATCTCTCTCTACCAAAGAATGTTTAAAAAGTATATGTTTCATTAAAAATTAAAAAAAAATTTGTTCTTTCAAATAATTGTACTTTTGACCATGTAGCTTTTATTAACTTTTTATATCTTAGAAATATTATTTTTTTTCAGCACTACATGGAATGTTGAAGAAAATAGAAAGTTTAATTCATACTAACGTGGATTCCATTCTGCACATTAGTACATATATTGATCATTATGCTAAAAGAGTTTTATACTTACATTCAAGAATATAAAACTGTTAACTTAAAATATATAGTTTGCTGTGGTATTTCCTGGCTTCCCATGCTCATCATTAAATTAACCCAGCAATGTTGCTAAATTCATAGTCTTCTTCCTATTAATAAATGTTTATATGATTTTAACCACTGATATGTCACTTAAAATTATTTTAGTTTAGCTCTGGCCAGTGGCTCAGTTGGTTGGAGCATCATCCCATACATTGAAAGGCTGCGGGTTCGATTCCTGGTCAAAACACATTTCTAAGTTGCAGGTTCAATCCAGGTAGGGGAGGCTGTGGGAGGCAACTGATCAATGTTTCCCTCTCACATTGATGTTTCTCTCTCTTTCTCTCTCTCCCCCCTTCCTCTCTCTAAAAATCAATTTATAAAGAACACATATCCTTGGGTGAAGATTTTTAAAAAGCTTAAAGAAGTTATTTGAGTTATTTTAGTTTACCAGACAGTGAAGCTAAAACACTGGCCTGACTATAAGACCTCTTATCAGCCCTGTGGGGTGATTTGTATATGTTGTTAATTAATGATCTTGCTTATAGAGCTACAGATGTGCTACATAGTTCTGAAATGAAACACAGATATGAGGGTAAAAAAAATGAAAATTCAAGGGTAAAAGGTCTTTAATTTGAACCGAAATAAACACTAAGCTTCACTTTTAAAAAAACAATCACAAAGCATAAATCTGTGTTGACTTTCTTATTCACCACCTCTCCTGAACTGGGCCAAGTCTAGAGGATGTAAGTAGCACATAATCAAAACAAGAAGCCTCCCAAGTGTGACAATGTCTCCTAAGAGGGACACAGACAGTGAAAAAAGACTGTAGATCCTCTCCCTCCCCCCCCCCCGTCCCCCCCCTCTCCCCCCCCCCCCCCCCGCTCCCTCCCCCCCCCCCCCCCCCAGGACAAGACGCATGTACCTCTGGAAGAAAGCGCTCTCGGCAGCGGTCAGGAGGCCCTTCTGGTAGCCGCCTTTGAAGTGGTTGATTCTGCTGCTGCAAGGAAGCTTCTTTGGTTTGAAGCAGAACCAGGGCTCGCCCGTGTACAGATCTGTAAAGTTACACAGGGGCAGGAGCCGAGGAAGACACACGTTGCACTCAGTAGTTTCAGAAATTCTTCCTGAACGAAAGAGACTCTTGAAATAGACCCTGTCTGGTTTCTCTTCCTGGAGGTGCTGAAGAACTCTGATCCCTTCGCTGGGGTGGACCAGAGAGACGGACACCGTAACTTTGCCGGGCCAGAGCAAAGTAAAGAAGACCTTGTAAAAGCCATTCTGGTAGTCCACCACTCTGCCCACAGCCCCTGCCTGCAGCTTCGGGGAGTGGATTCTGGCCTGCAGGTAGTCTCCACCATACTTCTTGGGCTGTCTCTGAAAATCCTGTACGTGAACCAGCACCTCTAGCTGGCTTCCCACCTTGAAGAAGTCTGCAGAGTTCAAGATGACAAAGTAGCTGGAAGAAGGGTCACTGCTCTTCACAAAGGGGACAGGGCCCACGTCAGGGATCTGCCTCTGTAGGGCGGTCAGCAAGGAGTCCTCCTCCGCGCGCTCCTGGCTGGAGAGAGTCTGGTGTTCGTAGCCGCAGTACGGGGTCCGGCTAGTCCCTATCACCTGAGAGGAAACAAACTGTCCGCTGCTGTCAATGAATGTGGCCGAGACAGTCTCACGGTCCAAATACTGAAAAGAAAAACACAAAATCAGAAACCATCACTGCAATAAATCTCCTTATATTCAACCAAATAAATCTCTACTTCCGTTAGAATTTTAATAAACCTACGTGGGAGGACACTGTTTCAAAAAGCAAAGCTCACTAGCTTTACAGGGCTATGTTATTGTAACATAGTGAAATCAAATAGGAACAGTCATAGAGGGATCCCCACACTTTTGTGCGATTTTACCTCCAGGAGCTCAATCAGGTTCAAAAGTAAATATTGGAGAAAAATACCCCCAGTTCTTCCAATAGACGTGAATAGGTATCATTCTGAAATGTACCGGAGCACTCTGTTCTTAGCAAGGCCTGACCTTAAGAGAAACTATTTTACCAGAGGCTAACCCACTGGGGTTTTATCAGAGCCTAACCGAACTAGGATGAGGGACATACCCAACTGCAGACCATTCTCGCCATTTTGTCCAACTTACGGCACGTGGGGAGGGCTAAGAAGCACTTTTAAGTTCACAGTCCAGAGGCACAGGCTCACTAACTGACTGAGACTTAATCACAGGATTCGAAAATGCTTCATCTCCCCCACACTTTACCACCACTCCACTAAAAGCCTATTTGTAGGAGCTTCCCCAGTACATCCTGTCCAGCTTTCAATAAAAAATTATGAGATATACTAAAAGGCAAAAAAAACACAGATTGGAAAGACATACCAAGCATGAGAAACAGATTCAGATACAGAAGGGATGCTGGAATAATCAAATCAGATACTCAAAGCAACAATGATTCATATGCTAAGGCAAGCATGTCAAACTTGCAGCCCCTGGGCCGCATGCCTTGTTTATTTGGCCCATGTTAGCCTTTGAGTTTGACCTGCTTGTGCTAGGGGCTCTACTGGAAAAAGCAGACAACATGCAAAAACAGATGGGCAATGTAAAAAGAAAAATGTACATTCCAAGAAAGAGTCAAAAAGAAATACTAGACAGAGCAGAGAGGATTTTTAGGGCAGGCAAAATACTCTGTATGACATTATAATGAATGATGCATGTCATTATCAGTTGTCCAAACTCACAGAATGTATAATACCAGGAGTGAACTCTAAGGTAAACAATAGACTTTGGATGATTATAATGTATCAATGTAGGTTCATTCTTGGTAAAAAAAAAAAAAATGATGATAATAATGGGGGAGGCTATGCATGTATGGGGGCAGGGAGCGTATGGGAAATATCTGTAATCTTTCTGTTGGGTAAACCCTGCCAGTTGGTTTTTCCTTTTTTGTAATACAAGAGCCTAACTTCAACTTTAATTGACCAGGCATTTTAAAGAGGCATCCACTTCAAAGATGGCTATCTAAACACACACACACACACACACACACACACACACACACACACAACTAGATAAAGAGCCAGGCAGCCCTGCCTCTCCCCGCCCCAGTCTTTGATTTAGATAACTGACTATTTAGGCCACTTCTTTTCCTCTTTCCACACTTTCAATTCTCACTCTTATGTTTTGCATTCACCAATAAAAAGTGCTAGACGCCAGGTCCCCACCCTTAACACCAATAAAAGTAGAACTCCAGGTCCACAGTCCCTCTCTTTCTCTACTCACAGCCTCACGGTAGGGGGCCTGACACACAATGTATCCCTCTCTCCTGGGACTTATGAGTAATAAACCTTGTTCTTTTTTCTAAGTTTCATGATGGTTATTGCTGTGTCCTGCAATCATAAGAACCACAAGGGCCAGTCCAGCCACAACACTGATTATCAAAAACTGAGACTGGCACAAAACACTTCCTCTCTATTTTGTTGCAAGCATAAAACTTCCCCAAGATATAATGTCTTTAAAATAAAAATTAAAAGAAATGCCAGAGCTCAAAAACACTATAAAGGGCTCAGCTGAGGAAAGAACCTCTGAGCTTGAGGCTATGTCCACAGAAACTTCTAAAACTAAAAAGCAAAGAGGAAAAAAGAATAAAAAATGGGAACACAATATTCAAAAGCTGTAGGACAAATCTCCCACACATATACATTTCAAATTGCTGCATAACCTTTTTAGTACTTAACCCATGAAACAGCTGAGTTAAATTGCAAGAGGGGGGGAAAAAGACCAAAAAAAACCCAAAAAACAGTAACAACAAAGCAAAACCAAAAATTACTCTCCTCAACAGCTAATATTACCTATTACAAAACACTTAAATAAGACCTGGGCTCCCCATCCATGTCAAACCACTTCAAAGTACTTTATAAAATAAAAATAATCCCACACAAGCTAAAATTACTCCCAAACACAAGAGAATTTTTAATGATCTTCTTGGACTCTGTATTATCTTAACTCTCATTTTCTTCCACAAAACTTTTACTTTTGAAATTCAAAATATAATAATAACTAAACACAATTTTTAATACAGGTCTAATGGAATTCTTTGCAGGGCAATACTTCAAGGTTAATGTTCCTTTTCTATTGCAAATGTTCATCTTTATAAATCACTAGAGGCCTGGTGCACAAATTTGTGCACGGGTGGGGTCCCTCGGCATGGCCGGCAATTGGGGCCGATCAGGGCATCTCACCCAGTCCCGATTGGGGCCAATTGGGGCTGGCTGGTTGGGGGGGTAAGGGCCACAGGAGGCTGGCCAGCTGGGGGGGAGGGGCCATGGGAGGCTCTGATCTGGGTGATCCGGGCTGGCCAACCAGGGTAAGGGACCGTGGGAGGTTGGCCAGCCAGAGGAAGTTGGCCAGCCCCGGGAGGTTGTCTATGGGAGCACACTGACCACCAGGGGAAGTTCCTGCATTGAGTGTCTTCCCCCAGGTGGTCAGTGCACATCATAGCAACTGGTCGACCAGTTGTTCTGGTCGTTCGGTCATAATGGTCGCTTAGAGTTTTATATATATAGATTCTTACCTTTTGGGCTATATCAAAACAGGTGATGGACCAGATTTTACACTTACATGCAGATATTTTCAACTGGAAGGATTTCACTATTTCATGCAAATAGGAATGAGAAAAAAAAAAAAAAGCTAGAGTACCAATATTCATATCAAACACAATAGACTTTTAAACAAAGGTTATAAGAGACAAAGGACATTTTTTTTTTACAAAGGACATTTTATAGTGATAAAGAGATCAATCCAACAAGAGGATATAACCCTTATAAACATTTATGTACCCAACATAGGAGCACCTAAAAATATAAATTAAAAATTGGGCAATAATACAGTTATTGTAGGGAACTTTAACACCCCATTGATATCAATAGATAGATCTTCCAGACAGAAAATAAACAAAGAATCAGTGGCCTTAAATTACACATTCGACAAGATGAACTTAATTGATATTTTTAGAGCTTTTTAGCCCAAAGCAACAGAATATACATCTGTCCAAGCACAGAGGGAACATTTTCCAGGATAGACTACGTATTAGGCCACAAAACAAACATCAATACATTTCAAAAGACTGAAATCGTATCAAGCATTTTCCCAACCACAATGGTAATAAAACTAGAAATCAATTACAAGAAGAAAACTGAAAAACACACAAAGACATGGAGACTAAATAACATTTTACTGAACAATGAATGGGTTAACAATAAGATCAAGGAAGAAATCAAAAGATACCTCGAGACAAATGAAAATAAAAACACAACAATCCAAAATCTATGGGACACAGCTAAGAAATCCTAAAAGAAAAATTTATAGCAATACAAGCCTGCCTCAAAAAAAACCAAGAAAATTTTCCAATAATAACCTAACCTTACACCTAAAGGGATGAGAAAAAGAACAACAAACAAAGCCCAAAGTGAACAGAAGTAAGAAAATAATAAAGATTAGAGCAGAAATAAACAAAATAGTCTAAAAAAAATACAAAAGATCAATGAAACCAAGAGCTGGTCAAACAGATTAAAGCTCTTGGGAATCTCACAGGAGGGGTTACCATCTGAATTAGATGTTTCAGTGACCCCAGAAGGCATGGGCTGGGCATTCTGACACCAACAGCAAAAGGAGCAAATGCCCCTTGGATTTTGGTCCCAACGATACAATGGGGCAGAGATCAGTTACACCTCAGAAAGCAGCCATTTACTTTAAGAACATCACTCCCAATTAAGGGGTGGAGAGAAAAATTATTTACAAGACCCACTTCAGCTGTTGTCCCAGCCTATACCCGCAGAAATGGCATGCATATTTGCAACAGCACAGAGCTCTCTCCACAAGTTCCTTGGGCAATGTGTTACATGCCATTCTAGGATCAATTTTTACAAGACCACTGCAGCCCCTACTGCAGAGCCCCCACAAGAGATGCCCCATGAATGAAAGAAGGTGTTGTCCCCGTGCCCAAAAAAGCATGGTATTTTAAAAGCATAGCTACATGCCCTTTTGCCATCTTCCACCTTACACAAGCGGGCAAAGGTTATTGCCAAGGCAGTTAGGAAAATAAATTTGGCAGATGCCAGCATGGGGTTCTCTCCCTACCAATGCTTGGGAACTGTTACATGAGATGTTCCACTGATCACATCCATTAGAAAGCTACGGCCTGATGCCTTAACACCAGAGCTGAAAAGGGGCCACGTCCACTACTATTCAGAGCTCCTGGAGACATTGAACCAAGGAGGGGACACTTGAATGCAGGTTGGCTGGCAACTTCCCCCAGGTAGGATACAGTATTTCTTGCCAGTCAATCAGGTACATGGTCCCCACTGACCCTGCTGGAATCTGAGGCTAGACGTTGTGTATGACCACAATGGACTGGCTGTGTTTGCTCCATTGGATGAACCACACCACACACAGACACATATGGTGGCTCCCATGCATTACCTGTCAAATAACGCACAAGGTTTTAGATACTGAGTGGACAGAAAAAGAAAACAAATCTTTAAAGGCTGGTGCCCCTCTGACTCCCAAAGAAGGTATCTGGATATGTGGCACACATATATGGCCTTATCTCCCTTATGGATAGACTGGTCACTGCACATGGGGCTTCCCTACCTTACCAAGGAAAATTTATGAGACTTTACCAGAACCCCCCAAAACTTAGCTGCTTTCAAGTCCCAGGGGACTCATAGTCTGTCTTGGAAGGAGTGGCCTGTTTGCATTGTCTCACCCCAATATACCAGTGTTAGTACAAAGCTAGAAATTCAAGCCTTGCCTAAGTTCACAGCAACTGCCTGAAATGATTCTAGACAGAGCATTTTCTTGCAGAACCAACCAAGAAACAGGGCAAAGGAAAAATGAGGTTTTGAAAAGTAGAATGGCTTTACATATTCTCACTATAGCACAAGCAGGACCTGCGCGCTCATTAAACAAGAATGTACCTATATACTTTCTTAGGAATCTAACACTACTGACCTCTTATCCCATATGAAAAATGCTATCAATAAGGCTGATCAGATTGCCTTCGTGGACACATTTAGTCGCTGGCTTGCTTCTCTCCCTGGGGATTGTCTTATGCCTAGTAGGCTTACTCTGCTCCTATTGCTGCTTGTATTACTGCTGTGCTTTAAGCATGCAGACCACCTCCTGATATCTGGCCCTAGGGACTCCGAGGAAGACAGGCAGATAAGATTGTGTGGGCCGCAAAGATGTCAGAGGTGGAATGATTGATGTCGAAGTGAACAAAACTAACTTCATTTCATTTCATTTTTTTAAGTTTCATTCTGAGTCCTTTGACCAACCTCACTGTCCTTAGCCAGCTTCCTTGTTGATGATTATTCTGATTTTCCGAGTTCCTGAAAATGCAGCCATAAATATTTTTGTTAGCAATACCCAGGGTCCACAGTTGGCATTCAGCATTGGTTAAAAATTGAATGCCCTGACAATCGAAATAAATATCAAACCGGTAACCGGTAACGTGTTTTCAGATTTCAGCAGTTTACAAATGAAATGCTTTGCATTCTAAGTGGCCAATAAAAATAAATCCTGAATTTATTTGAAGGTACTTTCCCCAATCAGAACCTGTAACTTGAGCTTTCAGGCAAACATCGAGTCTTCTCTCTAGGTTCACAGAACCAGCCACTTATTAAAAAATTGAAAAATATTTAACATACAATATTGTGTGAGTTTAAGGTGAACAGATATTGATTTGGTCCACTTATATGACGGTTATCATCTATCACAAGACCACCAGGGGGTATGTCCCCTGGTGCTACTGCATTCTTTGTCTTGTCAGTCATTAGCACCCAAGTTAGTACAGTGGGGCCTTGACTTACGAGTGTCCCGACTAACGAGTTTTTCGAGATACGCGCTGTCTCTGGGCCGATTTTTTGCTTTGAGTTGCGAGCTAAAATTCGGGTTACAAGCCAGCTGCAGATACCCCACCGCTAGCTGGCGCAGCGAACGTCACAGTGAACGCCACATCAGCCCAGCATTCAATTCACTGTAATGGTGAAAATTGAACAAATTAATATACTCGTAAGTCAAGGCCCCACTGTACTATTTTTAAGTACTGTTAACAGGGGTCTGCTAGCAGAGAATATCTGCACAGACTGCTCAGTCATTTATTGTGCTCCAACCCAATATAAATGACCCTATCATAATCCTGTTATAATATATGGACTCGTCTGCTTCGTTTGTAGGTCTTAAAATACCTTCTCCTTATGGTGGCCATCACATCTTTCCCCACCATCGCACAACCCTTGGCCGCCCACCTCCACCTTGTCTCCCAGGCCATCCAGCGTCCTAGCACAGTCCGGTGATAACAGAATTACACAAGGAAAAGCAGCTTCCTGTCCTGGACAAACCAAGTTCCCTTGTGCCCGATCCTGTCAACCTGGGTGAGTTCATCAGGGTCATCAGCAGCACTTACAGCCTTCTTCCTGACAGTGAAGACACAGCACGGTGCTCGTGTCCACACCAATTTCAGAAGTGTGTGAAGGTGAGGAGAGTGAGGATGGAGTCCCATGTGTGGTAAGTGCCTTTCAGGAGCCATCTGGAACCAGAATGTTGATGTGAGACTAGAAAAAGGCAGCTATTCTACAATTTCTGTAAACCCTGACCGAGAAAATAACAAGAGATGTAACGGAGGTTGAACAGTTCATCAAACCACAGATCAGTAGTGTTCCTTCCTAGAGTCTTAGAAAATTGTTTTTGTACATCAAGCAGAAAAACCGAGCTTGAAATGAGCACACACAGCTTTGGGAGACTATCTTATTTAGCCTGGGTTATCATCTTTTCAGATTTCAGCAGTTTACAAATGAAATGCTTTGCATTCTAAGTGGCCAATAAAAATAAATTCTGAATTTATTTGAAGGTACTTTCCCCTAATCAGAACCTGTAACTTGAGCTTTCAGGCAAACATCAAGTCTTCTCTCTAGGTTCACAGAACCGGCCACTTCTTTAAAAATTGAAAAATATTTGACATACAATATTGTGTGTGAGTTTAAGGTGAACAGATATTGACTTCATGCATTTATATGACAGTATGACTGCCACTGTAGTGTAGCGAACCCGTCTGACAGTGGGTGTTTGGCTGGAGCCCAGGAGGCCAGGCCAGGCTCAGTGCCTGCAGAGCTGGCTGGGGACAGGCATATGATGGGAAATGACACAGCTTCCAGAAAGTTTGGGCACAGAGAAGAGAACAACCCTGTGGGCAGATGGAAGACGTGGGACCAAGTGAAGGACAGGAGCATGTTGAGTCATTGCTTCCAGAAAGAGTCCACTGAGAAGCAGGGCTGCAGTATGGGGCGTGAACAGCCTGGGTCTCTGAGAAGGCAGGGTGGCTCCGGATGTGGGAGAGGCACTTCTTACCATGAGGGGACCTGGGCTTCTCCAACCCATCCTCTCAGCTTGACCCTGGCATCCACAGTTGGCATATGGCATTGGTTAAAAATTGAAGAAACATCATGGTTGTTGCACAAATACTAATATGCTACCTTAAAACATTCCCAAT
The DNA here is from genome assembly GCF_964212035.1 of Myotis nattereri. NCBI lineage: Eukaryota > Metazoa > Chordata > Mammalia > Chiroptera > Vespertilionidae > Myotis > Myotis nattereri. The sequence goes on from NC_138077.1 coordinate 77,526,595, forward strand.
GATGTAGATACTACAGAAAAAGTAGTTAAGCCCCTAACAATGTAACTTCAAAATGTCAAAATGAGGATTTAATTTGTGGTGGAATAATAAAATATGAGTGAACAATAATTTTTATTAAAAATAATAAAAATGTGTGAATATGGTGTCTTGCTGGTTCACACTATCTCCACCCCAGGAGGTAACCCACATTCCATGCAGCTCCCTTTCTGTGTTGTTCTAGGGTGGGAGTGCCCAGGGATGTCACCCCTGCCCGTTTAGGCCTGTCCAAAATCTTCCAGGAGCCCCTGCACCTGCCCATACAAGTTCTCAAGAACAGCGGTCGCCAACCTTTCGGACCTCAGGGACCACCAGTAGTCCTCAGACCACCAGTTAGCAACTGCTGCTCCAGAGCATGCACCTCAGCCTGCCGCCCACACCACTGAGAGGCCTGCTATTGTAATGTCTCCCCCTCCTGCTCCAGGGCACAGGGCCTGTCTTTGGCCTGGAGGAGCTCAGCCAGGGACCCCTCTGTGCTCAGGGCCTGGGTTTCCTTCAGATCTTGCTCCCAGTCCCCCGCCTCAACTAGTGGCATGTCCAGGAAGGCCTGGTCCTTATCAAAGGCCCCCCAGGTGATATGCCACTAGGACATTAGGCTCAAGTGGGTCCCAGGAAGTTGGGCAGCAGGAGTCATCGACTGCCCTCGGTGGGAGGGAGGGGGGGGGACATCCAGGTGGGACACCTTGCTCTTAAGGTTCTTAAGTGCACCGGGTCACAGGACCCTGTGAGTGCTGTTCTGCAGGGGCCCTCAGCTGGGTGTTGAGTCTACTCAGAGGTCATATGGAGGTGAGCTGAGGTCCAGGGCACTCTCATTGTTGTAAGTGGCTGCACTCTGTGGAACAAAACACCAAGGAGGAATCCAAGGGACAGCCCTTGAAGGTTCCCAGGTGAACCTGGGCACATGAAGCTTTGACTGCAGTTCTGGGGTTGCCCTGGACTGGGTTGAGTACACTGAGTCCCTGGAGGTGGGCAGGGATCCAGGAGACTCTCAGCGGCTGCCCTTGGTGGAAATGGAAGTCCAAGAAGATCTCGGATTTGAGGTCTGGAAGCAGTCCAAGGTTGAGACGAGTTGCAGGTGTAGTGCCAAGCTACCCTCTGCTGAGTGTGGTGTAAGGGGTGGGGCATTGGGTTGGAGGTCTCAGGGGGCCTCTCCTGTTTGGTAAAGGTCCACCGGCACTCCTGCATCCGCCCCCTCCGGCCCAATGGGAGTGCCAGGGTAAATAGCCTAGCCAGGCTGGCCGCAGAATGGGATGAAGCTCAGACTTGGACCAGAGAGGAGCAGGAAGGTGGGTGCCAACATGAAGGTATAGCACAAGGGAGTGAGCAAGTGGTATGCCATCCAGGGAGGCACGTGACAAGGGGAAGATCGAGGTGACCAGCAGGAGGACCTGCAGCGGGCACGCCATCTCTCTGCTCATTATGGCCTTGGGCCTTTACCTGGGGCTTTTATAGCCACGACACCCTGAGTCAGAGGGCCTGCTCCACATCCCCTCACGCCCCCCATGCACAGGTGCCAGCAGCTAGAGACCAGCTGCCAGGTTTTGCCCCCTGCAGCACCTGAACTCCTCTCTCCCAATGTAGTCTCTCTTTTTTTCATTGTCTAAAGTTTTACATATGTCTGTCGCCTTTTCCCCTAATTAACACTCCCCTCCCCAAGCCACTCCCAACCCAGGCAAGCCCCCACCTCCCCAGTGTCTGTGTCCATTGGTTATGCTAATATGCATTCATACATATTTGGTTGCTCTCTAAACCGCCCCCCCCCCCCACTCCCCTACCATTTGTCTCTGGATCTATTCTTGTTCATCTCAATGTAATCTTTATTTCACAAGTGGAGTATGGAGTAAGAGGGTCCCAGAGCAAGCAAGGGACAGGCTCTTGGTTATGTGGTGTAGGTCCTTAGTTCAGGTGTTTCCATGGTGATACTACAGGCTCCCCAGATGCTGATGTTACAGCTGCTCCCTTTGCTACTCCATGTCACTATGGAGGTTGAGTGCTGGGTAGACAGGCTGCAGGTGGCCTAGGGCAAGGACAGAGGAGGGGAGACTCCAAGAGGAAGGGTCATCATATTGAAGGTCCAGGGAGTGGGCTGCCCATCTGAGATGGAAATGCTGTACCTAGACAGCACCCCATCACCCCTCTTAGGCAGTTGTCTGCCTCCTCCCCATCACTGTGGTCTTCATTGAAGACTTTAGTCCCACTCACTGCTGGTACCACTACATCCCTGTCATCATTTTCAATGACTTTCACATCCACAAATGCACATGTGATGGCCACACCCCCTCAGGTGTCGCCTGGAGAGGTGGAGCCACAGGAGGGCGATGGAGCAGAAAGATGGCAACAGGGCCCTCCCTAATCACAGATAATCCAGACTTCTTTACATGAGAGAAAACTGCCCAGTCGTTACTATGCTGGCATTTTGTGCTATGCAGACACAATGACTCAAGGCTGCTTCCCCATTCCATAGGCCCCTGGGGAAGGGATCTACTGGACCTGCATCTCCCCACCAGCTTCTTCAGTGCCAGGCATGGGGTTCCTCACCTGTCTAGAGTCACAACTTCTAAAGGCTATAGAAACTTTTTCATTCTCCACCTGTCCTACCTCCTTCACTCTACTGGGCCTCAGCACGTGCTCTTCCTCATCCTGGAGTGTTGGCACCTGGCTAGTCCTACCCATCACTGCACTCTCAGTCATTTCCTTTGGGGTGTCCTCCGGAGCCCCCAGGAGGGCTTACCACTTGCTCACTCCCTTGTATGTGTGGGACTGCCTGATGCATGGCTTCTTTCCTCATGACACCGATCAACCTGAAAGCAAGCAGCCCTGTTTAGATTCCCCTCTGTACATGTCCCCCACCCCTGCCTCAGCACAGTCCCAGCACAAAGAAGGTGCTCACACCTGCAGAGATGTGGTACATGAGTCTTCACGTTTCTGCTTCTGTGGGGTCAAGACCTCAGTCACAAGGTCCTTGCATAGATTTTCCACCCAGGCCTTTCCTCACTATAATTTCTGGCAGGTGACCACTGCAACCTAGAAACTGGGCATGACGAGAGAGCCAGCTCCTGGGGCTATGGAGAGAACCCCATGAAGAGCACATAAAATGCTCCGCTCCCTGCCTGCCACAGGCCACCTCCTCATCTATCACAGCCCCTAACCAGATACACAAGTACTCCAGATTCCCTTTGCCCAGGTCCTTGCTAGCTTGAGGAAATTCTTCCACTTTCCATTCACAGAGGTGGCTGATGAAGGAGGTTCCAGGACAATACACAGCTAGTACAGTGTCCAGCAGTGCTGGAAGCAACCCATTGTCTACATTATCAGGAATGTGTAAACAAGGAACCCAGAAGGCTGATGGACCTTGAGCTTTGGCAAGAGCCAAAGCTATGCACCAATTGTTTAGTCAAGACAACGGTGGCTCAAGCAATTTCCTGACCTAATAGTCTCAAAGTAAGTCTTTACTAATATTTACTGACCTTTAAGATAGTCTGTCTGCTACCAGAATTGTTGGCCTGACTAAGGGCAATATGTGTAACTAAAATTGAATAAAAGGCTGGCAGAGCCTGGGCACCAGTGAAGCCTTTCCTCTTGAGAAAGACTCTCCGCCTGGCCCCTTGTAATTTCAAATTCATATTTCTTGTCCAGTCTCTTCATTTGTGCATGGCCCTTCTCCAGGTCCCGAACCCAAGCCACACAGCAGAAAATAGGGAAATACACAGCAACTGTATCCCATCTTCCTGTCTTCTAGATGGAGATACCCTTCTCTTCCTCAAGAAGACACAGGTTAGATCCTGTGGTGCTGGATCCCCGGGGCAAGTGAAGTTATTAGGGGTGATCAGGGTAGATGATAAGAGCCTGAAGGCCAGTGGGGAGGATAGCCTATAGAGAAAGAAGATCCTGAATGAGACAAACTGTGGGCACAGTCTGAAGAGATGCAGACCCAGGAACACCAGAAGGATCTGAGCTCTGCCCCAGTTGGCTTGACCACAGCTAGACAATGGGTAGGGGAGACATCAGGGATTGGTGAGTGGACTGTAGGTGCTGCTGGTGAAGTGGACCCTAGGAGAGAGATTGGGGGTCATTGAGCAGCACTGGAGGGGTTGAGGTGAGAGCTCTGGGGTTCAATTGGGACTGGTCAAAAGGCAGAAGAGGCATGGGTGGGGGAATCATGGGCCTTCCTATGCTTGGTCCAGTAAGAACTCCTGCTGATCTTTCAGGGCTCAGTGCAAGTAGCCCTCCTCCCTGCTCTCCCAAGCATGTCAGTCCAGCTGGGCCTTGCCGGGCCAAGTCACGGCACTCCCTCCACTACTGCCACTCCCTGGGTATATGAGGAGAGGCAAGGTCATCATCTCCATTGTCCATCAAACCTCCATGTGGTGGCACTACTATAACCTACACTTTCCATCAACCCTTTTACCTTCCCAACTCCCCATTGGGAAGAGTTTGTCAGGTTTTCCATTTTTCATCAACCCATTTCACCCTTCAAGCCAATCAGGAAGAAGTCACTGCTCAATATTCTCCCAACTCCCATCATCCTCCCAACAACTCTCAGAGAGTTACATCATAATCTCCATTTTCCATCAAGGTACAGCAAATCATAACTTCATTATACCACAATCGAATTCAACCTGCCAACCACACATAGGGCAGGTATACTATCATCTCAATTATACCTCAACCACTTCTTCCACAGAAGCATATGCAAACTCAATGTGCTATCAACTCAATTTACTGTCCAGGTCCCCCATGAGGAGCCACTGTAATCTTCTCATTTTCCATCAATTCAATTCACTCTCACAATAACCTGTGGGAAACAGACTGTCATAATCTCCATTTTCAGTGGACTAGTTTCACCTTCCTAATCACCCCTGAGGAAGGCAGAGCATAATCTCAATTTAAATCAATACTATCCCTCCTCTCAGAGCATAATTTCCATCTTACATCAATTTTATTCATTTCCATCTACTAATGGGGAAGGTGCTATCACAGTCTCCATTTCCCGAGCGAGGAAAGCAGGCGCTCAGAAGATGAATTCCTTCACACAGGCACCCAGCTGGTAAGTGGAGGCTGCAGAACAAAAACTTGGCATTGGGCTCTGGCAACCATCCTCTACAGCCTGCTGGTGACATGAGTGTTCCATAGCAACCTTAAAAAATGTATACAGATGTGCTGCCAAAAATGCCTAAAAATATCTGAAAAGGAAATTGGAAATTATCTGAGCAGAACCCAGCAATTGGGGATGGGAGCAGAGATGGGAAGAAACAATTTTAAAGGCCTCATGGCAAAGTGAGGAGCATGTGGAGGAGGAGGAGCTTCCCAAGGATTTCAATCGGATGCAGGTTCTGATGGGAGAGGCTCATACTTGGATCCCAGCTCATCTGTTGAAGATGGTTAGCTATGTCCCCATCCACCCCAGACCCTGAAGTTTACCCAAGGAAGACACCTGTTTACTCAGGAGCCACACTGTTCAAGGGTGGCCACGTTCTTACAAGACCATTCTTTGAAAATTCTGGCATGATCAGCACTCCCTGAGTTATAAGCATCCTTTTTGGTCAAATGGATATTCACTGCTGCACAGAAATCTCAGATATTATCTCACTTAACAGTCTAAGCTAGAAATGAGCAACTGAGGGTTTAAGGGACCCAGGGAAACTTCCTCAACACGCCCAGCAAGTGTTCACAAGCTGCAGACATCATCTCTCCTGAGTCTGTGGATTCACTTCTTTGTCTCATGTCAGGGGACCCAGTGGCTCTCTGCTTCCTGCTCAGACCTGTAATCACTTTTTGTATGCACTGCTTCCCCCTAGTGCTGTATTGAGGATGAGACCATTCTGGCTCAGTGAGAAAGGCTTCTACCTACCCCACTACCCTCTAACCAGACCAACCTCCATGGCACCCAGAAGCTCTGGAGGCCCCTTCACCCCCTTCCATCTTGATCAAGGTCTGCCCTGCCATCCGCCGACCTCCATAAGGTGTTCCTCCACTAGTCAATGCCACTGTGTCACCAGCCCCATTTTCCTCGGCCTGTCTGGACCCCCCACTGTATATACTGTGGCAGAAAACAGAATGGGCCATTTTCTGTAAAACACCAAATAACTACAGGAACCCAAAAGTAGATTTAGGGAGGCAAAACTCAAGGTAAGCATGATCAAATAGGCTAAGACAATGGGGCAGCTCAGAGAGTATCTGTGCTGGAGTGGGTGAAGGTAGAGCCTAGAGTAAGAAGGTCCTGAGGAATGGCAGGAGCTTTGACCAAGAGCCAGGCCAGCTGATCTCTGTGCCCCCTCCCCACCAGCCAAGACTAGCAATGAAGAGGGTCTTCCTTCAAGTGGGCCATGGGAAGCTGGGGCTGGAGAAACAGTGAGAATACACTGGGGACCTGTGGGGCCAACCTACACCATACCCCACCCCACACCGTGCAAGGAGGAGGAGTTACATCCTCAAGCCAAGAGCAGGTTGACATAGTAAAGAACTTGTTGTCTATAAAAAGTAATTTTTTGAAAAGAGCTTGGCTGATTGGAGAATGTAGTTGAAGGACAGATTAGTGAGCTGGACAATCACACTGAGAAGTATTTCTAGAACCCAATACACAAGGATAAAGAGATAGGTAATAAAAAAGACAAATTTAAGTGGCTCCAGCATCCACACACTAGGCATGATGCATGGTGCTGGGTAGCACAAAGGGGCAGGACCCAAAGGAACAGGATTTTCTGAGATTCCCAAGCCCAGATAGGCAGGTTGAAAGGACCTGCCAACTGTGCAGGGCTAATTGAAACAGGGCAAAGGGAACAGGAACAAGCTCTCACATGGTGCCAAAAGCCCTCCCTCAAGGAGCTTTGTTAGCTTTTGAAAGGCTCCATCACTCACCTCATTCAGGGCTCTCCTCAGAGAGACCGTTCTGCATAACCCTGGCACCTTTCTCTACTGTCTTTCTTTATGGCAGTTGTCAATGCCTGGCATTATATGATTTATTGGTTTGGCTCACTTGTTTGTGCCCCATGGCTTATCATGTTCACAGTTACATGCCCAGCACTACTAGAGCAGTCCCACCACAAACTAGAAGTCCAATAGATATTTTTTTTATAAACAAACAGAGGCTATATATTCACCTAAAAAAGCCATTAGAGACAAAAACTGCACTACCTACAAATTAGCAACACTGAATATGGCAAGGGAGCAATATTTCCAAGTGCTGAGGGAAAAGGTGATGAGCTAGAATTTTATAGCCAGCCAAATGTTCATTCAAGAGTAACTGGGAGATAAATCTATTTCCTGACATACAAGGATTTCAAAAGTTTATATTCATGGTTTCTATAAGAACTGTTAAAGGATACACTCAGAAGAAGAAAACTGAATCTGGGATGCAAGAAGCAACGGTGAACAAAGAACCTACTAACGTTTACAATTAAGCTTAAGGGCACATTAGTAAGGTACATGAGTTTAGTAATAAGGATTTTTTTAAACAACGATTTGTAACTTTAATAATCATGATTTCATTTTAATAATGATAATAGTTTTAAATGATATCTACATGGATGAGGGATGTGAGCTAAAGTCATTGGGGGCAACCTCTCTTTAGCACAGAAAAAGCTTAACAGCAATGTATCTTATTTAACATCCCCTACAGTGGCAAGTGCTCATCCTCAGATTTCTACACATGACATAATGCAGACTGGGGGCCTTGGTAATCTCCAGCAGCACAAATGGAGAGCTGTGGAGGAAGGTGGGTGAGCTGAAAAAGCACCAAACCAGGTGTTGGAAATTGATTGTGTCCTCCAATAAGATATGTTGATATGCTCACCTTTAGGATCTCAGAAAGTGACCTTAACTGGAGAGAGAGATCTTGCAGATATAATTAGTTAAGATGAGGTCATGCTATAATAGGTTGGGTCCTAAATCCAATATGAATGGTGGCCTTATAAGAAAAGGAGAGAATGCCTTGGGCTACCAGAAATGAAAGAGGCACATCCTCCCAGAGAGCTTCCAGAGGGAGCCCAGCCCTGCAGACACCTTAAAAAGAACTTATACAACTCAGTAATAACAACAAAATCCAATTTAAAAATGAACAGAGCCCTAAGAGCTGGCTGATGGAGTAGCTGTAAATCAGGAGATCCATGATGCCTCTAAGTGCTGGACCTAAGTGATGCCTCTCCCAGGGCTGGACCTAAATGGACACAGACCTCAGGTCCTGCCCTTCATCTCTTTCCCATTACACATTACCACACAACCTAGCTGCTGCCCCCTGGAGCAAGAGCACACAGATCCACAGAATTAGACAGTGATGGAGTAAGACCACTGTAAAACATGGGTAGCAAATTGAACCCATATACTAATGCTGGATTGTGACAAAGATGAGCCAAAACCTGAAAATAAGATGGTAAACACACTAAACAAGGTAATAGAAATACTCACAACATAAAGCAAAACCAACACTTCATAAAAATAAAGAGGTATTAGATATTAAAACTAGAATAATATAAATGACAACTTCTATAGATGGATGGAGCTGAACAGTGACTTGTGAGGTGGAAGGTGAGATGAGGGAGGTCCACTGAAAACAGAAAAGAGAGGTCAGCAACATGGCAAATAGAAATAGAAGTGTTGACATTTGGATGACGACAAGTCTCTCAATGAGAGAAAAAGAGAAAAATAAATATAAATATTTGAGAAGACAATGAGTAATAAATTTACCAATATTACAGAAAGATGAAAGACCTCAGAATAAAGGGTTGAAGGAGTACCAAACAGGAATGGTAAGAAAAACTCCATACCAAGGCTCATTATAATGAGACAAAGAAATATGCAAAAAGCTCACAGAAAGAACAATTTGCCTACAACAGAGTAACAATCAGGTTGACATCAGACTTTCAGCAGAATTGAAGGGTTCAAAAATAATATAAAATAATGGTTTATAGTAGTGAAGGAAAATAAGCTTGAACCTAGAACTTTATATATGTCTAAGTTGCTGTTCAAGTGAGACGGCAAAGTAGATATTCTTAGGCATACAAAATCTTAGCATACAAAGACCCATATTGAAAACAATCTTGGAGGAAATACTCAAATATGAAGAGTGTCAAATCAAGTACATTACAACAAGGAATATAGGAATAAAGGTGCTTTGCCAACAAATTCAGAACCATATTAAAGAAAAGGGTGTGTGTGTGCGTGTCCAGATTTAAAAATCTAGACATATCTGCTTGGTGGGAGGAAGTGACAATAAAAAAAAATGGGAAAAGGAACTAAATAGACATTTTTCCAAAGAAGACATCCAAATGGCCAACAGGTACATGAAAAGATGCTCAACATCACTAATCCTCAGAGAAATGCAAGTCAATTACCACAATGAGATAACACCTCACACTTGTTGGAACAGCTATCATCAAGAAGATAGATGCATCGGCAAGGATGTGGGCAAAAGGGAACCCTTGTACACAGTTGGTGGGAATGTAAATGAGCTCCTATGGAAAACAGTATGGAGGTCCTTCAACAAATCAAAATAGAATTACTACCATATGATCCAGCAATCCCACTTCTGGGTATATATCCAAAAGAAATGAAAAAACGTTTCTAAAAGATACCTGTACACGCGTTTATTGTAGCATTACTCACAACAGCCAAGATATGGAAACAACCTAGTGTTTACTGATGAATAAAGAAAATGTGGCGTGTGTGTGCGTGTGCGTGTGTGTGTGTGCGTGTGTGTGCGTGTGTGCGTGTGTGTGTGTGTGTGTGTAATGGAAGATTATTGGGTCATAACAGAGGACATCCTGCAGCTTGTGACAACATGGATGAACCTGGATCGTGAGGGCACTGTGCTAAGTGAGATGAATCAGACAGAGAAAGACGAATAATGTATGACATCACTTATATTTGGAATCTAAAAAGGCTGAACTAGTAAGAACTGGGGCTGGAGGGTGGGGGAATTTGGGAGATGTTGATCAACTAGATCAGTAAGTCCTAGAGATTTAATGCATAGTGATTACAGTCAACAATACTGTGTTATAACTGCAAAGTTGCTAAGAGACAAGATCTTAATGGTTTATACCAGAGAAAAGAAATAATTTTGTGATATGATAGAGGTGTTAGCTAACATGGTAGTAATCATACTGTAATATATCAATATACCAAGTCAACACACTGTACACCTTAAACCTACACATTTATATGTCAATTATATCTCAATTTAAAAAAAGAAAAGTAAATTTTGCCTTACCTACTACCTAGGAAATATCCCAGCCTCCCTTTCGTTTTTAGTTGTTATGAGGATACAATCATTGATGTAAACCATTAAGGACCAAACCGTACACAATGCACTCACACATACCCCCTCTCCTTCCTACCCTGTTCCTCTCTTCCTTTCCCACTCTCACTCTTATTCCTTCGGTATCTCCACTGACCCATGCAGTCATCCAAGAATCTCCAGACACTTGGTGCTAGGCCACCTGAATTTTACTCACAAATGTAAAGGAACGCAAAAAGGTCAATTTGCTTAATTTTCCTAAAAGACAACTCTATCCCACACCAGTGATAAGGGCAACTTCAGGGCCTGCAATCTTTTTAGATGCAGAGCCAAGAGGAAACACCAGTGGTCCCTCCTGGAGCCACTGTAAGCGGTGGACTAGGTTGTCTGTCCCACATCTGTTTCAATCTTTGTCTACTGAAAAACGGCACTGCTGTTTGCTGACATGTAGCTCTGACTGACTGACCAAGGGATAATCCCAAATGACTGTTTCAGGAATGGGCACGACACAACTTGAGAATATAAAGATGTTGTTCAAGGTTTCTCATGGATGCATGCAGCCCAATCCAGATACCACCAGTGCTCTGCAAATGAAAAGATGCAGGTAATCTCTTAAAGAAGGGTTTGCGGGAATAAATTGTTTCTTAAGATGGGGATATACAAGAAAGCAGCCACCTCTTAATATAGCTGCATCTTACAATCCAACCACAAGAGAGATAAAAGCCACAGATAAAAACTAACAAAGGAGGGCACAGCTGAGAAACTTACGGAGAAACAGCCTAAACTACACCCAACTATGCCCAATCTACCTCCTGACTTCCATTCTAAATGAATAACATTTCTCAATATTATACTAGTACTGTTTCTATAATCAGCTATGTTCATAGCAGCACAATTCACCATAGTTAAGATTTGGAAACAGCCTAAGTGCCCATCAGTAGATGAGTGGATTAAAAAACTGTGGTACATCTACATGATGGAATACTACACTGCGGTAAAAAAGGAGTTCTTACCATTTGCAACAGCATGGATGGAGCTGGATAGCATTATGCTAAGTGAAATAAGCCAGTCAGAGAAAGATAAATATCACATGATCTCACTCATTTGTGGAATATAATGAACAACATAAACTGATTAAAAAAAAAAAAAAAGATCCAGAGACAGAGAAGCATCGATCAGACTGTCAAACCTCAGAGGGAAGGTAGGGGAGGGTGGGGGTAAGGGGGAGAGATCAACCAAAGAGCTTATATGCAAGCATATAGGCCTAACCAATGAACACAGACAACAGGGGGGTGAGGGCATGAGTGGGAGGGATGGGGGTAATATGGGGATAAGGACACCTATGTAATAACTTAATCAATAAAAAAATTTTTAAAAAAAGAAAAAAAAGAAATATATATATATTCATATATATATTTTTATTCATATTCATATTTTTATTCATATTCATATTTATTCATATTCATATTTATTCATATTCAAATTCCTATTTATATTCATATATATATTCATATATATATATTTTTTTTAAATATCAATGAGTAAGGGGAAAAAACACAAATAAAATACAGGCCATGTTCAATGAGAGCTTATCCCTGAAATACTAGACAATTCTCCCTATAATCTTTTGCTGGATATCCTATCTAATAAAAGAGTAATATGCAAATTAACCATCACTCTGCAACAAAGATGGCAGTACCCATAGCGGTGGAGGGGTGGACGCTGACAGCATTGCCCTGGTGATGCAGGCCCAGCGTCCTGCACCATGACCCCGCAGAGGGAGGGGCCTCTGGCCAGAGGCCAGGCGCAGGACGCTGGGCTCGCGGTTGCCCCTGGTGACACGAGCCGAGCGTCCTGCACCCTGGCTGCACGGAGGGAGGGGCCAGGGTGCCAGCATCCTGCGCCCCAGCAGCACTGAGGGAAGGCCTCTGGCCAGAGGCTGGGGAACAGGATGCTGGCATCATTGCAGGCCAGGCTGAGGGACCCCCCCCTCCCCCACCCCATGCACAAATTTCGTGCACCGGGCCTCTGGTCTATAATAATAAAAGTGTAATATGCTAATTAGACTGGACGTCCTTTTGGACTAAGCCAGGGCTGCAACCATCATGGCTGCAAGGGAGGGATCCAGGCAGCCGCAGGAGAGAGGGATCCAGACAGTTGCCTGTGGCTGTGAGGGTCTACTCTTGCATGAATTTCGTGCATTGGGCCTCTAGTTGGTACATAACCTCCTCCTCATATGATGTGATATTTTTAATTAAAATTTAGTCCGTGGCCCTATCCAGTTTGGCTCAGTGGATAGAGCATCAGCCTATGGACTGAAGGATCCCAGGTTTGATTCCAGTCAAGGGTACATGCCTGGGCTGTGGACTCAATTCCCAGTGTGGGGCATGCAGGAGGCAGCCAATCAATGAGTTTCTCCCATCATTGATGTTTCTATCTGTCTCTCCCTCTCCCTTCCTCTTTGAAATCAATAAAAATATATTTTAAAACTGAGCCAGTGCTTTTTATAGAACGCTCAGATACTCTAACACAAGAAGAATATTATAATAAGGATCAGAAACATAGAATGGAAAGGGGATAAGGGAGGAGAGACTGCCAAATTTCAGAGCCTTTCCCTCTCCCCTCCACCAAGCTTCTTTATAAAAAATCAATTATAATCACAGTAATATATTGAACAGTTTAAAAGTCATGATAATATCCTCAGCCTGGACAAGATGACCTCTTAGGCAAGGGAAAATATTTTATCTCACTCCACTAAGTGAGCTACTTATTATTTTTGGTATCAGAATTGTCCTAATCATTTACTACAGCTGCCTCCCTTCTCCATTGTTGTTCAGTTTGTGCAGATAATTAGAGCTGATAATGTTAGCTGACATGAGGTCCAGAAGTTTCCAAGAACTAACACAGGAATATTAGGGGAATTTGATAACATTTTTTACTGACTCTAACACTAATGATGTGAAACTCTGGCCTACCCCCTTGAGTTTTTCTTTCTCCCTTTTCCTATGTTGAAAAACCAATGATAATAACAACACACACAATGCACCATGCCCCTCATCCCACATAGACTTGTATGATCCATTTGTTCTCTAGATCCCATCCTCTCCTCCTCCCCTTGGTCTATTAATCCTTCTCCTCTCCAGCTTCTCTATTATCTCCTTTCCTCAAGATTAAGTCCCTCAGACTTCTACATCTAGTCAAGACAGAGAAACAGTGAGATTTGCCTCTCCATCTGAGACAAATTTTTTTAAAAAAGAATATGTATAAAACAATGGTTTTCCTCACATTGGACATCAGACAACAAAAGACAATGATGCCTGAAAGGAAATGAAGGAGATGATAATTGTAACAGCCATTTGCTTACAGCCTTGAGAGCGGTTCTAAGCTGCTGCACAAGATGGGGAACCCAGGTGCAGCCTGGTAAACTACTTCAGTTGAGGCAATGGAACTGAGAGTCTTAAAAGACCAAGCTGATCAGAATCCACAGGACAGTTGCACAGAGAGGAAACTCAAGGGATCTCCAGAGAGTCCCACTCAAGTACTCAGCAGAGTTCTTAAGGGCCTGTGTATAATTGTAACAGGAACCCAAGTTTGGCTGCCTGCCGCCACAAAAACCAAACTCATGAGACAGATGCTGCTGAAAAAGGAAGTGATTTTATTCAAGTGCCAGTCACCTGAGGAGATGGGACTCTTGTCCCAAAATCCATCTCAATATCTCAATGCAGGCAGAGGGTTTTATAAGGAGGGAGAGGCTCACGCATTTGTGGATTATAATGAACAACGTAAACCGATGAACAAAAACAGATGTAGAGACAGAGAAGCATCCGTCAGATGTTCAAAACTCAGAGGGAAAGCAGGGGAGGATGGGGGTGAGTGGGAAAGATCAACCAAAGGACTTGTATGTATGCATATAAGCATAAGTGATGGATGTGGACAACAGGGGGTGAGGGTGAGGGCAGGATTGGGGGGATGAGAGGACATTGGGGAGATAAGGACACATTTGTAATATCTTATTAAATAAAGGGAAAAAAATTAAAAGAATAAAGTACAGATGAATTTTAAAAAAATGTATAGGGGGTGGGGAGAGGTAGGAGGGAGTGCAGGGGTGATAAATGGTGATGGAAGGAGATTTGACTTGGGGTGGTGGTGAACACACAATACAATATACAGAATTGTACACCTGAAAGCTATATAATTTTATTAACCAATGTCACCCCAATAAATTCAATTAAAAAACTTAATGAGCCTCAAAAAAAAAAAGAGGCAAAACAGAACAAATAAATCAAGGGGAGGGGATTGAAAAGTTCTCTATGTGCAGGCCAGCACAGTCCATTCCAATAAGGACCTCAAATCTGGTCAAGTGATGATCTAGTGTGTGACATCCTGGTCTTCATCATCCTCGTTCTACAACATCCTAGTTCTATGGCTGAAGGTCAGCAGATCTCCTGGAACTGGTACAATTGAAGTTCAGAGTCTGCATCTTCAACTAAAAGGTCCCCTCCTTGAAAAGGCTTTCCTCCATCACCCTAATGCTACTCTAGAGTAGTAGCCTGCTTTCCTTTCTTTATAGAATTTTTTACAATTTCTAATTATCCTTTATTATATGATTATAATTACTTAGTACTGTTATTTTCTCACATGCGTATTTAGAACATGAGTTCCACAAGTGAAGAAATCATGTCTGTTGTCTTTACCACTATACCCTTGGTGACTAGCACAGTTTATAACTATTGTGGGCTCTCAAATACTTAATGAATTAATGTAAACAAGAACTGTGACTAGGATAAGTTTCCTGATGATCAACATTTCCCAAGATAGTTACTCGTAGTCCCCAAATCCCATGATTTGGTTCCCCTTAGTTATAAAGAGTATACTGAGTACTCACCTCTACCTGAGTAACATTGATGACAAGCACCACCACCGTCAACACTGCAAGCAGACAGCAGAAAAGCCGTAGTTTATAGAAACTGATCCACATTATCTGGCTGTGTCTTGATCACCCATGGCTAACACCATGCTACCTTCACTTCTCAAAACTCCATGTCTTTATTTTTCTGAGCTGCAGGTGAGCTTTCAGTTTCATTTGCTTCTTCTCTGCTAGCATCCTTAAGAGTTCTTGGTATAAAGGAGGAGCTGGGATTCATTTAAGCAGCATATTTTTCTTCAGAGGACTCCTGCAAACAGGGAAGATCAGAAAAGAGGGTAAGAGGAAAGATACCATATTTCCTGTTCTTTAACCTTACAAAAGCCCAAAGTCATGCGGGGAAAGAAAACAGCCAGAGCACAGTAACATCTATTCCATATCCAGACAATTTACTGAAACCCAACCCCAGTCTACTGTGTAAATACAATGATATTGGTCCTACTACCTATTTAGGTCTTAACTTTTAAGAGAGCAAAGAAGAATGTCTTTAAACTCTTAGAAATTGCAAAGTTAAAGTAACTGTTAAATTTCTACAGAAGTCTAAGTTAAAAAAATCACTTCAATTCTATTATAGTGCAAGTCATATAACACTACTGGAGTAATTATATTTAAAAAGCATTAAGAGCCCTAACCGGTTTGGCTCAATGGATAGAGCGTCGGCCTGCGGACTCAAGGGTCCCAGGTTTGATTCCGGTCAAGGGCATGTACCTTGGTTGCAGACACATACCCAGTAGGGAGTGTGCAGGAGGCAGCTGATTGATGTTTCTCTCTCATCGATGTTTCTAACTCTCTATCCCTCTCCCTTCTTCTCTGTAAGAAATCAATAAAATATTTTTTTAAAAAAAGCATTAAGAGGAAACATTTGTGATTTTATGTGGAGTTCTGGAATACTGTGCAAGCCCCCTGACATACTCTAAAAAACAAGAGTGCTGCCCCTCTGTATGGCAGAAATCAGGAAACACCCTTTGGGTCTCCAGCTCCTCCAACACATATGTGGTCCCTATGTTCCTTCAGCTGAGTAACAAGCAACAGAAGTAAAGACACCGGCCCTGAAGATACAGGAGAGGAAAGCTAAGCTTGCAGAGGGACAGGACATCCAAATCCTTCATCACATCTGTTGGTGGCAGAGGACTTCAGAGTCTGCCGCTCCTGTTCGCCATGTAATGAATGCAAAATGCTCTCCCCAGTTGCTATTCTGATATAGGTAAGCAGATAAAGTGCTGGCATTTTACTCCCAGTGAGGCTTTCCTGGAGGGCAGGATGGAGAGGTAAAGGAGAAAAAGGTGAACAATCAGAGTGCAGATCTCAGAATACCTCAGCTGCACCATCACTCCCTGCAGCTTTGTGTTGGAACTGGTAAGCCCCCTATTTCCTCACTCACCTACGCCCCCTGTGTAATTCATTCCCATACCACAAGGACCATAACAACCCTTCCTCACCCCAGCTTCATAAAGAAGACAAGGCTAAGCTATTGCAACATACTCTCCATCCTCAAAATTCCCACAGCACTTACTATTTTCACTTCTCAGCTGATCTTTCTATTTTTATTGTCTATTTTTATTGTATTTCTTGTCTCCCCAATTAGGCTATACCATTTATGGCTATATTTTTTAAAAAATCAATATATCGTTAAAAAAAAACTTAATGATAACAGTGTATCATACTTTTTGACTCTCTCACAGTACTTAGCTCTTTCCATGATACAAGTTGATTCAATACTCTGTATTGCACACTGTACTAAGTACCAGAAATTCCCCTGGAAAAGCTTATACTCGTATTAGGCAATTAAACAGGAATAAATGCAGCACTCAAAGCCACTTCCAGAGGGATGCCAAATGCTGTGAAAGGCTGCACGTAACCATTTCATAATCCCCCAACACTGCCTCACTCCAAAACCCAGGTACCCACCATAAAGTGCCCCTAAATTCTGGAAAGGAAATGGCTGTGAAACAGGAAAAACACTGTCACCAAGGCCACAACTGCTCCTCTGTAGAAACCCTTCTCAAGAAGTTGGCCCAAACAATCAGGTTTCCCTGATGGCCAGAGAGGAAGAAGACCAGAGATGAGACTCCACAGGGATACGCTGCGCCACAGGAGGCATGGCCACGTGCTGTGTGGCCACCATCGGAAGGGCAGTGTAATCCAGAGCCAGTCGGCAGCGCGGCAGTGGTCAGTGGTGCAGAAGGATGGCAAGGGCAGCAGACCCCAGATCTGAAGGAACTGCAAGGCCACAGGCAGCAATGCGAATATGCAGGAAGCCCCTCATGGCCAGACTTTTCCTGAACATCATTATGGAAGATAATGTCAGGGAAAGATCTGACGTCCTGCTGCAAGCAAGTAGAGCATAAAGAGAAGAGAGACCATTTGTGCTTCTAACTGGATGTAGCCTGAGGAGACCTCTCCTTGGGAACACATATACTAAAATGTTGACAGTTGCCACACTTGGGCAGTTTTCGTTTTTCTCCTTCAACTTTATCTTTATGTCCTCATCTTTCACCAAGAAATAAAAAATCACAAATATTAAAAATAAAGCTGGTTTCTAAAAGTAAAGATAAGACAGAAAGAGAAACAAGGCATTAAATATGATATGGGAAAACAATTCAACTTAAAATAAAAGATTTAAGACTTTAAAACAAAGGCTATATAAGAAACAAAGAAGGACATTGTATAATAAGGGGTCAATCCAACAAAAGGCTACAACCTTTATAAACATTTATGCACTCAATATAGGAGGAGCACCTAAACATATGTCAAATCTTGATGGACATGAAGAAACAGATCAACAATAATACAGATCATAAATATATCAGTGGATATATCTTTCCGACAGAAAATAAGTTTATTTATAAACTAGAGGCCCGGTGCACAATATCCGTGCACTGGGGGGGGGGGGTCCCTCAGCCCAGACTGCACCCTCTCCAATCAGGGACCCCTTGGGGGATGTCCAACTGTCTAAACTGGCAGTCGGACATCTCTCTCACAATCCAGGACTGCTGGCTCCCAACCCCTCGCCTGCCTGATTGCCCCAACCACTTTTGCCTGCCAGTCTGATCACCCCCTAACCCAGGGGTGGGCAAACTTTTTGACTCGAGGGCCACAATGGGTTCTTAAACTGGACGGGAGGGCCGGAACAAAAGCATGGATGGAGTGTTTGTGTGAACTAATATAAATTCAAAGTAAACATCATTAGATAAAAGGGCACGGTCTTTTTTTTTTTTTAGTTTTATTCATTTCAAACGGGCCGGATCCGGCCCGCGGGCCGTAGTTTGCCCACAGCTGCCCTAACCACTCTCCTGCCAGCCCGATCGACACCTAACTGCTCCCCTACTGGCCTGATTGACCACAACTACCCTCTCCTGCCAGCCCGATTGCCTCCAACTGCCCTCCCCTGCCAGCCCGGTCACCCCCAACTGCCCTCCCCTGCCAGCCCGGTCGCCCCCAACTGCCCTCCACTGCCAGCCTGGTCACCCCTAACTGCCTGCCCTCCCTGCCGGCCATCTTGTGGTGGCCATCTTATGCCTACATGGGGGTGGCCATCTTGTGCGAGGGTGTGGTGATCAATTTGCATATTACCTCTTTATTATATAGGATTATACAATAGACCAGATTAATTGAATTGACATATTCTGAACATTTCACCCCAAAGTAGCAGAATACACATTCTTTTCAAGTGTACATGAAACATTTTATAGGATAGATCACATGTTAGGACACAAAATTAATGTCAATGGCCTGGCTAGTGTGGCTCAGTGGTTGAATGTCAAACTATGAACCAGGAGGTCACAGTTCAATTCCCAATCAGGGAACATCTCAGGTGGGTTACTGGTTCAATCCCCAGTACATGATTCTCCCTCATCACTGATGATTCTATCTCTCTCTTCCTCTCCCTTCCTCTCTTTGGAATCAATAAAAACATTTAAAAAGAACTAATCTCAATAAATTTCAAAAGACTGAAATCATGTCAACCATATTCTCTGACTACAATGGTATAAAACTATAAATCAATTACAAGGGAAAAAAAACTTAAAAGACAAACACATAAAGGCTAGCTCTAACCGGTTTGGCTCAGTGGATAGAGCGTCAGCCTGCAGACTAAAGGGTCCCAGGTTCGATTACAGTCAAGGGCATGTACCTTGGTTGCGGGCACATCCCCAGTAGGGAGTGTGCAGAAGGCAGCTGATCGATGTTTCTCTCTCATCGATGTTTCTAACTCTCTATCCCTCTCCCTTCCTCTCTGTGAAAAAATCAATAAAATATATTTTAAAAAAACACACACACATAAAGGCTAAATAATGTTACTAAACAATGAATGGATTAACGAAATCAAGGAAGACATAAAAAGATACCTTGAGACAAATGAAAATGAAAACACAACAATGCAAAATCATGGGACACAGTGAAAGCAGTCTCAAGAGGGAAATTCATACCAATTCAGGTCTACCTCAAGAAACAATAAAACTCTCAAATAAATTATCTAACCTTGCACCTAGGGAACCAGATAAAGATACTATAAAGAAAGAAAACTATAGGCCAATATCCCCAATGAACACAGATGCAAAAATCCTCAACAAAATATTTTAAAAACAAATTCAGCAATACAGTAAAAAGATCATTCACCACGATCAAGTCGGATTTATTCCTGGGATGCAAGGTTTGTACAGTATCTTCAAATAAATTAATGTGATACAGCACATAAGCAAAATGAATAAAAATTATATGATCATATCAATCAATAAATGCAGAAAAAGCACTTTTAAAAGTGCAGAACCCATTTATGATAAAAATTCTCAACAAAGTGGGACGAGAGGGAACATACCTCAATATAATAAAGGCTATATATGAAAAACAGCTAACATCATACTCAATGGGGAAAACTAGAAGTGTCACCGTTAAGATCAGGAATAAGACAGGAATGTCCATTTTCACCACTCTTAGTCAACATAATACTGGAAGACCTAGTCATAGCAATCAGATAAGAAGAAGAAATTAAAGGCATCCAAATTGGAAAGAAAGAAGTAAAGCTGTCATTATATGTGAAAGACATAATTGTAAATAGAGAACCCTAAATACCCCACCAAAATACTACTGGAACTGATAAATGAATTCAGTAAAGTAACAGGATACAAAAAAAAAAATATTCAGAAATCAGTTGCATTTTTATACACCAACTAGAGGCCCGGTGCATAAATTTGTGAACGGGTGGGGTCCGGCCAGCCCATCCCAATCAGGGCCAATCGGGCTGGCCCTTCCCCGATCAGGGTCGGGGGGACCAATCGGGGGTGGGGCCGGCTTGGGGGAGGGTACCACAGGTGGTTGGCAGGCCAGCCCTGCCCCCAATTGAGATAATGGGGGGCTGATTGGGGGCGGGGGAAGGGCCAGCCAGGGGAAAGGGCCTGGAGAAGACCCACTGAGCTGGAGCTGAGCATGGGCCCCAGGCTTCTCAGGGAGGATGGCCTCAGCAAGGAAACAGAAACCACAAGAAGACTGCAAACAGGCCCTGAGCTCCCTTTGGCCAGGTGGACTCAGAGCTGGTGTCTCTGTGTGTACATTAGACACAGCCCGGCACTCGCCTTTGTTTGTTGCATCAAAAAGCTTGTTCCCCTTCTTCTCTTTGGGCCCTTACAACAAATACAGGCCAATTGGAGGGCACAGGCCCCAGTGGCAGAGCCAGGCCTCAGAATCACCTGCAATTTAGGCCTAAGACAACTGGGTAGCAATCTCCACGGAACAGAACATACTGTTTTAGAGTCTTAATGCTCCCCTAAAATGTGCCCAGCTGCTCCTCTTTAGCCGTGATAGACGGAACTAAGGAACCAAAGACCGAGTTTCCTTTGAGGTAGGATCCACCGGGAGCCAGCAGGTGGCAAGGCCCCTCACAGGCGGCTGTCTTCCCCCCAAGCTCAGTGTGCTCTGAGCCGGTCCGTTTCTGGGGGTGCCGGGTCCTGGCCTGCTGGTCCTGCTGGTCAGGCGGCAGGTCCACAGGATTTCTCTCTGCCACCATCCTGGCCTCCCAAGCAATACCCTCCGGCCCGGTGCGCCAGGCGGCTGTCGCTAGAGCCGGGACTCAGAGAGCAAAGGAGCTGGCCCATGCTGAGAGGGACCTGCAGTGGCCAGGCCGCGCCCTCCACCCCACTTTTGTCTCACTTGTGTGGATCAGTCCAAAGCCCGCTGCCCGAGACTGGTGCCACGTGGGGAGGGTCGCAGCAGGGAGAGGGGCGCCCTGACCTGCCAGCCTTGGTGACAAGCATCTCAGTGCCCAGCTGATTGAATTCATCCCACAGAGGCTTCATCTCAAGCTGCACACTCACACTGGCCACCTTCATGTTCTTTACCAGCACCTTGGCGGCGGCCACACAACTAGCCCTGGGGCCCTCGGGATCAGCAGCGGCCCTGGTGGCGGCCCCTGCAGCCAGCACATCATAACAACCAGTCGTTCAGCCATACAGTCGCTGGGCTTTTATTATATAGACTAGTGGTGGCCCAGTGCATGAAATTTGTGCATGGGGGTTGTCCCTCAGCCCGGCCTGCACCCTCTCCAATCTGGGACCCCTCGGGGGATGTCTGACTGCCAGTGGGATCGGGCCTAAACCGGCAGTCGGACATCCTTCTCGCAATTTGGGACTGCTGGCTCCTAACTGCTCACCTGCCTGCCTGCCTGATCACCCCTAACCATTCTGCCTACTGGCCTGCTCACCCCCACTGCCTCCCCCGCCAGCCTGCTCACCCCCAACTGCCCCCCCCCACCAGCCTGCTCAGCCCCAACTGAGCCCCTGCCGACCTGATTGCCCCCAACTGACCCCCCGCTGGCCTGCTCGCCCCCAACTGCCCCCTGCCAGCCTGATCACCCCCAACTGCTCTCCCTTCCTGGCCTGATCACCCCTAACCACCTCTGCCTTGGCCCCACCACCATGGCTTGGTCCAGAAGAACGTCTGGAAGGTCTCCTGGAAGGTCTCCTGGCCTAATTAATATATTACCCTTTTATTAGTATAGATAATGAACTATCAGAAAGAGAAACTTTAAAAAATCCCCAGTTACAACTGCATCAAAAATAAAGTAACATAAATAGAGTAAATTTAACCAAGTAGGTAAAAGACCTATACTAGAAAAATTACAAGACATTGAAGAAGTTACAAATGAATGAAAGCAAATACCATATTCATGGATAAAAACAATTAACATAATTAAAATGCCCCATACCACCCAAAGCAATCTACAGATCCAACGAAATTCCCATCAAACTACCAATGGAATTTTTCACAGAACTAGAATAATTAATTTAAAAATTTATATGAAACCACAAAAGATCAAGAATAGCCACAGCAATCTTGAGAAAGAAGAACAAAGTTGGAGGTATCAAAGAACAAAATTGGAGGTAAACGCAGTAGTCACCTCCTCCCACAACCACATCTAAACTACAGAATAACCATCATTCAAACCACCTAAAATCAAGCTGAATGGAAGTTCTACAACTACAAAATTAAAGAAGCCACATCAAGTCTGGTAAGAGGGGCAGAGACATAGACGGGCTGGTCCCACACCCATGTGTGGTGGATAAAAATCAGGGCAGATATGTCAACTGTGTAGATTCCCCCCGAGGAGCATGGGGTCCCAGTCCTACACCAGGCCCCCAGCTTAAGGTTTCAGTGCCAGGAAGAGAAGTCTCCGTAACTTCTGGCTGTAAAAACTAGTGTGGATTGAGGAGGGAGGCTGAGGCTGCTGGAGTCCCAGGTAGTTCCTCTTAAAGGGCTCGTGCATGGACTTGCTCAGACTACTCTCTCTGAGCTCCAGCACAGGGGCAGCAACTTGAGAGGTACCAGACACATAGTGAAAGAAACTGAATTGTTTGACATCAGGGCGAGAGCTGGAGGGACAGCTTTCTCCCAGACAGAAATGCTGGCAAAAGCCATTATTCCTTTGATGAGCCATTCCCCCACAGAGCCAGCAGAGGGGTGCCATATTTGAGAGTCCATCAATCTAGCTCCTGCTGTTTGCCCCACCCTGGTGATTCCCGGAGATGCTGCTCCACCCAACTTTTGAGCCCATTCAAGCTGTTTCCAGTGGCTTTACCATAGGAATGGCCTGTCTTGGCTCAGGCTTCGGATTTTCCTAAAAATATCTCAAACAAGCTGCCATCTAGGCTCAATAATTCCCATACCTCTCACTAAGTGGCCCCAGGCCAGACACTAGCAGCAGCCAGCCTTGGTTTACAGCATGGCCTTACCTGGGCACCTCTAAGCCCAGCACAAGAAGCATCCATCTGCAGATCTCTTTGTAGGTTATGCCTTTGTAGCACAGGTGGTGGCTGACCTTAGCTTGCACCTCCCAGGAGGTCTCAGAGCCAGCACACCCAGTGGACAGCTTCAGACCACATCGAAGCACCACCAACCAATCACCTGTACAAGTGACACACTCAAAGGGTGGACTCAATGGGTACCAGAGCCCTGCTGAAGTAAGTCCTGCTCTGTGTGGTAGGCCCCTGCACAGCTGATCCACCAAGGTGGTTAAAGGTCAGGGGTCAGTGGTCACAGCCAGTCCTTGCAGCTGATCAGCCTGAGTAAATCCCTCCCATTAGCATGCCAACAGCAATCTAGACTCAATTATAACAGAAGGATAGACAACCCACGAGGGGTGTACACTGTGGGAAGAGCTCAGGAGATTTATCTCAGTGCAGTGGCAGATGCAATGGCGTGAGCGCACTCCGCCTATACAAGCTTCCTCGGCACACCAGGAAGTGGCAGCGCCCGCCTGAGTAAGCTCCCTAGAGCCCCTACATAGTACCCTATCTTTCCTACCATTGGTTGCCCTAAGGATGGTGTAAACTTCTGATTGGTCTGGAATGTTATATATGTCGCTGCACTTAAACAATAAAGTCAGATCTGCGTCTTGAACCGGTCTCCGGAGTCGGGCATGCTTCGTTAGGACTCCGTCGGCCTCACCCCCGTGGGACCCCCTGCCTCATTCTGGCGCCACAAGCAGGGACCCCGGGAAGAAAGAAAGAAAGAAAGAAAGGAAAAAAGGAAGGAAGGAAGGAAGGAAGGAAGGAAGGAAGGAAGGAAGGAAGGAAGGAAAGAAAGAAAGAAAGAAAGAAAGAAAGAAAGAAAGAAAGAAAGGAAAGAAGGGAAAGAAAGGAAAGAAAGGAAAGAAAGGAAAGAAAGGAAAGAAAGGAAAGAAAGGAAAGAAAGGAAAGAAAGGAAAGAAAGGAAAGAAAGGAAAGAAAGGAAAGAAAGGAAAGAAAGGAAAGAAAGAAAGAATTGAGTCGGGTGAGTGCCCCTCTGTAACAATGGAAAACCTTCCCCCCTCAGCCCGAGCCCCTCAGGCTCAGGCACTCCACGAGCTGTTACAGAGCAGGCGAGTAAAGGTAATGGAAAGAGAGCTTCAAAAGCTCTGGGCTATCCTAATAGCATTTAACCCCTGGCTCTCCACCACCAGCGGTGCGGACAGGGAACAAAAGACCCTTTCCCTCCCTATTCCCCTCCAGAGCCCTCTGCCCCTGCAGATTCCTGGGCTGTTTTCAACAAGCCAAAAGTAGTTTCTCAAAGCTCAAGGAAGGCTGAAACGGAGACAGAAAAAACCTCAAGCGAGGTGAAAGCAGGGAAGTCACACCAGGAGGATACCTGCCGGAGTCACTCCCTCGCTCCCCTTGCAGAGCGAACAAAAAGTTTAACTGCCCAGCGGCCCCCAAGTAATCCTTTCGTGGGGGACAAGGATGATAATCCATGGACAGGGATATATCAATCCTTGTGTAGCCAGAGAGATAAAGCAAAGAAGTCCTTAGGGCTAGAGACCCCTGGACTCTTTCCTGTGAATGTTAACCCCACAGCTTCAGCAAATGCCACAGGATCTGCAACAGTATTCCCGATATCCAAATGGTTAATGCAGAGAAAGAAAAGAAAAAAAAAGGAGAGAGAGGCCAGTTGCCATGGAGAGAGAGTTCTTTGTTGGTTTTTGCTTATCTAAGGTATGCATCTAA
Organism: Myotis nattereri; assembly: GCF_964212035.1. NCBI lineage: Eukaryota > Metazoa > Chordata > Mammalia > Chiroptera > Vespertilionidae > Myotis > Myotis nattereri. Next base: position 77,551,757 of record NC_138077.1, read on the forward strand.
GGTATGCGGGTCTCGACCCTAGCTGCTAGCAGGCAAACTTATCTCTGTCCAGTTTTCTTCTCTTTAACCCTTCCAATACTAAAATAGACTAATACAATATACTTAAGATTACATAAGAAAGGAAGCACCTACTCTTATTGATCTAAAGAAATACTGAATGTTTAACTTGCCAGCTAAGAGTTTAAAATTCTAGTTAAATTGAATTGGGAAAAATTATAATTGTGGTAACTAAATGCCTAAAGTATAAAAAGAAAATCTTGTCAGTTTTAATTTAATTGATATCTCTTAATAATTATAAAAAGTACTATAACCAAGGAATGACTTTGAGATATTTCATGGGCCCTGCAATGTTTTCAAAAGTTTATTCTCTCTTCTTAAAGGATTTTTTAATAAAGCCAATTTAATATGCTTGAAATCACATGGAACGCTTTATTAAATAAAATTAATTAATATATATCTTGAGTTTTTGCCTTTAAGAAAGGGCAAAACAAGTTATTTTATATAATATTTCTTAAAATACAGCAGTAGAATTTTAAAATATAATTTAAAACAACAAAAGCTCTCTGTTCATGCTGAGATTGAAGCCTCATAGTGGCTAATACCATAAATCTCCCAGATAACAGAGACTTGGCTAACAGCAGCTACCCTATATCTAAATCCAGCCTAACACCAGGAATGCTCAGGGCCTTCTCAAAGGATGCAAAATAATCCTTTCCATTAATATTTACAGTGGTAAACTAAAATTGTTGTTAGAGTATTAAATTTGACAGTAAAATAGTAGTCAAGTTTTCAGATTAATTAAAAATTGGCTCAAGAAGTATTAACCAAAATTTTCATTTTGTGGTAAAACATGCTATGAACCTAAAGCAGTCATATTTTGCCGGGAGCCGGTCCATCCTTGCTGTTTCAAGGGACCTGGCATATATGCATACTGTTCTTAATATGTTTGCTCACCTTCTTGGCACTATGTGTTTTAACCAAGGTCACCTCTCTGAGAAAGGTTGTTTCTCCAGGTAGGGATTTTCCCCCTGAAGTTAGGGAGGGAATAAAACCCCTTAACTAAGTGCCAGGCGGGTAATTAATCACTTTAACTACGAACAATCATGCTTAAGCTACATAATCTTCACTCCCTGGAATGGAGATAAGAAATGCCCTAACCTTTGGAATAGAGATTGATAGGATTGGAATCAACTGGTATAAATACAGATGTAACAAAACAACAGGACACAGAACCTAGACACAGAACCTAGACACAGAACCTACACAGAACCTAGAGACAGAAGAACTTCGCTGGAGAAACATGGCAAAAGATCCTGGACAGAAACTGGAGACAGAACCTAGAGACAGAACCTAGCGAGAGAACATGGCAAAAGATCCTGGACAGAAACTGGCAACACAACCTAGAGACAGAACCTAGCAAGAGAACATGGCAAAAGATCTTGGACAGAACCTGGCTACAGAACCTGGCTGGAGAACCTACAGAACGTGGATAGGACATGGCAAGAGAACCTGACTAGAACCTGGTGACTGAACCTGGCTGGAGAACCAAACCAGAACTTGGCTGGAGATCCTAACCAGAACTTGGCTGGAGATCCAGACCAGAACTTGGCTGGAGATCCTGGCTAGAGATCCTGGCTAGGCTGCTGATCAACTGAACGCTGTCTCTGTGTCATTCCTTCTTCGCTGACTCCGTCCACACCTTTGGGGACCCCTGGACCTGCTGGGGCTGGACCCCAGCAATATTTTTGTGCAAAAAATTAAAATTTAAAGTTATCTAGACTACATTATACATTTTCCAAAAATATCTCCTAATAATTAAATTAAAAAAGGGAGGATAGTGGAAAAATACCATGTAAGGAAAAATATCCTGTAACTAATTTACATCTAGACAATTTTTTCATTTATAATGCTAACAGCAAAACACCCATGAAAAACCTACGTGGTGTCAAAATAAGCCAAAGGAAATTCATTTAAGGAAAAATAAATAGAACTCCAAGTAAAGTTTCCTTTATTAACCTTTGGTCGAGAATACGTTTGTATATTTTCAGAAAACAACTCCAAGACCATGTGGATTCCTGCAACAGAGAGGAATTATCAAGAATGCTCCAGCCATGAAGATAAGAAGAAAAACAATCCAGAGATAGAGGCAGCTAGCTTGCACAAGCTATATCCTCATTTAACCCTCTCTAGCTGCAAGCATCTCATACGGGCATGCAAAACCTGCAGCCCCCTTTTGCCTTTAGGCCCCCTCCAGCCACAAGGGATCAACCCCTGGGGGCTCCAACCTAATGCCTTATAGCAAGCAGATGTAACCCATACTAGACAAAATAAAGAGTTAAAAATCCAGCTTACAAAAGAAAAAGAAGGGGGAAATACAGGCACGCCCCAACAACTATTACAACAGGCCTTATTAACTCTCAATTATTTTCATTTTGCCCCTGACGGTCTTCCTCCCATTTTCAAACATTGGGGAGGTCTCAGGGACGTACCAACACCTCTCCCCTTGGTCCGGTGGAGAGATCCACTAACCAGGGCTTGGAAGGGCCCTGACCCACTCTTAACCCAAGGGAGAGGGTTTGCTTGTGTTTTTCCAGAAGGTGAGAAAAATCCCGCATGGATTCCTGCCCGTAACATCAAACCCTGCACCACCAGCGATGAGCCGTAGACCACCACCACCATCACCCCCAGTAGAGGAAATGGAGGACCTGGACATAGAGGACAGCCAGCCCCAGCGGCGGAGATGACCAAGACATCGATGAGCCCACAACATTACCTGGGGAGACATCAAGAATCTACAGGACCAAGCTGCACGCATGGCACCAGAAGGCAATCCGTCAGAAGGGACATTATTCCTATTAATATGTGCCATCATAACAGAAAACTCTCAGGCGCGAGCACAACATGTATGGGCGGCCATACCTCATCCAGGAGTGCTTATGCCTATCAGCGCCGACAACCTACAATTCCCCGCTGTCCAAGTGTCTAACTACTCTGTGGGCTTACCCTGTGATGGAGCGGAACTGGTCTCATTGCCATAGAACGGGACAGTATGGGCTGATAGCAGTAGCCCTAACCTCCTTAAGTGGACTCTAGATAATGGGACTGCCTCAGGACAAGGGTGGATATACCTAGCACCTCATGCAATAATACCCGAGTGAAACCGTTGACTTTAGTTTCTTAAGTGATGCCATCAGCCGTCTAACCTCCTGGTTAAACCCAGCCAACCTCCTCATTTGGGAAGTCATAATAGTAGGATTCATCGTAGAAATAGTATTATTTTGCTGTTTATACAACATGTTCAATAAGCTAAGTGCCCAGCAAGCCATGATCATACACATCCAGCAGGCGCTAATAAGAAAAGAAGGGGGAGATGTGGGAAAAGCTCAGGAGATTTATCTCAGTGCAGTGGCAGATGCAATGGCGTGAGCGCACTCCACCTATACAAGCTTCCTCTGGCACACCAGGAAGTGGCAGCGCCCGCCTGAGTAAGCCCCCTAGAGCCCCTACATAGTGCCCTATCTTTCCTACCATTGGTTGCCCTAAGGATGGTGTAAACTTCTGATTGGTCTGGAATGTTATATATGTCGCTGCACTTAAACAATAAAGTCAGATCTGCGTCTTGAACCAGTCTCCGGAGTCAGGCATGCTTCGTTAGGACTCTGTTGCCTCACCCCCGCGGGACCCCCTGCCTCAGTACACCTCAAGTGCCCAGCTGGGGTGGTTAGGGAGGCTGTACCACTAGAGCTACAGGACATCTACTATATTAGGGCACAATATGAAGCAGAGGAGGCATAGCAGCTTGACTTAATACATAGAAACAAACACAGGGAGGTGGTCAAAATGAGGAGACAAAGAAACATGTTTCAAATGAAAGAACAGGACAAAACTCTAGAAAAAGAACTAAACAAAATGGAGACAATCCACCAGATACAGAGTTCAAAACACTAGTTATAAGGGTGCTTGAGGAACTTAGTGAGGACCACAACAGCATAAAAAAGAACCAGTCAAAAATGAAGGATGCACTAACTGAAATAAAGAATAATTTAAAGGGAATCAACAGTAAAGCAAATGAAGCTGAGAATCAAACCATCAATTTGGAATATAAGGAAGCAAAAAGCACCCAATCAGAACAGCAAAAAGAAAAAAAGAGTCCTAACTGGTTAGGCTCTCTGGATAGAGCATCAGTCCATGGACTGAAGGGTCCCGGGTTCAATTCTGGTAAAAGGCATGTGCCTCAGTTGCAGGCTCAATTCCTGGCCCTGGTCAGGGTGCATGTGGGAGGCACCCAATTGATGTAGCTCTCTCACGTCAATGTTTTTCTTTCTCTGTCTCTCCCCCTCCCTTCCACTCTTTCTAAAAATCAATGAGGAAAATATCCTCTGGTGAGGATTAACAACAACAACAACAAGAATCCAAAAAAATGAGAATACTGTAAGGAACCTCTGGGACAACTTCAAGTGTACCAACATTCGCATCATGGAATGTGAAGAGCAGGAAGGAAAAGAGGCAGAGCGAGAAACTGAAAACTTATTTGAAAAACTAATGACAGACAACTTCCCTAACTTGGTGAAGGAAATAGACATATAAGTCCAGGAAGCACAGAGGGTCTCAAACAAGGTGAACCCTAAAGATTTGTATTCTTTCCTGACCTATCTTGTCTTTATCTGACCCTAATCCCCTCTTCCTGCAGAATCAATCTGAGGGAGGAGATAGAAGAAGCAATAAACACTGACCAGTTTTGGCTTTGCCAGGCTGGCCAAGCAGCCTGCCCAGAGAGAGCGCTGAGAAAGGATGTGTAAGATGGGACCTGTGGTCCTGATGAGTGAGAAAGGACACTTTACCCCATCTTGGAGTCACATAACTGAGTCCTAGGGTCTAATATGATTGCTCTTTCTGTCAGCTCCAAGGAATGATGTCCTTACTATAAAGCCAAAGCCGCCGAAACCGGTTTGGCTCAGTGGATAGAGCGTCGGCCTGTGGACTGAGAGGTCCCGGGTTCGATTCCGGTCAAGGGCATGTACCTGGGTTGCAGGCATATCCCCAGTGGGAGATGTGCAGGAGGCAGCTGATCGATGTTTCTCTCTCATCGATGTTTCTAACTCTCTATCTCTCTCCCTTCCTCTCTGTAAAAAATCAATAAAATATATTAAAAAAAAATAAAAAATAAAAAAAAATAAAAAGCCAAAGCCATTTTAGGGGCCAGGAGCATGAGCCACAGCGGGAAGGCTGTGAAACCCATGGCCACTGGCCACAGTCCTGCATTCTACGCTGGCCTGTGCAGAGATGGCATGTGCTTGGCCATACATCCTCTCTGCCCCCACCCATGCTATTGGTTTTGTGTCCTGGCTGGGAATGGGAGTTCTTCCCAGGGTGAGTCTCTAAACACAGCATAATGTGAGCAGCCCAAGCCCCTTGAAAGGTTTCTTCCTTTCTTTCTTGTTGGGTAACTTAGCACCAGCTCTTGGGCAAGGATGTGAGTTCCTCTTCAGGGCTTTGGTTTTCATTCTGTTTGGCGAGGCCCTTAGGAGGCTCTGCTTATCTGAATTCGTTTCCAAAGGAATGCCATCAGGAAGGGAATGTTTAGCCAGCCTAATAAATAACAAAGCAGCATAGCTACTTAGCACCCGCTCATTCAGGAAGGGATATAAGTTATCAAGTTCAACTCTCAACTACTCTTACAATAAGCCCTTAAGTGGCTGTTCATGGCTGATTCCACAGAGCAAATGGGCAAATGCCAGGCCAGAGTTAAAAGGCACTCAACAAAGGACTAAAATGACATGATGGGGCAGGGAAATGTGACTCTAATCAGGCATTTTACACTTGTCACAGTCATGAATGTATAAAGACTTTCAGGTGAGGCACCCTCATGATCAGCTTTAAATGGTTCTTCCAGCCCTCAATGAAATAGTAAGATGAAGACAAATCCATTTCTTTGGCCAGATTCTGGCTTTGGCTTTGTGCCTTTCTCACAGAGCCTGGAATAATTCTAAGGCCACTGGCCTACTTTCTCAACTGTCCTCCTGAAGTCCTTTAATACTCAAAGTCCCCAGCTCCCCACTTAAGTACTTTAATAACTGTCCTTTGAAGTTCACAGTTCCTGCAGCCTCTTTACTGCTTTGACACTCAGATTATCTGTTGTCTCAGTGGAGACTAGTCTGTCTTCCTGGGACTCTAGACACTTTTCCCTGATTGAAAATATCTCCTTGTTTAAGAAAAATACTAACATTGAGCTCAGTGAAGTAATCTTAGTTTTTTAAATCAGACTTTGCGGTGTAAGGACTTGGAGAATTTTGCTTTTCCTAGTCCCATTCAGAAAGTACTCTTGGCTGAATGAATTTTTCAACTCTGAGCAGCCCAGGGGAAAAGTAAACAAAAAGTGTGGGTGAAGGTCAAACTTTCTCATCAGTTTATCCGAAAACTGGAAGCCTGCTGTTAAGGACACAAATGAGTACTGGGTTTTATTCAGTTTGTTATCTGACCAGGGCTTGCCTAATGGATGGCATAGGTCCTGGCATGAGGGAACTTATTCTGTATCATACAACTACAATTCTTTGTTGTTCTGTATAGGTGATGGAAACAAACACTAATTTCTAATAAAATTGTTACATTGGAAAGAAAAAAAAGTAGATGAATCCTAAGAGGCCCACACCAAGACAGATCATAATTAAAATGCAAAAAGTTAAAGACAAAGAGAGAATCTTAAAAGCAGCAAGAAAAAAGCAGTTAGTTACCTACCAGGGAGGTCTCATAAGACTGTCATCTGATTTCTCAACAGAAACTTTGCAGGCCAAAAGGGAGTGGCAAGAAATATTCAAAGTGATGAAAAGCACAGTCCTACAACCAAGATTACTCTATCCTGCAAAGCTATCATTTAGAATTAATGGACATATAAAGAGCTTCCCAGACAAGAAAAAATTCAAGGAGTTTATCACCACCAAACCAGTATTACATGAAATGTTGAAGGGTTTTCTTGAATAAGATAAAAAATGTGAATAATACAATGGCAATAAATATATATCTATCAACAATTAAACTACAAACAAAATGAACAAGGAACAGATTCATAGAGAACTTTATGTTGGTTGACAGATGGGGGGAAGGGAGAATGGGAAGAGATTAACCAAAGAACTTATATGCATATAAGTATATGCATATACTTATATGCATATAAGTATATGCATATACTTATATGGGGTAAGGTAGAGGTGGTCAATGGGGGGAAAAAGAGGACATCTGTAGTACTTTGAATAATAAAGATAAATCAAAAAAACAAACAAACAGGATGATACTGGCATAAAAACAAAAACATAAATTAATGGAACAGAACAGAGAGTCCAGAAATAAACCCATGACTTTATGGTCAATTTATTAATTTATTAATGACAAAGGAGGTAAAAACATACAATGGGATAGTCTAGTCAATAAATGATAATGGGGAAACTGGACAGATACATGAAAAAAAAAATGAAACTAGACCACCCTCTTACACTATATACAAAAGTAAATTTAAAGTGAATTAAAGACTCAAAGCCATAAAACTCCTGGAAGAAAACATAAGCAGTAAAATCTTGAGCATTTCTCTTAGCAACCTATTTTCTGACATATCTCCTCAGGCAAGGGAAACAAAAAAAATAAATTAATAAACAAATAGGACATCAAACTGAAAAGTTTTTACACAACAAAGAAAACTATCAACAAAAAGAAAAGACAACCTACTGAATGGAAGAAGATAGTCACCAATGATACATGTGATAAGGGGTAACATTCAAAATTTATAAAGAAATCATACAACTAAATACAAAATAACAATCTAATTAAAGATGGGCAAGGACCTAAACAGATACTTCTCCAAAGAGGACATACAGATGGTCAACAGACATATGAAAAGAAACTCATTGTTACTAATCACCAGAGAAATGCAAATTAAAACCACAATGAGATATCAGCTCACATATGCCAGAATGGCTATCATCAATATATATATTTTTTAACATATCTTACCGATTTTTTACAGAGAGGAAGGGAGAGGGATAGAGAGCTAGAAACATCAATGAGAGAGAAATATCAATCAGCTGCCTCCTGCACACCTCTTACTGGGGATGTTCCCACAACCAAGGTACATGCCCTTGACCGGAATCAAACCCAGAACTCTTCAGTCTGCAGGCCGACACTCTACCTACTGAGCCAAACCGGCCAGGGCTAACATCAATATATTAACAAAAAAGTGTTGATGAGGATGTAGAGAAAATGGAACCCTCCTGCACTGTTGGCAGAAGTGCAGACTGGTACAGTCACTATGAACAAAAGTCAGAAAGGTCCTCATAAAATTTAAAGTGAAACTACTTTATGATCCAGCAATGCCATTTCTCAGTATATATCTGAAGAAACCCAAAACACTAAGTTGAAAGAATATATGTACCCCTATGTTCATTGCAGCATTATTTACAAAGATCAAGATATGGAAGCAACCCAAGCACCCATCAATAGATAAGCAGATAAAAGAGCTGTGGTACATATATACAATAGACCAGTTGGTCAGCAAACTGTGGTTCGCGAGCCACATACGGCTCTTTGGCCCCTTGAGTGTGGCTCTTCCACAAAATACCGACTTCTGCTCATGGGCCACGAAGTTTCAATCGCACTGTACGTGCACGCCCACACGTGGTATTTTGTGGAAGAGCCACACCCAAGGGGCCAAAGACCCACATGTGGCTCTCGAGCCACAGTTTGCCAACCACTGCAAAAGATTATTACTTGACCATAAAAAAAAATCTTACCATTTGCAACAGTATCAACAAAAGTAGAGGGTATTATGCTCAGAGAAATAAGTCAGTAAGAGAAAGACAAATACAATATGATTTCACTTATATATTGAATGTAAAGAAAAAACAGACAAAAAACAAAATAGAAACAGATTCATAGATACAGAAAAACTGATGGTTGCCAGAGGAGAGGGGATTTGGGGTAGTGAGTGAAAAAGGTGAAGAGATTAAGAAGTACAAATTGGTAGTTAAAAGATAATCACAGCAATGTAGAGTACTGCATAGGAAATATAGTCAATAATATTACAATGACTATGTACAGTGCTAAGCGGCTACTATAAATATCAGGGGAAACCCTTTGTAAACTATATGACTGTTTAACCACTATACTGTACACCTGAAACTAATCCCATCTAATAAAAGAGAAACATGGTAATTAGCCGTACGTCCGCTACCCCTTCCCATTGGCTAATCAGGGCGATAAGCAAATTAACTGCCAGCCAAGATGGCGGCCGGCAGCCAGGCAGCTTGAAGCGAACATGAGGCTTGCTTGCTTCAGTGACAGAGGATTCCAACGTTCCCCGCCTGCCTTGCCGGCCTCTGAGCTTACAGTTTGAAACATTGTTACAAATACAGAAGCTAAACAAAACCCCAGAAACCTGCTTTCAGCCAGCCGGGATCTCAGAGCTGGAGTTGATACAGTGTTTCAAGATTATAGAACCCAAACAAACCAGATACCTGCTTTCAGCAGCAGAGGCCTCAGAGCTGGAGCCAGAGCTAAAGCTGGCCCAGAATAAAAAAAAAAGAAAAAAAGGAGCAGTTGAGAACTTCAGTCACCTGCCAGCCTGAAAACAGCCCTCAGCCCCTCACCCAGACTGGACAGGCACCCCAGTGGGGGCCCCCACCCTGAAGGGTGTGTGACCAGCTGCAAACAGCCATCATCCCCTCATCCAGGCTGGCCAGGCACCCCAATGGGGACCCCCACCCTGATCCAGGACACCCTTCAGGGCAAACCAGCAGGCCCCACCCATGAACCAGGCCTCTATCCTATAGAGTAAAAGGGTAATATGGCTCCCAGCACCGGGATCAGCGGAGCCGCGAGACCTCCCGGCATCGGGATCAGCGTGACAGGGGGCAGCGCCCAAACCCCCTGATCGCCCTGCAGCTCTGTGTGTGACAGGGTGCGGGGTCACAACCTCCCTATCCGCCCTGCTCTGTTCGTGACAGCGGAAGGTGCCCCAATCCCCTGATCAGCCCTGCTCTGTGCCTGATAGGGGGGAGCTCCCCAACCCCCTGATCGCCCTGCGGCTCTGTGTGTAACAGGGTGAAGCGCCCCAACCCCCTGATCGGCCCTGCTCTGTGTGTGACAGGGTGCGGCGCCCCAACTTCCCCCCGCCCTCGGTCCCTGCTCTGTGTGTGATGGGGTAGAGCCATAACCTCCCCATCGGACCTGCCCTGAGTGTGAGAGTGGCGGCACCCCAACCCCCTGATCGGCCCTGCTCTGTGGGTGATAGAGGGCGGCGCCCCAACCTCCCCCCATGGGCCCTGCTCTGTGTGTGATAGGGTAGAGCCATAATCTCCCCATCGGCCCTGCCCTGAGTGTGACAGTGGCAGAGCCCCAACCCCCTGATTGGCCCTGCTCTGTGGGTGATAGAGGGCAGTGCCCCAGCCCCCTGATCCGCCCTGCTCTGTGTGTGACAGGGGGCGGTGCCCCAACTCCCCTATCGGCACTACTCTGTGAGTGACAGGGGGGAGCTCCTCAACCCCCTGATCGGCACTGCTCTGTGCGTGACAGGGGGGAACTCCCCAAGCCCCTGATGGGCCCTGCTCTGTGCGTGACAGGGGGGAGCTCCCCAACCCCCTGATTGACCCTGCTCTGTGCGTGACAGGGTACGGAGCCCCAAAACCCTGATGGGCCCTGCTCTGTGCCTGACAGGAGGCAGCGCCCCAACCCCCTGATCGGCCCTGCTCTGTGGGTGATAGAGGGCGGCGCCCCAACCGCCCCCCACGTGCCCTGCTCTGTGTGTGACAGGGGGCGGGGCCACAACCTCCCTATCCGCCCTGCTCTGTTCGTGACAGGGGAAGGCACCCCAACCCCCTGATCAGCCCTGCTGTGTGCCTGATAGGGGGGAGCTCCCCAACCCCCTGATTGCCCTGCAGCTCTGTGTGTGACAGGGTGCGGTGCCCCAACCCCCTGATCGGCCCTGCTCTGTGGGTGATAGAGGGCGGCGCCCCAACCGCCCCCCATGGGCCCCGCTCTGTGTGTGACAGGGTAGAGCCATAACCTCTCCATCAGCCCTGCCCTGAGTGTGACAGGGTGCGGCGCCCCAACCCCCTGATCCGCTCTGCTCTGTGTGTGACCTGGGGCGGTGCCCCAACTCCCCTATTGGCCCAACTCTGTGAGTGACAGGGGGGAGCTCCTCAACCCCCTGATCGGCCCTGCTCTGTGCATGACAGGGTACAGAGCCCCAACCCCTCTGATGGGCCCTGCTCTGTGAGTGACAGGGGGCAGCGCCCCAAACCCCTGATTGTCCCTGCTCTGTGCATGACAGGGGGTGGCGCCGCAACCTCCCCATTGACCCTGCCTTGAATGTGACGGGGGAGGTGCCCCAACCCCCCAATCGGCCCTACCCTGAGCGTGACTGAGAGTGGCATCGCAACCTTCCAATCTGCCCTGCTCTGTGCATGACAGGGGGCAGCGCCCCAACTCCCCAATCGGCCCTGCTCTGAGCCCGACCAGGGGCTGCACCTAGGGATTGGGCCTGCCCTCTGCCACCCGGGAGCAGGCCTAAGCCAGCAGGTCGTCATCTTCCGAGGGGTCCCAGACTGCGAGAGGGCACAGGCCGGGCTGAGGGACCCCCTCGCCCCCCCGAGTGCACAAATTTTTGTGCACCAGGCCTCTAATTATATATATAAATGGCTAATATGCAAAGTGTCCCCACGGGAGTTTGACCGGGAGACCAGGAGTTCTATCACTCACTATGATGTACACTGACCACCAGGGGTGGCATGGAACGAAGGGAGGCCCCGGCCAGCAGCCGGCAGCCAGGGAAGGGGCGGCCCGGCCAGCAGCTGGCAGCTGGAAGGCCCCGATCAGCCCTGATCGCCAGCCAGGCCTAAGGGCCCTACCAGTGCACAAATTTCATGCACCAGGCCTCTAGTTTATATATATAAAAGGCTAATATGCTAAGTGTCCATCCAGGTACTGACGTCACGTAGCAACGCCTGGCTTCCTCTCCCTAGCTACAACTAGCCTCCTTGCAGTTTCTTCAGCCCAGGAACACAACTTGCTTTATAGCCAGGTGGAAACATTTTATACTTTAACCAAATGTCTGTGAAGCATTTTCCCATGCCTCATCTCATTTGATCCTCACAGAAGTCCTAGAGTAGGTAGATAAGAGATTCAATGGAATCCTATTTTCTTTTCATTAGCTGGAAGACAGAGATTTAGAAAACTTAGAAACTTAACTTGACTGAAAAGAAGAAATGGTGGACCTTGAAAATGACTTCAGGTTTTCTCACTGTGCAGAATATAGTCAAACACTGATGCAGTTAAATTTATTTTACCCTTTGTTTTTCCTGCATGATGTACAATAATAATCTGTTGATATTTACTGCTGTGTTGCTGACAATTACCTGAAAGAGAAGTTGGGGTGCTTCACTGAGCTGGAAAAAATTTAGCTAAATCAGAAAGCAGGTCTAATTGAGCAAGTTTATTCTCTATCTATAAAAGGCTAAGTTGATTCGTGCATGTGTGATACATATAAAGCTCTCCCGGGCGCCAATCGCACATGTGTGTTCTGAGCTGTCATTGTCAATCGTGAATTTGGTTGACATTTCTATTATAGAGAAAGGGCGAATAGCAATATTAAAATATTCTTCTAATTAATTTCCTTTCAATTGGCACAAATTCATGCACCGAGCCACTATCTTATCTCATAAGATAATTACAAAGTGATTGCTTATGTCACCTGGAATTACAATTGACAATAGCACAAATGAAATACCCGAGTTCAGTACTGGACAGAAAACTAGGCAGCAACCTCATCCTCTAGGGAGCTAATGTTCTTAGACAACCATTCCACAAAGAATACCAACCATATATCCAGTTTCTGGAACAGTTCCCATTCTAAAGCCTATGACCTGTAACTAACTGTACTTGTCAGAGCAAGTGTCTGCAATTGCAATTTTAATTTGGAATATACGGACCCCTACATAAAAGACAAAAAGCACAGATTTACATGGAATAAACCAAAACTTAAATGTTTCTATCTCAACTTTTCAAAGAGCAGTTATATGTTTCATAAGGTACTGAGTAAGACCTTAAAACTTAACAGGTCAGGGTCTAAAGAAACAGAAACACATCCAAGACCATGACAATGATGAGTCAACCAAATAAAGTCAATCCTGGGACAAAGATGAAACAGGAACAGAGGTGTGCAGGACTTGTTTTCCCAGATCCAATTTTTCTCCTTCACACACCCTCACCTCACAGGCTTTCATTGGGGGGGGGGGGGGCGCGCAGGCAGAGAAGTAAAGAAATCAGTTAAGTAAGTCACAGATTAGTAACTGATGTAAGAAAAAACAGGACATGTTGATAGATGATGGTCTTCAACCTTGCATGCACATTAATCTCATCTTGGAAGCTTTTAAAAATACCAATGCCTCGAGGACACATGACCAAATGTATCAGACACTGCCAGAGGCTAAAGCAAACGACAGTTAAAATTGGAAGGCCTTTCTAATTGGTGTTTCTAGTTTGATAAAGATAAGTATCACATGATCTCACTCATTTGTGGAATAAAATAAAGAACATACACTGATGAACAAAAACAGATCCAGAGACAGAGAAGCATCTCTGAAAGGGAAGGTAGGGAAGGGTGGGGGTAAGGGGGAGAGATCAACCAAAGGACTTGCATGCATGCATATAAGCCCAACCAATGGACACAGACACCAGGGGGTGAGGGCATGAATGGGTCGGGGGCAATGGGGGGATAAGGACACATATGTAATACCTTAACCATTAAAAAAAAAAAAAATGGAAGGCCAATGGACTTTGATATTCAGCAGGGCTGAGTCCTGCTGTGATTGCAAAGGGCTCCAGGAGATTCCGACCTGATAATCTTTACACTGTATACCAGTAATGGCGAACCTTTTGAGCTCGGCGTGTCAGCATTTTGAAAAACCCTAACTTAACTCTGGTGCCGTGGCACATATAGAAATTTTTTTATATTTGCAACCATAGTAAAACAAAGACTTATATTTTTTATATTTATTTTATATATTTAAATGCCATTTAACAAAGAAAAATCAACCAAAAAAAATGAGTTCACGTGTCACCTCTGACACGTGTGTCACAGGTTCGCCATCACTGTTGTATACCAAACTTTACCTTTGATCCGCCTGTATGCATTGCTAAAAGGCAAATGTGTATTCAATTGAATAAAAAGCAAATGGGACCCAGAAGTTGGTGCATCTCTTCAAGAAAGAGGCTCCCACTGGCCCCTAATGCCTTCTAAATTCCTATTTCTTGTATAGCATTTTTATTTATGCTTCGGCCCCTCCTTCAGATCCTGAACCTCACTGCGAAGCTCGTGACAAGACACAATCTGTGGGAGTAGGGTCCAAGAAACAGCTTTTAATAAAGGTCTGGAGATGATTATAATGGGCAGCCGGGTAGCAGAACCACTAGTACAGGGTGGCCAGGGTGTGTTATTTGTAATGCTTGGTCAGGGATGATCTTTCTGAAATGTTTGAATTGAAACTTACATTGTATCCTCAGGACACCCAATTCCGGGGCACAGGGAACAGATAGCCAAGCCCGCTTTAGAGATCTACCCCTTTGTTTCCATTCTCAGTAACAAATAACAGCACTTTATCAGGCCCAGAGACTGTGAAGATAACAGACATGGAGAGAAGATACTCAACAATCAAAGAGAAGCAGAACCCGACACTATGGAAAAATCGTGCGCTACCACCTCCGCTGTGGAATCAGACAATTTATCGGGGTCGGGGAATCCTGCCAGGTTCAAGCACACCCTGATGTTCCAGATGATAATTAACTACAGTGCGGATGGGGGAGACTCATCAGAGCAATGTGACTCTTAATCTTGAGGAAATGTGACAGCAGTCTTTCTTTAGAGTAAATAATGAAAAGCAATAAAAAGTTTACAAACAGGCAAGTACACATAATTAAAAAACAACAACAGCAACCCTGTCAGAATCCCTCTTCCCACCTACGGGCCTTGGATGGAGCAGAGATGGGCAACAGGCCACAGGGTCTCCACGTCAAGTCAAACTCGTTCTACCCACTACGACCTGAACCAGAGGTCAGTAAGGCCAGAACAGTCCGCCGCGCGGGGGCCCAGAGCAGCGATGAGACCAGAGATGAAGCTGCAGGGGCGGCGGCCAGGGGTGCCTAGCGCCGGTCCCCAGGTCGGGCTCCGCGGCGCTGCGGCTGCACTGCACATGCCCGCGTCGCAGCGAGTCGAGAAGACGGAGGATGGAGATGCTCGCCCAGCCAGGACCGGCCACGGCTCGATCTACCCCATCCCAGGCTGCGGCGGCCGGGGCTGCAACCCAGCCCCCGCCGAGGGCCGGAGCCTCTCCTGCCAGGCGCCCACGCCCCCAGCCCTGCCTCCTGCGGCTGCACTTCCTCGGCTCTAGGCCGGGGATCCGGACTCGGAGGCAGTGCGCGCGGAGGAAGGACCTTGGAAGCCGAGAAGCGCTCGCGAGGAGCCGGCAATGGACGGCAGAGCCAGGCCGGGCGCCCGCACACAACCCGCAGACCCGCACTCACCAGCGCGATCGCCCGCCGCCGTGCGCTCCCCCGCGCAGGGGGGTGACCGATGCAGAGCTCAGGCGCCGCGATGCGGGCCGCTGGGCCGGGCGGCACGAACACGCTACGTCTCACCCAACCCCAGCCCACGATTGGTCGCGCTTCGGGAGGGGCGGGCCGAGGACCTGGACTGGCGCCGCCGGGGCCACCAAGCGCGGAGGCGGGGGGAAGGGGCGGGGCCGGGAGCCCAGGCCCCGCAGTTGTCATTTTAGGGCTCTGCCCGCGCTGTCGGTCCTGCAGCTCTTGCCCCGGGGCCTGGATTCTGGGCCCAGCTCCTCGCTGCCTTTGCACACTCAGGGTTTCCCCTGGAACATCCATTTCAAGTCTTTCCTTGTCTGCGAAGTGACCAAAGCGGAGACGCCCCTACTTGTGGTGGAATGTGTTATAGTTCCCTGTGTCAAAGAAATACGATTTACTAATTAGATGCCACACTATCTGTACTTAGAAATAAATGAGATGACAAATGAAAAGTGCCCAAACACAGTGTCCCAAATCTCTTCCTCTTGAATTCCCTATCTCAGATTATGACACAGCATAACAAATTTTTAAATGTTGCATATATGATAACCTAATTTAGAGAGATGGAAAAAAATGAGAACATACATAAATGTATGTATGCTATGATATAAAACCAAAGAAAGTGGTCATTTCTGACTTGTCTGAAAAAAAATAGTTTAGCGGTTCTCAACCTGTGGGTCACGACCCCTTTGGAGGTTGAATGTCCCTTTCACAGGGGTCGCCTGAGACCATCCTGCATATCAGATATTTACATTACGATTCATAACAGTAGCAACATTACAGTTACGAAGTAGAAACGAAAATAATTTTATGGTTGTGTCACAACATGAGGAACTGTATTTAAAGGGCCAGAAGGTTGAGAACCACTGGATGGTAATGTTACGAAACTTTATTTCTTTCGGTAAAGCAAAGCAAAGCAAGGTTCCTAAGATTAGATAAGCCAGCGGTTCTCAACCTGTGGGTCGCGAACAATGAAAATACATCCTGCATATCAGATATTTACATTACGATTCATAACAGTAGCAAAATTACAGTTATGAAGTAGCAATGAAAATAATTTTATGAGAAACCAAGATGGCGGCATAGGTAAACTCAGGAGATTGCTGCCTCAAACAACCACTTCAAAAATACAACTAAAAGATGGAACGGACATCATCTAGAACCACAGGAAGGCTGGCTGAGTGGAAATTCCACAACTAGAAGGAAAGAGAAAAGCATACCGAGACTCAGAGGAGGCGCAGTGCGGAAGTAAAATACTAAGGTGAGGAGGTGCATGCAGAGAGGGCTGGCGGCTGAGGGTGCAGTTGTCGTTTTCAATCAGGAGGGAGTCTCAGGCACTGAGCTCCAGTTCTGGGCGAGTTTCTGGGGACCCAGACTCATACGGGAGAAGCAGGACTGTCTGGCAGCGGTCGGAACTCGAGGGCAGCTTTCTCTTGGAGGGGCATGCAGCGATTGCCCAGACACTGAGAAGCGGAGCCTCTGAGAGCAGCCATAACTGCTAGCACTGCCCTGTTGATCCCATGGGACCCGCCCCACCCAAGCCCTGCAGGGAGGCTTTTGCTGGATAGCCTAAGGCAGAGGCTAGATTAGCACCTCCCTAGAGATCCAGGAGCCAGGAGCCACCCAGAGTTCAGAGTGGGACCATCCAGTTTGCAGCTCTGTGGAACCATAAAGGACACACTCAAGGGGCAGACCCAGTGAGCACCAAAGCCCCATTGAAGCAAGTCTTGCCCCGGAGGGGTGTCTCCAGCACAGAAGTTCTCCCACTGCAGACACAGCTGATTTTCATAGCCAATTGGCGTGGAGGTCAATTCCTCCCAGTGATACCTACAACAATCAAGGCTTAACTACAACAAGACTGTGCACAAAGATCATAAGGGGGTGTACCAAGAGTGTGCTCCTCAGGTAATTGGGGAGGCTGAACCACGGGGCCCTAGAGGACATTTAGCATAGAAAACCACTTTATCAACACAGGGAAGCATAAAAAATGCGGAGACAAAGAAAAAGGACACAAATGACAGAAATGGAGGAAAGCAAACGACTGGATATAGAGTTCAAAACCACACTTTTAAGGTTTTTCAAGAACTTTCTAGAAACTGCCAATAAACTTAATGAGACTTACAAGAAATCTAATGAGACCCTCGAGGTTGTGGTAAAGGACCAACTAGAAATTAAGCATACACTGACTGAAATAAAGAATATTTTACAGAATCCAAACAGCAGACTAGAGGATCACAAGAATCAAGTCAATGATTTGAAATACGAAGAAGCAAAAAACACCCAACCAGAAAAGCAAAATGAAAAAAGAATCCAAAAATACGAAGATAGTGTAAGGAACCTCTGGGACAGCTTTAAGCGTACCAACATCAGAATTATAGGGGTGCCAGAAGAAGACAGAGAGCAAGATATTGAAAACCTATTTGAAGAAATAATGACAGAAAACTTCCCCTATCTGGTGAAAGAAATAGACTTCCAAGTCCAGGAAGCGCAGAGAACCCCAAACAAATGAATCCAAAGAGGACCACACCAAGACACATCATAATTAAAATGCCAAGAGCAAAAGACAAAGAGAGAATCTTAAAAGCAGCAAGAGAAAGAAACTCAGTTACCTACAAGGGAGTACCCATACGACTGTCAGCTGATTTCTCAACAGAAACTTTGCAGGCCAGAAGGGAGTGGCAAGAAATATTCAAAGTGATGAATGCCAAGAACCTACAACCAAGATTACTTTATCCAGCAAAGCTATCATTCAGAATTGAAGGTCAGATAAAGAGCTTCACAGATAAGGAAAAGCTAAAGGAGTTCATCACCACCAAACCAGGATTATATGAAATGCTGAAAGGTATCCTTTAAGAAGAGGAAGAAGAAGAAAAAGGTAAAGATACAAATTATGAACAACAAATGCACATCTATCAACAAGTGAATCTGAAAATCAAATGAAGAGTCTGATGAACAGAATGAACTGGTGATTATAATAGAATCAGGGGCATAGAAAGGGAGTGGACTGACTATTCTTGGGGGAGGAAGGGGTGAGGGAGATGTGGGAAGATACTGGACAACAATCGTGCACCCATGGATGAGGACAGTGGGAGGGGAGTGAGGGAAGAAGGTGGGGTGGGAACTGGGTGGAGGGGAGTTATGGGGGGAAAAAAGAGGAACAACTGTAATAATCTGAACAATAAAGATTTAATTAATAAAAAAATAAAAAATAAAATAAAACAAAAAAAAAAGAAAATAATTTTATGGTTGGGGGTCACCACAACATGAGGAACTGTATTAAAGGGTCGCCACATTAGGAAGGTTGAGAACCACTTAAAGCAAATTAAACCTGTTTTTGATGCAGCTAACCTGGGAGCTGTTCACCAGCAAATCTGGCTACCTCTCGAATGGCAAAAGCTTGTAGAACTGAGTTCATGTCAGTTCCTGATTTCGTTCCTTTGCTTCCTCCTTTTGAACAAGAAACTGAAATTAGGGCCCCAAGAACCATCGAAGAAGCATTCAAAATAAGTGACTGTTGTCACATTAGATACTGTTCTTAAGTGAACATGGAACATTCTGAAAGATAGACCACATGGTAGGACACAAAACAAGTTTCTGCAAGTTCAAGAAGATTGGAATCATATCAAACATCTTCTTGGATCTCAATGGCATGAAACCAGAAGTCAACCACTATAAAAAATAAACTCAAAAACATTCAAACACATAGAAGCTAAATAGCATGTTATTAAACAGTGAATGGATCACCAATGAGATCAAGAAAGAAATAAAAATGAAAATGAACACACAACAACCCAAAATCTATGAGATACAGCAAAAGTAGTCCCGAGAGGAAAGTAATGCTATGGCATTACAGGCCTACCTCAAGAAACAAGAAAAAGCTCTAATAAACTATCTAACACCACAACTGAAAGAATTAGAAAGAGAAGTGCAAGAAAAGCCCAGAGGAAGTAGAAGGAAGGAAATAATGAAGATCAGAGCAGAAATAAATGACATAGAGACTAAAAAAAAAAACAATATAAAGGATCAATGAAACCAAGAGCTTGTTCTTTGAAAATAAAAACAAGATTAATGAACATTTAGCCAGAAAACCTGAATTGGCTGATAACAACTAATGAAATTGAAGCAGTAATCAAAAAAACTCTTAGCAAATAAAAGTCCTGGACCAGATTACTTCACAGGCAAATTTTACCAAACATTCAGAGCAGAATTAACACCTATTCTCTTCAAACTATTTCAAAAAATTCAAGCTCTTTTTACGAGATCAGCATTACCCTAATCCCCAAGCCAGATAAAGACACTAGAAATAAAGAAAATTATAGGCCAATATCTCTGATGAACATAGATGCTAAAATCCTCAGCAAAATATCAGATCCAACAATGCATGAGCAACTGGGATTTATTCCATGGATGCAAGGCTGGTACAATAAATGCAAATCCATAAATTAGCTATGTCACATAAACAAAATGAAGGATAAAACTCACAAGTTCATATCAATAGATGCAGAAAAAGCATTTGACAA
The DNA here is from genome assembly GCF_964212035.1 of Myotis nattereri. Lineage (NCBI taxonomy): Eukaryota > Metazoa > Chordata > Mammalia > Chiroptera > Vespertilionidae > Myotis > Myotis nattereri. The sequence goes on from NC_138077.1 coordinate 77,571,895, forward strand.
AATCCAGCACCCATTTTTTATTAAACCTCTCAACAAAGTGGGAATAGAATATACATCAACTTAATACAAGCCATATATGACAAACCTACAGTCAACATCAGAGTCAATGGTCAAAAACTAAAAGCGTTTCCCTTGAGTACAGGGACAAGATAGTCCCAGCCACAGCTCTGAGACAAGAAAACATAAAAGGCATCCAAATTGGAAAGGAGGAAGTTAAACTGTCATTTTTCATAGTTGACATAATATTGTACATAGAAAACCCTAAAGACCACACCAAAAACTACTAGATTTAATAAATGAATTTGGAAAAGAAGCAGCATACAAAAATTAACAAGAAAATTGATGGAAATATTTATACACCATAATGAACTCTCAGAAAGAGAAATTTAGAAATCAATCCAATATAACACTGCAACAACAACAACACCAAAATAAGATACCTAGAATAAACTTAACCAAGGTAGTAAAAGATCTGTATTCAGAAAGCTATATTACATTAGAAAAAGAAATAGAGGAAGATACAGACAAGTGGAAGCATATATAGCGTTCATGGATAGAGAGAATTAATGTCATTAAGATGTCCATACTACCCAAAGCAATACTTATTAAAATACCATCAGTATACTTCACATATATAGAACAAATATTCTAAAAATGTATATGGAACCAAAAAGACCCTGACTAGCTGCAGCAATCTTGAGAAAGAAGAACAAAGTTGGAGATATCACAGTATTAGATATCAAACTAGACTACAATGCCTGGTACTGGCACAAGAACGAGAATACAGATCAATGTAACAGAACAGAGATCCCAGAAATCAACCCACATTATTATGGTCAATTAATATTTGACAAACCTGCCCAGGATGCCAGGAGCCAAGCCCTGATGGTCCCTTCCTCAGGAGTGCACCCCAGTCTTAAAGCAGCACTGTTCCCTCATCTCCACATGGTCTCTCAAGCTGCCAGCTGTGCCGCCCACCTGGACTTCCACCTGAGACTGATGGATGTCTCCCTAGGCTGGGCTGTTCCTCCTCCACATGCTGTACACAGCGGTCAGCTCCGGCATGGATGATCCCTCCAAATGTAAAGAACATAAGATTTGCTGCAACACACCAAGAAATGGGGCTTCTTCATAGTCACAGAATGTTTGGATTCTCTCTTAGCAGCGAAGATAGAAATGTTTTTAAGAGATGCATCTTTGACTCAAATCGAATCTTCACCAAACTACATTTTTCAGATTTTTTGTGATTATTATAAATATAGTAATCTATGTCTTAAATTAATTAACTGCACACCTGGCAAGTGCATTTGGCACTTAGCATAAAACATTATATTTTATTCTCTTCTTAAATACTCTATTTTAATTTAAATATTCTAATTAAAAATATATGCAGCTTTGCAGTAAAGATTTTTTTAATTTTTTAAGATATTTTATTGATTTTTCATCGAGAGGAAGAGAGAGGGATAGAGAGTTAGAAACATTGATGAGAGAGAAACATCGATCAGCTGCCTCCTGCACACCCCCTGCTGGGGATGTGCCCACAACCAAGGTACTTGCCCTTGACCAGAATCAAACCTGTGACCCTTCAGTCCACAGGCCAATGCTCTATCTGAGCCAAACCAGTTAGGGCTGCAGTAAAGGGTTTTTTTGTTTGTTTTTTTAAAATATATTTTATTGAATTTTTTACAGAGAGGAAGGGAGAGGGATAGAGAGTTAGAAACATCAATGAGAGAGAAACATCTATCAGCTGCCTCCTGCACACCCCCTACTGGGGATGTGCCCACAACTAAGGTACATGCCCTTGACCAGAATTGAACTTGGATCCTTCGGTCCGCAGGCTGACGCTCTATCCACTGAGCCAAACTGGTTAGGGCTGCAGTAAACGTTTTTAATTGTCCAAAAAGTCACTGAAATTTGGAGGGTTGTACAGCATATAGTATTTGCATATTACCCTTTTATTATATAGGATAGAGGCCTGGTGCATGGGTGGGGGCCGGCTGGTTTGCCCTGAAGGTTATCCCGGATCAGGGTGGGGGTCCCACTGGGGTGCCTGGCCAGCCTGGGTGAGTGGCTGATGGCTGTTTTCAAGCTGGCCACACCCGCTTCAGGGTGGGGTGTTGAGGGATGTTTAATGAACCGAAGACACAGAGATAAGACGAGCACACAGGCGATGGATGCCAGGCAGAGGGCTACAGCTCGCTCAGGCATGTAGCAAACTCTGTACCCTCAACCATTGCTTTTATTGGGGTTTCGCATGAGGTTAGTGCGTCAGCAGTTAATCAACAAAATTTTGTTTTGTTCTATATTACAATAGCGCATTGAAGACACTTGCAGCTGTGCATTCCCTTTTCTGCTCTACCCACAACTTTTTTTTTTTTTTAATATATTTTATTGATTTTTTACAGAGAGGAAGGGAGAGATAGAGAGTTAGAAACATCGATGAGAGAGAAACATCGATCAGCTGCCTCCTGCACATCCCCCACTGGGGATATGCCCGCAACCCAAGTACATGCCCTTGACCGGAATCGAACCTGGGACCCTTCAGTCCGCAGGCCGACGCTCTATCCACTGAGCCAAACCGGTTTCGGCTACCCACAACTTTTTAATCTTATCTTTTCTCAGGGAGGTAAATGTTCTGGGAACTCAGCATGACTCGCTTGCAAGTCACATGGTTGTTCCTGATAGAACATTCACCTCTTCTTAGAAGGACTTCAGATCCGTGTTTACAAATGTCCAGCTACAGTGGGGGTCCCCACTGGGGTGTCTGGTCATCCTAGATGGGGGGCTGATGGCTGTTTTCAGGTTGGCCATAACGCCTTCAGGGTGGGGGGTACTGCTGGGGTGCCTGGCCAGTCTGGGTGAGAGGCTGATGGCTGTTTGCAGGCTGGCCAAGCACCCCAGCGGGGACCCTCACCCCATGAGGGTGTGGCCAGCCTGGGTGAGGGGCTAAGGGCTGTTTGCAGGCTGGCCACAGCCCCTTCAGGGTGGGGGTCCCCGCTGGGGTGCCTGGCCAGCCTGGGTGAGGGGCTGAGGGTCGGTTTCAGGCTGGCCAAGCCCCCCGGCAACCCAAGCTTCCAGCCACTCCTTTTTTTCTTTTTTCTTTTTTCAGCAGGTATCTGGGATTTATTTATCTTTTATAATTGAAACTTTGTAGCCTTGAGCAGATCTCAGGGCAGGTGGGAAGCTTGGCTTCCTCCATCGCCAGGGGCAACCCAAGCCTCCTGCTAGCTCCAGCTCCATGGCCACCGCCATATTTGTGATGGAGTGATGGTTAATTTGCATATTACTCTTTTATTAGATAGGATGGTATTTGTGTATCTAAATGTATCAAAACAGAGCAAGTACAGTAAAAAGGTGTAAATGATTAAAAATATGATATAGCTGTAGAGTGTACTTAGCATAAAGGAGCTTTTAGGATCAGAAGTTGCTCTGGGTAAATTAGTGAGTGGTGAGTGAATGTGAATGCCTAGGACATATTGTACACTACTTCAGATTTTATAAAAACTGTACACTTTGCCTTGCCAACATGGGTCAGTGGTTGAGCATTGACCTGTGAACCAGGAGGTCATATTTCCATTTCCAGTCAGGGCATACGGGCGTGCAGGAAGCAACTAATCAATGATTCTCTCTCATCATTGATGTTTCTCTCTCTCCCTCTCCCTTCCTCTCTGAAATCAATGAAAACATATTAAAAAAATCTGTACACTTATGCTGCACTAAATAAAAAAACACAGAATTAAATCAAGCACAAGAAATATGATTTGATCAAGACACATGGTAAACATGAGATATATGAGATGCTGCTAGCATAACACAGCATATTGTTTCACAGCAAACTTTTTATAAGTAGAAAGAGTACACTCTAAAATACAATGAAAAGTACAGTAACACATAAACCACTAATATAATCGTTTATCATCAAGTATTATGTACTGTACATAATTGTATGTGCTATATACTTTATAGGACTGACAACGCAGTAAGTTTACATGAACATCACCACAAACACATAATGCCTTTACCACAGTTATGTCACTATGCAATAGGAATTTTTCATCTCCATTATAATCTTACTAGAGCCGTGGTCGGCAAACGGTGGCTTGCAAGCCACATGCGGCTTCTTGGCCTCTTGAGTGTGGCTCTTCCACAAAATACCACGTGCGGACACGTGTACAGTGCTATTGAAACTTCGTGGCCCATGCGCAGAAGTCGGTTTCTGGCCTGGGCGAGTCTATTTTGAAGAAGTACTGTTGATAGTTGGCTCTGTTGACTAATGAGTTTGCCTACCACTGTACTAGAGGCCCAGTGCATGAAAATTTGTACACTCTCTGGGCGGGAGGGCGGGGGGTCCCTCAGCCGGGACTGCGCCCTCTCACAGTCTGGGACCCCTCGAGGGATGTCTGATGACTGATGGCTCCATGGGGGGATCAGGCCTAAGCTGGCAGTCAGACATCCCTCTGGCAGCCTGGGAGCCCTTAGGGATGTCCAACTAACAGCATAAGCCCTTAGCGCTGCACTGCCACTGCACTGGCCAGCCGTGAGCCGGCTTCTGGCTGAGCAGCACTCCCCCTGTGGAAGCACACTGACCACCAGGGGGCAGCTCCTGTGTTGAGTGTCTGCCCCCTGGTGGTCAGTGCGCATCATAGCAACTGGTTGTTTCCAGTTGTTCCACCCTTAGGGTCAATTTGCATATTACCCTTTATTATATAGGATGGGACCCCTGTTGTATATGCATGCAGTCCATTGTTGAGCAAAATGTCATTATGCAGCAGATGACTGTGTATGTGTCAGACTTTATCAAACTGTCCACTTCATTTTTTAAAAATATTTTTATTGATTTCAGAGAGGAAGGGAGATGGAGAGAGAAACATCAATGATTAGAATTATTGATTAGCTGCCTCCTGCATGCCCCATATTGGAGATTGAGCTCACAATCCGGGAATGTGACCTGGCTAAGGATAGAACCGTGACCTCCTGGTTCATAGGTCGATACTCAACCACTGAGTCACGCTGGCCGGGCTAAATTGTCCACTTCAAGTAAGTGCAGTTCACAATATATCAATTATATTTCATTAAAAATTTTGTTAAAATTTAAGGTTAGATATGTCATTTTTTTGTGATTTTCTACTCTAATTATTTGATCAACGAACTATATTAGTCTGCTCAGGCTGCCATAACAAAGCACCACCGATTGAGTGGCTAAAACAGAAATGTATTTTCTCATATTTCTGGAAGCTGGAAGTCCAAGATCAAGGTAACAGCAAGGTTGGTTTCTGGTGAGAGCTTTGTACATGGGCCTGCAGATGGGTAGGTTTTTTTTCCACTGTATCCTCCAGTGACCTTTCTTTTCTCTGGGTGTGCATGGAGAAAAAAATTGCTTGTATCTCTTCATTTTCTTATAGAAACATGAGAAATACTGGGTTAGGGTCCCACACTTATGATCTCTTTTAACCTTCATTACCTCCTTCAAGCCCTTCTCTCCAAATAGTTACATTGGGGGTTAGAGCTTCAAGATATGAATTTGGCAGGGAATACAATCAGTCCATAACAGGAACAAACTACAGGTCCTAATTATGTAAAATAAGAGGGCTTTTACCCAACTTATTCACTTACCCCTAAAACTTTTAGCATCTACTGTTTCAACAGCATCCTAGTGTCACCTGTGCTCCTGGAGGGATCACATCTGCTCTTCTCTACCCAGAGTATTCCAGTAACTATCCTAAAAGTAATTAAATCGATACCAAATGAAAGTAAATGAGCATTCCTTCCATTTCACATCCATTATCCATTTTCTTAAGGGTAGGACTATTTTATTGTAAATTCACTTACACGGCAACATTACTCAGAACTCTCCTTGGTAGACTTCTGTCTGTAGTTTGTTCTGATTTTTAATTGCTCATTAATTATAAGCACAATAACAACCATTACTAATTATAATAAACAAATAATCACTCAAACAAATGTATAAATTTTTTATTTAGAATTAGAGACTCAAATACAAATTAAATAAGTACAATATATGAAGCCTTCATAAAAGCAGACCAAACCCCTTCAACTCATCTATTTCTACAACAAAATTAAAACCTAAAAAGAGTCCAAAATCCAAGTATTTTTAAATTATTATTTTCAACATTAAATTACAAAACACTCAAATAGATTTAATTAGAAAATGAACACAGCTACTGCAGAGGTAATCCTGCTAGCTATTCACTAAAATGAATTAAGAAATTAAAATTTAGTATGATTTCTATTCACAAATAAATCACCTCATTTAAAAAAGACAATTATTTCTCTCCAGACTGAGGTCTACTTTACTTGACTTTTAAAAAAAACTATCATCTATCTATCTATCTATCTATCTATCTATCTATCATCTATCTATCTATCTTTTTATTGATTTCAGAGAGGAAGGGAGAGTGCGAGAGATGGAAACATCAATGATGAGGATGACTGATTGGATACCTCCTGCACGCCCTACACTGGGGATCGAGCCTGCAGCCTGGGCATGTGCCTGACCAGAAATTGAACTGTGATCTCCTGGTTCAGAAGTCGATGCTCAATCACTGAGCCACACCGGCTGGGCTGTTTATTTGACTTTTAATTTTAATATGGCACAATAGATTTGATCAGCAAAAGCAGTATCACTAAAAATGTTTACAATGTTCTTTAGACTCTGCTTTACTTCATGAATGAGAGGGGTCATATATATTTAAAAGTTAAAACATTACAATATAATAGATACCTCTTCATAAAGTGCATGGCAAAATAAAAATATACATTAAATAATAAAATCTTTTTATATAATTTATGAACAGAAAATTGATCAGACACATTTTATGTCTTCCCTTTTTACTAGGTCTTAAATCTCCAGAAAAAAAAAAAGTCATATTATTGTTATAAATCCAATTCTAAGAATTTGCATCAAAAAAGGCAGCAAGGGAGATAGTATAATTTTTACGTCCATATTGTTTTTGAATATATTTATAAAAATGGAACTAGACTTGTCTTAAAGAGAAAACCGAAAAATACACTATTATGGTGTTTGTATATTTAAAATAACCCTAAACAAAAGAAAAATTTACACTCAAAGAAGGAATCCTCATCATTCAAAAATATAATTATTTGCATCTATACAAATAATTGAGGTTTTCCTAAAACATGAACATCTGAGCCTTAAACTTATAAAACCAAATTATATCATACTAGAGGCCTGATGCACAAAATTCATGCAAGAGTAGGCCTTCCTTCCCCTGGCTGCCGGCACTGGCTTTCCTCTGGCACCCAGGACCCTGGCTTCCCTCCAGGACCCCAGTTTCCCTTGCAGCCCTGGCTTCATCTGGAAGGTTGTCCAGAAGGATGTCCAGAAGGACATCTGGTCTAATTAGCATTTATGCTTTTATTATTAGAGATATGGATCAACTATTATAATTGGAGCTTTCTGCAAACCAGGAGAGTTAAAACTTTGGCATCTGTTGTTCTGTAAAACTGAAGATGAAATATAATCAAACTCAGCATTTCACTAGAAAATTTTATATGTCTCAGAAACTTGTTATACTTGTCATCAAATAAATGGACTCCAAGATTCAGCTATTCTTTAAAATGTTTTGTTTCTACTATTGCTCTTTAAAAACCATTTTAAATCAAATTAAATTTCTTAGAGAAAATTCACTCAGTTCTGAATGAATTGTGTGTTTCTTTTTTTAAAAAAACTTTGTCTTGAGGGGTAGAGTTCTAGCTCTCAGAAATTTTTGTTCTCTTTCAAAGAGAATGGAAAATACATGAGATTTTCTTACTGACTCACTAAATATAAAGATTAATAGTGTATAATAAACTTTGGAACACAATTTTTAAGTTTTCAGTTTATTTACTACTAACTAGCTATAACATCACACAAGTTATTTAATCTCTCTGTGCCTTAATATCATCTTTACCAAAGACATTAGGATGAATAATCTCTAAGGTTCCTTCCAATTCTCACATGGTATAATTTTGTGCTTCTGCAGAGGTATCTACTTAATGCATTGACTTTTCCATAAATCAAGAGAACTAATATGAACTAAAATAACACAGCTGAATTAAATTTCTCCTATAAGAAAAAACACAAAGACCGCGTTAAAGGTCAACTTCCCAAACTCGATTAGACCCATTCCCTCTCTAGTCAGACCAATGAACAGCCCATAGAATTAAAAACCAAATATTTTAGTTAAATAATTTTAAATTACATTGTAAGCCTATTAAATATTTAAAATATATTAACTCTATGCCAGTTTTCTAATTTACATTATTTTCATTCTATCTACATTCAAGATAATCTGTAAAGTTAATGTAGGGGGCTACTTAATATTCTTGCACTTCAAAATACTAGTAAAGTTAAATCAGTAGTTCCCAACCTTTTTTTGGCCATTCCTCTGCACCCCCCTCCCCCGCCCCCAAAACACACCTAAGCATCTCTAAAATCCTGATGCCGCGCCCTCCCCTGCCCCCCGCCCCGTGACATATAATTGTTATTATTCACAAAGTGAACTCCTATTCACGTGGAGGAAGCCTAAAAGGCCATTAACTTGGTCTAAACCAGCTTCTAAAGAACATGGCTTCCATGAAAGAGAAAAATAAAAGAACAAAAAGGACAGTTGAAGTACTGAGGAAGAAATCACTAAGAAGTTGTTTAAAAAAATAATAATATGAAGTGATATGAAAAAACAGCAAAGTTTCAAAACATAATAGAGAATTGAAATGCATAAATATGTCACAATATATATTTATATACTGTATATGAGGCCCCTAGAAGCATGAGAAATGCAAAAAATTCACGGTTAATAACTCATTCTTGAATTGCCCCCTTGTGGTTAAATAGAAGGAGGAGTTAAATATAATGAAGAGCAGGATATTAGTCACATATGATATCAATTTTAAATATATTTTTATTGATTTCAGAGAAGAAGAGAGAGGGAGAGAGATAGAAACATCAATGATGAGAGAGATCATTGATTCGCTGCCTCCTGTGTACCCCCTTCTAGGGATCGAGCCTGCAACCCAGGCATGTGTCCTGACTGGGAATCGAACAGTGACCTCTTGGTTCATAGGCCCATGCTCAACCACTGAGAACACTGGCTGGGCTATTCTGTCAATTTTAAAATAAAAGTATGCTGAATACTATTTATACGCTAGAAAAACAAAGGAAAGGTAAAAAAGGAAATCTTACTGACAAATGCTCATGCTCAAATGAATATAGCTGTGTTTTGCCATTTCTTAAAAAAAGAGAAGAGGGACAAGATGTTGGCAGTAACCTTAACCTACTTAAGCAATACTAAACCAGGACATTTCAGGAGCTTTAGTGAGAAATTAATGAATCATTTAGCAGCATTTTTGGAACCAGTGCAGTGCAATTTGATTTTTCTTTGTCTAACAATGGGCAGCAGTGAGGCACTTAACTGTAAAATAGAAAAATAGGGACTATTTAAGAAATTAAAAATCATTCATAAAAGATTATTAGCATTATTCAAAAAGCAAAAAAATCTATTTTTATTTAACATGCTTTCAACATTACACAAGCTTCACTAGAAAAAATACTTTTGAACATAAGACTGCTGTTCAGTTTATAAGAGACAGCAAATAATTCCTTTTCAAGAGATTTTGGATTTCTGAGAATGAAATTCAAGTCTTCTTAACCTGAGTGCTACATATTTATAAACCGAGAAAAATACATCTTACCCATACTAGAGAAATGTTTCTAACTATCAGCAAAGAATAACATGTGATCCCTGACCTTATTCTTGAAGGATCAGAAGTTTTTATTATACATAACTTTAAAGAAGGGGACCTATGACTGTCACAGAATAAATAGGTATTTAGCACCTAAATTTAGAGAATAAGTATTGCCTTCATTTCAAATAGTTGTATGTCCACAGATTGGGGAAAATCAGATATGAATTGTTTAATTGTATTAGAACATTCTCAAAGATTAAAATATCAAGCTTCCAAAAAATTATCCTTGATTTGCATATACATGTACTTGTAATATTCAAACACAATATTATCACTTCTTCCCAGAGTTACAGATACATATTCTTTTTAACAAGTAAAAATAAGTGAGGTTTATTTCTTTTTATTCACTGTTAAACTGTCTTGCAAATGTGGCACCTTTTTCAGAGATTTAGATAGAAAATAGTTCTTAAAAAAAAGTCACCATATTCTACCACTAGTATCATTTTAAATGTTCTTCATTAAGATACAGAAATCAAACATGAACTAAATGACACAGATCTTCTGCTGAAATACAAATGCAAATATAAAGCAGTATACAAGATGAACAGACATGAATTTCTGGCAATATATTGGCACACACATACTTATCTGTGAGATAAAAAAAAGGACTGAATGAAAAGATAACAAAGGTTTGTCATGACATTTTTCCAAATGAATAAAGCCTAGTGTATTTGCTTTCTTCATATCTGAGAGAAATATTCTTATATTGCCTCTTTAAATAAGCTTGATTTTAATTATGGATGGAACATTTGGCTTCATATGTTAAAACTGATACATGATATACTCTAAAGTTTTCCATGAGACAATTTAATCATCCCTACTGAAAAATTCTATAATCTTACCTTCTTCCCCTATTTGCTTATAAAAAAGTTTTCCTTGACTCATAAGGGAGGAAAAAAGGCTTAAAACACAAGGTCTTCCCCGAAGGAGGCTGGCAAATTTCAATACTTCACAATCCTCACATATGTTGTTTACCTTTATTTTAACTAACTGCATTCTTAACCACAGAATTAATTTCCTCACACAGAGGAGTCAAATTCTCTTATTTATATCTTTAAGGTAAATTTTTCTATCTTATTTAAGATATTCTAATATATTTTTGAAAGCAAATGAATACATAAAAAAGCAGAAACACTACTGATGCAATCAGTTAAGAAATAAAGTGCCTATAGCTTCCAATATAAATATTGCTTGATACATTACAGCTAAGTAAAAAAGGCTAACCCAGTCGATATGAAGATTGACTTCAGTATCTAGAATGTGGAAAATATGAGACAAGAATATACATTCTATATAAATAATAACAAAAGTGAGGGTATATTCAAATTCCCCTTCAAAAAAAAAAAAAAGAAAGAAAAGCAACTGAAAATATTCCTAAGAAAAATTAAGTGGATTCTGCTTCCAAAGCACCCAGGCATGCTATACAGTAATACCAACATGCAATACCTGAAATGCAGAATCACACTCTGACTGCTGCCCTTCAACTTCCGCATTTAATTTACGATCCTCTGGTGTCTGGCTGATTTCATCTTGCAAAGCAGGAGATATGACATGAGTACCATCTACAGAAGCATTGTCAGACAAGGCATCTAACTTTTCAGGGGATTGAGCTATGTGATGCGTACTATCTCCTGCCCCTTCAGCAAAATTTGTCCTCTCCTCTGAGTCTTCCAGCTGTTGAACTGAAGTTAAATACTGTTCAAGCAGATTATTATCCTGCTCACTGCTTGAGCTTTCCTTACTCCACTCACCATGTTCTTCACTAACGTCCGCTATACCTGACTTTCTGTGATGCCTGACTGTGTCAGTAGAATTCCCTATTATCGAACTTTCAGTGCTTTCTCTGGAACTTTTTTCAAAATCCAAAGAATCCTGCAAACAGTGAACTTCTTCTGCTAGGGAGGAATGAAAACCAGAGTCTGGAAATTCCGGTAAGGATTTCTTTTGAGGAGCTTCATCAGGAGCAACAAACCAGTCCAAATTTTGATCAGAAGAGGGCTCCTGGCTTTGGGGGAATAACGAAGGTTCAGATGGCACCAGAGTAGTTGATATAGGAGGAGCATCGGTATGCCAGGTACTTAGACGCTGGTCCACAGTCTGTTGCCAAGCTTGCAGAGACCTTACCTATGAACCAAAGGATGTAGTTTTATTATAAAAGTCATGCCTATTTTATAATTGTCCTTTGAGCTTTATTCCCAACACACATTAAGTTGGTAAATGGAGGCAGCAAAACTGGAACTAGAAGCATCCTGACTTCCCTTACCCTTTTCAAAGCACCTCTCATCTAAACCAGGCTGGCACAATGGTACACTTCCTTGGCCCAAAGCAATTCTCTTGCTTTTACTGGAAAAACAATCAGAAGTACAACAGCACATGTCTAGCTGACTAAGGGGTCAATAATGTACTCAATATACACTGAGGTCCACATAATTAGACAGATTAGAGTCTACTAATATAAGTAGGTTCTCTAATATAAGTAGAGTTTCATTTTAGATATCCATTTGGGATAAGAGTTTAAATATTATCTAACAATATTGTATATACAACTAAAAAATACCCCCAAACACCCTGAGTTCTTGGTAAGATGACTTTTACATTTTTCAAGTACAATGAAGATGTCAAAATTTTACTATAACATCTACAACAAAAAAAGGTAATATGTAGAATTTTTTAGTTTCCCTTTGACTATCCTCCAAGGTAATCATTGATAGCGGTTTGATATTTATTCTTCCAGACATTTTACTATATATTTTCAAATACAAAGTGAGTTTTTAAAATCAAGTGGAGCATCAAGTTCTGCAATTTGCTGTTTTTCACTGAACAGCGTTATCTTGGAGATCTTTCCATGTCAGCCCAGTTATTTTTAACTATTCCATAGCATCCCACAGTATTGTTATTATAACATTTAGTTAAGCACACCCCTAGTAACAGTAATTATAAAACCTTAAAAAGGTTTTTTGAATTTTACAGTATTAAGACCCTATTACAAGAAATTCTTATATAAAAATATTTCCAAGGGATTATCTTAAAAAATATTTGATGGAATATAATTATAGTAAAATCAACTGTCTGCACTGTCCCTAAAGTGTGCTATTATAAGATTCAAACTTTCTCTCCCAAGAAGTCATGTATAGTTTTAGGGCATGCATACTGTAACTATCAAAAATCATGTTAGTTGCCGAAACCGGTTTGGCTCAGTGGATAGAGCGTCGGCCTGCGGACTGAAAGGTCCCCGGTTCGATTCCGGGCAAGGGCATGTATCTGGGTTGCGGGCATATCCCCAGTAGGAGATGTGCAGGAGGCAGCTGATCGATGTTTCTCTCTCATCGATGTTTCTAACTCTCTATCTCTCTCCCTTCTTCTCTGTAAAAAATCAATAAAATATATTAAAAAAAAATCATGTTAGTCACTTTTCATTCAAATATTACCAAAGGATAAGACAAGATAATTACATAAAACTTCAAATTGGGCCGAAACCGGTTTGGCTTAGTGGATAGAGCGTCGGCCTGCGGACTGAAAGGTCCCCGGTTCGATTCCGGTCAAGGGCATGTACCTGGGTTGCAGGCACATCCCCAGTAGGGGGTGTGCAGGAGGCAGCTGATCGATGTTTCTCTCTCATGGATGTTTCTAACTCTCTATCTCTCTCCCTTCCTCTCTGTAAAAAATCAATAAAATATATTTAAAAAAAAAAACAAAACAAAAAAACCTTCAAATTGGGTTTTTATACCTATGTATTGAAAAGTTATAACAACATCCCTCAATTTAGTCACTTGCTTCATCTTTATACTTCTTTATCTTCCTGTCAAAATTATAATAATATTTTTCAGATTAAGTAAAGTATAACAATGATCACTTCCTAGTTCCAAGTTAGTGGCAAAGAGTACAAATTACATCCTTGGCCTAGGGGAAGGGTGCTTAGTATGCCTAACTACTCTATGATTACCTAAATAAATATGGAACTTTTCTTTGTTCACACATTAGGTAAATCAGCAGGAAGAAGTTTACCTGGTTCCAAAGGAATTTGACAGCCTCTTCTTGTACAAAATTTTTAATACGTTCTTCATCTCTTTCTTTTCTTAATCTATAATAATTCAAATTCCATTATTGACACAAGGAAGGGTGCTTTGACTTGCACTTCTTGTAACAACTAATAAGCACATGCACTGCAGACATTAAAAACCAAATAACAGACCTTTCTACTTTTAAAATATCTAAGCTGGAACAAGTTTTAAACTATGACTGAACAAATAAGTCAAATGAGATGGGACTGAAATTCAGATTATATTGGTTCCACAAGTATTGCCAGTGATGAAAAATACAATATTAAATGGCTCTTTATTTGGCCTCAATTTCCCACCCAAACACACGAGAGGCATCAGCTGCAGAAAGGAGTTAAGGAATAGGATAACAGCGAGAAACACCCTCTAGACTAGCAGGACTAATCCCACAAACTTCAGTTTGCCCCAGTTCCTCATGAGCTTCTTGCTCTCACCAATAAGCCACCTCCACCTCATCCCATCACTTCCCCTCATTCAAGTCAGACCCTGGGCTCACTGCCACCCTCTCCATACTTATGCCTATCACACATCTAAGGCTCCCCTACAGTCTTATCTCCCAGACTGTAACCATCATCTTGTTCTGAATCTCTGACCCAATTCCTCACATTCTCTAGCCCCCCAAGCTCTTCTTCTGTGCCATCTGAGACTCCTGAATTGTAATTAGCCAGCTCCCTTATACAGGGTAGTAGGCTTACAGTTGTTCATGTGGAAAATAATACAATAATTAATCAATAATAATACAATAATGAATTCTGTATTTTTGCGTATTCACAATTGTAAGCCTACTTCTGCCCCACCCTGTATAGTCAACCTCTTAGGTGAACTTTTCCTTGACCAAATCAGACACACTTCTGAGGGCACTGTAGCCCTCTCAAGTGAAAGATATCTTTTTCACTTGTCCATTAGGGTCAGGAGACTACTTCTCACTGATGTGTACAAGCTATTCTTTACCTTCCTCCTTGAGGAACTAAATCTCCCCAAACTTTTTTCAAATGTTGATTTCCCATTATCTGCCCCCATTCACTGAAGTCTCAGCACAGTCTTTCTCACTGCCCCATTCCCATCATCATTTGTGGAGAACTCAACATTCCCATGGATGCTCTAAGAATAATCCACCCTCGTCACTCCTTCTCATTGTCTCATTTGAGTCCCAGTCATTTATTTTGACTACACCATTTAAAAAATATGGTCTAAAGTACCCACAAAAACCACTACCTCCCATCTTCCCAGTTCACCTGCACCCCAGTCCTCCACCCCAGTGCAACAATCTAGACATCTAATCTTCACCTAGACCTGGTTCATAGGTGGATGCTCAACCACTGAACCACACCAGTCGGGCTCTTACCTTGTTTAAATGCCAAGACCCATCATTATAATAATCACCCCCAAATACCTTCAACTCCTTGCCCTTCCCTCTTTCCCCTTCCATACACACCTAGGAAAAATCATTCCTGTATGGACCAAAGTAACCACCCCCATCAG
This sequence comes from Myotis nattereri, assembly GCF_964212035.1. Lineage (NCBI taxonomy): Eukaryota > Metazoa > Chordata > Mammalia > Chiroptera > Vespertilionidae > Myotis > Myotis nattereri. Next base: position 77,587,200 of record NC_138077.1, read on the forward strand.
AATAGAACGGCAGAGAACTGATGAAAACATACAACCTGACCTATTGTTTTAAGTTTTCCTCATACTGTCCAGCAATTCTCCTCCATTCCCCTTATAAGTTCATTTTTAAAATGAATACCTCACACCTCACACCTCTCTCCATAAACCTTCCACACCCTCACTCCTCTCTTCATTTTTAAATGTTGACCACATCTTACACGTCACGATTCAAGAAGGAGAGGCATCCATCACACAGGACTTGCCCATTCCTCAGCATCAAACCTATACCTTATACCTGCTCCAGCCTCAGCCCACTCCCTCTACTTGCACACTGGATCCCTTCCTCTCTAATCTTTTCAAAAACTTCAAGCCTGCATGTCTTTCTTTCCTCTGCACCATCAGTTCTTCCCTCTTTATTGAATCATTTCCATCAATACATAAACATGCTCTTTATCTCCTATCTTTAATTTTTCCCCCTTAACTCCATATTCTCCTCCAGCTCTTCTCTTCCTCACAGGAACACATCCCAAAAGAGTTAGCTACACTCACTTTCTACCTCTCATTCACTCTCAACCTATTCCAAACTGCCATCATCCCACAATGCCACCGAAGCTGTTCTTCAGAACCTCACTGGGCAGGAAAGGTTAATTCAGCAGCCTGGAGTGTTCAAACTCTATGTATTCTAAAGACAGAAGTGCCCTTGATTGGCTCCCAGGAGGTAACCTGTAAGCCCTTGGAACGTCCCATCTGGTAAGAGTATCTGTATACATAGGTGGGACTTTGAACTAAACCAGATAGTTTATGCTAACGCTGTGCTTTCTAGTGAAAAAGTGTTTTGTTTTTTAAGTTTTACTTATTGATTTTAGAGAGAGAGAGAGAGAAGACAGAAACATTAGTTTGTTCTTCCACTTACTTACGCATTCATTGGTTGATTCTTGTATGTACCCTGACTGGAGATCAAACTCACAACCTTGGCGTATTGGGGCAACACTCTAGTCAACTGAACTACCTGGCCAGGGCTGGTGAGTAAGTGTTTTTGCTCACCCTGTATCAGTCTGAATAGTGAAGGTCAGTCACTGTCTATATGGCTGAGCCCTAATAAAAACCCTGGGTATGAAGACTTGACAGTTGGCAGTGCTTCCCAGGTATTGTCACACATCGTTGCTGGGAGAATCAAGCCCTGCCTGTACAACTCCACCAGGAGAGGACACCGAGAAGCTTGTGCCAGGTCTCTCCTGGACTCTGCCCCATCCATCTTTCTCCTATGCTGACTTTAATGTGTATCCTAACCTTTCATTATAATAAACCATAATCATGAACAGAATAGCTTTCCAGAGTCCTTTTAGCAAATCACCAAACCTGAAGATAGTCTTGGAGCCCCAACACAGCCACCAATAACCCCAGCTTCTCAATCTAATGGACACTTCTCTATCCTCCCTACAGCACCTCTCTTTTCTCCCAAAACATTTCCCTGTTGGAGCTGCGACCACTCCAGTGGTTTTTACCACTCTGGCTGTTCCTTCTCAGTCTCATTTACTGCCGTCTCCTCTCCCACCTGACACTATTAATAGATGTTGCTGGCTGGAATACTAATACTCAAAATAAATTTTGAAATCCTAATTTTTCTGAGTCAGCAGTCAGTAAAACAAGTGAGCCAGGGAATTAAGGCATAATTCCTACCATTGCCCCAGTATTTTAACCCCTTTTAAATTCCTGCTCTTTTCTTTAATTCTCAGGTCACCTAGTTAGTTCTATGTAGACTTTCTCATTTTTATACTTATCCAGTTTTTCTACATTTTCTGTACCTTTGTGTGTTTAGGTTTAGAGATGCCTTATAAGGCATGTACTCACTCAGCATTACTGCTATGCTGCATCTATGTACCGACATGGAGATGCATGTGACAGTGTCTGCCCTCGAGATACTTTCAGTGTATTGTAGGAGACAAGTTAGCCAAGTGTGGCAACGTGGTATGAATGTGTCCTGAGCACAACAGCACTAATTCAGTGTTCCGAATCAGCTCTAAGAATGACGCCCCCAAACCAACAGAACAGCACCTGACAGGTCTTTTGACTCACCTCCTTACTTCATCGGTTAGGCAGACAATGTGCTCCTGCATTCTGCGCAGCCGGATTTCATAGCGCACGCCTTTAGCTTGAGGGCTATAGTTCCTGGCATAAAAGCCCCGCCAACAGGCCTGCAGTGTGGTGGCTGCTTCATTCAGTTTCTGAAGGGCAACTTGATCTTGTCCCAAAGCAACAGAGCTCTGGGGGAAAGCCCTGCAAGGAAGTTCTTCTGAAGCAGTTTCAGATATGGTTTCTTTTCTGTCTGGTTTTGTATGTAAGACACTGTGTCCAACTGGCTCAGGAGAAGATAAAAGGCTGTGCATGTCAACTTTCGAGAGAGCACTGGCTACTGCTAGCTCAGGGCAAGGTACCAGCCCATCTTTCTCACTGACCTCTGCACTGACTGCACTTTTCATCATTTGAACAGAATTCTCATTTGTAGCCCACAAAGCTTTTTCCTCTTCTTTACCCAATTCCTGGTCTTCCTGCCCTTTCACAGCGTCATTTGTACCATCTTCTAGGCCCAAGTCAATGCCTTGTAGCCGCAGCTCAACTGTAGGTGATACTGGGGAGAGTCCTGATGCAACCGGCATAAAAGTAGACTCTGAAGAGAGAAGACTACAGTTCAACTTGTCCTCATCTGTCTGTATGTCTTCCAGGTGCAGGTCATTTCGAGAATACTTTGTAGTATGTAGAGAGGCTGGAAAGTTACTCCTAACGGCATATAATTGATCATCATTACTGCTTATCCCAACCCAAGAATTTACTTGGATGACGGGGTCTAAAAGAATCAACAGAGTATCATTGAAACCACAACATATGTAAAGTTTTTGTTTTTTTTAAATTTCAGCTCCATCAAGGTGTAACTGACATACAAAATTGTAAGATATTGTAAGTATATATTGTGGTGATTTAACATATGTATATGTTGTGAAAGATTCCTGACATCTGGTTAATTAAAACATCAATCACCTCACATATTGTTTGCGTGAGTTAAGACGTATTTTCAGTTACATCTTTTTAAGAAAATTTAATCCCTGAAATAGAGTAAAATGCAATAAAATGCCTTCATTGATTCCTCCAATAAGCCTAAAACATCAAGCCAAATATTTTTAAGAAAATAAATTCTTTCAATAATCACAAGAATAATCAAAGTATCAGATCAATACAAAAAGTGAAGTGCTCTGAATTTTTAAAAATTAGAAAAAATATTTATGATATACATATCTACATATATATGAGTGTGTATACACGTATATATAAAATATAAGATCCAAATGACCACTTAAGTTAAAAAAACTAATAAAAATTATGAAAATATGCACCTTTTCTGTTTTACGATGCTCAACGGATCAAATAACTTGAAGAAAACAGATTAATTACTTTCTTACCACACTCCTGGACTGTCTGGCAATCTTGAAGGGGGCTTGAATGCTCTGGCGCCTTTGTTTCGGTAAGAGGAAGACAAGACAGCTCTTCATTTTGGCTTTGGTTCATTAACTGCCTCTGATGAAACCTAAAAGTCAACAACATCGGATGTGATTTAACAAACACCCAGAAAAGCAAGCTTTTATGCTTCCTATCAGAAAGGTAGAAGTTTACAATCTTCAAAGTAGATACCTCTAATCATCACCAAATTACAAAGTCTCATTCGAAAGCACTGGATAGGAAGGGTTAAGGAATTTATTTTTAAATCACATAGACAGACAACTCATATACATACACTTGTACAAACATTTAAAGCAGGATCTCTGATTTAAAAAATAAAAGTAACTACTTAATGCTTCTAGCTATATTTCTTCTTTTTTGCTCATTCCCCCCCCCCCCCCCACACACACACAAACACCCATCCCTTCCCCCTCCCCTCTCCCCTCCAGAGCTGTCTGCCTGCTTTCTTTGCTTGGTAGTTCAGTTAATTCATTAAATTCTACATATGAGTGAAATCATGATGCTTATCTTTCTCTGACTGGCTTATTTCACTTAGCATAATGTTCTCTAGATCCATCTGTGCTGTTGCAAAGGATAAAATGTTCTTGCTTTTTATGGCAGAGTAGCATTACATTGTGTAAATATACCACAGTTTTTCCACCTACTTGTCTACTGATGGACACTTGGGCCGCTTTAAATCTTGGCTATCTAAAAGGGTAATATGCTAATTAGACCGGGAGAACTTCCGGACAAGGCCATGGTGGCGGGGCTGAGGCAGAGGAGGTTAGGGACGATCAGGCCAGGAGGGGAGGGCAGTTGGGGGTGATCAGGCTGGCGGGTGGGGCAGTTGGGGTTGAGCAGGCTGGCAGGGGGGAACAGTTGGGGGCGAGCAGGCCAGGAGGGGGGGCAGTTTGGGGCAAGCAGGCCGGTAGTGGGGGGCAGTTGGGGGCAATCAGGTCAGCGGGGGGGCATTTGGGGGCGAGCAGACTGCAAGGGGGCAGTTGGGGGTGAGCAGGCCGGCAGGGGAGGCAGTTGGGGGCGATTAGGCCAGCGGGGGTGGGGGGGTAGTTGGGGGCAATCAGGCCGGCGGGGGGGGGGTAGTTGGGGGCAATCAGGCCGGCGGGGGGAGGGGGGCAGTTGGGGGCAATCAGGCCAGCAGGAGGGGGGTAGTTGCGGGGGAGCAGAATAGCAGGCAGAGTGGTTAGGGGCAATTGGGCAGGCAGGTGAGCGGTTAGGAGCCAGTGGTCCTGGATTATGAGAGGGATGTCCCATATTGGAGAGGGTGCAGGCCGGCTGGACTGAGGGACAGCTCCCCCACCACCACAAATTTCGTGCACCAGGCCACCAGTTGTAAATAACGCTGCAATGAACATAGGGGTACATATATTTTTTCAAATTGGTGTTTTGGGTTTCTTTGGATAAATTCCCAGAAGTGGAATCCCTGGGTCATAAGGCCGTTCCATTTTTATTTTTTTGAGGTAACTCCATACTGCTTTCCACAGTGGCTGCACCAGTCTGCATTCCCAGCAACAGTACACAAAGGTTCCCTTTTCTCCATATTCTCACTAACACTTGTTGTTAGCTATACTTCTTAATGTATTTAAAAACCCAAAAGGAACACCTACATTAAAAGAACAGATCCATTTTTAAAAAAATTCCATCCTCCCATACTGCTTGGCTCTCCCCAGGCATGATTAGCAATGCGGCTGCTGTGGAGCAAACTGGATTGCACTGTGTGGTTCAGTTCCCTGCCCGACTGCTGCAGTGACAAGGGGCCAAAACGCTCAGAAATGTGGGCTGCATATGGATGGAACTGGAGAGCATTATGCTAAGTGAAATAAGCCAGTCAGAGAAGGATAAATACCACATGATCTCACTCATTTGTGGAATATAATGATCAACATACACTGATGAACAAGGACTGATCCAGAGACAGAGAGGCATTGATTGGACTGTTGGGCCTTGGAGGGAAGGTAGGGGAGGGTGGGGGTAAGTGGGAAAGATCAACCAAAGGACTTATATGCAAGCATATAGGCCTAACCAATGGACACGGACAATGGGGGGGTAAGAGCATGAGCGGGGGGTAGCGGATAATGTGCAGATAAGGACAGATATGTAATACCTTAATCAATAAAAAATATATTTAAAAAAAAAGAAAGAAATGTGGGCTGCAGCACTGGCCTCAGTCCCACTGACCCCACAGCAAAGACTCAGAGGTATTTTCACTGTGAATTCATCAGCTGCTATAAACAAGTGGGCTCACCTCTGCTTGCTCAGAATCTTCTCTAGCTTGGCATCCTCTGCTGTTTGAAGACCCAGTGTAGAAGTGAGAGGACAGACCAGAGCTAGATACTGGACAAGCTGGACATGCTGGCCAGGCCGATATGCTCTCCCCTTGCCTTGACTATAGAGCCATTCAGCTTTCAAACTGGAATTGGGGGACATAAAGAGAAGGTGACACCAGGTAGATAGTACTAGTATACAATTTTAAGCAACATGATCTCCCATCTTAATTACCTTTATAGCATTGTTGGATGTTTTTCATAAATAAAACTCACTCAACTTGTAATCGATCCTTCTGATTCACTCCCCTTACTCTTAACATGACTCAAACCTTTTTTCTTGCTTAGGGGCATTTCCATAGATTTGTACTAATGGTTCCAAATATTTCAAAATTATTTTCAAAGAAGCAATACGTATTCCCTCCATTCACTGTTAAACTGAAGTACACAAATATATGACAGATGACATGTGATAATAGTATTATAGTTATTTCTTGAAGAGCCCTTATCTTTTAGAGATATATACTGAAATATTCACAGATGAAATTATATGTAATCTGAGATCTGCTTAAAAGTAACACAGGAGAAGAGGAAGTAGGTGAAGCATGTTTAAATGAATAAGGTTGGCCATGAGTTAAAAACCATTGAAGTTAGATATTGGATTTGCAGGAGGTCATTCTATTACTGTTTATTTTTCCACTAGAGGCCCTGTGCATGGATTCGTACACAGGTGGGGTCCTGGCCAGTGATCAAGGCCAATCGGGGCCCAGCCAGGGGGAGGGACCGCAGGAGGTTGGCTGGCTGCAGGAGGCTGGCCAGCCACAGGAGGTTGGCTGTGGGAGTACACTGACCACCAGGGGGCATCTCCTGCATTGAGTACAGTCTGCCCCCTGGTAGTCAGTGTGTCGTCATAGCGACTGGTCAACCAGTTGTTCAGTAGACAAGTTGTAAGGGTTGCTTAGGCTTTTATATATATAGACACGTGCTTGAATTGGTTTATTTATTTATTTTTGTTTAACATGCCATTGCCTTAATTTTGCCATTCTTAAACTTGGCCCTCAACTTGAAGTTGAGGTTGGATCATTTTGATATACTTTGTTTCTCTGTTTTTATACAATTAGCTAAGCATTGCAGATAGTTTGAAAATCACTTCCAATTCACGAGTATTTCCTTGGACCTTCATATCAAGGTATCCACATCATACAAACTGTACTGTCCAAAACTGTCAAGCCACCCAAGGTCTATTATATACTGAAGTGAAACTGTCCTCTTGATAACTGGTTAAATCCTGCAAAAGAGTCATGGTGCAATACAATATAACACGTCTAGTTAGCGATCTTCCAGGGTCACAAGAAAGGAAGGACTGCTTTCCTTCAGTGAGATATGTGGTATACCAAGTAGATTAACTCAAGTCAGGTAACCCATTCTTAGTCTAATAAAATGTTTATTCTATTTCATAAAAACAGTTAAAATAAAGATCATTCAGAATCTTCATGAAATCTGCTCTAAGTTTCCATAAGTTCTGCCAAGCAAATCACTTGTTGAAAAGCTCTCCCTTCAAAACGGTCCACAGCAAATGGCAACTGCCAACCTGAACATAACCAGCGAGCAACACTTCCATGATGTAGACGGCGTGTAGTCTGGGACGAAGGAGCAACAAAAGTAAAAAGACAAAGAAGGCTCAGGCTCCAGTGCCCCACAGTATAAGTGTGAGAAAAACCATAAACTGTGGAGCATCAGTGAATGTAAAATGTTTTTCTTGCCTTTGCTTTTCATTCATCAAAAACATACCACTACACAAATGTATGAATCCATAAAATTTTCTCCTGGGTAAAAAAACTCCCTGCCAATTAAGATACCATTGCCAACAAAAAGAAAAACAAAATTAACATTCATTCAGCTATAACATGACTTTCAAATCACTGGAATATGATATTTCTCTTGAAATTAAAGGAACAGTTTACATAATATAACAGAAATAACAACTATTAAAAGAGAAAATGAAAACAACCTGTTTTTTTTTTTTTTTTTTTCAAAAAAAAAAGAGTATTGAATAAAGTGATACTGGTATTTGCTTTTAAAATACTCTAACAAGCCATAACTGGTTTGGCTCAGTGGACAGAGCGTCGGCCTATGGACTTAAGGGTCCCAGGTTTGATTCTGGTCAAGGGCATGAACTTTGGTTGCGGGCACATCCCCAGTGGGAGGTATGCAGGAGGCAGCAGATCGATGTTTCTCTCTCATCAATGTTTCTAACTCTCTATCCCTCTCCCTTCCTCTCTGTAAAAATCAATAAAATATTAAAAAATAAATAAAAATAAAATAAAATACTCTAACAAAAAAAGTGGGGGATAGATGAAACAGAATCGGCAAAATGCTGGTAACTCTGGAGGCTGCATGGTGGCTACTGAGATGTTCCTATGTTAGGTACTCTCTCTACTTCCCTATATTTTGAATATCTTTTCAAAAAAAGAGAATCATCTCCAAAGTTCTGCTTTCTAACTAGGCTCTGATCTCTAAGCAACAGAGGCATAGTTGTGTCCTGTAAATAGTTAAACAGATGGAAACAAATTCAGAAAGAAATCCAAATTCTCAGGTGCTATACAAAGGTGCTGGTCTTTCCACAGCTGCCCTTCGCCAAAGCACCACAGGGGGGTGACTGCTCAGTGACTCTTTCTATGACACACACACTTAAGATGTGGCTACCTGACGTCATCCAAGAAACGAGGATACTTCTCATGAGGGAGAAAATTTAACCTGGATGTTTTTAGGAAATAACAGGCTGAGTACATATGAAAACTGGAAAGTCCTTCCTATCCTCAGGACAATCCCCAAGATTGAGCAGGAGGACGTTTTGGACACTGCGCAGGCTACTCAATGATTTTTTTAAGACAATAGTTCTCCCTTAGCCTAATTCCTCCCCACTGAATAGCATATTTCCAGAGATACTCTAAAACATGGGAGTACAGTGTAGACACCAGGGTTGTCGCAGACATCACCTGCAATAGCATTTTTCTCACTAGTGTGGCATCAATAACAATCTAGTTTCTTTAGCCTGAATATTTCTCTTTACCCATTCTTCCATGGACTGGCATTTGGGTCATTTCCCAAATGTTCCAAAGAGCTCCCAGTGTTCGAAGCTATTATGAATAGGCTGCTATGGACACGCTTGTACATATCTTTTGGTAGACAGAGCACCCATTTCTGTAGGGTATAGACCAGAAGTCAAATTGTTGGGCTACAGGGAATGTATCTGTATGTTTAGCTTCAGTAAATACTGCCAGTTTTTCAAAGTGATTGAATCACGTACATTCCTAGAACAGTGTATGAGAGTCCCAATTGCTCCACATACTCACCAACACTTATTTGTGAATATTGTCCATCCTTTTAATTTCAGCTACTCTGGCAGGAGCTGGTTGATTTACAGACTCCATAATAACCAGGAAAGATAATAATCTTTCTGGATTATCAAAAAGTCAAAATAGCCCTAGCTGGTTAGGCTCGGTGGTTAGAGTGTTGGCCTGCGGACTAAAGGGTCACAGGTTAGATCCTGGTCAAGTGCACGAATCTCGGTTGCAGGCTCAATCTCATGACCCAGTCAGAGTGTGTGCAGGAGGCAACCAATCGATGTTTCTCTCTGTCTCTCCTCCTCCCTTCCATTCTTTCTAAAAAATCAGTAGAAAAATATCGTCAGGTGAGGATTAATAACAACAACAACTAAAAGCCAATACAATGGTTATCTCTAGCAGGGAGGGGAGTTTTATGATGGGGGTGGAGCAAAGGAGATCTCTGGAGTGCTGGCTGTTCCATACTCTCAGTGGGGATGATATGGGTATTTGTAAATATCATTTTTGAGACTAGACCTGAATTATGAAACTTTGTTTTTTTTTAATCTGGGGGAAAAGAACTCATCTGAGAAAGGGTTGTTATTGTGCTGCCCTCCCCCTCTGCCTCCCTCCAGACTTTAGTGCAGGACCCTCACACAAAGGGAGGCTACCCAAGTGAATGCACTGTTCCCTACCCCCTGGAGTCTCTGAAGTTAAACATTTGTAAAACATTACACAGGAAGTTCAAAGAAGTACAAATTTCCTGAAAGTCACCTATTAAAACCACTTTCACAGTGTAGAAACATAGCCTTTGCACTATTATTCAGACTTAACAAATATTTTGTTTCTTAACACTTGCTTTAGTTCCTTCAAATCACTTCAATCCCTACTCCCTATCCAAAAGTAATGACTTATCATTTATTAAGCACCTAGTGTATGACCAGGTGCTATTTATAGCCTCTATCCTCATTACCTTGAAAGTGAGGTAGTATTCCCCACGTTTGACAGATGGGAGACTAAGGCTTGGAGAAGCCAAGGGCCCTGCCCAGGCCATACAGCTAATGGGCGGCAGGGAAAGATGATGAAGCCTTCTCTTGTCTCTCTTCACCAGGGCTCATCTCCCTTTCAGGTCTCTCTTTATGCCAGACTCTCATCTCTAACCATCCCTCCCTGCTGCCTCCCACATGTGAAAATGTTGCCTACTCCCACAGAAAAATCCAACAACTTCTTTCGCTTAAAGAAAGATCTGGAGAAGATAATCCAAGTAAATCCATATTCCAGCTTTACAACTGGACACAAAATAAGGTTGGACACAAAATAAGGTTCATGCGTACATGGCAACACTTACTACAGGATAAAGGAAAAAGCCACACTTTTTGGTAGGCAAACTAGACTTGACATATGTCCCCCACCCCGCACCAGCACCACCACTGTGTAGCTCCTGGCTGCTATTCCTCACTGCCCCTCGCCCGATTCAGCAACTAGATGAAACTGCAGGGAAAAGAAAAGGAAAACCTGTGATCTACCACTCATCCCCTCATTAGGAAACCCCTCAAGGGCCTGCTGCCAGTCTCCAGGACAGAAGAGCAAAAAAAGGTGAGGAAGAATGTATGTGCTGAGTCTATAATGGCATGTACATATGCATTGAGAGGAGGAAGTGAAATGAGGCACAGAGATGAGAATAAACTCATTTCAGCTCTCACAATCCCCTAACTCCAACCACTTTGCCCACATCCTAGTTCCTTACCTCCCCTAAGCCTCTAATTCCACTGATCACGTGCCAGCGTCCAAAAGACCCCACCAGGCAGGGTCCCAACTCCAAGGTGCGAAAACCATCAATGATCTACAGATGAGGGAGTCCTCATTTCTACTGCTTCCCAGGTAGGAAAAGGGGAGGACCAATCAGCATGTCTGCTACCAGCTCCCAACTGGAACTGCATACATTTTCCCACAGAGTCTCTGTTATAAAGGGTAGTTGGGTCCTAAGTTATTTTTAATTCTGCCTTACATATCTGGTGAATTGCAAGCTTTTGTGGGACTGATCTGAGACCCAACCTCTGGAACTGAAATTCTTTTGTAGAAAGGATAGAAAATCCTAAGCGAACAGCACAGTCTGCTATGTGACTGCACAAGGGTATTTATTTTAAATGCACATTTAAATAAATATTCAGTTTATTAATCTGTCGAAAGCTAGAAATGGTCTTTTTAGTAACTTGCATAGTGAATGTGATGTTAAAAAGGTCATGTTCACCTTTCTTTCTGAGAAATCACATATCCATCCAGGACTCTGAGGTTTAAGCACCAGCTGACGATGTACGGCCGATAGTCGAACCCTGGAATGGAAGGTGTTGCCATCACACAAGGATTGCTCATGATCGACAACTGTTCCAATTCAGTTAAGGATGCCAAAAAAGAGATCTGGAACAAAGGATATGTCTGTTGAACAAATCGGACTATTCAGTGTCAAGCGCAAGGCTTTCGTGATTACACATCTTTGGCAATTTGAGAATGTAACAATCCCCCTCTTGTTCTGAAAAGCGACAAGTAACACTCTTATATTATCCACCGACTTCCAAATTCCACCGATATGGCCATCTGCCCTTGCTGCACAATGTCGCTTAGAAAGCATCAGCACTGCTTCCCAGCAGACAACTGAAAACCTAATAGCCAGAGGATGGTGCACAGTGTGCCTTAACCTCTTTAGTGTAGATGTCCCTCTACCTCCAATCACTTACAAATGGAATAACTGCACATTACATATGAAATTATGCTTTCATGATCCACTGACATTAAGAAAAAAATGCAAAGAAAAATAATGATCAGCTAGAGCCAGTGTTTCATCTTGATGCAGTTTCTTCCAAGAGGCTCACAGTCCAACAGTGAGCTCACAACTTTCTCCTGTGTTTCTCCTCCGTTCTCACAACTTTGCAGCTTCTTGGTTTCCAGAGAACACCCTCAAATTTTACCTCATTTAAGTCCCGAATTCCATTTTCCGCCAAAGAAAGGATAGCAAGACTCCTCGGTAGATAAGCTGGTACCATTCTAAGAGAGGTGATGATGTTTCCATGTAAAAGCAGGGTCTTAAAAGTAAAAACAACATGACTTACAAATGAAAAGATTATAAATGAATGGGTCTATTTTGACAAAAACCAAAATGGTATGTGTGAAAACAGGGACCTATTTTATTATACAACTCATAGCACACAAATCGAAGACTTAGTGGTAGAAGAGTCGTGGGTTGTCGTCTGGTCCTCTCTCTTTTCTTGTCCACATTCTAAGCCTAAGAAAGTTTACAGACTTGTCCAAGAACACATGCTAGGTATAGCAACTAGCCTTTCACGAGATTTAGTTTATTAAAACTTGAGCAATTTCCAACAAACGGTTCATTACTTTTTAAAACATCAATATAGAGGTTGAGAAAGAAACAGAAAGAAAACACTTATTAAAACAACCATGTATAAAGCAAATTTTCCAAAAGAGAAGGAGGAAGGGAGAAAGAAAGGGAGAGAGGAAGAGCGGAAGGGAGGGAGGAGAAGAGAGAAAGAGAGGGAGGGAACACACAATCCATAATTTGCTCTAATTCCCCTGATCATGTGCCGGCGTCCAAAAGACCCCATCAGGCAGGGATCCCAACTCCAAGGTGCAAAAACTATCCATGATCTAGAGATGAGAGAGTCCTCATTCCTACTGCTTCAGGAAAAAGGGCGGACCAATCAGCATGTCCGCTACCAGCTCCAAACTGGAACTCTGCATGCATTTTCCCACAGAGTCTCTGTATTCTCTTGGAAACTGAAAGATTGACCAAACTAGCATGTGCTACTCGCAGATGAAGCTCACTCAAGGTCAGCAACAATGCGGAACCAAAAACTCTCTGAACACCCAGATTCTAATAAGATAATCATGCCTCCATTTCAGAAAAAAAAAGTTTAATCATTTTCAGTTCATTTGAATTCTCTTAGTATCTGACTAAATCAAATTGTTTAGAGTAACTACTGCATGTTCTGCTAAAGATGTGGGGAAAGCTGAGCTAATATCACTTCTTCTAAAGCTTAATGAGTTCATCTAATATTAATATCCAATGAAGCAAAAATATGGAAAATGCCTACATATGTCTTTTGAAGCTGTGAGTTCAACTGTTACTTATTTGGTTGCATGATATATTTTCCTCCATAAAATGTGCTATATGGTACAGGTTTATTTTTTAAAATTAAAGTGAAGATAATTTTGATAACTTAATAATACCTGTTCCTAAAAAACAACAGCAATTCCGAGCGTCAAGAACACAGGCTCATGTTCAGGAATAATTATGCTCAACCTCGCCAATATGCTATGTACTTACTGCAAAGCTGCTAGCAGGCTGGTTGGACATGAAGGGAATTTCATTTTGAAGGATAGTAAATAAGAATTAACCCTAATTACAATTACCAGTTTTAATTACATCAGTTATAGACACTAAAAACAAAAAGTTTCACACTGTAATAGAATTTTTATTGTAATGGACACAGTCTGTTCTTCATATGTAGCAGGCTGCTTTAAAGTCAAACAGATAACTTTCTATTGGCATTTTAGTATAAAATTTCAGAAATGACATAGAACACACACTTACCTTCAGTGATACCAATTTAGATATATCACCTATCTGGGGTAAGTTATTGTCTGATAAATCGAGGTGCTGTAGAGCTGTGCAGCTATTGATTTGCTCCATGGCCTAGCACAAGAAAATTATTATGTCAGTTCACGCAAACAAAATCAAAATAAAGCAACTTGCTTGGTTTCTTGTAGCTGAGTCTCCTGCCTCCTCTGCTTATTTATTTATTTTTAAAAATATATTCTTTATTGATTTCAGAGAGGAAGGGAGAAGGAGAGATAGAAACATCAATGATGAGAGAGAATCATCGATCGGCTGCCTCCTGCAGGCCCCCTCCTGGGGATTAAGCCCCCAACCCGGGCATGTGCCCTTGACTGGAATCAAACCTGGGACCCTTCAGTCCGCAGGCCAACGCTGTATCCACTGAGCCAAACCAGCTAGGGCTCCTCTGCTATTACTGGAAGCAGAGGAGTGGTGTTTAGCAAGAAAAAGAGAAAACAATGCTAACAGAATTTGGCAAAATGTTATGGAGCAAGCTCCCACCTTCATTATTGCTCTCAGAGTAGAGGATCATATCATCCCAGATATTCAGAAATTAAAGAAACCATAGTGATGTCACATGATAGCTGAGAGGGCAAGGATGTTACAAGTTAAGAGGGGAGCCAAACTCCCTGGATTCACATCCTGACTGTAATCCTGGCTGTGCGCCCTCAGGCAAGTTACTTAACTTCTCTACTCTTTGGTTTCCTCATCTATATAATGGGCATAATAACACTACCTACCTCATAGGCTGTCATGAGACTGAGTTAATACAGTTAAACTGCTTAGAACAGTACCTAGGCTAAATTAATTGTTCAATAAAAGTCAGCTGTTAATAATATCATTTAATCCATCCCCTCATCTAGCATATCAAAATGTAAGACACAGAGATATTTATTAACTTGCCCAAAATTATAGAGCTCCTAAATGGTGGAAGCAGGATTAGAATTCAGAACCCCACTTTTAAAACAGTGTATTCTCCACTATACCATTAAACATTTACTTAAAGCTTAATGAAGCATAATATAGTCTTTCTCCTAACATTTCATTCTGTTTGATCCATTTTTCTAAGTATAAAATAGATTCCTTGTTCACAGTTAAAAGAATATTATACTGTGTTATGTGTTTCAAAATAAGATTTTTTTAGTTTATGTTAACTGAAATTATCCCTGCACAGTGTGAGCGGGTACTTTCATTTTTTTTTACTCTATTCATTTCTAAACTGCTTGAATTTATTTTTTACAGTGAATACTTTTGTAAATTGAAAAAACCTCAAACATAATTACTTAAAAAAACCCCACAAAACAAAAAAACCCAGTTCACCTTGAGATTATTTCCTGCCAAATTCAGCCACTCCAAATGTACTAGTTCCTTTAGCCCTTCCACATAGCCAATGCTATTATGAGGCAAATTTAACACCCGGAGTTGGGTCAGTTTGGCTACACCCATCATCCGTACCAGCCGATTATTAGCCACTGACAACTGTGGAAAGGAAACATATCATTACTCTTCGGAATAAAATATATAGATTATTTTCACATTAGGGTGCTTAAAAGATTTGTTTATAAAGCCAAACATGTCCAAATATATAAACCCAATCTGTACTTTTCACATATGCTGTTTAGGTATATATTCTAGAGCAGGGGTCCTCAAACTTTTTAAACAGGGGGCCAGTTCACTGTCCCTCAGACCGTTGGAGGGCCGGACTATAGTTTAAAAAAGAACTATGAACAAATTCCTATGCAAACAGCGGCGGCAAAAACACCCGGTGGGCCGGATAAATGTTTAGTTTGAGGACCCCTACTCTAGAGTAACTATTAGCTTGTTGGTGCTGCTGCTGCTGCTCCTAAGCAATGGAAAATACACACAACCCTCAGCAATAACATCTCCTCCAATTACTAAAGAGAAAGCACTGTTAACACAGCAACTACTTGAGAATACAAGCTCCACAGAATGCAGTCCTTAAACTGTCTCAGTCAAAATCTAGAACAGTGCCAGACATATATGGGGCACCCAATTACATTTGCTGCATGAATGAACCCTTTGCCCCTATCATGAGGTACAAGGCTATCTTAACACAATATTTTGCTAACATAAAATGTTTGCTTTTTAAAAACAAATGCCTCTTTTTCTAGTCCACCCTAAATGTAGCACATATGTGTTCATCTTTAGGAGAAACTGTCATGTAAAGATTTAAGGCAACATTTACTACTTTCCAAGCCTGCACAGTTACTTTTTGCTTGGTTATTTTATTAGATATAATAAACTGGTTCTAATATAACTATTTCTCCAGATACAATACCTACCTGTATTAATCGACTGCATTTCTCAAGATTTTCCAATTTGATAATCTGATTTTTATCCAAAATCAAAGTATGAATGTCAGCATCACAGGGTAAGTTTGCACTTAATTTCTGTAGCCCCTTCCCTGACCAATTGACCACTAACCCTAGAAAAGAGAAAGGAAACTATTAGAAAACACAAATACTACCCCTGAGCACAGGGATGGAATATATATATATATCTCAGCAATCGAACAACTGGTCGACCAGTTGTTATGCTGCTCAAGTTCTATGATGAAATACTTTTGAATTCTTCACAGTTAAACATAAACTAGTATTTCCACATCCTGTGGCTAAGTAATGATAGTATTTTTAAGTGGAACTCATCTTTTGCTAGAGATTAACGTACATACAGTCCAACCACCAGTATATCCTATAGCAGTGATGGCGAATCTATGACATGCGTGTCAGAGGTGACACGCGAACTCATTTTTTTGGTTGATTTTTCTTTGTTAAATGGCATTTAAATATATAAAATAAATATCAAAAATATAAGTCTTTGTTTTACTATGGTTGCAAATATCAAAAAATTTCTATATGTGACATGGCACCAGAGTTAAGTTAGGGTTTTTCAAAATGCTGACACGCCGAGCTCAAAAGGTTCGCCATCACTGTCCTATAGTGTCCCAAATCAAAGTATATACTTCAGTTAATTTACCCACAAAATGGGAATAATGCACCTAATTCATTAAATTGATGGGGGGGGGGGGGAATGAAAAGAGAGCACTTAGCCCCATCCCTAGCTCACAGCACTCACTAAAGTAATTCGGTACAAAAGATGTTCAAATTCTGGCTCCACTACTTCACCATTGTGGTGTCTTGGGCAAGTTACTGATCTCTTTGGGGCTCACTTTTCTAATCTGTAAGACAGATTTGATAATAATACCTGCCTTATCATGCTGTATACAAAGAAGACAAGATGATGTAAAATAAATAAAATAAAATAAAAAGCAATGGAAACGTCTTCTAGCTCACATAAAACGTGCTCTATAAATGTTTTAATTGCTCCTACTCTAAGCTGCCTTGGGAGGGTTGGGGAGGTGGAGTTTTTGAGAAGCAGATATCAGAGGGAGGCGGGGCCCTGAGAAACTGCCAATTTCACAATTATACCCAAATTAAGACTACGGAGGGAAATAATTACTCGAGAACGCGCTCCTGAAGAGATGCAATGTTTTCCCATTGTCTCTAATGGCTTCTAGCATTTGGGGTTGGGGCTGGAGGGAGTCATGGGATTTTGAGAATTTGGAGCAAGCTGTGTACTGGGTCCCAAGAAAACGCACAGCTTTTGCACACAATTCCAAGGAGTCCACAGACTGCTTAGAACCACCGATTGCCCCCCCTGCCCCCCCAAATATAATGAGCCCCTGTTCTAAGCCGTGGAGAAAGGCTCCACTCCACAGCCGGGCCCTCAGACTGACTGCAGAGCCGAGCCTCAGAACTCGAAGCGCTGTAACCAAAACAAAGGAGCTCGGTTCCCGCGGCTCCAGGTCACAGGCGCACCCGCGCCCCGCACCCCGCCGGGCAGCGACCAAACCCGGCCCGCGGGTCCCGTCTGCAGAAGCAGGGGTGCAGAACTGTAGGCTCTGGATCACCCCCAGATTTTATCAGAGCCACCGGACACTTCCAAGAAAGGGTTCAAAGTCAGTCTAGGGAGCTGTGCTTGATAGAGGGTGTCCCGAATGTTCTAGAACGAGGGAAAGGGGGACAGTAACGTGAGAGCGGGAGATCCTGCAGTTCTCACTTGGGCACCCAGAACTCAAAGTAGACACCCTAGAAAGGTCACCGCAGTCCGAAACCCACCACCCAAGTAGACTAAGGAGCGCGGGATCCGGGGTGCCGGCGCGCAAAGAGCCTTGGGGGCTGTAGTCCCCCGCCCGGGCCTCGCCTCAACGCTGCAGAGCTAGGCAGAGCACGGAGACTACAACTCCCAGAGGGTAGCGCGCCTCCGCGATGTCCACAGGCTCCCATCAAAAGAACTGGTCCAGAACTGCACCCCTAAACCCAGGCTTCTTTTCTATACCAGGTAATTATTTACTTCAGTTCCACAGAGTAAGGCTTAAGACTCAGGGGTGAGGATCGCCTTACCTTCTCCAGGAGGCAAAGCCGCGTCCACACGCGCTGCCGCCATACTTCCCGCTTGCTAATAACCCCAAGCAACCGTCCTCCAGCGGCTCCACTTGTAGTCGGGCGGAGGGGCGGGAAACTACAGCTCCCAGGATGCACGGCGCTCAGACGGCCCAATTGGCTGCCTACACCTGATGCTGAAAACCCCGGATTAGAATCTGAGCTGCAGCGAGTTTAGGAACCCTGGTCAACTCCCTTATTCAGGTGAGCAAACTTTATCATTAGATGATCCCTTTACGACCTTTTGTAGGTATTTGCGAAATTTGACACTTTTACTGTCGGGCTGATTAGATGATCTCTACTTAATGCAGACCAAATTTGAGAGCTCATTTGCAGGAGTCTTTTATTGGCTCTCCCTTCTTTGGACAATTCTGTATAAATGGAAAGTTTCCAACTCTGCTCTGGGTATGTGTTGGACGATCTTGTTGAGACCATCAAAATGGATAGATTTTATCTGAAAATTTAGTGAAAGCATGCTGGGATAGAAACTTTTCTCCAAGGTAGCAGGGTAATGAATGAGCTGGGAGAGGGATCCTGGAAGCCCGGGAGGGTACCTGAGGAGCACAGGTTCGTACAAGTTTACAGCAATAGCAGAACCAGAATTTTTTGTCTGGTTTATCTGACCTGGGATCCTGAGAAAAGGGACAAAGGATTTATTTAGTGAGGTTAGCTAAGTATAGTCATGGCTCTTAAAAAGAGAATCGCTGGATGTTCCTGGGCACAGTCCTACATGCCCAGGTGAAATCAGATACTATGGCTTTTGCATCTAAGATCATATCCCTACTCTTTAACTGAATTGCCTCATGTTGTATATATGCTACACAAGCTCACATTCGTTTGGAAGCTACTTCTAACCGATACCATGAACAACTCAACAAGCTAGCATTTTGGGCAGGCCCGAGTCCACAAGACAGTCAGTCTGTCCTTCCCATCAGCACAGTATACCTGATCTATGTGGCAGCTGATCACCCAGACTCATCTCCCCCATCTGTCATCTGCCCACTGCTACTGGCAGGGTCTAAGTAAAACAACACCTTTTATCGTGTTAATCCCCTTCTCACAAACTTCTCTCTTGAAATGGAGCTTTCAAGGGCCACCAGAATCTGGCCTCACCCTACTTGCCACCATTCATTCCACTAGTTTCTACTTAGTGTTTCTGAGTTAGGGATTGAAAAATGAAACATGCTTTAGAAAGGTTAAGCTGCTCATATAACAAGGGTGAATTGAAAAATAGAATAGTGGCAGGAAGGAGACTATTGTATAGTGGATGGTAACCTTTAGCAGAGCAGTTTCAGGAGAGTATTATATACAAGATTAGATAACACAAAGTTAAGAGACGAGGTGGAAAGGAAACAGCGTTTGTGGATAGCTAAACTTTTCTCGACAAAACAAAGGAAGTTCTCTAATCAGGATGAGAACTTATATTTGAAAGAAGTAAGTACAATGAAGTGTGGTTTGTTTTGCTATCAAATCCAATGACAACGCATTATGTTTTTTAGGCAATGAACCTCTATCTGTGCGACAAGAATACAATATATGTCGACATCACAAGACCAAGAAGTTTTCACAGTATCCCCAAATTAAAGAAAACTGTCAGAAAAATTAACTGGGATATCTCATCATAGTGAAATTTCTTCACAAAAAAGAAGAAAATGGGAGGAAGGAAGGAAGGAAGGAAGGAAGGAAGGAAGGAAGGAAGGGAGGGAGGAAATAAATGAGGCTGCAGCCATAGTAAGTTTCCAAGTGGCTTGTTAGCCATGCAGTATTGTTATTTACTTATGGCACATGGATTAAATGATAATTCATTGTAGCAGCTGAAGAAATGTACAGTAATCAGAAAAAATAAACCTGATTAAGACCATTAGCCTTTGGGTGAGAACAGCTGCTTAAAGTGTTGAGGCCACTGGGAACAACATCAATAGTCAATTTAAAGTATTTAGTGAAGGCAAGTTATTTTGAGTGGTTTTCTGGGTTCTTAATAAGTGGACAGGTGTTACTGATAATGCTCATTTGTACTTGTTTATTCAAAGAGTCAATGTTTGGAGTGACTGAATACTTAGCCTCTGTGAATCGGCTGCCGGCAACCAGTGAAAATATTTTTTTAAAAATTTGAGAAAACTCTAATTAAAACACCTAAGGTGAAGTCAGCAATAATGTGTTACAATTTATGTAAGTAGAAACAGGCTTATTTTGACAGGTTTCCACTTGTGAAAATGTACGGAGTTTAAATCCTATGGTTATGACATTATTGTACTATATTATCAATTAACATGTATTTTGTGGAAAACATTTTAATTTTCACTGAATCACTGAACCAGTAGTTTCAACAATAAACTTCATTTGCTCTCATGGACTTAACTGTTGTCACTACACATATTTTGTCACAATCAGCAGCTAAATATCCTGACTTACCCTACCACACAGCATTTGATGACTTACTAGTGGTAACATTTTCTTGTGAGTTTTGTTTTTTAGCTCAGAGCCAGGATTGAAATTTTTTTCTGAGAAGAACCTCCTTTAACCACTATTATGGAACACTAACTGGGTGGCTTTAGAATTCATTTTTTGCTCATTGTGATCATTCAATGATATTTCTTAATGAATTCAACTCAACTTGTAAGACAACACAGCCCTTACATGCAAAATTTACTCTGTGGTAAAGGCATTTTGACAATAAAAGCAAGATCTCCATTCCCACACAGATTTGAAGTTTTATTTTTCATGCTCAAACTACAGTTTTAGCAGTATATTATAGAGACCTCAATGCAAATGCAAAAAAAATTTTTATATTTTAAGACCCATTTACTTGTGCCATTGAGCAGCTTTCACTTAACTTTAAATGAGAAATGATTGTATCTCCCATGCTAAAAGAAAAATGTCCAGATAATAATCCAATTCTATCTAATAAAAGAGTAATATGCAAATTGACCATCACTCTAGCACACAAGATGGCCACCCCCATGTGGACACAAGATGGCTGGCAGGGGAGGGCAATTGGGGGTGATCAGGCCTGCAGGGGAGGGCAATTAGGGGCAACCAGGCCTGCAGGGGAGGACAGCTGGGGGGGACCCAGGCCTGCAGGAGAGGGCAGTTGAGGGCAACCAGGCTGGCAAGGGAGGGCAGTTAGGGGTGACCGGGCCAGCAGGGAAGGACAGTTGGGGGCAATCTGGCCAGCAGAGGAGCAGTTAGGCATTGATCAAGCTGGCAGGGGAGTAGTTAGGGCAGGGGTGGGCAAACTTCTTGACTCGAGGGCCACAATGGGTTCTTAAACTGGACCAGAGGGCCAGAACAAAAGCATGGATGGAGTGTTTGTGTGAACTAATATAAATTCAAAGTAAACATCATTACATAAAAGGGTACGGTCTTTTTTTTTTTTTTTTAGTTTTATTCATTTCAAATGGGCCGGATCCGGCCCACAGGCCGTAGTTTGCCCACAGCTGAGTTAGGGGGTGATCAGGCTAGCAGGCAGAAGCAGTTAGGGGCAATCAGACAGGCAGGCAGGCAGGCAGGCGTGTGGTTGGGAGCCAGCAGTCCTGGATTGTGAGAGGGATGTCTGACTGCCCATTTAGGATTGGGCCTAAACAGGCAGTCAGACATCCCTCGAGGGGTCCCAGATTGGAGAGGGTGCAGGCTGGGCTGTGGGACACACTCCCCTGCATGAATTTCATGCACTGGGCCTCTATAATTGCCTTCAAAGAGATTAATATGCTCAATTTAAGTCGAATGCCCTTGGATTGATCTCAGTATTGGGCAGTGTTTATCTGGGTGAAAAGACTAAATTTGGGTAAAAGATTAAATGTTTAAAATCTCATTACAGATCAGGATTATTGGATGAACATTTGCATTTGATTTTGATGATAACTTTGAACCCTAATTAACCCCTTGAGTGCCGGGGAGCGCGATCGCGCTCCTGTCTTTCGCCAAAAGTGCCAGGAGCACTATCAAAGCTTCGAAATGGTGTCCAGTTCTAAGTCTGCTTTTTATTAGTGATGATGATATTGCTAAATATGTCAATATAGTAAAGGTTTCCTTAAGTTTTTGAATATGTAACTTCATTCACTTGTGATTCATAATATTTTTTCCTAAACTGCTGTAAAATCAGCAAAAATGCCTTGGCAATTTTAGCATAGTTCCTAGGATATTGGTTAGCACTAAAAGAGTTAAGAGAAATGTTATCCATCTTTCCAAAAAAGAATTTCATTCTCTTTAGTAGACCTGTTCTACAAAAACTTGTACTCAATATTATTATGTTTTAAATTTCATCACTAAAAATTTGGAAATCCATTTTCTCTCTTGCCTTATAAATACCTATATAATCAATTTTTGCTTCTTAGCACACAAAGCCTAAAATATATACTATTTGCAAACCTCTGTTCTGGAGGAAGTAAACTCTGAGTGGTAAGCGAGTCAGTGGAAGGGAAGGAAGACTTCCAGCCAAAGAAGACGGCTTGGACATATGAGCGAGAACCAATAGGATGTGTGAAAACTAGTTAAGTTAGCAGTACCAAGTTGGAGAAACATGCTTCCTCTGCTCATCCTTCTGAACCACCAGCAATTCCAGTTTCCTCCAGAAGGTGGCTCCCTTCATTTCCCAAAATTTTCTTATGAAATTTCTAACACACAGAAAATTTGAAATATTACAGTAAACACCCACAAATTCTTAGATTCTCTTATCAGCATTTTGTTATGCTTGTTTTATCCCTTATCTATCTATCCTTTCACCCATCTTGCTTTCTGATGTATCAGTACTCCTCCCCCCATATACTTAGCAAGTATTTCATTAACTAGTATTCAGTATTTACCCACAATTTCCATTTATTTATTATTTACTTATTGGGGTGACACTGGTTAACAACATTATACAGGTTTCAGGTGCACAACTCTACAACACATCATCTGTACGCTGTATTGTGTGTTCACCATCCCACGTCAAGTCTCTGTCCATCACCACACTTTCCTTTCTTTTAAAGTAAGATAGACATACAGTGAAATGCTCAAATCTTGTATCAACATTTTCTGAATTTTTGACATATTTTGACATAAAGTTCCCGTATACCCCTCCCTATTCGATTCTTCCTCTCCCTCCCAGAAGCAACCACTGTTCTGATTTTCCTTTTTTCACCACAGATTTTTTCTGCATGGCGTAGAACTTCATATATACAAAGTGATACAATACATATTTTTAAAAAAGTCTTCTTTCACTTAGCATAATGGTTTTGGAACTCACGTTGATATGTAAAATCAATATTCCATTTTATTTCTGAGGAGTAGTCCATTGTATAAGTATGAATATTACAGTTTGCTCTTCTAATCACCTATTGATGGGGCACCTAGACTGTTTCCTAGACTGTTTCCTGTGGGCATTATGAATAAAGATGCTATATACATTCCTGTATGAAGTTTTATTTTGCTTTAATCTTTTAAATTACAAAATACTACAGGTGGTGCTTACTTTTCCTTTATTTCAGGAATGAATTGTGTACTTAAATCTTTCACCCAAAGCAGATTATTATCGTTTGAAACTTTTGACCGTGGAAAAGTAATTAAAAGGGTACATCTCAATATAGAGACTATTTCCCTACCCAACACCCAGCTTAACTGTTATCCGCTGCTGGTCAGTCACTTTTCATCCAGGCCCTTACCGACTGGACCCTCCCTCATGTTATTTTAAGGTAAATCCCAGCCACCCTGCTGTTTCATCCGTAAATATTTAGTATGTATCTGGTAAGGAAAACTATTACAAATTAAACATAATGACAGTTCAATGATTACACCTAAAGGATTAACAATACATGTTAATATTGTCAAAAATCCAATCTGTATTCAAATTACTTCATTGCCTGTACAGCTGGTTTGTTCAAATCGGGCCTCAAATAAGATCCATACATTGTAATTGGTTGAGGAGGCGCTTGAATTTCTTTTCATCTATAGGCAGAGTCAGTTGTGCAACCAGTGTCTTCACACAGAGCCCCGCTCAGGAGCACCCCATGCTGGGGGCTTAATGCTCTGCAGTCACTGTCTTGAAAGTCTTCATAATTGTACCTTTGAATTTGTGTTTTGTATGTGAAGTTCAGTGCGACAATAGAGCACATGCTTGGGACTGGGAGCCTCAGCTGCCATGTGGGCCCACTTCCTGGGGCCTCCTCACTTTCAAGGGACAGGTCCTAGAGTCAGGGGTTCCACAGTCCACTGACGCCAGCTTCCACCTCTCCCTGCCCTCTCTCCAGAGCTGGCAGCACCACCCTGCCTTCCACCCGCAGCTTGATCCCCACATCCTGAATCCAAGTACATAACGCATCCCAGGGCATTGCTGGCTCACTGCAGGCTGGGCCAGGAGGACAGTGGAGGGAGATGGCTGGCCCCACTTCGTTGCCCCTACTTGCAAATGAAAGGTTAAGAAGCAGATTGCAGAAGAAAGGAAACAGCTTAATATTTTAGTACCTGTTCCTGCTCTTTGCTAAAAAGAGCCCACACTGGGGTTTCTAAAAATTACATTGGGCCCTAAAAATTAGTTATGCAGCTAGTCCTGTCCATAGGTACTTACTCTCTCAATATCTCTCTCTCTTCCTCCCTCCCTCTCTCTCTCCATTTACATGCTATTGAAGAAATTAAGTTACCCTGTAGATGCTGATTGCACCCCTGTGGAGTCATTTCACTTGTCCCTCTGTCCTCTATATTTCATATAATTGGTAGGTAGATATGAAGACTTAATTAGATGTATAGTTTTTAAAAGAATGCTTTACAATATTTAATTTTAAGAATACTTCATGATTTTTAATTTTAATAATGCTTTATAATTGTAAAGAAAGCTTCATAATTTCTAAAGCTGTACAACTATTAAACCTGTCATTGTCTCACCTAGTGACTGGGCTTTGCTCTCCAAGGCCTCCTTGAAGTCAGGCCTGAGTCTTGGGGTTGGCCAGCCTGCTGGGACCTCAGGTGGCAGAGTGTGAAAAGGCAAGACCCCGCCTGCACCTGAGGGGAGAGAGTTAATGGAGGAAAACACTCAGAACGCACACACGTACTGGTTCCCAGGGGTGGTGCACAGAGATGCGCGGCCCAGAGCCCTCTCCAAGCAGGGCTTGCTGCCCGTCAGGCCCCGTGGCAGCAGCAGCTCCAGCTGTCACAGGGTCTGGCTTGCTGCTGAGAACCACTCCCTTAGGTCATGGCTCGGCCACGCACGTCTGGTGACTGAGCCCTGGGTGTGCAGAGGTCGGTCATTTGGCCCGAAGTTACTGACAGGCAGCAACTGTTCAGGCTCCTGGCCGCTGGCTGGGGTTCTGTTGGACCCGCAAAGTATTTTCCTTCTGCCTGATACTGATTACTTCCCCTTTCACAGGACGGATCCCTAGTAAACACCTTGCACCCTAAGTTCAGTCTCAGTAGATGCTTCCAGAGCAGCCAGCCTGTGGCACAAGGTGATGTTTTCCCACATGTTCTACTATCTATTCCTGTAGGTCCATGACTCCAAAATATAACCTGTTCCCAGCACCCTTCTGATCTTGTTTAACTTCCACCCCACGGCTCCACCTTCACGTCCTGTGGCATCTTAGCTGAGTCTTGCCACAACGACCCTTTCCCCCCAAACATGCTCCTTCCTTCCCATCTTCACAACTGCCTCACCTCCTGTATTACCCATTGCTATGTTAACAAATTATTCCCAAAACATAGTGGTTTAAAAACAATAAACACTTATGGTCTCACAGATTCTATGGGTTCAGAATTAGAGAGGGTTTGTCTGGGTGGGAATTGGCGCAGCAAGGAACAATTCTGCCCCAGAGCCTCTGGAGGGAGCACAGAGACCTGGATTTCAGTCCAGTGATACCGATGTAGACCTCTGGCCTCCAGAATTAAAAGAGAATTACATTTCCAATGCTCCCCCAGGTCCTGTGACTAGTCTAGGATCCCTCAGGTGATCTAATTAGTCCACTGTTTTCTTAGCATAAAATAAGGGAAGAAATCACAAAGGAAAAGATAGATTTGATTTCAAAAAGTAAAGCTTCTTTCTATATGCCAAAAGATATTTTACATTAAGTTGAGATGCAAATCACAAACTCATGCCAAATAACTAGCACCATTACTGACCCTGTTAATTGCCATAATATACAAGGAACTCATAAAAATTATTAAGAAAAAGCTTGTTCAAATTTAAAAAGATAGACAAGACTATACTTTGATAATTCACAGAAGAGAAAAACAAATATCCAGTAAACATAAAAATTCCACTGATAATAAAAATTTCAAAATAAAACAATGGGATACCAAAACTTATCTGAATGGCAAAAAAACAATAAAACAAACAAACAAACAAACACACACACACACACACAAAACCCTAACACACACAAAAAAATTTTATTTTAAAAGTCATTGCTGGTGACAGTTTATTCTGATGTGTTTTACATATGTTGGGTTCCTGGTCTACATTCCCATTTTCGACTGTATTAACTATTTTGTCCTCTCATTGTAAGTTTTCCAGGAATGTCATTTTAATGGCTATGTCACCGTACACCATACCCAGGATGTGAAAAGTATATTGACCCAGTGATTCCCTGTTGTTGACATTTATATTGTTACCATTTTCACTGACTTCAGTGGCCTTACCAACTTTGCCTGCAAGATTACAACCTGAGGTCTGGGAGCTGATCAACCAGCGATAGAGCTGCTGGCCAATCAGCCCTCTCTTTCAAAGATCAAGGCCAAGGTCACAGAGCCCAAGGAGTTCAACCTGATTGCCCCAGGCCCTGCACCATTCCAGTGCTCCAGCCAGTCCCCGTCATGGCCAAGCCAAGACCAGTAAGTGCCAGTGTTTGCCATGGGTACAGGCTGTCCAGGCCTAAAGAGTGGACCATGTGGGTCAGTGGGGTCTAGGCATTCCAAGGGGTGAGGGTGCACTGGACCCAAAAAGAGGATATGATGACACCACCCCACAGAGAGGAAGCCCAGCTGACCCAGAGCCTGCCCAGTGGGTCCCTGCACTCCACATGCTGAGGTTTGGTCAGTAGCAGGGAGCGAAGACGCTGGGCCACAGGACTCAGACCTGTCTGGACTTGGTGCTCGCTCCCCATTGAATAGTGCCTGTGAGGAGCACAGTGTGGTTTTAGGGATGAGCGGGAAATGCTCCTTTCCCTCTCGGTGGAAATTGTCAGTGTGGTGAGGTCACGATGTCTGAAAAGTGTTGCTGGGGGATGTGCAGGTGGTGCTTAGTGTCAGCTCTCTGTAGCTCACCACCGCTTTCTCACAGCCTTGGAGGCCCCTGCCCACCTCACAGCACTGTTCCGAGGGTCAAATCAGACCCTGGCCCCGTGGAGACCCAACCAGCTGGAGAGTGCAATGACTCGTACAGCACACCCACGCGGGCACACTTCTATGCATTCTAACACCATTATTTATTTAAAAGTCCTCTACATCATGAAGCCCACATCTACCCCAGGAGGTGACTCATATTCCACCCAACTCCCTTCTAGTCTGTCCCAGGGTGGCTGTGCATGGGGACATCACCACAGCCCACTTTGGCATGTTGCCTGGAAGGCAAAAGGTCACAAGAGCCCCTGAACCTCATCATAGAAGCTCTCCAGAACAGGGACCTTGGCCTGCCACCCACACCATTGCTGGGCCTGTTATAATGCCCCCACCTCCTGCTCCAGGGCCTGGAGGTCAGCCTGGGATGCCTCTGTGCTCAGGGCCTGGGCCTCCTCCAGATCTTGCTCCCAGTTCCCCACCTCAATTAGAGGCATGTCCAGGGAGGCTTGGTCCTTATCAAAGGCCCCACTGAACCTCAGATCTCCCCAGATGAAAAGGGACCTCCTAGATGATATACCCGCAAGACATCAGGTGGAAGTTGGTCCCAGACCAAAGGTCTTCAGATTAGGGTACCACCTGGGAGCCAGGAACAGGGCAGACCAAGGGTGCTAGGAGGTGATAGGGCATTTGTGAGGCTACTCTTTTCACTCCCTGCACCTTCTGAGGTTGTATTTTTGGTGGACACTTTGGTGATGGGACGAATGAGGGTGAGTATTAAATATTTTTCCCTGTCCAGGTATTACAATCTTCCACCCATTTCAGCTGACAGCCACAGGCAGACAACCACTGGAGAAACACCAAGAAACATCCTGGAGCTAAAGCCCAAGTGTGCATGTGAGTGGCATCCTGGAGGTCGGGGAGCAGGAGTTGTCAACAGCCCTCAGTGGAGTGGGATGTCCTAGGGAAGATCTTACTCTTAGTAAAATCATGTGTATTTAGAATAATTATCTATCATCTATCTATCTATCATTTATCTATCTATCTATCTCTATCTCTATCTCTATATCTATCCCTAGAGATGTAAAACATGGGGAAGGGGTGAGTAAAAATTTAGTGCTTTTTGAATGCGATCAAACGTAAGTGACCATCAACTTAAAATAAACTGCTAGAAAACATAGATTGTTATACATGAAACTGATGATAACTACAAACCAAAAACATATAATAATAGATACATAAAAAATAAAAAGAATCCAGATATAACACTAAAGAGAGTCAGCAATACAAAAGCAAAGAAAGCAAGAGAAAAAAAAGAAATAGAAAAGAACTACAATGCTGGCCAGTGTGGGTCAGTTGGTTGAGCTTTGTCCCCCCCCATACACTAAAAGGTCGCCAGTTGGATTCCCAGTCAGGGCATACGCCCAAGTTGAGGGTTCAATTCCCTGTCAGGAGGCAGCCAATTGATGTTTCTTTCTCTCACATCAATATTTTCTCTCTCTCTCTCTCTCTCTCTCTCTCTCTCTCTCTCTCTCTCTCTCTCATCTCTCTTAAAAAAACTTAATGAAAACATTAAAAAAGAAAAAGAACTACAAAACAATACAACAGCAATAAATACATACCTATCAATAATTACTTTAAGTGTTAATGGAGTAAATTCACCAATTAAAAGACAGGATAGCTGAAAGGATAAAAAACAAGAATATATACTTCTACAAGAGAATCTCTTCATATCTAAAGATACACAGACTGAAATTAAAGGGATGGAAAAACATATTACTTCCAAATGGAAACAAAAAAGTTGGGTAACAATACTTATATCAGACAAAATAGACTTTAAAATAAAGACTGTAATAAGAGTCAAAAAGGGTATTACATAATTATAAAAACATCCATCCAACAAGGGGATAAAGCACTTGTAGAAATCTATATATCCAAATAGAAGCCCCTAAATACATGAAGCAAATATTAACAGACATAAAGGGTAAGATTGACAGTAATACAATAATTGTAGGGGATTTTAACACCTCACTTACACCAATGGATAGATTCTACAGAAAATCAACAAAGAAACATTGGTCTAATCATCAGGAAAATGCAATTCAAAACCACAATAAAATGTCACCTCAGATTTGTCAGAATGACTATGGTTAAAAAGTGAGCAACTAACAAGTGTTGGCAAGGAGGTGCAGAAAAGAACAACGTTGTGCAATGCTGATGGGATTCCTAAAAAAAGAAAAAAGAAAAATAGAACTACTCTAGGGGCCAGCAATTCCCTTCTGGGCACTTATCTGAAGAAAGCAAAACAATAATTCAAAAAGATAAATGCACCTCTATGTTCATAGCAGCATTATTTACAATAGCTAAGATACAGAAGCAACCTAGGTGTCCATCAATAGAGGACTGGATAAAGAAGATGTGAATATTAGTGGAATATTACTCAACCATAAAAAAGAATGAAATTTTGCCATTTAGAACAACATGGATGAATTAAGAGAATATTATGCTAAGTAAAAAAAGGTCAGACAAAGACAAATACCTGTGGTCTCACTACATATGGAATCTTAAAAAAATTGGAACTTTATAGATACAGAGAACTGATTGGTGATTGCCAAATATGGGGTTTGGGGTGGGTGAAATGAGTGATTTCACTTATATGTGGAATAAGAAACGAAAAAAAAGCAAACAAAACAGAAATAGAGATACAGAGAACAAACTGATGATAGCCAGAGGGGACGGGTAGGGGGATAAGCTAAAAAGATGAAGGAGAATAAGAGGTATAAACTTCTAGCTATAAGATAAGTCACAGGCATATAATGTACAGCATAGAGAAATAGTAAATAATACCATAATAACTTTGTATGGTGACAAAAATAAATTTTAAAAAATTTAATAGTTTTAATGTGCTGTCTCAAGTTAATTATCCTCCCTGAATTTTCCAAGGTATATAGTGGATTTATTAATGTATACATTCAGATATTATTTTATTTCTGGAAAGCTTTCTCCGATTATAATTTTAATAATTCTAAGACATTAATTTATTTTTCTTCTTCAGGGGCTCATTGTTGGATTTTATTTGCCTATCAGCTATACCAATAATTTTTTCTCTGATCATTTTTAACATCTTTTTACTTCTGCTTTTCTCATTTGGCTGTTTCATGCCTTTTTTCAATGTTTCTATTATTCATTTATGAACATAAAATGACCCACATTTAGTGAGCTACCAACAATCTAATAGTTTACTGGACTTGTCTGGTTTACCCTGTTTTTCCTCTGTTGGTCTATAGTGAAATTAAAGTTTCAAATTTCTAGGACCTTCCTTGGAAGAGAGTGAAGTATCTTCTAATTTTGTGATTCTTTTTTGTTTATTTAGGACCCTTAATTTCCTTTCTCTTTATTACCAAGCCTGCTAGGGGTTCCTCCTTCTTCCATGTTCCTGTTTCCACAGGTGTGATGCAGCCTGCTTATTGTATTCCACACTTCTAGGTCCCTCCCTTTTGATACCTCTCAGCCTTTGCTCTTACCTATCAAGTCTCTGGCTGGTTCTTGGTATTTCCTCCACTCAGAATGGACCTTTCTAATTCTGGGATTGATTTTATCTGTGTCCTGCTACTCTGAGGACTTAGTTCTTTTTCTTCCTTCTTTTCCTTCCTTCTTCTTCTTCTCCCCCCCCCCCCCTCTCTCTTTTTCTGTAGAGTCTCTATCTTGTCTTTAGTCTGGTCCAGTCTCCAGACGTGTGTGTTTAGTATAATGTATTGCTTACCTGAAAATTAAAGATTATAGTATGTATGCTCTATTCCCAATACTGAAGGTGTACTTTATGGATATTTTTGTTCTCTTTGCTCATCAGTAAGTGTTTTGTTTTGTTTTTTAATTTGTTTTTTTTTTTTTTAGACTGTGTGTAGAGTTGTGGATAGTTCCAGTTTTCATTATGTCTTGGAAACCATATGGATAAAAAGGATTACATTAATTTTTAGAAGCCATATTAGTTACTTTTTCATACATATGGCACAAATAAATAAAAATTAACTGAATCTATTGTATATATTTTCCAAAATTCTCTGGATGAGGTAGCATAATATAGTGGTAAGTTAGATGGATTTTAAGGGTAGAGGGTAGAACCTAATATATTCTTCTGAAAGGTAATGGTTGGCACATTGTAACCTTCATATATTTTAATAAATATTTTATAGCAACATAAGGACCTCCTTGAATGCTTGATTATCAGAACAAAAATTGTGTCAAGTATTGGGTTTATAATTTCTCACATTTGTGTCAACTATGATGATGGTTAGGCTATAGTATCTGAACTTTTACTTTAATCTTTATAGAACTTTCTCCTTATCAGTGGAAACTAGATTAAGAAGTTGTTGAAATTCTGCTGTTGTCTTGAGAGAGTTCTGTACATTTCTCAACTATTTGTGACTCTAGTTTTAAATTCCACAAAAATTATACTTACATAGTATTATAATAAATATTATAATACCTCAGGTGCCGGGAGCTGGTCCATGCTTGCTGTTTCAAGGGACCTGGCATATATGGCATACTGTTCTTAATATGTTTGCTCACCTTCTTGGCACTATGTGTTTTAACCAAGGTCTCTGAGAAAGGTTGTTTCCCCAGGTAGGGATTTTCCCCTGAAGTTAGGGAGGGAATAAAACCCCTCAACTAAGTGCCAGGCGGGTAATTAATCACTTTAACTACGAACAATCATGCTTAAGCTACATAATCTTTACTCCCTGGAATGGAGATAAGAAACGCCCTAACCTTTGTAATAGAGATTGATAGAATTGAATCAACTGGTATAAATACAGATGTAACAAGACAGCGAGAGACAGAACTTAGAACACAGAACTTAGAACACAGAACTTAGAAGACAGAACTTAGAAGATGGACAGAAACTGGCCTCAGAACCTAGAGACAGAACCTAGCGAGAGAACATGGCAAAAGATCCTGGACTGAACCTGACTACAGAAATTGGCAAGAGAACCTGACTAGAACCCTGGACAGAACCTGGCTGAAGAACCTAGCGAGGGAACATGGCTACAGAACCTGGCTGGAGAACCTGGAGAACCTAGCAAGAGAACATGGACACAGAACCTGGCTGGAGATCCAAAACAGAACTTGGCTGGAGATCCTGGCTAGAGATCCTGGCTAGGCTGCTGATCAACTGAACGCTGTCTCCGTGTCATTCCTTCTCGCCGACTCCATCCACACCTTTGGGGACCCCTGGACCTGCTGGGGTTGGACCCCAGCACTCAGGCACTATTAGCAGAACAGCAGAGAATTAAATCAATATGATAATCAAACTCTTACTGAAGGTAGATAAACAGAATCTGGTGTGAATATTAAAATTCACACTAGGGCCAAAGGAGTCAAACTTGATAATTTTCTTTATGACTATAACAGTTGAATCTTCAACGAATATAATACTCGGATTCTGCAGCAGCATTGATCTATGCTATCCATATACATTTTATAAATATGTATTTACTAGAGGCCCAGTGCATGAATTCATGCACCAGTGAGGTCCCTTGGCCTGACCTGTGGGATCTGGCTGAAACCAGCTCTCCAACATCCCCGAGGGGTCCTAGATTGCAAGAGGGCAAAGGCCAGGCCGAGGGATCCCACCAGTGCATGATCAGGGTCAGGGAGGGACATGGAATGTTGGCCAGCCAGGTAGGGACCGAGGGATGGCTCTAGGGCATGTCTGGCCCATCTCACTTAGTCCCGATCAGCCGTACCTCAGCAGCAAGCTAACCTACTGGTCAGAGCATCTTCCCCCTGCTGGTTAGTGCACATCATAGTGACTGGTCGACCAGTCAACTGTCTGCCCCCTGGAGGTCAGTGCAACTCATAGCGAGCGGATGAGCGGCCTTAGCATATCATTAGCATATTATGCTTTGATTGGTTGACCAGATGACTGGACATTTAGCATATTAGGCTTTTGTTACTAGTACTAGAGGCCTGGTGTACGAATTTGTGCACGGGCGGGGCCCTTGGCCTGGCCGGTTATCGAGGCCTATCGGAGGGTTGGCTGGCTGGGGGGAGGGGTTGTGAGAGGTTGGCTTTTGTGTGGGGGGAGGAGCTGCAGGAGGTTGGCTGTGGGAGTGCATTGACCACCAGGGGGCAGCTCCTGTGTTGACTGTCTACCCCCTGGTGGTCAGTGCGCATCATAACGACTGGTTGACCGGTTGTTCCCGTCATTCTGGTTGTTTGGTCCTAATGGTTGCTTAGGCTTTTATATATATAGATATAGGAAAGTAAACAACACATAGGGATATCACCAGCCTGCAAACATGTTTTTGTTGGTTATCACTTTGCAACCAGAAGACTGGTCATCATAAAAAAAGAAACTAATGTTCCTATATAGGATAACCTGAAGAGGGTGTTAAACAAAGGCAGGGAAGACAAATAAAACATTTGAAAATTTGCAAAAGTAAATATTTCCTTAGGAAAAATTACTACAGATTTCATAGTTACCTGTTTAGTGATCAATACTGTGTGTATTCTTATTATTTTTTTTCTCTATCTTCACCCAAGGATGTGTTGGTTTTTTTAAAAACTGATTTGTAGAGAGAGAGGCACAAAGAGAGAGAGAGAGAGAGAGAGAGAGAGAGAGAGAGAGAGAGAGAAACATCAATAGGTTGCTTCCTGTATGCACCCCAATAGGGGATCAAACCGGAAACCTAGATAAGTGCCCTGATTGGGAATCAAACCTGCCATCTTTAGGTGTACAGGATGAGGCTCCAACCAACTGAGTCATACCGGCCAGGGCATGTCCTCTTATTTTTATTAATGAATTAGTCAAGCGTTGAAGACTGTACAGGAAATTATCATTTACCCAATAAGGGGAGTCAGAGTAAATTGGGGAGATTAAAAAAAGGTAAAAGCTTTCTGTGTCCTAGTTTGGTGAACTATCATGCTGGATTTTTAAGCATATTTTTAACTGTCTCAGAAATGTGGGAACAAGTCTTTTGGAATAGTTAGTTCCTCTTGCAGAGGCAGCCTTATTATGTCAATAACCAGGTGGGTAATTAAGTGAGAAGAGACTGGCCAGAAAAAAAAGTCACTTGGTTCCTGACCTGAGGAGATACTGGCACAGAGGAGCTCTTTTTTTTTTTTTTTTTCTTTCTTTTTTTTTTAATCTTAATTCATTTAGGACTTTTAGAAGACCAAGGAGGAAGCCAACTATAATGACTGAAATACAGACTGTATTCCAGCCTGTTATACCAGCCTTGAAAGTGATCATCTTTGTTCTTATGGAGAAAAAAACAAACAAAAAAACAAACCCAAAACTTAACAAGGTGCCATGAGAAAGACAATCATCTGAGATAATGAGAAGCTACCCAAGGGAAATTTGCAAAAGTTTGGTAACAGAAAAGTAGATAAGTTCACTAAATAATTTTCCAATTCTCATATGAGCATCATTAGTAGACATTTCCATCAGTCCCAAAACATCTCTAACTGAGTGCTGGGCTGATAATGAGAAACTTTAGGATGAGATTCAAATTAGATAGGGTTTTGATTAATAAAACCCGTCTTAATTGCAAACCTTATTAATTCTGATTTAAATCAGGTCCTTGTCAGCTGGGGACTCTCATTTATTTCTTCCTTCCTGAGGACTATCATTGTCAGGATCTCTGGCTCTTTACGATTCAATTATGGTATGAATTAATGGAACTAGTTGACTGACTCTTAAAATGTACTTGGAAATTATCAGTTCTCAATCTGTATAATGCACAGGCTATTGAATTCTTATTATTGACTTCAGAAACTTTCTTATTTCTTTAGATCACCAGTGTGACTTCCGCTAAAGTTCCAAAAATAAGCCTCTTCAGAAGGTAACTCTGGGAAGCAAGAAAGCAAAACTAGGCTTAAAATGGATATAGCTATAGTTTGGTCTGTCGAATTCAAAGAGAAATTATTATAATGTGTTTATCATAACTTCTGCAACTTTTAATGAGAACTAAGAGAAGAAAAATAACGTAATAATAAAATATACCACACATTCTATACTGTTGTACATTAACAACAATCCATGAAATGTTGTTTTATTTGGTTTTCTTGCTCTCTACATATTGCTTTCTCTCTGTTATTTTCAGTTCACACATCTCCCATGTACGCCTACAGAAAAAGTAAAATATTTATTCCCAAACCTTCTCACCTCCTTTTTTAGGCAACTTGTTACCTCGTTTCCTTTATAAAGCACCTACAGCCATCCTCCTGCCACCAGAGATGTTTGTCTAATTTATTCTGCCATAAAATTCTCCTTATCTTCTAGTGGCTCCTTACCATTCTGTATAAATTTTGCTGTCTTAATCCTTTCATTCTCCAACGTATATTTCTTGCTTTCTGTGGAGAGCGGCTACAGCATTTGGATAGGTTCAAGCCTTGGACTAATGAGAGGGCACGGTCCTCTCATGGCAAAGCCACGTGCAGGTTCCAGGTTGGAGGGCAAAGCCCTCCCAGCACAATTATAGCCAAAGGCTATGGTTGTAAGCTTGACCTTATGGTTCAAACCTGTGGTCCCAGGTGGCTGAGTGATGTAGGCTGCGGGAGGTGCAGCAAGTGCTGCCAAAACAAAGCTTGATATAGTTCTCAGGTGAATGTAATTAAGTAGATTTGAAACTCTAGAGAACATTGTAAACATCTTGACCATGCCCTTGCTTTTCCTCCTGGGATCTGACTATAAAATAAGGACTTGGCTTGCAGGCTGTGGCACTGTCTCTCCATCCGAGAACAGTGTCCCACCTGGCCCCAGCTATATTCTCTTGTCTGTTTTCTTTAATCCATCACCACCCCTCAGGTTCACCACTGGCCATGCTGGATGTGGTTCACTTTCCATAATATTCCTTCTTTTTTTCTTTTTGTAAAATTTTACTCTCCAGAATTTTTAAAATTTTTCCATTCAAGATAAATATCATTCTATACAAGTTACTTATCCTAATTCAAATTTCAAATATTTATTAATCATAGTGCAAACACCAACACAATTCACCAACATGATTTCATGCATTTGGAGGGGAAATATTCCCAGTTAAGTGGACAATTGTGCAGATGGCTTCTAGAAGACCTTCATTCTAAGCAGCTGTACAGTGAAACATTTCATTTAGAAATCAGGACCTTTTTTCTTCAGTTTCTTCTTCTTGAGTAGAACCATTGGGACCCAGTTTGTTCCAGGGTTCAGAGTTATTTTTTCAGTCCCAATAGACATCTATATTGAACAATGCCAGGTGTAAGACACACAGCACTGCCCAGTGCCTCTGGCTCCAAGAAATACAAAGAGGGGGATGCAGCTTGGATATTTCTTGGCCTGATCAAGGGTCTGGTGGATCTTGGTTGTGGCAGAGGGCCCAGAAGCAGAGAAAAACAAAACTTCATGACCCCAGGGGGAGGGGGGGGCGGGCGAGGAGAGGGCAGATAGTCAGTGCATTGAGGAAGAGCAGACATTCCCAAGTTACTTTTCTTTGTACTTCACATTAATGATATATTTCTTCAAGTAGCATTATATGATGGCAGTGGCTTTTTCTACCATTTATTCGTCTAGAAATCCTCAGTAATTTTTTTCAGGTTCTACTAACACTGTAACATTGTAAGCTCTCCCCCCAGAAAGTATAAATCCCAGGACACCAAAAAGAAATAGACTTAAAGATTTATTCTAAATTATTTATGGCATGAGTGTACATACTTCCAATCATCAAGGTACATTGTTGCTCTAATTATAATTGTTAGTATTGTATTGCTAGATTATTAGTAGAGTGAAAAAATGGCATAAATAAAATGACTATTTAATGAAGTCTGGGAAATTATGCATTCTTTTTGTATCCCTTTTCCTCCTTTCATAAACTGAATAAAATGTTTGATTGGAAGAAGTATAGTGCTAAAATTATTTATAAGACTACTTCATAAGAATTACTTTATGGTATTACTTTATAAGAATTTACTGGACTATTTTTTAATTTAGAAAAATTCCCAATTACAGTTTATATTCAATATTACTATGTATTAGTTTCAGGTGTACAGCATATTGGTTAGACAACCACATACTTTACAAAAAAATATGGAATCTGCTTTGGCCAGTGTGGCTCAGTTGGTTGGAGCATCATCCCATACACTGAAAGGCCACAGATTCAATTCCCCATTAGGGCACATACCTAGTTTGTGGGTTCAATCCCCTATTGGGGCATGAATGAGAGGCAGCTGATCAATGTTTCTTTCTCACTTAGATGTTTCCCTTCCTCTCTACAATCGATGGGCATATCTTTAGGTGAGAAAATATGGATAAGAATAGGCATATAGACCAATGGAACAGCACAGAGAGCCCAGAAATACATGTGGCCAATTAATATTTGACAAAGGAGTCAAGAGCATACAATGGAGTCAAGATAGTCTCTTCAATAAATGGTGTTGGGAAAATAGGACAGGGACATGCAAAAAAATAAATAAATAAAATTAGACCACCAGCCTACATTATACACAAGAATAAACTCAAAATGAATAAAAGACATAAATGTAAGTTGTGAAACCATAAAATCCCAGAAGAAAACATAGATAGTATAATCTCAGACATCATGCATTGCAAGATTTTCGCCAATACATCTTGTAGAGCAGGAGAAACAGAGGAAAAAATAAACAAATGGGACTACATCAAACTAAAAAGCTTCTGCACAGCAAAAGAAACCACCAACAAAATGAAAAGGGAACCCACTGCATAGGAGAACATATTCTTGCCAACGATACATCTAATAAAGGGTTAATTTCCAAAATATACAAAGAGCTCATACAACTCGACACCAGGAAACAAACAATCCAATTTAAAAATAGGAAAGGACTTGAATAGACACTTCTCCAAAGAGGACATACAGATGGCCAATGGACATAGGAAAAAATGCCCAAGGTCACTAATCATCAGAGAGATGCAAATTAAAACTACGATGAGATATTACCTCATACCTGTCAGAATAGCTATCATTGGTAAATCAACAAACAACAAGTGCTGGTGAGGATGTAGAGAAAAGGAAACCCTAGTACACTGCTGGTGGGAATGCAGACTGATGCAACCACTATGGAAAACAGTATGAAGTTTCCTCAAAAAATAAAAAATGGAACTGCCATTTGACCCAGAGATCCCACTTCTAGGAAAATATTCTAAGAATTGTGAAACATCATCAGAAAGAATACATGCACCCCCTGTTTATAGCAGCACTATTTATAATAGCTAAGATCTGGAAACAGCCTAAGTGGCCATCAGTAGGTGAGTGGATAAAAAAGTTCTGGTATAAGCCTGGCTGATGTGGCTCAGAGATTGAGTGTTGACCCAGGAACCAAGAGGTCATTAGTTCAATTCCTGGTCAGGGTACATGCCCAGGTTGTGGGTTCCATCCCCAGTGTGGGGAAGCCAATCAATGATTCTCTCTCATCATTGATGTTCCTATCTCTCTCCCTTTTTTCCTTCCTCTGTGAAATCAATAAAAATACATGTTTTAAAAAAAGTTCTGGTACATTCACACAATGGAATACTATGCAGCTTTAAAAAAAGGGTCTCTTACTTTTTGTGACAGCATGAAGGGACCTGGAAATTACGATGCTAAGCAAAGTAAGCCAGTTAGAGAAAGACAAATATTGTATGACCTTACTTATATATGGAATCTAATGAACAAATAAACTGACAAACAAAATAAAAGTCCAGAGACATGGATTCATAGAACAGAATGATAGATCTCAGTGGGAGGGATGCGGAGGGAATAGGAAGAGATTAACCAAAGAACATATATGCATATAGGTATAGCCCATGGACACAGACAATAGTGTGGGAAAGATCTGGGGTGGGGCAAGGGCTGGATGAAGGGAAGCAAATGAGGGGAAAATGAGGAATACCCCTAATACTGTCAACAATAAATTTTTAAAAAAGAAATCCCATCTGTCTCATTATTTGCATAATATTTGATACAGAATATCTGGAAGTTCAGTAAGTGTAGCTAACTCTACAAACAAGTTTTCTCATTATGAAGAAAAATAAGGCTTAACCAAAAATAAATAAAGGCCTTTCAGAGTGGGAGGCAACAAGCATTTATTTGAAATAATAATAAAAAAAGAATAGCTGTCAGGAAGCACTAACAGCTTTCAGTAGAAGCCCAAATAGTGTTCCAATTAGGAGACAAAGAAAAGGGGACTTACGAGAAAGGGAAAGGGAACAATTACATCAATAGAAAGAAGGCTAATTCTAAGCAATGTTTTTAATTTTCAGTCTAGTAGCCATCAGTCCCCTAGTCTTAATATCTGCTTTCTTGTCATCTAGGCAAATAGTCCCTTGGGCACAATGTTGCTTTAGGCCCAGTCCAAAGGTCATTTTGCCCTGTTTTAATATTCCAAAGGTTTGAGGCATAAGACAAGCCAAGAAGTGTTTCTGAGATGTCAACTCCAGCTCATTATGTATATATATATATATATATATATCTGTGAAATATATATATATATATATATATATATATATATATCACAGAGAAGAAGAGTGGGGGATATAGAGACAGAAACATTGATCAGCTGCCTCTTGTATGCCACCCCCCCCCAAATGGGGATAGAGCCCACAAACAAGGTACCGGAGTTGAACCTGGCACCCTTCAGTCTGTGGGCCAATGCTCTATCCACTGAGCCAAATCCATTAGAGCTCCAGCTCATTTTAAAGTGACTTCATTTATATTACTTTTTTCATTTTATTTTACTTTTTTTATTGATTGCATTCTTTTTTTACAAGACAGATCTATACTGTAGGATATTCTGGCTCATTCTCTTCAACAAGTTAGGATTTTAAATGTCATTGATCTAGATGAGCACAGCAAACATGGAAGTCATATGTTGAAGTGGTAGAGCGACAAGATGAAAGGATCCAATTAGAACAGAACCAACTAAGAAATGTGTTAATATCTTATTTGAGAGAGAAAGAAACTTGCTGTTAACTCACTAAGATATTGAGGTCTATTTCTTAAAGCAGCTAAGGTTGCTGTAACTAATACATCTACTCAATGCAAAAGGAAAAACAGTGTAGGTAGTTAAATATTGGATCTGGTTTATAATATGGATAAGGGAAAACTAAGCTTAAGGATTTTGGTTCTTGACTTATATGCAATGGAAAAAAAATTACAAGTTTTAAGTGGAGATGGGATGGGCGGATGTATTAGATTACAAGGGGTGCCACAACTAACAACACAGGCTGAACGGTATAAACAACAGAAATTAATTTTGGAGGCTGGAGGTCCAAGATCAAGGTGCTAGTAGAGATTTTTATTTTTTCCCTAAAGTCTCTCTTTCCTTGGCTTGCCTTCTCACTATGTCCTCATATGATCTTACCTCTATGTGGGCATAGCTAGTGTCTCTTTAAATTTTCTCTTTTTGTAAAGACACAAGTCAGATGGATTAGGACCTACCCTAATGGCCTTATTTTAACTTACTTCTTTAAAAGTCCTGTCTACAAATTTGGTCACATTCTCAGCTACTGGAGATTAGGGCTTTTACATAGGAATTTTGGGGGGACAGAATTCAGCTCTTAATAATGGATAAAAGTGGAGTTTGGGTAATGACTTAACAAGTTTTATATTTTATAATAGTATTCTTGGGGTTAGTGTGGAGAATGAAATGGACTGGAGTATTAATGGAGTCAAATAGATGAGTTAGGAGGTTATTTTAGCAGTCCATGCAAGAGGTGAGTGTAGCTAGAATTTGGTTGTGCCTATAGAGAGTGTGAGAAATAGCTGGATATGAGGACTTTAGTTTAGGAGGTAAATCCTACAACTTGGCAATGGTTGAGCTATGGAATCCAAGGGAGCATTCAGTGTCAAGGACACCTCCCTGTTTTATGGCTTGAAAAACTGCTTAGTCCTATAATTTCTCAAGATAGGGAACATTGGAAGGTCTGGGGTAGTGTTACTGCCCTGAGTCGGAGAGGGAGGCCTGGGCCCTCCTTGGTGCTTGTCCATCTCATAAGAAAGATGTCAGATGAGTGACAGACAGTAGTGGTGTGGCAAAGCATGTGAGTTTATTAAAGAAGGCAAGCAAATATTTATTAAAAATACACTTGGCATGTAGCACAAGTGGGTATCCAGCTAGTCTGAGTGCCCTGCCTGGTGGAGGTCTAGGGATTTTATACTTTTCTGTCTACAGGTTTCAAGATTCCTCTGCCAAATATCTTGGGCAGTAGATTAGATTTCAATGTACCCTTTTATTACTTTGTTGAGACTCTTCAGAATTTATGAGAACATCTGGCAATTTTTATCTTGGCAAGTTCTAAGACTGCCAACTTCTTTGTTTAGTGAGTGAAATAAAACTCCTGTTCTTTCTCCTTTCCCCCTTTCCTGTCTTAGCATCCCCAAAATGATATTTATCTTTGGGTTTAGCTAGGGTCTTTGTTCTCAATTTTCCTAGGCCAGGGTGATTAAAATTATGTATTCTCTGTTTAGGAAGGATAGTTACTAACTATTTTCTTTCAATTGTTCTTTTTCTGGGGGAAGATAAGATCTTGAAATTTACAAGCTAGCTGCAAACTGCCCAAACTGTTTGGCCTTGTTTAATTTTCTTGTCTCAGTTTCTCCTTCCAATTGCCCAGGAATTTTCCTAGCTTCTTACTATCCTGCCCCAAAGGACAACTGAAGATCCTACTTTTAAATTTGGACATGGTGACTCTAAGGTAACTTTGAAATTTCCAAAGGAACATGTAAAGTAGATACTAATATTTGAATGATGACATTATTAAAAAAAACCCACAAAAAACACAAGAGAAAGGAAATATTTCCTAAAACATTGGCACATTTACACAATGGAATACTATGCTGCTATAAAAAGGAAGGAACTCCTACCATTTCCAACAGCATGGATGGAGCTGGAGAGCATTATGCTAAGTGAAATAAGTCAGTCAGAGAAAGATAAATATCACATGATCTCACTCATTTGTGGATTATAATGAACAACATAACCCGATGAACAAAAACAGATGTGGAGACAGAGAAGCATCGATCAGATGCTCAAAACTCAGAGGGAAGGTAGGGGAGGGTGGGGATGTGGGGGAGAGATAAACCAAAGGACTTGTATGCATGCATATAAGCATAAGCAATGGATGTGGACAACAGGGCGTTAGGGTGAGGGCAGAATTGGGAGGAGGAGGGGACATTGGAGGGATAAGGACACATTTGTAATATCTTAATCAATAAAGGGGAAAAAATTGAAAAAAACAACAACTTGTTTATGGATGTTCTGTAGATGTTCCCACAGTAATCCCTGTGAATCATATAGTTTTTAATTGTTACAGCTAGTTATGGGTGTAAATCATGATTAACTCACAAAACCCAGTAGAACAAATTTGACTTCATCCTACAGGGAATTCTTTGGAAGTGTAGAGGGAATATTTTTCTTTCCTGTACCTTTGTTTTTATAGAGCAAGTTTGGAAATAGATATTATTTCCATTCACTGTAGATTTACTGATGAAAATCAGTGTGCCAGTAATCACTGTCTCATTTTTGCATGCTGTTTCAGAAAAACTATCACTTCCCAATTTTCCAATGTTTTTCAGGAACTGGGTAAGAGTGCAGTGATTTCTACATTTTCTATTACTTAAGAGTTTTGCAATTTGTCTTTAGATATAATAAAATATATATATAAGGTATTTGTGTAAGAAATTAAAATTTTAGTAAGGCATTGAGATTTTTTCCCCAGCCAGCCATCAAAATGTGGACAGATGGGAAGAGGATGGCTTACTGTAAAGGAGACATTTATCACAAAATTTCATGAATAATAAACTTAGAAGAATTGAATGGGAAAAATTAATCGCAATAAGAATATTTAACAGCTTTAAATTTTTTTATAATTTCCATATTACTCTGTTTTTTTTATTTGATATATCTGTTTTACATATATTCTCTCTTGTCTTCCACTTTAATTAAATACATAAATTTTATTTTATAATGTAGATAGTTTAGAATTGAGACAACTACGCTGCTTGTATCTAGTTTATTTGTAATTTTGCAGAATAGATATAATCCTAACCTTTGAGTTTGCTGGCTGTCTATAATACATAGCTTTTAAAATTTCATGGGATCATGAGAATAAAGGCTAAAGTCAGTAACATAATCCTTATATTATAAATATGTAATATATAATATATAGTCAGCACCATTTTCTTTACTCTAACCTAGAGATATGTCTTTCATATTAGTCTTAAGGAAAACAATTCCCGAAGCTAACTACTTCTTAGCTTAATTATACTGAATTCATTCAGTAAAATTAGGAATATCTATTATTTGATGGTTTAGATTGCAAAGAAAGTAAAGCCACTTTATTCAGGACAAAAATCTCCACTTTGGACACTTATTCAGGTTAAAATCTCTACTTTGGAAAAAAAAGGACATATTTTTAACATTCCACAGTTCATTTTCAGCAAATATACTCCAGTGAATCTTTTGAGGTGTATATATTAATGATAGGTACCATGTAGGTATGTGTTTAATAATATAAATTTACTAAATCTTTTTTTTTTAGCTTAGTGAAGATGGAGAATAACAACTCATCATTCTCACCACTGACTAAACAAACCCAGTTCTTCTAATGTATTCTCATTCAGCATCTCTTGTGTTATAAGTGTCAAAAGGTATGGCTATAAAATATGAAAATGGTTTTTTAAAGAGTAAGTTATTATTTATTTCAACTGTTATTATTGTGGTCAATGTATTTTTGTTTCCCTTTCAAGGAACATAGGAGGTTAAATATTTGCCTCAAAATATCTGGGAAATTCTATTCTGGTTTTTTTTTTTGAGATGTAGTTTATAAGTCCTAGAAGAAAACCAATGTTATTATTTCATGAAAATATCAGATACTATATTCATAAAAACAGTAAAACATATAAAGCCCCTGGAAATAAATTTAACAAGAAAAGTGCTGATACTCTGTGAAGAAAACTATAAAAATGATTACTATACTTGGACACCATCTTTAAAAATTTCAAAATACTTTTTGACTAATTAAAAAAATCATTTCTCCCCTCAGTAGTC
This sequence comes from Myotis nattereri, assembly GCF_964212035.1. NCBI lineage: Eukaryota > Metazoa > Chordata > Mammalia > Chiroptera > Vespertilionidae > Myotis > Myotis nattereri. The sequence goes on from NC_138077.1 coordinate 77,631,649, forward strand.
AAAGGTCAACTACCAAATATTTAAGTGGAAAGTATCAAGAATTAAAGATCATTCTGCTAAGTGAAATAAATCAGGCGGAGAAATACAAATATTATATGGTTTCACTTATATGTGTAATCTAAAAAAACTAAACAAACAAACCAAACAAAAACAGACTCATAGATGGTTACCAAAAGGGAGGGGTGGGTGCAAAGGGGAAGGGAAATATAATCAATAACGTTATGATAATTTTTTATAATGACATAGAATTACTGGGATGATCATATTGTTAGTTATGAAAATGCCGAATCACTATATTATATGCCTGATAAAATTTTTTAAAAAATAAAGAGCATTTTAAAATATTTTTAGAAATTTACAGATTATTTATTCCTAATTTTAAGATACAATTTGCAACGTCAAATATTTCTTGTTAAAAGTAACACTAGCATTTTACTTATTTCTATTAATATACTAGTGACTGTCTTTTTATATATATCTTTCTAGGCACACATATGCAGACAAAGAGACATAAACACAGACATACACACATATACACACATATGTAACAAAATTATAAAAGGGCATATGACACATATTATATTTTTATCATGAACTTTGTGTGTGTGTGGTGGTGTGGTGACAAAGAATCTCTCCTCTGCTTTTTCTATTTCTATCATTACATTTACTCCTGAACAAGAAAGCCAATGTTAGCAACTTAATATATTATCTTACATCTTTATCCATGCTCATAACATCATCTTTATTTATCTTTATAAACAGAGATAAATGTTTCTCTCTATCTCTTTCTTTTTTTATTTTTTATTGATTTCAGAGAGGAAGGGAGAGAGAAAGAGAGATAGAAACATCAATGATGAGAGAGAATCATTGATCAGCTGCCTCCTGCATGCCCTCCACTGGGGATTGAGCCTGCAACCCAGGCATATGCTCTTGACTGGATTCGAACCCAGGACCCTTCAGTCCGCAGGCCGACGCTCTGTCCACTGAGCCAAACAGGCAAGGGCTCTATCTATCTATCTATCTATCTATCTATCTATCTATCTGCACATATATACAAATATAATTTATTTTATTTTATTGTTAACCCTCACTGAGGATATTTTTTCCATTGATTTTTTTGAGAGAGTGGAAGAGAGAGAGGGAGGGAGGAGGAAAAAGAGAAGGTGGAGAAAACGAGAGAAAGAAAAAAAGAGAGATTAATTGGTTGCCTCCCACAGATGCCCCTACTGGGCCTGGGATTGAACCTGCAACCCAGGTACCTGCCCTTGACCAGGGATCGAACCCACAACCCTTCAGTGAGCAGGCCAATGCTCTAACTATTGAGAAACACTGGCTGGGGCTAAAGTTCTCTCACTTAATAATACAGTAAGAAAATCCTTCCATCATTAACTGGTACAGTTCAAACACATTTCTTTTATGTCTGAACAATCTCCACAGTAAGACTATAATTTATTCAATCATTCTATATTTCTGAGAATTCTTTTTGCTTCCAGATTTCACTCTCATGAAAAATGCTTTCTTAAATAATCCTTGTACTTTATTCTTATATATGAGTGATATTATTTCTAGAATATATATTCAGGTGTAAGATGGTAGATAAAAGTTTATTTAAGTTTCAAAATTTGGCAGATAATGTTACATTCAAAGGCTGTTATAATTTTTATTTCACCAGTTCTATTAAAAAAATGCTTCTTTTCTGACTTTGCTGAAATCAGCAGACATTATTTCTCATTTTTCTTTTTTGCTTATTTGACAAGTAGAAAGGATGCATCAATTTAAATAATATTCCTAATTACTAAGGAAGAGAAACATTGTTTCATATATTTATTAGTCACATTGACTTACTCTTTCATAACTATGTTTTACATATTTTTGCCAATTTGTTTCATTGTGTTAACTTGTTTTCACCTAGTTGTAAGAAGTTGTGTGTGTGTGTGTGTTTTATAATTAACCCTACATATGCAAAATATGTTACAGATATTTTACAACACATTTCTGTCCGTTCCATTTTTCTCTACAACAAAAAATATGTGGTTTTGCCCTGGCTGGGTGGCTCAATTGGTTGGAGCAGTGTCTAGTTCCCTAAAAGGTTTGGGTTTGATTCCCAGTCAAGGCACATACCTCGGTTGCAGGTTTGATCCCCAGTTGGGGTGTGTATGGGAGGCAACCAATCTATGTTTTTCTTTCACAGAGATGTTTCTCTCTCTTTCTCCTCCTTCCTCTCTCTCTAAAAATCAATAAAAAAATACCTTCAGGTGAGGATTAAGAAAGAAATTATGTGGTTATGCCTAAATTATTAGCCTATTTCTTTTCCATATACAATAGTCTTGCATTTGCATCTCTTCCATGTGAAATCGTTTTTCAGGTGATTTTAATATTGGCTCAAATATTTGCATTTATTTTTGTGTGTTGTTTTTTTTCCCCAATTTTAGGGTCAGATACCTAAACACAGAATTTTTTACTATTAAATTTATTGGGGGTGACATTGTTCTAAACACAGAATTCATAAACAGACTTACTATATAGGATAAAAGTTAAGCATTACAAACTACTAATTAGCCCAGCCAGTATGGCTCAGTGGTTAACCATGGGCCCATGAACCAAGAGGTCACCAGTTTGATTTTCAGTCAAGGGGCACATATCCAGGTACTGGGCTCAATTCCCAGTAGGGGGCATGCAGCAGGCAGCCGATCAATGTTTCTATCTCTCTATCTCTTTACCTCCTCTCTCTATAAAATCAATGAAAACATATTTTTAAAAACTACTAATTAAATGGAAAACAACAGGAAGGTGTAATTTAATTTGCAAAAAGGTACCACTACCTTGTGTTACCATTAGCAATCATCTTTGTCACATAGATTCTCATTACAGTGACCAAGTGTGGATATGTCAGAAGGAAACAAGACTCTGGTGACTGAGTTTGTTCTCACAGGACTTGCCGAGCAACCATGGCTGCAGGTCCTCCTCTTCCTCGTGTTCTTAGTCATCTACCTCACCACCATGGTAGGCAACCTTGGACTGATGGCTCTTATTTGGAAGGATGTCCATCTTCACACGCCCATGTACTTGTTCCTTGGTGGATTAGCTTTTGCAGATGCTTGCACTTCAACTTCCGTAACTCCCAGGATGCTGGTCAACTTCTTAGACAAGACTGCAGTGATATCCCTAGCTGAGTGCATCACCCAATTTTATTTTTTTGCTTCCAGTGCAACTACAGAATGTTTCCTCTTGGTAGTGATGGCCTATGACCGCTATGTAGCCATATGTAACCCTTTGCTTTATCCAGTGGTGATGTCCAACAGACTCTGCACTAAGTTGATAAGTATTTCATATGTAGTTGGTTTTCTGCATCCTCTGGTTCACGTGAGTTTGTTATTAAGATTAACTTTCTGCAAGTCTAACATAATACATTATTTCTACTGTGAAATTTTACAGCTGTTCAAAATTTCATGCTATGACCCATCTATCAATGCACTAATGATACTTGTTTTTGCAGCTTTGATACAAATATCCACTTTAATGACCATCATAATGTCTTATACTCGGGTGCTCTCTGACATTCTGAAGAAAAAGTCTGAAAAGGGCAAAGGCAAAGCCTTCTCCACGTGCAGTGCCCACCTGCTCTCTGTCTCGCTGTACTATGGCACTCTCATCTGCATGTATGTGCGTCCTGCATCTGGCCTCGCTGAAGATCAGGACAGAATGTATTCCCTGTTTTACATGATTATAATTCCCCTGCTAAACCCATTTATTTATAGCTTGAGAAATAAAGAGGTTATAGGTGCCTTGAGAAGAATTGCAAAGAAGTAGACAGTTCCCAAGGAAAATGTCAAATTGTTTTCATTTCACTCTTTGCGTAAACAAATCCCCAAGTCTTGCAGATGAGCCATGGCTCTGCCCTTTCCCAAAGGGCGAGTGGTGAGGGTGGTCTCTGAGCACTGGGTGGAGGAGCCCAGCTTCACACAATGTTTTCTTGGATGTGAGCCCAGCTGAAGTTACTACTTCGGTTGAAGTGACTTACATCTTCCATGGTTGATTTATTTAAAGATATCATAAGTGCTTTTTATTTGAACATTTAGTTTTTGAAAATTTGTTATCTGCAAGGGACTCCTCCCCCCACATTTTATTTAATAATTGACAGTAACAGAGACTGTTATATATGTGTACGTGGTTTATTTGTCTAGAATTGGACAAAGATGATCATAATCTTTTAAAAATGTATTGGATATAAAAGGTTATTTCCTTTTTTTACATTTGGGGCACGGTTCTCATTTTTAAAAATTTAGGTTAGCTAGTAATTTTAATATTTTATAGATGTTTTAAAAGAATCATCTCATAATTTTTGTTACATCTAACTTTCTTTGTTATTATTTAATTCATTAATTTCCCCCATCTTTAAAATTTTCCATCTGCTTTCTTTTCTTGTAATAATTTGGTTTTTTCTAGCTTATATATTTAGAGTTGAATTCATTTACTTTTAGTTTTTATATGTTGCTGATAGTATGGGTATTTATATTTTGCAATATTATGAATATTCTTCTGAACTGAATTAGTTGTTGAGTGTTTCACATTTTTGGCTTTCTGCCTCTCATTGCTCGTATGGGATTTCTATTTAAACATTCTGTTTAGGTCCAACACAAAACATCAATCTAATGTCATAAAATTTCCAAACAGATGAACCTATTAATGCATTGATTCTTTTTATTTTCTTGCTCTTTACTCAAACTTCACTGTTATGAATAATATTGTCTCTTACACTCATGTCTTCTTTGCCATACTGAAAAAGAATTATGAAAAAGGCAGAAGTAATGCCTTCTCCACAGTAGTGTCTATAGGTTCGCTGTTCTCTTGTTCTAGTATAGTGATCTTTTTTCAGATGTGTGAGTCTTGCATCTGGTCCAGATGAAGAACAGGGCAAAATGAATTCTTTGTTGTGCATTATTGTAATTTCTTGCTAAATCTCTCACTTTTTTAAAATCGTCACCCAATAATATGTTTTTATATTATTGATTTTTAGAGAGACAGAAAGAGAGGGAGAGAGAGAAAGAGAATAAATCAATGTGATAAACATTAATTGGTTGCTTCCCCTACATGTGCCCTGACCAGGTATCAAACCCGCAATTTAGGCATGTACCCCGACCAGCATTTGAACCTGCAACCTTTTGGTGTATGGGACCATGCTCTAAGTGAGCCACTTGGCCAGGGCACTAAATCTCTTTTTATATAGCAAAAGAAGCAAACTTTAGATAGACTAATAAAATGATAAAGGAATATATATTTCTTAAATAAAATGTTCTTAATATTTTTTACAATTTCTATTTCAATAAACATCTTGTAGGTGTCTTGCACATTGATAATACTCAATACATTTTTTATTGAAAAAAATGGAAAAGATACAATCTTTATATGACTATACTATAAATATGGTTGATAATTATGAGTGATTATTAAGTCTTTTAAACACTACTAATTTGTTAGAGTACGTGATTTGGTTTTCATCTATAGTCAAGAGTGGAGGACTATTTCCGTTGCATCTACTGCTATATTATCACATCAGTGGATAAGCACTGGGTGAGTAAACGCATAAAAGCTCTTACTCCAGTAATAGCCCTTTTTGGAAACTGTTAGAAGCACATGTAAAGAAAGAGTTTTATGTAAGTCTTTTTAAAATTTTCCATAAAACCAAACCATTTTTCAACTTTATTATTCCTGAACAAGTTCCTTTGCAAGAATTTTATAAAAAAAATTATTTATGATGAAATAATAAACCCATGTGTTTTAAAAACAAAAATGACTATATACACGTTCTTCAAACATTTACAGGTAATTACAGTCAGTTTTAAAAGTAATTTTAGACAAGTAACCTCTCCTCTGATATTAAAATATTTGTCTAAGTCAGTGGTTCTCAACCTTCCTAATGCCGCGACCCTTTAATACAGTTCCTCATGTTGTGGTGACCTCCAACTATAAAATTATTTTCGTTGCTACTTTATAACTGTAATTTTGCTACTGTTTTGAATTGTAATGTAAATATCTGATATGCAGGATGTATTTAGGCGACCCCTGTGAAAGGATCGTTTGACCCCCAAAGGGGTCGCGACCCACAGGTTGAGAACCGCTGGTCTACATATCTAGACATATATTTATCAATAATTTTTACAATAAGAGATAAAGACATTTCTGTATGTATGAATTTCTGTTTTTATTGGAAGTACTGTCAATACAAAATAACTTTTTTAAGAATTAGTCCCAGCTGGTTTGGCTCAGTGGATAGAGCCTCGGCCTAAGGACTAAAGGGTCCTGGCTTCAATTCTGATCAAGGGCACATACCTTGTTTGCAGGTTCCGAGGCAACCAATCAATGTGTTTCTTTCTCTCTGTCTTTCCCTTTCTCCTCCACTCTCTCTAAAAAAGAAAAAAAAATCAATGGAAAAATATCCTCGGTGAGGATTAACAAAACAAAACAAAACAGAATTAGAAACCATCTGAAAATTTCAGTGTTTCCAATATTCTTCTAATACTGGTGTCTCATTTGAGAGGGACTGACTAAATTTAAACTTCATTGTATCTTCCTATCTCCTTTTCCTTCCAGCCTGGTATCCATTGTATGCCTTTTAGCCTTCTTATTTATGTTCTTGTATTTTACTGATGAATAAAACAAAAATATTTGTCTAAATAAATGAGCAATATTTTTAATTTTATGCTATATTTCTTTCCTGATGTGTGATTTTAAATGATAATAGCTAGTCTTTCTGTATTGCTTAACATACAGTTTTGCAGAAAATTCTCTAGATAAATTAGTGTTTGTACTAAAGAATAGTCTGAAACTCTAGGTGCTTCCTACACCCACTGCTCCCACTGAGCATAAAGTAGGTCTGTGCGGCTAGGTGTACAGTTTTATTACAGGAGATTACCACCCTAGTGACAGCTGATTAGATAAGAAGTCACAAGATCCAAGACCTTACAATCTACAGGTCTCTCATCTTTTCTCTGTCATTTGTTTCTGTGGATGCCATCTTCATGTACATCAAGCATGTCAAACTCAAAGGCTAACATGGGCCAAATAAACAAGATTTAAGTTTATGTAGGCCACAGAAAAACAAAAGCTTCAATTTTCATAGAAACGCAGGTTTATTTCGATAGAGTCGTGCTAAATACAAAAGGCTAAAATAAATGAGCAATCGTTAACATAAAATAATAGAACATTTTAATAAAAATATTTTTTCTTGAACATTAACTTACTAGACACTGAATAACTGCACAAATTAATAAGCATAACGCAAATAAACCCATTTTTCTTGTTCTCCAAAAGCAAACTATTTCCTGTGGCGCACACCAAACAAGTCAGTCCAAGTCTAATGATGTGGCAGTCAGCTGCTACAATATTCACTGATAGTATTAGTGGAGAGAAATGGTGCGCCTGCATGTAAGGCACATAAGGGAAATAAATGCAACATGATTACCGTAATCAGTCATTAGTGAACGTTGTAGTTTGTTATTAATAATCCTATATAATAAAAGCATAATATGCAAATTGACTGAATGGCAGAATGACCAGTCAGCAGAGGGCGGGGCTGGTGAGCAGGCAGCACCAGGACAGCCAAGGCACGTGCCAGTGGATAGAGGGAAGGGATAGTGATGGGGGGGCGTGGTGGTAGCGACCAGCTGCAGCGGAGGGTCAATGGGGGGTGCGGGCCCACCCTGGTTGCCTCCCGCAGGGGGAGGCCCGACTGCAGCTTAGGCTCGCTGCCCACGGGGACCAGGACTAAGCTGTCAGTAGGACAACTCCTGAGGGCTCCCAGGCTGTGAGAGGGTGCAGGCCGGGCTGAGGGACCCCCCAGTGCATGAATTTTCATGCACTGGGCCTCTAGTTATGTATAGCAGCCCTAACTGGTTTGGCTCAGTGAATACAGCATTGGCCTGTGGACTGAAGTTTCCCAGGTTCAATTCAAGTCAAGGGCACATGCTCAGTTGCAGTTTCAATCACCAGTAGGGGGCATACAGGAGGCAGCCAATGAATGATTCTCTCTCATCATTGATGTTTCTATCTCTCTCTTTTCTATTCTCTCTGAAATCAATGAAAATATATATTTGAAAAAATTATGTATAACAGGATATCATAAAAATTAAGCTACAATTTTTTTTTTAGCTACAAAATTTTTATTAAAATGTTTCTTACATACCATTATATTGGTTGGGCCACAAAAATATTCATTGTGGGCCACATGTGGCCTGTGGTCTGTGAGTTTGACATGCTTGATGTACATCCTAATAATGCATGGGGTCAGGTCATGCGAATGTGGTTTTATATCACTATGAATGCCATGTTCAGTTAAGAATACCTGAGACTATCCTAACTGGTTTGGCTCAGTGCATAGAGCCTCGGCCTGCGGACTGAAGGGTCCCAGGTTTGAATCCAGTCAAGGGCACATGTCCAGGTTGTAGGCTTGATCCCAGTAGGGGGTGTGCAGGAGGCAGCCGGTCAATGGTTCTCTCATCATTGATGTTTCTATCTCTCTCTCCTCCTCCCTTGCTCTCTGAAATCAGTAAAGTTATATTTTTTAAAAAAGCATACCTGAGACTATAATAATAATGCTAGTTACTCAAGGAAACTACTGAATTTTCTGTATGGGCTAGAAAAATTCCAGATCAGGAGTAGTCTTAAGATATAAATCAGTGGAACACATCCATATCTCACCTACCAGGGGAAATATTGCCCATTTGTAATGCCATTGTGTTTATGTGAGTGTGTGTGTGTGTGTGTGTGTGTGTGTGTGTGTGTGTATACTAGTATTTTTTTCTGAGAGCAAGTATAGATACTGGACATTTGACTTTCATAGAATGAATAGTTATGAGCATTGGAATTCATCACAAATAGGATATTAGAGATTCTTCAATATAGAGAAACCTGAGTACCTTTTATAGCTATGCCATCAGTAAATTTTGGAGATGAACCTGAAAATGTAAGTTAAAAACAAAGTTTGAAGAAATTTTGAATGGCTAGCTGAGGACTTGGGGCTTCATTCAAATTGCAATAGGGACTCAGGTTTTTGAGTGGAGTGACTTGATAAGAGCTGAAACAGATCTGAATGCATGATCTAATATATGCACATAGAATATTAAACAACATAATCAATGAACTAAAGAACCATGATGCATTAGCTATACTTTAAAATATGAGAAAAAGACAAATTAGGTGAAAAATTAAAAATAAATCTACTACCAATAAAACCTAGTTTCAATGAATTCCACCATTAAAAACAAATTCCACACACAAAAAAGAGACCCTATTCAGTTAATAGAATTCAACTGAAACACTATAGGATATTTCATTTATGCCAATATCTTAAATATTAATTAGCATTCTAGTTCTAGAAAGGAGAATAAAAATCTGTACATTGCTGCTGTGTTGCTCTCTCACTGATGCAGGGTTTTAAGAAAAGCATTAAAATTTCTGAATACTGAACACTAGTGAGACATTCAGGAGGATAATTTCTTTCATTAGTATACTGGGAATCAGGCTGCATTTTACATCTGCCCTATACATTTCTTCCTTCGTACTATGCTATATATATATATATAAAAAAAAGCTTGAATTTCAGTCAAATCAAGACAAAAGGGATATTTTCTTCTCCTCCCTACTTTTCTACTTCCATGATCTTTGTAAATGCTCCCAGATTCCAATAATGAAAAATTCCTTAGAATAGCAGGTCCCTGCCGAAACCGGTTTGGCTCAGTGGATAGAGCGTCAGCCTGCGGACTGAAAGGTCCCAGGTTCGATTCCGGTCAAGGGCATGTACCTGGGTTGCGGGCACATCCCCAGTAGGAGATGTGCAGGAGGCAGCTGATCGATGTTTCTCTCTCATCGATGTTTCTAACTCTCTATCTCTCTCCCTTCCTCTCTGTAAAAAATCAATAAAATATATATTTAAAAAAAAAAAAAAAAAAGAATAGCAGGTCCAATGAAGAGTAGACTTGTAAAGGAGTTAGGATCCTCTAGCCAAATATCTTCATTTTTGTACAAGTGAGGAGTGTAATTAACAGAGGCAGTTCCTTATCACTTCAGTGCTCATTTTAACATCTCTGTATTCAACAAGCCTCCATCTGAGAAGAGACACCATCAGTTATCAGAGTTCAAAAATCCATTGCAGTCATGAGGCTCAGTATTTGTGTTGTGAGAAATGGCAAAACAAGTCAACTGCAGCCAATCGGGATGAAGACACTGAGTACCAGTTGAGTAAGGGGCCAGGCTACTCTGAAGGGGCGTGGCGGGTAAGAAAGCTTCCAGCTGGACTGAATAAGAAAGATTTTATGCCCAAGAGTAAAATATAATGCAATGTTTAAAAGTTCCTGCTCTGACAAGAAATAAGATGATGTTGATTCTACCAAATAAGCCTTTGGTATTAAACTTGCACAAACCATACAGCTACCCACAGATAGCATAATTTTCCTTTTCACCTAGTAAATCTCACTCAATTACTACATCACAAATATCTCTCTGAAGAAACCTTTGCAACTCAAAAGAATTGAGTCATAAATTCTCATATTTATTAGAAATTTGCAGTTTTACTATCTTTTTCTTAAATTCTTTATTAGTTAAGGTATTACAAATGTGTCTGCATACCCCGCATTAAACCCCCATCCTCCCTCCCCCCACTCATGCTCTCATCCCCCTGTTGTCCATGTCCATTGGTTTGGCTTATATGCATGCATACAAGTCCTTTGGTTGATCTCTTCCCCTAGCCCCTTCCCTCCCCTACTTTCCCTCTGGGGATTAATAGTCTGATCGCTGTTTCTCTGTCTTTGGATCTGTCCCTGTTCACCAGTCTATGTTGTTCTCTATATTCCACAAATGAGTGAAATCATGAGGTATTTATCTTTCTCTGACTGGCTTATTTCACTTAGCATAATGCTCTCCAGTTCCATCCATGCTGTTGCAAAAGGCAAGAGTTCCTCCTTTATTACCCCAGAGTAGAATTCCATTGTGTAGATTTGCCACAGCTTTCTAATCCATTCATCTACTGATGGGCACTTAGGCTGTTTCCAAATCTTAGCTATGGTGAATTGTGCTGCTACGAACATAGGGGTGCATATATCCTTTCTGATTGGTGTTTCTGGCTTCTTGGGATATGTTCCTAGAAGTGGGATCACTGGGTCAAATGGGAGTTCCATTTTTAGTTTTTTGAGGTAGCTCCATACTATTCTCCACTGTGGCTGCACCAGTCTGCATTCCCACCAGCAGTACAGAAGGGTTCCTTTTTCTCCACATCCTCTCCAACACTTGTTGTTTGTTGATTTGTTGATGATAGCCATTCTGACAGGTGTGAGATGATACTACATTGTCGTTTTGATTTGCATCTCTCATATAATTAGTGACTTTGAACATGTTTTCATATGTCTTTCGGCCTTCTGTATGTCCTCTTTCGAAAAGTGTCTATCTAGGTCCGTTGCCCATTTTTTGATTGGATTGTTTATCTTTCTATTGTTAAGTTTCATGAGTTCCCTGTAAATGTTGGAGATTAAACCCTTATCGGTGATATCATTGGCAAATATGTTCTCCCATCTAGTGGGTCTTCTTGTTGTTTTGTTGATGGTTTCCTTTGTTGTGCAAAAGCTTTTTATTTTGATGTAGTCCCATTTGTTTATTTTCTCTTTAATTTCCATTGCCCTAGGAGCATTATCTGAGAAGAAATTCCTTCAGCATATGTTTGTGATTTCGCTGCCTGTGGATTCCTCTAGTATTTTTATAGTTTCCCATCTTACGTTTAAGTCTTTTATCCATTTTGAGTTTATTTTTGTGAATGGTGTAAGTTGGTGGTCTAGTTTCATTTTTTTTTCATGTATCTGTCCAATTTTCCCAAAACCATTTATTGAAGAGACAGTCTTGACTCCATTGTATGCTCTTGCCTCCTTTGTCGAATATTAATTGGGAATAGTGGCTTGGGTCGATTTCTGGGTTCTCTATTCTATTTCATTGATCTATATGTCTGTTCTTGTGCCAGTACCAAGCTGTTTTAAGTGCAGTGGCTTTGTAATACAGTTTGATATCTGGTATTGAGATCCCACCTACTTTTTTCTTCTTTCTCAGGATTGCTGCAGCTATTCAAAGTCTTTTTTTTATTCCAGATGAATTTTTGGAACGTTCGTTCTAGATCTGTGAAATATGCCATTGGTAATTTAATGGGGATTGCATTGAATCTATAGATTGCTTTGGGTAGTATGGACATTTTGGTGATGTTGATTCTGCCAATCCATGAACACGGTATGTTCTCCCATCTGTTTATGTCTTCCTCTATCTCTTTTTTCAGTGTCCTGTAGTTTTTTGCCTATGTCTTTTACCTCCTTAGTTAAGTTTATTCCTAGGTATCTTAATTTTTTTGATGCAATGGTAAATGGAATTGCTTTTTTAGTCTCACTTTCTGTAAGTTCACTATTGGTGTAAAGAAATGCCATAGATTTCTTGGTATTAATTTTGTATCCTGCTACATTGCCGAATTCATTTATTAAACCTAATAATTTTTTGATGGAGTCTTTAGGGTTCTCTATGTACAGTATCATGTCATCTGCAAATAAGGACAGTTTTACTTCTTTTCCAATTTGGGTGCCTTTTATTTCTTCCTCTTGTCTGATCGCAACGGCTAGTACTTCCAGTACTATGTTGAACAGGAGTGGTGAGAGGGGGCATCCCTGTCTTGTTCCTGTTCTTAAGGGGAATGGTTTTAGTTTTTTCCCATTGATTATGATGTTGGCTGTGCGTTTGTCATATATGGCTTTTATTATGTTGAGGTATGATCCTTCTATTCCTATCTTGCTGAGAGTCTTTATCAAGAAAGGGTGTTGGCCGTTTCCCCTAAGAACAGGAACAAGACAGGGATGCCCCCTCTCACCACTCCTGTTCAACATAGTACTGGAAGTGTTAGCCATTGCAATTCGGCAAGAAGAAGAAATAAAAGGCATCCAAATTGGAAAAGAGGAAGTAAAACTGTCCTTATTTGCAGACGACATGATATTATACATACAAAACCCTAGAGACTCCATCAAAAAGCTACTAGACTTAATACATGAATTTGGCAATGTAGCAGGATACAAAATTAAGCCCAAGAACTCTGAGGCATTTCTATACACCAATAGTGAACTTTCAGAAAGAGAGATTATAAAAACAATCCCGTTTACCATCGCACCAAAAAAACTAAGCTACCTAGGAATAATCTTAACTAAAGAGGTAAAAGACCTCTACTCAGAAAACTACAGGACGTTGAAGAAAGATATAGAGGAAGACATAAACAGATGGAAGAACATACCGTGTTCATGGATTGGTAGAATCAACATCATTAAAATGTCCATACTACCCAAAGCAATCTATAAATTCAACGCACTTCCCATTAAAATACCAACGGCATACTTCAGAGATCTAGAACGAACTCTCCAAAAATTCATCTGGAATAAAAAAAGACCTCGAATAGCTACAGCAATCCTGAAAAAGACCAAAGTAGGTGGGATCTCAATACCAGATATTAAGTTGTATTACAAAGCCACTGTTCTCAAAACTGCCTGGTACTGGCACAAGAATAGGCATATAGATCAATGGAATAGAATAGAGAGCCCAGAAATCGGCACGAACCAATATGCTCAATTAATATTTGACAAAGGAGGCAAGAACATACAATGGAGCCAAGATAGTCTCTTCAATAAATGGTGTTGGGAAAATTGGACAGATATATGCAAGAAAATGAAACTAGACCACCAACTTACACCATACACAAAAATAAACTCAAAATGGATAAAGGACTTAAATGTACGACAGGAAACCATAAAAATTCTAGAAGAATCCAAAGGCAACAAAATCTCAGACATATGCCGAAGCAATTTCTTCACTGATACAGCTCCTAGGGCACTTGAAACTAAAGAGAAAATGAACAAATGGGACTACATCAAAATAAAAAGCTTCTGCACAGCAAAAGAAACCATCAACAAAACAACGAGAAAACCCACTGTGTGGGAAAACATATTTGCCAATGTCATATCTGATAAGGGCCTAATCTCCAAAATTTATAGGGAACTCATACAACTCAACAAAAGGAAGATAAACAATCCAATCAAAAAATGGGCAAAGGACCTAAATAGACACCTTTCAAAAGAGGACATTCAGAAAGCCAAGAGACATATGAAAACATGCTCAAAGTCACTAATCATCGGAGAGATGCAAATCAAAACAACAATGAGGTACCATCTCACACCTGTCAGACTGGCTTTCATCAACAAATCAACAAACGACAAGTGCTGGAGAGGATGTGGAGAAAAAGGAACACTTGTGCACTGCTGGTGGGAATGCAGACTGGTGCAGCCACTATGGAAGACAGTATGGAGTTTCCTTAAAAAACTGAAAATGGAACTCCCATTTGACCCTGTGATCCCACTCCTAGGAATATATCCCAAGAAACCAGAAACACCAATCAGAAAGGATATATGCACCCCTATGTTCATAGCAGCACAATTCACCATAGCTAAGATCTGGAAACAGCCTAAGTGCCCATCAGTAGATGAATGGATTAGAAAGCTGTGGTACATCTACACGATGGAATACTATGCTGCTCTAAAAAGGAAGGAACTCTTACCATTTGCAACGTCATGGATGGAACTGGAGAGCATTATGCTAAGTGAAATAAGCCAGTCAATGAAGGAAAAATACCACATGATCTCACTCATTCATGGATAATAGAGACCATTATAAACTTTTGAACAATAATAGATACAGAGGCAGAGCTGCCTCAAACAGATTGTCAAACTGCAGCGGGAAGGCTGGGGAGGGTTGGGGGGCAGGAGGTAGGGGGGTAAGAGATCAACTAAAGGACTTGTATGCATGCATATAAGCATAACCAGTGGACATAAGACATTGGGGGATAGGGGAGGTTAGGGGACTGTATAGGGTGGGGGGATAAAATGGACACATATGTAATACCCTTTGTAATACTTTAAGCAATAAATTTAAAAAAAAACATAAAAAAATAAAAAAATAAATAAAAAAAACAAAAACAAAAAAAAACCTCTCATCAAATATAAAAAAAAAAAAAAAGAAAGGGTGTTGGAGTTTGTCAAATGCTTTTTCTGCATCAATTGATGTGACTATGTGGTTTTTATCTCTCAATTTGTTTATGTGATGTATTACATTTATTGATTTGGGGATATTGTACCATCCTTGCATCCCTGGGATAAATCCAACTTGTTCATGGTGTATGATCTTTCTGATGTACTGCTGGATCTGATTTGCTAGGATTTTGTTGAGGATTTTGGCATCTATGTTCAGGAGGGATATTGGCCTGTAATTCTCTTTCATTGTGTTGTCTTTACCTGGTTTTGGTATTAGGGTGATGCTGGCTTCATAGAATGAGCTTGGAAGTGTTCCTTCCTCTTGAATTTTTTTGGAATAGTCTGAGGAGGATAAGTTTTAGTTCTTCCTTGAATGTATGGTAAAACTCCCCTGTGAAGCCATCTGGCCCTGGGCTTTTGTTTGCTGGGAGCTTTTTGATGACTGCTTCAATTTCTTCCATAGTTATTGGCCTATTGAGATTTTTAGATTCTTCCTGATTAAGTTTTGGAAGGTTGTATTTTTCTAGGAATATGTCCATTTCCTCCAGGTTGTCTAGTGTGTTGGAGTAGAGTTGTTCATAGTATTTTCTAACAGTCCTTTGTATTTCTGTGGGGTCTGTTGTTATTTCTCTTCTTTCATTTCTGATTTTGTTTGTTTGGGTCCTCTCTCTTTGTTTCTTGGTGAGCCTGGCTAGAGGTTCATCAATCTTGTTTATCCTTTTGAAGAACCAGCTCTTGGTTTCGTTGATCTTTTGTATTGTTTTTTTGGTCTCTATGTCATTTATCTCTGCTCTGATCTTTATTATTTCCTTCCTTCTGCTTACACTGGGCTTTTCCTGTTACTCTCTTTCTAACTCTTTGAGTTGTAGGGTTAGGTAATTTATTCTCATTGTTTCTTGATTCTTGCAGTAGGCTTGTAGAGCTATGAACTTTCCTCTCAAGACTGCTTTTGCTGTGTCCCATAGGTTTTGGATTGTTGTGCTTTCAATGTCATTTGTTGCCATGATATTTTTTATTTCTTCTTTGATCTCTTTGGTAACCCAGTCATTGTTTAATAGCATGCTATTTAGTCTCCATGTGTTTTATTTTTTTTGGATTGTTTTTATTGTAGTTGATTTCCAGTTTTATGCCATTGTGATCTGAGAAGATGCTTGATATGATTTCAATTTTCTTGAATTTGAAGAGACTTTGTCTGCAACCCAATATATGGTCTATCTTTGAAAATGACCCATGCGCACTTGAGAAGAATGTATATTCTGTGGCTTTGGGGTGAAATGTTCTGAAGAGGTCAATTAATTCCATCTGATCTAGTGAGTCATTTAGGATTGATGTTTCTTTGCTGATTTTTTGTTTAGAGGATTTGTCCAATGGTGACAATGGGGTGTTAAAGTCCCCTACTATGATTGTATTGCTGTCGATCTCTCCCTTGATCTCCTCCAGAAGATTTCTTATGTATTTGGGTGCTCCTATATTGGGTGCATATATGTTTACCAGAGTTATTTCTTCTTGTTGTATTGCTCCCTTTAGTATTATAAAATGGCCTTCTTTACCTTTTTTTATGTCCTTCATTTCTCCTTGGTTTTTCTTCATTTCCTCTTGGTTCTTATACATATTGTTGAATTTGTCCTCCATTCTTTTCATCCACCTTATAACCATTTCTCTGAATTATTTCTCTGACAGGTTGCTTGCCTCCATTGCCTCCATTGCCTCCATTGCCTCCATTTTGTTTACTTCCTTTTCTGGTGATGCCTGTTTTTCTTTCATATGTGGGCTGATTCTTGGTCTCCCCATGATCTCTCTTCTCCAGGTGTTTGGTTATGTAGTTCTCTCCCTGCTGAGTTGATTTAAAGGCACAAAATACAACACAATAAGGCACAACGTACAAGGCACTGAACACAAATGTATTCATGATATTAATGACCCCAAATAAAGGTGACCACCCGAGCAAAGAGAATTACGGGATAAAGAAAGAAGAGAAAAAGATAAAAGAGAAAAATAAAAAAAGGAGTGTAAAAATGAAATTGGGAAAAGGGAGAAAGAAAAAAAAGTAAGAGAGAAAAGAGAGAGAGTGAAATATAAGAGGGGAAGAGACTATTTATATGGGGAGAAAACTCCGATAGAACTGCCATTAATCACAACAAATTCCAGCAACAGATCCCTGGAGATGAATGCAAACTACAAACAACCACTAATATCAATCAAGGTGAAGGAAAACAGAAGCACAAAAATAACCGGAGGAAAAAAAAAGAGAGAGAGAAAAAAAACAGAAAAAGAAAAAGTAAAGGAAAACAACCTCACAAACAAGCATAAAAAAAACTCAATATACTCAACAATCAGGCAAACAACAACAAAACAACAGAGAGAGAAAAAAAATTTGGATAGTGAAGAAAGATAAGGGAGAGGTGTGTATGGATTTAGAGCAGGGGATTGGAAATAGGATATATAAGTAGGGTAAAGTTTTGACAGGGGGTAAAAAGAAGGAATAGGGAAAACCTAAAGCAGGAATAGGGTAAGAGAAACAGGACAACAAAAGGGGAAAAGTGAGGAAGAGAGTTTTGGCATAAAGGTAAAGTTGAGGTAGAGAAAAATAATGCTAAAGGAATGATGAAAATAGAATGTAGAACACTAATCCCAAAATAAAATAAAGAGAAAATAAAATGACACTTTAAAAAATGGTAAAATGGTTGTAGTAATAATACTGGTTTAAAATAAAAATGTACTAATTAAAAGGGTATAATCAGGTGATGAAAAAAGAAAAAAAAATTGGTTTCTTAATTAAAAGGTGAAAAAGAACAACAAAAAAATAATAAAAATGTGCAGTAGTGAAGGTCCTTCAGTTCTTCTACTCTTCTGTCTGTCACACCTTAATCCTTCCAGGTATTCAGGAGTGTGTTGAATTTCCCTGCGATAAATTGTTCCTCCGTGTTGTAAACCACAGTCCTAATTTTAAAGCAGGCCGTATTTGTTTCCCAGACTGCCTTTAATTGCGTTTACAGAAGAGTCAGTTTGTGGATCTGCCTCTGGGTGGCAGTGTGTCTGGATTGACCTCCGAGGCTATAAGTCCTCTCTATCCAGTAGTTAGGGTTTATTTTCTCTATTGTACTTACAACTGGTGTGGGAAAGTCCACAGCCCAGAGCTGGTTCTTTAATTGTTACACCCCGCTCTGTTTCCCAGGTTCCACAAAAACAACTTTCCCCTGCAGTCTCTGCGAGTGTCCCCAACTGGGCAATCCCATGCACTGGGTTTAATAATTAAACGCAAAGATTTAAGGGGAAGAGAAAAAAACAAGAGCCTGAGAAGTTGTGTGAATTTGCAAGCGTCCATCTTCCAGCTCTGTGCGGTCTCCTCTGCGTGCCCTCTCTCCCCTGGCACCAGGCAGCCAGCACACTAGCAAAATCCGAGGTTGCCTTTTGGCATCCAGTCCAGCTATGGGTTTATTTTTAGCGTTCCTTTCTGCCAGCAGCCCTGCAGGAGCCCTTCCACACCTGCGGATCATGCTGGCCCCAAAAGTCGCGGACTTTATGGGGCGCATACCTCTCCGCGCAAGTTCCTCTCCACAACCCGAATTGCGAACCGCACCTTCAGGTGAAATTTGACCTTTCCGTGAGAAGAAGCAGGGCTCCACGTAGTCGCGCTGTCCCAGATCCGGTGTTTCCGGGTTAGCAGCTGATCTCTGAATGCCGGGTCTTTGGATGTATACGCTTCCAATAACAGCCACTCAAGATGGCGCAGTTTCCGCGGGTGAGCCGGCGCTCCAGGAGAGATTCCAGCCGCAGTCTCCAACCGTCCCCTTTCTCCGGGAGTCCTCCGCCTTTCCCGGCTGCAAACTGCCTCTCAGCTGAATATCCTCTTCTTATTCGGGCTGTATGTTACCCATTTCAGCTGCTAACCCTTATCTGCTCTGGGACAAGGCACAGGACACGTCCGTCTATACCTCTGCCATTTTTTCCCCTCCCAGTTTTACTATCTTGTACCAAGAACAGATTTTGCTAAATGTTCTACTATGTCTAAGGCAGTGAAAAGGACAAGCTCATAATTCTGGTTTGTCTTCTTCATACTTGGAAAGTTTTATGCCTACTTGCAGTTGGCACTTTCAGGGCTTCTATCTGGATTCATGAGCTCTCCCAGCCTCACTCACACAGCACGTGCCCTCCTCCTCCAGTAGAAGCAGCATATCAGGCAGAAACCAAATGGGACTGTAGAGAGACTGGGTAGCTTGGCCACTTTGCATGGAGAACTCTTTTTATTTTTATAAGATGAGAAAAACAAAGAAATAAACTGAATTTTTTTTCTTAGCAACATTGCATACAGAAGTCACAGATAAAATTCTGATTTTTAACTTCAACTCCTAGATCAATTTTATTGTCAAAGAAATACCAGGATCATTTGCCTGAAAAATCTAACTACATTGGACAAAAACTTAGTATGAAGGATAATTGGATGTTTTAGGGTAAGGAAAAGGAAAGGCCTAAGGATTTCACTCTACTAAGAGCCAAAGGAAGTTATTTATGGGCTTAAGTCGATTTAAGAATAATCAATCTCAGTTTGGCTTTTTTATAAAGATGGCATTGGCCCAAATGTAGAGAATGGTGGGAGAAAATATCACACGATACACATAGATTATTAAAAGGCTATGTCAGTATTCCAGGCAGAAGATGGAGTTTTCTTGAATTTGGAGAGAAGTGGGTTGTTTCAGGAGACATTAAAGAGATACAAGCTATTTGATAATGGTTTTGACATGGGTTTGTGGGAGGCAGGAAACGGAGAATTCAAAGATGACTCTCAGGTTTATTTCTTTAAAAATAGAGTAGATGGTAATGAGATTAATGGAGAATGGGAAGATAAGACAAGGTCCAGGTTTAGTGATAGGGTTTGAAGAGACTAAATTTGGTTTTGGTTATGTTGAACTTGATGAATCTTTGAGACGTCTGAAACAAAACTGTTTCAGACATAATAGTTGGAAAGTGGCAACATCAAGGGTAATAAGATAAAGGAAACAAATATGTCCTAAAAACTTCTCAGAAGCAGTTTGTCAAGGTGCCCTCACAGTGAACCCTATGGACACACATTGTGGTTCTAATTGTTACACTTGGGTGTGTCTGGATGATTGCTGATTAACTTACAATGCCCAGTAGAACAACATTGTCTTCATCCCACAGGGAATCTATTGGTAACTTTCATTGAGGGAATTCCAAGGTTCTTTTTACTTTTTAATGTATGAATTGGTTTGAAAGAATACATATAAATATGTATGTCCCTGGAGTTGAGGTTTCCAAGGAAAATCTTTGCACAAGGAAACACTGCTTCATTCTGCAACTTCCACTTTTCTTCATAGTAAGGTTTTAAGAGAAGATGCAGCCATGATGTGAGAGCAGTGGGGGCCTCATTAGTTTAGAAATTTATAAAGATGACTCTGCCCTAGTGTAGAGTACAATAGAGAACAATATACATTTTTTTTTAACTTAAAAAGTCAACCATTTTCAATATCCCAAAGACTTAGAAGAACTAAGTGAGGACATCAAGGTCTGTCTAATTTTAATTATTTGTAGCTTTTCAGTTTGCCTGTTTGATAATAAAACACCCAGGTAAGAAATAAAAATCCTGACAACCTATGAGATTTTCTGTTTGTCTTCAGGATTGAAAATTCTTTATTTCTGTCATAAATACTAGATGTTTTATTGTTGATTTCTTTTTCATAGTAAATTTGGAGTAAAGAAGAATGACAAATGGAAAAATGATAATGATTCAGAAGTTTCAGAAATTATTTCAGACTTCAGAAAATTTTCTTTGTCAGGGTATGACAACTAAACTATGCTACTCAAAATTCCTTGGTTTATTCATGAAAAGATGAACTAAAGTCACCAATGATAATTTCTTAGGCTCTTTAAAATGTATGCTAAGATACGTGTGTGTGTGTATATATGGTTTCATTACATAAATATATATGTTTATATATATATTTATATATTTCTCAGTGAACATGGGAAATAATTTAACAATTCTCCCTAATGTTGAACCATTAAGAAATATATTGCCTCTGGACCTATTTCAAAGTTAAACAGATCCAATTTTGGTGACTAGATATATTTAAATATATTTTAATCAATAACAAGTATGTATATAAAATTGTGTTGCTGTTTTTTGTTTTTGAGAAACAACTAAATTTGCACACCAAATTAGAGGTGGATTTTCTCCTAAGTAATATAAGAGTGTCAGCATTCACCTCCAAATATCTCGGGATTTCTCCTTTTGAATTTACTTTTAGAAAAAATATTGTATGTCATAAAATAAAATAATTTAAACACCACATCAAACATTCCATTTGAAATACTAATAAAAATTATGACATATTTACCAATATATCCCAAAAGAATGGTACATAAATATGAAAAAAGTATAAAAATTATTGTACTTGTATACCTAACTTTATTCATTTACAAAATGCTTTTGTCTATTCAAAAAAGAAGACAAAAAGAAATCACTGAAAATATCCAAATACATATACTATAAAAAATTCTGAACTTAAAATATATTTTCACAAAAAATTTACTTATAATTAATTTCTATAGTTTCTTTCTTTTTAAAAAATATACTTTATTGATTTTTTACAGAGAGAAAGGGAGAGGAATAGAGAGTTAGAAACATCAATGAGAGAGAAACATCAATCAGCTGCCTCCTGCACACCCCCCTCTGGGGATGTGCCCGTAACCAAGGTACATGCCTTTGACCGGAATCGAATCTGGGACCCTTCAATCCGCAGGCTGACGCTCTATCCACTGAGCCAAACCAGTCAGGGCATAATTTCTATGGTTTCATTAGAATTTTATTGCCACCTGCTAAATGGAATAATAGCATTATTATTCTTGTTTGTTTTTTTCTCTTTCTCACTATTAGCAATCTTAAGACTATTCTTAAATATTTCTTTTAACATATAAAAATATATATAATTGTAAAAGTAGGATTATAACATATATTATGCTTTTAACAAAAAAACTCTTTTTGGGGAGCTATTTATCTCTCTCCTCTTCTTCATTCTTTCCTCTCACCTATACAGAGACAATAAATATTAACCTGGAATCTATCATTTTATACAACCTTTATGTTTATATGCAAATATATGTGTGCATATATTCATAGATATACATAGAGTGAGAATTTTAAGACTGCGTTTTCTGTTTGTTTAATGTAGTGATTTCATATACATTTCTCTGCATCTTATATTTCTTTTTTTTAATTTGTTTTTATTGATTTCAGAGAGAGGAAGGGAGAAGGGGAAAGAAATAGAAACATCAATGATGAGAGAGACTCATTGATTGGGTGCCTCCTGCAGGTCCCCTACTGGGGATCGAGCCTGCAACCCAGGCATGTGGCCTGACTGGGAATCCCACCATGACCTCCTGGTTCATAGGTCAAGACTCAACCACTGAGCCATATCAGCTGGGTATTATATTTCTTACTTTCCTAAAAATTGTGAAAATTACTTTGAAGCAACTGATAGAGCAAGACCTCATTTTGAAAAGACTACCATAATATTGATGAGTTCAGCAGGATTTGTTCAACTGTTGCATCATCCTGATTGGTTTTCATGTTATTTCCAGTCGTTTGCCACGTGAACACCACTGCAGTAGACTTTTCTCCTATGAAGTGCTATGCCATTGCTATAGAATGGATTGTAGATGTGGATCTCTGGGTTGAAGAGTGTTTTCATTTTTAAAAGATACTGCGAAATTGCTTTTAAAAGGCTTAATAGTTTACATTTTCACCAGTAAGTGTGAGAATGGTCATTTCCAAATTCCCATAAGCAGTACATTTGTGAACTGAGGAATGAAAATTGCTGTTTTATTGTTATTTTATTTGCACATCCTGAACACCAGGGAAGATGAGCATCTTTTTCTTCATTTATTAAATGTGTTGACATATTGTTCTGTGACTTGCCCATTCAATACCATTTTCATTTTTCTACTGAATTCTTATCAATTTGTATGTAATAGGTACTAATATTTTATCTATCATGTTTATTATACATATTTCTTCCAAAGTTTTATTCACCTTTTACCCTATTAGAGATTTGATATATATTCTATTTTCTTGCAATTAAAAAAATAAATTAAATATACCTATATCTTTCTTTATAATTAGAGTTCCTTATATTAATCAAATATTTTAATATATTTAGATTATGTTTATTCCATGAATTTTCTTAGAATGTTTTAATTGCTTGTTTATAAAATTTTGACTTTTAAGTCCTTGATCCAGCAGCTTTTTAAAAACAGGAATAAATAAGGAGCCATTCTTACTTTTTTCCCAGATAGATAAACATATATAACCACACTATTTATTGAATAAATCATAATTTTTCTCAACTGAAAAATCACCCATGTAATATATTAAATTCCATTATATACTGGAATCTGTTTTTGAAATCTTTATTTGGTTTTGCTATTATATGTTCCTATTTCCACACCATATTATACTCTCTTGAATAGCTTTGTGTTTTAACACTTACCACGGCACACTTGACTTCCTTATTGTTTCTATTTTCCTTATCTCCTGAAAATAATTTTATTTTACATGAATTTTATGCTCATGTTACTACATTAAAAATGATAAGGATTCTAATTGAAATTAATTTCAACTTTACTGATATACTTATAATTCTGTCTTCTTATCTAAGAACATATTTTGCTATTTCTCCAGAAATTGTATAACGCCCTTTGGTTAGTTTTTGTAACTTTCTTCACATAGGTCTTTTTTTTTTAAAAAAAAATTTCAATGTATTTTAAAGTGTTATGGCTAATAAAATGGGTACATTTTCTTTTAGTTCTCTTTCTTGTTGGTTATTGTTTGCATAGAAAAATCTAGTGATTATTTACATATTCATCCTCCATCTGCTATTTATTAAAATCATAATGTTTATTTAATTATAACAATATAACATCAATAAGAAATATAAATTTATTGTCCACAAGTTTTATATTTTATATCTTTGTTATTTTCATTTTATTTAATATCTTAGCTGTTTTACAGTTTCTAAGATAATACTGTATAATAATGATCAGAGTGAGCATTTTAACTTGAAGACTTGAAGAGACACTGTATTATTTAGACTGTGTGCTATTAGTTTTGATAGCTAATCCTTAGCATATTTAAAAAAATTAATTTTATTTCTATTTTCAAAGATTTTTTTTTAATTAGAAGATGATTATTAAATTACAATCAATTTTACAAATTAAAGAATAGGCCAATTTCTCTTACATTTAAGAAACAATTTTCCAAATACTTATTGTTTGTAAATAACTTTTATTAAGGGTAAAGGTAAATGTTCTGATTAAAGGGGATACATAAACAAGGAAGATGCATTTTTTTCAATTTTCATGGAGTTTTATACCTCTGTTCTTTGCTTATTCTTTTATTGCAGTGATTAGCTTGAGTGAATGTGATGGAGGTAAACAAAACCCAGGTGACTGAATTTCTTCTCACGGGACTTACAGATCTTCCAGAGCTGCAGGTCCCCCTGTTCCTGGTGTTCCTAGTCATCTATCTAACCACCATGGTGGGCAACCTTGGACTCATTTTTCTCATCTGGAAGGACCCCCATCTACATACCCCTATGTACTTACTCCTTGGCAGTCTGGCCTTTGCAGATGCCTGTTCTTCATCTTCGGTGACTCCTAAGATGCTAATTAATTTTTTATCTAAGAATCATATGATATCCTTGGTTGAGTGCATCATCCAATTTTATATTTTTGCTTCCAGTGCAAACACAGAATGTTTTCTCCTGGTAGTGATGGCCTATGACCGCTATGTAGCCATATGTAACCCCTTGCTTTATCCAGTGGTGATGTCCAATATCTTCTGCATTCAATTATTAGGTGTTTCATATACTGTTGGGTTTATTCATCCCATGATGCATGTTGGATTGTTATTTAGATTAACTTTCTGCAAGTCTAATATAATACATTATTTCTACTGTGAAATTTTACAACTGTTTAAGGTTTCCTGTACTGACCCTGGAGTTAATATGCTCCTGATTTTTATATTTTCAGTGTTTATACAACTTTTCACTTTTATGACCATCATAGTCTCCTACACCCGTGTTCTGTTTGTCATCCTAAAAACGAAGTCTGAAAAGGGCAGAAGAAAAGCCTTTTCCACGTGCAGTGCACACCTGCTCTCTGTTTCCTTGTTCTACGGCACTCTATTCTTCATGTATGTGTGCCCTGGGTCTGGCCGCATTCAGAATCAGGATAAAATGTATTCTTTATTTTACACAGTCATAATTCCCCTGCTAAATCCTTTTATTTACAGTCTGAGGAATAAAGACGTGAAAGGTGCCTTGAGGAGAATAATAAATAAGTGAACAGTTTTAAAGGCAAATTTCAAACTTGCTCTTTTCAAACTATGTACACTGCAAGGCATATGGAGTTATGCAAATCAGTCGGACTTGATCATTTTAACAGAGGGCTAGTGTCTATGGTAGATTATGAGTGCTGTGATGATGCAAGTCAGCTCCAGGGGATTTCTGTTTCAGTGCAAGTGCTTTATATCACATAAAACTAAACTCTTCATTAAAAATGGGACATAGTTTTTAAAATTAAGCAGTTAAAATTTGCAATTTTTGACTCTTTGTAAATTCCCTCAAAATCAGATATAGTAGTCTATAATTTTACCGCTGCAAACAGTTGCATGTTTGTTTGTTTGAGGGGGGTGTGACTGAGCCAAGACAATTGTCCAGAGCTTGCATATCAAAATTCTTTGTTGTTTCTCAACTGTTCTGAGGTTCAGTTAAGTGACTTCTTGAAAGAAACTATCCCGAAAGATAAAAATTTCTTTGTAGTAAAGAATTATTTTTTTTAAAAGTAGAACATAAGATATTGGTGGATTTTATTGAGAATAATGGCAGTTGGAGAAAATAGACTATTTTAAAAGTATGGCTCAAATATATGAAAATACAAAGTGCCTTTTATCAGGGAAAATATAGGCAATATTTCAAGAATTTCCAGATTTTGGAAGATTTGGGGGTATATCTCTTCAAATATTTTAAGTCTATTATATTTATCTTTACATGTTTAATAAGTTATCACTTATTAAATTTGTATAGTTACCACTCTGCTTATAATCTCTTACATGCTTATTATTATTTAAGCAAACATAATTTACTTCTGCAATTACATGAGGCAATATATGTTAATTTGGATGCCACTATGGAATGATTCTTATATTTGGAATGATTGTAAAAACCTTCAATGTAATATGTATTTTTTTCAATGACTGCTTTTTAAAAAATGTGTAGTAACTTTTTTTGTTCACCAGATCCTAAATGTAAAGTATCTCTACAGTGGTAAATGTATAATTTGTTTGAGGTTGTAATATCTTTGGCTACTCACAGCTGCTACAAAATCCTCAGCAATATCAGGCTGAGCAGTAAGGAAGAATTAAGAGGAAGAATCATGTATACAGAAAATCTCCTGTATGTGTGGTAGGCAGTTAGGCAGGCATGAGGAGAGCAAGGACAATAGATCACCCAGGGAGAAAGCCTCAGTGCCTAGCAATGGGCAAAACTGGGGAAACAAGGACCTGGCCCCCAGAGTAATGTTTCCTCCCTAGCGAATTGCTGGTCACGCAGTGTAGACCCTCTGACCTTTCCTATCACTGGTCATGAGGTTCGGACCCTCGCCCGACCTTTCCTTTCCTGGCATGTCACAAGTCATGTGGTAGAACCCCTTGGAGGAGGAACAAGGGGCTGAAGAGTGGCCTCATGCAACTCCCATGCAAGCCCTTGCAAGACCACTCCCTTAAGCATTAACCCCTAGGGATAAAATTTAGGCCTCAGTTGTGTTTCAGCTCCAGGCCCAGAAAAGCAGCAAAACCAGATAAGTGATGCCTTGGCTGACATCAGGACCAGCGGCATTGATTAATGACTCCCTGCTCTGATGCTGATCAATTGTAGGGACCATGACCGTGAAAGGACATACATGGAAAGGTGATGAATATTGTATTTGGGATCCTCCCCTGAGCCCTCCAGATAAATACCATCAAGACTGAAGACCCAGTGTGGCTCTCTCTAAGGAGCATGCCCATCCCATTCACCCAGGCACATTTTCCTTGCCTCTCTCTCCTAAGTTCCAAGGGCTCTTATTTTGCCTTTGTAACTTGTTTCCTGAGCCCATTTCTTCTTGGCTCACTTCTTCTACCTCTCTGATTGTCTAAATAAAATTTTGCTTGTATTTGAATCTTAGCTCTGAATTTTTTCTCAGCCAGAACTCAAGAACCGAGGTTGCTGAACCCAGGTCCAATTGTTAGTAACATTCTGGTGCCAACATATGGACATAACAGGTATTCAAAGTAGGCGAATGCAAGGCTGAGGACTGAAGCACAGCACTGCCCTGTACACACTGAAACCAACCAAATTCAAATCTTCTTTTAATCAAATCAGTTCGAGGTGAAAATGGTCCTTGTCATATAATATGAGGGACTAAACAGAAGTATCTTTGGTACTGACGGAGATCCAAATGCCCTCCATGTTTCTTCCAGGCCCCCTGCTCTCTTCAATCAGGCAGAGAAGAATGGATTCGATTGTGAAGGACACTCTTATTTCAAAACACAAGAGCTGTGAAGCCATACAATATTAAAACTCCTCTGAAAATTTCAAAGATTGTACCCTTTATCTTTTAAGGTATTTTGGAGAGTGTCTACAACTGGAAGGGACCTATAGAGCACCTACCACTTCTAAGCTTGTGATTCTAGAATGGGCAAGTCAGGCTCACTCAGTCTAAACTAGAGCTCGTCAAGTCATTTCCTAGAAACAATGGGGGTCACTTACAGGATACTCATCACAAGGAGGATATGCTCCTGGCAAAGCATCCCAGACTCCAGGAGTAAAGAGATCTGCCGGCCTCCAGACAAAGAGACTAGATTATTAACAAGGAATGGTAAGTACAGTAACATCTGACTTCCCATCTGTTGGACTGAAAGTATAAAAACAGGGGGACAACATTTATCAACTATTGATAGGAAAATAATGGGATACATGAGTACTGCTGAGAGAAAGTGCATGCCGAGAGATTGTGAACGGCCATGCAGGCTGAACGCCCTGCTAAACTGAGGGACACTGTTCACAATATTGTGTGGCTGGCTGCCTTGTATATGTGTATAAGACACCATAAACACTAGATGATAATAATGTGATTGGGAACTGTATTATAAGTATTTATTTAGAGTTTAAGGACTACAAAATAAATAATATTCAACTCTCTTTTAGGGAAATTTTGGTCAATATTAGAGACTCTCTTCCAGTTAAGAGGTCCTATATTAAGTGTTATGGAGTACAAATTGTATGCTATGGCTCACTTTGAGACCCTGTTTTTCAGTTTTCTAATCCCACAAAAACAAATTTTATCATTTCTTTTGGTTATTTGTGAACAGACTACACCTTTAGTTTTTTGAGAATGGGTTGCTTGAGGGATACTCTGACCCACTATAATAGCTAGTGTTTGTGATCACAGATCCCATTGTTCATTGATTCCTATAGAGTGCCTGTCACAGATACTGTTGGTGCCTGCCCACATCTTCTCTATTCTTACTGTACAACTGCATCTGAGTGCTTTTACTGTTAGTCAGAGATATTCTACCCTCAGTTAAGGCATACTATGAGAACTAGGAAATGAACGCCATTCATAGAATCTTCCTCTACCATTTATCAACCAATGACTGAGGGGAGTTGGTGAATAAAGACTACCAACTGTTTGCCCTTTAGTTGATATAAATTTGAAAGTCATGCTCTACACTGGCTCATGGTATTTCTAAAAAAGATTAAGTTTGGTTGTCCACAGTTGTCATTTGTTTCATAAATCACTCTTTATTGGTTACATTCCATTTCCTGTCCCACTTCCTCATTTTCTCACTCATCAACTATTCACAAATAAATTACTTGCATGTCTCAGGGTCTGGAAGAATACAAACTGAGATAACCCTGTTCCCCTAGGCAGAATTCATATTTGATACAGGAACTAGGCATACCTCTACCATCTTACTTAAACATGACACAGTTATTACTTCTACAGAAATATTAATGATTGGAGGCCCCTCACTATTTTGAAAATATCCTATTTATCCACATGTTATTTAGATTCAAGTAAAAATTTTTTTGTAATAATATTTTATTTTTAAAAAATCTTTATTGTTGAGAGTATTACAGATGTCACCTCTCTTCCCCCCCCCCCCCGCATTGTCCCCATTCACCTGGTTCTATCCCACCCCAAACTTTCACCACCCTATTTCTGTGTCCATTGGTAATGCATATATGCATATAACTTCTTTGGTTAATCTCTTCCCAACCCCTCCTCTTCCCCTTCCCTCTGAGATTTGTCAGTCTGTTTCATGTTTCCATGCCTCTAGTTCTATTTTATTCATAAGTTTATTTTGTTCATTAGATTCCTTGTTCATATATTTTGATTTTTAGATTCAATTGTTGATAGACATGTATTTATTGCCATTTTATTGTTCATATTTTTTGTTATTTTGATTTGTTTTTCCCCCTCCTCCCCCTCCCCTTCTTCTTCTTCTCCTTCTCCTTTTTCTTCCTCCTCCTCCTCCTCCTCCCATTCTTCTTCTTCTTCTTCTTCTTCTTCTTCTTCTTCTTCTTCTTCTTCTTCTTCTTCCTTTCTCTTGTTGCTTTTAACATTCTCTCTTTGTCTTTAACCTTTGGCATATTAATTGTGATGTCTTGGTGTGGGCCTCTTTGAGTTCCTCTTATTTGGGAGTCTCTGTGCTTTGTGGACTTGTAAATCTAATTCTTTCACCAAGTAGGGGAAGTTTTCTGTCATTATTTCTTTAAGTAGGTTTTCAATATCTTACTCTCTCTCTTCTTCTTGTGGCACCCCCATAATAAGAATGTTGGTACACTTGAAGTTATCCCAGTGGCTCCTTACACTATCTTCATATTTTTGTTTTCTTTTTGCTTTTCTGATTGGGTGTTTTTTTGCTTCCTCATATTCCAAATTGATTTGATTCTTGGAATCCTCTACTCTACTGTTGAATCCCTATAAATTATGATTTATTTCAGTTAGTAGATGCTTAATTTCTGATTGGTCTTTTTTCATGTCTTTGAAATTCTCACTTGAAAGTCTCACTAAGTTCCTTGAAGCTCTCATTAAGATCCTTGAGCAACCTTATAACCACTGTTTTGAAATCTAGATTCAGTAGTTTGCTTGCTTCCATCTCATTTAGTTCTTTTTCTGGAGATTTCTTCTGTTCTTTCATTTGTGACATGTTTCTTTGTCTTTGCATTTTGACTGCTTCCCTGTGTTTGTTTCTATGTGTTAGGTAGGGCTGCTCTGTCTCCTGGAATTTATAGAGTGGCCTTGTGTAGTAGGTGTCCTGTAAGGCCCAGTGGCTCAGCCTCCCAAGTCACCTGAGCTTGGCACTCTAGGTGCGTCCCTGTATGGTTGTGTGCTCAGTCTTATGTAGTTGCACCTTGATTGCTGTTGGCATTACTGGGAAGAATTGATTTTCAGGACAGTTGGCTGTGAGGACTACCTGTGACTACAGTGGAAGAGCTGCTGTGCAGGAGACACCCCTATGGAGCAGGACTTATGGATGTGTAAAGTTGTAATCTGGTATGGTCTGAAATTATCCACCAGGTGCACTAGCTCTGGGGCCTCCCTGGAGGTGCAAAGTTAGCCACTGCCTGGGGCCACCTGGGAGCAGCTATAGAGAAATCTGGAGATGGCTGCTACTTGTGTTGAGGTTGGGAGTGCCCTGGTGAGGCCAAGCTGTCTTTGGCTTCTTTTTGATAGGTCTTGGGCATGCTGATGCCAGTTGCTGCTTCTTTGAGAGATTTTAGGAAAATATGAAGCCTGAAACAGGACAGGCTATTCATATGGAAAAGCCGCTGCAAAAAGCTTTGGTGGAGCTTCAAATTGGATGGGGCAGAGTCTCAAGGAATCACCAGGGTGGAGCAAACAGTGTGAGCCAGGCTGATGGAAACTCATATATGGCTGCCAAACAGCTCTGCAACAGCGGAGGTCTTAGCATAGGAATATTGACCCCTGTGAGCACCCAAGTTTGGGAGAAAGCCACCCCCGAGTTCCTGCCCTGATGCTAGAAAATTCAGTTCCTCCCCAAATGTCCTTGGTTCCCCCTGAGCTATTACCCCAGTGCTGGAGCTCAGAGTGAGCAAATCCATGTAAGTTTGTGTGCTTTCCCTTAAAGAGGAACTGCCTGTGTCTCCAGCAGCCTCCATGTCACTCAGCCACATTCCCTGCTGGTTTTTACAGCTTGAAGTTAGGGGATATTCTCTTCCCAGCTCTGGAACCCTGGGTTGGGGGGTCTGAAAATCCATCCTGATTTTAAAAATGCCACACATGGGTGTCAGACTAGCCTGTTCCATGCCTCCACTCCTCCTATCAGTCTCTATGTGCTTTCTTCTTTACTTCTCTAGTTGTAGGACTTCCATTTAACCACCTTTCAGGTGGTTCTGAGTGATGGTTGTTCTGTATTTTAGTTATAATTTTGATGTGGTTGTGGGAGACGATAAGTACAGGTGTTTACCTCCACCGCCATTTTGGTTCTCTCAAGTAGAATTTTAAAGTGGTTCATTATTCTACCTCAAATCTTTAAAAGTCTATGCCCCACCACACACAAACATAACACTGTCAAAGTTGAAGGTCAATGCCACTTTTAACTTGGTATCTTAAATACCGACTTCAGCTATTTAAAAATAATTTTAGATTTTCATAATTCAGTATATCTCATTTGTCTGGCCTTTAATTATTCTTTGCCTCCATTTTTACTGTACCTACAAATAAAGGCCTGATTTCAATAAAAAAATTATGAAACAAACAAAAAAACCAAGAAAGAAACAACTTAATAATAAAAGTCATAGCAATCAAAAGAACCTGTCTCAGATATGACTCAGAGATTGGGACTATCAGTCAATAAATTTAAAATTATGATGATTAATATGTTAAAGTTTCCATGAATGACCAGATAAGGATTTTCAAGGGATAAATAGAAAGCATGTCTTAAGAGTCAAGGGAAAAAAAGCTAGTAAGCAAACAAAAGAAACACGGGAGAATAAAGGTAATGAATGCCTTTGGTGAGTTCACCAGTAAATTAGGAAGAGTGGAGAAAAGAACATTGAACACAAAGAAAGAAAAGCGTAAATAAAAAGAGAACAATCAAGTACTGTGAAAGAATATTGTTTTCTAATATATATGCAATTGGAATCTGAGAAGAAAAGGAAGAAAGTGGAGCAGAGAAAATATTTGAAAATATAATGGTCAAGAATTTTTCAAAAATAAGAAAAGGTATAAAACCACTGATTCAAGAAGTTCATAGAACCTGAAGCAGGATAAATACCAAAACAAAGAGCAACCCAATCACAAACAAAATAAAAATTACAAAAACACTTAGACACTGTTAACGTAAAGAAACCATTGAAACCTGTAAAGAATTTTTGTGAGTTTATTTGAGCTAAACTGTGGACATATGCCGGGAAGCAGAACCTCAACGAATTGAGATAGTGCTCCGGAGAATGGCAGGGTTACATCCGTATTTATACATGAAATTCATTGGTGACAGATTTAAGGAGGTGGGATTAAGTGAAGGGGGGGGGGGCGGGGGAAGGGGATGGGGACCTCTGTGATAGGATAAAAAGTAAAATGATGGACACATACTTAGGTGGGTGCAGGAACAATTAACATGACAAATGAAAGAATCTGTCCTGAGCCCAGCACACCTGGCCATGCCCCAGGGGCTCCAGATACAGGGAAATCACAAGTTACCCAGACATGCCAAGGGTATGTTATCATAGATGCAAAAAGACAGATAGGCTCATTACAGTAAAGGTTGACCTTATCAGTGAAGATATCGGCTTAGGACGTAACTGCCCACCATAACTGCTTTTAGTTAAGGTTTAATTTCAGACCATCCTCTGCGGTTACTTTAGGTCTGCAAAACTGCCATGCAGGCCTCTCCTGAGCTTGTCAGGCCAGCATGTGGCCCCTTTGTCTGCAACACTTTATATTGAAGTTGCTAAACACCAAAGATAGAAAGAAAAGTTTGAAAGTAGATAAAGGGCGAGGGGGATGGGGGTAGGGGAGTACAAAGCCAGAGATAACTAAATTATATATTTCAAATTGTGAAGAAAAACATCAGAATTCTATACCCAATAAAAATTAACTTCCAAAATGAATGTGGTCCAGGTAGCCAGCTTGGGAGTCTAACTTCTGTATGGCAGGAGCCCTGGCTTCAAATTTTGCCTTTTTACCCCCAGAGGATAGAGCTGGAGCTGGACTGGTTTGATTCTCTAATCTGTCTTGGCTTCCAACACCTGCCTGTGTGCTCCCCTCCCCAATAGACCGGGTATTGGGCAGGGGTTTGGGCAGTCTCTGAGGTGTGGGGGTGCTCTAAGAAGTTCTTGGATGACCTTACTTCTCTAGTCAGGAAGAAGGGTGAGATAACTCTGTCTGTTTCAAGGGAACATTCCCATGGACTATTTAGCATTTCTGCTAAAAGAATAGAAAAACATTGGTAAGTCAAAGCCACAGGTGGGTGCCCCATAAAACCATCCATATGGTCCTCCCAGAATCTTGTCATTTCCAGTATCATGTCAATAGCTCCTTTGTTTGGAAGAAAGGAAGGGAAAATCCCTTTGGGGGTCGAACGACCCTTTCACAGGGGTCGCCTAAGACCATCAGAAAACACATATATAATTACATATTGTTTTTGTGATTAATCACTATGCTTTAATTATGTTCAATTTGTTACAATGAAATTGGGGGTCACCACAACATGAGGAACTGTATTAAAGGGTCGCGGCATTAGGAAGGTTGAGAACCACTGCTCTAGAGCTATTTAAATAAATTAAGCATAAATAGAAGGTTGTGAAACTGCATGTATATTGCATAATATTATTATCTGCAAACATGTAGATGTATGAAGTTTATATATAATAGAAAATTTTGAAAAGATTTATGCCAAAATATTAATAGTATTTCTAGGTGACTCCAGGGTGTTTTTATTTTCTTATTGCTTATTACTAGCTTTCAAATTTTCTTATAATGAGAATGTTTTGCAAAATAAAATAACTTAAAAGAGTGTATGGAAGGTCTTGCCCAAGACTCTCATTAACCATTGTGATTCTTCATCACATTCAGCTTAAAGTGGGGTGTTAACTATATATCTGAAATGTGAGCCGTAGTTTGTATGAAAACAACTACTTGGGGAGGGAAGAAAATGGCGGAGGTTTAGACAGACGTGTCGGTGCCTTGTCCCGGAGCAGATAAGGGAGGGCAGCTGAAACGGGTAGCATACAGCCCGAATAAGCAGAGGAGATTCAGCTGAGACAGTCTGCAGCCAGGAAAGACAGAGAAATCCTAGATAAAGGGAACGGTTAGAGGCTGAGGCTGAAACCTCTCCAGGTGCGCCGGCACAGCCGCGGAGACCGTGCCATCTTGGGTGACTGTCGCCGGCATCCAGAGACCAGCTACTAACCCGGCAACAATGGCTCTCAAGCAGCGCGACTACGTGAACTCAGAGGAACTCTGCTTCTCCCCACAGAAAGGTTAGACTTTCCCCAAAGGTGCAGTTTGCAGTTTAGGTTGGAGAGTGGAATGCGCACAGGGGAGTGGGCGCTCTGCGCCCCACAAAGACCGCGGCCGTTGGAGCCAGCGTGACCCACGAGTGTGGAAGGGCACCCCCAGGGCTGCTGGCAGAAGGGAACGCTATAAATAAGCACACAGTTGGACGGGTCACAAACGGGCAGCCTCAGATTACGCCAGTTTGCCAGCGACTCGGTGCCAGGAGCAAGAGCGCGCGCAGAGACTTCGAGCAGATTTGGAAGGTGAAGCGTTGCGAGTTCGCACAACTTCCCAGGCTCTTAAATCTGTGCGTTTGATTGTTGAACCCAGTGCAAGGGACTACCCAGTTGGGGTCAGTCACAGAGCTTGTAAGGGAAGGCTGTTTTGGGGGAGCCTGGGAAACAGAGCGGGGAGTGACTACTGGAAAACCAGCTCTGGGCGGAGGACATTCCCAAACCAGCTTCCAGTACAATAGAGAACACCTGGTCAGAGAGGTCCTATACCCTCGGAGGTCAATCCCGACGCACTGCCACCCAGAGGCAGAGCCACGAACTGACTCTTCTGTAAATACAGATAAGGGCTGTCTGGGAAACCAATGTAGCCTGCCTTAAAATCAGGACTGTGGCTTACAACACAGAGGAACAGTGTATCAGAGGAAAATTCAACATTCTCCTGAATACCTGGTGTGCCAAAAAGAGGAGCAGAAGATCTGAAGCACCTTCATTACAGCCCATTTTTTTTTAATTATTTTTTTTAATTATTGTTTCACCTTTTAACTAAGAAACCATTTATTTTCTTTTTTCATCACCTGATTTTACCCTTTTAATTACTACATTTTTATTTTTAACCAGTATTATTACTGCTGCCATTTTACCATTTTTTTTAAAGTGTCATTTTATTTTCTCTTTATTTTATCTTGGGACTAAGGTTCTCCATTCTATTTTCATCATTCTTTTAGCATCATTTTCCTCTACCTCAATTGTGCTGCTGTGCTAAAACTCTCTTCCCCACTTTTCCCCTTTTGCTGTCCTGTTTCTCTTACCCTATTCCTGCTTTAGATTTTCCCTATTCTTCATACGCCCTGTCTAAATTTCACCCTACTTATATATCCCTTTTCCAATCACCTGCTCTAAATCCTTATCCACCTCTCCTTTATCTTTCTTCACTATCCAAATTTTTTATTCTCTCCTTTTCTCTATTGTTCTGTTGTTGCTTGCTCGATTGTTGAGTATATTGTGTTTTTTTTTCTTTTCTTTTCTTTAAGGATTGTATGTGAGGTTGTTCTGCTTTTTCTTTTTCTTTTTCTGTCTCCCATTCCCCCTCCCCACCCCCCACCCCCCCCCCCACCCCCGGCCAGTTATTTTTGTGCTTCTGCTTTCCCTTGCCTCACTTGATATTATTGGCTGTTTGTAGTTTGTATTCACTCCAGAGATCCGTTGCTGGAATTTGTTGGGATTAGTGGCGGTTCTATCGGAGTTTTCTCCTCATATGAATAGTCTCCTCCCCTCTTCTACTTCATTCTATTTTTCTTTTTTTTTTCTTTTTCTTCTTTTTTTGTTTTCTTTCTCTTTTTTCTGTTTTTCTCTCTATCTTTTTCTCTTCTTTCTTCCTTACCCCCCAACTCTCTTAGCTCGGGTGGCCATCTTTATTTGGGGTTATTAATACCGTAATTCATTTGTGTTCAGTGCCTGGTACGTTGTGCCTTGTTGTGTTGTATTTTGTGCCTTTAAATCAACGCAGCAGATCCAAGCAACAGCGGCCTCCTGATCTCCACACGCTCTGTCTGAGGAACAGCTGCTGTGGGTGAAGCCTCCCTCCACCAGCCAGAAGAGCCACAACAGCTGTGAACAGCACCCATCAGAAGACCCGCTAACAACAGAGGAGCAGCTGCTACCACAACCACCCAAGGAGCAACCACAGCCCGAGGAGCCACTGCCACCTAGGGAGCAGCCACTGAACGACTCAATATCTATATACGTCAGTGAGATCAAACATGGGTAGACAAAGAAATCCCCAAAGGAAAGAAAAGGAGGACTCACCAGAAAAGCAGCTAAGTGATACAGAGGCATACAACATGACAGAAAAAGAATTCAGAATAAGGGTCCTAGAGTGCATACACCGGATGGAGGAAAAAATCGACAACTTATCCAAGAAGCAAGAAGAAACAGATGAAAAAATCGACAACTTAAGTAAGACCCAAGAAGAAATGAAGTGCGATATAGCTGCAATAAAGAACACCATTGAAAGTATCAACAGTAGACTAGGAGAAGCGGAAGACCGAATTAGTGAATTAGAAGACAGGGAAGCAAAACACACCCAAACTGTACTTCAGTTGGAGAAAAAAATTAAAAGACAGGAGGAGAGCCTAAGGGAGCTTTGGGACAACATGAAACGAAACAACATACGAATAATAGGGGTGCCAGAACAACAGAAAGAGGAACAAGGATTAGAAAACCTATTGGAAGAAATAATATCAGAAAACTTCCCTGAGGTGGGGAAGAAAAAAGTCACACAAGCCCAGAGAGTCCCAAGCAAGGTGAACCCGAAAAGACCCACACCAAGACACATCATAATTACCATGGCAAATGTTCAGGACAAAGAGAGAATCTTACAGGCTGCAAGAGAGAGACGGAAAGTTACATACAAGGGATCTCCCATTAGATTATCAAATGATTTCTCAACAGAAACACATCAGGCCAGAAAAGAATGGACGGAAATTTACAAAGTGATGCAAAGCAAAGGACTGAATCCAAGAATACTCTATCCAGCAAGGCTATCATTCAAACTTGAAGGGGAAATAAGAAGCTTCACAGACAAAAAAAGGCTAAGGGAGTTTATCACCACCAAGCCAGCAATGCAAGGAATGCTAAAGGGACTGGTGTAAAAAGAAGAAATAAAAATCCCA
The DNA here is from genome assembly GCF_964212035.1 of Myotis nattereri. NCBI lineage: Eukaryota > Metazoa > Chordata > Mammalia > Chiroptera > Vespertilionidae > Myotis > Myotis nattereri. The sequence continues at coordinate 77,669,224 of NC_138077.1, forward strand.
GAAAGAAAACAGCCACACACACACAAAAAGAAATGGCTACAAACAAGTACCTTTCAATAATAACTTTAAATGTAAACGGGCTAAATGCTCCAACCAAAAGATATCGAGTGGCTGAATGGATAAAAAATCATGACCCATACATTTGCTGTCTACAAGAGACCCACCTCATTAGAAAGGACTCACACAGACTGAAAGTGAAGGGATGGAAAAATATCTTTCAGGCTAATGGAAAAGAAAAGAAAGCTGGGGTAGCAATACTTATATCGGACAAAATAGACCTCAAAGTGAAGGCCATAACAAGAGATACGGAAGGCCACTTCATAATACTAAAAGGATCAATAGAACAAGAAGATATAACCCTGATAAACATATATGCACCCAATGCAGGAGCACCCAAATACATAAAAAATCTTCTGGAAGATATCAAAGGAGAGATCGACAACAATACAATCATAGTAGGGGACTTTAATACACCACTGTCATCACTGGATAAGTCCTCTAGACAAACAATCAGCAAAGATACAGCAATACTAAATGACTCACTAGATCAGATGGACTTAATAGATATCTTCAGAACACTTCACCCCAGTGCCACGGAATATACATTCTACTCAAGTGCTCATGACACATATTCAAAAATAGACCATATATTGGGTCACAAGCAAAGTATCCCCAAATTCAAGAAGATTGAAATCATAAAAAGCGTCTTCGCAGACCACGATGGCATAATATTAGAAATAAACTGCAATAAAAACAACCCAAAACACTCAAACACCTGGAAGCTGAATAGCATGCTATTAAATATTGATTGGGTTACCAATGAAATCAAAGAAGAAATTCAAAACATCCTGGAAACTAATGACAACAATCCAAAACCTATGGGACACAATGAAAGCAATCCTGAGAGGGAAGTTTATAGCTCTACAGGCCTATCTCAAAAAACAAGAAAAAATGGTAGTAAATCAGCTAACTCTACAACTCAAAGAATTAGAAAGAGAGCAACAAGAAAACCCCAGAGTGAGCAGAAGGAAGGAGATAATAAAGATTAGAGCAGAAATAAGTAACATAGAGACCAAAAAAATAATACAGAAAATCAATGAAACCAAGAGCTGGTTCTTCAAAGGATAAACAAGATTGACAAATCTCTAGCCAGACTCACCAAGAAGCAAAGAGAGAGGACCCAAATGAACAAAATCAGAAACGATAGAGGCGAAATAACAACAGACCCCACAGAAATACAAATGATTGTTAAAAAATACTATGGACAGCTCTACTCCAGCAAACTAGACAACCTGGAGGAAATGGACAAATTCCTAGAAAAATACAACATTCCAAAACTCAATCAGGAAGAATCTAAAAATCTCAACAGGCCAATAACTATGGAAGAAATCGAAGCAGTCATCAAAAAGCTTCCATCAAACAAAAGCCCAGGACCAGACGGCTTCACAGGGGAGTTTTACCAAACATTCAAGGAAGAACTAAAACCTATCCTCCTCAGACTACTACAAAAAATTCAAGAGGAAGGAACACTTCCAAGCTCATTCTATGAAGCCAGCATCACCCTAATACCAAAACCAGGTAAAGACAACACAATGAAAGAGAATTACAGGCCAATATCCCTCATGAACATAGATGCCAAAATCCTCAACAAAATCTTAGCAAATCGGATCCAGCAGTACATCAGAAAGATCATACACCATGACCAAGTAGGATTTATCCCAGGGATGCAAGGATGGTACAATATCCGCAAATCAATAAATGTGATACATCACATAAACAAATTGAAAGAAAAAAACCACATGGTCATATCAATTGATGCAGAAAAAGCATTTGACAAAATTCAACACCCATTTTTGATAAAAACTCTCAGCAAGGTGGGAGTAGAAGGATCATACCTCAACATAATAAAAGCCATATATGACAGGCCCACAGCCAACATCATACTCAATGGACAAAAACTTACACCATTTCCCCTAAGAACAGGAACAAGACAGGGATGCCCCCTCTCACCACTCCTGTTCAACATATTACTGGAAGTGTTAGCCATTGCAATTCGGCAAGAAGAAGAAATAAAAGGCATCCAAATTGGAAAAGAGGAAGTAAAACTGTCCTTATTTGCAGACGACATGATATTATACATACAAAACCCTAGGGACTCCATCCAAAAGCTACTAGACTTAATACATGAATTTGGCAATGTAGCAGGATACAAAATTAACCCCAAGAACTCTGAGGCATTTCTATACACCAATAGTGAACTTTCAGAAAGAGAGATTATAAAAACAATCCCGTTTACCATCGCACCAAAAAAACTAAGCTACCTAGGAATAATCTTAACTAAAGAGGTAAAAGACCTCTACTCAGAAAACTACAGGACGTTGAAGAAAGATATAGAGGAAGACATAAACAGATGGAAGAACATACCGTGTTCATGGATTGGTAGAATCAACATCATTAAAATGTCCATACTACCCAAAGCAATCTATAAATTCAATGCACTTCCCATTAAAATACCAACGGCATACTTCAGAGATCTAGAACGAACTCTCCAAAAATTCATCTGGAATAAAAAAAGACCCCGAATAGCTGCAGCAATCCTGAAAAAGAACAAAGTAGGTGGGATCTCAATACCAGATATCAAGTTGTATTACAAAGCCACTGTTCTCAAAACTGCCTGGTACTGGCACAAGAATAGGCATATAGATCAATGGAATAGAATAGAGAGCCCAGAAATCGGCCCGAACCAATATGCTCAATTAATATTTGACAAAGGAGGCAAGAACATACAATGGAGCCAAGATAGTCTCTTCAATAAATGGTGTTGGGAAAATTGGACAGATATATGCAAGAAAATGAAACTAGACCACCAACTTACACCATACACAAAAATAAACTCAAAATGGATAAAGGACTTAAATGTACGACAGGAAACCATAAAAATTCTAGAAGAATCCAAAGGCAACAAAATCTCAGACATATGCCGAAGCAATTTCTTCACTGATACAGCTCCTAGGGCACTTGAAACTAAAGAGAAAATGAACAAATGGGACTACATCAAAATAAAAAGCTTCTGCACAGTAAAAGAAACCATCAACAAAACAACGAGAAAACCCACTGTGTGGGAAAACATATTTGCCAATGTCATATCTGATAAGGACCTAATCTCCAAAATCTATAGGGAACTCATACAACTTAACAAAAGGAAGATAAACAATCCAATCAAAAAATGGGCAAAGGACCTAAATAGACACCTTTCAAAAGAGGACATTCAGAAAGCCAAGAGACATATGAAAACATGCTCAAAGTCACTAATCATCCGAGAGATGCAAATCAAAACAACAATGAGGTACCATCTCACACCTGTCAGACTGGCTATCATCAACAAATCAGCAAACGACAAGTGCTGGAGAGGATGTGGAGAAAAAGGAACACTTGTGCACTGCTGGTGGGAATGCAGACTGGTGCAGCCACTATGGAAGACAGTATGGAGTTTCCTTAAAAAACTGAAAATGGAACTCCCATTTGACCCTGTGATCCCACTTCTAGGAATATATCCCAAGAAACCAGAAACACCAATCAGAAAAGATATATGCACCCCTATGTTCATAGCAGCACAATTCACCATAGCTAAGATCTGGAAACAGCCTAAGTGCCCATCAGTAGATGAATGGATTAGAAAGCTGTGGTACATCTACACGATGGAATACTATGCTGCTCTAAAAAGGAAGGAACTCTTACCATTTGCAACGTCATGGATGGAACTGGAGAGCATTATGCTAAGTGAAATAAGCCAGTCAATGAAGAAAAAATACCACATGATCTCACTCATTCATGGATAATAGAGACCATTATAAACTTTTGAACAATAATAGATACAGAGGCAGAGCTGCCTCAAACAGATTGTCAAACTGCAGCGGGAAGGCCGGGGAGGGTTGGGTGGCAGGAGGTAGGGGGGTAAGAGATCAACTAAAGGACTTGTATGCATGCGTATAAGCATAACCAATGGACATAAGACACTGGGAAATAGGGGAGGCTAGGGGACTGTCTAGGGCGGGGGGATAAAATGGACACATATGTAATACCCTTTGTAATACTTTATGCAAAAAAAAAAAAAAGAAAACAACTACTTGGGATTGGCTTCTAAAGGGAATCAGAATTTTGGCCTCTTAAAATAATGTATGAATAGCTCAGACAAGACCATAATAGTCAAAGCTCTCAGAGCATCAATATTTATAGATACATTGAAGTTTACATAAATATGCCAGAAGTGTTCATCTGTGGTGGAAAACAGTGAATAAAGAATAGTTCCAATTTTTAAAACTAGGACTGCCAACAATGACTTGATGTTTATGAATTTAGAGTTTGTAATGACCTGTGGAACAACATGGACTGCTCATACATGTCCAAGTCCACAAGGCCCAGTAGCTTTGTCCTAAAGGGAATCCGTGGGCATTATCATGGGAGTTTTAGTTTTGCACTCCTTCTGTTGTGGCCAAAGCACAGAGATGAATAATTAGTGGAGTCTTCTATTCAAAGAAAATTCATATAAATAATATTTATCTGAGTTTGGAAAATGAAACCTCAAAAATGAATCAGCGTGCAAAGAATTGCTACCTATGTTATTGTCCTTCCCGTGCTACTGTATATTTTTCTACTTCAGAAAGCCTAATGTATTGAAAGAATCTCCACAATTTCTCAAAAGATATGGGTAAGGGGAAAATGATTTGTATAATATTTATTGTTTTTTATATACAAATTTTAAAATACTATTTCATTTATAATAATTTTAGATTGGGGTCATAGAATGTCAAAATTGCCAGGTGGAAATGAGAAAAAAAGTGAATTAATTGTACATTTTATTTTCATGACTAAAATTTAGACATGCAAAATAGCTACTAAGATTAAATTATTGCCTTTAATGTGTTTTATTATTTTGTTAACCTAACTATAATGATTTTATATGGTAAATTTTGGTATATATTTGGAAATATATAAAAGATGTCCCTCCAATGTGCTTTCTAGCATTTGTGAATAAATAAGTACACACACACAAATTGAATTTGAGAGTTTTCAATTATTTAGTGATTGAATTGCAGGGAAGGAAAGCCATTCCATATGAAAATCTACTTAACTAGAATTATTGACATTCATTATTTATATTGTATTTCGAATCCAGTTTTGGCTCAGTTTAATTTTGCAAAACACACACACATACATACACAGAAAACCTACAACTAACTGGTGGAGAGGAAAGTGCTCTCAAATAAAATAAAAAGGATTTCTAGAGAAGGCCACTTCTAATGTAATTGTAAATGAAAGCAACATTTACATATGTAAAGAACTTCCAGGTAGTGCTAATACATTTATGAACAACATAGACTTATAAAATAAAATTTAAAATTGAGGTGTCTTTTTTTATACACACATTTCATAGGAAAATAAACTTCAAAAAAAGGAAGATTCTTAGAACTGACAGCTTTTTAAAAAATATATATATTTTATTGATTTTTTTTATAGCGAGGAAGGGAGAGAGATAGAGAGTCAAAAACATTGATCAGCCGCCTCCTGCACACCTCCTACTGGGGATGTGCCCGCAATCAAGGTACCTTGGCCGGAATCAAACCTGGGACCCTTCAGTCCGCAGGCCGAAGCTCTATCCACTGAGCCAAACCGGTTAGGGCAGGACTGACCACTTTTAATGAATGCCAGAGTTACGACATTTACCCCCGAGCTTCTGAGCCTTTCCTTGTATTTCCTCTTCAGTGTTTCTCAGATGCTACCTCTCTCAGTTTTCTTTGATTTGTCTTTCCTAGACTTATCCCTCTATGTCTCTGTTATTTGTTATTCCCTGTTGTTTTCTTTTCATACACACATATTCCCTTCCCACTTCTTCTGTTCCCTGTCTTCGCTCAATGCCTTCTATATTCTCTTCTTTTGAAAACTTTTATTAAAATATTATAGAAGAAAAAATAACCCGATCTATGCCTACGAGAAGTAGAAAAATGCCAACTGTTCTCCACATTTCTGGGAATACTCGGTATTACTCTTTGTTAACCACTTGTGTCCCTTTCACTTCTCATTATTTTTTGGCCTTAACTCTATCACATAATCAAAATTGCTCTCACTAAAGCCACTAAAAATCTCTTGATTTCCACATTCAGTGAATCCTGATAACTCCTTTTCCTACTGAAGCATTTATTTTGGTATTTGACATTTACATCACTTTGTTCTTCTTGAAAATATATATATATATATATATATATATATATATATATATATATATATATATATTAAATATATTTCACAACACTTAGCTTTCCAGTTGCCCTCCTGCTTCTGATTACTCTGCTCAGTGGAATCCTTTTCTGGTCTCTCCCTAGTCTTCCTTTGATGTTAGCCAGGCCTCTTGGTAGCAACAGGAAATGAGTTAATTGATGGAAAGTGGCTCAGATATAGAAGTGTAACAGACCAGTTGGAAAAAAGAGGGGCAGGAACAGAAGAAAGCAAAGGAGCCATTCATTCATCAGCCAGAATCATGTCCCGACACTAGCTCAGTGAGATCCGCTTCACTTCTGCTGAATTTGGAAAGCCAGCTCACACTGACAACGTTATTATGGATACAGGAAGCATTTGCTGCAGTCTTCATATTTCTGCCTTTGTAACAAATATTCTCTTTTGCCCCTGTACATTTCCTCCCTCTTTCCATATTCTACATGTTGTCTAGATGGGTTTGATTGAACAAATCTGGGTCAAGTCTCCTCACGTTAGGTGTAAGGGGGATGGGAAAGTCAATTTCTAGCCATTTAGGCTTCTTGAGTGCGTGGGTAACCTCTGCCAGGCACCAAGACGATGTAGTATAAAACAAGATCAGATGTTGGCTCTCTAATATGCCATGTACCCACTTTATAGCCTCTTTAATATAGCTTCCTCTGGTTGTTTTCTGTGCTTTTCTTCTCTTTATGCGTATTCTCAATGAATAGGTCATCCCTACATATGCCTCAGTTACCCCAATGACTCCCAAGACTATTTCTCGTAAGCTCTAGTGGACTCATACTACTGCGCACATCTCACATGGATTTTAGAGGCTACTCTCTCCGCAAACTAGCCACGGCATCTGAGCTCTAGGTCTCAGTGTTGATGGCCATTTTACCCAGTCTCCAAGTGACTCCCCTCTCCTTCAGCCCTTTCACACCTAATATATCACTGAGTCCTTTCTGAATTCCTTTGCATCTATATCTCATTCCTACTCATCACTCCCAATACTTGATATGCATTCAAATCATTTGGGGAGGATTTTTAAAATGCAGATATGAACCTTTTCTTGACCCAATCAATCAATTTTTACAATAATACCTCCAATCTATATTTTGCAAAAAAAAAAAAAAAAAAAAAAAAAAAAAAAAGGTCCCACTAGGTTATGACAAATAGTTTTGATGTATAATCTGCTTTAGGGCTCACTGGACATGACGTCGGGTGACTGACTAGTATTCCTGATTCCAGCCCCCCTCTCCACCCCCACAGCAGCCTACACTACCATGTATTTACTTTTTATAATATCCTACAATACCTACATCCATGTTTCATACACAAAATTTCCCTATTACAACCAATGGTATCCCCATAAAGATAGCACATACTTAGAATGTATTTTTTTTCTAAATCTGCTCTCATTTCCGCACATTTTGTTTGAAATAATTGCATTTTCTTCCATTTGTTCAATTACCCTAAACTTAATCCTACTATAGAGATAAGAAAATTAAGGAAGGAATTCATGATTTTATTTCAACTAACTCTCCCCGTCCCCCCCTCACCCCCCCCCACACACACATATTTTTGTGTTATAAATCCTTAGTGATATATTGTTTTCATTTATTCCATTTCATTTCAGGCAACATAGAGTGAGGACATGGAAAAGGAAAATGCAACATTGCTGACAGAGTTTATTCTCACAGGACTTATACATCAACCAGAATGGCAAACCCCCTTGTTTCTCGTGTTCTTGGTGATATACCTCATCACCATGGTGGGAAACCTCGGTCTAATTGCTCTCATCTGCAATGACTCTCACCTTCATACCCCCATGTATTTACTCCTTGGGAGTTTGGCCTTTATGGATGCTTGGATATCATCTACAGTCACCCCCAAGATGCTGGTTATCATCCTAACCAAGAGTAAGATGATATCTCTCTCTGAATGCATGGTTCAGTTTTTTTCCTTTGCATTCAGTGCAACCACAGAATGTTTTCTGCTGACAACAATGGCGTATGATCGCTATGTGGCCATCTGCAAACCGTTACTTTATCCAGCGGTTATGACTAATAGACTATGTATCCGGCTATTAGTTTTATCATTTGCAGGTGGTGTTCTTCATGCTTGTATTCATATAGGTGTTTTATTCAGATTAGCCTTCTGTAATTCTAATGTAATACATCACTTTTACTGTGACATCATGCCCTTGTTTAAGATTTCCTGTATTGACCCTTTCATTAATGTTCTGATGGTTTTTATTTTCTCGGGGTCAATACAGGTATTCACCATACTGACTATTCTTGTCTCTTACGCACTTGTTCTCTTTACAGTTGTAAAAAAGAAGTCTTTACAAGGCATAAGGAAAGCCTTCTCCACCTGTGGAGCCCATCTCCTATCTGTGTCTTTATACTTTGGCTCGCTTCTCTTCATATATGTGCGTCCTGGGTCTGCACAAGCAGATGGCCAAAACATGATGGACTCTCTGTTTTACACTGTCATCATCCCTTTGCTAAACCCAATTATCTATAGCCTGAGAAATAAGAAAGTCTTAGATTCACTGGAAAAAATGTTAAAGAGAAATGTTTAAACCTCATAGTAATGTATATTTTCATTTTTATTGAAATAGTCAAAATGTTGTGCAGCTTAAATGTAGCTCTGTTTCAGTTAGTGTTCCAAGTCTTTTGCAGTTACAATTGCCCCATTATTGTAAAGACTTAAGGTGTGAGTACCAAATAAATACCTTAATATATGTGCATATTTTATTTAAAACCAGAACATTTTAAATCAAGTATTTATATTATACCAAAATAATTAAAGGGAAAAACAAATAAAATATTTTACATTCTTAAATGTTCTTAATGTGGCTTCATAAATGCATTAAGCACGAAAAGTTCTCTGAACAGGACTTATTCTGATGTCTTTGATAGTAATACGGCTGAGCAGTCTGAAGAATCATGTCACATTTAACCCACAGTGGAGGCAGGTTTGTGTTTGACTGAATAGAGGCAAATCACAGGAATGCTGGCAGCCATCAAAAGGTCTTTCATTGCATTATGGTTGGGACATGGTGAATTTTACTTCTCTTGGGGATTCATATATCATACAGAAAAATAAACAATAATGGAAATGCATTGAAGAAAGAAATGAAAATAGAGTTAAGACAGTTAAGGTTGGGCCAAATTATAAGAGAATGCTTATAGCCCAATGTGCTTCTATGAGTGACAAGAAAAGCATAGTTGTCTGTCACTATCTATGATGCTTGAAAGTTCCTTTCCAGCTGTTTGTATTTTGTAGGACAATATGAAATACTTTACTATTCAGAAAGCTAAGAGATAAGATTAAAGAACTTAATTGCAATGGATATAGGGAGGAAAAAGAAATGGTGGGATAGGAAGGAAATGGTCTTAAATTTCCTAGAATTATAAACAGGAAACTAATAAGATAAAGAAATCTGTAATATATATAAAGGTTATTAGAAAGTGTTGATAATGAGAGGGTTCAAATGCATGTTACCAAACTTTAAACAATGTTAAGATATAATGTCATGGTGGTCAGAGGATGTCTGGAAAGACATAAAATCAGCATGCTCTATTATTTCTCAAACTGCTATTAGATTATTCTTTATAAATAGAGATCTGATTTAAGTCATACCTCTTTTTGATAACTTGAAATGGATTGTCATTGCTAACAGATTATATGCATACTAGAGGCCTGGTGCATGAAAATTCATGCACTCAGGGGGGTCCCTCAGCCCAGCCTGCACCCTCTCATAGTCAGGGACCCCTTGGGGGGTGTCCACCTGCCGGCTTAGGCCTGCTCCCCAGGGGATTGGGCCTAAGCTGGCAGTCAGACATCCCTCTGGCAGCATGGGAGCCATTGGGGGATGTCTGACTGCAGCTTAGTCCCGCTCCCTCCTGGAAGCGGGCCTAAGCCGCAGCCAAACATCCTTAGCCCTGTGGAGGAGGCAGGAGAGGCTCCCGCCACCACTGCTGCGTTCACAGCCATCAGCCCGGCTTGTGGCTGAGTGGAGCTCCTCCTATGAGAGTGCACTGACCAGCCGGGGACAGCTCCTGGGCTGAGCATCTGCCCCTGGTGGTCAGTGTGCATCATAGCAACCGGTCATTCCCTGTCATTCCGTCCTTAGGGTCAATTTGCATATTACCCTTTTATTATACAAAATAAGTATATGTACATAGATCTGTGTATACATATGCATTTTATGTTTATTCATGTGTATATAAAGGACATCTATAATAATCAAAGCATAATATGCTAATTAGACTGGACAACCTTTCAGATGGTCTTCCAAACGACCTTCTGGATGAAGCTGCAGTGGTGGGGGCCGAAGCAGAGGCAGCCGCGGCAGTGGCGGGGCTGAGCCCCTTGCACAAATTTTGTTCATCAGGCCTCTAGTTATATATAAAGACATACATATCTACTTAGATACATGTAAAAATCCTATATAATAAAAAAGAAACAAGCAAATTAACCGTCCCTCCACTAAGCTCAAGCCACACCACAAATCACGCCCACAAACCATGCCCACAAACCAATCAGGAGTGAGTATGCAAATTAACCCAACTAAGACCGCGGTAGCCCTAGAGCTGGAGTGAGCAGGAGGCTTGGGTTGCCCCCAGCGATGAGGGAAGCCAAGCTTCCCACCTGCCCTGGCCAGCCCTGGGCTATGCTTAAGGCTACAAAGTTTCAATTACAGAAGATAAATAAATCCCAGGAAAAAAAAAAAAAGAATAAAAGGAGAAGCTGGGAGCTTGGGTCGCCAGGGGGCATGGCCGGTCTGAAAATGGGCATCAGTCCCTCACCGAGGCTGGCCAGGCACCCCAGTGGCCCAACCCTGAAGGGGGTGTGGCCAGCCTGAAAACGGCCCTCAGCCCCTCACCCAGGCTGGCCAGGCACCCCAGCGGGATGCCCACACTGATTCGGGACACCCTTCAGGGCAAACCAGCTGGCCCCACCCATGCACCAGGCCTCTATCCTATCTAATAAAAGAGAAACATGGTAATTAGCGTACAACCATTGGCTAATCAGGGCGATATGCAAACTAACTGCCAGTTCCCATTGGCTAATCAGGGCGATATGCAAACTAACTGCCAGCCAAGATGGCGGCTAATTTGCATACTGAAGGCAGAGTAGGACAGCGTAAGCCAGGATCCAGGCCCCTGTTTGCCATGGGGGCTGCCGGGGGCTGGGGCCAAGGCAAGCGGTGCTGATCACTGCACCAGAGCCCTCCCCCGCCCACCGGAGGGGTGGGGGCTGGGGCCAAGGCAAGCGGTGCCAATCGCTTCGCCGGCCTACCAAAGACAGAGGGCCCACTCCTTGTGCCATCCACGGGCAGGAGCTGGGTCTAAGGCAAGGGGTGCAATTCCACTAGTCCGAGCCCAAGCCCGCCCACCAGAGACCCATCCCAATGCGATCTGGGGGCGGGCGGGGGCTGGGGCAAATGCAAGTGGTGCCCATTGCCTCGCAGGAGCCCTCGCCTGCCCACTGGAGACCCGTGCCAATGCGTGTGGGCTGGGGCAAAGGCAAGCAATGAGGATTGCCTCGCGCCAGCCCTCAGCTGCCCACTGGAGACATGTCCCAATGCTATCCGGGGGCGGGCGGGGCCGGGGCAATGCAATCTGTGCAGATGCCTCGCCCGAACCCTCGCCTGCCCACCAGAAACACATCCCAATGCGATCTGGGGGTGGGTGGGGGCCGGGGCAAGGCAAGAGGTGCCCATTGCCTCGCCAGAGCCCTTGCCCGCCCACCAGAGACACGTGACAATGCATGGGGGCTGGGGCGAAGGCAAGCAGTGCTTATCGCCTTGCCCGAGCCCTCGCCTGCCCACCGGAGACATGTCCCAATGCGATCTGGGGTCAGGCAGGGGCTGGGGCGAATGCAAGTGGTGCAGATGCGTCGCTGGAGCCTAAGCCCACCCACCGGAGACCAGTCCCAAAGAGATCTGGGGGCGGGCGGGGGCTGGGGCAAGGCACGCGGTGCCCATTGCCTCGCCAGAGCCCTTGCCCGCCCACCAGAGACATGTTCCAATGCGCCGGGGGTGGGGCGAAGGCAAGCGGTGCAGATTGCCTTGCCGGAGCCCTCGCCCGCCCACCGGAGACACGGGGCCCACTCTGAGAGAGAGAGAGAGAGAGAGAGAGAGAGAGAGAGAGAGAGAGAATTTTGTATCCCGCATCCCTCCCTGATTGACCACTGTGATTCCAAGCCAGCAAGGGCTGCCTTCAGGACAGTGCTCCATGTCCCTCACCCCCACCCCAGGCCGGAGAGCACAGTGCTGGACAGGGGCACCCAGGGGTTTGGGAATGCAGGACGAGGGGCTGGCACAACGTGGGGGTGAGCTGTGTTTACACCGCCAAGTTCCCCACTTCTAACCTGGCCGGGCATGCATCCTCCTTCCCCTCAGAGGCCCAGCTCCTGCCTACATGCTTGCTGGGCAGGCCCAACTGCACCGGGGGGTGAGACATGGTGATCAGGATGGCCACTTCCTGGGATGGGACGTCCGGACCACGGCGATTCATGAGGGTGATGAGGCCCGTGGGGCATGTGCAGGGGGTGGCCGGCCAAACCGAGACTGGCTTCAGTGGGGCCAGTGGGAGCCCGTTGAGGCCACCCCAGCCCCCACAGGTCTCAGGTGGATGGTGGCCCAGTGGAGAGTGGTGTCTCTATGCATGGTGCCCAGGGGCGGCTGTGAGCTGCTGCAACCCCGCCCCACGCTTCAGGATGGGGGAGAAGGCTCGCAGCCACCAGCACCCTAGGCTGCACCTCCTGTGCCTCAGCCTGCCAGGCTGGCAGGGTCCAGAGCAGGTGAGCTGCTCCCTTCCCCCAGTGGTAGAACAGGGAGGTGAGCGCTGGGTGCAGGGAGGGGACCTCAACTGGGATCCTCCTGGTGTGGGGAAGGGGCCTAGCCTGAGTCTGGTGGGGAGCTTAGGAAGTCTGGCTAAGCAGGCGCTGGTTCATACCAACTCTTACTCTGCCATTTTCCTCCAGCTCTTCAAGCTAGCCCCCCTGCCCCACCTGTCCGGGGCAACGGGCTCTGGGTGACCTCCCTGAGCTCAGACTGTGGATCCAGAGACCTCAAGGAAGAGTGCCCGGCCGGGCCCGGGCAGGGGCCGGTGCAGAACTACCAGGGCAGAGTTGCTTCGGTGTCTCGGTGAAGTTTGCAACTGACCCATGGAGGAAGCCCCAGAGGGGAAAGGCCAGGAGGCATGAATTGCCAGCACTTTAGCCACTTGAAAACAGCTCCATTTGGAATGTGAGGCGGGTATATGTTCAGCTGAGAAGTGAGGGGGTTAAACTCCACCATCGCTGGGCTCCTGTCAGTCCGAGGCCCAAGCGTCCACCACGACAAGGAAAGAACAGAGTGAGGGGCCCGGAGGAAGGGAGGACAATTGAAGAAAACCGTGTCTAGACTTTCCCCAGCCTCTCCTTCTCTCTGCTGCCTACAAGAGCCCCAGGCCCGGCCACAGTTCTGTCTCCACCTTTTAGCCCCCTATTCTCCAATCACAGAGGAAAGAAATAAGGAAGGAGTCTGTGCTGCCTTCAGAAAGTATCTATATACCTGATTGGCCAGTTGCCTTCCACAGAGGGAGGCCAGACTGTGGCTTAGGCTCACTCCTCACAGGGACATCAGTAGGACATCCTGTGAGGGCTCCCAGACTGTTAGAGGGGGCAGGCTGGGCTGAGGGATGCCCCCTGAGTACACAAATTTTTGTGCACCGGGCCACTAGTCCTATATAACAAAAGGGTAATATGCAAATTGACCCTAACAGCAGAACGACTGGAAATGACTGTCACTATGACACACCACCAGAGGGCAGATGCTCAATGCAGGAGCTGCCCCCTGGTGGTCAGTGCACTCCCACAGTGGGAGCTCTGCTCAGCCACAAGCCAGGCTGATGGCTGCCAGCACAGAGGTGGTGGCGGGAGCCTCTCCCGCCTCCTCAGCAGCATTAAGGATGTCCGACTGTAGCTTAGGCCTGCTCCCCGCTGGCAAGTGGACATCTCCCGAGGGCTCCCGGGCTGCCAGAGGGATATCTGACTGCCAGCTTAGGCCCATTCCCCCGGGGAGCAGGCCTAAGCCAGCAGGTGGTCATCCCCCGAGGGGTCCCAGACTGCGAGAGGGCACAGGCCGGGTTGAGGGACATCCCTGAGTGCACAAATTTTTGTGCATTGGTCCTCTAGCTATATATATATTCATATTATATATATGAAGTCCTTTCCAATAAAACGGGTTAAACTCTGAAGTCTCTTTCTCCACAAATTTTCTAATTGACCCTGTTAGGTAAAATAGGAATTACCGGAAACCTGGACATGCCATTCTCTCAAGTACTTGCTTCTGTTATTACAGGTCTCTTCACAAAAAGACCTCACCCACCTCCAAATAACCCTATTTTCTTTTACAATTAAAGTGCTATTCTTTCTTTAAAATCTATCTCAAGTGGTAAAGCTTCCATGATGCATTCCAGATGGCCTCAAAGAGGATAGGAATGCTTCCTCACTAGAAATATTCAGTAGTTTATTTATGTTTATCGATTTTTTGAGAGAGAAAGGGAGATAGGGAGAGAAACATAGATGTGATAGAGAAACATTGATCATTGCCTCCCATACACACCCTGACTAGGGATGGAACCTGCAACCTACGTATGTGTCCCCACCAGGAATTGAACCTGTAACCCTTTGGTGTATGGGACAATGCTCCAACCTAACTGAGCCACACAGGCAGGGCTATTTATTCTTGTTAGACACAAACGACGTTGTATAATACCTATTTTTGGCCTATAGGCTTTTTTAGATTATATTTTAAAAATCTTAGTACTGTTTCTATCTTTTACAGTGCTTAACAAAATAGTTTTCATACAGAGATTCCAAATATGTATTTGTGAAATATTTATAAAAGCGAAGTAAATGTGATAACACAAGTCCACAGAATGCAGTAAGAATGCCTTACTTCTTTTCAACCTTATAATGTGCCCCAGGAGATTATTGGGTGTGGATGGCTACTGCATGTGAACCAACCTTAATAAATTTCCTCATGACAATTGTATCAGACACTCACAGTGAATTATTCTTGCTCTTTTTATCACTTAGAATAGACTATGATAAAATTTCAGGTAGAAGTTATTCAATTAGATATTTGGATTAAGGATATAAAAATATAAGTATTTAAAACAAATATCATTGGTCTATTTCTGAAGGTTCACTTTAAGATTAGACAGTTTCTGCCTTCTTTTTGTTTCCTTAAGGGATACCCACAATTCCCAGGAAAAAGGATGAATATATCACTGTCCAGACACTTATTATTTTTTAATAATAAATTTATTATTTCTCACCAGAGAATCCATGTGATTGCATATATTTGCATTTGCTGAAATTTGTTGCTGTATAATATTTCTATTGCTCTAATTTTCTTGGGAACCAAGAGTAATAGGCAATCAAAGCCTGATGGGGTGGTATAGATACCAGCAAATCTGAAGGCCTGAGGACCAAGAGGGCTGAAAGCAAGAGAAGGTCAATGCCACAGGTCAATCAGTCAGGCAGAGAGTGAATTCAACCTTCTTTTTCCATTTTGTTCCATATGTCACAATGAATGAGACCCACCAGCATTAGGGAGTGCCAACTACTTTACTCAGTCACTAATTGAATACTAATCTTTTCCAGAAACACTCTCAAAAACACATCTTTTAATAATGTTTAATTGCCCGGCCAGATTGGCTCAGTGATTGAGCATTGACTTATGAACCAGGAAGTCATGGTTTGATTCCAGGTCAGGGTACATGCCTGTGTTTTGGGCTCGATTCCCAGTGGGGGCATGTAGAAGGCAGCTGATCAATGTTTCTCTCTCATCATTGATGTTTCTATCTCCCCCTCCCTCTCCCTTCTTCTCTAAAATCAATATATACATATATATATATATATGTATATGTTTAAAAATAATGTTTTACTAGGTGTCTGGACATCCCACGATTAAGTCAACACATAAAATGAACCATCACAAATCTACCTGTTGTCAACTTGGCACCCATACACAATTCCTTAAACCATACTTAAACTCCATATAAAAAACACTGCAAGGTCTTAATTCCATCTAATCTGGTACAACGATGCTGTGTAAAACTGAAAATGCACTAACCCATTCTGCAGAGAAGTTAAAATCCTTGAGTAATGTTTACTCTTCTCCTTTATATGTGGCAACTTGAATACTGTAATGTCAAATTAACAGTACTTAATTTCTATGACATAAAGTCAATACATTTTATGTTATCTGATAAGGAGTAATAGCGGCAAAAAACCAAAGATATTTGGTATGCATATAGGTATGAATATAAAAATATATAAATACTAGAGGCCCGGTGCACAAAAATCTGTGCATGAGAGGGGATTCCTCAGCCCGGCCTGTGCCCTCTCGCATTCTGGGACCCCTCGGGGGATGACCACCTGCTGGCTTAGGCCCGCTCCCCAGAGGATTGGGCCTAAGCTGGCAGTCAGATATCCCTCTGGCAGCCCGGGAGCCCTAGGGAGATGTCCACTTGCCAGCGGGGAGCAGGCCTAAGCTGCAGTCAGACATCCTTAATGCTGCTGAGGAGGCGGGAGAGGCTCCCGCCACCACCTCTGTGCTGGCAGCCATCAGCCTGGCTTGTGGCTGAGCAGAGCTCCCACTGTGGGAGTGCACTGATCACCAGGGGGCAGCTCCTGCATTAAGCATCTGCCCCTGGTGGTCAGTGTGTGTCATAGTGACAGTCATTTCCAGTCGTTCTGCTGTTAGGGTCAATTTGCATATTACCCTTTTATTATATAGGATAGAGGCCTGGTGCATGGGTGGGGGCCAGCTGGTTTGCCCTAAAGGGTGCCCCAGATCAGGATGGGGTTCTTGCTGGGGTGCCTGGCCAGCCAATGTGAGGGGCTGAGGGCCATTTTCAGACTGGCCACACCTCCTTCAGGGAGAGGGGTCCTGCTGGGGTGCCTGGCCAGCCTGGGTGAGGGGCTGATGGCTATTTGCAGGCTGGCCACAGCCCCTTCAGGGTGGGGGTCCCTGCTGGGGTGCCTGGTCAGCCTGGGTGAGAGGCTGATGGCTGTTTGCAGGCTAGCTACACCCCCTTAAGTGAGGGGGGTCCTGCTGGGGTGCCTGGCCAGCCCGGATAACTGGCTGGTGGCTGTTTTCAGGCTGGCCAGAGCCCCTTCAGGGTGGGGGTCCCCCCTGGGGTGACTGGCCAGCCTGGGTGAGGGGCTGATGGCTGTTTTCAGGTTGGCCACAGCTCTCAGTGGAGGCTGGCTAGAAGCAGGTATCTGGGATTTATTTTCTTCTATAATTGAAACTTTGTTGCCTTGAGCGGAGCCCATGGTCGGTCAGGGCAGGCGGGAAGCTTGGCTTCCTCCATCGCCGGGGCAACCAAGCCTCCTGCTTGCTTCAGCTCTGTGGCTGCCAGTGCCATCTTGGTTGGGTTAATTTGCATATAGTTGCTCTGATTGGCTGGTGGGCGTGGCTTGGGGCATAGCGGAGGTGGAGTCAATTTGCATGTTTCTCTTTTATTAGGTTAGATATGAGTGTGTACAAATATATTCTTGTCAAACTAAGTAATAATATTCATGACAATTACAGTCCTCATTTCTGTGGCTAGTTATGTGATTGCATCTGGTATTTATAATTACCTTCTTTTAATACCCATTCTATAATCCCTTTGCCTTCAGCAAGCACCTCAGCTGGTCAGTTTGTTTATTTTGGGGGGGGGGGGTCATTTTTCTTTACCTTCATTCCTGAGTTGTCTGGGCCATTAGAAGTCCTGCCTGGATTGGTTTGTTGGAGTTTTCTATTTACCTTATTACAGGAAATGGTACTACTATACTAAGAGATGCCCTAAGTGATTTGAATTTCAGGCACATTGGTCCTTATCTTCACCTGTAATAGTAATCCAAATTCTCATTGGTAGTCACGCCAGCCAGCATAGTTCAATAGTCTCCTTTCATCCACAGTTTTGCTTTCCACAGTTTCAATTACCTACAGTCAACTACAGTCCAAAAGTATTAAATAGAAAATTCCAGAAATAAATAACTATTTAGTTTTAAAGTGTGCTCTGATCTGAGTAGCATGATGAAATCTTGACCAGTATGTAAATTATCCCGTTGTCCAGTGTATTCATACTGGACATGCTTCCTACACACCTAGGTTATCACATCGACTGTGTGGTGTCTCAGTGCATGTGTTCAAGTAATCCTTATTTTACTTAATAATGGCCCCAAAGCACAAGAGTAGTGCTGCTGCCAATTTGGACATGCCTTAAAATGCTTTCCTTTAATGCAAAGGTATGTAGCATAGGAAAAGAAACAGTACAGTATATTTAGGGTTTGGTACTATCTGCAGTTTCAGGCATCCACTGGAGGTCTTGGAAGGCACCCCCATGGATAATGGGGGATTACTGTAACTTTCTTCTTTGCCTGAAGATTCAGAGGAATGAGGACCACAAAATGGTCCACAGTAGTCTTAACTTCCTGCTCAGTGGTAGTTATTGTATGTGCTGATGAAAGCATTCCCTCCTCTGGCTCCAAGACTTCTAGACCAGCAGGACATAAAGGCAAGGTAACAGAAAGCAAAAATTATGCTGTGGTTCACTAGGGGTTATAGTAAATAGTGCCACTCTCATTTTCATCACTTTATTCCTAGACCTGTGAATTTTAACTATGGGAGAAATAGTACTGTGTATTGGATGTTGATTCAGAAAATATACAGGCTTCTGGAGATCCTTGTGTAGCCCTGTATGGTAATGCCATCTAGGTTGTGCTGTAACTGAGTTTCAAAAGGCCATTCCATCATTCTGTCAAAGATCTTGTAGCAGGATGATTTGGAAAATGGTAAGGAAAATCAATTCTATAATCGTGGGCCATTGCTACATTTTTTGGGGGGGGTGGGGGGGACTCAAGCCCCAGTAGGGGGCATGCAGGAGGCAGCTAATCAATGATTCTCTCTCATCATTGATGTTTCTATCTCTCTTTCCCTCTCCCTTCCTCTCTGAAATCAATAAAAATATATTTTAAAAAAAAACATATGAGTGAAGCTGTCATGGTTATTCTAGCCTCAAGTGAACACCCAATTGAATGTAACCAGAAGATAACCCTAGCTGACACCACATGGAGCAGAAGAACTGAGCCTAGTCAATTCAAAGAATCATGAGAAATAATATAGTATCTTTGTAAGCTACTAACTTTTGGGATAACTATAGTACAGGCCTACCTCCATTCTTGCTACCATTCATCCTCTCTACCCCCATGGCTCCTAGAGTTGTCTTTGTAAAATACCTTTCTGAAATTCCTCGGTTCTATACAAAACTGTGTGGAATACCATGACAGTGGATAAGGAATTAATTCTGTAAGTCCATGGATAGTGTTTTGGCAAAAGCAGTGCATGCAGAATTGCTTATCTATATCCAGAATAAGTGTCTATTCTAGTAAGAGCAAAACACTGCCCTTTCCATCACGCTGGCCTGTGTTCTGGATACAGCCCAAGTGCCCATCATTAGATGAGTGGATAAAAAAAGCTGTGGTACAATTATACCATGGAATACTATGCAAAATTAAAAAGAAGGATCTCTTTCCCTTTGAGACAGCATGAAAGGACCTGGAGAATATTATGCTAAGAAAAATAAGCCAGTCAGAGAAAGATAAGGATCACGTGATCTCATTCATATATAGAATCTAATGAACAAAATAAACTGATGAATAAAGTAGATCCAGAGACATATAAGCATAGAACAGACTGCAGACTCTCAGAGGGAAGGCGGCAGGGGAGGGTGGGTGGGTGGGAAGTGATCAACAAAAGAACTTGTATGCATATATATATGCATAACCCATGGACACAAACATTAGAAAGGCCTGGGGTGGGGGGAGAGGACAGGCCAGAAGGGGTCAATGGGAGGAAGTAGGGTGACATATGTAACACTTTCAACAATAAAGAGTATAAATAAATGAATGAATGAATCCTATATAATAAAAGCTTAATATGCTAAGTGTCAGATCATCCGGTCAGCCATTTAACCAATCAAAGTGTAATATGCTAATGATATGCTAAGGCTGCTCAACCACTTGCTATGACATGCACTGACCACCTCATTATCATGTATGATTAGCTTAGACAAGACCAGGCAGGGGACAGTCAACTGGCTGATCAGTCACTATGATGTACACTGACCACCAGGGGGAAGACGCTTGGACCAGTAGGTGAGCTTGCTGCTGGGGTCTGAGCAAGATGGGCTGGACAAACCTTGGAGCTTTCCTGAGGTCCCTCCCTGGCTGGCCAACCTCCCGTGTCTCTCCCCATCCCTGATCTTGCACTGGTGGGGTCCCCCAGCCTGGCCTGCACCTTCTCGCAATCTGGGACCCCTTGGGGGATGTCAGAGAGCTGGTTTCAGCCTGATCCCCCAGGCCAGGCCGAGAGACCCCACTGGTGCATGAATTGGGCCTCTAGTAAATAAATGGCAGGCAGCTCTGGTCCCAAGGGAAATTTGTAGCCCATGGTTAAGCATTCAGTCTCAAAAGGCTCTATAGCAGAGGCCAACAGCTGTTTCTCAAATGGAGAGTAGTTGTCCGGGGAATAGTGTCTGAAAGTAGATGGCAGGGCTTTGCTCCCAACCTAAGGGTCTGCACTGTGATTATCTATAGAAGCCTGATAAAGGTTCCAAACAGCATTCCAATCTGCTTCTATTTCAAACACCATTGTTTCTGCTGGATCGTAGGACCTAACTGTCAGAGAAGCTTGTACTATATTTGTTGCAAAGCCTTCTCTTGCTCTGAGCCCCACTTAAAACTAGCAGTGTAACTGATTACTCAGTAAATGGGATGGAGTAATACACCCAAATGAGGATGATGTTGCCTTCAAAATCCGTAGGGGCCCAGTAGGTATTTACCACATGCAAGAACTTATCCTCAAAGGCTATCTCCATTTGACTCACACAACTGGACCTCCAGAATTTCACTGAGATAAAATGGCCCTTGAATTGGTGTTGAGTTAATTCTCACTTCTTGGCAAGCCAATGTCTATCAGTAAGTCTATAGTAGTTAGTACTTCTTGCTTACTAGCACCAGTCAGCATAATGGACCAGTGTGATGTTTTGTAGGAGGGAAAGAAGATCAAGGCATTGAGAAAACATTTGCAAATCATATATCTGATAATACTTTGTATGTAAGATATATGGAGAAATCTCAGAACTAAGTAATAATTAAATATATAACAAGTAAAAAATGGGCAAAAGAGTTGAAGAGATACTTCACTAAAGATATACAGATGTCAAAGAAAAAATATGTTCAATATAATTCATCCTTTGGGAAATGCAAATGAAAACTATAATAAGATATCATGTCCCACTTATTAAAATGACTAAAGTTGGAAACTACTTATACTGGAAGCAGCGAAATGGAGTTTTGTAATGATAGTCAGGCAATGAAATGAGTAAAGAAATAATTACACAAAATTGAAGGGCAGGAAATTTAAGTGAAGCTTGTGTTATGTTGTAGCTACTGATGCACATTATACGGCTTACTCCACCCTTCTGCTGAGTTTTCACAGTGTTGTTTTTCTCCTCTTTGTTTTTTGGGCTTTCACTAGAAAAATTATAAGGACACAGGATAATTAATCAATGAGTCTACCAAAATATATGTACTTGCTTTCCCCCTAGCTGCCAATCAAGTCCCAAGTGGAGGTTAAATATAATTTATACTTTTCAGATAGCAAATCAAATAAAAATATTCCTATTCTTACAAAATACGATTTTAACATAAATAATATCATTATTTTTCTGAATAAAGATCATTATCAACTTCTCTGTTAATGCCTAAAGGCAAATATAAACACCTTACTATCATTTCCAAAATCCCTCAATAGTTTTCCTTTAAGTGGCGAAAAGAACAAAGTCCCTAGTCTCCAGACCCCATATGATCCCACCTATGCTGGCCTCCCTTGACCCACCTTGCTCCTCCTTGCTTCTCTCTTCGCATTTTTTCTCTCTCTAATGACCTAGCTTTCTGAAAATCTAGATTCTCTAGGGATAGAAGGTCCTAAGAGTTGCAAATGTCCAAAAGCATCACTTTGTTAGAAGTAAAGAATCTTGGGACCTGACCCCTGACCTATTGAGACAAAATTTGCACTTAAGAAAATCTCCAAGTGATTAAAGTCTAGAGATAGGCATTAAAGTCTAAGAAGCAAAGATTTAGGCTACCTCCTACTATGGTCCTTTGTTTTGTTTGTTTGTTTTTGCTTCTCCCACTAACCATCTTGCCTAGTAAGATTTCTCATCAGTTTTCAGCTTCCTCCAGGGAATTAGATATAGGTTTGAAATGTGAATAGCAATTTGCATAAGAGCAACAACTTTATTTGGGGTTGCCTCCTAAGGGAATCTAGAAATTTGGCCTCATTAAAATCATGTATGATTAGCTTAGACAAGACCATACTAATCACTCAACACATCAAAATTTATGATAAACTGAAGTTTGCATAAACATGTCAGAAATGTTAAATGTGGTGGAAAATAGTGGTATAAAGTGTGCTGGAGGCTAATTCCAGCAGGCCATAAATGCAGTAAGTTCATCAAAAGGTTGATGGAACTTGGAGCTTCAGCAGGGCTAAAAATCTGCATCTTATTACCTGCTGCTGAATAGCTGTAGGCATTTTCCCCAACCTGACAATCCTTTGTTTACCAAACCTTACTTTTGATATGTATATCTGCTTTGCTATAGGGCAAAATGGGGGAATTAAAAGCCCTGTGGAGATTCAGAGAGCTTAGTTACTAAAGCTAAGCCTCCCCTGGCTCCCCCAAAATGCCTCCCAAATTTATATTTCGTGTCTAGTCTCTTTATTAATTTACATCGCAGCCCCTTCTCCAGATTCTTGAACCCTAGTAGATGCGGTAAGACCCCAGCAAAAGTGTAATTTCAATTTTTAAAACTGAAACTGTCTTCAATGACTTGATGTTTATACTTTTAGAGTCTGTAATGCCTGGTGGAACACGGACTTATACATGTTCAAATTTGCAATACTCAGAAGAATAGCTTAGTTTTGTCCTAAAGGGAATCCTTGAGTGCTGTTAGGGGAATTTCAGTTTTGCATTTCTTTCTCTTCTGGAAATAGCCCACATTTCTATGATTGACTCTGGTTTTCAAAACAACTTTAATATAAAATTTTCTTGAGTTTGGAAAATGAAACTTTCAAATTGAATCAGTCTGTAGAGTTCTACCCATCTAACTGTCATTCTAGTGCTATTGCATTTTTCTACTTTAGAAAGCCTAACTTTGAAAATCTTCATAATTTCTTACAAGATATGGGTAAGAGAGAAATGAACTCTGTAACATTATTTTTATATAAAAAGTTAAAATGGTATAATAAGTAATATTTTAGATGTGGTTGACAAGATGCCAAATAAGTCGGATGGAAAATATAAAACAATTAGTGATTTATCTGTAAACTAGAGGCCTGGTGCACAAAATTCGTGCACAGGGGTGTGTGTGTCCCTCAGCCCAGCCTGTACCCTCTCCAATCTGGGACCCCTCGAGGGATGTCAGACTGCCCATTTAGGCCCAATGGCAGTCAGACATCCCTCTCACAAGCCAGGACTGCTGGCTCCCAACCGCTCACCTGCCTGATTGCCCCTAACCGCTTCTGCCTGCCAGCCTGATCACCCCCTAACCACTCCCCTGCCAGCCTGATCAATGCCTAACTTCTCCCCTGCCAGCCCAATCACCCCTAACTGCCCTCCCCTGCTGGCCTGGTCACCCCTAACTGCCCTCCCTTGCCAGCCATTTTGTGTCCACATGGGGGCGGCCATCTTGTGTGTTGGAGTGATGGTTAATTTGCATATTATCTCTTTAATATAGGATAACAGGAAAGATGAAGAAAATGTCCCCCCACTGATTTTTTTCAGCTTTATGAGTTAATAAGTACCCACATACAAATTGAATTTGAGAATTTTCAATTGTTTAGTGATTTGGGATTGCATGGCAGGAAGCCCATTCCAAATAAAAATACATTTACCAAGTAATTTTTGACACTGGTTATTTATATTGCCTAAAATAGGTTGCAGTCTTTAGATCAATTTTATTGTACTGAAAATAAACTGGTGGAGAAAAAAAGCACTCTGAAGAAAAGCCAACAGGATTTATAATGACAAAGTTTAAAGCAACTATTAAAATTTTAAAGAACTTTAATGTAGTGCAAGTACATGTAAGAACAATACAAATTTTTTACAGTAAATTTTAAAATAAAAATCTCTTTCATAAAAAAATTTGGTAGGGAAATAAGCCTTGAATTTTGAATTAAAAAAAAAAGAAGTGATTTCCAGTGTAGGCAACTTTTAATAAAATAAACAAAACAGGTCAACAAAAACATTTATCTGCAACCTCTAAACCTTTCCCTTTATTTTCTATTCAGCCTTTCTCTGATACTTCCTGTGTCTCTCTTCATTGGCTTATCTTTCCTACATTTATCCATCCATGTCTCTCTTATTCTCATCTTATTTTCTATTTATCTTCCTCTCACCTGTTTGTTCCCACATACCCAAATTTTTCCTTTTCACTTTTACTGTCTTCTTTCTCTTTTTAATGTCATCTTCTCCTCTCCTCTCTTTGGAAAACTTTTATTAAAACTCTCTACAGGGAAAAAAATTTTACTTTTGTCTGTGGGCGATAGATAAATGTCAACTGCTCTCCACATTACTTGGAGTATTCAAATACATTCCTCTCATATTGTGCATCATGTTTCCATTCACTTCTCATTATTCTCTGGCCTCAACTCTATCATGAAATGGAAACTACTCCACTAAAGACACTAACAAGCTCTCATTTCCCACACTAACTGACCTCTGTTCAGTCCTTTTCTACCAGAGCACTCATTTTAGCAACTGGCACTGTACTCCATTATGTTCTGGAGTATCTTATCTCTATGTCCACAACACTCAGCTCTCACTACCCACTGCTTTTCTGACCACTTTGTTCAGTATTCTTTTCTCTCCCTTATCTCTCTTTGGTTGGAGCCAGAGCACTTGGTTGCAACAGAAAATCAGTTCGTTGAATGGGAATTGGCTCAAACATAGAAATTCTAGGAAATTGGAGGAATAAACTGAAAAATGAGAGGGAACAGAAGGAAGCAATACAGTTAGTCAACAGCCAAAATCTAATCCCTGCACTAGCTCAACATGAGCTGCTTGCTGTCACTACTGCTGAACTTGGGAACTCACAGCTCACAGAGAATGACATTGATGTGGATGTAGGATACATTTACTGGGGTCTTGAGAGTGCTGCCTTGGCTGACTTTAAAACCAAAATTCTCTTTTTCCTCTGTCTCTTTTGCTCTCCCCTCCATATTTTAAATCCAGTGTAGGCGAGTATGACTGTACCAACCTAGATCAAGTTACTTCATTCTAGGTAAAAAGGGAACTAGAAAGTGAAGGGTTGCCTTTGCCTGACGTCAAGACTAACTGGTTAAAAATGGGGATCAGCCTGGCCAGTGTGGCTCAGTGCTTGAGCATTGACCTATGGAGCAGGAGGTGGCAGTTTGATTCTCGGTCAGGGCACATACCCATGCAGGAGGCAGCCAATCAATCCTCTGTCATCACTGATGTTTCCATCTCTCTCTATCCCTCTCCCTTCCTCTCTGAAATAAATAAAAATATATTTTAAAAAATGGGGATCAGTTGTTAGCAATCTAAAAATGACATGTATCCACCTATAATCTCTTTAATATAATTCACGTTTCTTTCCATACTCTTCTTCTTTTTACCTTATGAATACTCTCCAATGGATAGGTCTTCCATAAGTATGTCTTCAGTTACTCCAATGGTTCACCAGCTATTGTTTCCATTAAGCTTCAGTAGACTCATACTACTAAGCATATCTCACCTGGATGTTCAGAGGATTCTCTCTTCATAAACTGCCCAACTTAACCCATCTACCCATCTACTTATAAGTGTTTCTTTTCGCCTTCACTGACTAACCCCTTTGCATCTAATATGTCACTGAGTCCTAGTGAGTCTACATTCTGATTTATTTTGATGGATTTCTTTGTCCTCATTGTTTATTCCAATAGCATATACATAGAATATGAACGTTACATGCATTTGAATCAACTGAAGGGCATTTTTATTTTTTTATATATTTTTATTAACTTTTAGAGAGAGAGGAAGGGAGAGGA
Source organism: Myotis nattereri (assembly GCF_964212035.1). Classification (NCBI taxonomy): domain Eukaryota; kingdom Metazoa; phylum Chordata; class Mammalia; order Chiroptera; family Vespertilionidae; genus Myotis; species Myotis nattereri. The sequence goes on from NC_138077.1 coordinate 77,695,649, forward strand.
AAAGAGAAAGAGAAACATTGATGTGAGAGGGGAATATTGATCGGCTGCCTCCTGCCTGACCCCTATCAGGGATCAAGCTGAAACCTGGGCATGTGCCCTGATTGGGAATCAAACCAATAACCTTTCAGTGCCTAGGACGATGTCCAATCAACTAAGCCACACCAGCCAGGGCCTGAAGGGCATTTTAAAAATTCAGATTACAGGACTTCATTGATTACTCAATTAATTGATAGCAACAGTAATACCTCACAATTTATATTTTGTACAAAAACTTCTCCAGATAATTATAATGTGTACTCTGGTTTGGAAACTACTGGACAATCATAACAGCTTTCTGATTAGTCTCTGACTGTAGTTTCCTCTCCCTGCAGCATATTTTCTACATTTTGTACCAAATATTAAATTTTAAAATATTTTTATTTTAATACTAGTGGCCTGGTGCATGAATTCATGCACCAGTGGGGTCCCTGAAACTGCCCTGCAGGATTGGACAGAAACCAGCTCTCCGAAATGCCCCCCGAGGGGTCCTGGGTTGTGAGAGGGCACAGGCGAGGCTGAAGGACCCCACCCGTGCATGATTGAGCTGGGGAGAGATGTGGGAGGTTGGCCAGCTGGGGAGGGACCGCTGGAGGACTCCAGAGCATGTCCAGCCATCTTAGTCCTGATCAGCCGGACCCCAGCAGCAAGCTAAGTTGGAGCGTCTGCCCCCTGGTGGTCAGTGCACGTCATAGTGAGCAGTTGAGCAGCCTTAGCATACATTAGCATATTACACTTTGATTGGTTGAATGGCTGACCAGTTGATCAGACACTTAGCATATTAGGCTTTTATTATATAGGATTTAAATATCTTATGATGCCACTCACAAAAGTTTTCAGGGCATACTTATTGCCTGAGAAATGAAGTTCAAGATCTTTCCCATGGCATTCAATTCATTTTATAACAATTCAAACTTCTTTTCCCTAGACACTCATCCATGTTCCAGACACACAATTTCCCTGACACACTCAATATATAACTGATATTAATAGAACAACACAATTAATATCTGCAGAAACTATATTCTTTTTAAGTGCACATGAGTTCATTGAGATAATCATATGCTGGACCATTTTATATGTCTCCATAAATTTAAGAGATCAAATTATACAGGATATATTTTATACCACAATAAAATGAAATTAGAAATCACTAATTAGATATCTAGACAAATTACAAATTACAAATATTTGTAAATACAAAAGCACTTCTAAATAATCCATGCATGAAAGAATTAACAAGGAAAACTAGAAGAAAATGTGAATTAAACAAGAATTAAAATACAATATGTCAAAATTTGTTTCATTCCATTAAATCAGTGCTAGCAGGAAAAGATATAGTTTTAAATGCTTATATTAAGAAAGAAGATAAGTCTAAAATCAATGATCTCAGCTTTCACCTTAAAAATTTAAAGAGGGGAAAAGTAAATGGAGGAAAAATTATATACCATGTTCATATATTGAAACAGTCAATGACATTAGAATTTAATTCTTCCCAAATTTATTTTTAGAGTCAATGCAATTCAAATCCTATCTAATAAAAAGGGAATATGCAAATTGACCATCACATAATCACAAAGATGGTGGCTCCCATAGCCACAAGATGGTGGCACCCAATTCCCTCAGCCCTGCTGGAGTACCACAGTCCTTTCAGCCCAGCCAGGGTAGTGACAGGTGCACGGTGCAGCTGTACCCGCCCTCAGCTCCCCAGCCTCCCAGGGTCGGCCTGAGGTGCAAGCAAGCCTCAGATGTCGGCTGCCCAGCCGCCCAGGGCTGCCCGAGGCTCAGGCAACCAGGGTCGGCCAAGTCTTGTGCTGCCAGCAGTGGCAGCAGCAGAGGTGTGATGGGGGTGTTGCCTTCCCCTGATTTCCTGGTCACCTCTAACCCCTGAGGGCTCCCGGACTGTGAGAGGGGGCAGGCTGGGCTGAGGGACCCCCCCTTCATGTACATGAATTTTCATGCACTGGGCCTCTAGTCAAAATATGATTCCATGTAGAAATTAACAAAATTTAAAAATTTTAAATAAAAATGCAATAAAAATAGAATATTCAAAGCAATTTTGAAAAACAAAAATATTGTTTTTAATACCAGTACATTGTGATGTGTGAATAAGGTTAAAAAAAATAGATCTGGCCCTAGCCGGCTTGGCTCAGTGGATAGAGTGTCGGCCTGCAGACTCAAGGGTCGCGGGTTTGATTCCGGTCAAGGGCATATGCCTAGGTTGTAGGCTCAATCCCCAGTGGGGGGTGTGCAGGAGGCAGCCAATCAATGATTCTCTATCATCATTGATGTTTCTATCTCTCTCTCCCTCTCTCTTCCTCTCTGAAATCAATAAAAATATTTTAAAAAAAATAGATCTGTGATGATATGGGAATTGGTAAGCCAATAGATCTATGGAATAGTAGAGCCCAGAAATAGGCTTACAGAAATGAAGAAATTGATTTTCAACAAATATTTGAAAGCACTTTAATGGAGAAAGGAAAGTCTTCTCAACACATTATACTTAAAAAACTAGATACCAACATGGAAAAAAATAATCTTTTTAAAAATATATATATATTATTGATTTTTTTACAGAGAGGAAGGGAGAGGGACAGAGAGCTAGAAACATTGATGAGAGAGAAACATCCATCAGCTGCCTTCTGCACATCTCCCACTGGGGATGTGCCCGCAACCAAGGTACATGCCCTTGACCGGAATCCAACCTGGGACCCTTCAGTCCACAGGCTGATGCTCTATCCACTGAGCCAAACCGGTTAGGGTGGAAAAAAATAATCTCGACTATTATCTCTTGTTATACACAATAATTATTCAAGATTAATCATAGACTTAGATGTAAAAGCTAAAACTATAAAGCTTCTAGAAGAAAATAAATGACTGCCCTAGCCAATTTGGCTCAGTGGATGGAGAGTTGGCCTGTGGACTGAGGGTCCCAGATTTGATTCTAGGCAAGGGCACATGCCCGGGTTGGGGACTTGATCCCCAGTAAGGGGGCCTGCAGGAGGCAGTTGATCAATAATTCTCTCTCATCATTGATCTTTCTATCTCTCTCTCTCCCTTCCTCTCTGAAATTAATAAAAATATTTTAAAAATAAAAAGAAAGAAAATGGATGACTATCTTGAAGAATTGTGGGTAGGCAATATTGGTTAGGCAGGACATAGAAAGCAATACCATTTAAAAGATAATAAATTAAACCATCAAAAAACACCACTAAGAAAATGAATACATAAGCCACAAACTAGGAGAGAATATTTGCAAAAGTAAATCTGACAAAAAACAAGTGAACAAAATACATTAAAAAACAACTACAATAATTAGAAAAAAACACCAAGTATCTCTGAAAAAAGTAGGTTGAACCTTATAAAACATATTAAAGACTTCCACTTTTATGCTAACTGAAGTGAGGATAGATTGCAGTTTTGAGCAGAGTGACATTACTTCACTTATAACTCTGGCTGCTCTGTTGAGACAATACTGTGGGGTGCATGTGTGGAAATGGGGACATTTGCTAGATGACTTTTGCATTAATAGGTAAGAAATGGTGGGTTTGTACCAGAATGATAAAAGTGGTTGGATTTTGAATACATTTTTATAATAGTGCTGACATTTATTTGATGACTGATCATATTATTACCTGAATAACTGGAAAAATTGAGTCACCATTTTCTAAAATGGGGAAGGCAAAGGAGAAATAGAATTGGGGCTTGATAGCAGTAGAGAAGCTCAGGTTCGGCCATAATAAAATTGAGATGCTGATTAGATATTTGCATGGAGATGTCAAGTAGTCCTTGGAGATACAATATGAGAATTTGTCAGTTTATAATTGAAGAACTAGTTTCCATTTCTCTTGTTCTTTTAAAAAAACACACACACAAAATTCAATTTGTGGTAGGCAGTTAGACAGACATGAGCAGAGCAAGGACAACAGTCCAGGTATGGAAGATTATCAGGACAGAAATCCCTGGGTGCCTAGTAATGGATAAAACTGGGAAAACACCCTCTCATGCCTATGGTAACATTTCCTCCCCTAGCATAACACTGGTCATGCAGTTTGGTCCCTCCCTTGACCTTTCCTCTCCTGGCATGTCACAGTCATGTGGTAGATCCCCTTAAAGGAGAAGCAAGGGGCCGAAGAGTAGCCTCATGTGACTCCCATGTGGACCCTTGCAAGACCACTCCCTTAAGCATTAACCCCTTAGGATAACTTCTAGGCCTCAGTTGTGTTTCAGCTCCAGGCCCAGAAAAGCAGAAATACCAGACAAGTGACACCACCACTGACCTCAGAACCAGATGCATTGACTAATTAGCTCCTGCCCTGGTACCTACCAATTAGAGGAGACCATAACCCTGAAATGACACACCTGGAAAACTGATGAATATTCTCCTCCCCTGGGGCCTCCTATAAAACCTTCTCCCTAAAAGCCCTTAGGATGAGAACCCAGCACTCTTCTGCTCAGGAGCATATTCCCACTTTTTGCTCCCCCTCCTCTTCCCCCAAGGTATGTTACCTTTACCTTTCTTTTCCCTAAGCTCCAAAGGCCCTTGTTTTGCCTCTGTAACTTCTTTTCTGAACCCATTTCTTCTGTGGCTCACTTCTACCCCTGTGACTTTCTAAGTAAACTTCTGCTTATAGTTTGAGTCTTGAATCTGGATTCTTTCTTAGCCAGAACTCAAGTATGGAGATTGCTGAACAAAGGTCCGGTCTGATTCCACCAGTCTAATACCTGATGCCATTCTCGCCACTAACAAATTGAGTAAATCTGAAGATCTAATTAGCTTTAGTTAAGGGATTCTTAAAGTAGGCAGTATCCCATCTAGCAACTAGTAGGGTATTCTGAGGGTGTACAAAATGGAATGTTTTCACAGGCAGAAAGAGGGTGGCACTAAGAAGTTAAAAGAGTGGATTATTTCAGGCAAGGTCACCTTCCTTTAAGGGAAGGCAGAGGTCATCACAGGAAAGTTTTTTATAGGAAGCAAGGTGGGGCAAGAGAGCTATTAGAGAAAGAAAAGAAAGGATTATTTTGGGGCCAGGATGCCTTTTCTTTAGGGGAAGAGAAGGAAATTTTTTTTTTTTTATCATGCAGATTGCTTCTTTCTAAGAGGGGTTGCGGGAGAGAGAGCCCATGTGATAGATTACCTTATTGGTGTTTGGCTCAAAAAGTCCAGACTAGCTTATTAAGATTATGTTTCTGAGAGGTTGGAACTGCAATTAAATCAGATATTAAACCTGATTTGGGCCGAAACCGGTTTGGCTCAGTGGATAGAGCATCGGCCTGCGGACTGAGGGGTCCCGGATTCGATTCCGGTCAAGGGCATGTACCTGGGTTGCGGGCACATCCCCAGTGGGAGATGTGCAGGAGGCGGCTGATTGATGTTCCTCTCTCATCAATGTTTCTGACTCTCTATCTCTCTCCCTTCCTCTCTGTAAAAAATCAATAAAATATATTAAAAAAAAAACAAAAACAAAAACAAAACAAAACAAAAAAACCCTGATTTGGGATCATGGGCTTTCAGCATAAGTGACACAGTTTTGGGCCTGTGTGTTTTTTGTTTGTTTAAGTTTCAAAAATAAATGTGTTTCCTATTCCTCTCACTTAAATTAGATCATCCTCCCTTTGGAAATGATCTGATGTGGTCCAAGACAAATCCAGAGCAGCAGGCTCTGTCCTTGAAAACAAACAAACAAAAAACCCAGCATGGACCTCCATATAAAGATTAAAAGAGTTGTGCAGAACAACAGGATTGAAGGTAGACACATCCTAGCTCCCCTCCCACACCTGGAGAGAAGCCAGGAGAAGAAAGGACAAATGTAGGAGCTCTGAGAAAAGCAACTAAGGAAATGGTGAAGGAAAGAGATAGAGAAGATGGAGGGAAGAAGAGAAATGTTTTGGTCAGAACAGTGACAGAGGTAGATCTAGAGATTGTGCCGTGAGGAAGGGAGCATCCCTGAAAAGAGTCACTCACACATGTTTGTGTCTTCCCACAATGGCAGGTTGTTGGAGGCTAAGAACAGTAGTTAGCATAGTAAATGAGAGAAGTTCATCAGAAGGCTGATGGACATTTTCAGCAGGGCTGAAAATCTGCATATTATTACCTGCTGCCAAACAACTGTAGGCATTTTCCCTAACCTGATAATCTTTTCCTGTTTACCAAACTTTACCTTTGATATGCCTGTTTGCATTCCTAAAGGACCAATGTGTTTTCCAGTAAATAAAAAGCCGTGGGTCTGGAGATTTGAGCAGTCACCCCACCAGAGGGTGAAGCCTCTACCTGGTTCCCCCAAATGCCTTCCAAATTTATATTTCTTGTCTAGTCTCTCTTCATTAATGGGTAGCCCTTCTCCACATTCCTGAACCCTTGCTGTGAAAAGACTGCGGCAGCAGGTTTCTTAGGGAAGACCTCCCCAGTAAGCCAAGAGAGTCACAACTAGGTTACACACAGAGAGGGGGAGCTCATGCAAGAGAATCGAGCAGAGCAAATACGGGGCACAAATTCCTGTTCACTGGCAGTTCCTGCAGGTGTGGAGAGGTGGGTGTTGGTCTCAAGCCAGGTGGCTAAAGTAATGGCAGGTGTCCAGTGGAGTGGAAGTCTGGCAGGGTTCGGAGTGTGACCCATGATTTAGCCAAGCTTGAGCATTGGATGGTGGGAACTCTGAGTTCTTATAGCCCAGAGGGGTGGGTGTCCAGGTAGAGTTCTTATCCAAGTGTCCAGACTTGTTGTTTTAGGCCCCTCTAAGAGCACTCCTGTTACACCCACTACATCAGTCTTGACATAGCACTTGACATAACTGCCATGGTTGACAATGACTTCATATTGGATTGTGAAAGGTGTCCAAAAAGTTCACCCTGCTCTTGCTCTACTAGATTGGAAAGGGAAGAAGAAAGGCTTTAAAAGGGAAGAAAAGAGATGTGGAAGTCACTCCATAATGCTTTATACCCATTATAATTTACCAATACACCATGAAAAATGGATGGCATTTTTTTTAAAAAAATGGATGGATATAAGGCTTTCCAAAAGAAACTGGATTTCCTTCCCCTCTATTCATTATCTCAAAGTTTACTGCCAAGCTAGTCTCCAATGTTTATAACTGATTTTTCATGTATTATAAATATAAATCAGTGGCTTCAACAAATCTGATACATAAGACTCACAGACACTTCTCTCATTTTATTATAAAACCAAGGGGAGAGGTTACCTCAATGATTTATCAGAACAGAAATAATGAAAATATTTCCTTTCTGAGACTATCATTAGTCTTTGAAAAAAAAATCCATCACTTGAGAATCATTGAGGACAGTACCCTGCTAATACTCTCACTTTTTAACTGAGGGCATACACAGACAATTAACATTCTCTGTTGATAATATAATAATGAATCTGAGAGTCTTCCCTAGAGACTTTATTAAAAGTTTGATGCTTGAAGATTGTGAATAGGAGAACTTCTGTAATTATAAATATGTATCATTACTCATGTGCAATGCTCAGTGGACATTATTAGAGAATCCATAGGGATTTCTTAGGAAGGATAATATGGCTGTCATCAAATGAGAATAGTGTTTATATAATATTGATAAAACCCAAAAGTAACCTTGCATAAAGGGCAGATTGTTTTTCTCTGCTCTGGCCCTAAGCCAAGCTGACTGCGTAGTCTCCTATCCCTCAGCCACTATCAAGCTGAGGTTGACTCATTAGAGCAAGATGCAAGTGGTAAAGGCTGACCTCTGAAATTTCTTATAGCCCTTCTCTCTGTTAATTCTGATTCATTAGTACTTATTCTTTCCCTCAAATATCTAATTCCATATTCCACCCCTAACCTTCCTCATAGTCCTATCAAGATTTGGTAGTCCGGAATCCTAGGTACTACAAAGGAACAGTCTTTTTCTAATTTGAATTTAAATCTGGCCACAGATTGCATTAACTGAAATCTGCTTCAGGTGTTTATTAATGCCTCCAATTTCCCTCCAAATCTTTCTGGAGTAATCATTCATAATAAATGGGAATTGGCCCGATCCAGCAGCAGTAATATCCTAAATTATTAATGTTTGTGAAATACAGTAGAGTGGTGATGTGTATAAACTCTAGGTGTAGACCCTTCAGTTTTGAAGTCATGCTGTACCATTTATTAGCCATATAATTCTGATTAAATCACAAACTCTCTGTGTCTCTGTTTTCGCATTTATAAATCAATAAAGGGGTGAGATTTAAAACTGACTGCAGAGATTTGTTGTGAAGATTTACAAGAGTAATCATTGTAAAATATTTAACACAGAACCTGGCACCCAGAAAGAGACTGGCAAATGTTAGCCAAAATATTCCTGGTAAAACTGAAGTCTTGTGATATGAACACTTTTTCATGTACTCATTGGTCATTTTCATATTTTTTTTGAAAAAAGTATTCAAGGCCTTTGCCCAATTTTTAATGGAATTATTTGTTGTTTTGCTATTGAGCAATATGAATTCCTTATATAGTTTATATAATAGCTTCTTATGAGATATGTGGCTTGAAAATATTTTCTCTCATTCCATAGGTTGCCTTTCATTTTGTTGATTGTTTCTTTTGCTGTGTAGAAGCCTTTTATTTTTAAGTTAGAGGCCCGATGCATGAAATTGCATCGCAGCCCTGGCTTTGTCCAGAAGGTCTTCTGGAAGGATGTCTGAAGTTTGTTTGGCTGTCCAGTCTAATTAGCATATTATGCTTTTATTATTATAGGTTACATTTATTGGGGTGACACTAGTTAATAAAATTATAAAGGTTTCAAGTGTACAAATCTATGATACATCATCTATATTGTGTACTTACCATTGTGTCTTTACCATATATATTGTGTTTACCATATATATTGTGTGTTTACTACACAAAATTAAATTTCCTTCTGTCACCATATATTTGATCCCTTTACCCTCTACTACCTCCCACTCACCCTGCTTTCCCTCTGGTCTGTGTCTATGTCTATGAGTTTTTGTTTGTTTGTTTGTCTGTCTTGTTTGTTCATTTGCTTCCAATTTTTATATCCCGTATATGAGTGAAATCATATGGTTCTTCATTTTTTCCATCTGACTTATTTTGCTTAGCATGATATACTTAAGATCTATCCATGTTGTTGCAAATTGAAATATTTCATCTTTTCTTATGACTGGGTGTATTCCATTGTATATATGGCACACATTTTTGTACAATCATCTATCAAAAGGCACTTTGGTTGGTTCCATGCCTTGGCCACCATAAATAATGCTTCAGTGAATATAGGGTACACATGTCTTTGTGAGTAAATGTTTTCAAATTTTTCAGGTAGATACCCAGAAGAGGGATTGCTAGGTCATATGATAAATCAATTCTTAATTTTTTTAGAAACTTCCATCCTTTTTTTCCTACTGGCAGTATCAGTTTACATTTCTACCAGCAGAGAATGAGGATTCTTTTTTCTCCACAACCTCTCCAACACTCGTTATTACGTATCTTGTTGTTAACAGCCATTCTGACAGGTGTGAGATGGTATCTCACTGTAGTTTTTATTTGTACTTCCCTAATAGCTAGTGAAGTTGAGCATCTTTTCATATATCTTTTGGACATTTGTATGACTTGGGAGAAATGTCTGTTCAGGTCCTCTGCCCATTTTTATTTACACTGGTTTTTGTTGTTGTTTTATAGGTTCTTTGTATATTTTGGGTATTAACCCTTTATCAAAGGTGTTTGCACATATTTTCTCCCATTTGGATGGTTGCCTTTTTGTTTTGTTGACAGTTTCTTTCATGGTGCAGAAGCTTTCTAGTTTGATATAATTACTCATTTATTTTTGCTTTTATTTTTCTTGCCTTGAGGTCACATAAAATATTCTGTAAGACCAAGGTGCATAAGTGTAGTACCTATGTTTTCTTCTATGTAATTTATTGTTTTAGGTCTTATATTTAGGTCTTTTATCCATTTTGAGTTAATTTTTCCCACTTATTTATGCATTTGTTGGTTGATTCTTGTATGTGCCCTGATCAGGAACCCAACCCACAACCTTGCATATCAGGAGGACACTCTAACCAACTGACCTATCCAGCCCAGTAAGAGAGCAAGTTTTAATGTACAAACTCATTTCAAGTTTCTGCTTGTATCATATCTGCTAATATTCCATTGATCAAAAAAAATCACATGATTGAGTCTAAGCATCAAGGGCTGGGGCAGTGCACTCTGCTCTGGGCGGCAGGGCACTTGCAAAGTTACATAACAAAGATGTGAAGACTTGGGGCAATTTTTGCAAATCATCACAAACTCTAATCATTTCTAGGATGCAGACTACTGTTATATATTGTTTAAAATAAAAATTGCTCATTCTTGAGGCAAAAACTTATAATAAGTTATTTTTTGTATATGGATACAAATAGCAGTCTAGTTTCATTCTTTTGCATATGGCTTTCCAGTTTTCCCAGGATCACTTTATTGAAGAGGATTTCTTTTTGCCATTATATATTTTTTGCTCCTTTGTTGAAAATTATTTGCCCATGTACACGTGGGTTTATTTCTGGGCTCTCAATTGTGTTCCAATAGTCTGTTTTTCTGCCAATACCATGCTGTTTTGATTATTGTCTCTTTGTAGTATAATTCAAAGTCAGGGAGTCATTATTTATACTTAGTATTGCTTTGGCTGTTTGCGGTCTTTTGTGGTTCCACACAAATCTGATTATTTTTTTGTTCTATTTCTTTAAAAAATGACATTGGGATTTAAATGCTATTTTAAACTGCCAGTACATTACAGCTGTATATTGCTTTGGGTAACATGTTCATTTTAACTATGTTGATTCTTCCAACCCATACAAATGGAATACTTTTTTTTTCTTCAATCTCTTTTATAGTAATGAAGTCTTGTACTTTTCAGTATATGTCTTTCACATCATTTGTTAAGTTTATTCCTAGTTATATTATTCTTTCTGTTGCAATTGCAAAAGAAATAGATTTTTTCATTTCTTTTTAAAAATTTCATTGTGCAGGGGTGGAGAATATCTGGCCCATGGGCCGTATAAAGCTTGTGAAATCATTTGGTCTGGCTCTGCCAAGGAATTAGGGGTGAGTTAATGAAATGTTTGACCAAATATAACAGGCTAATTTTTAAGTTGGAAATTTTGTATGGCCCTTGAATGATGTTATAAATATCCAAATGGCCCTCGGCAGAAAAAAGGTTTCCCGCCCCTGGACAAGAATGCAATTAATTCTTGTACATTTGTAATTTCTATATTCTGCATCTTTACTCTAGTTGTTTATTATTTTTAATTGTTTTTTAGTGGAGTCTAGGGTTTTCTATGTAAAGAATCATGTCTGCAAAAAGTGACAATTTTACTTCTTTATTACCAATTTGGATGCCTCTTATTTCTTTCTTTTGCTTGATTGCTCTGGCCAAGACTTCCAGTACTATGCTGAATAATAGTGCTAGAAGTGGACATCCATGTCTTGCTCCTGATCTTAGAGGGAAAGCTTTCAGTTTTTCTCCACAGAATATGATATTAGCTGAAGGTTTATCATATATGGCCTTTATTATGTTGAGGTACTGTCCTTCTATACCCATTTTATTGAGTATTTTAATCATAAATGATATATTTTTGTCAAATGCTTTTTCTGAATCTATGTATATGATCATGTGGTTTTTATTCTTCATTTCGTTAATGTGGTATATTATATTGATCAATATGTGTATGTGGAACCATCCTGTGTCCCTGAAATAAACTCCCTTCATTGCGATGTATTATCTTTTTAATGTATTGTTGTATTTGACTTGCTAGTATTTGCTTAGGACTTTTGTATCTGTATTCATCAGAGATATTGGTCTGTAGGTTTTTTTGTGTGTGTGTTTTCCTTGCCAGATTTTGGTAACAGGGTTATGTTGGCCGCATAAAATGTATTAGGAATTACTGCCTCTTTAATCTTTTGGAAGAGTTTGAGAAGGATAGGTATTAAATCATCTTCAAATGTTTAGTAGAATTCACTAATGAAGCCATCTAGTCCTGGATTTTTGCTTTTTGGGAAGTTTTTGATGGTTGTTTCAATTTTTTCACTATTGATCGACCTACTTAGATTTTCCACTTCTTGTGAGTTGGTAGGAGCTCATCCATTTCTTCTAGGCTGTTAAATTTGATGCCATGTGGTCTTCCACAGCATTCTTGTTTGATCCTTTATATTTCTGTGGTAACTTCTCTTTCATTTCTGATTTTATTTGAGTCTTTTTGCCTTAGTGTGTGTAGCTTGTCAATTTTATCAATCTTTTCAGCTCATTGTATTAATTTTTTATATAGCTTTATTGTTCTGTATTTCATTTATTTCTGCTTTAGAAAAGTTATTTCCTTCTTTCTGCTGACTTTGGGCTGCTTTTGTTCTTTTTCTAGTTCTTGAAAATATAATGTTAGGTTGTTTACTTGGGATTTTTTTTTTTTTTTGTGTGTGTGTGTGTGTGTGTGTGTTTAGATAGGCTTGTAATGATATAAACATTCCTCTTATTACTGCTTTTGCTGCATCCCAAAGGTTTTGATACGTTGTACTGTCATTCTTATTTGTCTCTATGTATCTTTTGATCTCTTCTCTTATTTTTTCTTTGACCCAGTTATATTCTAGTAGCATGTTGTTTAATCCCTACATATTCTACTTTCTTTTTGCAGGTGATTTTTAATTTCAAAGCATTGTTGTTGAAGAATATGGTGGGTATTATTTCAATCTTTGTAAATTTGTTAAGACTGGTTTTGTGTCCCAACATATGGTCTAACCTTGAGAATGTTCTATGCACACTAGAGAAGAATATATAATCTGGTGTTCTGGGATTAAAGACTCTATAAATGTCATGCCTATTTGGTCTAATTTGTCATTTAAGGCTGATATTTTTTATTAATTTTCTGCTTGAATTGTTTAACCATAGCTATCAATGGGGTACTATAATTGTGTTTTTCTTAGTTTCTCCCTTTAGTTCTATTAGTAGTTGCTTTATATATTTTGGTGATCACTGATTGGGTGCATATATATTGAGAAATGTATGTCTTCCTGATGTAATGTCTTCTTTATTATTATAAAATGTCCATCTTTTGTCTCTTGTTACCATTAGGTTTATGCAAAAACAGTTTTATGTATACAATAGTCCTTTTTCTTCTGAATGCATTTTATCTCCATTTTCCTTTGCAAATTTAGACCTTTACCCCTTCCATTTTATGTTTTTATTGTCACAAATTACCCCTATTAATGCTGAGTTCATTTAAGAATTGCAATAGCTATTGTCTTCTTCTCTTTTTAAAAAATGTTTTTTTACCTCCTTTAACCTTTACTAGTATATTATATTTAAATGTATAATACCCTATTCTGAAAAAGGGTTACAATATCCTGCTTCTGTTTGTTAGTAATCTTACTCATAGTTTTGTATCCCTTTGTCTTTTGCTTCAGGTAGAATAACCCCCTTGAATATTTCCTATAATGGAGGTCTTACGGTGGTAAATTCTCTAAGCTTCTGTATATCTGAAAAAGTATTTGTTTCTCCTTAACATCTAAAGGATAACTTTGTTGGATATATTATTTTGAACTGGTAATCTCTTTCTTTTAATAGTTTGAATATTTGTTTCCACTCTCTCCTACCGTTTACGGTTTCTGATGAGAAACCCAATAATAATCTAATGGGATTTCCATTATAGGTTACTGTCTTCTTTTCCCTGGCTGCCTTGAGAATTCTTTCTTTGTCATTAATTTTTCACAATTTTAATATAATGTGCCTTGCAGAAGGCCTTTTTGGATTGAGATAATTAAGTATTCTGTTTGCTTTTTGGATTTGAGTAGCTAGCTCTCTCCATAGGTTGGGAAGTTTTTGTCAACGATTTGTTTGAATAGGCTCTTTGCTCCTTTCTCTCTCTCTTCGCTTTCTGGTATACCCACTATTCTTATATTACTCTTTCAGATGAAGTCAGATTGTTCTTGTAGAGTTCTTTCTTTTATTTTTACTTTCAACTCTCTCCTTCCATTTGTGTCATTTCTAAGTTTCTATCATTGATATCACAAATTCTTTCTTCCATCTGGTCAGCTCTATTTTCTAAATTCGCTAGCTCATTCTTTATCTCTTTTATTGACTTCATCTCCAGAATTTCTATTTGGTTCTTTTAAAAAGTTTTAATATCTTTGGTAAAATACTTGCTTTGTTCATTGATTTTATTTTCTGAGATCATTACACTGTCTATCTGTGTTTTCTTGTATCTTGTTGAGTTTTTTCAGAACTGCAATCTTGAATTCTGTCATTTAAATCACATATTTCCATGTCATTATTTTCTGGACATTTTTTAATTTTCTTTCTGAATTGTCTTGATATTTTGGTTACTCATGGTATTCTCTAAGCATCTATGAGTGACATTTCTGTAGTAGGTTGATACGGGTAATTAAGAAGTCTTTCTTTTGTTTACCAATAGGTGGCGCTGAAGCATAGTTTTTGTTGTTTTTCTCTTGCGCTGCTCTGGCTTCTCAGATCTTTGTTGAACGGTGTAAAATGTTCTGTATTTCCTGGATAGGTGGGTGGCTCTTCTGTGACCAGATTACCTCAGTCTCAGGGCACCAACTCTGCAGCAAAATGTGGTGGGTGCTGGGGTTTCAAGTCTGTGAAATCCCAGTGCTGTAGCCTGTAACCAAATTCTGTCTGCAGTGTAGCCGTGATGGGTGGGAGTAGAGTGAACCTGGAAAGGCCAGCTGGTGCCTTTATGGCTTTGTTCTCCCAGTAATGATGACTGCCAGACCTCAGCGGCCTCACCTCTATCTCCACCGTGTTCCTACTGCTCAGGGGAAAAACGCTTCTGTGAATCCAGTTCTCAGGGTTGCAGATAATGTGGTCTGCAACCTGACACTCACTGCTACAGCTTCTTCTGGAGCAGCTGGTAGTTCTGGGAGGATGAGGGAGGCGGCCTGGCCCTGGCAATGGTGGTTGCCAGACAAGCATGGCTGTACCTCTGTGCTCTGTCTCCACAGAAGGGACTGCGTTCAGATGCAGCTTGACCACTTCCACTTTGGCAGGATCACTCACTGTATCTTTATGGTTTTGGATCTCACACTTAAGTTTTTAATCCATTTTGAGTTAATTTTTGGAAGTGATGTAAGATAATTTCATTCCTTTGTATGTGAACATACAGTTTGCCCAACATCATTTATTAAAGACTATTATTTCCCTTTGCATATTCTTGGCTCCATTGTCAAATATTTTTTGACCATGTAAGTGCAGTTAATTTTTAGGTTCTTGAATCTGTTCTATTGATCAGGTATCTGTTTTTATGCCTTTAGCTTACTATTTTGATCTCTATAACTTTGTAGTATAATTTAAAATCAGAAAGAATAATGTTTCCATCTTTGGTCTTTCTCAAGATTGCCTTGGCTATTTGGGGTCTTTTGTGATTTCATATACATTTTGGGGTTTTTTTTTTTCTATATCTATAAAAGAAATTCCCTTGGAATTTTGATAAGGATTTTATTGAATATAGATATCTTTAGATAGTATAAATATTTTAACATTAATTCTTTCAACCTATGGACATGTGATATCTTTCCATGTATTTGTGTCTTCTTCAATTTATATAATTAATGTCCTATAGTTTTTAATGTACAGATCTTTCACCTTCTTTGTAAAATTATTCCTAAGTATTTTATTGGTTTTTGTTTTTTAGATATATCTATTTTTATTTTTTTAAAATTTATTTTATTGGTGAGAGTATTACATATGTCCCTGATTTTCTCCCCTTTGCCCCACTGCACTGGGGTCCCACCCCACCCCAGGACTTCAGCTAACTATTGCCTGTGTTCATGGGCTATGCATATATGCATACAAGCTTTTTGATTAATCTCTTCCTATCCCCCCACTCCGCGCCGCCCCGCCCTTACCATCCCTCTGAGATCATCAGTCTGTTCCCTGCTTCCATGTCTATGGTTCTATTTTGCTTGTCAGTTTATTTTGTTCATTAGATTCCACATATAAGTGAGATCATGTGATATTTGTCTTTCTCTAACTGGCTTATTTCACTTAGCATAATAATTTCCAGGTCCATCCATGCTGTTGCAAAAGATAAGAGATCTTTCTTTTTTACTGCTGCATAGTATCCCATGGTATAAATCAGGGGTCCTCAAACTTTTTAAACAGGGCACCAGTTCACTGTCCCTCAGACTGTTGGAGTGCCGGACTATAGTTTTTTTTAAAAAAAAATGAACAAATTCCTATGCACACTGCACATATCTTATTTTGAAGTAAAAAAACAAACAAAATGGGAACAAATACAATATTTGTATTTGCATGTGGCCCATGGGCCATAGTTTGAGGACCCCTGGTAAATGTACCACTGCTTTCTTATCCACTTACTACTGATGGGCACTTGAGCTGTTCCAGATCTTAGCTATTGTAAATAATGCTGCTGTGAACATAGGGGTGCATGTATTCTTTCTGATTTGTGTTTCTGGATTCTTAGGATATATTCCCAGAAGTGGGATTGCTGGGTTAAATGGCAGTTCCATTTTCAATTTTTGGAGGAAACTCCATATGCTTTTCCATAGTAGCTGTACCAGTCTGCATTCCCACAGCAGTGCACGAGGGTTCCTTTTTCTCCACATCCTCATCAGCACTTGTTTGTTGATTTATTGATGGTAGCTGTTCTGGCAGGTGTGAGATACCTCATTGTAGTTTTAATTTGCATCTCCCTGATGATTAGTGACATTGAGCATTTTTCATATGTCTATTGGCCATCTATTAATGTGGCATGTCACATTTTTTTTATTGTATGTTGAATCATCCTTGTATCCCAGAGATAAATCACACTTGGTCATGGTGTATGATTTGTTTCACATGATAGTGAATTTGGTTTGCTAGCATTTTACTGAGTATTTTTGCATTTGTAGTCATCATGTATACTGACTTTTTTTCTTGTAGTCTTCTTATGTAATTTTGGTATTAAGGTAATGTTGCCCTTTATAAGTTTGTTGTGTCCCTTCCTCTTTGATTACTTGGAAGAGTTTGAGAAGGATCGACCCTAGTTCTTCTTTAACTGTCCAGTAGAATTTACCAATGAAATCATCTGGTCCAGGGATTTTCTTTGTTGATAGGTTCTTGATTACTGGTTTAATCTCCTTACTATTCTACTAATAGAATAGTAAGGAGATTCTGTTCAGATTTTCTATTTCTTCATGATTCAGTTTAGGTAAGTTACATGTTTCTAGGAATTTATCCATTTGTTCTTGCTTATCCAGTTTGCAAGCTGCTAACTGCTCACCATAGCCTCTTATGATAATTTATATTTCTGTAATGCCAGTTATAAATGCCATCTTTAATTTTGTTTATTTGAGTCCTCTTTTTTTTTCTTGGTCAGTCTAGCTAAAGATTTGTCAATTTTGTATGTATTATTTAAAAAAAAAACCCAGCTCTTAGGTTAATTGATCTTTTCTATTGTCTCCTTTTATTTCATTTATTTCCTGATCTAATTTTTATTATTGTCTTTAGTAACATTGGGCAGAGAAAAAAGTGTGTTCTTTTTCTAGTTCCTTGAGTTATAATGGTAGGTTGTTTATTTGATATTTCTTTTACTTGATATATGCATTTATTGCTACAAACTTTCCTCTTAGAACTGCTTTTCTGAATCCCATAAGTTCTTTTCTGTGTTTACATTTTCATTCGTCTTAAGATATTTTTAATTTCCCTTGTAATTTCTTTTTTAATCTATTGATTGTTCAGGGGTATGTTGCATAATTTCCATGTATTTGTAAATGTTCCAGATTTCCTCCTCTTAGATTTCTAGTTTAATACCATTCAGGTCAGAAAAGATAGTTGATATAACTTCTATATTCTTGAACTTGTTGAGAGATTTTCTGTGACCTAAAACACAATCTATCCTAAAGTGATCTGTGTGTACTTGAGAAAAATGTGTATTTATTGCTGTTGGATAGAATGATCTGTATATGTCTAGTAGATCCACTAAGGCTATAGTATTGTTCAAATCCTGTTTTCTTATTGATTCTCTGTCTGAATGATTTATCTATTGTTGAGAGTCAAGTATTAAAGTCCCAACTATTATTGTAGTACTTTTTATTTCTCCATTTATGTCTGTTAGCACTTGCTTTATATATTTAGGTTCTGTGATGTTGGGTGCATAAGCATTTACAGTTATTACATGTTCTTGATGAACTGATCGCTTTAACATTATATAATGACCTTCATTGTCTCTTGTGACCATTTTTAGCTTACACTCTATTTTACCCGATGTAAGTATAAATACCCCTGATTTATTTTGTTTACCATTTGTATGGAATAGTATATTTTATCTCTTCACTTTCCACTTATTGCAGGCAGCCTATCATTGGATCTTATGTTTTATTCATTAAGCCATTCCATGTCTTTTGTTTAAAGAATTTAATCAATTTATGTTTAAAGTAACTATTTGCTGTTAAGATCTTATTATTGCCATTTTGTTAATTGTTCCATGACTGTAGATCCTTTATACCATGCCTACTTTTTTCTGTCTTCTTTGTGATTTGATGACATTTTGTGGTGGTATACTTTGGCTCCTTTATCATAATCTTTTTTGTATCTACTACTGGTTTTTCCTTGTGGTCTCCACACGTCTTACATAAAATGTCTTTTGTTATACATCCTATTTTAAGATGATAACAACTTAACTTTAACAGCATAGAAAACTTTATACTTTTCTCTCCCTTTTATAATGAGCATTTCCTTCTGTGATTGTATTTCCTAAGTCCTTTAGGCTTTCTTCATAATTTTTCACACTTTTTCTTTTTGCTCCTCCAACCAGATAATTTCAAATGATTTGTTTTCTAGTTCATGGATTTTTTTTTTTTTTTTTTTTTTTTTTGCTTAGTCATGTCTGTTGTTGATGCTCTCTAGTAAATTCTTTATTTCTTCACTCATTGTACTCTTCAGCTCTAAAATTTGTTTTTTAATAGTTTTTATTTCATTGTTGAATTTCTCATTTTGTTCATGAATTGTTTTCCTAATTTCATTTAGTTTTCTGTCTGTGTATTCTTGTATTTCACTGAACTACTTTAAGAAGATTATTCTGAATTATTTGTCACATGATTTATAGATTTCCATTTCTTTAGACTCAGTTACCGGAGTTTAAATTATTTCTGTTGGTGTGCCATGTTTACCTGATTCCTTGTATCTTTGCATTTGTATCTATGTATTTAAGTAAGTGGTCCTCTTTTACAGAATTTATAGGTCTTTTGGTGAAGGGAAAGACCATCCCCAGTAAATTCATCTTGGGATACTGGATGGATCAACTGGTAATACCCATGGACAAGTGGAGCTTGTTATTGGGGTCTCTAGTTGGGTGAGGCCACTGTCCATGCTTTGGGGTGGTGGTGGTGGTGGGGTGCTATTGGCTGGTATCTGTGTTTGGGTGGCCTGCAGCTGGGTTCTGTGATCAAGTGGTTCAACTAGGTGAGCTCCCTGGTCAGGCATGGCTGCTGGCTATATTCCATAGTCAGAGCTACTAGCCGGGCTATGCAAATGCCTCTAAGCAAGCAAAGTCTCAAGCTGTGTTCCCTGGCATAGCAGTACCACTAGTTAGATTCTATGATTGGTCAGGGCTGTGGGCCATACTCCATAATCACTACTGGTCAGTAGGGGCATGAGACTGTACTCCTCAACTGAATAGTGCATGCCTGGTCTCCATGTTGATGTGGGTCCAAAGGCTGGACTTCAGAGTTAGATGTGTACTTTCTGCTCTGAGGTCAGGAAGGCTGAATGTTCAGATTTCTTGGCCAGTTGGTATTTCAGGCTATGCTCCATGATGTGGCATGATTATTGACTGGGCCCCTTGTCTAGGTGAGGCTGCAGGCTATGTTTAGCAGCAGGCCAAGACTACATGCTGGACTTTGCTGCCAGGTGGGGTTGTAGGCTACACTCCATGGCTGAGTGGTACTTTAGGATGGGCTCCAAAATATCCAGGCTCACTATTCAAGTTCCCTGGTTATGTGGGGCCAAAGGCCATGCTCAACAGTAAGACAGAGCTGCTGGCTTGGCTCTCTGCCTAGGCAGTCTGTAGGAAGTGCTCTATGGCTGACAGGGTCAGTGGCCACATTTCCAGGAAGGTTGAGAATGCCAGATCACATAGTTATTTAATTAATATAATAAATGTCAAATGTGCTTTGGATTTAGTGATTAGGATATGAGTAGTGAGGTTGGTGAGAGAGAAGTGTCAGTGAAATGGAGGGGCAGAAGCAGAATCAGTACAACCCAAACTCCTCCTTCTATTCCTAGTATCTCCCAGGCTCTAGCTAACCTGATTTAATTTCCATTCCTTAAATATTCCCTATTTTTAAAGCTTCCATCCCTTTACCTTTATTTTTTTATTTTTTTATTTCTTAGGGTTCTCACAGCCTTTATTTATTTATTTATTTATTTATTTATTTATTTATTTATTTAATATTATTGACTATATTTCTTTTCCTTTTTTTACATGCAATAAACCTTAATATTTCAAGAAAAACGATCTTAATATCATAATGTTACATGCAATAAACACTAATATCTTGAGAAAAAATGATTTTAAATATGAAAATGTTACATGCAATATGCCTTTACCTTTAATCATGCTCTTTCTTCAGCCTATGATATCTTGCCACATATTTTCTGTTTACTGAAATCTACTTTATCCATCAAGAATCAAAATAGCAGCAGACTAAGTGAATGTTTCTTGCAGCTCCTCTCAGAGCCAAACTGCAATTAAACCTGAATTTGGGAGCATGCACCCTGAATTACCAACTGAAGACTAGCTTAAGAGGAGACTTTTAACAAGAAAGGGCAGAAACCACCTTGGGACTGGTAGGAAGGGCAGGGCTTTGAGAGAGGCTGGCCCAGTTCCCATGGGCAGCAGGCTGAGGATAGGGAGGGATATCTTGGCTGCAGGGGTGGTTTTTCCTAAGAGGAGTGAAGCCTGTACTCCAGACTGGGCTTCCCAGGCTGCAGCACCAGAACAGTGAACAGCAGCCCGGTAGCACCCAGCCATGAAAGGCGGCTGGGCCTCTACCTGCCAGGGAGAGATGGAGCCTGTCAGAGACAAAGCCACTTTTTTTTCTTTTTTCTAACAAGAGTAAAGGATTTTTATTTGAAATCACTCACCCAAGGCTTCAGTGGAGGGAAAAATAAACAAACGGGACTATATTAAACTAAAAAGCTTCTGCACAGCAAAATACAAAACAAAACAAATAAAAACACACACCAACAAAATGAAAAGAGAACCCACTGTATGGGAGGACATATTCACCAACAATACACCTGATAAGGGGTTAATTTCCAAAATATGTAAAGAATGTATACAACTCAACACCAGGAAACAAACAATCCAATTAAAAAATGGGAAATGGATTTGAATAGACATTTCTCCAAAGAGAACATACAGATGGCCAATAGACATATGGAAAATGCTCAACATCACTAATCATCAGGGAGATGCAAATTAAAACTACACTGAGGTACCATCTCATACCTGCCAGAATGGCTACCATCAATAAATCAACAAACAACAAGTGCTGGTGAGTATGTGGAGAAAAGGGATCCATAGTGCACTGCTGGTGGAAATACAGACTGGTGCAGCCACTATGGAAAACCTTATGGAGTTTCCTCCAAAAATTGAAAATGGAACTGCCATTCAACCCAGCCATCCCACTTCTGGGACTATATCCTAAGAATCCAGAAACACCAATCAGAAAGAATATATGGGAAGGGGAGAGTGGCTGTGACTTGGAGCCCAGCCTCACTCTACCCAGGGAGACCTTGGACACCACTTGGGACCCTATAGCCACAACTCCCAGGGATCAGCTGCCTCAGCTGCGAACCCACAAACACTGAGACCTCAGCCTCCCCGGCCATGGGCTCCTAAAAAGTTTGCCCAGGGGGAGACAAAATGGTGGCGGAATAGGCGGGTGGGTCCTGCGCTTTCTTATGGAGCAGATAGAAGAAACAGCTGAATCAAATAACATCTACCAGGAATTAGCAAATTAAACACAGCTGGAGAGACAATCCATGGATGGAAAGGTCACAGATCACCCGGAGAGAGGTGGGATTGGGGATCTGGGCTGGAAGGAGAAACGCGTGCAGCCGGGACTAGAGTCTCAGAGGCAGACTGTGCTACACCAAATCCAGGGAAGCGCTCCACTGTGGAGGGGGCTCCACAGGGCTGCTGGCAGCAGGGGACTCTAGATCTAAGCCCACAGCCGTGGGAGGCTGCACCCAGAAAGGCAGCCTGAAGTTCTGCACTGGCTGCTCAGTGCCAGGGAAAGAGAGATGAGCAGTGGCGTGGTTGCTCTGTCTTTATAATTTCCTTGCTTTTACTCTCTAAACCCAGTGCATAGGATCTCTCAATTATAAACACTCGCCGAGTCTGCAGTGCAGGGGAAGGTGGTTCTGTGGAAGCTGGGGAGCGGAATAGGAAGAGATGATCAGAAGGCCAGCTCTGGACAGTCTGATCTCTCCAACCCTGAACAGACATTTCTCTCCTGAAGACTAGACCCCTCCTAGCAATGCAGCCGCACCCAGCCTTGAGCTCGGCAGGAAAACAAAGATTCTAAATATCCCCAGGGAGCCCTGGGCACTGGGTAGAGGGGCCATTTGGTACCAGAAACTAATACAGAAACACTGCCACTTAGAGGCCATGTCAGAAATAGATGCTTGTGTAAATATGACTGAAAGCAGGCAGAAAAACAAAGTGGGCAGATTGATCCCGCCTGCCTGAAGCCAAGGGGATGGCATCTGACACAGAGGAGCAGTGGATAGTTGGGAACTTCAACACAGTGCTGACTACCTAACAGGAAACTGAGACATGGCAGGCAGAAGAGTAGAGAGGGGTCTTAAACCAGCCTCCATGGGACATTAAAACCAAGCTGAAGCAATGAACTTCACTTTTTTATTTTTTACTTAAGAAACTAATTTTTTTCTCTTTTCTTTATTTTATTATTTATTTATTTATTTATTTATTTATTTTTAATTTTTTTTGGATTAGTGCTCTACATTCTACTTTTAATTTTTTTATCATTATTTTACTCTATCTCATTTTTCCTTTATGCCAACCTTTTCTTGCTCACTTCTCCCTTTTTCATCCTGTTTCTCTTCTCCTGTTCCTGCTTTAGTTTTTCTCCTTTCTTTTTACTCTTTATTAAAATTGATCTTCTTTATCTGCTTTATTGATGCATTACTATTATAGTAGTCTCTTTTAGCTTACTCATATATCTAATTTCCTTTCCCCTGCTTCAAGTCTATGCACCCTTATCTTTTCTCTTGCTTCACTAGTCAATTTTTTTTCTCTTCTTGTTGTTGTTTGTTTCATTGTTAGTTTTCTTTTTTGTTTTTATTTATTTATTTTTTTATTTTATGCTTTTGTTTTTCCTCTTCTTGCTTGTTCTTTTCTTTTTCTAAAGCTTAATTAATTTCATTCACCAAACTCGGCCTATTTGCTCTCTACTATATTTTTTCCAAAAATAGATGAATATATACATACATACATACATATATATATATAAACTTTATATATATAAATTTTCTTATATATTTTAATAATTTTTATTTTTAATTATTTATTATTATTATTATTGGTTGAGTACTTTGTTTTTTACTTTTCTTCTTATACACTCATTCTCTTTCTACCTCCTCTATACTGAATCATGGCCATTCCCCCATTCATTCAATTCCTTTACCTTACCTTCTGGAAATAAGCTCTGCCTCTTCAGATTCAGTTTCTCTCCTTTTTTTCTGGATGTTTGTTGTTTGCATTTTTTTGTTTTGCATAGTTGCTGGTTTTGTGGCGTTTTGTCCCCATATACATATATTTCTTTCCCCTTCTTTCTTCTTCTTTTTCTTTTCTCTCTTACATTTTTCCCTTTGCTCAATATCATTTCTGTGCTCTTTTCTCTCCCTTAATTCTCTTTTCTCTGGTGGTCACCTTTATTTTGGATTATTGGTATTGTGAATACATTAGTGTTGAATACATTGTTGTATTATTGAGTTGTCTTTTGTGCCTTTACATCAACGTAGTAGAGAGTGAGCCACATGAACAGACATCCTGAGAGGAACGAAAATGGGAAGACAAAGAAACAGCCCCCATATGAAAGAAAAGGATGAATCACTGGAAAAGGAAGTAAACAAAATGGAGGCAAGCAATTTGTCAGAGAAAGAATTCAGAGCAATGGTCACCAGGATGCTGAAAAGGATGGAAGACAAATTCAACAACTATGTAAGAGCCAAGAGGAAATGAAGAAGAACCAAGAAGAAATGAAGAATGACATAGCTGCAATAAAGAACACAATAGAAAGCATCAACAGTAGACTAGAAGAAGCTGAGGATCACATCAGTGTGCTAGAAGACAAGGTAGGAAAAAACATCCAAGCAGAGCAGCAACTGGAAAAAAAAAAAAAACAACTTAAAAAACAGGAGGAGAGCCTAAGGGAGCTTTGGGACAACACAAAATAAAAAAATATCCACATAATAGGGGTTCCAGAAGGAGAGGAAACTGAGCAAGGAATA
Source organism: Myotis nattereri (assembly GCF_964212035.1). Lineage (NCBI taxonomy): Eukaryota > Metazoa > Chordata > Mammalia > Chiroptera > Vespertilionidae > Myotis > Myotis nattereri. The sequence continues at coordinate 77,720,180 of NC_138077.1, forward strand.
GAAAACCTCTTTGAAGAAATAATGACAGAAAACTTCCCTGGTATTGGGAAGAAAAAACTCACACAAGTCCAAGAAGTTCACAGAGTCTCCAATAAGATGAACCCCCAAAAAACAACACCAAGACACATCATAATTAAATTGGCAAACACCACCAACAAAGTAAGAAGTTTAAACGCTTCCAGAAAGAGACAGAAAGTTACCTATAAGGGATTTCCCATTGGACTATCAACTGATTTCTCAACAGAAACTCATCAGGCCAGAAGGGAATGCAATGAAATATACACAGTGATGCAAAACAAGGGACTGAATCCAAGAATACTATGCCCATCAAGGCTAACATTAAAAATTGAAGGTGAAATCAGGAGCTTCACAGACAAAAAAGGGCTAAGGGAGTTTATTATGACCAGAACAGCAATGCAAGAAATTCTAAAGGTACTGCTATAAAAAGAAGAAATAGGAAGGGAAGAAGGAACACAGGCATAAAGAATAAAAATGGTGACAAACTAGTACCTATCAATAATAACTTTTAATGTAAATTGATTAAATGCTCCAATCAAAAGATATAGGCTAGCTGAATGAATAAGAAAACATGACCCATATATCTGCTGTCTATCAGAGACCTACCTCAGGATAAAGGACTCACACAGACTGAAAGTGAAGGAATGGAAAAAAAAAATTTTCAGGCGAATGTAAATGAAAATAAAGCTGGGGCAGCAATACTAATATCTGACAAATTAGACCTCAAAGTGAAGGCCATAACAAGAGATAAAGAAGGCCACTTTTAAAAATATATGTTTTATTGATTTTTTTTTTTTACAGAGAGGAAGGGAGAGGGATAGAGAGTTAGAAACATCGATGAGAGAGAAACATTGATCAGCTACCTCCTACACACCCCCTACTGGGGATGTGCCTGCAACCAAGGTACATGCCCTTGACCAGAATCGAACCTGGGACCTTTCAGTCCTCAGGCCGATGCTCTGGCCACTGAGCCAAACCGGTTAGGGCAGAAGGCCACTTCTTAATACTAACGGGAACAATTCAGCAAGAAGGTATAACTCTGGTAAACATATATGCACCCAATACAGGAGCACCCAAATACATAAAAATACTTCTGGAATATATCAAGGGAGAGATAGACAGCAATACAGTCATAGTAGGGGACTTTAATACCATATTGACACCACTGGATAAATCCTCTAAACAAAAAGTCAGCAAAGAAACATCAATCTTAAATGATTCAGATGGAATTAATTGACATCTTGAGAACATTTCACCCCAAAGCCTCAGAATATACATTCTTCTCAAGTGCACCTGGGTCATTTTCAAAGATAGGCCACATATTCGGACACAGGCAAAATCTCTTCAAATTCAAGAAGATAGAAATTATATCAAGCACACTTCTCAGATCACAATGGCATAAAACTAGAAATCAACTACAATAAAGACAATGAAAAAAATTCAAACACTTGGAGGCTGAATAGCATGCTATTAAACAATTGTTGGATTACCAAAGAGATCTAAGAAGAAAGAGAGCAACAAGAAAAGCCCAAGGTAAGCAGAAGGAAGGAAATAATAAAGATCAGAGCAGAGATAAATGACATAGAGACCAAAAAGAAAAATAATACAAAAGATCAATAAAACCAAGAGCTGGTTATATGAAATGATAAACAAAATTGATGAACCTGTAGCCAGGCACCAAGAAGCAAAGAGAGAGGACCCAAATAAATAAAACCAGAAATGAAAGAGGTAAAGTAACAACCGACCCCACAGAAATACAAAGGATTATGAAAAAATACGATGAACAACTCTATTCCAACAAAATGGACAACCTAGATGAAATGGACATATTCTTAGAAAAATACAAGCTTCCAAAACTCCATCAGGAAGAATAAAAAACCTGTATAGGCCGATAACTACCAAATAAATTGAAGTAGTAATAAAAAATCTTCTAGCAAACAAAAGCCCTGATCTGGACAGCTTTACAGGGGAGTTCTACCAAGCATTCAAAAAAGAACTAAAATCTATCCTCCTCAGACTATTCCAAAAAATTCAGGAGGAAGGCATACTTCCAAGCCGATGAAGCCAGTATTACCCTAATTCCAAAACCATATAAAGACACCACAAAGAAAGAGAACTACAGGCCAATATCCTTGATGAACATAGATGCTAAAACCCTCAACAAAATTCTAACAAATTGAATCGAGCATTACATTACAAAGATCATACACCATGACCAAGTGGGATTTATTCTGGGGATGCAAGAATGGTACAATATCCACAAATCAGTAAGTGTGATACATCACATAAAACAAATTGAGAGAAAAGAAATCACATGATCATATCAATTGATGCAGAAAAAGCATTTGATAAAATCCAACACCCTGTCTTGATAAAAACTCTCAGCAATGTGGGAATAGAAGGATCATGCCTCAACATAATAAAGGCCTTATACAACAAACCTACAGCCAACATCATACTCAATGAGAAAAAACTAAATCCATTTCCCCAGGAAGAAGACAGGGATGCCCACTTTCACAACTCCTGTTCAATATAGTACTGGAAGTGCTAGCCATAGTGATCAGACATGATGAAGAAATAAAAGGCATCCAAATTGGAAAAGAAGAAGTAAAACTGTCCTTATTCGCAGATGACATGATACTGTACATAGAAATCCCAAAGAGTCCATCAAAAAACTACTAGACTTAATAAATGAATTTGGCAATGTAGCAGGATACAAAATTAACACTCTGAAATCTATGGCTTTTTATATACCAATAATGAATTCACAGAAAGGGAAACTAAAAAAACAATCCCATTTACATTGCAATAAAAATATTAAGATACCTAGGAATAAACTTAACTAAGGAGGTAAAAGACCTATACTTGGAAAACTATAGAACATTGGAAAAAGAGATGGAGGAAGACATAAACAAATGGAAGAACATACCATCTTCATGGATTGGTAGAATCAACATCATTAAAATGTCCATACTACTCAAAGCAATTTATAGATTCAATGCAATTCCCATTAAAATACAAATAGCATATTTCACAGACCTAGAACAACCTCTCCAAAAATTCACCTGGAATTAAAAAAAAAGACCCCGAATAGCCACAGCAATCAGGAGAAAGAACAAAGTTGGAGGGATCACAATACCAGATATCAAGCTATATTCCAAAGCCACTGTTCTCAAAACTGCTTGGTACTGGCATAAGAACAGATATATAGACCAATGGAACAGAACAGAGAATCCAGAAATAGACCCAAGCAATTATGCTCAATTAATATTTGACAAAGGAGTCAAGAGCATACAATGTAGTCAGGACAGTCTCTTCAATAAATGGTGCTGGGAAATTTGGTCAGATACATGCCAAAAAAAGAAATGAGATCACCAACTTACACCATACACGAAAACAAACTCAAAATGGTTAAAAGACTTAAATGTAAGATGGGAAACCAGAACAATCTTAGAAGAGCCATAGGCAGCAAAATAGCAGATATATGTTGTAGCTATATCTTTACTGATACAGCTCCTAGGGCAATAGAAAGTAAGGAGAAAATAAACAAACGGGACTACATCAAAATAAAAAGCTTCTGCACAGCAAAAGAAACCATCAACAAAACAAGAAAGCCCATTGCATGAGAGAACATATTTTCCAATGCTATGTCAGATAAGGGTTTAATTTCTAAAATTTACAGAGAACTCATACAACTTACCAAAAGGAGGATGAACAACCCAATCAAAAAATGGGCAAAGGACCCAAATAGACACTTTTTAAAAGAGGACATTCAGAAAGCCAAGATACACATGAAAACATGCTCAAAGTCACTAATCATCCGAGAGATGCAAATCAAAACAACAATGAGGTACCATCTCACACTTGTCAGACTGGCTATCATCAACAAATCAACAAACAAGTGCTGGAGAGGATGTGGAGAAAAAGGAACACTTGTGCACTGCTGGTGGGAATGCAGACTGGTGCAGCCACTATGGAAGACAGTATGGAGTTTCCTCAAAAAACTGAAAATAGAACTCCCATTTGACCCTGTGATCCCACTTCTAGGAATATATCCCAAGAAACCAGAAACACCAATCAGAAAGGATATATGCACCCCTATGTTCATAGCAGCACAATTCACCATAGCTAAGATCTGGAAACAGCCTAAGTGCCCATCAGTAGATGAATGGATTAGAAAACTGTGGTACATCTACACGATGGAATACTATGCTGCTCTAAAAAGGAAGGAACTCTTACCATTTGCAACGGCATGAATGGAACTGGAGAGCATTATGCTAAGTGAAATAAGCCAGTCAATGAAGGAAAAATACCACATGATCTCACTCATTCATGGATAATAGAGACCATTATAAACTTTTGAACAATAATAGATACAGAGGCAGAGCTGCCTCAAACAGATTGTCAAACTGCAGCGGGAAGGCCAGGGAGGGTTGAGGGGCAGAGGGAGGGGGTAAGAGATCAACCAAAGGACTTGTATGCATGCATATAAGCATAACCAATGGACATAAGACACTGGGGGATAGGGGAGGCTTGGGGACTGTCAAGTGGGGCGGAGGGGGGGGAAGGACACATATGTAATACCCTTTGCAATACTTTAAGCAATAAAAAAAGAGTCACTAATCATCTGAGAGATGCAAATCAAAACAACAATGCAGTACCATCTCACACCTGTCAGAATGGCTATCACCAACAAACTACAAGTGCTGGTGATGTGGAGAAAAAGGAACCCAATGCAGACTGGTGCAGCCACTGTGGAAAATAGAATGGAGTTTCCTCAAAAAGTTAAAAATTGAACTCCCATTTGACCCAGTAATCCCACTTCTAGGACTATATCCCAAGAAATCAGAAACACCAATCAGAAAGGATATATGCACCCCTAATGTTCATAGCAGCACAATTTGCAGTAGCTAAGATTTGGTAACAGCCTAAGTGCCCATGAGCGGATGAGTGGATTAGAAAACTGTAGTACATCTACACAATGGAATACTATGCTGGTATAAAAAAGAAGGAACTTTTACCATCTGCAACAGCATGGATGGAACTGGAGAGCATTATGCTAAGTGAAATAAGCCAGTTGGAGAAAGATAAATATCACATGATCTCGCTCAGCTGTGGGATAATAATGATCGACATAAACTGATGAAGAAAAATAGATCCAGAGACAAGGTGCAGGGGAGGGTGGGGCTGGTGGCTAGAGATCAACCAAAGAACTTATATGCATGCATATTAGCATAACCAATTGACACAGACACTGGGGCAGTGGTGCCATGCCCTTGGGGATGAGAGTGGTTGGGGGGGTGTCAATGGGGGAAAAAGGACACATATGTAACTTTAAACAATAATAAATAAATAAACAAATAAGAAATAATATATGCACCCCTATGTTCATAGCAGCACTTTTTACAATAGCTAAGATCTGGAACAGCCCAAGTGCCCATCAGTATTGAATGAATAAGAAAGCAGTGGTACATTTACATAATGTAATACTATGCAGCTATAAAAAAGAAGGATCTCTTAGCTTTTGCAACAGCATGAAGGACCTGAAAATCATTATGTAAGTGAAATAAGCCAGTTAGAGAAAGACAAGTATCACATGATCTCACTCATATGTGGAATCAAATGTATAGAATAAACTGATGAACAAAATATATCCAGAGACATGGAAGCTTAGAACAGAATGCAAATCTCAGAGGAAAGGCAGGGGACGGTGTGTGGTGGGAAGTGATCAACTAAAGAACTTGTATGCATATATGCATAACCCATGGACATAGACAATAAGTGGTGAAAGCCTGAGGTGGGGAGTGGTGGTGGGCTAGAAGGGGTCAGTGGGGGAAAAAGGAGACCTCCTATATAATAAAAGCCTAATATGCAAATCAACCCAAAGGCGGCATGACTGGTTGGTGGGGAGTTGGGGCCGGTGAGCGGGCGGCGACAGGCCAGCCAAGGTGGGTGCCTGCAGGCAGAGGGAGGGGACAGCGATTGGGGGATAGTGACAACCAGCCATGGCGGAGAGGTGATCGAGGTGAGGGGCCGGTTGGCGCCGTTTCCCCATCAGTCCGTCCCCCTGGGGAACGGGCCTAAGCCATCAGTCAAATATCCCCTGATAACTCCCAGACTTCGAGAGGGCGCAGGCCAGGCTGAGGTTATACACCCCCGCCTCCGAGTGCACAAATTTCATGCACCAAGCCTCTAATTTAATAATAGACAAACATGGTAATTGACAGTACCTTCGCTATGCCCCCCATTGGCTAATCAGTGCAATATGCAAATTAACCGCCAACAAAGATGGCGGCTAATTTGAATACTGCAGGCACAGCGTGACGGTGCCATCCCGCCTGCCCCGCCGCCATCCGGGCCTGCTATCTGCGACCTGGGGTGGCGGGCGTCCCATGTGCGACCCGACCTGGGGCTGGTGGGCTGGACCACAGTGATCGGGCACCTGCCCCGCCCTCATCCGACCCTCCTGCAGGGGACCCAGTGAGGCGGGGCGGCATGGCGCACAGGGGTGGAGTGGCCGGGGTTGGGCAGGGCAGGACGCCTGGCTTCCGCCCAGCCCCAGTCACTCCAGGCAGGTGAGCAGCACGCCTGGCTTCCTGCCCTGCCCAGGCCACTCCGGGCCTGTGGGCAGCATGCAGATTGCCTCTGGACAGGGGAGGCGGACCGCCGGAGGGCGGGCTGTACTCCCCACATAGCTGGGGTGGCAGCTGTGAGCACACCAAGCGGAGCCTGCAGGCCGAGCTGAAGTAATGCCTGCAGGCCATCAACGCCGAGGAGTGGCTGCACAAGTCCCGCCTCCTGGCCCAGAAGGTGCAGGATCACAAGGACAGCCACCGTGGCGGGCCAGACTGATGTCCTCCTGGCCACACCATGGGGGTTTGCGGATCTGCAAAGCCACAGGCCTCCGATGTGCACATCCTCTCCTCCCTACCTTGTGTGCGAACATCCCCCAGCACACTGTCACCGTTGCATGCCTACAACAGTTGCAGACCAAGGTATACACAAGTTCCCCCCTGCCTCTCCGCCGCACTTCCATCAATCCCAGCATGCCTAACACCCCCGCAGGATGTGCACACGTTCCCTCTGACATGCTCACATCCTTTGGAGAGTGTCTGGGTGTTCTGGGTGCTGAGGGTGGGCTCCTGTGAGAAGACAGTGAGAGGGCAGAGTGGTGACGCCCTGTTCCCGCAGGAGGCCAGTGCAGTGATGAGATCACCTCTGGGGGGTTAATGCAGGTGCTGAGGCGGGAGCAGGTACAGACAGACACACCTGGTGGGCACAGGTGGCCCTCGCTGAGGTGCCTTCAGTCAGCGTTCAAGATCGAGAACCCAGAGGCGAAGAGGAATTCCGTCCTCTCAGTGAAACAGTGGGATAGTCGGGGCGACTGTAGAGGAGGAATGTGCACTTTGGGTGCCAGCACCCATGAGCGAAGGCCGCCCTGACTGAGCCTCACTTGCTTGGGGCCTAGCACACTCCTGCCAGGCAGCGGGTGACAGGATGTGCTTTTCCGAATTAATGAGAGAAAACGTTGATTCTCCCGCTGCCCACGAAGGTGGAAAGTGAAGTGGGGAGACATGTGGGGAGTGAGCGAGGTTCCCTGTCTGGGGGTTCCAAATCTGCTGTTGGTTTCTTTCACTGCTGGCTAGAGATATACAGTGTGTCTCCCCCAAATGTATACACACTTTGAATACCTACTAATTCCAATGGTTTTAAGGATGAGAAGAAAGAAACAACAATGGAGCTGTTATCTGTTAAAAGTGTGGGCATAAACAGGCAGTCGGACATTCCCTGAGGGGTCTCAGATTGGAGAGGGTGCAGGCCAGACTGAGGGGCCCTTTCCCCCCACCCACCACAGTGCACGAATTTCATGCCCAGGCTACTAGTCTAATCTAATAAAAGCGAAACATGCAAATTGACCTCACCTCCACTATACCCCAAGCCACGCCCACCAGCCAATCAGAGTGATTATATGCAAATTAACCCAACCAAGATGGCGGCTGGCAGCCACGGAGCTGGAGCAAGCAGGAGGTTTGGTTGCCCCGGCGATGGAGGAAGCAAAGCTTCCCGCCTGCCCTGGCCAGCCCTCGCCTCCACTCAAGGCTACAAAGTTTCAATTATAGAAGATAAATAAATCCCAGATACCTGCTTCCAGCCAGCCTCCACTGGGAGCTTGGGTGGCTGGGGGCCGTGGCCAGCCTGCAAACAGCCATCAGCCCCTCACCCAGGATGGCCACACCCTCATGGGGTGAGGGTCTCCACTGGGGGGCTTGGCCAGCCTGCAAACAGCCTCTCATCCAGGCTGGACAGGCACCCCAGCAGGTGCCCCCACCCTGAAGGGGCTGTGGCCAGCCTGCAAACAGCCACCAGCCTCTCACCCAGGCTGGCCAGGCACCCCAGTGGGACCCCCACCCTGATCCAGGACACCCTTCAGGGCAAACCAGCCAGCCCCCACCCAAATACCAGGCCTCTGTCCTATATAATAAAAGGGTAATATGCAAATTGACCCTACAGCAGAACGACTGGGAATGATGGTCACTATGACACACACTGACCACCAAGGGGCAGACGCTTAATGCAGGAGCTGCCCCCTGGTGGTCAGTGCACTCCAACAGTGGGAGCTCTGCTCAGCCACAAGCCAGGCTGATGGCTGCCAGTACAGCAGTGGTGATGGCAGCCTCTCCCTCCTCCTCAGCAGCACTAAGGATGTCCAACTGCAGTTTAGGCCTGCTCCCCGCTGACAAGTGGACATCCCCCGAGGGCTGCCGGGCTGCCAGAGGGATGTCTGACTGCCAGCAGGTGGTCATCCACTGAGGGTTCCCAGGCTGTGAGAGGGCACAGACTGGGCTGAGGGACCCCCCCCCCCCCCCGCAAGTGCACAAACTTTTGTGCACCGGGCCTCTAGTAAATAAATAAGAATCATAGGAAATCTCATTTCTTTGCAAAGTCTTATCCTGGTCTCCTAAGTTATGTCCTTCTTTGTGTTCCTATATACCCTGTATACAGTAGGTCCTCGTGTTATGTCTGTGTTCTGTTCCTAAGGCGCGACTTAACATGATTTTCACTGTAAGTTGGAACCCATCTACATAATCACCTACGCCACTCACATGGAGCACATACACAGCAGTAATGAAGTGAAACAGTAAAAAAAAAATTTAAAAGAAAGATAACAATTCCTGACCTTTACTTGTGGTAAGTAAATAATAAAAAACATAAACACATATGTACATACATCGAAATGATGGAACTTTTTTTTTTTTAATTTATTGCTTAAAGTATTACAAAGGGTATTACATATGTGTCCATTTTATCCCCCCGCCCTAGACAGTCCCCTAGACTCCCCTATCCCCCAATGTCTTATGTCCACTGGTTATGCTTATATGCATGCATACAAGTCCTTTGGTTGATCTCTTACCCCCCTACCTCCTGCCCCCAACCCTCCCCAGCCTTCCCACTGCAGTTTGACAATCTGTTTGAGGCAGCTCTGCCTCTGTATCTATTATTGTTCAAAAGTTTATAATGGTCTCTATTATCCATGAATGAGTGAGATCATGTGGTATTTTTCCTTCATTGACTGGCTTATTTCACTTAGCATAATGCTCTCCAGTTCCATCCATGACGTTGCAAATGGTAAGAGTTCCTTCCTTTTTAGAGCAGCATAGTATTCCATCGTGTAGATGTACCACAGTTTTCTAATCCATTCATCTACTGATGGGCACTTAGGCTGTTTCCAGATCTTAGCTATGGTGAATTGTGCTGCTATGAACATAGGGGTGCATATATCCTTTCTGATTGGTGTTTCTGGTTTCTTGGGATATATTCCTAGGAGTGGGATCACAGGGTCAAATGGGAGTTCCATTTTCAGTTTTTTAAGGAAACTCCATACTGTCTTCCATAGTGGCTGCACCAGTCTGCATTCCCACCAGCAGTGCACAAGTGTTTCTTTTTCTCCACATCCTCTCCAGCACTTGTCGTTTGTTGATTTGTTGATGATAGCCAGTCTGACAAGTGTGAGATGGTACCTCATTGTTGTTTTGATTTGCATCTCTCGGATGATTAGTGACTTTGAGCATGTTTTCATATGTCTCTTGGCTTTCTGAATGTCCTCTTTTAAAAAGTGTCTATTTAGGTCCTTTGCCCATTTTTTGATTGGATTGTTTATCTTCCTTTTGTTGAGTTGTATGAGTTCCCTATAAATTTTGGAGATTAGGCCCTTATCAGATATGACATTGGCAAATATGTTTTCCCACACAGTGGGTTTTCTCGTTGTTTTGTTGTTGGTTTCTTTTGCTGTGCAGAAGCTTTTTATTTTGATGTAGTCCCATTTGTTCATTTTCTCTTTAGTTTCAAGTGCCCTAGGAGCTGTATCAGTGAAGAAATTGCTTCGGCATATGTCTGAGATTTTGTTGCCTTTGAATTCTTCTAGAATTTTTATGGTTTCCTGTCGTACATTTAAGTCCTTTATCCATTTTGAGTTTATTTTTGTGTATGGTGTAAGTTGGTGGTCTAGTTTCATTTTCTTGCATATATCTGTCCAATTTTCCCAACACCATTTATTGAAGAGACTATCTTGGCTCCATTGTATGTTCTTGCCTCCTTTGTCAAATATTAATTGAGCATATTGGTTCGGGCCGATTTCTGGGCTCTCTATTCTATTCCATTGATCTATATGCCTATTCTTGTGCCAGTACCAGGCAGTTTTGAGAACAGTGGCTTTGTAATACAACTTGATATCTGGTATTGAGATCCCACCTACTTTGGTCTTTTTCAGGATTGCTGTAGCTATTCGGGGTCTTTTTTACTCCAGATGAATTTTTGGAGAGTTCGTTCTAGATCTCTGAAGTATGCAGTTGGTATTTTAATGGGAAGTGCGTTGAATTTATAGATTGATTTGGGTAGTATGGACATTTTAATGATGTTGATTCTACCAATCCATGAACACGGTATGTTCTTCCATCTGTTTATATCTTCCTCTATATCTTTTTTCAACGTCCTGTAGTTTTCTGAGTAGAGGTCTTTTACCTCTTTAGTTAAGTTTATTCCTAGGTAGCTTAATTTTTTTGGTGTGATGGTAAACGGGATTGTTTTTATAATCTCTCTTTCTGAAAGTTCACTATTGGTGTATAGAAATGCCTCAGAGTTCTTGGGCTTAATTTTGTATCCTGCTACATTGCCAAATTCATGTATTAAGTCTAGTAGCTTTTTGATGGAGTCTCTAGGGTTTTGTATGTATAATATCATGTCGTCTGCAAATAAGGACAGTTTTACTTCCTCTTTTCCAATGTGGATGCCTTTTATTTCTTCTTCTTGCCGAATTGCAATGGCTAACACTTCCAGTACTATGTTGAACAGGAGTGGTGAGAGGGGGCATCCCTGTCTTGTTCCTGTTCTTAGGGGAAATGGTGTAAGTTTTTGTCCATTGAGTATGATGTTGGCTGTGGGCCTGTCATATATGGCTTTTATTATGTTGAGGTATGATCCTTCTACTCCCACCTTGCTGAGAGTTTTTATCAGAAATGTGTGTTGAATTTTGTCAAATGCTTTTTCCGCATCAATTGATATGACCATGTGGTTTTTTTCTTTCAATTTGTTTATGTGATGTATCACGTTTATTGATTTGCGGATATTGTACCATCCTTGCATCCCTGGGATAAATCCTACTTGGTCATGGTGTATGATCTTTCTGATGTACTGCTGGATCCGATTTGCTAAGATTTTGTTGAGGATTTTGGCATCTATGTTCATGAGGGATATTGGCCTGTAATTCTCTTTCATTGTGTTGTCTTTACCTGGTTTTGGTATTAGGGTGATGCTGGCTTCATAGAATGAGCTTGGAAGTGTTCCTTCCTCTTGAATTTTTTGTAGTAGTCTGAGGAGGATAGGTTTTAGTTCTTCGTTGAATGTTTGGTAAAACTCCCCTGTGAAGCCGTCTGGTCCTGGGCTTTTGTTTGCTGGAAGCTTTTTGATGACTGCTTCAATTTCTTCCATAGTTATTGGCCTATTGAGATTTTTAGATTCTTCCTGATTGAGTTTTGGAATGTTGTATTTTTCTAGGAATTTGTCCATTTCCTCCAGGTTGTCTAGTTTGTTGGAGTAGAGCTGTCCATAGTATTTTTTAACAATCATTTGTATTTCTGTGGGGTCTGTTGTTATTTCGCCTCTATCGTTTCTGATTTTGTTGATTTGGGTCCTTTCCCTTTGCTTCTTGGTGAGTCTGGCTAAAGGTTTGTCAATCTTGTTTATCCTTTCAAAGAACCAGCTCTTGGTTTCATTGATTTTCTGTATTGTTTTTTTGGTCTCTATGTCATTTATTTCTGCTCTAATCTTTATTATCTCCTTCCTTCTGCTCACTCTGGGGTTTTCTTGTTGCTCTCTTTCTAATTCTTTGAGTTGTAGAGTTAGCTGATTTACTACCATTTTTTCTTGTTTTTTGAAATAGGCCTGTAGAGCTATAAACTTCCCTCTCAGGACTGCTTTCATTGTGTCCCATAGGTTTTGGATTGTTGTGTTTTCATTGTCATTAGTTTCCAAGATGTTTCGAATTTCTTCTTTGATTTCATTGGTAACCCAATCAATATTTAATAGCATGCTATTCAGCTTCCAGGTGTTTGAGTATTTTGGCTTGTTTTTATTGTAGTTTATTTCTAATATTATGCCATCATGGTCTGCGAAGACGCTTTTTATGATTTCAATCTTCTTGAATTTGTGGATACTTTGCTTGTGACCCAATATATGGTCTATTTTTGAATATGTCTTGTGAGCATTTGAGTAGAATGTATATTCCCTGGCTTTGGGGTGAAGTGTTCTGAAGATGTCTATTAAGTCCATCTGATCTAGTGAGTCATTTAGGATTGCTGTATCTTTGCTGATTGTTTGTCTAGAGGGCTTATCCAGTGTTTTCAGTGGTGTATTAAAGTCCCCTACTATGATTGTATTGTTGTCGATCTCTCCTTTGATATCTTCCAGGAGTTTTTTTATGAATTTGGGTGCTCCTGCATTGGGTGCATATATGTTTACCAGAGTTATATCTTCTTGTTGTATTGATCCCTTTAGTATTATGAAGTGGCCTTCCTTATCTCTTGTTATGGCCTTCACTTTGAGGTCTATTTTGTCTGATATAAGTATTGCTACCCCAGCTTTCTTTTCCTTTCCATTTGCCTGAAAGATATTTTTCCATCCTTTTACTTTCAGTCTGTGTGAGTCCCTTCTAATGAGGTGGCTTTCTTGTAGACAGCAGATGTATGGGTCATGTTTTTTTATCCATTCAGCCACTCGATGTCTTTTGTTTGGAGCATTTAGTCCGTTTACGTTTAAAGTTATTATTGAAAGGTACTTGTTTGTAGCCATTTCTGTTTTTGTAGCCATTTGGCTGTTTTCTTTCTGAGCTTTTTATTTCTTCTTTTTATACCAGTCCCTTTAGCATTTCTTGCATTGCTGGCTTGGTGGTGATAAACTCCCTTAGCCTTTTTTTGTCTGTGAAGCTTCTTATTTCCCCTTCAAGTTTGAATGGTAGCCTTGCTGGATAGACTATTCTTGGATTCAGTCCTTTGCTTTGCATCACTTTGTAAATTTCTGTCCATTCTTTTCTGGCCTGATGTGTTTCTGTTGAGAAATCATTTGACAATCTAATGGGAGATCCCTTGTATGTAACTTTCCGTCTCTCTCTTGCAGCCTGTAAGATTCTCTCTTTGTCCTGAACGTTTGCCATGGTAATTATGATGTGTCTTGGTGTGGGTCTTTTCGGGTTCACCTTGTTTGGGACTCTCTGGGCTTGTGTGACTTTTTTCTTCCCCACCTCAGGGAAGTTTTCTGATATTATTTCTTCTAATAGGTTTTCTAATCCTTGTTCATCCTTCTGTTGTTCTGGTACCCCTATTATTCGTATGTTGTTTCGTTTCATGTTGTCCCAAAGCTCCCTTAGGCTCTCCTCCTGTCTTTTAATTTTTTTCACCAATTGCAGTACATTTTGGGTGTGTTTTGCTTCCTTGTCTTGTAATTCACTAATTCGGTCCTCCGCTTCTCCTAGTCTACTGTTGATACTTTCAATGGAGTTTTTCATTGCAGCTATATCACTCTTCATTTCATCTTGGGTCTTACTTAAGTTGTTGATTTTTTCATCTGTTTCTTCTAGCTTCTTGCAGAGGTTGTCGATTTTTTCCTCCATCCGGTTTATGCACTCTAGGACCCTTATTCTGAATTCTTTTTCTGTCATGTTGCATGCCTCTGTATTACTTAGCTGCTTTTCTGGAGAGTCCTCCTTCTCTTTCCTTTGGGGGTTTCTTTGTCTACCCATGTTAGATCTCACTGACATATCTAGACGTTGAGTCGTTCAGTGGTTGCTCCCTTGGTGGCAGTGACTCCTTGGTCTGTGGTTGCTCTTCGGGCGGTTGCGGTAGCAGCTGCTCTTCAGTTGGCAGCAGCTCCTCTGGTGGGTGCTGTTCACAGCTGTGGTGGCTCTTCTGGCTGGTGGGGCGAGGTTTCACGTACAGCTGCTGTTCCTCAGCAGAGGGTGTTGGTGCTCAGGAGGTTGCTGTGGCTTGGATCTGCTGCGTTGATTTAAAGGCACAAAATACAACACAACAAGGCACCACGTACCAGGCACTATACACAAATATATTCACGATATTAATAACCCCAAATAAAGGTGACCACCTGAATTAAGAGAATTAGGGGATAAGGAAGAAGGAAGAGAAAAAGAGAAAAGAGAAAAAAGAAAAGAAAAGTAGGGACCAAAAAAAGGAGTGCAAAAATAAAATTGGGAAAAAGGAGGGGGGAAAATAAAAGCGAGAAAAGAAAAGAAAAGAAAAACAAAAGAGCGAAAAGCGAGAATGAAGTGGAAGAGGGGAGGAGACTTATTTTATATGAGGAGAATACTCCTATAGAACAGCCATTAATCCCAACAAATTCCAGCAACAGCTCCCTGGAGATGAATGCAAACTAGAAACAACCAATAATATAACGATGAAAATAGAATGGAGAACACTAATCCCAAAATAAAATAAAGAGAAAATAAAATGGCACTTTAAAAAAAATGGTAAAATGGTAGCAGTAATAATACTGGTTAAAAATAAGAAAGTAGTAATTAAAAGGGTAAAATCAGGTGATGGAAACAGAAGAAAGAGAAAAAAAAAGAAAAGAAAAGAAAAAATTGGTTTCTTAGTTAAAAGGTGAAAAAAGAAAAAAAAATTGCAGTAGTGAAGGTCCTTCGGTTCTTCTGTTCTTCAGTGTGGCTCGCCTTAGACCTGCCAGGTATTCAGGAGAGTGTTGAGTTTCCCTGCGATACACTGTTCCTCTGTGTTGTAAACCACAGTCCTTATTTTAAAGCAAGCCGCATTTGTTTCCCAGACTGCCTTATTTTGTGTTTAGCAAAGAGTCAGTTTGTGGGTCAGCCTCTGGGTGGCAGTGTTCTGGGGTTGGCCTCTGAGGCTAGAGGGCCTCTCTGTCCAGTGGAGGTTCACTGCCCAGAACTGGCTGCGTAATAGTTAGTTACCGGGGCTGTGTTGTTGCTGGGATTGAAAATCCCTCTATAGGCCAGACCCTGTTAACTCCCAGGGACTGATCAGGTTATTTTAATCCTTGATCTCCTACAGGGTGGAATCTGGGTGTGGCTGTGCTCCTTGCCTGGGGGCTGGGGGGAGGAGTCTCACTCTCTGGAGAGAATGTCTGCCCCAGACCTGGGCTCGGGGGTGTCTCAGCACTCAATTCGCTGCCACCTCTCCCGGCCCCCCTTCTCTCCTCAGTCTCTCCCCAGATTCCACTCCTCCGCACACTCTCCCTCTCTTCAGCACAGGTGAGTGTCTGTATCCGAAATGTCCCATGAACAGGATTCAGTAAAAACAAACAAACGCTGGCCGCGGAAACGGGAAAGGCTTGGTTTCTGTAAGCTTCTTCTCTTACTGGGACTGCATGGTCTGGTCAGCTCTTCAGGCTGCCCCCTTTAGGCTCAGTCCTCTGTGATCACAGAACCCAGCTCTCAATTCCCCCGGCGGCGCCAGGAATCCCGCGGTTCTCCTTTCCCCTGTCAGGGGCTGTGCCTGTCCCAAGGGATGCGGCTGTCTGCCACGCGGTCTCCCTCCGACTCTCTGGGCTCAGAGGTCTGGCAAACTTTCCTGCCCAAATCTCTGTTTTTTTTTACCTTTCCAGGGGAGTTCTGCTCTTCCCGGCTGCAAACCGTCTCACCAGCTGAGCAATTTCGCCAATTCGGGGTGGATGTTACTAGTTTCAGCTGCTCACTCCATTTGCTCCGGGACATGACCTGGGATGCGTCTGCCTATACCGCCGCCCTCTTGCTCTTCTCCTGGAACTTTTTTTTTATAAATAAATGAGGGATGGCAGTGTAACCATGAAATGCTGTACATTGAGTCTGACGTAACCTGAGGACTGTCTGTACAGTTCTTTTTTGATATTTAACTCAGTCTGAGCTGCTGTATACTAGTATATAGTTGTTTAAGTAATTTACTCTCCAGATTGGTAGTTGTATGATGGCAGGATTATTTTTGTTTTTGCATATATTGTATATGCAACTTCCTGCCCAACTCCATGTCTACGGAGGGGTTCTCTCTACTCAATGTCTGACCCAGTGACTTGTCTTTTTATAATCACTCTATGTTTAATTTAAATGAAATTTCTGCATCCAATTCAATAAAAATTTTTTGAGAGCCTACAATGAGAGGTTTGCAAGTATGGAACGTCAAAAAGAAAATTCAGCTGAGAATAAATAAGCCTTTCATACATAGGAAAATGAAATGAATGATTATACAAGTGAAGTATGATTAAGAGCTCTTTGTATGATAAAGGCAGTTAATTATTTTGCAGATCAGAAAGCTGAAGGTATCTTCATGAAGGGAATCATACCTCATATAAAAATTAAATAGGACTTGGGTAGAGGAATAAGTTAGGGAAGTCAAGGGCCTTTTAAATGAGAAGTGGATTGTAAGAAAAATATTCTGAGTTAGGATTTAAATCTAGTGCATCAAGGAATAGAGAAGTGATGGGTATGTTTTTGGAGATAGATTCTTAAAGATTAATGGTAAAAAATAAAGTTATATTGGAAATAAGCCCAGTCCCTGGAAGCCTTGAAATACTAAGAAAAAGGACAAAGACTTGTTTTGGAGAGTAATGAGGGTTCCAAACAGTTTCAGTCCATAAGAGCATATCTATAGTAGGAGAAGGATGGATACGGAAGACTAGTTAAAAATTTCTCTTATGATACATAAGTGAAGCTAAAAAATACAATGTTAGAGTTGTTTCAGAGGATGAATCAATAGGATGGTCATATTCATCAAAGGGATTATAGGAGAAGAATGTAATCACATTTTTGCCCCTTTCCCACAAATCCAAATCTCCCTTCACATTTTGGTTTGAATTCCACTTCCTCCACTAAGTGATTAATATGATTTTTTTCTCCACTATAATTTTCAAGTAAAGAAGATGAGAGAGAGAGAGAGAGAGAGAGAGAGAGAGAGAGAGAGAGATCTCAAGTGTGTAAAAAAAATCAGCATGGTCCTTAGCTGACTTTAGTGATGGTCATTTGATTTTACCCCAGAATCTCAACGAACATTTATCATTAATTGATGCTCTTCGGTTTACTTGTGTTTTGGAAACCACGTCTCTCAGGGTAGGAGTCTCTGCTGAAATACCATGATGCTAATGCCAAGGAAGTCCCTTTACAATCAGCGGAAAACTTTAACTTTGCCCTGAGGCTAACATAATTATTGTCACTGACCTATTGGTAGAAAGAATATCCTAGACTGACATAATTTATTCCCAAATGTTTTAAAGACCAAGATTTTTATTCTTAATTTCTCTAAAAACAAACAACATCAGGTGGCCAATTAGCTACTATAAAATGTTTGATAGTAAACTCAAAATACGAGGACTGATTTCTAATTTATTTATCTTATAGCATTAAAATGCAGAAATACACATTTCCCTAAAGTACTTCAGCATTTTTAATTGGTTTTGTATTTTATTCACTTAAATCTTTTCTTGGCCTGTCTCTAAACTGAAGATACTATGGAAAGCCATATGAAACATTGTAGTACATCGGATCGTTCTGTCCCATTCTGAGTTAAAAATTACCGCTGTCTTATCAGTAAATATGCAGGTAAGGCTGTACCTGACTCTGTAAAATAAATATGGGAGGTAAAGTAAAATTGATTTCTAATTCAGTTGAATAATTTGTATTTTACATTGGGGGATGGAGAATGAATTTTTACTCATTATTCTGATACCTTTATCTTCCACATAAAATAGTGATTATTAAAAGTTAAACCAATATGACAAGTATTTTCAACTGATTTACCATTATGTGTTGCTAAAATAATAAGCTGTCTTTGCATACTTTTACTAAGTTTTTCCAAAATACTATAATTCTAAAAGGTATTTTTAAAGTGTTATGGACGTAAAATACAAAGGGCAAACTTATTTTATTCATTTTATTATAAATCCAGAAGATTATACCATACTATGTAAGCATATAGAAAAATAGTATATTAAATTCAGTGTAAATAATGATAAGAAACAGAAAAAAAAACCTAACCAAAATATATTTGAAAAACAGCATATTTTGATTAACCATTGTATACTTTTCTTCAAAATTGTCTATTTAAAAAATGAGGCCAAATATTTTTAGCAATTTCTGAAAGAAAAGAAAAATGATTTTAGCATTCTTAAAATCCCATGTTTCTTGTAATATATGGTTGCTAAACTATCATAAATTTATAAGAAACTTGGGTGATCACTGAATTCCAACAAACATATGGTGGATTAGGAGTAAATGAGTTTATAAATGTAAATGATCATATAATAAATGCATAACCTCCATGGAATTCACCAAAAATGAAGACATTAGTTATTATATAAGAAGTTTGAGAGACTACAAGATAGGAATATGAACACTGTAATTAGAGACCTAGTTGCCAGATCTCATAACCACAGACATGCATGTGCCATTCTTAAAACAGAAACAGAAAGTATTAGAATAAACAGATAATAATAATAATTTCTTGGGGAATGTGTTATATTAATATAAGATTTAGAATGTTGAAATGAACATAAAAATGGTATAAATAATAACTTATATTCTTATCCTGTATTAAAGATGAGTAGGTCTTTCTTTAAAATATTCCCTGATAAATCTAGCTGTGAAGAGATACTAAGCTAGAAAACTATTTAAAAAGCCTACAGTGATTCTGTGGAGTTTTTAATGTTAGACATTTAAAATGTCTAAAGAGCAATTTATTTTCAAACACCACATCATCCCATAGGAAAGTATTTTAAATTCATTTTTTTCCTGGAGAAAAAGACATCATAAGGAAATGTCTTTTAATTTTGTAAATGCCAAATTATATACACTGACTAGGAATTTTCACATCAGCATTGGATAATTCATGCAGAAAAGCTATTCTGTCTTGGGAATCCAAGCAGGCATTTCTAGATAATCCTGTGTACACTATCTGTCATATTTTTCTTCTCACAGACTTGACCTACTGTGCGTGTGCTAGTTTTCAGGAGACAGCGTAAGAGGAGTGAAGAGAGTTTTTCCTTTTTGTGTACGGAAATATTAGAGGGGAGAATTGGACCCTCTACTTCTGAATCTAATTTCTCTATGATTCCTATCTCAGCCAAGAAGCCAAGAATGGCTAAGGAAAATCACTCCTTGACAACTGAGTTTATCCTCATAGGATTTACGGATCAGCCAGTGCTGAAGAGTCTTCTGTTTTTATTGTTCTTTGCCATCTATCTGATCACCATGATGGGTAATCTTGGCCTGGTGGCACTGATATTTATGGAGCGTCGTCTTCACACACCCATGTACATCTTTCTGGGCAACCTGGCTCTGATGGATTCCTGTTGTTCCTGTGCCATTACCCCCAAGATGTTAGAGAACTTCTTTTCTGAGGACAGAATGATTTCCCTCAATGAATGCATGGTACAATTTTATTTTCTCTGCCTTGCTGAAACCGCAGACTGCTTTCTCCTGGCGGCAATGGCTTATGATCGCTATGTGGCCATATGCAGCCCACTGCAGTACCACACCAGGATGTCAAAGAAACTCTGCGTTCAGATGACTATAGGGACCTTCATAGCTAGTAATCTGCACTCCATGATCCATGTAGGGCTTCTTTTAAGGTTAACTTTCTGCAGGTCTAATCAAATTGACCATTTTTTTTGTGATATCCTTCCACTCTATAGACTCTCCTGTACTGACCCTTACCTCAATGAATTAATGATATATATTTTTTCAATGCCAATTCAAATCTTCACCATTGCCACTGTCTTAATTTCTTATATTTGCATCATTTTTACTGTTTTCAAGATGAAATCCAAAGAAGGGAGAGGTAAAGCATTTTCTACTTGTGCATCCCACTTTCTATCTGTCTTGATATTCTACATTTGTCTTCTCATGTATATTCGACCATTTGAAAAAGGGGATAAAGATATACCTGTGGCAATTTTTTATACAATAGTAATTCCTTTATTAAACCCCTTTATTTATAGCCTCAGAAATAAGGAGGTGATAAATGTTCTGAAAAAAATTATGAGAAATCATATTCATAAATGAACATCCTCAATGGAAAACATTTTAATTCATTAAAATAGTTTTCTAGATATGGGACATAGAAAAAGGAAAATAGGTTTTTATATAAAATAATAATCTCTAAATCATTAGATCGTTTTTCCTAAAAAGATTTATGACTGGAATTTCAAAATCATCTGTCAAATCTTAATCCAAATTCCACCATTACCAAGTAAAGCAGGAGGAAACTCAAGAAACTTTCATTATCAACCCTCATTACTCTCAAGGAATTGTGTCAGACTATTGTTCCAAACCTCAATAAATAAACACAGCATCAAATTAAATGTTTAAAGGTATAGAAGAGTCTGCCTTGATTAACTTTGTCTAATCAATGGAAGACATTATATCTAATCCTATGTAAAGTATTTGAAACATTTAAAATTTCCTGGCAGGAGTCTGATCATTTTCATTCAGAAAAATGATCTGGCAGACACTCGTAGATTAGTTTGAGGGGAGAAAGACAAGAAGCAAATTAATTGCAGTAATCTATTTTTAAAGTAATGAAATTTAATCTAGGTAAGACCCACAAATGGGGAGAAACACACACACACACAGTCATATATATACATTTTATAGAATAATTAACAATGAATTATAGCAAGTTGGCTATAGTAGATTAAGATCTACTTTAGCCTAAAGTATGATTAAGGTCCTTTACCTTTTTACAAGCACCAATCAAGTTACGTATTATGGAATATAGAACAGCTACTTACATAGTAAACACTCAATAAGCATTTAAAAACATTAATAAGGTCATTGTTTATTTTTTATATTTTTAAGTAATAGTGAAATTAATTTTTTAAAATATATTTTTATTGATTTCAGAAAGGAAGGGAGAGGGAGAGAGAAATAGAAACATCAATGATGAGAGAGAATCATTGATCGGCTGCCTCCTGCACCGATCCGGGGGTTGAGCCTGTAACCCAGGCATGTGTCCTTGGCCGGAATAAAACTCGGGACCCTTCAGTCCACAGGCCGATGTTCTATCCACTGAGAAAACTAGTTAGGGCTGAAATTAATTTTTTCTGTGTTTATCGGCCATTTTTACTTCTATGAATTATCTGTTCATTTCCTAATTTATTTGTATAATTATTTATAGAGAAAAAAATATTAAAGTGTTGAAGCTATTTGTGGAAAATTATTTCTGTGTATTAATATTTCTTATTTAGATTAGAATTGATAAATATTTGATATAGTCATATGTGTTGATTTTTGTATTATATGATCTTTAAGGTTTTTGTTTAGAATTTCTTAATCTGAGATCTACTATTAATCAATATTTATTTTTCTCTTTTTTTCTTTTCCTCCTCCTGCTCCTCGCTTTTTTTATATATATTTTAAATTTTTGCACTTTACTTCTGATTCTGCCTGAAATTTATTAACATATGGCATGAATTGAAGATGTAACTTTATTTGGCTTGTTTCTCCAAATATTATCCACAGATTAAATTAACTCAAATAAATATTCAAACAGGACTTTTTTGAGGACCTGGCAAAATAATTCTAATTTTTTCTAGAAAAAATAATAACCAATAAAACAAACAGACTTGATGTATATAGTTTAAAATATGAGAAAGTTCCAACAATTAAAGCACTTTGATTGTAAGTCAAAAATCAGTAGATAGATAAATTAAAAATACCAGATTATCCACATTTTATTACACCCATATAAAATAAGAAGAGCATCACTAATCAACGAGGAAAGAAAATGTTGATAAGTGAATGGTCCTAGATAAATTGGTTAGCTGTTTATCTCTTCTGTTTGAGTTAAAATTTATGTTTCCCCATTCAGAGATATTTGATAAATGTAATTTTATTTTTATCTTTCCATAGCTTAAATTTTTATGCACAGCACTCTTACTCAATTGGGATTCATTTTAGAATTTCTTAAGTGAGCCCAGCTGGAATGGCTCAGTGGTTGAGCATTGACCTATGAACCAGGAGGTCAGGATTTGATTCCCTGTCAGGGCATATGCCAGGGTTGCAGACTCGATCCCCAGTGTGGGGCAACAGCGGGCAGCCGATCAATGATTCTCTCTCATCATTGATGTTTCTATCTCTCCCTTTCCCTTCTTCTCTGAAATCAATAAAAATATATTTTAAAAAAGAGAATGCTGTTAAGTGAGAATTAAAATTTTATTTTTTTATGGCTCACCATTAGTTAAAAAACATTTAACTCTTTCTTTACTCGCTGATTTCTTATGACTTCTTTTTGCTCATGGTCATACACTCACAGGTCTTGCATATGCAGAGAGGTCTATTTCTAGTTGATTAGTTTGCTCAACAAAAATAAAAATAGACAGTCCCAATATCTACACTTATATTTTACTAGGGAAGAGAGACATTATAAGAAGTAATTAAACTAAGCAGATATGACTTTTATGATTGGAAAAGGGTCTTCTGCTCGCACCATAGTCTGAATGTTAAGATTCTGTAAGTTTCAGATAAAAAATTCTCTAGTCTATCCTTTTTATTCTCTCCTTTCATGTGACTCCATATATTTTTTATGGCTTTTAATATCATCAATATGAAGATGACTCATAATGTACATTTCCAGTTCTGACATGTTCTCTAGTCTCCTGACTCATGGATCCAGCTGCCAAGCAGGACATAGTTATTCAAATGTCTCAAAGACATCTTAAGATTAACATGATCAAAAAGCAACTTTTGAATTCTCCCCAAAGGCTGGTTCTTCCTGTCTTCTCTGTCTTGATGGTGGCAGCCTCCAAGCAGTTGGCCAAGGAAGAAATTAGGAGTAATTTTCCATCTCTCTTTGCTATCACATCCAAACTTTCACAAGATCTGTCAACTCTGTCTCTAAAATATATCTGGAATGTGCCCGGATCTCTCCATTTACATTACCTTCACACAATTCCATGATGCCATCCCCCCTGCACCTGCATATTCCCAAATGATTCAGACTGGTCTCCCTCTTTGTTGCTCCTTTTATTTTATTTTTACTTTAAAATTGTTAGTCAGAGACCAATTTTTAAAGTAATACTAAAAGGTGCATCCTAAAGTGGCTAGTCTTCTGCTTACCAAGACCTCTGCGTTTTAGCTACAGCCACTTTATAATTGTTTTAGCTATTTCTCTAAAAATTTGCCTTTATATTTCTTAGTTATGGTAAATTATATTTATTTATTTATTTATTAATCCCTCTCTATTTCTCTTATCCTTGATGGTATATCACAATTTTCAATAATTAAATAATCAATTTTTATTAGGGACATGCAAATATTTTTCACCACTGAAACAGTGTATAGCATGCTCATATATTCTTTTCTGTATGATTCTTGTGGGACTTTTTAAAAGTTAGTAAAACTTTATCTTCCCATTTGTTCAATTACATCCATCATGTGTCTATCAAATATCTCAAACACTCAACTATATCAAATAATCTTTTCTTCTTCTTCTTTTTTTTTAAAAAATATATTTTATTGATTTTTTACAGAGAGGAAGGGAGAGAGATAGAGAGTTAGAAACATCAATGAGAGAGAATCATCGATCAGCTGCCTCCTGCACATCTCCTACTGGGGATATGCCCGCAACCCAGGTACATGCCCTTGACCGGAATCGAACCCGGGACCTCTCAGTCCGCAGGCCGACGCTCTATCCACTGAGCCAAACCGGTTTCGGCCTTTTCTTCTTTTTTATCTTAGAGACTTTTTCCTGGTCCCCTATTCTCCTGTTCTGGTCCAGAGAGCTGGTTCTCTGGGCCCAGTGGATCAGCTGTCCTGCTGAGACTTCCCTTTGCTCATTTCTTGTGTTAAACTGTTTTCAAGGTCTATCTTCCTCTTCGGGGTTCATGCTCTTGTTTTGCCAAGAAATCGTAGTTGCCCTCTTGCCAATCAAGTTTTGGAGTCTGTTGCAAAAAGATCTTTATTCTTTCTTCACACATGATTAATAATTTGGTTTCTATAGAATTCTAGATTTGAAATAATTTTCCTTCTAACATTGAAGGCATTTTCCCTTTATATTTTAGCAAGTTGTGCTACTTTTGAGAAATTGCATGTCCTTCTGTTGTCTCTCTGGAAACCTTTAGAAATTTCTTTATATCTGGATTTATAAAATCTCAGAATAGTTATCTTTGGCAATTTTTTCATCCATTTTTCTACATAGTGATGAAACTTTATTTCTTTTATCTTTGCCTTCTTGGCTCTGTTTTTTCTTTTCTTTTCTTTCCTTTTCTTTTTCCATCCCTTCCCTTTTCCATTTGTTCTTTTCCCCCTTTCCATCTCTACCCTTCCCTCTCCTTTCCTCCTGTCTACTTCACTTTCCTCTACTCCTTTTCTCTCCCTACCCCACTCCCCTGCCTTACTCTTTCCTTCCCTCTTCCCCTCTTTCTCTTTCACTGTATAGATTCAAAGCTTTATTTCCTCAATGAAGACAAAACCAAGAGTACAACAAAATAGATTCAATTCCCACAGAAAAAGCAGAATTAACAAATCTAAGTACCAGTTTTCAAAATAAATTCTTTTTCTAATATCCTATGGGGATTATTAATATTTTAAGTATTATCATTATGAACCCATTGATTGTTTTATGTTTTATCAACCTAAATGCATTATAATTATTATTCCTTATCTCAAATTTGGCATGTAAAAACTCAAAAACTTCAAGATGGTTTCTGAGACCTTCTGATCTGACTGCAGTAGTCTCTGATTTCTTGTTCTCTGGTATAACACATCTAAGCTAAACTTGTACATTTCCTGCCTCAGAATGGGAATTAAATATCTTTCTTAATAGGCCCTATAAGCAATAATGTTCACTAGTTTCTGGTCCATACTTCCTCTGTTATTTTTTTAAAATAAAAAAACACACAAACATACATGCATATCTACAACATTTTATTTCCCCTTCTTTCTCACTCAAATGATAGCACGCACACACACACAAACACACGCACATTTTGTGCCTTAAATTTTTTTCTTTTACTTTAAACATGATTTGAAAATCATTCCATATCATAGGTACTGATACTTCTCCTTTTTTTATATGGTTACAAACTACTTCATTGTGAATTTATTCAACTGGTCTCTTATGAATTAGTTTTTAAATTATTTCCTATACTTTATCTGACACATCTTTAGTTATACATTTATTTGGAGCTTTTTAAAATCACTTTGTTTTAGTTTTATGTAAAATATAGAGCTGAGTTTCCTTTTTGCTCAAATCTGAAAATCTTTTCATTGTAATAGTTGAAATTATCCTGTTCACATTAATTTCCATGACTGGTGTGTTTGGTCTAAATGCTCATATTATTTAACTGGTATTTACCAATGGTATTATGTTATCTTTATTGTTTACTTAAAGGCTTGTTTTATTTACTTTTTATATTCCTTTTTGTATTTCAGATGGTTTGAATTATTGTTACCTTTATTCATTTATTGCATATCCAATAAGCTAATAATTTCATTTGTTAGCTTTAAATAATATCATTTGATTATGAATAGTATTTATGTGGTAATCAATGAACTTATTCTGTTCTTCTACTGCTTATTTTGAAATTTATTAATTTTTTTACTTTTGGGGTGAGGGCTGGGTGGAGGTGGGGGAAAGGGAGGAAAAATAGGGGGTATCTGTAATATTATCAACAATCCTATATAATAAAAGCCCAATATGCAAATTGACCAAACAGCGGAATGACGCGCACTGACCACCAGGGGCTACCCCCAGCCTGCAGGCTCCAGGCCATCCAAGGTGGGTGCCAGCGGGGGCCCCCCCAATCACCCCACTGGTTAGTTCCACAGATCGGCCTTGATTGCCAGCCAGGCCTGGGGACCCTATTCGTGCACAAATTTTGTGCACCGGGCTTTTAGTAAATACAATACAATACAATACAATACAATACAATACAATACAGCAAAAAATATATTTTTTTTCTCCTTAAAGTTTTGCTCACTAGTGGATCTTGCTCACAGCAATTATTACTGTGGTGTACTAATAGCTATATTCTATTTCCCTGATGCTTTCTACATGTATTAATTGAAAAGTAAAGCTTACTTAGATATAAAATCCTCAACTCACTTTTTTCCTTGAGCTTATTGAAAATATTGATCTTCAGTTATCTTGCTTTGTATGTTGTTGTTGAGATGCTATTCTGATTTCCTTTCTATGTGAAGGTGCAGATATATATTTTTTAACTTGAAGTCTAATACTTTCACTAGGATATATCTTGGATTTTCTTTTCTGCATTATGTATCATAAGTATGTTTCAAAATGTATATTAGTCTTCTGTTATTCCCCAAATTTTCCTGGTTTATAATTTTAAATATTATTAGTATTCCATTATTTCTTTTCCTTTTCAGGGACTCCAATTTTATGTGTGATATATTACCCTTGCTAATCTTCTATACCATTATACTCTAATTCTTTTCACCCATTTATTTGTTTCATGTTCATTCTCTTAGTTATTTCCTCTCTTTAATGACCCATATATAATAGAATCTTTTACCCTTTGAGAATCTTGCGATTTAATTTTAATTTCTGAAATGATTGTCTTTTACTCCATTGTTTAACACAATTAGATAATTTTCATTTTATATATTTCCTTTAGCCCATGTGTGTTTTCATTTTTGATAAAAGGCATTTTTTCAGATCTGCAACTGATTGTTTAAAGAAAATGAGTTTAGATTGAGATGTTATGTTAGAATTGTTCCCTTTCTATGGTTGTCTTTCATGGAAGAATTTTAATCAAATAAAATATTTCTATTTATATTTTCAGTTTTATTCTTTTATTGGTTTTGTGTGAAGGTAGCCTATCATATTTCTGATTTTTTGGGGGAAATACCCAGTCTTTTCTGGATCAGCAATAATAGATAATCTATTTATGGAGGAGTGAGGGATATTATAGTTTACTAAGTTGTTAGTGAGAGTACTCTCCTCTACTGGTGCAGTGATTTGCTACTTAACACATGGTATCTTTGAGGCATATGGTTAGATGTGTCTTCTGACCTTGCCATTTTTCTTTGTTTTTTTTTGTAGCAACTTGTTTGACGTCCCAAGAAACAATCTGAAATGGATATGAGAAATACCCTTAGACTCTTTACTTATTGTGCGAGTGGAAGAAGTAAGATTGGGCAGACAGATAAATTGAATGTAATCACAACAAAGACCTTAGCCAATCCCTCAGAGAAGTGAGGGTTCAGGATTTCCCTTTAGAGTTCCTATGCCTTAAGGCAGGAGACTGGAATTTATACTTTCTATGGGACTGTCATTGGATGGAGGCTGCTCTCAAGGAAAGCCTTGAAGAAAATTCTTTTCAGCTAAAGATTTCAGAGAGATGGAATCAGCTGAAAGCTATCAGCTATTAGCCCTCTTACAACTGTGGAAATAAAAGTGGGGTCTGCACTGTTCCTTATAGTAAGTTCTGGGGAAAGTCCCGTCCCCACTCCAAGACCCATTTCCATAAAAAGTGATACACAAATTGCTTAAAAGGATGAATTTGTTGTAAGGATACATGGGAAACAGAATGGGAGTTCTTAGAAGGACAATATCCTGCTCAGAAATATGGGCAGACTACATAAGGAACTGGGAAAATCTGCCTAATTTTGCATGGAAGAGATACTAAATAAACAGAATGCTTCAGCCACTTGAGGTCATACAGCTTTTTTCTTTGGAGTTGTCATTTGGAATTGGTTGTTGACCCTAGAAAAGAAGATTCAGTGAATTGGCAGGGGCAAAATAAATAAACAAATAGGAAGAAACCAAGTCGAACAATTTCCAATCTATTTCCCATTCCCTTCATATTACCTGTGTGTTTCCTTATAAGTATAAGTAAGCTTCAGTCACTCCAGTTTACTATCCTTTTTAAATTTTTTATTATTAGATTTTGTTCTTCCAAGCTTCCAGGCTATTATCATGCACTTCTCCCAGGCTTCTTTTCCTTACGTTTTCTGCCAGTTATTATTCTACTTACCTTGCAAGGTTCATCCGAGATGACACTTCCATTTGGGAAATATTCCTTCCTCCATTCACTTCTTTCACTACTAGAGGCCCAGTGCACAACTGAAATTGCATGAGGAGGTGCCCACCTCCTGCCTTCTGCTGCACGAGGAGGCGCCCAGTGGGGCGCTGGCCCAAGAGGTGCACCATGCACCTCATGGTGACCGGTCGTTTGGCCATTTTGGTTGTGATGCCTCTTGGCCTTTTATTATTATGATGCTTTTTGTGTGTGGGTGCCAGGTGTTTATCTCCCCCCACAGCCTCACACCCCAAGTGGGACTGCTCACATGCACAACACACATAGGCATTGGCCCCAGTGGTGAGAATAGCACCCCTGACCTCTGAGGAGAGGACAGGGCTCTCTCTCAGTCCTTGGCTCCATGGTGGGAGATGGGAGAGGAGGATGGCTTCTTTTTCCTGCCTTCAGTGGGGACTGAGGGGATCTATAAGCAAACTCCTCTTCTAGCTGTCAGCCAAAGAGAAACCACTCTGGTGACGTTTCATTCTAATTACTAAAGTAAGTGGAGAAGGGATTGGCCTGGTCCTGACCAACACAGGGGAAGGTGTGAATGGGTAAAGAAAGAGGTATAGTTTGGACTAGGCCATGAAAGGGGGCAGGTGACACCATTAGATGTATGTGCAGGGATGGGAGGGCAGTTATTAGGCTTCTGAGCTTTGTAATCCCTTGTGGAACATGAAAGGTAGGGAAGATGAATGAGGCTTATTGTTTGACTTTGATGATGTCCACGAATTTGAGTTTGAGAAATGCACCACCCACTAGGAAGCATCCACTCAGACTGGATTGGCAGCTCCTTGCAGGTTGCCCGAGCCACATAAATATGCAGGTGGTCTGAGTGACTGCATCAGAGATATTGGACTTAAGCCATCCCCAGAGCTTTCGGTGTACTTCCTGGGCCTGTTGGGGTGCTGCAGTCTTGCCTGTACCAAAGGCCCACACAGGCTCATAGGCCAGAAGAACCTTGTTTCAGCCCTTCATGTTATCTGCAATGACCTTGGTTTGTTCAAAATCGACCTTCTCAGGATGCCAGCTTTCCTCTCAGCTAGCTTCTCCCCAGTGTAGGTGATCACTCCAAGTCCCTCAGCCAGGGCATGGGCCACTTTCTGCCCACTTAGCTCATCTGATTCCCCAAACACAAGCCTTCTTTCCAATTGCCTCAAGACCACCCCTGTAGCTCCACAGTCTTGGATCAAGCTAGAACTGGCCTCTCCAGTAAAGGCCCCATCACTCACTTTGTAGCAGTTCTGAGCAGTCACGGCAATCTGGGCATCTAGCTGCTGCCTGGTGAAGTCAATGTAGGTGGTGGCTGGTGCACAAACCTCCTCGGTGTGGGCCACGTTCAGAGTGCTGATGAGTTCCCCAGACTCATCTTCCATCCAGTCGTCTTCCAGGTTCCCCTCATGAAAAACCTCCTGGGGGGGTGCCATGGCACGGGAGCCAACACACTGAAGGTCAGGATCCTCCTTTACTATGTTTTCATATAACGTGTTTGCACTTTTTAATGTCACAGCCTCAACTGCACATTATTTAGCAATGTAAGTTCTCTCTCTCCATTAGATTATGAGCTTCCTGTCAGGAGCCAAAAGTACAAACAAAGAACTTTCTATCTTCACCATGTTCCCATTCTGTGTCCACTCTACCCGTTATCTTTTCCAATACCCTGTGTATTGTGAGTACTTGATTAAAAGTAAACACAATTGAAAATCTAGCAATCCGCGTAGCATATATTGAGGATCTAGCTCAGTGTATTGTCAAGAGTCCAAAAGTTATAAAACGTGATCAGTGAGTTAAGGAAGACTTTTACAATCAAGTGACATAGAAGTGACACTAGATAAAGTTGCAAATGTATTATAAAAGCAGATAAGTATCATGTAGTTCAGGGGAAGGGTAATATGGTACTTAGACCAGACAGACAAACAACCTTCTGGACGTCCAGACGTCCTTCCTGACAAAGCCGGGCGAGGCAGGGCCAGCTGCTGTGGTGGCAGCGGGAGCCGAGGCAGCCGGGGCTGCGAGTGGGACCCTCCGCCTCGGTGAGCCCACAACCCGCGCCAGCCGCCAATCCTGCGCGGTTCCGGGTCCCACAGCGCACCCCCGCCTCTGCAGACCAGGCTGTCCCAGCGCCACCCTGCACCCCGGCCTGGCCTGGAGTCCTTCATGGGCGTCCGCAGGACCAGGCACCCACTCGGCGGGAGCCCGCGGCCGTGGTGGAGCAGCTCTCCCTCCCGACACCCGGGTGGAGAGCCAGGCGCGCTCGGCGCTGGCGATGATAATAGCTCCTGTTTATCAGCCGCTCACACTGCCAGGCTCTGTGTTGAACCCTTCGCGAGCGGTCACCCTCGCCTCAGCCCTGTGAAGTCGCCACGATTGTTAGCCTTATTTTTCAGAGGCAGCATTTGAGATTCAGAAAGGTCAAGCGACTCTCAGTCAGAAGGTGGTGAAGTCAAAAGGAAACCAGAATTTTCTTGACACCCAGCAGTTGCTGAACATAAAACCTGGACACCCACTGAGGCCGCCCCATGTCAATAAATCGCTCCCCAGTAGAAATAAAACAGCGGTAAAGAAGAAGGGGAGCGTGTGGGTGAGAAGTGTGGAGGAAGCGCTGGTGGGGCACAGTAGTCTCTGCAGACTCCCTGGTAGCAGGACAGTTGCCGGTGGTCAGTCAGATCAGCGCCCCAGAGGATCATGAGGGGGAAGGTTACCATCCAGAAACCCTCTCATAGCTCACTGTTTAAGGCAGAGACTTTAATTTATTGTAGCTGCTAACCATTGCACAGCTCACTGGAGATGCCCTCAAGTAATTAAAACTAAAGGTCTGAAATCAAAACTTATTCTGTTATCCCTGTTATTGATCTTTGATGAACTTTCACTGGGGTGAAAAGAACCCTCTGCAAGCCAGCCCATGCACATGCGCATTCGAGTTGGATGCAGCTCCAATCCATCCACCCCAGGGAACCGCACCACCATCCTCTGGTTTGCTTCAGCCAGAAACTTCAAGATCATCTTTGACTACACTTTTGCTTGACTATAGGTGAACATAAATGTTTTCACCTTTTATTATGAAAAATTTAAAAATATAGATGAAAGGAGAAAGAATAGTGTAATGAACCCTACTTATATACCCATCACTCAGTTTCAACAATGATCAACTCCTGGCCAAGAGTTTATTATTATTTGACTAATATCTATGATATATGAGTCATGTATCAAGTTCCAAACTAGGCCCTAGGGATCCAAAGATGTATCAGATTTGACTGTAACCCAATCTGGAGGATATAACATCTGGCTTTGGTCCTTGATAGGTGAATAAAAGTTACCCAGAAAAAGAAAAGTTGTCCTTATTCATTTATTCTCTTTCAACAAATAATTATTATGTGTGAGGCACTGTCCTTGGTGCTAGGAACACATAAAGAAACAAGATTGCGTTTCTACTTTCTTGAAGCTTGAATAATGGGAAAGAGACATTAAACATGTGATTAGAAATGTGATGAGTATCTTTTTTAAAAATATATTTTTATTGTTGACAAATTTACAGATATCTCCCATTTTCCCCTTTTACTTCCCTTCCCCTACCCCCTACCTACCCACCCCCAGGTCTTCACTACTCTATTGCCCATGTCCATGGGCAATGCATATTATATATAATAAAAGAGTAATATGCAAATGGACCAAACAGCAGAACAACTGGTCACTATGATGCACACTGACCACCAGGGGGCCACCGCTCAATGCAGGAGCTGCTCCCAGCCAGCAGGCCCGATTAGGTGATCAGGGTCTGCCAACCAACCTCTTGGTCCCTTCCCTCCCCTCCCCCACCGGCCAGCAGGCTCCAATTGCCTGATGGCGAACAGGGAACTGGCGGTGGATGGCCCTGATCTCAGGTCAGGCCTAGGGACTGTACCTGTGTACAAATTTCATGCACTGGGCCTCTAGTTTTCATATAACAACAAAATGGCTGTCATTAAGGAGACCAGAGATAAGGGTTAGCAAAGGGAATGGAGAAAAGGGAATGCTAGAGCACTGTTGATGGGCATATTGATACAGCCCTACAGAAAACAGTATGAAGGTCTCTTAAAAATTAAAAATAGAACTATTATATGACCAAGCAATCCCACTTCTGGGTATCTATCCAAAGAAAATAAAACTATGATTTTGAATAAATCTGCACTCTCATGTTCTTTGCGACATTATTCACTATGGCCAACACAATGAAACAACCTAGGTGTCCATCATGAGATGAAGGGATAAAGAAAATATGATATATAAATATAAATATATCTTTCTCACATTTTGTACTCCCCCCCCCCCCCCACACACACACATAGTCCTCATTTAACATGGATAGGTTCTTGGAAACTGACTTTAAGCAGAACAATGTATATTGGAACCAATTTTACACTAGGCTAGTTGTTATCAATAAGAATTTAAGTTCTTATAGCATATTTCTGGTCACAAAAACATCAAACTTCTAAATAATGACCCAAAACCCTTCTAATATTAAAAACTGAAATAAATGTGAGCTCTCATACATTTAAGACAGATTAATGAAAACACTTAGTCAGTTCAGCTTACAAATAGCTGAAGCCTCTCCCAGCCACTCAGGGGGTCAGGTGGGACCCCACTCTGGACAGGACGCCCTTCCATCGCAGGACGGTCACACACCGACACTCTCTCAGACAGGCCAGTTCACCTCATGTGCACATTTTTGGGGTGTGGGGAAAGCCAGGTCCCCTGAGGAAACCAATGAAGACATGGGGAGAACTTGCAAAGTCCACACAGACAGTGGCCTCCACCAGAAATTTTTTTTCATTAACATGATAAGGAAATGATGTTGGATGAAATGAATTTAATTGAGGACTTGCTGTGGGTATTATATATAATTATATATAATAATTACATATATATATAATATACACACAAAGGAATATTATTTAGCCATGTAAAAGAAAGAAATCCTGCCATTTGAAATAATATAAATGGACCCTGAGGGCATTATGCTATGTGAGATAAGTCAGAGAGAAAAACATATACTGTATGAGATTGCTTACTAGTATATGTAGAATCTAAAAAAGGGAACTCATAGCCCTGGCCAGTTTTGCTCAGTGGTTACAGCCTCGGCCCCCTGTGCAGGTTTGATTCCAGGTCAGGGGCATGTGCCTCCGTTGGAGGGTGCCTGAGGGAGGCAAACAATTGATGTGTCTTTCTCACATTGATGTTTCTCTCCCTTCTCCTCCCCTCCCCCTTCTCAAAAAAAAAAAAAGGAAAAAATATCGTAGGGTGAGGATTAAAAATAAAATAAAATAAAAAAGCTGAACTCACAGAAACAGAGAGTAGAATGGTTGTTGTCAGGGGTTGAGGATTGAAGGAAATGGGTGATGTTGGTCAAAGGGCACAAACTTCCAATTACCAGATGAAAATGTACTGGGGGTCTAATGTACTGCATACTGACTATAGTTAACAAAACTTTCATATAGTTGAGTGCTGCTAAGAGAATAAATATTAAAAGCTCTCATCACACACAGGAAAAGGGTAATTAATGTAAATGGAGGTGTTAACCAACCTTATTGTTGCAATCATTTCACAAGTACGTATGTGTATTGAATCATCATATTATGCAGCTGAAAACTATACAATGCTGTGTGCTGCTTATAAAGCTGAAAAAAATATAATGGTACATACAGGTATGGATGCTCCCGAGGCTGTTCTTCAGGGGAGAGGCTCCAGGAACAGGCCGCGGTGGTCTCCTGAGGTGAATCCTAGCGACCTCACTGCTGCCAGGAGGAACTGGCCGCGCAGGTTTGCATAGAACAGCGCGTTTAGGTTACGGTGACCTTGGACCTTGGCAGTCCTCCGAGTGGCGCCCTGGTGCCCTACCCAGCAGGCAGCAGAGCTGACCCGGGCATCTGCCTCCTGGCGGGCCAGGGACTGGCGGCCCTGAGCACGCGAAGTTCATTCCCGGTTTGGCCGGCCCCTGCACAGCCTTTGGGCTCAGCCTGATTCCCCACACCTGGCAGGGCCCCACGGGTGAGGTGCTTCTGCACTGTGACCCTAACTGGGATGTTGGGGGAGGCCTGAAGGAGGACTGGGTTTTGCTTGATAAGTCTGTCTCACATCCACAGGCTGCTTACAGAGGGTCTGGGAGGAAGGGCCTTCCACGCCTAGGGCACCCAGGTGTTTCTCAGCCCAGGCATTTTGTCACCCTAATCCAATTCCCAGTTTCTAAGGGCCAAACGTCTAACCAAGTCTCCAGTGAGAACAATTACATTTTACCAAAAAGTTCACTGGATGTTATTAGATCATGCAAATCTCCCCAGCTAACGAGTTAGTTAAAATTAACCAAGTCATACATAGACATTAATAATTTTAGCAACATGCTCTGTAAAATGAAAAGACACAAATGCAGGAAATAAGAAAACAATAATTATAACAAAATTACTACTCTAGTACAAAAAATTTTATAGAAGTGTCCACTATTAGTAAAAAGCGTTTTTTGGTTGCCTGTCATACAGTGTTTCATTTCCTTCCTTCCTCCCTTCTTTCCTTCCTTCTCTCTCTCTCTCTCTCTCTCTCTCTCTCTCTCTCTCTCTCTCTCTCTCTCTCTCCCTCTCTCTTTCTTTCTTTCATTTATTCATTGCTAATCCTCACCCCAGGATATTTTTCCCATTGAATTCTTTAGAGTGGAAGGGGGGTGGGGGAGAAGGAGAGAGAGAGAGAAACATCAATGTGAGAGATCAATTTGTTGCTTCCTATACATGTCCCGACTGGGCTGGGGATCAAACCTGCAACCCAGGTATGTGCCTTTGACTGGGAATGGAACCTGCGACCCTTCAGTGCGTGGGACAACACTCTAACCACTGAGAAACACCAGGCAGGGCTCACACGGTATTTCTGTTTTGAAATAACTGTTCACTGGTTTGACCAACCTCTCTTACATATTAATGAGGCAAAATTTTTACATTTTCCTGTGGTACCAGTTCAGTGTTAATGGTACACTTCTAACCACCTATTTGCTGCAAGCAACACCCTGCTCTACACTGCCACCAGACTCTCTCAATTAATACTCCATCTGATGGCAGTACCATTTCAGAATGGATGGTCAGCTGTAGAAAAAGTAAATTTTACATATTAATCAAAATATGGAAAATAATTTGAACAAAATTGACTTTACTGATCTCAGATCTGTGGCCCCCTTGTGCAAAGTCTAAAACATATGAGCTGAGAATCACAGGATACAGTCCTGAGTGAGTGTAGTAGGAGGAGCTGACACAGCCGTGGGCAAACTACGGCCCGCGGGCCGGATCCGGCCCGTTTGAAATGAACAAAACTAAAAAAAAAAAGACCGTACCCTTTTATGTAATGATGTTTACTTTGAATTTATATTAGTTCACACAAACACTCCATCCATGCTTTTGTTCCGGCCCTCCGGTCCAGTTTAAGAACCCATTGTGGCCCTTGAGTCAAAAAGTTTGCCCACCCCTGGCGCTGACATGAGAGGTGTTATAAGGGAAGAAGCCATGAAACTTGATGGCAACTTGCTGACGAGTTGGATGTAGAAAGTGAGGATAATGGCAGGTGGCACAGGTGGTCCTGAAGGTTTGAAGCTGGGTGTATTGCACGTCTCCTCGTTGCTCTTAGGACACGCTTGGGAATTTTGACCATGTGATATCTGATCCCTGACTCCTCACTTACAACCACTATTCCCCCTAACTTACTGTGCTGCA
Source organism: Myotis nattereri (assembly GCF_964212035.1). Lineage (NCBI taxonomy): Eukaryota > Metazoa > Chordata > Mammalia > Chiroptera > Vespertilionidae > Myotis > Myotis nattereri. The sequence continues at coordinate 77,756,461 of NC_138077.1, forward strand.
GTTCTCAGAAGCCACTGGGCTACTCTACTTCCCAACTCAGAGCCTTCAGAAGCCACTATGGCATAAATGTTATTTGTCTCACTTGCTCCCTGTTATCTGGTTAATTCATATACTCAAGGTTTTGGCTTATATGCTGTTTTCTCTACTCCCACCCCCAGACTAGGGAAGACCCCTATTTTAGGTGCCCATAGCTTATTGTACTTTTCTTCATAGCACTTAATACAGTTGTAATGATTTGTTTAATGTGTCTCTATTCACCACTAGATGATAAGCTCCATGAGGGCAGGGACCATGTTTGACTTGCTCATTGTCTGTTCCAAGAGATTAGCATAGAGCATGGCACTTAGTAGGCAGCTGACAAGGTTCACAAAGCATGGGAGGATATTTGAGTGAACACGTGGTACCTACAACCGGGAGTACTGTTCCCTTCCTTCTTCCCCTGCCATCTGTGTAACTCCTGTGAGCCTCCAGAACTCGGTGTATGTACTGTTTTCATGCTGTTTCTGACCAATCTCTTTCACATGATGTGGCAGCCGAGGGGAGTGAGGAGGAAAAGCTCCTTCACGTTCAAGGTAACTTCCCTTTCAGGTATGGCTAGTTTGAGGCGAGGGTTAGATACTAGGCCCACAGACCTCATTTATGTGGAGTGATTAGAGCTGCCAATGAAGACTTGGGAGCCAGTCCCATCCAGTTGTGAGTTACTAATTTCTAAGAGAGAATAAATGATTAGAGATGGTCAACAAAAGATGCCTATATTGAGATGGAGAGAAGCAGTTTTAAGAATGAGAGAATGTTTAAACTTTCAAATATTTTAGGTAGGTCAAGGAGAACAGAGGTCCTGGAAAGATAATTGGACTTGAGGGACGAAGCACTGGGGAGTGCAGCTTTTACAAAATGATGAGATTGAAATGTAGGTTGTAGGCAATTAAAGAGAGATAATGAAAATAGCAGGTATAGAATGCTTTTTAAGAAGTTTGATGTTAAAAATTGGGAAAACTAGGAACTAAAGAGTATAAGGTCAATTAAGGTTTTCCAAAATAGGACACAACTTCACCACCTTTTACAGTGGCAAAGTCTGAAGTCAGTTGAATCTTTTGATCACTGTTTTTTGTTTTGTTTTTAAGAAATACTATCTCTTTAGCTTTTACTGCATTACCCTATCTTCTCTTCCTCCTCTTTTGCTCCCTCTCCTCTCTTTTTTCCCTCCCTAGCCCTAGACTTGTGCTGTCTGTAGGTAGCCACTAGGCACATGGCTACTGAATACTTAAACTGTATATAGTCTGAATTACATGCACTATAAGTATTAAAAAATCACAACAGATTTTGAGGACTTGGTATAAAAAAGTAGTGTAAAATATTTAATAATAACTTTATATTGATTATCTGTTGAAATGATATTTTAGATGTATTTTATTTACTAAATAAAATATATATTATTAAAATTATCTCACATGTTTCTTTAACTATCTTTTAATGTGGCTACTAGAAAGTTACCTATTACATCTGTGGCTTACATTATATTTCTCTTAGCAGCCTTGCTCTAGACCAGTGATGGCGAACCTTTTGAGCTCGGCGTGTCAGCATTTTGAAAAACCCTAACTTAACTCTGGTGCCGTGTCACCTATAGAAATTTTTTGATATTTGCAACCATAGTAAAACAAAGACTTGTATTTTTGACATTTATTTTATATATTTAAATGCCATTTAACAAAGAAAAATCAACCAAAAAAATGAGTTCATGTGTCACCTCTGACACTCGTGTCATAGGGTCGCCATCACTGCTAGGCTCTATTGCCTGGGTCCTCTCTCTCTCAGCTTCAGAAACCACCTCTAGGTAATTGACACATAAATATATATCTTTACCTTAATGTATGTTCATTCCTCTACTCTGAGCCCCAGACCCTAATATTCAGTTGACAATTAGACATCTTCTTCTGGAAGTCTCAAGGGCACCTCAAACGCAGCCCATGGGAAATCAGACTTATCTTCTGCTCTCCTTTCCCCAAACTTGATCTTCTTCCAGTATTTCCAGACTCAGAGATTACCATCATCACCCTGCTGCATAAGCCAGAATTTTAGATCCTTCTTCTTTGAACCCTACGTCCACTCTTTCCTGAAGTCCTGCTCATTTTATATCCTAAAGATTTCTTCAATTTGTCCATTTCACTCATTCCACCACCTAGGACAGGTCACCGTAATCATTTTCCTGGGAAATTTCCATACCCAATTTTGCCAGTTTCCAATCTATTCTTCATGCTTCTAGCAAGAATTAAGTTATAAAATGTGAATCTGATCATGTCAGCCTTCTTTATAAACACTTCCCATGGATTCTTATTGCTGTTAGAATGAAAACCAAAATTTGTAATATTGTTTACAATAACTCCACATAATTTGTCCCCTGCCCACCTTGCCACCCTCCCTTGTTTTGCCTAATTCATTTTGCCTCACTGACCCTCTTTTAGTACCTTGAACTGGTCATATTCCCTCCAGAAAAAGGGCCTTTGTGTATGGTCTCACAGCTCACCCACTTCTTCCCCTGATAAATGCTGTTCAGCCTCTAGATTTCAGCTCACTCATCACTTCTTGAAGGAAAGCTTTCTGTCACCTCCCCCACTCCGCTACCCACCACAAGCAGTGATGACAGTGGCAGTGGCAATGATGATAGCATTTATTGAGCATTTATGTAGGCCCCCTTCTAGTGCTTTACACACAATTCCATTAAGCTTTAAAATTACCTTTTAGTTCCATTTTCAGGGTATAATCCATTGTAATACCCACTTTTATGAGGAAATTGATGCACAGATAGATTAAATAATTTTCTCATGATCAACTAGAAAGTAGTATAGCCAACATTCAAAATTAGGTATCCTGGTTCTAGAGTCCACAGGGTTAACTACCACATTATATTGCCTTTTAAGACTAGGCTAAACCTCCCTATTATAAGTTTTATATCTCCAAAAACATTGCCTTGATAATAGTAAAGTTGTAATTTTAAATTCATCTGGGTGATTATTTGGTTAATGTCTGTCTCCCATAACTGCCCCCCATTTTTTATTTTACAAATGTCTAAGGTAGGAAAACAAGACTGCCCAGCTCGTTGCAGCCCTGATAATTATTCTCAAGGGTTGATCTTGGCTTCTAGCCCTAGCTGAGGAGAAAGAAGCTCCATGCAGCCCCATGGAAGAAAGGCCCTCCCCCTAATTTTTTAAGGGGAGAAGAGGCAGGTAACATATATGCTTTTGTTTATTGCTTAACCATAGTGCCTAGTATTGTAGCTGGCATAAATTAGAGACTTTATGGGAGGGAAGGAGGGAGGGGGGGGGAGAGAGCGAGGGAGGGAGGGAGGGAGGGAGGGAGGGAGGGAGGGAGGGAGGGAGAGAGAGAAAGGAAAGAAGGGGAAGAGAAGAAGAAAGCAAGTTCCATGTCTCACGTTATTTCTCTATTGAGTATAGCTTAGCCAACCACTTTCTATCTCTTAATTCCTACATCTCTCTTAGGAATTCTGACTTTTACTCTGACAACAAATTCAGAGATCCAGTGTGATATGTGCCAAATGATTTTAGCAATTACTTGATTAAGAATAACTGATTTGCGCCGAAGCCGGTTTGGCTCAGTGGATAGAGCGTCGGCCTGCGGACTGAAAGGTCCCAGGTTCGATTCCGGTCGAGGGCATGTGCCTTGGTTGCGGGCACATCCCCAGTGGGGAGTGTGCAGGAGGCAGCTGGTCGATGTTTCTCTCTCATCGATGTTTCTAACTCTCTATCTCTCTCCTTTCCTCTCTGTAAAAACTCAATAAAATATATTTAAAAAAAAAAAAAAAAAAAAAAAAAAAAAAAAAAAAAGAATAACTGATTTGCCCTAACCAGTTTGGCTCAGTGGATAGAGCATTGGCCTGTGGACTGAAGAATTCCAGGTTCAATTCCAGTCAAGGGCATGTACCTTTGTTGGGGGCACATCCCCAAGTAGGGGGTGTGTAGGAGGCAGCTGATCAATGTTTCTCTCTCATCGATGTTTCTCTCTATCCATCTCCCTTTCTCTCTGTAAAAAATCAATAAAATATATTTTAAAATATTTTTAAAAAAGAATAGCTGATTCATTCTATATTTATTTTAGGCAAGGGATGTCAAAATTGGATCAACTGTTGAGTAATCTATGTATAACATAATTATGAGTGCCGAGTTCTCTAAATACACCCTACGCTGCAGCCATACTGGAGACTACTTTCTTACTCAAGAGCTTTCATGACTGACACTTTGCTTATCATTCCCTTTCAAATCCTTCTGAGAAAATATCTACATATTTTTTAAGGTCAGGGTCAAATGTCTTCTCCTGGGTAATCTGTAACAAAACAACCACTATTGTTTTTTTGTTTCATGTGTGTGCACATGCATGTTTCTTGTATACATGCTGGGCCTAATTATAGAACATTTTGACATGATTTCTCTTTTGAGGGTATGGTATATCCTTGTAGTTAAGTTTGGAAGCTTCCCTGAAGGAGTGGGCTTTCCTAGTGTGAAACCCGTCTTCCGTCTCTCACACTCTTGGAAATGGATCTCCCTGGGCTGGGCCATGCCTGAATTCCCCCATGTCTGGGAAAAGACAGCATCTGCTTTTCAGAGATAGACTTGGAGATATGTAAGGAGGCCTTGCTTTTGGGAACCATAAAGGCAAGATGAGTAATTCATTCATATAAACCAGATTGTCAAGATCAGCAGCCTTCAGACTATTTCAACACCCTGATCTGTCACAATCAGTTACGAGATGCATGGTAATTAATGCATTCCTAAGGATAAAGTATCATAGTTTAATGTGATTTACTTTTTTATATAACTAGAGTGAATTACAGATTATCTTAATAATACCTTCCTCACTCCTTTGCATTGTGATATGCTATCTTGAATGGGAGAAAAATTAAGAGGAATAATAGTTAAGCCAGTAGAAAATTGTTCATTCATTACATGAAGAAGTCCATGGAAGTATGTCACAGTCAACATCATCTGCCAACTTGCTTTCACAGTGGAGAGAAAGGCTTGACAACTACTCTTCTAGTTGTATGTTACTACATTTTGTTTCCATGACTAGTAAATTCATGTATAGATGTTCCTTCTTAATCTTCTCTGTGTTTCAGGGAATTACTTGGGCCAGAGTGAATGGGAGAGCAGTGCTTTCTTGTAGTCACCATGACTTGGGCAGCTGTGTTGACTACTTCCCGAGGGGAAAAATGAGTATCTGGGAACAGGTATATGGGCTGTGAAGATTTGCTTTTCCCACAAGAAGATTTGCTCTCCACTGCCAAACTAAAGTGTTATTTTATTATGGAAAAGGCATTTTTTTTTTTTTTTTTTTTTTACTGATAGCTTTTTAACACTCCCCAGGCAAATTAATTCATTCCCATCTGTTCTCCCATAGTTCTGAATGTATGATTATACTGTAGGTCCTATCACTTTGCATAGTGATATTTGAAAATTATTTGTTTACATGACTGCCTCCCAGTATATTGAGAAGTCACAGCAAACATTGATGGGACCTTATACTGCTTTGATTTACTATTGCTTAATCAGCATATGCTTGGCATTGTAATAATCACTATCAACTCTTGATCACTGAGTCAAACGTAACCAGAAAAACAGACAAGCATTCATCACATTAAATTTGGAGTGTCTTTTGTTGTCTTGTTGTTTTTCTTATAACAACCTTAGTTTAAGATGCTATTCTTTATTCCACATTTTTAATCATCCATGGATAAGGGGTATTTAAACATTTGTTAATTAATTTATCATTGATGCAATACCAACATACAAAATGTAACATAGGGAATAAAGCAATGAGTTACACTCAGAGTTGGTTTTTTGAAACAGATTTGATAGCATCAGCCCTTGACAAATTTATTCAGGGTCTACTAAATAAAATTCAAGCTCTTTGATTTGGCATTCGGACCTCATTCTTTTTAGGAATCTTCCTGTAATTTCTACACTATGGCATTCTGCTCCCATTAGGTATTTTTTATGCTAGATAATTTAGCTTAATATAAACCAGAGAGTCCCAGAGGCTTCTCACCCAGTACCTTCTCTTTTCTGCCTTCCTACTATTTCTAGATTATTTTATTCAGTTCCAAGTCTCTCCTCTCTCTCTCTCTCTCTCTCTCTCTCTCTCTCTCTCTCTCTCTCTCTCTCAACGATTCCTAATCTTTAGCTATGTCTTTTATATTCAATTGCCTGTTCAACATCTCCACTTAGATAACTGATAAGCATCTCAAACATAGCATGGATAAAATAAAACATATTTCTAAATCCAGAACTTCCTCCCCCACACCCTCCTAGAAAGCATTCCTTCTCTAGTCTCCTTCAACTCAATAAATGCTAACATCTTCCTTTCAGATGCTCAAGGCAAAAAATCTAGGCATTTTCCTTGCTAGCTCTTTTTATCCCCTCACATCTGCCTCTCAAATGTAAATCATCAGCAAATTCTATTGGCTCATCCTCCAAAAAATAACCCAATTCCATCTACATTTCTCCATATCCACTACTAATTCTGAGCTACTGCAATACCCTCCTAGCTGATCTCCCCACTTCCACCCTTACCATTCACAGTCCATTTTCTGAACAGTTGATGGAGCGTTCCTTTTTAAAATGTTAATAAAGTAATGCTATTTCCTTGTGGGGTTTTTTGTTTGTTTTGTGGTGTTTTTTTTGACATTTTTAAAAACAATATTTAAAAAAAAAAACTTAAACATTAAGAGCAAAACTCTGGCTATTAAAATAATAACAAAACAATGCCAATGCAACACAGCAATAAGAGAGAAATCAAACTACTAATTTGTTAACATTTTTAGCTACTAAATGAAAGTTCCTTCTGCTGCTGGTGTATATCTACTCAGAGTCCTCAGACGTGGCTGCGCAGGACTTTGCAGAAGACTGGCAGCTAACCACTGCTAGCACAGCCAGAAACGTGGTTGAGGAGTAGCTTCCACTGCTTGCTTTTCTACCGTCTGCTGGGCTTCAGTCGTTAACTTCTTCAGATGACCCCATGCTGGCACCTCGGTCTCTTGCATAGCCTTCAGTTTTCTGCTTCTTCCGCTTTGCTGTCATTGGGGCAACTTTCAGTCTTTTGAGTGAAGGGACAGGAGCTTCTCTGGGTCCATTGTCATGACGCACGTAATGCTCTGGTACCCAAATTGGCTGCACTGCTCATTCTTACTACTTTAATCTGTTGCACAGGGCACTTCTCCGAGAGACCCCCTCACATGACTTCCAAGCGTTCCCCTGTACTCAAGTCCCTGGATCTGGGTCGCCAGATGTAAATATGTCTCTCCATGTCCAGCGTGGCTGGAGAGCGGTCTGGTTCTTGAGTAAGGGCAGCTGGGATTGAGAAAATGAAAGAGACAGACACAGAGATGGAAGAAAAAAGCTGGGGCTGGGTGGGACCACTGTCCTCTGACTGGGACAGAGATGGGGACAGGGACCCAGAGATATTTCCTTGTTTTAAAAAATTCTGTTTTGGTTGGCAGAATAATGGTCCCCCCCCCCCCCAAATATATTCTCATCCTAAATCTCTGGAAGTCATCATATGCTATGTTACATGGCAAGAGGGAATTAAATAATCCTGGATTACCCAGTGGGCCCAAAGTAATTTTTTAAATGGTGAGAACAGAAGCAGAAGAATCAAAATCAAAGTGATATAATGTGAAAAATAGTTAACTGGCCATTTTAGTCTTTGGACAGGGGCATGAGCCAAGAAATATGGACAGACTCAGAAGTTGTAAAAGGCAAGGAAATTTTCCCCTACAGCCTCCAGAAGGGATGTTGACACTTTAATTTTAGCCCACTTCTAATCTTCAGAATTGTGAGAGAATAAATAGATGTTTTAAACACTGAGTTTATGGCAATTTGTTACAGTAGCAATAAGAAACTAATACCGCTCCCAAGGCTTATCACACTGCAAATAAAATGCAAACTCCTTACTCTGTGTTACAAACCCTACAAGATCAACTTTTCAATCTCATCACCAACTATTTTTTCCTGCCTTTTATGGGTTCCTCAAACAAGCAATGCTTATTTCTGCCTTAAGAAATTTTCACTACCTCCACTCTGTCTTTCTTTATTTTTAAATTTATCTTTATTGTTAAAAGTATTACAAATCAACCAAAGACCTTGGATGCATATATGCATAACCCATGGACACAAACAATAGGGTGCTGAAGGTCTGGGGTGGGGTGTGGGAGTGGACTGGAGGGGGTCAATGGGGAAAAATACTTTTAACAATAAAGATTTATTTTTTTTAAAAAGAAAATATTACAGATGTCCCCTTTGTTTTGCTGCTGTTTTTCTTTCCCATTCACCCCCTCCTCCCCACCCTTCTCCCAAGCCTTCACCACACTATTATCTGTGTCCATGGGCTATGCGTATATGCATACAAGTTCCTGAGTTAATCTCTCCTCTCCCCCACCCACATCTCCCCTCTGAAATTCATCAGTCTGTTCACTCATGGACCAGCCGAGGGTGCTGTCATTCTAGATGACCTCCTCCAACAACAGTAGGCACGGTAAAGTATTTATTGTATGAATATGAATAGTGGTATAATAAATGGCAGTTGCTTTGCAGTACTGAACAGAAGGAGTTTTTTAATGTTAAGAAAACATAAAAGTCTTTATAAATTTGTAAGTAACTTTGAATAACAAGAAGTGAGCTACCTGATTTTTTTTCTGAGTCCATAAATTTTCTATGACCCCACATTGTTTCATGGATAAGAGGTGAGCTAGGAGCAAAATTCATCATTCTTCCACAGTTCCTTTGGTAGACCCATTTCCCCCAACAATTCTTAACAAGCTCTCATTATAGGAAATAGTATCCCCATGGTACCATATCAGCACAGATGTGGTCCTGCATTATCATAGAAATGTGTTCCTCACCTGAAATAATCATATTGGTCTAGATAGAATTTAATTCTGAGGGAAGGGATTTTTTTTCCTGCTTTGTTCTTTGCTATATCCTCAGAGTGCATCTCAAGAAATGTGCATAGCCTGATATTAATGAGGTTGTAATAAAATTGAAGAGAATAAGACATCCATGAAATGCCAGAGGACCATAAAAGGGAAATATTGATACTTGAGAGGTGTTACATGGATAATAAGAGCTTGTGAGGTGGGAAGAAGACAGATGGGTTTGTTCTAGGGAAGTTGGATAGATCTTGGTGAGAGCATTAAAGAAGGGGTAGGATTTGATAAACAGAGGGGCATGGTGAAGGTAATACAGATTGGGTAACAGACACCAAACAAAGAAAGAAAGTGACTTATTCAGAGAACCATGAAGAGAAGGGCTGGACTTAGGGGTGATACATGGTGAGTGTACCACATAATGAGATAAAGTAAACTCAAATGATGTAGGGTTAGAAAAATCAAGATAATTAACCAAACAAATTGAAAGTTGAGATTGCTGGGCAATATGAATTCATAACACTATAAATTATAGAGAAGTCCTAAATAAGAAAGTATCTTGAGAAAAAAAGAAATCTTTTAAAAAGCAAGAACTATGTAAAGGTATCTATTAAAGGCATTATAAATATAATTTATATTATATTTATTCAAAGGAAGTTTCTAGGAATTATATAAAAGAGGTGGGAGCTCTTGCTGGATGCCTCAATGGGTTGGAGTATTGCCCCTGTACACCAAAATGTTGTGGGATCAATTCTGGTCAGGGCACATACCTAGGTTGCAGGTGCATTTGGGAGGCAACTGATTTATATTTCTCTCTCTCTCTCTCTCTTTCTCTCTCTTTCTCTCTCTCCCCCGCCCGCCCCCCTCTCTCTCCTTTACTAAAAATAAAAATAAAAACATATCCTCGGGTGGGGATTTAAAAAATAAAAAGAGGTGGGAAAGGTGCTACTTTATCACCTCTGCTCACATCACACCTCTCCTCTAAGACAACAAACCTAGCTCAGTGCCCACTTTCTCTACAAAGTCTTTGCTGACCAATTTAGTGGGAATTTTTTCTTCCCACTTAAGACTTTATATTCAGGTTATTGAGAAGAATAAATGGTATTAACTCAAATAAATTAAAATAAAAACACGGCTCTTAACAATTGCTTAGAAATGGGCATTTGCTTTGTTCTTTAGGTCTCAAAGGATGCATTGAATTATTCCAGTTTAATACATTTGTAATGTGTAGATGATTAGGTCTCTCAGGCTATCCTTAGAATTATTTAAAATATTTGAACCATTCCCTACCAATGGCATAAATATCATCAATGACCTGTTGCTAGAAATAATCTCCAAAACTATCAAGAAGGTAGGGTTTTGTTTCTGGATCTATTAAAAAAAAACAAAACAACTTCAGGCAACCAACCAGCCTTTATAAAATTTATATCAGAGAAATTCAGGTGAGAAAGTACATATATAAAGTTTTTATTAACCTCTGAGAAATTTAAGTTCTTTAAAGTTTTTTCTTTTTACAATTCTTATTTTTCAAGTTCTTAAGTTCCTTAAATTATTTCCTTTAACCTAAAGTCTATTGTGTAAGCACTAGTCAAATTATTCTAACTCATTTGTATCACTTCTGAATTCAAGTAAATTTAATTTACTAAAAATAAATAAGCATTAGTGAAGTTTTGGAAACCTCTTTGAATAACGTTTGTCACATAATTTACAAATTAACAGATTCAATGGGTTATTAACCTCTATAACAGGGGTCCTCAAACTTTTTAAACAGGGGGCCAGTTCACTGTCCTTCAGACCACTGGAGGGCTGGACTTTAGTTTAAAAAAAAACTATGAACAAATTCCTATGCACACTGCACATATCTTATTCTGAAGTAAAAAAACAAAACAGGAACAAATACAATATTTGTATTTGTATGTGGCCCGCGGGCCGTAGTTTGAGGACCCCTGCTCTATAATGAAATGGTGTTTAAAATTTATGGGTTGGACATTCTCTATGTATTAAATTATATGAGGAAGGAATATAATTTCAAAACATTGTTTTAAACTCCTGAAGTAATTTTAGGGACCTTTCTAGTTTCTCTTTTGGTTTTTAGAGAAATTAAATATCAATGTAAAACATAACTGTCTGATTAATTATAATCAATTAGAAAAACTGAAGGGAATAATACTATGCAATATTACTTCAAGCTGTTAAGTATAAGGCATTCTATGAAAAAATTACTCAAATCATACTTTTATAGATTTCAAATGTTCATTTAAAAATATTATTCCTAAAAGGATCAGTACCAAATAGTCTGAGATTTAAAAGTTAGTAATATTTTCAGGAAGCCAAAAGGAAAGAAATCTTTCTATAGCTCTCTAAAATGCTTTTCCTCTGTTCCTGGAATACAGAGTATTTATGGTCAATGAATATCTAGAAAATTATCAATGGGGAAATGTCTAGAAGGATCAACTGGTCTTCTGAGAAAGTATGTAGCACAGAGCAGGCATTTAATAAGTACGAGGTGAATAAATAAATGATTCTTGAATTAACTAAAATCAACAAAGGTAGGCTGAAATATAGCATTCCCCAATACATTAGAATTCCATCTTTAAGGAAAAGTCTAGGAGATAGATAATTCAAGGTTTAATAAATAGGCTGAAAGTTTAATAAATGTGAGCATCATAGCATCTTAGAATAGCATGGATAAATACAACATTCAAAAGAGTAAAACAACAACAAAGAGTTATTGTTTTACACAGAGGTAAGTGACCTTAAGAATGCATTGCCACACAAGATGTGAATATATTCCTGAATGGTTTGAGATATATGTAAGATTGTCAGTAACTATTCTGATTTATAACTGTGAATAAATACCATTATCGCAGGGATGGCACATCCTCAATACAGCCAACGTGACGTTATTTACTATGGAATTATAAAGTGCAGAAAATATTAGTTGGATCCCTAATCGTTATTCTTATCAAGTTATAAAACATAGTAGACCTAAGAGCATGTCATTTTTATCTATTTAAAATTTTTTTCTGATTATAAAAATAATACTCATTATAGATAATTTGAAATAGAGAAAAATACAAAGAAAAAAGTGATCTATAATTTCCATTGCACAGAGCAAGGTAGTATTAAGATTTTGGTGTTTCTGTGCTTCCTTTCCTTTACATTTATATATGAATATTTATTTAGAAAATTAGGGTTATTCCATATATAAAACATTATATTTTTAATGTCTTATATAATGTTTTATTTTCTTATTTTTTTAAATATATTTTTATTGATTAAGATATTACATATGTGTCCTTATCCCCACATTCCCCCTACACCCTCCCCCGCTCATGCCCTCACCCCTATTTTCTTATTTCTATATAGTGTTTTATTATGTCTAGTTTACCATTACATTAAATATTCCAAGTAAACACCATTTTTATTGATTACACAATTTACTGACCAAATGTTTACCTATTAGGTGTTTTGAAGTTTTCACTATTATAAATGAAATTACAATGAACATTATTCTATGTAAGTCTTTGTTTGAGGTACTTATTATTTCTTTCTTCTGGATTCATGGTTACTAGTCATAGATTATGAACATGTAAGAATTTCCTTTATCTATTACCAAATTTATTTTTCAGTGATTGCATCAACTTATATTTCTGCTGGAATGCAATTAGGTTCCCATTTTAGTGTTTTAGAGAAGACTGTATATTATCATTTCTTTTCTATTATGATTGATAAAAATAAAAAAGCCTTTATAACTGTTTCAAATGATGTCTCTCTAATTAGTAATAAAGTCAAATATTTTTAATTTGTTAAAAATTGTATTTTTAATATTTTGCTATTCCTGTCCTATTTTTCTAGGGATTTTTCCTAACTTGTATAAGCTCTTTATATAATAAAACTATAGGAAGATTATCATATTTATTGCAATAATTCCCCATTTTATGCTTTAAATTTGGTTTTATTCATGTTTTTGACATGTAATTGAATTTACCAAATTTTATTCCTTTTGATTTCTCCAAATTGTTTTGATAGCATTTAAATTTCTTAAAATTTCTTTATGCACATGCACACATAAATAACTTTATGTTGCATGCATAAATGGTATTATAAGTAACCTGGAAGGTTGTTTATATAGCCTTTTAATTTTTTTCCCCTCCTTTCTCTCTCTCTTCCCTACTTCCATCCCCATCACTCCTCGTCTCTCTAACTTCACCCCCTTGATATAAATACCTTGTAAATAGCCTTCGTTTGCCCCAAACCATTTTATTTTTAAATATATACTTAGCTAGTACTGGAGATGGTAAATTGCTAAGAATATGCAAATGAAAACAACCTTTAAAATTTTTTTTCTTGTGGTAAAATATACATAACATAAAATTTACCATTTTAACCATGTTTAAGTATATAGTACAGTGGCATTAAGTACATTTATATTGTGCAACCATCATCACCACCCATCTCTAGAAATTTTCAACTTCCCAAACTGAAACTCAGTTCTCATCTTATATAATCAAAGCCTAATATACTAAGTGTCCAACCATTCATATGACTGTTGACCAGTTGCTATGATGCTCTGACTAATAGGTTAGCTTGCGGCTGGGGTCCAGTGATCAGGATTGGGCGAGACAGGCTGGACACGCCCTGGAGACCTCTCACAGTCCCTCCCCAACCCCTATTATGCACCAGTGGGGTCCCTCGGCCTAGCTTGTGCCCTCTCACAATCCAGGACCCCTCAAGGGATGTCAGAGAGCCAGTTTCAGCCAGACACCCGAAGGTCAGGCTGAGGGATAGCACCAGTGCATGAATCCGTGCACCAAACCTCTAGTTAAACAAAACCCCATTCCCTCTCTCCCTGACAACCACCATTCTACTTTCTGTCTCTATGAATTTGATTACTTTAATTCATGTAAGTGAAATCATACAATATTTATCCTTTTGTGTCTAGTTTATTTCATTTAGCATAATGTCACCAAAGTTCATCTATCTTTTAACATGTATCAAAATTTCATTTCTTTTTATGGCTGAATAATATTCCTTTGCATGTAATAGCATATAACACATTCTGTTCAATCATTCATCCATCAATGGACATTGCAGTTGTCTATTGTGAATAATGCTGCTGTATATGAAAATAGTCTTTTAGACAACATTGTTAATCAGGATATATACAGTCATTGAAATTATTTGGCAATGCTCTACCAATTGCTGATACTTAAATTAAGAGTCAGCTTTACCTAAACCATATAGAAGAAACCATATAGAAAAACATTTCTTCCAAGACCTCCCATGTATCTTTGTGCATCTAATCTGATGTTTTTCTTGAAAATATGCTGGAAAAAATGTTAAAGTAGCTAAAAAGGTAATAGCTTCAGGAAATTAATACTTCCCCAGAATTGGTTCTGCGCCAAAATCCATGTGACATGTGAAAGCAATATGGAAGATGTTCCTCGTCCTTCTGGGCTAGACAGAGATAAATGGTTCAACTGGGCATATTATAAGTTAGTATCTCATTTCTCCACAATATTTTTTCTCAACAGAGAGGTCAATAATGGCTGGAGAAAAATCATACCATGAACAATGAGTTTATCCTCACAGGATTTACAGATCACCCAGAGTTAAAACCCTTCTCTTTGTGGTGTTTTTGCCATCTACCTTATCACCATGGTAAGGAATCTAAGCCTGATGATATCAATTTCAAAAGAGCATAGTCTTTACACACCAATGTACATCTTTCTGGGCAACCTCGCTCTTGTGGACTCTTGCTGGGCCTGTGCCATTACTCCTAAGATGTCAGGGAACTTCTTTTCTGAGAACGGAATGGTTACCCTTTATGAATGTATTTTATTTTCTCTGCACTGTTGAAATGGCAGACTGCTTTCTCCTGGCGGCCATGGCCTATGATCGCTATGCGGCCATATGCAGCCCACTGCGGGACCACACCATGATATCAAAGAAACTCTGCATTCAGATGACCACAGGGGCCATGATTCATAGAGGGCTTCTATTCAGGTTAGCTCTCTGTGGATCTAACCACATCAACCACTTTTATTGTGATATTCTTCCTTTATACAGACTCTCCTGTGTTGACCCTATGTCAATGAACTGGTGCAATTTGTCTTTGCAGGCTCAATTCAAGTCGTCACCATAGGTAGTGTCTTAATATCTTACCTCTACATTCTCTTTACTATTATCAAAATGAAATCCAAAGAGGGAAGGGTTAAAGCCTTTTCTACTGTGCATCCACTTTCTGTCTGTTTCGTTATTCTACGGGTGTACATTAGACAAAATTTGCTTGAAGGAGGAGACAAAAATATACCAGCTGCTATTTTGTTTACAATAGTAGTTCCATTACTTAATCCTTTTATTTATAGCCTGAGAAATAAGAAAATAACAAGTGGCTTGAGAAAAATCCTGAGGAAAAAAGGATCTCAAGGAAGTTTGAAAAAAAAAGGCACCTACTGCATCATAATGACAAGTGCAGAAAAAAACTTCCAGGTGGAATTGCACAGAGAAAATCACAAATCCTATCTAATAATAGACAAACATGGTAACTGACCATACCTTCACCACACTTCACATTGGCTAATTAGGGTGATACGCAAATTAACTGCCAACAAAGATGGCAGTTAACCGCCAACAAAGATGTCAGTTAATTTGCATATGTAGACAAATGCTGGGAGGCGAAAGGGGAAGGATGGAAGAAGCCGCCTGCCGCTGATGGTGATCGGAAACCCAGGCAGCAGGCAAGAGCCGGGTGGCAGGGCAAAGGCGCAAAGGAGTAACTGTGCTAAATCTTAACTAAAAAATAACAAAAAATGAGAATCAAACTGAATTCATTCAAGAAACAAATTAGTATGTTGCCAAGCTCATAGAATGGGTCAGCATCAGGGATTTATCAGAATCTAGAAGAACACTGAAACAAGGAGAAAAAATAAAATAATTGTCAGACCAAAAAAAAAAAAAAAGAAATAAAACCAACAATCTTGGAGCATGAACACTCCAAAATCCAGGGTTTACTATACTTGTGATTTTAACCCGTCTAACTACAAAACCTACACTCTTGATTATTGCATGAAAACTCACAAAAGGTCATCCAGGATTGCACAGAAGTGTTTTGCTCGTGCATTGCAGAACAGCAAAGTACTTTTTAAAATTTATGTTTATTGTTGAAAGTATTACAGATGTCCCCCATTGACCCCCTCCTCCTCACTTGCACCTCCTCCCTAGGCCTTCACTGCACTATTGTCTGTTTCCATGGGTTATGCATATATGCATATAAATTCTTTGGTTAATCTCTTCCTGTTCGCCCCCCGTCCCCTTTCCCTCTGAAAATGGTCAATCTGTTGCATGTTTCCATGTCTCAGGGTCTATTTTGTTTTTCAGTTTATTTGTTTATTAGATTCCACATATAAATGAGATCATGTGATATTTATCTTTCTCTGACTGGCTTATTTCGCTTAGCACAGTGGTCGGCAAACTCATTAGTCAACAGAGCCAAACATCAACAGTACAACGATTGAAAATTCTTTTGAGAGCCAAAATGTTTAAACTTAAACTATATAGGTAGGTACATTGTTATTAACTTAATTAAGGTACTCCTAAGCTGGCCTTTGCTAAAAACATCCTCAATCTGATTGAAGTACTTTCGCTGAGGTCAACCCCTTCCAACTCTCCCATCCACACTCATTTTGTATACTTGTTTCGTCTATCTCCTTTCATTCATCCTCTCTATATGTCCAAACGATCTCAACATACCTTTCTCAATCCTCGACACTACATCTTCTTTCACTCCACAACGTTCCCTAAAATTAACTTAATAAACTTTACTTAAAGTTTTAAGTCTTAGTTAAACTATAGGTACATTTAATAAAACTTGATATCATACTTAATAATGTTATTTATTGATAAAATTAAATTCCTTACAATTTACCTTACAATATCCATAAAATTAAATCATGACAATGACTGACAAACACTAATGTGAACAATGGCCTTGCATCTCCTTGGAAAGTTTGGGTAAGTCAGGTTTGTATGTTGTTGCCCGCACGTGGTATTTTGTGGAAGAGCCACACTCAAGGGGCCAAAGAGCCGCATGTGGCTCGCGAGCCACGGTTGGCCGACCACTGGCTTGGCATAATCCTCTCCAGATCCCTCCATGTTGTCTCAAAGGGTAGGAGATCCTTTTTTTTTTTTTTTACTGCAGCATAGTATTCATTGTGTAAATGTATCACATCTTTTTTATCCACTCATCTACTAATGGGCACTTGGGCAGCACAGTACTTTTTAAAAAAATTAATTTCCAAGATTTAAAAATCAGGAGAATATTTATAAAAGCAAGTTTTAAGTTCTCTTAACAAGTAGGGAGATCTGACAACAATTAGGTTTTTTCTTTATGCTACCTGCCTGGCCCCTCTGAGCATTTAAATATGTAAACTTATGTGACAAAATACTACCTCTCATCATTTTTCATTATTTCAATAGTCAGTTGCAGTAAAAACATTTACTAAATTGCTATTTTAAACTAAAAAAATAACGCTGATTTGAAAAATGTCTTACTGTCTCAGCTCACCTTTTATAGTGAAAATACTAAGCAATGAAAGAAATGACCAAAATAGCCCAAAAGAGGTAAATACATTTAGTTTTTAAAAGGAAAATCAGTAGACAGTTGACTATTGAATGTCAGTGTTTTAAAAAAACAGTATTAAAAAGCTATTTCAGTTTTACTGGGCAGGAGGTTTAGGTATGAACTTCATAGAAATATGGTGGGACAAGAGTTAATACAATTTATCTTAAACAAATATTGTTATCATTTTATTAACTATGAACTTACTATTTTACCCAGCTTAAAGTATCTTCATCTCTTTGTATTATAATTTTATGTTTTGTTTTTCTTGGTGATTTAATTCAATCCCAGGAGACAGAGAACAAAACTAGTTAGTCCTGTTTACAATATTAACAAAAAAGGCAATTCTTTTTCCATACAGGAGCAAAAGCCAAATTCTAATGTGGGAAAGAGTGTATTATCAAATTAATATGTTAGTTTAGAAGAAATGCATCATTATATAATGATATTACTTACAGATATTTTTCCTTTAATACTTCCTTTAGAAGATAAGGATAAAAGAAGATGTATGAAATAAAGGAAAATTGACCAAGATAAAAATGTAAAACTTTCTATGAAGAGAAAAGAACTTCTGGGAATTTATTTTTTAAAAACAGGATATATGCACCTGAGTTGAACTAGTTCCTCATAAAACCAGAGAGGGAACGTGAGAAAAGAACACCCTTTGGTTGTGACATTCCGATAGGGCAAGTTAGTTCATATAACTTAGTGGTACCTAAGTTTACTAGTATGTACACATAGGGGTAGGGGAGAGATGTTGGGCATGTTTACAATAAATCTGGAACATAAATGAGTTACTTGAGATTACCACAGGATAAAAAAATTTAAAAAAAACACAGGACAAAATTGATCTATTCATCCCTTGAAGACAATTATATTTAGACTAGCTCTATGAGTAGACAAAGTATTATAATTTGAGGAGCCCCAAACTATTCTCCTGATCAAAATATTTCTTCATCTCTATAGCAACGACATATTCCATCATTAGAATGTTGAAATAAACATGTTGAATAGATTTTATTTTTCTTGCCAAATTAGCAAGAGCATGATTGATGACTAAGTGCATTATTCATGGACTAAAAATGAAATGTGTTACTCTTCCATATTAAAGAAAATGATTTGTGTTTCTGTGCTTTGAGTGGCAGCCCATGTTCCACGTGACTCTCGTGAGGGCAGGAGTCCGATGTGCGTACCAGGGCCAATGCAATTCCTGACACCAGCTGAGATGCTCAAACCTTAGGCTAAGAAAGAAAGAAGGGAGAAGAGCAAGAAGAAAAAATTAAGATTAAGGTTTTAAAAGTCTAGGTGTTAAAACAGGAACAACTTACTTGGAAGGTATGACTCCTTATCTCAGTAGCACAAATCAATTCAATAGCTGTTCAGTAGGAAGGAGCCCAGAGGAAAGAGGCACAGATCTAGGAAGCCATTACTCTCACACACTCCAAAGGCCAGATAATGCCCTAAATGTGAATCTAGAAATCTAGGGGCAGACTGAGAACCTTGAATTGTACAGGAAGAGGCAGAACTAAAAGTGGGAGGGCCCCAACACTAGTTATCTGCTCAGTTTGATGTTGACTAAACTAGGAATGTGACTCTCCAAAAATGCATCACCTGAGCACTCTCTTAGCCTTACACTGGGACAAGAAACAAATGTGAAGACTGAAATTTCTCATGACAAGAACTCTTGCAGAAGCAAGCTCTGAGCACCAAAGAGATGAAATCTTTGGCATAATTTCCTCATTCCCCTGAAGGCTGTCCTCCTTTGTAACACTCTCCACTGTGTACTCCTCATCCCTTCCTACGAAGCGAGTCAACTTTTTTCCTGTCATCCCAGGAAAGTATGTACTGAGTTTTGTTCCTCTTAGTGTAAGAAATGACATGAGGTAACACAGTAAAAAAAATTTCATAAGATTCTTAGAAATTCATCTAATATAAGATATTAAAAAGAAAAGAAAATTGTATAGGATATTTATAGTTCATGCAATATAATTGACATAGTGAACTAAAAGGAACTTCATTCGCTACAGTGTTCCTCACTCTCATAATTGTTGTTTATTTAACTTTATATTTAAATATGAAGTCCCTGTATATAGGGAAATACTAATTTTTTGAGCTAGATTACTCTCTTCCTGAGGAAATATACATCAAGAATATAACTTACTTCTTTGAAGCTCAAAATATATTAGAGATGTGTATATGCATGTATTTACATCTGAAAAATGAGTATTGTGGGTAATCAGACTTAAAAGATTAGCTCATACAGTCAACAAAATACTCAATGGGCAAATCTAAAACCATTTTCCCTAAAAACAGGAACAAGACAGGGATGTCCATTTTCACCACTCTTGTTCAACATAGTTCTGGAAGTCCTGGCCATAGGGATCAGACAAGAAGAAGAAATAGAAGGCATCCAAACTGGAAAGGAGGAAGTAGAACTCTCATTATTCGCAGATGACATGATATTGTATATAGAAAACCCTAAAGACTCCATAAAAAAACTACTAGATTTAATAAATGAATTCAGAAAAATAGCAGGATACAAAATTAACACCCCAAAATCCATAGCATTTTTATACACCAATAGTGAATTCTCAGAAAGAGAAACTAAGAAAACAATCCCATTTACCATTGCAACAAAAAAATTAAGATACTTAGAAATAAACTTAACCAAGGGGGTAAAAGACTTGTACTCAGAAAACTACAGGACGTTGAAAAAACAGATAGAGGAGGATATAAACAAGTGGAAGAATATACCATATTCATGGATTGGTAGAATCAACATCATTAACAAAGAAGAACAAAGTTGGAGGAATCACAATACCAGATATCATGTTATACTACAAAGCCACTGTACTCAAAAGAGCCTGGTACTGCCACAAGAACAGACATATAGATCGATGGAACAGAACAGAAAACCCAGAAATCGACCCAAGCCACTATGCTCAATTAATACTTGTCATAGAAGGCAAAAGCATACATTGGAGCAGAGACAATCTCTTCAATAAATTGTATTGGGAAAATTGGACAGGCACATGGAAAAAATAAAACTACACACCAACTTACACTATTCATAAGAATAAACTCAAAATGGATAAAAGACTTAAATGTAATATGTGAAACCATAAAGGTCCTAGAAAAACCATAGGCACCAAAATTTCAGACATCTCTTGCAGCAATATGTTTATTAATACATCTCCTAGGACAATGGAAACTAAGGAGAAAATAAACAAATGGGACATTAAAATAAAAAGCTTCTTCACTGCAAAAGAAACAATCATCAAAATAACAAGAGAGCCCACTACATGGGAGAACATATTTGCCAATGATACATCTGATAAAGGGTTAATATCCAAAATATATAAGGAACTTATACAACTTAACAAAAGGAAGACAAACAATCCAATTAAAAAATGGGCAAAGGACCTAAATAGACAGCTCTCCAAAGTGGACATACAGAAAGTCAAAAGACATATGAAAAAATGCTGAAAGTCACTAATCATCTGGGAGATGCAAATCACAACAACAATGGGATATCACCTCACACCTGTCAGAATGGCTATCATCAACAAATCAACCGACAAGTGTTGGAGAGGTTGTGTAGAAAGGAGAACACTAGTACACTGCAGGTGGGAATGCAGACTGGTGCAGCCACTATGGAAGACAGTATGGGGTTGCCTTAAAAAATTAAAAATGGAACTCCCATTTGACCCAGTCATCCCACTTCTAGGAATATATCCTAAGAAACGTGAAACACTCATCAGAAAGAATATCTGCACCCCTATGTTCATAGCAGCGCAATTTACAATAGCTAAGACTTGGAAACAGCCTAAGTGCCCATCAGCAGATGAGTGGATAAAAAAACTATAGTACATTTATACAATGGGATAAAAAAAGAAAAAAAAATGTTACTATTTGCAACAGCATGGATGGACCTGTAGAGTATTATGCTGAGTGAAATAAGCCAGTGAAAGAAAGATAAGTACCCCATGATCTCACTCGTATGTGGAATCTAATGAACCAAATAAACTGATGATCAATAATAGACCTAAAGTCATAGAAGCATGAACAGACTGTTGAACCTCAGAGGGAAGGCAGGGGAGGGTGGATGGGAAGAGATCAACCAATGAACTTGTATGCATATATGCATAACCCATGGACACAGACAATGGGGTGGTAGGGCCTTGGGGGGAAGGGAAAGATGGGAGCAGGCTGCAAGAGGTTAATGGGGAAAAAGAGGACTTATCTAGTACTTTCAACAATAAAGATTAAAAAACATCATTGAGGACAAAAAGTCAGTTACATAATCTAAATATAAATAATATAAATAATAAATATATTTATTATTCAATTAATACTTACTGAGCATTTTATTATATACAAAGCACTGGCTAAGCATATTGTGTACTATGATCAAAGCCAGACAAGATTTCTTGTCCCAGGAGTATTAAGTAGCCCAGTGGAAGAAGATATTAAACAAAAATCATAAGATTTAATAATGTTTAACTAGACTTAAATGTAATTCATCTAATTATTGGTTAAATTTTATCAGAAGTTCCACATTCCAAATTGAGATGTTAGACCCCTGTGCAGGATCTTGTCTAAAAATGGATTTGTGGTTTTTAGCTCATCATTCTCTTCAAGGAGCACCTCGGGGATTTATCAGAGTTTGGAGAATTAGGAGACAGACATTCTCTGGAGAGATTTACTGAAGGCTCTGGGCTTTTTCCAAGGCCCAGCCACTGTGGTGAGGAGGGGGCTTGCCTCTCGCTTTATTAAGACAGGTGAGAGAGGTTTTACTAAGAGAGCTTGACACATGACCCTGGAGTTTGAGAAACCCATGGAAGAAAATCTAACTCACTTTTGAAATGTCAGTAGATGAAAGGACTTAGCTAGATGGTCTGAAACAGAACCAGCGATACCCCAGGGTAAGCTGGGAGAAACCCACATTCTTACTGTCCAGGTATCTATTAGCCTCTTGTTTCTTGGAAGGCTGAATGTCTTTCCCATAGAAGGAGCCAATCAAGGTCCCTGTAAAAGAGAATTCCTGTACAACCTGAGAGTAATATGATCTCAAAACAGAGGAAACAGCCTGCCAGGAACCCTAGGTTTCGAGAGGAATGGTAAGCAACAGGTGAAGGAGAGACATTGCTTTCACTTGTTAAAAGAACTGCAGTCTAAAGGTCTGTAGAGAGGTCTCTAAAAGACTCCCCAAAGTAGCCCTTAAAAGAGTCTTTGTAATTGAGCCTGGGCCCTCTATAGCCTCAAGGTGAGATGACAACTGTACCAGACACATAAATAAAACTACTTTCCCCTAATCTACTCTTCCCAGAATTTGACCATAGAGGGGTCAGAAACAGTAACTGTCCGTGTAGAAGAAAGGGACTGAGGAAAGAAGAAGCTGGCCAAGTCCCCTCCCCTATTGTATGTAGGCCTCCCAGCTAGAGGCAAGCCTACCCCAAGAGAGGAAGGACTTTTAGCTTTGGTGTTTTCATTTTAATATTCCACTAACTGGCCTGAGAGTGACTGTTAGACTAGACTGAACTTTTTCACATCCCCCTTAAAGAAGACAACTTCATTAATTATGAAGCGACCCCAAAACCTACCTTAGATTTTATTAAAATTTGTGAAGACAGGATCCATGGAGTTAAAAAGGAGTGATGACAAATAGAGTCACTCTCAACCTTGGACTTTACTGCCTATCATACTCAATTTCAGAGTTGCTGTGAAAAAATATGAGGGAGAACTAACTCAAGAAAGATGATCAGGGAAAACTTTGCTAAGGAAATACATGCTAAACTTTGATTATAACAATAAATAGAAATTAGCCAGGTAAAGAAGTGGGTAGGGAAGTAGAGTGGTAGGTAAAGTCAGAAACAGGAAAAAATCTTTTGAAAGCCTGTGGTATAAAAGAGCATTGTTGTAGAGATTATGACTGTATCATAAATTACTCCAAAATGTAGTGGCATAAGACAAGACGACAACAATCTTTTACGGTTCTGTAGGTTGATTGGGCTCAACAAGGTGGTTCTTGATTGCAGTCTCACAGGATTATAGTAGATATTGGCTGGGTCAGAGTCATCTGCAGGCTCAGCAGAGCTGGACATCCAAGAAGGTAAATACACATGGCTGGAAGAGGATCTTGGCTGTCAACTGGGAGCTTAGCTTGGGATTTTGACTGTAGCACCTACAATGGGCCTCTCCATGTGGCATGGGCTTCCCAGCATGGCAGCTGGGTTATGAGACAGAGCATCTCACAAACCAAGTGTTCCAAGAGAACCAATCTGAAGTCAATTATAGCCCTATGTGACCTCGTAGTATCACTTCAACAAAACTTGAATGGTCAAAGCAATCACAAGCCGGCCTAGATTCAAAGGAAGAGGACAAAGAACCCCCCTTTCAATGAGAGGATGATCAAAGAATTATAGGGCCATGTTCTTAACTGCCATTGCATGGCCCACTGGGTAAACTCAAAGGCTAGTGTGTCTAAAGTACAGAAATTGTTAGTGAGGGTGTCAGGCCAGCTTGCAAACTATCCTAAGAATAATGGAACAGAATTAAAACATTGTTGATAAATAATTATCAAGAATAATGTAGAAGGTCATTGAACCAGGAATCTCATTTTATTCAAAAGAAATAAATGGTTTGTTAAACACCTACTATTAATCAAGATAAACACTATTTCAGTAATCAAGAGAGAATTGCATAATACTGAGCTGATTTCTTTGGGAACAGGGCCTGATTGAAAATGTATAATCAAATTTCCTGTTGATGAAAAGTTATTTCTTGATGACTATGCCTTCGAAATAAGAGGCACTTTCATTTTTATATCCTTTAAATTTAAAGGTACTCATGCTTCCCTCCATTTACTGGTATTAAACTTGTAACTTTATCTAACACTCTGATTTCATTGTAGAACTGTACTTTATAAATACCTAGTACAGACAGAGATACATTGACTCCATCAAGCTTTTCCGATAGTGTTATATTGTATTTACTTCTGAATGCAACAAGTCAACAAAAAAATTTAAACATTTTCTAGTATAGCACTTATGAAATATGCAAAAATCACAAAAAAACTAAGTGATTGAGTTAAATTTACATGTGGCATCACAACTGACAAAGAACTGAACCCAATTCCTCTTCCAGCTCAGGGGGAGGAAAACTACATCTACACATCTCAAAGTTACCTGGAAGAAACCCTTAGGGAGCTTTTCCTCCAGTGTTAAACTTAAGTTCCTGTCAATCAATTCTAATTCTTTCCTAGATAGTCTAGTTTCAAGTATATGATTTACAATGGAGCTTTCTAGTAATTTCAGTTGATTAATATTCAGAAACCTTTTATTT
The DNA here is from genome assembly GCF_964212035.1 of Myotis nattereri. Classification (NCBI taxonomy): domain Eukaryota; kingdom Metazoa; phylum Chordata; class Mammalia; order Chiroptera; family Vespertilionidae; genus Myotis; species Myotis nattereri. Next base: position 77,781,360 of record NC_138077.1, read on the forward strand.
CCTGAGACTATTCTTTGCAAGGCAATGTGGGAGATGTTAGGAGATACAAAGATTAGATAGGCAATACTTCTAGTAGGGAAGATGATATGCATTCTAGTCAGTGTTACAGAAAGTGACAAAAGCAACAAAAGGTTACCCACCATGCTAAAAGGAATTCAAAGGGATAAGTCACTTGAGAGATGAGCTTTAAATTATTCTATTTGGTAAAGAAGTAGTTGTACTTTTGAAAGTAATTTCAGTGGAGTGGTATGGACAGAATTTGAATATATGGAAAACAGTATTCCAATAATAAACACAAGGTAACAAGAAGTATGAATCTAAGAAAATGCAAATGTACAATTAACAGTGAGTTTGACTAAAGTAAAAGGAGAGGAACAGAAAATGTTGCAAAGATAGAACTAGCTTATGCTAGAGCTTGGGTGTAAGACTTAGTCTAGACTATTCTAAATTTCTTTTAAAAGCAATGGGTAGTCATTGAAAGTTTTTGAGTGAAAGGTTGATGTGATCAAATCTATGGTTTTGCAAATCAGATAGGCAGAATGCATAAAATGGATTACAAGAGAAAGAACTGGTGACAAGGAGTCCAGCAAAGAAGCTATTGTCATCATCCTATAGCCTGAACCAGTACAAAATGAGGGTTTTAGTGAAATAGACATTATGGCACGAGAATCAAAAAGTCTTGATAAGGCATTGAATATATGAGGCAAAAGGCCAGGAGGAGTCAAAGATGATGTCACCATTGAAAAGTCTAGCTGATGGGAGAAACATAAAGAAAATGGGGACTGGAGAAATTATGAGGAGAAAGATGTGGCCATATCAAGTTTTGGGTACCATGAGAATATTCAAATGGAGCTGTTCTGAAGGCAGTTAGAAATTTAGACATTAAGTTTAGAAGAGAAGGCAGGGATGGGGATTTGAAATCATTTGCAGAATAACAGCACTTATTGAAAGGTTAAGATGTGCTGGACACTGTGCTAAGTGCTATCTTATTTACATGTGTTATCTTATTTAAGCCTCACAGCAAACAAGTGAACATTATATCCCACTGAGACCTACAGAAGTGATGTAACTTGCCCAAAGTTTCTAAACTAGTAAAAGGAAGAGCTGGGTTGCAAGCAGGGTATGTCTAAATCTAGAGCAGATCTGTTGATGTGAAAATCATGGGTTAGAGAGTAGCTCTGCTTTTTCACCTAGAATGCTATCTAGTCCGTGGATGGTGCCCATACCTCCCTTCTGTGATGGAAGAGAGGCAGAGTTCACACACCCTCCACTCAAAGATTCAAAGTTTTCTCCTTCCTTCCCTTCCTCCAGTCATCTTATTTCAAATGGGGAGGGAAGGGAAGCACTGTCTGGGGTGATGGTTGGGTAGGTAGAATAAAATTGGATTTGGCTGCCTCCAAAGGAGTCTTCAAAGGGGTTTTAACCCCATGTGTTAGAGTTCACTCTAGAATTTTTAAAGATAACTTTTTACCTTTCATATCTTTGAATCCTCCAGAGCAACAAAAGTGCCACTGTACAACATATAGCTCATGAAAAATACCCAATGGTTGAACTTATAGTGTGCATCCCTGAAATCTGCTGCCATAGATTCACAGATACAGAGAATAAATGGATGGTTGCCCGAGGGGGTGGGGTGGCTGCATGAAAAAGGTGAAGGGGAATGAGAAGTACAAATTTCCAGTTATAAAATAAATAAGTCATGGGGATATAATGGATAGCACAGGGAATATAGTCAATAACATTGTAATAACTAGAGGCCCGGTGCACGAAAATTTGTGCACTTGGGAGGGGGTCCCTCAGCCCGGCCTGTGCCCTCTCACAGTCCGGGACCCCTCGAGGGCTGTCTGACTGACAGCTTAGGCTTGCTTCCCAGGGTATTGGGCCTAAGCTGGCAGTCAGACATCCCTCTGGCAGCCCAGGAGCCCTCAGGGGATGTCTGACTAACAGCTTAGTCGGATATCCTTAGCGTTGCCGCAGAGGCAGGATAGGCTCCCGCCACTGCCGCTGCACTGGCCAGCCATGAGCCAGCTTCTGGCTGAGCGGCGCGTCTCCTGTGGAAGAGCACTGACCACCATGGGGAAGCTCCTGCGTTGAGCATCTGCTCCCTGGTGGTCAGTGCACGTCATAGCGACCAGTTGTTTCCAGTCATTCAGCCATTAGGGTCAATTTACATATTACCCTTTTATTATATAGGATTTTGTATGGTGACAGATGGTTACTAGACTTATCACAGTGATCACATCATAAGTTATATAAATGTTGAATCACTATTGTACACCTGAAGCTACTATTTTATATCAACTATAATTTTTAAAAAATTAACCATCCAAATCAAATTGCATTTGGAAGCAGTTGATTTCAGGAACCTGAGAACAAGCCACAGGAATCCAGGTTCCTCCCATCCCCTCAATGGACTTGAATCCAATTTAAACAGGATAAAGACAGATTTTTGATGCAGTTCATCTTGAATAATCAACTAATACTTAGCAAAACCATCAAAAGACCAAAAATCCCACACTTGTATAGTCCTGTTTGAGAAAAAGGATAAAAACACAAGCGTTTTTGTTTTTTTTTAAAGCACAACCTTTAGCAGTTTGACTAAAAATCCCATGTAATTAAGCTGTCTGTTTTGAAATGAACCTTAACTAGAAACTAGACTCACCCGATAATGTAGCACCAGCCCCAGCCCTAATCCCTGTGGGTGTGTAGCCACATGACAAGCCACCACAGTTCCAATCCCTGCATGTACTAGAGCCTGACCACACCGGTCAGGCAAAGACCAGCTCCTCCCTGTGTGCTGTCTTAGCCTCTGCATTATAAAACCCAACATTTATTGAGCTCTTCCATTTCAGGATCTGTGTACCTTCTTATTTAACCCTCACAATAACCTATCAAGGCAGATACTGTTTATCTCATTTTCTATGTCCATTCTCAGGAAATTTCTGGCTTATGTAGAGGTTAATGTCAATCACTTATGCATGCATCCTTCCTTACTGATTCTAACCAAAAGAGTAGGAATGCAATGAACCGAAAAGCAGTCAGGGATCAAAGTTTTCATATACTTTATGGAGGCTAATCACACCAGCTATAGGGTCCCTGAAAGTGCTGGATTAGAGAAAGTAATTTGGAATTGAAGCCAAAACAAACAAGCCTTCCTATACCATCCTGCCAAAGCTGAACCTTCAGACCAGCCACTGAAGTGTACTGGCTCTGCAGGTAGACTCTTCAACACATCTCCGGCCAGCAGGGTGTGATGGATGGGGCCCGACTCACACGACCAGTCATCAGCAGGAGAGAGTGCTGGGAAGCACAGGAGAGAAATGGCTTCTAGAAAGCAGGCACTGTGCGGGTCTGTCTGCTTGACAGAGCCCACTGTCTCCCTCTAACAATCTGCCTGGGAGAGCAAGATCCTACTTCTGGATCTTAAACATAGCTTCACACATATTTCTCAAATGTAACTATCCCACTGGCATCATTTAGAAAATCTCAAAAAATTGCAGTGATCGGGCCACACCCCAGACCAACAAGATCAGAATCTGTAGAGCACAAGTATTTTTGAACATTCTCCAGACAATTGCAATGTGTGGCCTAGGCTGAGAACCACAGCTTCATAGGCTTGGTAACCTATCCCCTCGTTATGCCTCCAGTCATAAGTAGCACTTTTTGAGTGGCTACTTTTAGCTGAGCTATTGACAAAATCCTCATCGTAACTCAAGAGGCAGAAATGATAGCATTCACAGATGGGAAGAGTGGGGCTCAGAAAAGCTAAGTGACAGGCCTGGGATTGCAAATTTAGTATTGTCTCCTGAGCTGGATACTTAACCCCTGTACACTTTTTTGTTGCTTTTTGTGGATGCCCTAATCCCAGCAATCTCTCCAATCAGATCATACAATTTCTCTTTTTGTAGGGAGGAGCAAGTGAGATTTGGAGAAACTGGAAGAGTTCATTCCAATACTCCCTTATTAAAGAATACACTCCTTCTGTGGAAGTTAAGGAAGAATTCTAGATTCTACTAGCGATTTTGGAAAATGTGTGGTAGGGAGTAATAATCAATAGTCAGAGTTGGTTAAAATTGTCAAGCAGCTAACACCAAACAGCACAATCTTTTAACAGAATTGCTTTATAGTTTTCAATAGCCATTCTTGGTATCTTGAGACTGAAAATAAGAAAACTGGATAGCACATATGATAAGGCTAAGAATCCTGAAGAAAGAGGCCAATGGAGATTATGGGGATAAAAGAATCAAAGTCCCTTGTGAACTACTGATGACTTTACAAGCTCAGCCAAGAAAACCACGAACAGAAGCCTAGAAGACTGGGAGGGGCTGAAAGGCTGCAGGAGAGGTAAGGTAAAGTTCACATTCTGAGGCACAGAGTCAGAGGAGGAAAGGTCATGCATTAATTATAACTCCCATACTTTAAAAGGCAGAGACAAAACAAGAATTAATCTTTCCTTATTTAATATTTTTAAACTCAGCAAAAATAAACATATAAATTGAATCTCGCTTTATACAAGCTTGCTGAAAGTATGTACTGGTAAATGTTAATGTCAAATAATGAGTTAATTTTTCTAGAAGAAATTTTAGCACTGAAGAGGGTTTACTAGTAAGTAATGTTTATGGTAACTTCTACATAGCAATCATTCTAATTCTTTTTGCAAGTTAGAATTTTCACATAGTGAATTTGCAGGACATTGACATGTCATTTGATCTAAGGGAAAAATGTGTGGTAGGGAGTATCTCATGACAATAGTGTATTGCAGGGGTCCTCAAACTACGGCCCGTGGGCCACACGCGGCCCGCCAAAAACATTTATCCGGCCCGCCGGGTGTTTTTGCCACCTCTGTGTGCATAGGAATTTGTTCATAGTTTTTTTTACACTATAGTCCGTCCCTCCAATGGTCTGAGGGACAGTGAACTGGCCCCCTGTTTAAAAAGTTTGAGGACCCCTGGTGTATTGGAACAGTTGATGAGCAACAGACAACAGAATTCCTGTCCACAGATGTGCTTCCTTGTTTTAATTCTTTCTTTCCAAGCTATGAATCATTATTCCCGAATGAGTAGAAAGCTGAAAGGAGGACAAGACTCCACCCATCTGTGCCAGGACAAAGCTGCATCCAGCTTGTGAAATAATCTGCATCTTCAGAACTGCACCTATTACCTGTTCCTTTTGCTGCTAGGAAACTCCGGGAAGTGTTGCAACTGGCAAATCAGGTTAATTCATTTCCGATGAATTGCAACACGGTTACATTTTAAAATGCTTTCACATTATGTACTTTATAGTCAACTGAAGATGACTGGATCTATGTTATAAGTTTTAACTGCCAGTCTACAATGTGATGTCATCTTTGGGATAGGAAAACAAACTCTAAATTGATTTGTTGTATGATCATATCATTCTTCTCACTTGTGTGACTAAATCAGGTCACCTATAAGTGACTTATCAAGTCTATCCTCCCCCAACAAACACACACACCACACATACAGTAATATTTAGAGCAGGTAAAACTTTAACACATTACTATTAAATTCTTGAGACTCTGGTGTATCATGACATGGATAGCAAGTACAGAGTTAACTGAACAAATACATTTTTCTAAAATAATGCCATTTTATTGTTTTAACTTTTACTATTTTTATGTCTATCCCTAAGACATTTTGAAATGAGTCTTTTGCTAAAAAGCATATAGAACATATTCACATCATTTAGTTATGAGGTTAGAAACCATAAAAATTAAGACTTTAAAACAGGTTTCTTAAGTTGCCATAAAGCTCATGTTCTGAAAAATCTGAAAATTAATTTTTTACTTTGGGGGTTACTTTCAAAGATTAGATGAAAAGAGACTAATAGGACTTTACTTGCCACTCATTTTATGTACTGGTTTAACTTTAAAAAGTAGCCAAATATCAGTAATTCATATGATTCTACCTCTTTGGAATCATGGGGCAGCTGAAAAACTGTAGTTTTCATATCAAATGAAACAACATGGCCCTATGTATTCCACAGAAAAAAGTCCTCACAAGAGAGGATGACCTCAGCTACTCTGCAATGTGCTTCAAGTATCAACTACAACACCCATTTAGCACCAAGGCTTATGGTGCTAGCTTTCCATATTACAGGATGCTACTGGTGAGGCTGTGACACAGAAGGCCAGTTCTGACTGGGTTTCTGGACTACAATGACAGTCACAGATAACTTTGGAGTGACAAGAAGCAGGGACCACTGTTTAAATTAATTCCCAACACAAAAATGCCCTGTTGTTCAACAATTTAAAAATCCTATTCCCAAAAGTGTTGTTTGCTCATTTAGCTTTTCTCCTGTCTATAGGACTGGAGGGCAATGACACTTCAAGAGTTAGGAAGAGAGAGAAAAGTGAGCAGCAAGCCATTTCATAGGCAATAGTCAGCTGCAGAGTAATACTGGCTTTGCTGGAAATCCAAAGCTGACTCAAGTATTTCTTTAATGTACAACACAAATCCACAGCCATTAAGTGAACTTAAGAAAAACTAGCCACATTAAGTATGATAGAGATCACAATACTACTTTGAAAACATGTTTTAAAACTGTGAAACATTTGACACAGAGTCTCTCATTTTCTAGTGAGTGTTGAGGTTCCCATAGTTTTTTGAAGATAAAACAGAGAGCCAAACACTGGGCATAAAAATAGGCCTATAAAGAAAAAAAACATTTTCCACAGAAATGCTCATTTAGAATCTTGTACTTCTTTATCCTAACATATTGAGATTTAAATCAACTGAGTCTCTTCTCATTTTTAAGTTTATTTTGTATAAAAGACAGATTTAGGATATTGTAAGAAATCACTAAGTTACATTTTTAAAAAAATCTGTCAAGTGTTATAGTAATGAAATAAATAAATAAGATTTTTAAAAGTTCAATGTTTATAGACATATTTATCAAAAAATGACTGAATTAGAAGACATTAAATAATGCTGATACACACCAGAAAGGGACTTAGGCAAGGAAAGGCACATCATTTCACCACAAGAAATAAAGACCATGTTTGGAAGTTAATGACCAGCTGGTTGTGGTAGTTTTCCTAACTCCAGAGGGTCTTTATGGTGGAACGTTCTTTATGGTACTTAGTTGAAATAAAGAGATAGCAGTTGAAGAATTTTACTCTGTGAACCCAAAGTGGTATTAAAAAGAAAGCACTCTTGTAATATGTCTGGTGTATTAAAGGGGAAGGAGCAAAAATCCCCTTTAATATTTGGTGGTACTGAAAATCCTATGACACTCTAAGATTTAAAAAAAAAAAAAAAAAGTAAAATAAGGTTAATCTTCTTATCTGGCTGAATTGGAATTCCTGTAGTTCCAAAGTTAAAATTTCAAGTACGTAAGATTATTTTTCACCTCTTTTCTTATAGACAGACATGGTATAGATCAACAGCTGCCATATTTCATCTTAATGAAAGTTATATGCCAATATTTTGGAAAAAGGATCTTAGATAACTTCCCTATGCTATGTAGCTTAAGTTTTTGAAAACAGCATTAATAACTCTGGCTGACTAGCTAACTATAACAGCAAAGTGAACATAAGTTTTGACAATGATGAGGTTTCCCAATGAAAATAAAAATTTCCAGTTGAGTGAATATAATTACTTTACTGAAAAGTCTAACAGACATCAGCAGAACTTGTTCTGGGTCAATTTCCCACTATCAGTTATCTTTCAAAATTTGTGCCAAGTATCTACCCATTTCCTTCTGTCTAGACTCTGACCCTAGACATGTTTGTTTGAAATATGGAATCACTCAGAGTAATGCATATAAATTTTAGTTGTATTAAAAAACAACTGTGTGAATAAATAAAGTGGATTTTCAAGATAGAGTGATACATCTGCAAAAAAAATAGTTAAATTCAAAAAAATTGGGGGAGGGAAAATATTACTCTTTAAAAATAATAAAAATGGCAATTGTATAGCATCTAGCTTCCCACTCATGCCACACGATATGCCTTCATTAAGGTGTACTCTTTCTGGTTGGTGTGAGCTGCCCAGATGAAGAGAGCAGAAGCCATGAATTGTAAGGGAGCTGAGACGCAAGCCAGGCAGAAGGACCATCCAAATTCACCGGACACATTCTCAGGCAGCTTTAGTTTCTGGTGGAGTAGCTCAATCCCAGCAACATAGCAACTCACTGAGCCCAGTGTGCACAGACCTTGGAGGAAAATGTAGAAAACAAAACATTGCTAGGTAAGAGCACCATTAAGAGCTTTTCAGGCAATGTGACAGAGCAGTAATATATGAATGTTTAGAATTATAACTCTTTGGTCTCTAGGGAGACAGAAAGAAGATAAAATGCTAAATCTGATGACAAGACCTACCTGCAAGGAGATGAAGAATGCCTGTGGCAATGGCGGGGTACAAACTTCGGCAGATACAAGCACAAAGCCCAATCAAAGCACCAAAGCACATCAAACCTAGACTAACAAAAGGTAAAAGGAACTGGCAACGCCAAAGATCTGGAAGAAAAGAAGAGAGGAAAAACATGTTACCATAATTCCAGACAGTTTTCCCACAATGGAAATTTCTTTCCTATTCTATGTAGATCTTTTCTCAAAAATGAGAAAGGAATATTGAGATTTGTTTTGTAAAGCACACTGTTCAAAAAAAAATGCTCACTTTGTCCTGATAAATGTAAAAGTAAAAAGACACTAAAAGTTAACAACTACTGACCTCAGCGGGACAGGTCTTACTAAGTGCCAGGCACTGTTCCATAGATGCTCTGTGTACTAACCCTCCCAACATCCCTACAAACTAGTAGAGCCAGCATTTGAGGCAAAACATTCTGGCTCTACATATAAGCAAATATAAGTCTTCAGAGGATGTATGGCAGTTATAACAAGTCAATAAATGTTGATGATAAGAAAAAAACAAACAAAAAACTGTTGAAAGAGTATAAAGTGCAAAGTAGAGGATCTGGTATATACCAGGACTCAATAAAATGGGAGATCTGTTGTTGTTTGTTTTTTAAAATCCTCACCCAAGGTATTTTTTCCACTAATTTTTAGAGAGAGTAAAAGGGAGGGAAGGGGGAGGTGGAGAGAGTAACATTGATGTCAGAGAGACATATCAACTGAGAGAAACATCAATGTGAGAGAGACACATCGAATGGTTGCCTCCTGCCCTTGCCCCCACGAGGGCCAGTGATCGAACCTGCAACCAAGGTACATGCCTTAACTGGAAATCAAACCCATGACCCTTCAGTCCTCTGGCAGATGCTCCAACCACTGAGCAAAACTGGTCAGGGTGATAAATGGCAGTTTTAATTATCATAAATTCCTTCAACCACATGGGAAGAAAGCTGGTGACTTTACAAAGCATCCTATTCCATTTTTAAATTATTTTAATTAACAGCAATGTATTAATATCAACACCAAACCACATCTACCTTCTAATGCTAGCTTTACTTCTAGAACTACATAAAAGTTTTTCTCTTTCCTTCAAACTGTTAAAATGAATAAAATAAACTTCTTCCTATGCATTTGCCAGGCAAAATTAAGTACTTGCCATTTTATTAAATGTTTCCTCTCATGACATGGTCATTCTTCTAGGCAAGCTCTAATAAGTCTTTATAGATTGGAAACTAGGTTCAAATCTAAAGACAGTAGTCCCTGGGTAGTCTGACCCTCAAGGAATAAAGACTCCTAATAAATACTTTCATTTATTTTTGACATCTACAGTTCTGTTACTATCACCTAAGACTGGATTAACACTTGGGGCAGGCCTGCCATTCAACTGACTCATATAGAACTTACAGTCAACTGTGTTCACACATCCCTAACTGAACTCAGGTAGCTGATGTGTTTAACTCAAATACAGGAATTTATTACTTATCCCTCTTTAAATTTAAATTTCCTCTTTAAATGGGCTCACTAAAAATACCTTTTGAAGGGTCTGGATTCTGTCATCCAATGTGTTATTTTTCCTCTCTCAACTTCCTATTTGCAATTTAGTAAGTGTGCACCTAACTTCTAAAATATGTTATGAACAGAGCAGAGTGTGTCACTGTTAGAAATCTTATTTCAAGTTGACACAATATAATAATTCATCTTGTTCCAAAATCAGAGTTCATAAAAAGGCAAACTTATTTCCTATTTTTCCCTAATTGTCCTGCTGATATCAAAGTACTCACAGGTTCGAAGCAGATCAATCCCAGTATTGTGGTCTCCAGGCTCAACAAATTTCGCCATAAACTGCTCATTTAGCGTGAAACTCGTGCATCTTGTGACCACATCAAATGATTCTGGAACAAGAATAACAATGATTGCTTGCTGTTTTAAAACTAAGCATTTAACAAAAAATCTCTTTCAAGTAACTATTCTCTGAAATAAAAAGTGATAGAGATGTTTGCAGAGGAGACAGCAACATCTTTAGCTCTGACATGTAGGATCAATGCCCAATAGATACCAGTAGTTCTCAGTGGCAGGCTTAAGACCTGGGCACAAGAAAGAGGGGGAAAAGTAGGAGCAGTAAAATCAATGAGAATAGATACGTAAGAAGACTAGGAAGGCGGAGGAGCAGGGGACAAAAACAAATAGGAACTTTGATCTTCTTCCCTCCCTTCCTCCACCAGCCGTCTTCCCCATTTCCGGTAATGACAATTCTACCCTTCCAGCTCCTCAGCCTAGAAAGTTTAGTCATTCTTGTCCACATGCATTCCACCAGGAACTCCTAGAGGCTCTACCTTCAAAACATATCTAGAATCCAGCCAATGCTCAGTACTGCCACCCTGGTCTGAGTCACAATCATCTCTCACCTGAATTAGTGCATAAGCCTAATTAGTCTCCTGGCTTCCACCTTTGCCTGACACCTGTATTCAACACAGCAGCCTAAGTGAGCAGATCTCTCTCCTCTGCTCAAAGCTCTCCCATGACTCCATCACATAAAAGCCCAAGTCCCCTTCATGGCTAGAGAATCCTGCATGATTTGCCCTACTCCCACCCCAAGAGTACTGTCTCTGATAGAACACCCGCTCTCCCTCTCCCTCCATTCCAGTCAAGTGGTTCCTCACTGGTCCGTGACTACTTTAGGCATCCTCCCAACGTAGGGCTTTTCAGTAGTCGTTCCTTCCAACCTAAATGATCTGTCTCCACAATGACCTATTTGGCCAACACCTTCATCTACATCAAGTCTTTACTCAAGTGGTGTCTTTTGTTGGAGCCTATACTACTTGAATATTGTAACTTATCCCATCAACATCATGTTTTTCCAACTCTCCTTTATTTTGCTATATTTTAGCATGTCATTTTCTAACATTTTATATAATTATTTATTGCTTATACTGTTATACCTATGTTTATTGCCTGTCACACCTTATTAGAATGTAAGTAGTTTCTCCAGAGTAAGAATTTTTATTTTTATTTTTCCTGATGTACTCCCAGCTTCTAGGCCAGGGGTGGGCAAACTTTTTGACTCAAGGGCCACAATGGGTTCTTAAACTGGACCGGAGGGCCGGAACAAAAGCATGGATGGAGTGTTTGTGTGAACTAATATAAATTCAAAGTAAACATCATTACATAAAAGGGCACGGTCTTTTTTTTTTTAGTTTTATTCATTTCAAACAGGCCGGATCTGGCCCGGGGGCCGTAGTTTGCCCACGGCTGTTCTAGGCCCTGGAATACGGAGACAGATAATAAGTATTTGTTGAATGAAGGATAAATAGTTGCTAAATTCAAATATCAAGTACTCCTATGCTCTAATAGTTAAATGTTTTACAATAAACTTTAACCTACTTCCCCTCTTACAAACTACTTTTTTTTTTTCCATATAAAATCACAACATCCATCTTCTGATGTATGGCAACTCAAGCCTGCTGTGCTGGGATCTGAATACAGTGATTCCCACCAACAGGCCAACAGAAGTAGTCATAAATTAAAAAAAAAAAAACAACACAAAATGTAAAGCTGTTCCTTACAAAAAGCTCTAAAGTTTCCATTTTAATAACTGGAAATTAAAATTTTTAAATGTTAAGAATGCTTGCAAAATAAACGTGAGAGACAATTTCTTAGGTTATTTTTCTTCTGTACATCTTTAATCTATAAGCTCTATCAAGATTGTTGTAAAACAGTCCTGACTGGTGTGGTTCAGTTGGTTGGGCGTTGTCCGAGGCAATGAAGTGCTGCTGGTTCAGTTCCTGGTCAGAGCACATGACCAGGTTTTGGGCTTGATCCCTGGTAGGGGACGTGCAGGAGGCAGCTGATTGATGTTCTGCTCTCATGTTGATGATTCTCGCTCTCCCGTCCCCTCTCATTAAATATCAATAAAAAAATATTTTTTTTTTTAAAAAAAAGGTTGTTGTAAAACAGTCTCAAATATGCACAGATATAAATGTAGAGTTGGTCAAATTATACTCTCTAAGATTTAGAGGGCAAATGATAATACCTACTAACACAGCTAACATATAAAAGAACTATCAATTCATATTTGTTGATCTGATTTTGGATACTAGTCTAGTCCTTTTTACCAGTCCTTTTTTCTGTGTGAGATGAATAAAAAGGCTTTTAATAAACAGGTATATAAGTACAAAGATTTAAAATGTCTTTCTCAGGATAAGGACAGTCACTCACCCAACCAATATTTATGAGTACAATGGTAACTCATGAAAGGCGGGGGTAGAAGGTGGTATGGAGAGAAAAACACAGATTTATTTCTTTGAGGAAAGAACTCCCAAAGCAGTTATACATAATTGCGTCATCATCATACCACCTGGTTCCTATTTGAACAGGTAAAGGAGGCAGAAGTTAAAACGAGGAATACCTGTCCTTTCTTGGCTATTCCAATACATGTTTTGGGGTATACTGACACACCGTCTCCACAATCCCATTGTGCCATTATATCGAAAAAGCACATCACTGTACGTCTTCTCATCTGCTTCATCACTAGCAAAGTCGCTCCAGAGGCTTTTGTTCAAGTCACTGGAATTTTCTTGAACTGGACTTCGATATTCATACCAGAAGTCTGTGCCAATTGAGGCTGCCATGTAGATGGTGGAAATGAGGCTCAGCACACAAGCGATTACAAATGCTGTAGCGAAACGGTTATCCATTCTGGCATTCACACTGCTCTGTATAAAAATGGAAGAAACGTTAGACTCAACCAAGGACAAATAAAGATCATTTTGAAAGAAATTATCTCAAAATCGCCCTTTATTTCCCATCCTTTGGCTATTTAAAGCAATGTCTACTCATGAAGTTTTTTTTTTTTTTTAAAGCATGTTTTAAATTAAGTTCAAAACAACAGTCAGCATGAAAGTACTTATTGAAAGTTCACATACCCAGGACGCTATGGAGACAGAGGTCTTGTTCTCTAGTCTCTCACCTGCACACTAAAACAGACAACACTGAAAAGGACGTACACGTTACAGCGGCGGACAGCACACACCCCCGGGCAGCAGGGCACCCTGCGCCAAGCTGCAATCACAGACTGAAGCGTCCCGGGTCGGAGTGCGGCGGGGAAAGGGGCAGAGGAAAAGGAAGCAGAGGAAGGAAATCCGCTCCTCCCCGTTCCCTCCCAAGAGGGACACCTAAAAGCCACGTTTAGAACCAGGAACACGGCGTGGAAGATGTCTGCGAACCCACACAGAAAGGCTGTTTTCGGTGCAGAGGACGGCAAGGAGGACACAACCACGCCGAATGCTGGATCTCCACCTGCCCTGACCCAGGAACGCGAAGCCAGGCTCCCTCGCCCGGCCCGTTCCTCGCGCCCACTGCTCTCCCCGGTCCCGACACTCGGGCACCTCCCTCCTCATCGGCAAACTCAGTGAACTCTCCGCCGCCGCAGGGAAAAGTATGCACTAGGCAACAGGAAGGCGTGGACGCGGGCTCCGCGGCGGCGGTCGGCGGCCGCAGTGAAGTGAGTCCAGGCGGATCCGGCTGAGCTGAAGGCTGCCCGCAGCCACCGCGGCCCCGACGCACCGTACAGAGCAGCTCGGACACGGGCTCGCGGTCGGCCGGGGCCGCGCCAGGAGGCTGGGGTGACTCGGGGCAATCAGGGCAATGACAGTCATGCATGGCAACCCCAGGAGGCGGGTTGGGGTCTATTCCCTTGAACCCTCTGTTATCCTCGTGCTCGCAAATGACCTTAAAATGAGGTCCCGGCCCCGGGAGGAGCTCCTCCCAGGCCGGACGCTTGGCGCCGGCCCCTCGCGGGGCGCCCCTGGGGGCCGGGGGAGGTCGACGCGGGCCGGGTAGGGACGGGGAAGCCCTGCGCGGACCCGGCCAGGGGCCCCGGGTACCCGACCAGGCCCCTCCCCAGACCCTCGGCCGAGGGACCACCCCGCCCAGCTTCGCCGCTCAGAACCCGCCCACCCCAGCGGCGCCAGGGAGGGGACCCTCCCTAAACCGCTGGCAACGTCGCACGGCTACGCGACCCCCGCCCGGCGACGCCGGCCCCGCTCTCTCACCGCCCATCCTCCTGCTCCGCCAGCTTCACCCTTCAGCTCGGACCACAGCGCCCTACTCTCCCCGCGCCTCCTCTGACGCACTTCCCTGCAGAGCCCGCCCCCTCCATAACTCCCGCGCCTCCGCCTCCACCCCAGGTCTGGCCCTGGCCCAGGCCCAGGCCCAGGGCCGAGGGGGCTTGTGGGAGTTGTAGGAGGGACGGAGGGAGAGCTGAGAGAGGAGGCGGACGGCATTCCCGGCGCAGCGCGCGGTGCCTTGTGGGGGATGTAGTTCAGCTCCCGAGGGAAAGCGGCAGGCAAACGGGAGGTCTGGACGGGTGGAGTCTTTTATTTTACAAGGAAAGGTCTGGGGTCCACAGATTAAGGCGAACTGTCTCCGGTCACTGCTAGTCATCGGTTGTGACCTATATAACGGAGGTTTTACAATTCAAAGAGGAAGATACCACCTCAAATTCAAAGACAAGGGAACTGAGCTCAGGGTGAATAACTGACTTCCCAAACTTGAGTGTTGGAGTGAGCCGACTAGCTTTGTGACATTACAATTTACTTCTTTTTTTTTTTAATATATTTTATTGATTTTTTACAGAGAGGAAGAGAGAGAGATATAGAGTTAGAAACTTCGATCAGCTGCCTCCTGCACATCCCCCACTGGGGAAGTGCCCACAACCCAGGTACATGCCCTTGACCGGAATCGAACCCGGGACCTTTTAGTCCGCAGGCCGGCGCTCTATCCACTGAGCCAAACCGGTTTTGGCGACAATTTACTTCTTTAAGTTTCAGTTTTATTTTCTCCAAAATATGGATGTTCTCCAAAATATGGGTGTTGACAATAGCCCCTATCCAAAGTGATCATTGTGAGTACTGAATGAGGAAGAAAATAAAAAATAAATTGCCCAGCACAGAGACTGAGGCATAGTAAACAATTATTAAGTTATTAGAGGCCCAGTGCATGAAATTCGTGCATGGGGGGGTGGGGGGTGAGAGGTGGGAAGGGGAGTCCCTCAGCCTGGCCTGCACCCTCTTGTAATCCGGGACCCCTTGGGGGATGTTTGACTGCTGGTTTAGGCTGATCCCTAAACTGGCAGACATCCCCCTTGCAATCTGGGACTGCTGGCTCCTAACCACTTGCTTGCCTGCCTGCCTGCCTGATCACCCCTAACCACTTGTCTGCCTCATCGCCCCTAACCGCCCCTGCCTCATCCCCGCTGCCACAGCTTCGTCAAAAAGGTCGTTTGGCTGTCCAGTCTAATTAGCATATAATGCTTTTCTTATTATATATTAGTACTGGAAAATATGTATTGAACATCTAGGGTCATTATATACAGCAGCGGTTCTCAACCTGTGGGTCACGACCCCTTTGACGGTCAAACGACCCTTTCACAGGGGTCGCCTAAGACCATTCTGCATATCAGATATTTACATTACGATTCATAACAGTAGCAACATTACAGTTATGAAGTAGCAATGAAAATAATTTTATGGTTGGGTCACAACATGAGGAACTGTATTTAAAGGGCCAGAAGGTTGAGAACCACTGATATACAGCCTTTAAAAGCTCCTGATTCCTTTAGAGCAGTGGTTCTCAACCTTCCTAATGCGGTGACCCTTTAATACAGTTCCTCATGTTGTGATGCCCCCCAATGTCATTGTTACAAATTGAACATAATTAAAGCATAGTGATTAATCACAAAAACAATATGTAATTATATATGTGTTTTCCGATGGTCTTAGGCGACCCCTGTGAAAGGGTCGTTAGACCCCCAAAGGGGTCGCGACCCACAGGTTGAGAACCGCTGCTCTAGCGGGAGAAAATAAGCCATTTATAGAGGTAGGAGTCTGTTCATTTCAGTAGGTTTTATGAACCTCTGGACTAACTGTCAAATGACTAGGAAAGACTTACCAGGACAGATTTCAGGCATCCTTACGTAGCTCTGTTCAAGCACACATGCACATTCATGATTCAGGGTGGTTGTCTTTGGGGAGACCTGCCAAGGAGGATGTCGCTTTCACCCATCAAGTCTGCAGAATGCTCAGAAAACACACAAAACACATTTCACTCAGCAATTTAGGATGGACCTGGAAGTGTCTGCCTGTTAGCGGCTATGACCATCCTGCCCAGTCAGCACAGAGGACTTGCACTGTCCCATCGAATGCAGTAACCCCAAGCACACAACCATATTTCTGACTTATCTCTGCATCTTGGGTGTTTTCTGTTTATACTTATTTGTGTGGGTAGGCAATATAAATCCTTCATAATAGAGTTAAATGTCTGCTTCCATTTCTTACTCTGTTGTTTTGGAAAACTGTAGCTGGATTGAAATATTTTTATAAAATGTTAAAGATAACTTAAGGCAACCATGCACAGATTATGCAATTTACATTTAAAAGCAAAGTTGAACTAGGCTTAATTTGTCAAGGGTGGTTCTAGTTTCAGCAGGTTTTGCAGTTACGTTTCAGTTTAAATAAGCCAACAACTGAAAATATAGATATGCAGATATTATTTGCTTATATTATGTACTTACAAAACAATTCTTAATATGAGAATTCCCTTTCATACCAAATTCCCTAATTTAATTAAATATTAATTTTTAATTGCACATATTTTAGGAACTAAAAAATTATGTTGAATAAAGTATATCTACAATATATTTTTCTCATAACATTTTTTCGTTTTTCTTGTGAAAGGAAAACCTAGTAGTATAGAAAGAAGAAAAATAGGAATATATACAAACTCTCAGCTCCAATAAACAACCACCCTAAAAAACTTATATAAAATTTTTCCTTGGATCAATTCACTATAGAAAAATAGCTATTTAACCAAGAACAAGGCAAATAGAAAAGTTCATCTAAATTGGCTTTCCTCAAGATGGCAGAGTAGAATGGAGGGAGACTTGAACTGGGGAGGCGAACACACAATACAGTGTACAGATGATGTGTTGTGGAATTGTGCACTTGAAACCTATGTAATTTTGTTAAACAGTGTCACCCCAATAAATTCAATAAAAAGGAAAGAAAAAGATGGCAGAGTAGGAAAATGCTGTGCTCACCTCCTCTCACAACCACATCAAAATTACAACTGCCCTAGCCAGTTTGGCTCAGTGGATAGAGCATCAGCCTATGGACCAAAGGGTCCCTGGTTCAATTCTGGTCAAGGGCACATACCTCGGTTGCAGGCTCCTTCCTGGCTTGGGCTCTGGTTGTAGGAAACCAATCAATGTGTTTCTCTCACATCAATGTTTCTTTCTGGCTTTCCCTCTCTCCTCCACTCTCTCCAAAAATCAATGGAAAAATATCCTCAGGTGATGATTTAAAAAAAATTTTTTTTCAACTAAATGCCCTGTCCAGGTAGCTCAGTTGGTTAGAACGTCATCCCGAAATACCAAGGTTGTGGGTTTGATCCCCAGTCAGGATACATGTAAGAATCAACCAATGAATGCATAAATAATTGGAACAAATCAATAAACATGTCATCAAATAAACTCATAAAAATTTTTATAAAGAAGTACAAATTGACAGTTATAAAATTAGTCATGGGGATATAAAGTACATCACAGGGAATCCTATATAATAAAAGCATACTATGAAAATTGTCCACTTGACTGGGAGTTCGATCAGGGGCCTGCTGGGGGAAGGGAGGGAGGACCTGGCCAGCAGTTGGCAGCTGCTAGAGACCCTACCAGTGCACAATTTTTGTGCACTGGCCTCTAGTATAGTAAATAATATTGTAATAACCATATAGGGTGTCAGATGGGTACTAGATTTATAAGAGGTGACCACTTTGTAATGTATATAAATAACTAATCACTATGTTGTACACCTGATGCTAACATAATATTGTATATCAACTATAATAAAAAATAAATTAAATGAAGTCAATGCTCTATAGTCCCTGTGATGGAACCTGATAACACTTAATTTGGTAGGATATATTACATTACTAGTGTATTACAGAAAACTCTCCAAGTAACTGCCAAAATAAAAATAAATCATTAACTCTTAGAGTATAAACAGATCTCTTAAACTGGACTACTTAAATTGTTATACACTGTATAATACTCAAATAAGAAATGGACAAGAGTGAGGTTTTTTCTAATAAAATATATCGTCATCTGATAAAATTAATGAAAAACAATTTGCTTCATGATATTTGCCATTTATTATAGGGGCTCATCAGAACAGCATATCTGAGCAGAGATTTCTTTCTGCTATGCTATCTGCTATATATTCTGATGAGTCCCTATTTAATATGGGGACCAGAGTGGTTGACAGAGAAGAAGCAGAAGAAATATATCACGATGCCAGTTGGGGTGGCTGTATTCACAGAAAACCTCAGCCCACCTGTGAAGCAGAGGATGCAAGTCACAGCTATGGCCACATGATACATTGATAATAGATTCTCTGTGGAGAAAACCTTACTCTCTCCTCATCTTCAACATCTGACCCAATTCTGAACATATCTCAGGAACTGGGACACAGAATAGGAAGAGCTCCGAAGTCTAAATTTCTAAAATTTTGTGGTTTAAGGTAGAAGACTTCTAAAAAATTCAAATTTAGAGGTGATTTTTAAACTTTTTAAAAAGTTAGCCAAAGCAATAACAAAGCATAACATCTGAAGTTGGTTAAGATAAATGAATGAGAATAGTGATTCTAAACTTTAGTGTGTATAAGAATGGCCTTTGATGTTTGTTAAACATAAAGTCCTGGACTTCACTCCTCATGATTTTGATTCAATAAATCTGGGACTGTGTTCAGAAAGCTACAGTTCAGAAAGCACCCAAGCAACTCTCATGTGGGTAATGTGGTCTGGCACCCACAGGTTCAAAACAATGTCTTCGACAGTCCATAAAAGACTTTAATTGGGTAGTTACTAGAGGCCAGTGGAGAGACAATGAATGGTCTCTCCCTTCAACTTGCTCATGATCAGCTCAGGAGGTCAGACACCAAAAGAACAAATCATGTGGAATGAATCATAAACAGTGTTGTATAAGGTCTCAGAGAACATAAAGGTGGAAGCAATTATCTGCCGGGATAGGAGAGGAAAGTTGAGCAGCTTGGAGGGGAAACCCATTCTTGAGATGGCATATATGCTGTAATTCAGTTACTAATATTTACATCTTACTCTTTTTTTTTTTTTTTTAAATCATCCTGTTCAGACTGCTTTTTTATAGGCTGTATGTGTGGTGATGTTTTGAGTTTTGGTCTATGTGTACTGCTTATTTTATTGTTAATTAACTCATATTTATGTCAAAGAGCATTTGAAGCCTGAAAATGACCATTACACCCTAGCTGATTTAGAGCAATGTCCGCCCTTACTTTGTCTAGTCAGCTTCTATTATGGGTTCTGTCTTAAAATAGCTTAGTATTCTTTGAGCTATTAAAAGCTCAGAACAATTCTATTTGTTCACTTTTGTGGCTCAAAACACTTAATTTGTTTTTTAACTTGGGTCCCAAGATACTGTTGATCCACGTTAGATATTCTCACATCGCAGCATTCAACCACTAATTACTGTATTCCAAGTGACCATGCATCATGAAGTAAGTCATTTTGTCTACAGCTGGCTTAAAATTTACTGAGAAATTCAGATTTGTTTGACATAGTTTACATCAGCAGGCCAACAATTTTGAATGCTGAAAGAAAATTTAAGGCCTACAGAATAATTGTGCAGCCAGATATTTTTCTCTAGAGCAGTGGTTCTCAATCTTGGCTGCACATTAAAATCAACTGGGAATCTTTTTAAAATCCTGATTTCTGGGCCTCATCCTCCGGAAATTCTGTTTCTTTGTTACTAATGTTGTGGCCCCAACCCATAACAAAGAAACAGAATTTCCGGAGGATGAGGCCCAGAAATCAGGATTTTAAAAAGATTCCCAGGTGATTCTAATGTGCAGCCAAGGTTGAGAACCACTGCTCTAGAGTATGAGCATCAACTCTTTTCCAGTTTATAATTTTTATGTGGATTTTTTGAGACATATCTAAAAATTTTTTAAAAAGTATTTTAGGCCCCAAATCAATCTTATCTTCTAAAATGCCAAAAGAACTTCTGTTTGCATAATATAGATTCTAACAATACAATCAAAGTATAAATATACATATTAATTTAAGACACATACACATAGATATAGTGGTTGAATAGTCTGTGTTTACTCCATTAATCCTTTTCAAGTTAATATTGTCCTGCTCAAACTATTTGACAAAATAAATCATTCTATTAAATATTTAAGGCTTACACATGGGAAAGACTTTCATCCCCGAAACGTCAAAGCATTAGTTCTTCTCATTTGCAGCCTGTACTTAGTAAGGGGTGTGCCCCCTGCCCCCTCCCCTCCTTTCATGAACAACACAGGACAGCCAGGAAATAGAAGAAGGCAGACTCAGACCAAAAAACAGCAACTTCTAGGTGATTTCCCGGGGCTGCCCCAGATCAGGGGAGCCCTCATCTTCCCCTGATTTAGGCTGACGCCTAAGACTGAGGTGACATTCAAGGAAAAGAGAGAAGGAGGGAATACAGCAGGCAGGATCATTCTTTTCAACATATTAAGTCTGAAAGAAATAAAAATTCAGTAGAAATAACTTCAAATGTTTAACAATGGTATTTTCATCTACATGCATTCGTAATATCAATCTGAAACTGTAATTTTGTAGATGAAATGAGATGGAGGGAAAGAGGGAAGGAGAGAAGAGTGTGAGGGAAGCTTGAGCCACTTCGGTTAGTAAAAATTTGAAATAAATAAATTTCAGAATTTGTTATATTTTGCTATGGTCTTTCTAATATAAAAGAGAATAGATAAGAAAATATGATGGGATCTTTCCTATGTCAGCCTACTTCCCAAGTGTTTTGAATGAACCAAAAATCTTCCTTTTATAGTGCCTATACTGGCAACTCCATTATAATGTCACTTAATATAAGTCTCTCTGTTGCCAGGTCAATAATTTCCAAAGTGAAGTTCACTGATGTTTGGAGGTACTGAAGGAAAAGTCATAGCTCAAAAACTAAACAATCACTGCTACAAAAGTGAGGTATAAAGAAGAGAGGGGACCTAGAGTCTGATGAAGGGTAGGTGTTTAAGGGTTAGTAGGAGAAAAATCTTTCAAACAAGAATCTTAATCCTAACAAAGGGAATGTTATTGGTTGAATTATAATAGTAGAGAAGTTGAAAATATCAATTGGTGATTTTTAAACCTGTATTTGTAAGTTATAAGAATGCCTGGAGTTAAACCCAATGAATTCACCATTGCTAATAATACTGAATCACAAAAATAAGAGCGTTTCTAATCAACTCAAATAAACTAACATCCCCAAAGCACCTACTATGTGCAAGGTGTTGTGCTAATCATAATGGAAATTTTTTTGCAAATAATAAAAGCACAAGATATGGCCTCAGGCTTTGAAGATCGTATTGAGTGAGACAGGATTGATTATATATGAACTAAAAGAGTTAAGAATTGGGAAAAATCTCATAACCTAACTGGAACCGTTATGTTTGCCATAGATGCAGACTGGCATGATTTAGAGTTTCAATTCACTCTTCATGCAACGGAAGACTATTTTCTTCACATTTCACCAATGATGTAAATAAAAACAGTATCTTCACCATCATCACCTTAAAATTCTAAAAGTAAAACAGTATCTTATATGTGAGACAGAGGGCTAGATCAAAAGGATTCTCTGTTAGAAAAGCAAAATAGGTCTTTAACATAGGTAAGGAAAAAATGTTAATCCATTTTCTAATTTCTGGATTTAAAGAAACAAGTTCAAAACCTTGAAGCAAGAAGTAAAAAAGCAGCTTAGTTTCATGGGCAAATGTAAATTGAAAAAACCACAACCACCCAACACCAATCAGGGTGACGTCCCTGGTGGGCGCTCTCTGAAGAGTGGTAGAAACTGCTTTTTTTAATCTCTGTGTTTATGTTTGTACCAAGATCTTCTAAGGGAGTGGTGAGGTGGGGGAGGAGTGGCACTGTATAAAAGAAGCTGCCTTGAGATTTCTAAAATTCATACAAAAACTTCCTAGGTAAGGAAACTTACCAGATTTTGCCACCTGATCTTTAGGGATGGACCCAGAAGCAACCTCTGTTTATTGGGATTATTTGTATGGGACAAGCCCAAATCCTGACGATCTGGAGGAGCCCCACTTCCATGCTCCTTACACATCTGTTTTCCTTCCCATCTTTTACGCAACCGTGTTCCTGCTCGGGGCGCTGGGGAACCTCCTCCTCATGAGCGTGCTGCATTTCAAACGCGGCAGCCGGAGGCTGATCGACATCTTTATCCTGAACCTGGCCGCCTCGGACTTCATTTTCCTCATCACGCTGCCTCTCTGGGTGGATAAAGAAGCCTCGTTAGGACTGTGGAGAACAGGTTCTTTCCTGTGCAAAGGCAGCTCCTACATGATCTCAGTCAACATGCACTGCAGCGTTTTCCTGCTCACCTGCATGAGCATCGACCGCTACCTGGCCATTGTGTGTCCAGCCGTATCCAGGAGATTCCGAAGGAGAGACTGTGCGTACGGAGTCTGTGCCAGCGTCTGGTTTGTCTCTTGCCTCCTGGGGTTGCCTTCTCTTCTGTCCAGGGAGCTCATCCTGATTAATGATCAGCCGTACTGTGCAGAAAAGAGGGCCACGTCGATTAAACTGACTTGGGCCCTGGTGTCCTTGATTGCTACCTTTTTTGCGCCTTTGGTGAGCATTGCGACCTGCTACTGCTGTATCACAAGGAAGCTGTGTGCCCATTGCCAGCAGACGGGAAAGCATAACAAGAAGCTGAGGAAATCCCTCAAGATCATATTTATCGTCGTGGCAGCCTTTGTATTCTCCTGGCTGCCCTTTAATACTTTCAAGCTCCTGGCCATTGTCTCTAGGTTGCAGCAAGAACACTACTTTTCCTCGTCCATTCCCCAGCTGGGCATGGAGGTGAGTGGGCCCTTAGCATTCGCCAACAGCTGTGTCAACCCTGTTATTTACTATGTCTTTGACAGCTACATCCGCCGGGCCGCTGTGCACTGCCTGTGCCCTGGCCTCAGGAACTACGACTTTGGGAGCAGCACGGAGACCTCAGATAGTCACGTCACTAAGGCGCTCTCCAGCTTCATTCATGCAGGGGACTTTGCCAGGAGGAGAAAGAGGTCTGTGTCACTCTAAAAGGAACTCTGACTTCTCAAGCTCTGTTGGTGGACTGGACAGCTCATTTGGGTCGACAAAGGAGGAAGAAGAGTATTGCTAAAAGTATTCATATTGCTTCATAAATGCAAGGAAGAGTTAATTTTTATGAAAAAGACCATTGAAAAGTCTTTGTGTTTGTGGATATAATTAGGCCATATGCTGGTGGGGTGGGTTTTTTTGTGTTGTTTTTTTTTTTCCCAGCAGACTGGCCTTATTTGACCCTTGCCAATCCAGTTCACAGGGCAAAATACAACTCCTTTATGTCCTTGAACTCTGAGATAAAGGCTCCTGCTTGGACTAGTTTCTTTCTTCAAGATTCTTAATGCACATTTAGGCTTTTTCCTCTTTCAAGAACAATGGTACCTTGGCCCACACCACCCTTCATACTGGGCTCCAAAGTGGACTACAGTTAAAGGATTCTGCCCACTTATACCTGGTGAGACAAGTGGTGTCAATGTAGGTAGCAGAAAATATAATATATCTGTGCTCTGACAGTAATTGTTCCTGAGTAATGAAGTGAGGTTCTGGTCTTGTTATTTAAAACCTTGTATGGTGATTCTTTACCATCTTCCAATGTTGGCTTTCATCCTGTGCCATTCAAAATAACTTTAGACTGGCAAAAAGCTCATGGGGGGTGAATCATTTTGTATTATGTTTATGACTTGAGACTTACATTATTATCTGGCCTTCTAGAGTATTTTAACAAGAAAGCATATGGCAAGGTTTGACCTTTATTTTCTTTATAAGATATATTGGTAAAATTGTATCTCATTATAATGGTGTAGTAACTCCTTTTCAATGGGATTTTGCTATGCTCTTTTGTTTTTATTGTCTTTATAAATTAGGATATGACTTTGCTTTAATTATATGTTTTTAATTTATGCAGTTATCTAGGTATCAAATAAAAATGTTACTAATAATATAATTAGGGGTCATCAAATGCTTAGCTACAACCTTGTGCAGATTATGCTTTTGTAATTTAATTAAAATGTTAGTGCTACACATTCCTCATAGTATCATTTGCTGGAGTATATAATTTCAAGATTTGATCCAGTAATATAAGAAGGCAGGATACTCTGAAGTAAAAAAACATCATAACAATGATGATGTTGATATTTTATATAGATTTTTTCAAACCCAGAGACTATCCTGAATTCCTTCACCCAATAAATATTTACTTAGATGATTTGCATCTAATATTCTTTTTAAAGACTTTGGAGTGAAAAACTAGCAATGTAATTAGCAGTAAACACAAAAGCAGCAAACATACTATTGGAAACATTTTTTAATTTAAAAGAAAGATGTTATATTTTTAAACTCACTGTTGACTCAAATGAGTTAATGTTTTACTTCTAACTATTAAGTTTGAAAATCAGAGAAAGCTTATAATTTTTTCAGAGATGAAGTTATTCAAGTTCATTCTATGTATGTATCTTTCACATTAAAAAAAATGTCAAATATTGGGCATCTTATAATCCATTTAAAAGTTAAAAATATAGTTTTTTATTTTGTAAATTGGTTAATTTGTTCACTTCTCTTAAGCCTTTATTAAATAAAAATATAATGTCCTTATATACGTATTCTATGTTGTATTAATTTTATCAACACATTAATATTAATTAATAGTAATATTCTTAGTATTTTAGTAATTAATCATAGATATAGAAAAATCGCAGTGTAAATCATAAGAAATAAAGTTTCTTGGAATACTTCAAAACTGAATTCAAAACAATTAAATAGATCTCCAAACATTAGATGAAAACAAAATATGGAAGGTAGAGACATTCACAGTTTTAGAACAAATCAATAAAAGCACTATTACTAATCGTGAAAATCATTATCTTTAAAAAATGCTCCCTGTAAAAAATAGCCCAATCAGTTAGCTAAGGTATTTGTTAGGAAATGAGAAAACATAGATTATTAGGTTTAACATCATCTTTAATGTTGGAACATTGAGCAAATAATTTTAATCTTTCATACTTAAATTTAGTTGGTACTATAGATGTATAGAATTCTCAAGAATATTATAAGACTAATATAATGGTTTTTTTTAAATACTGAGTAACAAATTATTATATAAAGCTATTGGGTTTCTATTATTAATTATTGAATGTTGCTTAAAAATTTCCAAACTAAAATATATCAAATGATAATCACTCTCATTTAACAAATACTAAGAATCTAACTTCTGTTTCATCCTTTTAGTTTTTGATGAGAATATTTAAAATAACATCAAAAAAGACATATTGTTGTACTTTCTAATACTTTAAATAGACATGCTAATTTTATTCTTAGTGTATTTTATATTCATAATGCACCAAAGAGATAGAAGGAAAAGTAGATAATTTTATAGATGGCATAACTATCATAGAAAAAAGTTCAAGACTTGTTTAAGTTGGTAAGTTACTATGTCGTATGTGGATTCCTCTGGTATAAAATATAATTTATATTATAATAGCATTAAAAGTTTTATTATAAATTATTTTGTTAGATCTCATTTTGCATAGTTTTAAACCATAATATCTCCACATTTTTAATATGAACAAATTCTATGTATATATATGTTCAGAAATATAGACATATATTAATAACTTTTCAAGATTTTTGTTATCTCAGTTAAACTACTCTGAGGGCTACTTTGTGGTAATTTAAAGTCATTATGCAACAAATCAACACACATTGCCACAAGTTCTAGAAAATTAATCCTTAACAGAATCATGCCTTGCTGGTTACAGTCAAAGTTAGAAAAACATACTACAATTTGGTAAGAGTAAATCTATAAAGAAATCTTTGCAGATTAACATTACCTGTTGTTTATTTAAGCAGTCCAAAGCTATTGGCAAAAGTCACTGACATATATATGACAGTAATCTCCAACCATTTCTCAAGAAACTTTTCTTCAACTTAACACAGAAAAGCTCTCCATTATAAAGCCTGAGTAAAATGTCATTGATAACTTAGAATTAACTTAAAAATAGATATACTCAAGGTGCACATAGTCACAAATACACATTTACTTCATTTCAGTCATATTTAAATATTAAAACCTACCTGGTATTCCTGGGACTACCTTAATTTGTCCCCTCTAACAAGTCAAAATCACCTCTGAGTGAGAATACAGTCTTAAAGGGAAGCTATGTGCGTGACTGAGAGTAGACTACTACTCCAAGGACACAACATAATTTTTAAATAGATGAAGAAATGCACAGTATGATGGTAAGATGAGTGAAATAAATCTTCCTTTATGATTCATTTTGACTCCTCAAATCATTCTCTATTTCTTCTCTTAGCAATCTCAGAGATGAGAAATGACTCGTCAAATGTGTGTCACAGAGAAGTAAGCCTCATCTTACTTACAGAACTCATTCACAAAAGTCAAGCAATATTAAAAGAATTGCAAATTTATTTTAAACATGCCACTGGTATAGCCCGCCAGGAAGATGATGCCTCTAGCACCATGAGAGAGAGAAGCACCATCTGGAAAAAAAGCAGGACAATTCTACCAGAATATTTGTAAATGCTTATTGGATTTTGCCTTCCACAGAGGTTGGTATGGATTGGATTGTCCCTTGCAAATGCCTGTTCTTGTTTTAAGTTCTTTTCTTGGCATCTACCTCCTTTATTTTTGTCAATTCTACGAGTAAACAATTATGACTAGATGTTACATATATGTGTACAGGGAAAAAAATAGTACTAGTGACCTGATTTCATACTGTGGATGTAAAAATCCACCTTTGAATGAATTACTCTTGTCTCTTGCTTTCTTTGCCAATTCTTTAATAGAGCTGTATTTCCTAACTGTATTCAATAAATGGGAATTGTATCCTAAGATTAACCTACAGCTTTGCAAAAAAAAATACTTATTTAAAATATCCAATGTGTCAAATTAATAAAGGTTTGCCAGCCAGTGTGGTTCAATGGTTAAGCATCAACCCATGAACCAGGAGGTCAGGATTCAATTCTTGGTCAGGGCACAGGCTCATCCCAAGTGGGGAGCATGTAAAAGGTAGCCAATTGATGAGCCTCTCTCGTCATTGATGTTTCTATCTCTCTCTCTCTCCCTCTCTCATTCTCTCAAAAATAAAAAAATACATTTTTTTAAAAAAGTGAAGGTTTGGTGTGTTGTTTTTTTTGCTTTTAAACAATTTTATTTGTCCTAAGTTTTGTTACTTTAATTTCCCATAGCACCTTGGCAATGTTGAAAACAAAAATACAAATACAGGATGTACTCATTTTAACATAAATGCATGAGCATGTGTTACATCATTTTTTTAGGGGGTGGGAGGGACAGTTTTGACAACAGGAACAAAATTAATGGACAAAATAGAAGACAGATAACTGGTTCTGACCCCCCCAACCCCCCAAAAAAATAGTGAAGGTTTTTAATTAATCCTCACCCGAGGATACTTTCTCCATTGATTTCCAGAGAGTGGAAGAGATGGGGAGAGACAGGAGAAACATCTATGTGAGAGAGACACATCGATTGACTGGATTGGCTGGGGATAAGCCTGCAACCAAGGTACTGCCCTGCACCAGAATCAAACCCATGACCCTTCAGTCACCAGCTGATGTTCTAACCACTGAACAACTGGCTAGGGCAAAGTGAAGGTTTTTTTGACAAGTTAAATCATAGTGAAATATAAATTCACATAAAATGCCCATTTATTTATCTAAAGATGTTTTGGGGGGAGTAAATAAAAGTGGTGGGAAGTATTCTATTAGTTGGCAGGCATTATTAAACTAAAAATTCTTGGTTGAAGTATATAAGTAAACTAGAGGCCTGGTGCACAAAATCTGTGCATGGGTAGGGTCCCTAGGCCTGGCTGGCGATCAGGGAAAATCAGCTGCTGGCCAGGGCCAGGGCCTTCCTTCATCCCCCTGGTGGTCAGCGTACATCATAGCAAACGATTGAACTCCCGGTCAAACTCCTGAGGGGACACTTTGCATAATATAGATACCAAATTTCTAAGATACTCATGAAATACAAAAACACAGTGTACAAATAAAGCTGATAAGCACCTGATGAATCTTTTTGCTAGTATTCAGACTAAAGTACTTGACAGAATACAAGAAAGGAGAAAATAAGGCAAAGAAAAATATAGTAAATAGAAAATGCAAAATAAAATAGCACAGATAAATATAAATATATCTATCAATAATTATAATAAAAACACAAATGAATTAAAATTCCCTATTAAAAGGTTGAACAAGAGCCTGTTCCACAATTATCTACTGTATAGGTGGGTCAAAAGTAGGTTGACAGTTATTTGTATGGAAAATAGTACAATAATCCTATCTAATAAAGAGAGAATATGCTAATTTGTTCTCATGTTGTCGCAAAGATGGTGGCACCCACAGCCAATAAGGAGGGAATATGCTAATTGCTGCCTCGCCCTGAAAGATGGCGGTGCCCACAGCCAATAAAGAGGGAATATGCTAATCGACTGCCCCACCCTCAAAGCGGCACCCACAGCCAATAAGGAGGGAATATGCTAATTGACTGCCACGTCTTCAAAGTTGGTGGCACCCACAGACACAAGATGACTGGCAAGGGAGGGCAGTTGTGGGTGATCAGGCCAGCAGGGGAGGGCAGTTAGGGGTGACCAGGCCTATAGGGGAGGGCAGTTGGGGGTGACCAAGCCTGCAGGGGAGGACAGTTGGGGGCGATCGGGCCGGCAGAGGAGGGTACTTGGGGGCAATCGGGCCAGCAGGGGAGGGCAGTTGGAGGCAATTGGGCCTACAGGAGAGGGCATTAGGTGTCAATCAGTCTGTCAGGGGAGTGGTTAGAGGCAATCAGGCAGGCAGGCAAGCAAGTGGTTGGGGGCCAGCAGTCACAGATCGTGAGAGGGATGTCCGACTGCCGGTTTAGGCCCAACTGGCAGTCGGACATCCCCCAAGGGGTCCCAGATTGGAGAGGGTGCAGGCTGGGCTGAGAGACATCCCCCCAGTGCATGAATTTAGTGCACCAGGCCTCTAGTTAATAAATAATAATACAAGAGTTAGCTATGTTTCCCATACTCACAACTGTAAACCTACTTTTACCCCACCCTATATATATGGCACTATTAGACTTTGCAGGATTTTAAGAGATAGATGTAGAACTTGTTTCTTCACCCAGTTTACAGTCACCATAGCTACTTATTGTTTGAATCAAACAATGAAATACTGACACCCAAGAAGAGCTTGACAGATAAAAAGAAAATTACAAGTCAAATCACTTTCTTTGATCTCTTCCAATGTTTAGGGAAAAGCCAATACTTAGTCCATATATAAGTCACTTCATATAACTGCCATTTTGACATGGTAATTTCCTAAATATTGTCACATTTCCCTAAAGAAATGTTCATATTGGTATCTCCAAATGAAAATATTTTTGTTGCCCTTAAAAATTGTTAGGTGTAAAAGATTATGTTAAACACAAGAACACATCTTGCATAGTACTAGGTTTGAATTTATTTTTAAACGACAAACTAAAGAAGATATGTAAAGTAGATAACTCTGCTGGAACCCGGCCCAAAGACCGTGATTTAATGAGATGCCCTCTCGCTTACCCTGAGTTTGGACCAAAAGCAAAACTGACAACTCAGGTGGAGAAGTGGTAAATGAGAAATGAAACTTGGCCTGTGGTGTCATGTTTAAAGCAAAAAATAAAAGATTCAGAAGAATGGAGGGTAGATGGAAATGGCTACTCTATTTTTAATGAAAAAGATGCACATGTACTAACTTGGTGTGCATTAATAAAAATAGTTTAAAGTTAGAAAATCAGTAAATAATTGAAAAAAAGTCAATGCAGCACTGCATAACAGATAGTCTTTATGATTTTGAATTGCAATAATTTCACTTCTATAACTCAAACAAAAAATACTGCTGCCCTGGCCAGTTTGGCTCTGTGGATAGAGCGTCGGCCTGTGGACAGAGAGGTCCCAGGTTTGATTCCAGTCAGGGGCGCATTTCCAGGTTGCAGGCTGGATCCCCAGTGGGGAGTGTTGGGAAGGTAGCTGATCAGTGGTTCTCTCTCACCATTGACATTTCTATCTCTTTCTCCCTCTCCCTTCCTTTCTGAAAGCAATAAAAATATATATTAAAAAATACTGCCAATAAATAAGAAAATATTTACCATGATAAATAATCAAAGAGGCCAAATTAAAAGAACAAAATATATTTTTTACCTATTAAATTGGTAAATTTTTAAATATTAAATACTAAGATTGACCAGGATAGGGGGTGTGGAGTCTGGGGGAGACCTCATGGACTATTGAGTATAATTTGATTAAGCTTTTTAGAAGGATTTAGAATATTTTATCATAAAATGTAATTATGGTTGAGGTGACAGATGATTTTAAATTTTTATTACTACCTATGTTTTCCAAAAAGAAGATGCATTAATTTTGTAGTAAGAAAAAAGCTGTACTTTTAAATTAAGTACACAAAATAAAAATAAGAGCTAAAGTAAATTTGTTGTATAATATCAATTCTGAATCATAGGTCCTCTGGTTCTTCATTGTTCATTGTATTTCTGATTTCTGAGTGAGTATAACTCACTCAGAGTAAGGCCTTGAGCCCTTTCTGATTCTTTTGAAGTTGGCCTTCCTATTACCTGTACAGGTACCTGACTCCTTAAGAGTAACATTTTCAGAACTGTTATATATTTAAATTTTTTAAATGGTCATGAGGGGTTGATTACTCCAGCATTCAAACAAGAGCCCAGTCTCCCCATGCTCTCCTGTAGCACAGAAGCTAATGACCCTGCACATGGAGTCATCTGATGGACTAGGGAGAGAGCTCCCTGGCAGAGAGAGGGGGAAATGTGTCTTCGCTGCTGTATGTCTATATCCTTGTTTCAAATCAGGCCCACATGGTTGTTGAACTAAACTGAATGTGCTAGAAATATCACACTACTGGCTAAAATGTATATGAAAAATACTTACAAATGTTAAATATTCAAGCCTTGTATTTTATCTTCCTTTGCTTTTACTATGTTGTAATTATGGGGGTCTAGAACCCTATACCATTTACCCTTCATTTAGGAACAGTACTCTTGTCACTGTCCTTTAACTTTTTATAAAATTTAAGTATACTTGGTATATAATATTATCTTAATTTCAGGTGTACAACATAGTGATGCAACACATATATCTTATGATGTGATCACCACAGTAAATCTAGTAATCATCTGTCACCATGCCATGTGAAGTTATCACATACTAGGGGCCCAGTGCACGAATTCATGCACTAGTGGGGTCCCTCAGCTTGGTCTGTGGGATCGGGCTGAAACCGGCTCCCTGACATCCCCGAGGGGTTCTGGATTGCAAGAGGATGCAGGCCAGGACAAGGGAACCCACCGGTGCACGATCAGGGCCGGGGAGGGACACAGGAGGTTGGCCAGCAGGGGAGAGACTGTGGGAAGGCTCCAGGGCATGTCCAGCCCATCTCGCTCAGTACTGATCAGCCTGATCCCAGCAGCAAGCTAATCTACCAGTCAGAGCGTCTGCCCCCTGGTAGTCAGTGCACGTCATAGCAACTGGTCAACTGGTTGACTGTCTGCCCCCTGATGGTCAGTGCACATCAGTAGCAAGTGGTTGAGTGGCCTTAGCATATCATTAGCATATTAGGCTTTGATTGGTTGAATGGCCAACCCGTCAACAGGGCACTTAGCATATTAGGCTTTTATTATATAGGATATTCCTCTTCGCCTTTTTCACCCATATCCCCATACCTCGCCCCTCTGGCAACCATCAGTTTGATCTCTATTTCATGAGACTGTTTTTGTTTTGTTTTATTTGTTTGTTTTCTTTTGGGATTCTACATATAAGTGAAATTATATGTATTTGTCTTTCTCTGTCTGACTTATTTCACTTAGCATAATACCCTCTAAGTCCATTCTGTTGTAAAAAATGAATTCAGTAAAGTAGCAGGACAAAAAAATTAACATACAGAAATTCATTATGTTTCTATCACTAAAATGAATGATGAGAAGTAGAAATTAAGAAAGCAATCTTGTTTACATTAGAATCAAAAAGAATAAAATACCTAGGAACAAATTTAACCAAGGAGGTGAAAGACTTGTACTCTAAAAACTAAGACACTAAAGAAAGAAATCGAAGAGGATGCAAATAAGTGGAAGGATATGCAGTGCTCAAGGATTGGAAGGAATAATATTGTTTAAATGTCCATACTACCCAAAGCAATCTACAGGTTTAATGCTATGCCAATCCAAATACCAATGACATTCTTCTCAGAATCCTAAAAGTAATCCTAAAACTTACACAGAACCACAAAACATCCCGAATAGCCCCAGAAATCTTAAGAAAGGACAAAATTGGATGTAGCATATGCCTGGATTTCAAGCTAGATTACAAAGCAATAACAACCAAAACAACATGGTACTGGGCATAAAAACAGACACATAAATCAATGGAACAGAATAGAAAGCCCAGAAATAACCCTGCTTACATGGACAATTAATCTATGACAGAGGAGTAAAAAATATACAGTGTCTTCAATAAGTAGGGTTGGAAAAACTAGACAGATACATACTTTAACTTTTTAGGTAATTCTAGCTGTATTAGGATTAGAGAAATAAGTGAAGCAGTAACTTTTACTCGATTCCTATTCAGCTCTTTATCTCTGTGACATTAATTTCCTACTTAAATGGCAGACTTTTCTTAATGTAAATCCAATATGATTTGCATTTTAAAAAATAGTGATTCTCAATTATAAACATGATAATCAAAACTCTTTCCAGTTATTACCAGACTATTATGTCTTTTCACAAACTGCCAGAAGCCGTTCCATCCTTGCTGCTTGACACAGTCGCTGCAGGGAAGAAACATCTGCACAGCATATGTTCCAAGGGACCTGGCGTATATGGCATACTGTTCCTAGTATGTTTGCTCCCCTTCTTAGCGCTATGTGTTCTTACCAGGGCCACCTTCCCGGGAAAGGTTGTTTCCCCAGCTGGGAATGTTTCCCTGGAGTTAGGGATTAACGGGACTAGGGAAGGGAATAAATCAGTAAAACCCCCCAGTGTTACAGAAATACAGTGTACCACTTATGAGGAACTCAGACTAAGGCTGTTAGCAATAAATTTAGGACTTGCTAGGCCCACATCCCCAGGGGTCTACCCACCAGAGAAAGTACCAAAGCCTATACCCCTAAAAGCCCTCCGACGATGCAGGGCAGTCCCAAGGAAGACCACCAGTAAGGCTAAAAGGACAGCTATCAAACAGCTAAAGAAATACCGCTGCAAACAATGCAGGCGGGCTCCTTATCTAAAAATCTTATGTGAGCTATGCAAGCAGAAAGACTTAAACAAAGTGCCAGGCAGGTAGTTCATCACCATAGCTACGAACAACCACGCTTAAGCTACATAACCTTTACTGAGGCCATAGTATAGGAAAACCTCCTTCAGGTATTTCCTTATAGCTTAACAGTAGAGCAATAAGATAGTAACCTTAGACTAGAAATAACAAACTAGCCCTCATAATGGAACACAGAGACTAGCCTTTAGAATAGAATGTAGAAACATAGACAATAGATAAGATTAAAGTCAGCAGAGCTAAATAGAAATAAGATTTTTAGCAAAGGTCAGGTAAGAAACTGTAAACATAAAAAAGGAAACTGTAAAAGGTCAAAAGAGGACCCAAAACATATCACGATGTAAGTATAGAGGCATGCTTATAGAATCAAATAGTATAAGTACAGTGGTAACAGGGCAATAAAGAAGAACCTGACTATGCTGATCATCTGAACGCTGTCTCCGTGTCTTTCATTCTTTGCCGACGCCGTCCACGCCTTTGGGAACCGCTGGACCGCTGGGGCTGGACCCCAGCAACAAACTCCAAGCCTATATATTCTACACTTTTGAGAGGAAGTCCAAATAGTATTATGGGTCAAATAATTGATTGGGAGATAAACTACATAAAGACTATGAAAAACACTACACCAGTTAAGAGTCTCTTTCTAGCACTGCCTGAGAAGAACACAGCTAACTTAAACACTATATATAAAATGTTTAAATCATTGGTTTGTAATTTTCATTATGATGTAGCTCTACCACTGGCTGGATAGTATAGCAATGTGGCTAAAAACCACAGACCTGAATATGCCATTATTGTCTATGGGGAGTGAACAAGTTTCTTAACTCTCCTGAAACTATTTCTCTCTGTGAACTGGGGACAGTTATACCCTAGACCAGTGATGGCGAACCTTTTGAGCTCGGCATGTCAGCATTTTGAAAAACCCTAACTTAATTCTGGTGCATTGTCACATATAGAAATTTTTTGATATTTGCAACCATAGTAAAACAAAGACTTATATTTTTGATATTTATTTTATATATTTAAATGCCATTTAACAAAGAAAAATCAACCAAAAAAATGAGTTCGTGTGTCATCTCTGACATGCTTGTCATAGGTTCGCCATCACTGCCCTAGACAGTGGCAGCTCTATTTAATTGAAGTGGGAGTTTAAGAAATTTGTGCCTCATATGAAGAGCTTGATGAATGATAGTTTGGTACATATGAAGAGTTTGATGAATGATAGTTGAGAAACAACTTCATTTTCTAGATGAAAACAATAAGATTCAAAGAAATGAGATTTCACATAATTCTAAATGAACTGAACTAAAAATGAAACTCTGATGCCAATTAAACCCTGGCCTATATAATTCCAAAACTTATGCTTTTTTTTTTTTTTTTTTTTTTTACTTCACCATATATTTTTTTCCTCTGATACCAAGATTCTTTAATAGCTTGTTAGCATCCTTGATTTACTTCTCTCTCATTTTCTCTCTCTCTCTCTTTCCCAATAATTTCTCAAATTCAAACTATATTTCTTATTTTTTTCCAATGAAAATTTCTCAATATTCAAACTCTTTGCCTATTCATGACTAACAGAAAGAAGATGTTGCTTGAGGGAGGGGAAAGTCCATTTTATTGAAAATACAATTTATTTTCTAAATACAAAATGTTTTCTTGTAACATGTTTTTTTATAACATGACCTCTTAATTGTGACTGTGGTCGGCAAATTGCAGCTCGCGAGCCACATGCAGCTTTTGGCCCCTTGAATGTGGCTCTTCCTAAGCCTTAGGAGTACCCTAATTAAGTTAATAACAGTGTACCTATCTATATAGTTTAAGTTTAAAATATTTGGCTCTCAAAAGAAATTTCAATTGTTGTACTGTTGATATTTGGCTCTGTTGACTAATGAGTTTGCTGACCACTGAATCAGAAATGGTATCTTCTGTATCTTCCGGTGGTCACTAAAAATATTTATCTAGAAAATCAAGTGTATGTTGCATGCAAGAAATGGATTGTTTTTTATTTCATTCCCCTCACACCCAATCCCACATTAAAGGATAGTAGCACCTGTGACAGTGGCCCTCACAGTAAACTTTCTTTTTAAAGAGCATATATGTACTAAGTAAGAATTATTGTCTCACTTTCTTTGTCCCTCAAAATTTTTCTAGTCAAAGATTTCTTAGAATGAACCTATAGCAAGAAGAAAAAGTACATCTAATGCCCAAACTCACCCTACAGATTGTGTTGGTATTAGAAGGTTAAACTTCCACCACCTTTCTTATGAAATGCTACTTGTTATGACAAAAAGCTGTGCTGTCTGTGTGCAAAAGAGATTCATTAGATTACTTTCAGCCCAGGTGGGTTAGGCTCAGTGGATTGAGCATCGGCCTACAGACTGAAGGGTCCCGGGTTTGATTCCAGTCAGGAACATGTACCTAGGTTGCAGGCTGGATTCCTGGCCCTGGTCAGAAAGCATGCCCGAGGCAACCAATCAATGTGTGTCTCTCTCAGTGATATTTGTCTCTCTCCCTCCCTTCCACTCACTCTAAAAATCAATGGAAAATATCTTTGGGTTATGATTAACAAACAAACAAACCAAAATAAACAATAAAAACAGATCACTTTTTTAACCATCACATGGGACAGTGTAATAGCCTGGGGTTGGTAACAACAAACCTTGTATTTATTTCCAAAAGGAAGAGGAGATGGAACAGTTGCCAGCCCCCTAAACTGTCTCTAGAGAGGGCTGCCAGCCTAAAGCAACCCCACAGGGAGAGAGAGGGAATAAAAAGGCTTGAAGCCGATACAAGGCATTTTGAAGTATTTCCTGAAGTAATTCTCTTAACGGCCCCAATCTATTGAAAATGGATCCTCACTGAGGAGAAACCAGCCAAGGAAAATTACTTTACCACTCTCAAAGCAATGCAGTTTTTGGTGTGGTATAGGTTTAAGTATACAAATCTAAAATGATTCCTTAGTCCCTGAATATGCACTTCTTCCAGAGATTAAAAGGTTGCACCCCCTCCCCCCCAAAAAAAGGTTCTAAAAGTTTGATATTTGTTATTGTTTGTAATTAAATACATGAGAGGCTGGTTATTCTTTGGATATACTCAGTGTAAATGTACTTAACCCATGAGCAAACTCCTACATTCAGAACTGGAGGGAAGTCACCCTACAGCCCTCTTGTAAACTCGCAGTATTGTTTCAGAAGTCCACTGGGGCCAAACTCAGGCAGTTGTAACATAGAGCTATTTCAACCTGAGAATATTATACTGTGTCCTGCTTTATCCAGTATATTTCTTCATTAAAACCTTGTAGTTAGAACTGTACTCTTAATTG
This sequence comes from Myotis nattereri, assembly GCF_964212035.1. Classification (NCBI taxonomy): domain Eukaryota; kingdom Metazoa; phylum Chordata; class Mammalia; order Chiroptera; family Vespertilionidae; genus Myotis; species Myotis nattereri. The sequence goes on from NC_138077.1 coordinate 77,818,579, forward strand.
AATTTCTACTCCAAAGAATAAGCAAAATCCTCTGCAGCATCTAACCTAGAGTAACAAATATATGGCAAAGTCTCCTAATATTCACTCCTGCATTCACAGCAGATGTGACTAATCAACCCTTTCCAGTTCTTGGAAATTGTAAAATATGGTAGTGGATGTCTCTGTCAATAAATTCTCTCTTGGCTAAAGGAATTAGCCTTTGCTTTCTTCCTGCTTTAGCCCCTGCAGGCCTCTCAAAATGCTATTAATATATACTGTAAAAGCATTGTCAGGATCTATTGCAATAAATTATTACCACATAATAATAGCTCACTCCCCTGTAATTAACCTTCTGCCAGCTTTACTTGTAAATCATGCTTCTCTTTCTTATCTGCTTCTGTTAATCTTGTAACATCCGTGATGTTAAGAAGTAGTCATAAGTAATTAACATTTATCCTTCAAGTAGGCCATGCTCTAAATACCCTGATAAACAGTTTGTTTACTTACGGGTTTGTTGTTTACAACCTAAGTCAGAATTCTTCCACTTCTGGGGTTCAGCTGAAGCAGAGAGTGTAACAACTAGGGGATATATCATTTCTTGTCTGCTTTATGCTTCAAGACTAATCAAATCCAATCCAATCCTGGAATAGCAGAGTTGGAAAAACAAACAAGCCCATCTTTCTGAATGCTGAAGACGGGTGACTTTTAAGGTAATGCAAGATACTCAAAACAAACAAACAAAAAACTTGTCATATACAGTTGGTAACACAAACTACGATTAGCTTCAAGGGAGTGTAAGTAATTATATGATGGTTGGCTCATCATTTATTCAACAAGTATTAATCATTTCCAAGCCAAATATTTGCCAGGCACAGTTATCAGCATTGTTTATAAGATCTTTCTAAACTTTAGAAGTTGTCTGGAGGGCAACCAGCAGGGCACTACAAATATTACCCTTAATCAGTCTGAAACACGTAGGATTAGGGTGGGTGGGTCATAGATATGGACAAGTTTGGCATTTCTTATAATCTTATAACATTTTAATCAATGCTGTTGATTTACTCAAATACAGAAGCATGATGTTCTCTAATCCAAACCCTTTGATCTGAGTGATTGCAACAAATGTGAATAAATAGACAAAAGTACACATTCTTACTGAAGTCCTACCTATTCCCTTAAATTCTACTTTGGCCAAATAGTTGACTTTTTCTATCCTGTGTATTGGGATAAATCAGTTTCTCTCTTATCAAAGTTTTCTTTTGCACCAACTTTAGCTCTTTTGCTGCCCAAAGTCCTTATCTCCACAGCCTCACTTTACCCAGTGTGATGATAATACACTGAATTCTTGCAAACAAGAAAAAAATGCTCATGGAGTCAATGATTAGCGAATAAACAATTTCAAAATGTTATTGATTTGCTTTATTTCTAGAAGATACACATAAGGAAAAAATAATAAGACTTCAGAAGAACCCAAACCCTCCCCCCCCCCAATAAATTACCACCTCCTTTATAAACAGGTGATTATTTACAAAACTGATTTTAAAAGTAGCTTAGATTTGGGTTTCATTCAGAATTTCTCGGTCACATATTTTGTTTTTCTCCTATTATTTAAGAATCATTTTATTGTACATATTATTCCAAGTACTTAACACAAAAATAGTGATTTAAAAAAAATGTCATTAGGAAAACAACAGAGCAGAACACACGGTACCAGTTATCAAAGCCATCACTGAAACACCATTTATCACAGGAACAAAGGGAAACCAGCAATGCAGCATAAGCAAAAAGATCTTTCTAATACTGTTGACTAGCAGGTGACAAATGATTAGGAGAATAGGCACACCCTCCCTCTCCCACTATCCAAAATACCATTTATTTACACATAATTATGCAGAATCTTACCTGAAGGGGAAGATCACATGCTACTATACCACTGCTTTTTTTTTTTTTAACTAAAAATCATACTTTGACTTTTTAAAAATTTAACTGAAATCTAGAAAGCCGAATAAGAGGCAAATTGAATAAGAAAGAAGGAAGCCAGCTGTGTGCCCGTATTGCTGGAAGAAGGGTTTCTAAGGGCTTTCTGTGAAATCTCTTTAGTTACAGATAAGACTGAGGTTAGCCTGAGCATCGCGTGCCATTCTTGAAGGGCCCTCAAAGCTGACTCATTTGCTTTACCATTTCTTGTGAAAATGAGAGGTGGCAGCCATCCCTGGAGCGCAAAGAGTGACTTGGTGACTGATCTCTTTACTAACCTGAGGAAAGCAATTACACGCAAGGTTCAGAACCTCCCTGCTCCCAGCGGCTTGGTAGAAGGGGGTTATTTCTATCTAAGAAGGTGGTGGCAACTAAAAATGCAAACATGAAGAAAAGAAGAACAAACATCTTTTTCAGAAATATATCAACAGTAACCTACAATCAGGATTATTCTAGTTCTCACCTATACTGATCCTCTTAACTATATACCGCAAGTTAAAATAGAATTGATTGCTGTTCTATGTTTTAAAAATTTGCTCCCTTTCTAAATCCATCACTTCACTGTCCAGAGAACACTTTATAAATTCACTTCCTCTAAAACCAATATAATTTTAGTAAAAGGATGGGGACAAAAGCCACATACTCACCCGAAGGGTTGAGGAGTGAGCAATGGGAACCATGAGCAGAGGGAGGTAGAAGGTGATAAATGCCCATTGGGAAAGTCAGGGTTCTTTTTTTTCCTGGGACAGTGGCCCATGAGTTAGGATGGAGCTGACACTGTTAGGGTCAGACACTATTTATTGTCTTTTCTGTGGATTTGGAAAGGAAATAACTTTTCTTGACTACTTACTGGGGTGGGAGTGGCGAGCAACAGACACTTTAAAAAATATGTTACAAGCATATCTACTTTAATCCTTACAACAACCCAGAAAAATAAATACTGTTATCCCAATTTTAGAGATGAGAAAGTAGAGACACTTGGTTAATGGAGAAGGAGAGTAAACCCCATGGAATCCAGGGAGACTGCTCCCACTGTCATTGTGGAGTCTAAACACACATCTGTGTCCTTTGGGACAGTCAACATTTTAGTATTACTTCAGTTAATGAAGCATGTCCTCACGTACTATCTCAATTTATCTTCATAAGCACTGATAGAACGCTCTGTTTCAGACTTGTTGTTCAGGTGAGAAAAATTAGTTTCAGGGAGTTCTCAAGATCACTCAGCTGGGAAGTGACTGAGTCATGAGCAGAACACAAATCTTGTGCCCTCAATTCTTCTGCTCTTTCGTTTTGGCTCTTGCCTTTCATCTCTGCTCCTCTCCTCTCCTTATGATTCATGGCAAGGCTGTGATGTCCATCAACTCTCACATCCACCTGAGCCAGAACCACAGCTTTAGCTCGTCAGCTTTATAGCCCTGTTAAAACACAAAGGCCCTTGGGAGAGGGAGCACCTTTATCTTTCACTGGTCATTTGCACATTAATATCACAAAGGTTCTGAGATTTTTATTTTTAAATAGACTTTATTTTTTTTTTAAAGCAGTTTAGGTTCACAGCAAAATCGAGTGGAAGGCACAGCGACTTCCCATGTACTCCCCCACCCTACTCCCTCACACACACCCTCCTCCATGTTCAACGTCCCCCATCACAGTGGTACATTCACAACAGAATTAATGCATCATTGTCGTCCAAAATCTATAGCTTACATTAGGGTTCACTTTTGGTGTTGTATATGTTATGGGTTGGAACAAATGTATAATGATATGTATCCACCATTATAATGTCATACAGAGCAGTTTCACTGCATTAAGAATCCTCTGTACTCTACCTATTCCTCTCCCCCTTTTACCCAAACCCCTGACAACCACTTATCTTCATACTGTGAGGTCAGTTTTTGATGGGGGAGTGGGGAAGGGAATGGAAACTAGAATAACAATCAATGTAAACTATAACTAAAAATGATAATAATTAAAAAATGCTAAGGCAAGGAAAAAAGCAAACCAAAAGCACAGAAGATGATGAAATTTAGCACCTGAGGCAGATGGGGTGTTGAGAAACTAACAACTTTTTAAATGTGTTAGAGAGGCACCTCTTTCTGCCGCACCCTTCCGCACACTTTTGTGAAAACTCAGCTCAGTAGATTGCAAACATTTTTAACAGTGGAAACCTATGTTGCAATAAAAGATTTCACTTATATACACAATACCTTAAGTAATTTATATACATTTATATTAGAAAATTTTGATATTTTAATGAAAGTTATCGTGTTATATACACCTTAGCATCTACCTCAACTGGCAGCATGCAATCTATTTTTATTTCGTTTAATGGATCGAGAAAAATTCAATTTGCCATAATAAATATTCACAAATGGTTCTTTAAAATAACGCACATTACAGTCTACTCCCATTAAAAGGAATGAGAAGTTTTGAAGGGCATGAACAACGTGCTTGCATTCTTTAGTACCAATAGGAAAGTTCGACACACACCTAAAATGTACAGTCAGCATGAACATCATTTATATAAAAATATCAGCAAAATATGATGCAGTTCTATGTCCAATTGTTTTTATCCAACTGAGTATTGGTGCCTGAGGAAAGCATTCACCAAAAAGCATTCCTGAGTCTTGCCAGGAACATGACCACGTAAGCATTAATAGAGTATGCTTTTAGTGGTGCACATTTATAGGCTTCAAGCTCTAAATCTTTCTCAATCAAGGGCACATCTGTACAAGCAATCTGTGAACAGAGCCAGGGAAAACTCTGGAAAAGAAGACTATTGGAGAGGATAGCCTTGTCAGATATTAAAAGTAATTGAAACTGTTTGTGTGCTGGCATAGATAGATAACCAATGAATGAGAATGCAGGGTACAGAAATAGACCCAAATGCATTACAACATATGAATGTGATAAAGTTGAGTGCTTCAGTACTAAAAAAAAAATGGATTTGCCATATCTGGGGGAATAGCCATTTAAAAAGCTGCATCTCTCTCTCCCTACGTCAGAATACAGTGCTGGTGCATTGATGTGCTAGAGCTGGTGCGGGCCAGCTGGCAAGAGCCAACTGTGCACATCCTTCCCTAGCTAGCTCTGTGTTTAGTGAAGCCACATTGGCAGCTTGCAACTGGGCGTGGCGGGAGTGATTACACTTCAGAAATGGGCAAATGCTGCAAATCAGGGCTTTTGTTTCTGTTTTTGAGAGCCAATTTTCCAGTCACCACTGCTGGTCGGAAAAAATACATAAGAAATGAACCAGGAGATATTACGAGAGTTTTTCTTTTAATAATTTTAGAGGTGGTACAGAGAGCTTTTTATAGAATCCAACATAATCTTAAAATTCAGTTTTCTATAAAAGGTAAAAATTTTCTACTCTGAAAAAAATCATAAATAATATTAAAATAAAAATTTTAAAATGGTGAAACACATGTACATATTTTTCAGAGCTATTTTTCTTACATAAAAACTTCTGGCCGAAACCGGTTTGGCTCAGTGGATAGAGTGTCGGCCTGCGGACTGAAAGGTCCCAGGTTCGATTCCGGTCAAGGGCATGTACCTGGGTTGCAGGCACATCCCCAGTAAGAGATGTGCAGGAGGCAGCTGATCGATGTTTCTCTCACCATCCTCTCTGTAAAAAATCAATAAAATATATTAAAAAAAACAAAACAAAAAAAACTTCTAACAAATTAAAAGGGAAAAGGGAAGCAATTTAGTGTAAAGTTGAGTAAAATATATTAATTGATAGAAATATACATATTACTGGCCAATAAATATATGGGGAAAAATGCTCAACCTCATGCATAAAGAAGAAATCCAAATTGAAAAAGAAATATTTTTAAACCTATAAAATAGCAAAAATTTGGAATGAGTTACAAAGTTGAGGTGGATGTAGGGAAGCTCATTCATTTACTGTGGGACATTGTTAAATTAAATTTGACATTATTAAGTGAAATTTAAAATTAATACTCTTTTCAATTCAGGAACTTGTTTTATAGACTTTTATAATCTCACAGAAGTGAGCAGACATGGGTGATTATTGTGGCATTATTTGTAGACGTTATTAATTGCTGCTTAAGAAATTACCCCAAAATTTAAAACTTTAAAGTCATAATAAAGCTTATTATTTCATGCAGTTTCTGTGTTTCAAGGAGTTAGAAAACAGCTTAGCTGAGTGGGTGTGTCCTGAAGCTGCAGTCAAGGTTGTTGGCAGAGGCTGCAGTTGTTTGAAGATCTGACTGGGGCTGAAGTTCCAGTTCCAATGTGACTCACTCAAGTGACAAGTTCCTTATTTCACAGACCTCTCACTAAAATACACTGTTGTGTCCCCATGACATGGTAATTGGCTTCCACCAGAGTGAGTGATCCCAGGGAGAGCAAGGCAGAGACCAATGGTTGTATGAACTAGTCCTGGAAGACATATACCCATTGCCACAATATTGTCATTTACACAGGTCAGAGCAATGCACAGAGAGAATGAATGAATCCCAGGAGAGGCGACTCACTGGAGGCCATCTTTTGAGGCTAGTTACCACAGTTCAGGATAACCACAACAAAAATATCAATAATCATTGCTAAGGTACTGGTTAAATAAAATTTTTAACTTACTGAAATGCTATAGAACCATTGAAAAGAAGGAAGCAACCTATATGTGCTGTTATGGGAAAATTCCCCAAATACACAATAAAGTATGTGAAACACACATTTATATGTTTATAATAAGATTTCCTTGGTTTTCTTATAAAAGTAGGTATAAATGCATAGTTGTATATATACGAGCATGAAATTTCTGCAACAATGTATAAAAATCTATCAAATGGGCAATGGAATTGGGGTGATAGTGGTTAGGTATATATAAATTATGTTCTATACCTATACTACTAATGTTTGAAAAAATGTTAATATGAACATATATTACATTTATAATTTTAAAAACTAGTTTAAAATATGCTCCACAGATATTTACAGGACAGTCAGCCAAAGAGGGTATCAATTTAGCCAAGCTCAGACAAATTTCCTCCTATTCAGGGGAACTGAGTGGTTAGCAGGAGAAACATAAGATAGTTTTCTGAATTGAGGACCGAGTGCTACCAGGTCTCTATAATCTCCAGGTCTCCATAATCTCCAGGTCTCCAGCCTCAGCAAAGCTGGATTAACATAAAACAAGCATTACCCCCGAAGTAGAAATCTGTTGTGATGTGTTTCTTCCTTTTCTGAGGCCATGGGATTCTTTGGAGAGTCTGGTAGCTGGGACTGTGCAGGAATGGCAGGTTTGCAGAGAGCAGCCATCACAAGGGGTCACAGAGCCATGGAAAGCCTCTCAGCACTGGTGTTAGTGGAGCTCCAGTGACTCCCTGCACCAGGAGGGCTGCGGCATGTGAACACCTGTCTTAGAAGATATCCAGGCACTGCAGCTGCTGAAGTTGAGTCATCAGTCTTGATGGATTATCTTGAAGAAGATGTGGGTCCAGGAAAGCTCATGCTTAGTTTATCACAAGGCCAGATTTGGGGTTTAAACCCTTGAAAGAAGTCCTTCACTGGGTTAAGGAAGAAGATAGCTGAGAACTGTCTGCAACAAGAACAAGATAGAATCACAGAGCTTTAAGGAAGCTTTATCAAAATGCCAATAATGCAATGATAATTTTAAAGAGGCAACCAATATTTATTGAGTGTGATTTATTCATTTACTAATTATCTATTTTAGAGATTAAAAAGCTGAGAATTAGAAAAGCTAAGCAATCTTCCCAAGGATATTACATCCTCTTATTTTTTTTTTAATTTCAGTTTTCACAACTATCAGTAATTTAAAAATGTATTTAAAAAATAAGATTTGAAACAAATGACAAGTGCTGGAGAGGATGCGGAGAAAAAGGAACCCTCCTTCACTGCTGGTGGGAATGCAGACTGGTGCAGCCATTGTGGAGAACAGTATGGTGTTCCCTCAAAAATTTAAAAATGGAACTGCCATTTGACCCAGAAATATTGCTTCTAAGAATATCTCCCAAGAAAACAGAAACACTAATCAGAAAGTATATATGCACCTCTATGTTCATAGCAGCACAATTTACAATAGCTAAGATTTGGAAACAGCTTAAATGCCCATCAACAGATGAGTAGAGTAGAAAACTATGGTACATCTACACAATGGAATACTACACTGCTATAAAAAGGAAGGAATTCTTACCATTTGCAGCAGCATGGATGGAACTGGAGAGCATTATGCTAAATGAAATAAGCCAGGCAGTGAAAGAAAAACACCACATGATCCCACTTATTTATAGATAATAAAAAACATTACTACCTGATGAACAAAAAGATAGATACAGAGGCAGAGAAGCATTGGACAGACTGTCAAATTACAGTGGGAAGGGTGGGGAGTGTTGGGGGGGTAAGATATCAATCATAGGACTTATATGCATGCATATAAGCATAACCAATGGATGCAAGACACTGCAGGGTGGGGAGGAGTGTGAGGGCACGTGCCAGGGGGTAGGGGAGGCCAGGGGAAGGTCAATGGGGAAAAAAAAAAAGGAGAAATATGTACTACTATCTGTAATACTTTAAACAATAAAATAAAATTAAAAAAATAAAAAGTAAATTAAAAAATAAGATTTGAATCAAACATTTTAATGGCTCCTGAAGCACTTCTGCCTAGGAGATCAGAAAAGTACTGCTTTACTGACCCAGCACTAGCACCAACGTGTGGAATTTACAGATGGGTAAATTTTCATTCCATACACAGCAGAAGCTATCTGATCCTGAAATGAAATTTCCTGAGCGGTGGTAAGCTCCCCATTACTGGAAATGTTCAAACAGAATCACAATGACCACCTGTTAGGTATATTGCCATTGCTGCCTTGCTCTCTCTGGGATCACTCACTCTGGTGGAAGCCAGGGTCCGTGTCATGGGGACACAACAATGTACTTGAGTAAGGGGTCTGTGAGGTAAGAAACTTGTCAGTCACTTGAGTGAGTCAAGTTGGAACTGGATCTTCAGCCCCAGTCAGATCTTCAAACAACTGCAGCCTCTGTCAACAATATATTGAGCAGCATACATTTGGGTTTCTTTCCAAATCTAAGTTCTTATGTTCTTATTAGAATAGAGGTTTCATTTTCTTATTCTTCAGGTTGAACTGAGTTGAAGCCTTTGAATGCAGAAGGCTGGACTAAGTATACTTGCCAACATTGTGGGGGTTTAAGAATAATAACAGTAATAAAAATAAAGACTTTAAAAGCACTTAATATTTGCTTGGAACTTTTTTAAGTGCTTTACATATATTAATATAGGTAATCCTTTCTACCACCCTACTGAGGTGTTCTAATACAGGATTCTAACCTCTAAATCTGGTCAAGTCCATGATTTTCCATATCTGTGATATTTATGCTCCATGAAGTCCGACAGTTGCAATTATATGACACTGCAAGTGAAGAAAGGTTTAGCTAAAACACTGCAGATAAATAAATAAACAGACAACGGAAGTGGTTTGTTGCATAATAGGGAGTTTTTATCCATGTTTCTACAGTTAAGTCAGCAAACCACAGGATGATAAGTTAGAAAAAAATCAGTGCCAGAAAAGCCTTTTACATTAACACTCCTTGATTCTGAATTCATTACAAGTCAGCTTAACCTAAAATTTAAAATTTAATCTATAATAATAAAAATGTAATATGCTTATTAGACCAGACATCCTTCCCGATGTCCTTCCAGACGACCTTCCAGACAAAGCCCAGGCTATGAGGGAAACCCAGGTCCCAGGTGCCAGAGGGAAACTAGAGCCGACAGCTGGGGGAAGGAAAGCCTATTCTTGCATGGATTTCATGTATTGGGCCTCTAGCATAGAAATAAAAGAGGCTCTGGGAGTCACAGTCTTTGGTGCAGATATGGCAGAGTCCAAGAACCACACCATGCACAACCAATCCTGAAAATGGCACAGAAACGGCATCAAGAAACCTCAATCACAAAGATATGAACCTCTTTTTTTAAAAAGAAGAATTAACTTTTTAATATATTTTATTGATTTTTTACAGAGAGGAAGGGACAGGGATAGAGTTAGAAACATCGATGAGAGAGAAACATCAATCAGCTGCCTCCTGCACACTCCCTACTGGGGATGTGCCTGCAACCAAGGTACATGCCCGTGACCAGAATCGAACCTGGGACCCTTGAGTCCACAGGCTGATGCTCTATCCACTGAGCCAAACCGATTAGGACAGGAATTATTTTTTTTAATATACTTTTTATTGATTTCAGAGAGGAAGGGAGAGAGAGAGATAGAAACATCAATGATGAGAGAGAAACATCCATTGGTTGCCTCTGCACACCCCCTACTGGGGATCTAGCACAACCTGAGCATGTGCCCTGACTGGCAATCCAACCATGACCTCATAGTTCATGTGTCAATGCTCAACCACTGAGCCACGCTGGCCAGGCGATATGAATCTCTTAAGGGGTAGATCCCACAGTCCTGAGGAGCATGTGCTTTGCCAAGAAGCACAAGAAAGGCCAGAAGAAGATGCAGGGCAACAACACCAAGGCCATGAGTGCATGTGCTGAGGCTATCAAGGCCCTCGGAAAGCCCAAGGAGGTCAAGACCAAGATCTCAAAGGGTGGCAGCCACAAGCTCAGTCAACTTGCTTACATCACTGACCCCAAGCGTGGGGTTAGCATTGCCGAGGGTCTCAGGCTCTGCCAGCCAAAGGCCAAGGCCAAGGCTCAAACCAAGTCGTGGGTTGCAGCTGCAGCTCTGGCTCAGGCTTAGGCTCAGGCTCCCAAAGGTGCCCAGGCCCCCATGCAGGCTCTACATAAAGGCCTCTCTCTGCCGTGTGAGTGAAGACGGAAGGACTGGTGTGATTCCTGGGATGCTGCCTGCATGGGCTGGTTTCCTTCTGTGCTATTTGTACAAATAAACCTGAGGCAGGATCTGAAAAAAGAAAAAAAGAAAAAGAAAGAAAAGATAAGGGGAAAAAAACCATTAAAAAATAGCTTTAGTAGAATCAAAGTTCCCCAGCCTTTTTTTTTTTTTTTTTAATTCCCCCCCATATCATTAGGATTTGTTTTCACAGAGCAATAAGCACAAGACATTTCCAGGTCCCTTATGGAATGCAAATCATGGTTAGGTGCTGGAGGTTCCTGAGCCATGGGGCAGTGTTGATTCCTACCAAGCTTTCGAACTCAGTAGTTCAGGGTGCAGCCTTGGAGCCTAGATCCTTGGTTCTGTGGTGCTGAGCAAATGCTTCCTCCATCTACCACTCAGTTTCCCTCACATGTGCAATGGGGGTAATAGTACCTCTCTTACGGGAGTCATTCAAATGTTGAATAAGTTAACTCATATAATTTTAGAACAGTGCCTGGTACATAGTAAAATTCTGACCAGCATTAGCAATTAATATTTGCTGGTATGAGGGAAAATGGAGCGTTTAAGTGGTAATCTAAATTTACAAAGAGATAAGTAATGTTATTGGGTGGTATATGAGAATCAGATGAGAGTTACAGATACTAAATACGCCCGAGTTCAAAGTGGGGTGAGATGGTTATGGTTGGGAGCGACTGGGGCAGACTCTCAGGTGAGGAGACGAGCAGGGCCAGGAAACAGAGTCTTTTGCCCATGTTTGATGTGGGATCCTTTAAAATGCTGTCGCAAGTATGAAGTTCTCAGCTACGCTAAGGGGGTCGATGATGTGCACTTGACTACACAGGAAAAAAAGAAGAGGTTTAAACCGTTAAACAATAGGTAGGAAATCAATGGTAAATAAAAGAATTAAAATGCACAGAGGGTAACATGTTATTTCCTTCCCCAATAAAACATATAATATTTTAACATATGGCTTAATACCTGTAACTCAAATGTTTTCCAGTTTTTTAGTGAAATTCCACCATCAGAATACTCAAATTTTCTTAGCTTAAAAAATATTATTGTTGCTGATGTTGATCAGAGAAAGTGAAAAGCAATTTACTGATGCACCTATCTACATAACAGAAACATACATTCACATTTATATTCTCCACAGGGAGGGGAGCAAGCACAATGTGCAAATGACTAAATTCTTCTTCCCGACTAGTCGTGTCTGTTCTTCGCCCCAATTTTACAATGAGGTAAGTTAAGAGTAGAGTGTATGTGTCTTTTCCTGGATCACACAGGTGCGACTGGTCTGAGATGTGGGCTCAGATCATGTAGGAACATGCCAAGTGGTTTCAGAACTGAATGTTAGGCATTTTAGGGTTCTCCAGTGCCTGGTGAAATAAGGAAAAGGGATGGCAATACGGGCTCATATTTGAGTCTCTGTCTATAACATTTCTTGTGTTGTCACTTATTCGCCTTCTTTTTGTTTTGTTTTTGTTTTCCCTGTTGAAAGTAAGTTAGCGAGTTGCTCCCCACAAACTTCAGAACCCTGCCAGGAAGAGCAACGAATTCCCCAAGCCCCTGACTGTGGTCTGACTCTGTTCTTCAGAGGAGCTAAGAGGTGGAGAAATGGAACAAGATCCCCTCTGGTAGCAGAGACACACTGGACCTCTAGGGCCTGGAAAACTTTTCTCGGGCGTGTCCTATTGCTTCAGCCTCATTAGGGATTAAAGTACATGGTTAAAGCCACAGCCCTGTGTGCTGGCTTCTTGAGCACCCAGAAAGTGTGAGTTGGCTAGCAAAGCTACTGTGAACCCCTTTAGAAGAAGGGGTGGTTCATGGTAGACCTGTAACAATGTAAATAAAGGGCTGGAGGGTGGGGCAGGCCCATCTCCCCTGAGCAGGGTTGTTGGAGGAGAGGTTAGAAAGAAACCCAAGATAACCCATGTGCCTATTTATTAGCAGTCATTGGCCTCCAAAAAGGTGAGACTTCCCCCCAGTCTTGAAATATGAACTTGTGGCCTCATGGCCACTTTAGAATCTTCAGTGTGAGAAAAAAAGATTAAGAGAAGCTTTGTGGATTAGGGAAAAATGGTAAAGGGGTGTGTTGGGGGGGGGAGGGAGGGTAAGGAAGTGAAGGGTTAAGGCAAAGAGCAGGTGTGATGGTTAATTGTATGTGTGAAGTTGGCTGTGTCTGGTGCCTAGACATGGAGTTAATAATTATTCTGGATGTTTCTATGAGGGTGGTTTTCAATGATATTAACATATTGCCTTCTCCAATCAGCTACCGGCCTGGATAGAACAGAAGGCCCATCTCCCCTGAACAAGAGGAAACTCTGCAGCAGGTGGCCTTCACTCGAACTTCTACTGCCATGTGGGCTCTTCCCTAGGTCTCCAGCCTGTCTCCACCTTCGGACTTGAACTGCTGATTTTGGACTTGCCAGCCTCTGTAACTGTGTGAGCTAATTTCTTAATGTAAAGAAACAGACAAACAGAGAAACCTATTTGTTCAGTTTCTCTGGAGAACTCTGACTAATACAAGTGAGTTGTAGTATTCAGGCTACAGGGAGGGGACTTGAAGCTGGCAAACAAAAATCAGAGGTAGGGCCCCAAACCAAACTGTGTCTTTATTTGGGAAGCATCTGAGTACTGACCTCACTCTTGATTTTGTCTTCATTTCCCGATATTAGTTTCCCTTTGCTAACTTTTCTTACTTTAATTGAATCATCCCAATATATTGTATGTGTTATTATAAATCACCTTAATTCCTTTTTTTAGGATACTTTAAAAATACAAATAAATAAATAAATAAATAGCTTCTCATCATTTGAAGCAATTACATAAGGCTAAATTTAGATTTCCACGTATAAGGAAGGGACATATGAATTATCCAAAGCTAAGAAGAAAATGTTGGGAGGATATACATAATAAGTGACATGGAATTTAAAAAGATGTGTAATAGCCCTAGCTGGTTTGGCTCTATCAAGCATCAACCTGCAGACTGAAGGGTCCCGAGTTCGATTCTGGTCAAGGGCATGTACCTCAGTTGCAGTCTCCTGCCCAGCCTGGGCCCTGGTTGGGGCACGTGCAGGAGGCAACCAATTGATGTGTTTCTCTCACATCTGTATTTCTCTCTCTCTTTCCCTCTCTCTTCAACTCTCTCTGAAAAACAATGGAAAAATATCCTAGGGCGAGGATTTAAAAAATAAAATAAAAATAATGAAAAGATGTGCAATAAAAGTTCAAGTGTATGTACTAAGAAAAGTATTTTAGCAACAGAACAGAAAATATTAAAGTGAATCCAGAGGATAAAACATCAAACTACAGAATGTAAGCAAGAACCAAAAACTGCACACTAAAAAAAAAAAAGGTGTTATATAAAAAGGGGAAAGCAGTTTTGTGTTAATATGGCCACATAAATTTTTATGATTATATAATTATATAATTTAAAATGTTTTCTGATAGGAAAAAAATAAGGGGTTCAAGGATAGGAAATATAAGTAATGAAAACATGATGTTATGTTGTCTTTCTACATACAGATGGGACAAAAGTAGGTTTATAGTTGTGAGTATGCGAAACACAGTTTATTGCATTACTGTTTACTAGTATTAATTGCATTGTTTTCCATATGGACAACTGTAAACCTATTTTTGCCCTACCCTGTATAATTTTCAAAATGTGTATCCTTCTAGCTCTAAATCTTTTTTTTAATTAATAAAAATTCAGGTACAATTTCATGCTATGGTAATAAGAAGAATTAATCCATTTCTGACTTTATCTAAGATTATTACAAGGCACTAAAAAATTATGAGGAACAAACAACAGTGAACTCAGAAAGTTACACCACAAAAGTAGAGTAAGAATGAGAGGACTCCACCCTACCTGCTCACACTAGAGCCTGGCCGGGGTGAAAACCAAGCCATGTAACAACACTGAAGAAGCATTCTTCAACGTGTAACTCATTTTCCCAGGAAGCGTCTTTCAGTCTTATCTCTCTGCTCACCTGGGTTGTACCTCCACCAATCTGCCCTTGAAACAAAGTCATAGCAGTGGCAGCACATAGATTGTGTGATTGTCCAGGGAGGAGGCCAGCTATCTTCTCCAAGCATCAGGTAGGCTCATCCTTCCACCAAACTTCCTCTAATTTTGTGGGAAAAGTGAGGGGTTGTGAGGTTTTGTTCTTTAATTGGGTAACTTTCCTTTTACTTCCCTATTCTAGTGATGATCGAGCCACAGTGAGGTTTTTCAGCCATCGGTAGCAAGTCCTTCAGATTATCACTAAAATATCATTTGAGGAAAACAAAGTAGAGCTATAAAACTGATTTTTTTTGTTTTTTTTTTAGGTTTCTTCACAAGCACAAATATGCTCAAGTTCCTCTACAGCTCATGAGATGCCTTTGTGGTTGAGCTAGAGGGCTGCTATGTTTAGAAGACATAACCCAAGAAACAGTGGTCAAGTCATTAGATGGTCATTGATCTCCATGTAACTTCTAAATTGCCAAACAAGAACTTTGAAGAGGTCACACACATGGGACATCATCCAGCACCCATTCTCTGGAATACCTTCCCCTTGTACTTGATGTGTATGAAGTCTGTGACTAAACAGTTTTAATTTTATGAACAATAATTTTACTTGTTAGCATAGGCAGAAAAAAATACTTGAGTGTCACACATGAAGTTCTATGGACCTTGAAGAATTATTAGAACCTGTTAAATAATTATTTTCTCTGAGCATATCTGATCTCTTCAAGGTAGACCTATTTAGAAGGTAACCTGCATTTAATTAATCTTAACAATGAGGTTAAAAACAGGAAGAGGTTTTTAGAAACAGTGATAAAGTAATGGCAACTCATGATAAAAAAGTTAATGTGACAAAATGGAAAATTCTTTCTGATTAAAAAACAACCAATGTGATGGGAAAATGTACATAATGAAAACAATATTTTGAGATCTTAAGAAAAAGCCCATGACCTTTTTTTTTCTAATATTTTATTAATCTAATAAATGCCTACAGTCTTAAAAATTCAAAAAGTAGTAAAGGGTTATAACGAAAACCAGTAATATCTGTCCCATTTTTATCCACCCCCAGTTCTGAGCCCCAAAAACACCATTTAAAAATCTATTAGGTCTACCTTCTGTTTACCTCTGTGTTTCTAAAGAACAAGTTTAATCTATATCTATCTAAGGATATTAACTAGAGGTCTGTCTGTTCTCTCTCTCTCACTTTCTCTCTTTACTATTTGGAGATTTTTCCTTCAAATATCTGATGATACATTTTTCTAAAGAGGCACTAATAATTGGATTGAAAGCTCTGGGGGCTGAAGTGGATGAGAGGGGAGCAAAGAAAAGAGCTATTCATTTCATGGTGCAGTGGTTCTCAGCCTGTGGGTCGCGACCCCTTTGGGGGTCGAACGACCCTTTCACAGGGGTTGCCTAAGACCATCAGAAAACACATATATAATTACATATTGTTTTTGTGATTAATCACTATGCTTTAATTATGTTCAATTTGTAACAATGAAAATACATCCTGCATATCATATATTTACATTACAATTCATAACAGTAGCAAAATTATAGTTATGAAGTAGCAACGAAAATAATTTTATGGTTGGGGGTCACCACAACATGAGGAACTGTATTAAAGGGTCGCGGCATTAGGAAGGTTGAGAACCACTGTCATGATGAAAACACCATAGCTCTTAATGGTGAAGAATTTGTTTTGTTTTGTTTTTGCCCTTTTTTTTTCTCTCTAGAACTATTCTGGAAAACAGTTTTCTAGAAAATAGTCCTTGCATCTCCTGCCAGAGGACAGAGGACAAATTCCCTTGGAGGAAGGGGATGGGTGATGGTGTAGAGCCCCCATTAAGTAGCGCATTTTCAAGAAACCCCCTATTTTCAGTCCCATCCTGTGCTCTGCCTTTTGAGGTTTTAAACAACAGGGGAAATTCTTAAGATAGAAATTTATGGGGAGGGGATGTGATCAGCATACAAAATTATATATACAGTACATGCTTTCTTATGATTTCAGGCAACTAATTTGCAGTTCAAGAACTCCCTAGGAAGTCAGATGAAGACCCCTGCCTTAGACATTCAACATTATTGGGATTGTAAACATTGCCAACTTCAGAATCTCTCTGTAATAAAGAGAGAAATGAAACATGAGCCATTTGACATTTGACAAGATATAAACATCATACTAAAATTAACAGTGTGAACATTATGCTAAGTGAAATAAGCCACTCAGAGAAAGCACCATATGATTTCACTCATATGTGGAATTTAATGAACAAACTGAACTATCAAGCAAAATAGAGAGAGACTCATAGAGAGCAGGCAGGCAGCTCTGGGTATGTGTGGAGGGATTGAGCAAAAAGAAAAAAAAAGAGAGAGAGAGAACTGCTGGTCATGGACAACATGTGGTGATTGGGGGTGGGTAGAGGTGGAAGAGGGCATAGAGTCGATAAATGGTGGTGGAAAAAATAACAGTGCTTGAATAAATATGTAATAACTCTTTCAGATAATCATCCAACAATACCATTATTCAGTGAAGGAGAGATGTCAAACAGTTCTCTTTCATCTTCTTTCCTACTCATTCTCCTTTTTTCTGTCCTTTTCTCTCTCACCCTCTCCGGCTCCTTCCTCCCCCTTTTTCCCCCCGTTCACTTCTCTTCACTGTTTCTTCCTCCACTCCCACCCTACCCCCTAAAAAACAAAAACAGAAATCCAGAATTAGACTTTCTCAAGTAAATGTGCTCCACCTGCTGGTTCTTTAAAGAATTTCACAATTTGAGAAACTTGAGACACCATGTATGCAGTGGAAATAAATTTATTACCTAAATTTTAGTACCAAAGAAGGCCTTGTTAATTTAGAGACTAGGATCATTTCTAAAAATCTGAACTTAATGCCTGATTTATCGAATATATTATATATAGCATGTATTATTTCAATATCTTCTATATATAGAAGCACAGCTACTGTAATGTTTTAACCCTTATAATCACACCCAACTTGTCCCTTTTAATTTCCTTTGTTTCTATTCCATTTATTCAATGAGCTGCTTCTTGGCCTCCTTCCCTCACACCTTTTTCCAAGCTCATTTCTCTGGCCCCAGTTCAGTCTTCGACTCTCCTTTATTAATCTGCATGAACCTCATCAGACTACTTCTTCAATTAGCACCTTTACACAAATAATTGGTAAATATATGTTTCTAGACCTAACTTCTCTCATGAGCCTCAGACTCACATCTCTAAATACTGGCAGCTAGCAGGCATATAAAGCTCGTCAAAACTGCTCTCCTCTTTTTTGTTAAGGGCCTTTAACCTGTTCCAATTACCTATTGCTGTTTAGCAAGCTGCCCCAGCTAGGTGACATAAAACAGCAGCCATTTTATTGTGTTTACAGATTCTGTGAGCTGGGATTTGGCATAGCAGGGATGGCTCGGTCTCCGCTCCTCATAATAGAGTGTCAGGGAGAAGACTTGCTGCTCTAGGGAAGATCCCATATCTCCCGCACATTACTGAAAGAGTGGGGGGGGGGGGGAGGTAAAATGAAAAGTGGGTCCTTATTGCTTTCTAGAAATATTCACATTATTCATGTTGAATAGTATATAAGATCAAATACACCTGAGTTAAAACTTTCAGCAGAAGTTATTAAGTTTATATTGATGTAGATATTTAAAATTTTAAATAATTATTATTCTTTGAGGGTATCTACTGAATTATTTTTTCAGTTGTATTACAACTTGAACTATAAGAAACTGATAAGTGGGGTTGCAGTTTTTCATATTATTTCTACAGTTAGAAGGCTGTCAAGCAGCAGGCTTGGAACATTCTAAAAGCTTCCGGCTGCCTCACCAAATCAGACAATGGGAACAACTTTGACCAGACCTGAGCATAAATCGCTATTAAGACTTCTATTTATAAATGCACTAGAGGCCCAGTGCATGAAATTTGTGCACTTGGAGAGGGGTGGTTCCTCATCCCGGATTGCAAGAGGGTGCAGGCCAGGCCACTGGAACCCACTGGTGTATGATCAGGGCCGGGAGGGACATGGGAGGTTGGTCAGCCAGGGAGGGACATGGGAGGTTGGCCAGCCAGGGAGGGTTCCAGGGCATGTCTGGCCCATCTTGTTCAGTCCTGATCAGCTGGATCCCAGCAGCAAGCTAACCTATCGGTAGAAATGTCTGCCCCCTGGTGGTCAGTGCACGTCATAGCAAGCAGTTGAGCAGCCTTAGAATATCATTAGCATATTATGCTTTGATTGGTTGACTGGACGACTGGACACTTAGCATATTAGGCTTTTATTACATAGGACTAGAGGCCCAGTGCACAAAATTTGTGCACTCGGGGCAGGGGGGTCCCTCAGCCCGGCCTGTGTCCTCTCGCAGGCTGGGACCCCTCAGGGGATAACCACCTGCTGGCTTAGGCCTGCTCCCTGGGGGATTGGGTCTAAGCTGGCAATCAGACATCCCTCTGGCAGCCCGGCAGCCCTCGGGGATGTCCACTTGCCAGCGGGGAGCAGACCTAAGCTGCAGTCGGACATCCTTAGTGCTGCTGAGGAGGCAGGAGAGGCTCCCACCACCACCACTGCTGTACTGGCAGCCGTCAGCCTGGCTTGTGACTGAGCAGAGCTCCCCCATGTGGGAGCGCACTGACCACCAGGGGGCAGCTCCTGCATTGAGCGTCTGCCCCCTGGTGGTCAGTGTGTGTCATAGTGACCAGTCATTCCCAGTCTTTCTGCTGTTAGGGTCAGTTTGCATATTACCCTTTTATTATATAGGATAGAGGCCTGGTGAATGGGTGGGGGCCGGCTGGTTTGCCCTGAAAGGTGTCCCGGAACAGGGTGGGGGTCCCGCTTGGGTGCCTGGCCAGCCTGGGTGAGGGGCTGATGGCTGTCTGCAGCTGGTTACACCCCCTTCAGGGTGGGGGTCCCGCTTGGGTGCCTGGCCAGTCTGGATGAGGGACTGAGGGCCGTTTTCAGGCTGGCCACACCCCCTTCAGGGTGGGGGTCCCCACTGGGGTGCCTGGCCAGTCTGGGTGAAGGGCTGAGGGCCATTTTCAGGCTGGCCTGCGACCGAAGCTCCCAGCCTCTCCTTTTTTTAAAAAAAATTTTTTTATTCTGGGATTTATTTACCTTCTATAATTGAAACTCTGTTGCCTTCACTGGCGCTCCCAGCTCTGAGGCCACAGCTGGCTGAAAGCAGGTATCTGGCTGGAGTTTGTTTGGCTTCTATAATTGAAACTTTGTTGCCATCCTGCTCGCTCCAACTCTGAGGCCGCAGCTGGCTGAAAGCAGGTATCTGGGCTTTGTTTAGCTTCTATAATTGAAACTTTGTTGCTTTTGGAGCTGTTGCTTTCAGAGCTCAGAGTCGGGCCACGGCAGGCGGGGAACCTTGGCTTCCTCCATCACTGGAGCAACCAAGCCTCATGTTCGCTTCAGCTGCGTGGCTGCCAGCCGCCATCTTTGTTGGCAGTTAATTTGCATATCTTGCTGATTAGCCAATGGGAAGCGTAGCGGAGGTATGGTTAATTGCCCTTTTTGTCTTTTATTAGATAGGATAGGATTATTCACTTGCTGTTAATAGAGGCATTCAACTGGTACAATCTTATTTGTAAACTTTGATACCTCCCCAACCATTTCATAAGTAAATGAGTCCATGACAGAGCCAATGTTGCAACTGTAAATGACTACAAAACCAAATGACTGTATTTGTGTCAACTCCCTGAAACTCATTAAACTCACTGAAACCATGATGCATTAGATTATGCCAAGTTTTATGTTCAAACATGTTTTGATGAATGGGAATTAATTGGTGAAGGATTCTTTAAAATACTGATGAATGAGTTAACTTTTAGAATCAAAACAAAGAACATTGATTGGAAGATGGAATGCAATTCAATTATCTTGCTCTGCTAGCCTATGCTAATGTGTACCTGCTATTAAACCACCTGCAGAAATAGGTCTATAAGGTTTTATATTGTATGACCTATGCTTTGGTTTCTGATAACAATACTAAATTCAGGATTTATTCAAGACATTTGTAAATGTTTATGCTTCACCAACTTAATTGTGACAATTGTGACACATAATTGAAATTTTATGTGTTTCTTTGGGAAGGCGCAAATTTAATTAATACTTGTGGCAGGGATAATACAATAGTGGTGGCAGTGAACAGAGGAAGGAAACCAAGAAGCATTTCAAAGGTAGAATCAACAGGATCTTATTAGGACAACGAGGGAGGGAAAGAGGCCAGTCGCTTCTGTGGTTTTGG
This sequence comes from Myotis nattereri, assembly GCF_964212035.1. Lineage (NCBI taxonomy): Eukaryota > Metazoa > Chordata > Mammalia > Chiroptera > Vespertilionidae > Myotis > Myotis nattereri. Next base: position 77,839,641 of record NC_138077.1, read on the forward strand.
GTGTGAAAGGCTTTGTGTTGGTTTCCAAGATGACAACAAATTCCTTGACACTCCTGCCATTGAGTTAAGTAAGGCCTAGTCCTTTCCCCTTGAATGTGGAGCTGGCTTAGTGACTCACTTAACTAGTGGAATGTGGAGAGTGACACTACCTAACCTCTGGGGTTGGATCAGAAGGCAACCATGCATACCTCACCCGGTGAAATTTGAGTCTAAGCTGAGTCAGCCTTCGAGTGGTCTAGCCCGGGCACTGATGTGTGACTAAAAAACCTGCAGATGATTCCAGCCTTTTTTTTTTTTTTTTTTAAATATATATTTTATTGATTTTTCACAGAGAGGAAGGGAGAGGGATAGAGAGTTAGAAACATCGATGAGAGAGAAACATCGATCAGCTGCCTCCTGCACACTCCCTACTGGGTGTGTGCCCGCAACCAAGGTACATGCCCTTGGCCGGAATCGAACCCAGGACCCTTGAGTCCACAGGCCGACGCTCTATCCACTGAGCTAAACCGGTTAGGGCTCCAGCCTTGAATGTAACAATAAAAGACACATGGAAGGATAAGCAGTCATAAGAAAACACATTTCTTGACCTTCTAATCTGGTGCTCGTTAGCATGCAGTTTTCTAATTCAAACATTGAGTTCAATGGGTGGGAAGGCGGAGCATACTGATAGAAAGTAGTGATTAGAAATTTGTTCCAAAGCATGTACATCCTCCCCCAAAATTTCCATCCCTTCTGACCACTAACAGACATATGAAAGAGCAGCACTCAGGTGCTCAGGCCATTTGGGGGAAAACCTGGGCCTCTAGTAGATTCAGGATAGACATCAATACAAACTTGAAAGAGAAATTTACTTTGAGTAACAGCAGAATGATCTTTTTTTCCAGTAGTTATGCAATTATGTTTCCCCCCATCTCATCTGTAAGAGAAATACATCAAAGGGTATGGAAAACTGATATGCACAGAAAACTTTTGAAATTTTACCTTAGTCCAATGCCCAGACACCAACAGTCCTCAACACAAGTAAAAATGCTAGCAGATCTATATAAGGACTTTTCATTGTAAAAGGTAAACTGAGGTTTATTTGAACATGCCTATATTAGGGGTCTTTAAATTTAATCAGCTTTGTTGAAGTATAAATTATATACACAATAAAATTCTATGATTTTCAGTGTGAAGTTCAGTAAGTTTTGATAAGTGTATACAATTTGGTAACCACTGTCACAATCAATACATGGAACATTTCCATCACCTCAAAATATTCATTTGTTCCCTTTCACAATCCATTTCCCAGCTCCATCCCCAACCCCAGCCCCTAGCAACCACTGATCTGCTTTCTGTTGTTAGAGTTTTGACTTTTTTAGTGATGGAGAATTAACAACCACAGGTAATCACTGAATTGTAACACGTAGAGATTAAGAAAATTTCAATGTAGTTATACAGTGAGTGCTCTTTGTGTCTGGCTTCTTTCACTTGGCATTATGCTTTTTAAATATTCATCCATGTTGTTGCATTTATCAAGCCATGCCTTCTCATTACTAAGTAGTAGTTTAATATATGGCTATAACACAATTTCTTTATCCACTCACCTGCTGAAGGGCATTTGTGTTATTTCTATTCCTGGCTATTGTGAATAAAGCTGCTATGAGAATTTGAGTGCAAAAGTCATATTTAGGGAGGTTCAAATATTTAGGTGAGGAACTATGGTGTTAGAACTAAGAAATATTTGTCTTCTCTGTGTATATTATCCTGAAAAAAAAGTGAAAAATACAGACATTTGTAAACCATATTCCATATTAAAATTTAATCAGTAGATCCGTTGTAGGACAATTAAAGGTTTCATACATTTTCCAGCCCTAAAGAGTCACACACAGTCACATACATTCAACATGTTCCAAGATAATGCTTAATAGTGTGTAGGAAGATAATATTCCTTACAAACTTCAATATATTATGAATTAAAAAAACACATTCATATTATTATGTGAACAAAGAAGCCATTTTAAGAATTTTGTGAACTTATCTTAAAAGCAAATATGAGTTACAGAATCTCTCATTTAAAGAGAACAATTTCAACTAGTCCATCTTACAAGAAAAAACATTCATAAAATGCCTACATGCTTCTCACACTCATAACATTTATGCTTACTTTAATTAAAGAAGGAAAATGTTTCTCACGAAACGAGAAACATTTCCTATATTCATAACATCCCCAGGATTTTTTTTTTTAGTTTAAATTTCCATATAGAACTGTCTGGAATAGAAAATTCTAAATATCAGAATGTATGGTTATAAGCTTTCACATTCAAAAGTGCAGATAACAAATTCTAGTTCTCCAAAAAAAGAAATTACAACCTAGATGTCCCTTTTTGAAATAACAGTGATGGAGAGTTAACAACCACAGGTAATCACTGAATTGTAACACATGTAGAGACTAAGAAAATTTCAAGTGTTCCTAAATATCTATCATTATATAAAAATGAGCATTTTACAATATTACGATTTCTACAGCAAGATACAGACATACATATATTATGACTAAAGAAACTTCAGTAACGACAAAGCAAAACTTTTACCTTCATTTCAAGTTGCTTTCAAAAATTACTGATAAACTCAATCTCATTGAATTAATGAAAATAAATTTATCCCACAACAGATTTTTGTGGCAGAAACTACAATTTTAAAGAAATATAAGAAATAAAAATAACATGAGAAGTTCTCCTGATACAAACTATACTATTTAGATTCCCTTAACTCAATACAGGAAACCCAATGTCATATTTTGTAAACTAGTCATATAAAATGATTCTAAAAGTATAAATGAGATTTATATCAACGAATGGACTTGTGGTCACCTTCTCACCCATCACTGACAGCATCCAACGGAAACCTATGGTGCCAGGGAGGCAGGCTCCAGTGAAGACTGGGGCTCAAGACATAGGTGACTAACTGCCACAGGGTGGCAACGGTGCCGGCCAGCGAAGTGGGGGCACACGTTCTGTGTCCCCAGGTCCCAGGGCGGCTGCTTCGCCTCTGTCAATGCACCCAATCCCTTGGATGGCGAAGAACTTCCAGAATTTCTGCTTCTTTGGAGTTCGCTGAGGGTGAGTGCATGTACTCCCATCTGTGTACACCCAAAACAGAAGCAAAAAATGTAATAATAAAAAAATAATAAACAACACTTATACCTGTTTACTTAAGATAAATGAAAAATAAAGTTCTAAAACAGTAAAAAATGTCTCATACCTCTTTGTCTCCACTGTGCCTAATATGCCTTTCACCCACCAGGCTTTTTAAAAATACTTGTTGCTAAAGAAATAAAGTTTCTTAATTCCTGAGCACACTTTGGCTAATATCCCAGAAGGAAAATACACTTTTACTATAAATTAGGGTTTTGTAAAGTTCTAACCTGAGATGACCCATGGGCAAACTATTTTTAGCTTCATACTTTCACATTTATTTTGTGTTACTTTCTATTTATGGCAACAATATTGGCATGCCTTTTTAAATAGATTCTCTCAGAAAAAACATGAGTATCAAATTAAAGTAAATAATACATCAGATAATATAAAGGGCCACATAACAAATACTTTAGGCTTTGTGGGGCCACATATGGTCTCTTTCATATTTTTTGCTTTTAATAAATCCTTTTAAAAATGTAAAATCCTTTCTTAGCTCAAGGTCTGTACAAAAGCACACCTTTTGGTGGACTTGGATTTATCCTGCAGTCTTAAGTTTACAGACCCCCTGCATAGATTATAAGAAGCTAAAAGTGACCTGTTGTGTTAATGCTACTCAAGTGAGCAAGGCGGTGATTTCTAATCCGCCCACATCCGCTTGGAATATGCATTATACTTAGGGCCAGAGCGATCAGGCTGACCACCAGAGGCCTAATGGTCATGTTTACTTTTCACTCACTTCTCATCTCTCCAGTGGCAGGAATACCTAACAGTGATGTGCGCGATCTTCTAACCAAGGACAGAAGATCCCTAAACAATAGTTAGACAATGACAGAGCCAATGCCTTTGTGAAGGCATGACAACCAGAGGGTACTGCTCTCACAAGGCTAGATCAGAACAGCAAGGCAGACTGTCAATGGCATCCAGTAGTTGAATTCTTATCCAGACATTTAAATTCATGGAGAAAAAAGATTCTAACTCTTGTAAAACAAACAATGGTAACTTTGTTTTCTTTTTGATCTTTTCTATTTCAGTGTTGACACACATCATTCTCATTTTCTTAAAAGCAACGAAGTCGGTTGTAGATCTCTATTAACCTAATAGCAGCAATGTGAATATATCCGTCTGTAAAATTCCCCACACAGGCTCAATTCAACTCTAGGAAGCTAGCTCACCACAGCAGCATGGAAAACACAGAGAGAATGCTGTGCACCTCGTACTTTCAAACAAGCTTAATACTTCCTACGGGAGAGTAAGACATTTCCTCATACGTGCAATCATTTTTAATAAAATTAAGTTTTAGAAGTTGATATGTTCTTCCTGGAAAACTACCCATGCAAGGATAATCCGGCCCTTGGACATCATCACCCCCGTCCTCCTCCTCCCTCTATCCTTTCCCTGCTCTCACACACAAAGCTGTATCACTCACCCTGATACCCCTCAAAATATCCAATTTGATTTTCCTTAATGATTTGACTCTGATTTCTTAATAAAAGCAGCAAAGTCAAAACCAGTGACGTCTCTGGGTAAGAGATCTGTAGTGTTAACGTTCATGTTTGGTGGGGGCTGAGGGCTCGGGGTAGGGGGATAATTATTATGACAAGTTATTCTTACCGAGCAGTCAGAGGTAAAGACATCAAGATGCTTTCGATCCTGGATCCCGGAGTGAAGAGGCCAAACTTTGTACCCCGATCATACAGCAGGTTAAATTCCACATACCTGACATACGGACATCAAACAACATTAAGGGTCAGCTGAGTAAAATCTTTCTTAGCCCATGATGAATACTTAAAGGGGGGACTTCTTCCTGCCCACCCTCCCAATCAGCTGGAACTGACACAAGTCTACAGTCAGTTGAGTTTTCTCCATCTGGACAGACATAAATAAAAGGGTATTCTATCCAACAAACAATAGGACATAGATTCAGCCCCAACACAGAGCCGTTATAAAACAAGGAGGTTGTTTTCTAAGAAATAAAAAGAATGAACACAAGGCTGAGAACCTGAAGGCACAACAATCATGAAAAAGAAATGGCATGACTCCTTCTGGGCCTCCCCCACAGTCTGAGATGGTTAAGAGCCAACGACTTCATTTCACTGCCTATACCTCACAAGTACTAAGATAGGGCAGCAAACCTGTAATTAAAAGGCCAAATGCAGGTAACAGCAATCTATTAACATTTACTCATATATTCTCGATATTCCCTTTTATTGAGTTAGATAATAGCATTAACAAACCGTGATATAAATTAGTCTTCCTGCGGATTCATGGCAATCATAATAAAAGGCAGTGGTTGAGTTGCAGTGCTCAATTTTATTTGCTTAGAAAAATACCCTTAGCATCAATGAAAACTTGGTTTAGTACATTAGTTTTCCATTAACGGCCAGAGTAAGATGTAAACTCTGTCTAGCTTAAAAATATAATTGCCTTTAACATCATGGGATCCTTTGTAAAAGGGTCTCTTCTCCCCAATTTAAAAAAATAAGTTCTACTACCCAAAATAATTTAGAATGATCCATAAATCTGAAAATGTCAATAAATAGTACCCCTTTCAGATCATTTCTCAACTTGTCAGAAACTACTCTCTTAGTCTAAACTTACTCATATTCCTTTTTATCCATTTGTTACTCTCTTTAATCACACATAGAAGAAAATTTCTTCTAGAATCCTGGAGTAGTTCAATTTTTAGAATGTGCTTTTGTGTGTGCAAACTTGCCAAAGGTTCTGAGAAAAATTAAAATAAATTATATCCATGAATCCCTTTCTAGTCCTCACCATTTATTATTGATTCCATTTTGCATACTAATAACTATTTAATACCTTATGCCTGTTTCAAAATGTAATTTAAGTGAATCTTCTTAACTTCTTCCTAAGAATTTCAGTCTCCCAGCCCTTTTCCACCCCTGCCTGATATTACCTTTCTGAAACATTATGTAAGGAATGACTGGTTCTCTAATTTGTATTGATGTCTTTGTCAAAAACTGTGTAAGGAGCTCCCTAAATGAGCTTTTTGGAGGATCCCCTACTGTTTCCTTTCTTGAGTGAATGATGTCCCTATCCCTACATTAGCCTCTCTGACTCCCACCAGCCTCCGCTTACATCTGTTCTTTCTGATTCTTTCTATACATTACTCTTCTCTGAGGTGCCTGGGAATTATGGACTTGAACCATTCCTTCAATCTAACTGATGCCTGAATCTTATCCTGTTTCCCTTTCTCAAAATACAACAAAACAGCAGTAAGTTAAAGATGGTTAGTTTCTGTTCTCCTGAGGGGGGGGGGGGGGCGGGGGGAGAAAGACTCTAAGACTTGAAGTTTAAGGTCTGATGAGAGAATAGTAGTAACTGAGGACAAGAGACTAAATGAGTTTGCAAATAAGACTGTACAGTCAAAAGGGAAGCAGTCTCACTGCAGGGGAAACTCATTCTGGGCGGAGGTGGGGAGGAGTGACCCCTGTAGGAGATAGATAGGGCTGTAAATGCATTGTAAGCAAGTGAAGACATGCTGATAACCGCAGAAGAGCTAGGGTTATCTTTCGCCCCAGAGTTTACTGCCACCTGAAGCCCAGAGATAAGGGTGGTAGAAGGAGGCTCTCCTTGCAGAAGAGTCACCCACCACACCTCAGAAAATTCATCTAACACCCCCCACTTCTAACTCAAAACACATGAGTGTCTGCATATCAAATCTTACACAAAACTAGACCATGTACTTTCCATGCATTTTTCTTTTTCTTTTTAAATTATCCTCTTAGGTATACCTTCCCCACTGAACTGTGAGTTGTTTTTACAGGTCCATGCTATGCTCACCTTTGTAGTCAGCACAGAGACTAGTCATAGGGACACATAAGTGTCAAGTGAAAAAAGAAAGAAGTAAAGGCGTATTTGAGAGATCATAGGAAAACAAAAACATGTCCCAAAACAGATGCATTGTGTAAGCAATTTCTAAGAAGAAAAGTTAATCAACTCTCACTTTCCCATGTTTATCAACAGAGACCAGACAGCACAGGTGGTCATAAAGAAGGATAAACACAGACATACATCTTTAGACCTGGAATGTTATTTAAGGTGATCTTTTCTGGGCACTAGTGTTACCTCCTTAAGTGCCCAAAACTTCATATGCTTGATACAGAATGAACACAAGTGAGAAAATCCATTTTACAGCCATGGACCAGGAGTATATATGCAATTAAGATGGCAATAAGAAACTCCTGCGAGCCAGAATAGTGGATTCTTTGGAGCTGAGTCACAAGTATACTCCCCCGCCCCCAGATGAAGATAATCTCAGGATGATCACCCAAATGTGCTGACCGAGCTCAATGAATGCACAGAGCAGGGTGCTAAGGTGAGTATCATGGTAAGAAACACAAACCTGCTTCAACCGCTTCCTTCATGAATGGGAAAGGCTGCAAGTTTCGAAGCCATGATAACCTGGCTCCACATCTGGGATCTTTATTGACCAGCTGTGTAATCTTGGACAAGGAACTGGCCTTTCTGAGAATTAGTTTTATCATCTATAAAATGATAATGATTACACCAAAATCACAAGTTTGTGGAGAAAAATAGATGCAAACTGCCTCATATATGGGTTGGCACATAGTAATGACTCCATAATTAGTAAATATTGTCATTAAGTGTAAATAATTTCTAAAATGATTATTTTCATTAAAACAACGTCCAAGAAACCTTAATGACGAATGAAAAAAGGTGTGATTCCAAATTTACAACGCAGCAAAAACATTAAATGGTACACATTATGTTGGCATAAGGCTGGAGGGTACTGCTTGAAACCTAAGTAAAAGAAATAGGCTGAATTAAATTCATCAAGTACTTACTACATGCCTACTACGAATCCCTTAGGTAGACTAATGAAATGCACTTTGCTCTTTCTAAAATACTATATCATACAACGTTGTTTTATTCATTTACTATTCATCTGGTTATGAAAAGAAATTAGGGTGAGTACTAATACAACTCTGAAGAAGTATCTGCCCCATATAGCACACCACCCACGGTTACTACAGCTGCTCCACCCCTCTCCCCAGTTACATAACCAGCCGGTTGATTCTCCTTTCAGTCACTCACCGTCCCCTCCGGAGCTGCTGCCACAGCTTCTCCTGAGGGGTGAATGAGTCATCGCGGTGCTTCTTCACGAGGGGAATATAAGCAGGAACGACAGCCTGGGCACAGCTCTGCACAAACTGAAACACCTCCTCCTTGGATGGAGAGTCAAGGTCATCAAAAAAGATACCCCCGATGCCCCGGCGCTCCCCACGATGGGCGATATAGAAGTAATCGTCACACCTGGGAAACAGAGCAACGCCAAGTCAGGGATCAGAGGGAAACAACAAAGGCATGAACGTCAATGTGAGTGTTTCCACTCGGAGCACCATCCTTGACTAAGGCCCGCAGTGTCCTCACTCTTTGTCCAACTATGAAAATGAAAAAAAGGCTTTAGATGGATCTCCTGCAGTTAGCACCCATGCAGAATTTGCTTTTACTTTTATCTGCAGAGTAGGCAATTTAATACATGTCTATCTAAAGCATATAGACTCTTAAGACCTTTAGTGAAAGAGAAACAAACAGCCCAGGTTTAATACTGTATATCTTGAAACGAGTGGCGTCGCTGCCTCAGAAGCAACTTATACTTAGATCCCATTACATATCTACCAAACATCCTGGGTCTCCTCACAACTCTTGTCTGTTTGTTTTTTCTTTAGTGTTTCTTTCACAAAGTGTCCAATTCCACCTTTCTCCTTGCCACAAATCTCTGGTACATTTCCATCTGTCCCTAACAGTTCTCCAGCCCTTCCTATGCCCTCATATATCGCCATGGCAATAGAGAGACAATTCTCACCTGGGATGAAAATTTAATTTCCCACCAGAGGATTAAAAAGCCTTGGATTTGCAAACATAAATCACCTTAGAGTTTACATTCGAAATCATTTGGAATCAAAGAATATACTGCTACCCAGTTTTTATTGCAGACATTCAAATATTCCTAAGTCAATAACTTATGAAAACCACTTAAAACTGGTATCCCAATTCTAGGGGGCAATGAAGTAGTTCAACCTTCATCAGCTAAAAAAAGGTATTTAGTGAGGAACAGAATACACGTTAGGTATCATGACCTACCATTTTTTAAATTTAGGGTAGAGATCTGGGCCGTGCCGGTCACAAGCCTCCTTTAGAGTTCTGTGAAAATGGACGGCATCCTCTTGGTTCAAGTACGTGGGAGTAAGGTCACTTCCCCCACCAAACCACCAATGCTTGTTACCTACCAAATCAAGACATGTAAATGTGACTTGGACTCTGGACTTTGAGATGCATCACGTTACTCACTGTATTAGCAAACTTAATTTATCAGCTAACTTTATTAAGCATGAAACGGGTGACAATCAAAAACACTGAACTGGGCCCTGGCTGGGTTGTGTCATCTTGATATGCCAAGATTGTGGGTTCGATCCCCAGTCAGGGCACATACAGGAATCAATCAATGGACATATAAATACATGGAACAACAAATCAATGTCTCTCCACCCCCCACCTTCCTCTCTCTCTCTCAAAAAATAAATAAAGAAATAAATAAATCAAACCAACTGAAATTAGCTCTAAATGGCCTGTAAGGCCTGGGCAGGAAAGAAGTAAGAAACTAAAAAGTGAGAGTAGAACTAGGCAGGGAAATGACACACAGGGCAGGGAATGCTCAAACACCACAGGTGGACCAGGCAGTGGATTTTAACTCTGGCTACCTATTAAAATCACATGAGAAGCTTAAAATGCCTCTGTTGGTCACAATTTAAAAAAAATAAGTAAATAAAAGCAAATATCTGTCCCAGGCATCTATAGCTTATTTAAAAACAAAACAAAACACACACAAAAGAACAGGAGATTCTTATGCTGCCTATATTAAATACCATCTCCCCTTCCCCCCAGAAAGGGTAAATATACTTGCTGAGGGGGACAACTCAAATAGTTTGAGAATAACTATTTCATGTGCTTAGTTAGGTCTATAGGTTGTCAGTACCAGTTGCCAATTTTTTAAACATAAGCAACTTCAAAATGCAAAGTTAAATACATTGACTTTAAATGCCATCACCTACAGAGACATCAAGAGGAGTAGCGTGGCACTGCACAGGCGCTCTGACAGGTGTAAGAGCTGACTCAGCTAACGGGATTCCTAGGCTGGAATTACACGTGCATAATGAGGCAGGATCAAGTGCATCCCATCCTACAGTGCACTGGTGACCAGCAAAGTTATGCATGTGGAAGATATTTTCCAAAAGCAAGTTCTCAATTTCAACTTAATCTTGCACACAAGGTTTTCCTTTGGGTGGGTTTATATTTGCAAAGAACCCTGTGTGCACTTTAAGTTCAGGTTCATTCAATTGTTCCTTCTGTATAGGAGGAAATATGGAGCAATCAGAATTGAGCCAGTCCCGTTTTCATGTCCAGTGCATAATCCATTGCACTTGCTAAGGAATAAGCCATCATATGCCTCCTGAGAAATCTAGTTAAAATTGTATTTATTCTCTCTCACTGTTAGATGTTATGTCCTCTAACCTGCTTTAAAATACACATTTGGCACAGTAGTATTTTCCACAGCTCCAGACATACATACCATCGGCTTCTTCTACTTCAAAGTATCTGTAGTTGAAATGGATGGTAGGAGCATGAGGATTCTTGGGGTGGATAACGGAGCTCACACCCATAGCAGAAAATGACAATTTACCTGGAAAGTAAAACACACAGTGAGCTGCTCTCAATCACTTGGCTTGATACAAAGTACCTCCAACATGGTTTCTGGATCAGTTTTCAAAAGCTGCTTTTTAATTTGTTTTTTAAAATATAATTTTAAAAAAAGTAATTGTGAACATGCTTATGGGACATATGCACCCAAATGGCTTTTTACAGAAGCAATATTTATTTTTCAAATAAAACCTGTGGGGAAGAACAGCTTGCAGCAACTACTAAAGGCAATTGAGACTGGCTTACCATCTTTACTCTTCAGATTTTTTCCTCTATTTCTCATTTGCTTTGCTGCTTCCTCAGAAAGATGTCCATGAACGACAGAAATGCTCACCCCAGCCTTTTCAAAAACATGCCCATCTTGAAGTACACAGCTGATGCCCCCACCTCCTGTTTATAGAAATGTAAAATGAGCAAAGAATGAAAAACAGAAAATAAAGCACAAAATTAAAAAAACACACACCCTTGAATGAGGTGATGGGACTGGGACTTATTCTCCTCCTCTATTTTCAATATCTGTATATTTATAATTTCCAGGTGCAATAAAATTAGATAATTAGCTTAGCTTTATGACATTTGCTACTGATAGTAGGCAAATATTATCTCTTCAAATCACATAATTGAATATTTCTTCTACATTTTTATGCCGTCATCTAAAACAAACCACTGGGCACTGGCCGGTTGCTTGGTGGTTAGAGCATTGGGCTACGGACTGAAGGGTCTCCGGTTGGATTCCGGTCAAGGGCATTTAGCTTTGTTGCAGGCTCCATCCCTGACCCAGGGGCACATGGGGGAGGCAACCAATCGATGTGTCTCTCTCACATCCATGTTTCTCTCTCTCTCCCCCCCGCCCCTCACTTCCACTCTCGAAAAATCAATGGGAGAAATAACCTTGGGTGAGGATTAACAAAAAAAACAAATAAATAAAGTGAAATAAAATAAATCACCGGAACATTTTCCTTTCAAATACAACTGCTTTGGTTATGACATACGAGAGAAAACTAAGGTTAAAAACAGGAATGGATATATTTGAAAACTTTCGTTATTACTGAATTTAAGAGCTCCATATTGTTTCAATTGTTTTTTTCTTAGTGTTTGTCTTTTCGTTTTGTTTACAGGCAACTGAAGAACAGTAGATATTGGATCACTTGGGGATTTGGAACTCTAAATTGAGTGAGACCCAGTACATTTACGTATATGAGCTTTACTATTAGTAGCCGGTCTGTTTGTTTTTTAAAACACTAGAGTTACTACAAGAGTAGCTGTCATAAAGATGCATGTTCAGCTTGCTTTATTTCTAAGATTCTTTGAGCTGGCTAGGACATAGGATGACCCAGTACAACTGTATATTACAAACAAGAAAAATGAGGCACGGAAATGTAAAACACCTTCTCCAGGAACACATTTGTTTCCTGCTTTCTATGTATCAGACAGTAAAAGTTAAGTACCTTCAAGAAGGTCACTCAGCTAGTTCAGTACTTGAGGTTTTGTGTCCTGGTTCAATGGCTTTCGCTTGAAAACATTACAAGATGGAAAACACTATGAAAACCAGGTTTAACTTCACTTAATATAAATGAGGCAGGATCACAGCCCCAAACCAGCGGATAAGAAGTTGCTGTAGGAAAGCCAGAAATCCTTTAAGTTTATGATCAAGGTGTGTGTGTGGGGGGGGGGGGGGGGGGGGGGGAGGGTGTTGGGGGAGGGGGGGTTCAAGCCTGGTGCATTTTGTAGAACTACTGACAAACCAATCAAATAGTTCTTGTGCAACTTGGGTGAGTGACACCACACAATGACACCCTTAGCTGGAGGAGCCTGGCTGGCACGTAGCAAAGAGGAGCCAAGTTTCTCTTTCCATTTCCAAAGAAGGGGAAGGTATAAACACACCAAGAAAAAGAGATGAAATATGGGGAAATCTATGTGCAATGACAAATTTGGACATCCACGCTTGTTGGCTAAAATAACCCTAAGACCTCTGCGAAAAACGCCATTCAAAGATTGCAAAGATTTTGAAATGCCGAGTGCTAGCGTGACAGCACACCTGGTTCCACGCCTCCAAGAAGAGGGCTGAAGGCCCTTTCGGTGCCAATCTTTGCAACGGCGTCCCTTTTTATCTGGCAGGTCCCCTTTCCTACTCTCACACCCTCGTCCGAGTCATTTCACGGCCGCAAACTAAAGCCCGACCCCCTCTGCCCAGCTTCACCTCCCGTTCGGCGCCGACCTCCTCACCTTCCTTCCTCTCCCACCGGTCCACGGAGAAGCCGGCGCCCCCATCCACCTGGGCCAGGGCCTGGCACACCTGCGCCTGCGTCTCCAGGATCAGCAGCTCCATCTTGGTCTTCATGTCGCCCGGCCTCCTTCGCAGCTCGCGCAGGTCGGTCACGGGCGAGGCCATGAAGCCCCTGCAGCGGCGGGCCAGCTCGTCCTCCTCCTCCCCCGGGCTCCCCGGCGAGGGGCTCCGCGCCCCCGAGCTCTTGGGCACCATCTCCGCCCGCGCCACGTGCCCAAAGGCGGCGGCGGCGAGCCCCGCCAGCCCCGCCAGCGCCGCGGCCAGCCCGGTCCCACGCCGGGGGCCGCCCCCCGCCGTCGCCCCGAGCCCCAGCCCGCGGCTCTGCCCCGCGCCGGCGGTGCCAGGGGGCCGGCAGAGGCATCCGGCCCGCCCGCGCCAGGACCCGGCACGGAGCTCCGCGCAGCCGCCCCACGCCGCGCGCCAGCAGGGGCCCGCGCTCAGCCGGCCCAGGGGGAAGGCCATGCTCCCGCGCTGTCCCCCCGGGCAGTGCCGCGTCCCCGCGATCGGCCCCGAAGCCCCGCGGGAATCCCGAGCCGACCAACCCGGCTGGGAGGGCACCGGGAACTTTTGGCGAAGAAAAGCAACTACCCCGCCTGCCTCCCAGGCTGCGGGTGGGCCGCGAGGGATTCTGGGAGCTGTAGTCCAGGCTCCTATGCCGCCTGCAAGGGTGAGGCCAGGAGATAAGGCGACAACTTTCTCCAGAAGGGAGTGTAGGAGGGGAGGAGAGCTGGGTGCCCGAGCACAGTGGGAGCATAGGCAGAGCGAAAAGAGGCGTTCCTGTAAAGTAGGTACAGCCCTAGTATGCTGTTCCGTCAACCAGAGGGGGAAGAGGAATTGGGCCAGACACCAGGAGTGAGTCAGGCAAAAATAAGGCCAGAGACCCTCTCTCCCTAAACGACCCCTGACCTACATTTTCAAACAGGGTTGCAAACCCTAGCTCCATTATCTATACAGGGCCCCTTCCTGCCTGGTTCTAGTCCTATAGAGCTTGTGGAGTTTGTAGGACTGGGTGGAACCTTGGGAAACTCCTTGCCTTAGGGCAAGTTTCTAAAGGAAGTGGGGAAAAGCTAGTGAAAGGCTCCCAAGAAATACTCGGAAAATACTTGCTGGGATCACTGAATATCACAGTCCTGTGGTAGGCAGTTAGACAGGAGCAGAGCAAGAAGGGTTGGCCAGGTGTAGAAGGATACCAGGAAAGCCCCAGGTGCCTGGCAAAGGACAATTGTAGGGTGGGACCTCACTCCTCCTGGGTAACCTTTCATCCCCTTGCATATTGCTATATTGCTGGTCATGGGTGTTGTACCTCCCCCCCCCCACCCCCACTTCTTTTCTCCCTAGAAATAACTCCACACCCAGAAAGCAGCTAAACCAGACAAGTGACAACCTATGACTGACCTCAGGACCAGTTGCATTAGATAATGACCCCCTGCCCAGGCTCAGACCAGTCATTCAGGCCTGGTCTGAAAAGGCGTAGAATATTCTATTGAAATCTTCCCCTGGGACCACCCCTAAAAATCTCCACACTTCCCCTGGGATGGCCCCTACAAATATCCATTCTTAGGATGGAGACCCAGCTGGCTCTTCCTCCCAGAGTATGCCCATGTCTCCCCTCATATTTCCCCCTCCACTTCCACCCAGGCATCTCACCTTTACCTTCCTCACTTCCAAGCTCCAAGGGCCCTTACACCATTAACTATGCCCAGTTCTTCTACGAATTACTTTTACTTCTGTGATTTTCTAAATAAAGGTTCTCTTATATTTTGACTCTTGGCTATGAATTTTTTCCTTGCCAGAACTCAAGTACCGAGGTGCCTGAACCCAGGTCAGGTCTGACCCCCAAGGGGTCTAACACCAGTTGCCTTTCCTAACATGGCCAATAATTCTATGATTAAAGTCTTTCCAGGCCTTGCTCCTACAGTGCCCACTTGATTATTTTAGAGACAGGAAAAGCAAAGTGACTGTTTTACTAGACCCACATAAAATTCATGACCTGGTGTGTTTGGGTGATCAAGGAATAGGAGATTTAAAATATTTTTCATCATCCAACAGTTGTAGGATGCTGCCAACTATTTCTCAGGGTTAGTACTCCCAACAACTCCTGTAAACAAAGCAGGACAAATATTCACATTTTCTCAACCTCCCACCCTAAACACATACATACACATACTTTTAAAAATGAGAAAAGCAGCTAACATAGACTTGATGGACAGATTTTTTTGTTCCTATTACCATATCACAGTTCCATGTTGTCTGGACATAGGAGTGTAAGAATGATTGTCGCGGGCTAATGTGTCCCTTATGTCCCCAGGATGATTTTAATTTCTAGTAGCAGATAATTTAAACCTCTGGTGGTAGTTTCTCCAGGTTGTTCTTAGTGGCTAGATGCAGTGATGGAACTTTCATGGCTATGCCCAGACCAATGGTTCAAGGTGGCATAGTTTACCCATCTACAACTGTGTCTGGCAACTCTCACATGGGACTTGATGTATGTGGGTGAGCACATCTGACTCTTTAGCAGGTCAACTAAAGGTAATGGCTTGGATTGAGAAGTGAATAAACTACTTTGGGGAAGTTTTTTGTTTTTGTTTTTGTTTTTTTGCCATAGTGTGGCTTCCTGGAAGGCTGAGTTGCGGGATGGGGGAAGGAAAGATAAGAAATATCATTCTAAGGAGTGTTGTTTGCCTGCTCTAGATGTCTGTGGTGAGGTTTGACTGGGCCTAGTGATAACATGCATCTCATCAAGAAGAAACCTCTCTGGCACATATGAAAAAAAAATTTTTTAAATTGATTTTAGAGAGAGAGAAGGGAGAGAAGGAAAGAGAGAAACATAGATTTTGTTCCACTTATTTATGCATTCATTGGTTGCTTCTTGAATGTGCCCTGACAAGGGATGGAACCTGCAACCTTGTTGTATTATTATGATACTCTAACCAACTGAGCTACCCAGCCAGGCCATCTCTGGCCCATTTTAAAGAACCCCCTTTTTTATTGCTCTGATTCTGAGGCTACCCAGAAAGGTACTAAAAGGTAAGCAGGCACAGGCCATGTTGAATGCTTGTCCAGTCAGACAGGCTCATCCTGAGCCAGTTGGGTACTAGTTTCCAGATTCCCATCCCTCTCCATCCTTAGCCTCTAGGCAAAGAGCCTCTCTCATTTCCTCCCCTGACTTCCAGCACTCTCCCTACCTTCACCTTATAATGTTATTCTTAAGAAATACCTTAACAGCCTGGATAGTGTGAATTTAAATCACACTCCCTGGGAGTTCAAATGTCCACAAAAGGGATACTTGTATTTAAGCCTGATTTGTCAGTAGATGGCATGTTCACATTTACACTTGAGATAGATCACTCTGTAAGCAGGGGATGGAATATGAGGGGTGAGGCTGGAAGCAGATGGATAGGGGAGCTCAGGTAATACAATGCTGCTCCTTTACCATCCTAAGGAGTACAATTTTTCACATTAGTGACTCTAATAACAATTTGAACCTTTGACATTCTTTCTTCGAAGGAGCTCAAAATAGAATCAAGTTTATAATAAAACACTCTGCCCCCCCCCCCCATCCACCCTGATTTATACACAGCGCATAGTATATGGTACCCAGCAGGCATGCTCTCTAGGTGTTGAGGCAGCAGGTCCTGCCAGGAGGACCCTGTGAGCTATGCAGTCACCAAGGGAAAACTGGACTGCTCTCCACAGCACCAAAAGCTGAGAAGGGGCACATTCTACTTCTCGTCTGGTGACCATCCTCTAGATGTTGGGGTAGATTTCGAGGAACCCTGGCAACTTTGAGTTGTGACCTAAGAGATAGTGTAAATGTCAGTTCTGCTCTATCATGTACTCAGCCAGAATGGGAGGAGCTGCTACGGGAGTGGGGTGGTCGGGGAGGAAGGGAGAGCTAAGTTTATATGTTACTCTTTGGTTCTGAACAGAATTAACCAACACTGCTCTGCACATCAAATTAGCAGGGTCAATAGTGCCAAGGAAAATAGTTACATGAGTTTTTTCTCTAGTACCTGAGGAGTGATTGTGAATGATTTCATGAGAAAGGAATTTATCACCCAAATCCTCTCTGTCAGAATCAGTTCCTATGAGTGCACGTGTATTACCCACAGATTAGTCTCCTAGAAACCTGTCTGTTTCTAAGTCTCTAAACACAGCAAAATGTAAAACAGTCCTTTCCTCTGTGAGAGTAGTTAAGGTTGAAGAATCATAGTGTACTAATACCTTAGACTATTTGAGATAGAAAGAACCTGATCCAATGGTTTTCAAATTTGTTCTAGCATCAGATCACTTCTAAGGAAATCATGTGAAGAAGTCCAATTAATATGTGAACAGAAAGCAGAGCTGCCCCCATTCAAGAAGTCTCTGGCTGAGGAATGCCTCTGCTGTTTGTCATGCCTCCAACACCCTATCATGTGAATTAATCCTATGAACCCCTAGGATCTAGGGGAGCAAAGTCTGAAAGATATGAATTAAAACAATTCTTCCATTTTACAGGTGACAAATATGTGTCCAATAGTTAATAATTATTTGAGTAGAGTGTAAATCCAATAGGAGGATTCATAGAAATAAAATTAAAGGCTACAATTCAAGTTCATGGTAGAGAATGGAGTTGGGAAAGAGTTTTCCTAATGGTTTCTTTGGAGTTGGATCAATGAGTCAAAAAAGAACAAGACAAATTGGAATGTGTGAAGGGTGAGAAGAGTGTTTCACTTAGATCCAGAGATAGATTTCAATAGAAATGGATGCAAACTTTGCAATTTTGAAGTCTCTGGCTGGGAATCTATTCAATGTAGCAAGGTGGCTATCTGTGTAGAGACATCATAGGAAGCTTTGAATCACAGCACTGCATTGAGGGGGAGACCTTCATCACTCCCAGCTATTAATCACCATCCTCGGCATAATCAAATATCCTTTAAAGTAAAGGTCTTTACAAGTTAAACACACAGGAGCTTTTCAACCTCTGGACACCAACTGTGCAGATCAATAGTTTAGACAAACATTACTTGGCAATTTCCTGATTCACAGGAGAAACTTTATCCAGCTCCAACCTTCCTTAATTTTTTTTTTCTGCGCTCCAAATCAACTCAAAACTTATTTGTTCTAGAAAATGTCTACTGTCCTGACTCAGTTCATTATTGTGTTTAGCAACTTCTACTCTTGAGGTATCTTACTGAACTTTACCTGTAGAGTACAGATAAGAAGAAAGTTTTCTCAACTGTTTTTAAATGAATAAGAGGAAACAAGATGTCAGCTGTTTAGCACAGTGCATGATACATAGCAATTATTTTAAAACTATTAGCTTCTCTTCTGGCATAGATCTCTGATAGATCATGGTAAATTCATAAGAATTTGAAAGATGTTAAATTTCACTTTTTAAAAAGAATTCTCTCTAATTTCTTGGCTCAATTATATTTTATTTCTTCCCTCCCCTTCTTTTTATTCCTAAATTAGTATGATCAACTTTCATTAATATGGTAGTTAACTTCAAGATAAGAATAAACATGGAGAATAAATAGATACCCATATTCAACACCATAGTTTGCCTTTAGTTATGAGATTTTTAGAATTAGTTTCCCTTAGACATACTTTAAAGGTCTTTACAAGTTAAATACACAGGAACTTTTCAAAACGCATTCTTTATTTATCTCTAGATGGTTACGGAACATTTTTTGTGTTTTTAGATAATAAATTTTATAGCACTGGCAAAGGGTAAATATCTCTGCAGATAAACATATGGTCAATAGAGACCAGGTGAAATCAATCCATTTTCACACCCAATACCCAGCTTCGTGTTCCCAGCAGTCCAGGGATGCTGAGCAAGAAACGTATTGTTTAGAAGTTCTGTGTCTATTGGTGGTGGTAGTGGTAGTGGTGGTGGTAGTGGTAGTGGTGGTGGTGGTGAGATGATGATGATGATGAATGTGTTTAAAGGCAATGTAGAAAAGTCTATGCAATGATCTGCTCTCATTTTAAGAAAAATAATTATAGTATAATTGCATATAATTAAGACACTAACGTCTCTTTTAAGAAATCACACTTTTCCTTTGGTTAGAAAATGGCCAGGTTGTCTTTTTGTGGGTGAGGGGAATATTAAAAAGTATTATTTCTGCTTTTTCATTGAAGCATGCATTTAAATTAAGGATTACAAATTAATATTTGTCCATTGAAGTAATAGAAGTGGCCATTATTGAAGTTAGGTACAAGTTTTTGGCAGTTGTGATTATGTCTCCAGAGAAATGATGCAGTCTAAAAAACTGATGTATTCTTTTTTTAAAATTCTTTTTGGCTTTTAAAGTAACATTTATTTTTTAAAAGTTAACGTGAATATATAGGAAACTGAAAAACACAAAGAACAAAGCCATCCTTAATCACAAGCAGTTTACAGTCTTACGTGTTCTTCTAAGTGATCTACACAACTAAGCTTCCATTTTTGTGTAATTAAGATGGTACAGTTATGTATCATGCTTTCTCACACATCATGAATGGTTACCATTTCAAAGTCTCAAAGCTATGAGTATTTTTAAAATATTTTTTTAAAGAATTTTTAAAATTGATTTCAGAAAGGAAGGGGGAGGGAGAGAGAGATAGAAACATCAATGATGAGAGAGAATCATGGATCGGCTGCCTCCTGCGCGCTCCCTACTGGGGATTGACCCTGCAACCTGGGCATTTGCCCTGACCGGGAATTGAACTATGACCTCCTGGTTCATAGGTCAACACTCAACCACTGAGCCACGCCAGCTGGGCAAAGCTATGAGTATTTTGATAACCAAGAATACCCCACACCAACTCAACCTCAAAGAAAATGTAATCCTGCCTTTCTTGATGACAAAAATTTCATAAAGGACAAAAATAGCAACAGACCTCTAGATAAAAGATATTCATAAAGTTACAATGAAAATACTGCGTTCCCTTAATGTTCCATTAAGAATGAGACCCAAAGCAAGAGTACACAAAGTATAATGCTTTTAAGAGAATTATGGTTTAAACTTTAAAATATTAGCAAGGAGGCACGTTTTGACTGAACTACTTAACAACATATTCCTATAGCACAGCCTAAAGAGATGCTTGCACATCAGTGGTTATCACCACAATGTGAATATGCACACACTCTGCACATGAACACGTTCTGATGTCCATTTTTGAGATGGTTCAACAACTCCATGTCCAAGATGCTTTTTTTTCCTCCTAACAATTATAACAAAAAGATACTTACAAATTGGTTAATTCACTAGCTCTACTTTTTATTAGACATCGTCACCTCAGGACATCTAAAAAGTTCCAGTGTTGCAAAATAAAGAACCTTGTCCACAATAAACACAGGAACTTAAAAAAAATCCATATAGACCTATAGTTATAACCTAAAACTTTCTTCTAGGTATGGAGATATTATCAAAGAACCCTTCCCTTCACCCTTCCTCTTCTCCCTCCTCCAACATTTCAGTGACTAAGTACAGAACACCTGGCTCCAAGAGGTGGCTTAACAAGACACCCCCAGAAGACAGTCCCTCCTAAAAACTAACAAGAGGGCTTTTATAAAGGGATTATTTTACTATCTCTACTTTTAATATACTTCAGACATTAAGACTTGTTTATCCTTGAATACACAGAAATATTAACTACTGATGTATTCTTATTCCTTCTGCATTTGAATTCATATGAGGTATATTTATGCATATATCAATTTTCATATCAAGTCATAATACCTGCTATTGCCATTTCCTACAGCTGATTGAAAGTAGATGATTTATAATATCCCTAGGATACATTAAGTTTATGTACAGCGATCTTTAATTCAGTCACAAAAACTGTATTCCTTTTGAAAGCTATAATCTTCCATACTCTTACTAGAATTGTATGTAATGAAGATTCAGCCTGTAGGGGACTATTGAGGAGAAAATATAGGCATAGCTAGAGGACGAAAGTACAAATTGCAAATATCTTGATTGTACACAGGATTATTTGCTATTCATCAAATTTTATATTTTGTTTACTATATTTTCAAATTTTCTCAATATAAGAGATTCCATACATATAACTAAATGTGTATTTTTTAAATTTGTTTCTCCTCTTGAAAATTGAGGGCTTTAACAATCCCCTTCTGAAATGAAGAGATTTTACATAAGGGGGTCCTTGGTATTGAAACTAAAGTAGGAGAGAGCCAGAGTCATTTTTAGGAGCTACAGTTTGCGAAAAATGTCCACATCTCATACCCCAGATCACTGACACATTGGGTAAAATGAAAAAAGGGGAATTAAGGTGAAGATGGAATCAAGGTTAGTAATCTGCTGATTCTACAATAGAGAGATTATCCCAAATTATAAGGATGGACAAGTAATTACAAGGGCACTTAAATGTGCAGCGTGGAAGAAAAAAGAAAAATATCGAAGAGACATGATGTGGGAGAGATTAAACAGAACTCCCCCCATCCCCCCGAAATCTCTTTGTTGATTCTTTTTCTATTAGCATAAAATATGCTTAGTTCATTTGTACAAATACTGATGATTTATTTTTATATGCACAATGCTATACTGGGTTGTGAATAAGAAATGAAGGAATACAGAAAGCAAAGAAGTGCTGCCTAAAGAGTAAGCCCAGGTTATAAAAAGTATAGATCATTGTACCCGATGTAGGGATAACTGTGAATGGTGTTTGATATACTAGTATATGAGTTTTTTGGTGTCTAAACTCATGCAAGTGTGTACTATTAAAATTTTATGAGATAGAGTTAATCAAGAATAGATAGGTAAAATTAAAATGATGATGGCAATGTTAATTTTATTATGTGAATAAATAACGCTGTTGGGAGGTCTATTTTTTCTAAAATATGAAATGTTTCCTTTTCTTTCCCTCTAAGATGCTCACTTTCTACTTATGTTACCATTAAAAATTGCTTTTTGTTCCAAGTTGGGATTAGACTCTCAGCTCACACATCCCTACTTCTCCTCCACTCCTGGATCTCAGGCCTAAGGCCATCCACCTGACCTGACCCTCTCTCTGGGCCCTGGTTCACAGAAGGTGCTCCTCACCATATCGTTCTTGTGTCTCCAAACCTCTGTGAGTCACTGAACTTTCAGAACGTCTTCAAATGTTAGGTACTTTTCTACATGAACAAGGTGATGAGGGGCCTCTCCATCTGCAACACCTGCCTCCTGAGCATGCTCCAGGCCATCATCCTCAGGTCCAGCACCTCCTGGTTGGCCAGGTTTAAACAGAAATCCGCCAGTTCCATCTTCCATTCCTTCTTCTTCTGTGAGCTCTCAGTTTGTCTTTTGTAGAACCTTATCTCCTACACTGTGGTTTCCAATCTGCCGAATACCATAAATACCTCTCCCTTTCCCTTACAAGCTACATCATCCAGAGCCTGTTTTCCATGCTGCCACTACTTAGAGATGCCTCCTTTTCAGGAATTTTTCAGCATCAGAGGCAGTCCCAGCACCTTCACACCACCAGCCCCTTCCTACAGAGCTCCCCAGAGAAAAGGGCCTCCAGACCTTCCTGTTACGTAAAGTTTCTTTATGGTCAAGTACTGGGTGGACTTCATCATTACATCTTCTTCAACCCTAATACGGGCATATGTTTCAGTTGTCCTGGTTGTTCAAACTTTTGTGGTCAATTTTTATTGCCACTGTCAATTTGTTGGTGCAGATCAGATCTCATAAAAGTACAATAAATATGATGCAAAATATTCGACAGAAGTATCATATGTTAACAAATTATTAATGAAAATACTTTTCTCAAATACAGTTCTTTTGTCATCAGGTCAATAATTCATAGAACAGAGAATTTGATATTTGTTTTAATTAAAATGTGTAGATTTATACTTTTATTATATCTCAGTACTTTTGAAACCAATGATTGCCAGGGACTTGGCATATTCTTTATTTTTTTTTAAAGAAACAAAACTGCTTCATTAAGGCAACTGCTTATGATGAGTATAGGATTGATGGCATTAAAAATTTTATCTAATTATAAAAACAAATTTGATTCTTGATAAGCCTGCTTGCCTGGCATATTCTTTAGACAACATACACCATGATTGAGTAGTCCTGTACTTTTACCTGTTTCTTATCTTTCATTTCGATTCTCAGAACTTCATGTAAGAAAATGTTTGTTAATTTTTTAGGCATACTCTTAAGAAGCTTTTATTGTTAATACAATGTTTCAGCGTGATTTTTAAAAATTACTTTGGGTACACTTATTGAAAATCAAGTGATAATATATGTGTAGATTTATTTCTAAACTCTATGCTGGTGTACTATATGTTCATATTTATGACAACTCAAAACTGTCTTGATTAAATTTAGAGTGAGTCTTGAAATCAGGTTTTTTTCTTATAAAAATTCTCCTTTTCATTTCCAGATATATATATATATCCCTTTATATATGACTCCCTTTATCCATTTCTCTGATCATTCACCTCCTTCACCTGCTTCCTGCTCTGGCCACCTCCACTCTGTTTTCTGTATCTATAAGCTTGTTTTTGTCTATTGTTTTGCTTTTTAGCTTCCACATATAATAATGAACATACAATGTTTGTTTTAGTTTGTTGGACTTATTTCACTTAGCACATGCCCTTGCGATCCATCCATGTTTTCCTAAGTGGCAAAATTTTATTTGTTTTTACGGCTGAATAATATTCCACTGTATATGCATGTATATAAATACACAATTGCTTTATCCATTCATCCACTGATGGATACTTAGGTTATTTCCACATATTGGCTATTATTAATAACCCCCAACACACATGAAAGCTTATGCTTCCTGATAATTTATTTTACATTTTTAGTCTCGTCATATACTTGCCTTCCATATTTTTGTTTGCCCATTAAATGTTTGACCATTTACTTGTTCCTTCATAGTGAATGGATATCTATTGATGACCTGCTATTTCCTCTTATATGCTAGATGATAGCAACTCCACAGCACAACACAAGTGCCTTCAAGGAGCTCATGAACTGAGAGAGAAGGCACAGATAAGCAAGCAGTTACAAAGGTGTGGAAAGAATTTCTATAACCATGGAGCACAAAGGTGGGGATACCAAACCCAGACTGAAAAGTCAGAAAACATGCTTCAGAGGAAAGGAAAGCTGCACTGAGCCTAGAAGTAGGGGCTGCAGGATATGTGTGTAAGCACAGTGGTTTCTGTAGATGCCATCTCTCATTTAGTCACCAGAATTACTTGTGCCCTTAGCTTTTAAAGCCCATCAGTTTGCTATTTTGATCAATTACTTCATTTATTCACTCTTTCATCTGTAAACATTTAAGAATGCACTCAGTGCCCCTGATTGTGTTAAATGCTATCTTTTCTTTTAAAGATTCATGACATGGAATTCCTGGCTTTCTCCCTCTCCATGATTTATAGAAACTTAAAATCTGCTTTTCTAAAGTGCAAAGAACTCATCTGGCTCTGCCCATTGTTTCTTCCTTGACAACCAACAACTCTCAATGTTTAAGTTTCTTTTCCTTTTAAGTTGTTCAGTCAATATAATTTATTGGGTGCTTTCCATGGGCAAGTCACTCTACTAAATGCTCAGGGACATATAAAGATGACTAAGACTTAGGCCCATTTCCCATGAGACTTTTAAACTAATGAGGAATATATGTGCACAATACAGGGGATAAAAAAAACCCTCTAAAGATATTTTAAAGATAAACATTTCTTGTTTAGAATTAAGTCCAGAAGAGAACCCTTTCTCTTTCCTTAATCATTAGGGAGATGACAAGGTGAAGTAACACTGTAAGGACATTAAGTTTGTATTACATTTCAATAAAATTTTAAGCAATTATATAAATACTAGAGGCCTGATGCACAAAATCCATGCAGTAGGCCTTCCTTTCCCCGGCTGCTGGCACCAGCTTCCTTCTCACCCAGGACCCGGGCTTCTTCCAGAAGGTAGTCCGGAAGGACTTCCTGTCTAATTAGCATATTACACTTTTATTATTATAGTTTTTTAAAAAGCTGTCTTTGTATTTTCCGCACATTCCAGGGGAGGAGGTATATAAATTAGTCAGAGAATGTCCCATAATTCAAAAGTCAATTCATTAGGTTATCAAAAGTTAATAGTAGTATTATGAATCAAATTAAACTTAAAATATATATTGGAACTACCCATGGGCTGTCACTTTCTATATTATATATTTCTGTAATTTTGTAATTGTTTATAATGATCAAGCATTGCATTTATAATAAGAAAAAAATGTTCATAATACATGTGGAGATTGCATTGTGCTCATTTTCTAGAAAGGTAGCTGTCAGGCTTCTTTATCAAAATGAAAATATGTTATAATTATAAAAGTTCAAAAAATATGAAAAATAGAAAAAAAATCACCTGTAAAGCTATCATATTAATACAACTATTACTGATGTTCCGAATGTATTTCTTTTTTTGTATATTGTGAGGTTGTTTTTAAATGATTAAATAGCAATATTCTCAATAATATTTAACCCTCAAGAAGAAGAGCATTTTCTTCATATGTATCCAATTCTGTGTTTTGGCCCACATGGAATGGTAGCATCATGGGATGTTTACATGAAAATATAATATCTTTTCCTAAGACCTTAAGTTGATCTATCCAGAAATATCCAAACTTTTATATCTTCCAGTAAGTAAAATCTTTATGTTCTTGATTTACTCTCCTGTAGATGGGGTCACATTAACAGTAAGTAATAATCCAGATTTCATTGGTACTTGTCCCTACCTGCTCACATAGGACCCTAATCTCCTGAAAGGTTTCCCCAAATTCTATTGGGAGTTCAGGAGAGGTTTTACACATACGATGAACAAAACCAGTTAACTATTAGTCAGCTACCATTATCTTTCCCATTTCCCTGCTGTACCCTTCATAGGCTAGATATTGCTGAGCGCCCTGGCACTGCTGCCTCCCCCGGGTGCTGCCGTGGAGATCCTGGGAGCTCTGGCATGCCAAGCACTGCAGTGGGCTGTGGAGAAGCAGCAGGGATGGTCCCCTTCTCTCCTATGAGGGGGTCCTCAGTAGTGCCATTTGTGTTCCACATCTTACCAAATTTTTATTGAAGTAGCTTTTTAGGACTATACCTAAACCCTTACTACTCAAAATGTGGTCCCTGGACCAGCAACATTTGGCAGATTTGTTAACAAATTTCAGTTTGAGAAGCATCTGCTTAAAGTGCCTTCTGGGACCAAGGAGTTAATTCAGTTAGGGACACAGACAGGGTTGAGTCAAGAAGCAAAACTGACAAATAGTAGGACCTTTTTTTTTTTTTTATCCTCATTCGAAGATATTTTTTTCCATTGATTTTTAGAGAGAGTGGAAGAGAGGAAAAGAAAGAGAGAAACATCAATGTGAAAGAAACACATCGATTGCTTGCTTCCTGCATGCACCCCGACCAGGGCCCAGGCCAGAGGGGAGCCTGCAACCAAGGTAAGTGCCCTTGATCAGAATCAAACCTGGGACCCTTGGTTCGCAGGCCAATGCTCCATCCATTGAGCAAAACTGGCTAGGGCTAGTAGAACTTTTTGTAATGACCTTTTCCCTTTGATGATGTTATTTATTCCTGTGACTGCCCCAAAGTGAGAATGCGTGGCTCCTTCTCTCAGGATAGCTGTCCCTCAGGAAACTCCCAGGCTCCTCACCTCCCTCTCAGTGGTCAGCAAACTGCGGCTCATGAGCCACATGCGGCTCTTTGGCCCCTTGAGTGTGGCTCTTCCACAAAATACCACGTGTGGGCACGCATGTACAGTGTGACTGAAACTTCGTGGCCCGTGCGCAGAAGTCGGTATTTTGTGGAAGAGCCACACTCAAGGAGCCAAAGAGCCGCATGTGGCTCACAAGGCACAATTTGCTGACCACTGCTAGACTCGCAGTGGTTCTTAACCTTCTGCCCCTTTAAATACTGTCCCGCATGTTGTGACCCAACCATAAAATTATTTTCGTTGCTACTTCATAACTATAATGTTGCTACTGTTATGAATCGTAATGTAAATGTCTGATATGCAGGATGGTCTTAGGCGAGAAATAGACTTGGTGACCTGCCACTTCTATGTCAGTTGCACCAGACATAGCTTAGATCTATGCACCCACCAAATCCATGAGAAATCACATTGCTGCCCATGTAAACTATACTTTTATGTAACAAGTTTTGAGTTCACACCTAGTATTTAAAAATTATTTCATTATGAGCAATAGAACTACCAAGATAAGTAAAACAATCTCTACCCTAAAAGGACGCTAATAAAGTGGTAAATATTGAGGCAGGTCAGAACTCCTGGGAGACGATTTGAGGAAGGAGCCAAAAGCTTCCCCAATGCAGCAGCCTTACTGCAGTGATGAGAAACCATTACTGTCTCTAATCCCTACAGCCTGTGTGTGCCAGCTCTCCAGGTGGAACGCCCTTCTTCCATTTCTCTCTCCCTACATTCTTACCCACCTTGCAAGGCCAATTTCAACTGCCGATTTATCAGTGAAATCTGCCGGAATCCCCTCAGCTACATGTGCTTTGCCACTTCAGAACCTCCATCATATCCTGTCTTAAGGTCAGTTATGTGCAGTGCAGCTTTATGGAGGGGGGGGTGGGGGGGGGTTATGTCCCTTATAGGCAAATAATGCATTTTAGCCAGTCTTCTTATATTCCCCATAGGACCTAGCATAATGTGCCATAAATTGTTTTTAAAGAAAAGAATATATTAAAGCTAATGCATCATTTCTGTTACTACTTCTCTATTCAGGAAGTAGATCAGCCTTTTCAAATCATAGAGAAAATGTGAGAGAAAGTACTCTACACTGGCTGGGCTATTTAAGAGAATTAACTTTTCTCCCACACCTTTTTTTAGGTGAGAACGGTTCTTTCATGCAGAAACAATGTCCTCATTCACAGATGAGTAGCTGTTAATCACAGCTGGGTGGAATTTTATCTAGCTTTCAGCTGTATGAAAGGGACTATCTGCCTACTAGTATTTAGGAAGTCCATAGCTTGCTGGGTAGCACTGTGTATGCTTGGTTTTCTCTAACGCTGTGATGGCATTCAAGGAACCTGTCTCTGAAGAGTGTAGGGTTGCTACTAATTATGTGGCATCTTTTGAGCTGCACATCAGTGATGCTTATTTATCTATGGTTAGTATGATTTTTTGAGCCACTGGGAGGAAGGTTTCAGCTTGGATATATCCTATGTCTCTTTAGTAATGGTGGTTATGGCCATGTTTGTGTTGTGATGATAGATGAAACAGCAACCTAGTGCCTAGGATTTTGCTGCTTTGTGGCTAATGATTTAGAACTGTGATTACAAACTATGGGCTATGATGGGAGAATCATGGTTCTTTCCAGTGTGTTAACCAAACCATATGGGCATCAGACACTGGTGGTAGACTGAATAAGTAATTTTTCACCCATATTTAATTTAGAGGCAATGTAGATGTGTTAGGATTGGTGAAATAGGTTGATTTTAAAATGACATTTAATTTATTCTGGACTTTTGCTGTGTTTAAACAATTATTGGATATAAGTGCTAGCATGTGGGGTTTACAAATCTGGTCATTAAAGACGCCATAATATCCAAAGGTTAGGCCCAAGCATATTAAAATCTGGATGGCTTTTCTTTGAGGTAGTTTGGGTTTGAAAGATAGCTGGGGTCTTCTGGAAGTCAAAGGACAAACCAAGGACCCTAGTCTGAACAAAGAGGGCTTGAGTGTGTGTAAGATTTCCAACTTTAAAAATTAGCTTGTCTCACCTCTAGTTTCTCCTCATTCTCACCTCTGTCCCAGGCCTATTCTTATCCTTTAGACTCAGTAGAACCTATTTTTTCTGGATTCTTTGAAGACCAAGCTGAATTGAAAAGGGTACATGGAAAGCAATTCCTAAAATATCTAGTAGGACGTGGAAATACCGTCTGTCTTCCTGTGATTAAGGTGACTATGTAATTTTTCATAATGATTTTAATGGTGCCTCTGCTGGGTCTAGAGAACTAAATTAGTTGTTGCCTAACTTGTTGGGTTACCCATATTACACGGGATTATAGTAACCAACTTTGAGGGCAAGTATTTGTGTTCTTTATAACCTCTTCATATCATTTTGAGTAAATTGCAGCCACTAAATGATTGCTTAGGTTTTCCCAATGAGCCACAGCTAGTGTGGTCTCTGGACCAGAGCATCAGCATCACCTGGGAAATCATCAGAAATGCAAATTCATAGACAAACTGGGTCATATTCTCTAGGGGTGGGGCCCAAGGAGCTGTAGTTTAACAAGATCTCCAGGTGACTCTAATGCTCGGGCAGATTGAGAAGCACACCTCTAATGGCCTCTTCCTAGAACAGTTTCCATCCTCTATCATATCATTAGACTATCTTAGATGCACACCCAGGTATTTGAAATGGCTACATCTTCCATGTAATGAAGCCAACTTTTTTTTTTTTTTCTGGGATGGACACTTAAAAGAAATCATCTAAACTTTAATGGGGGCATGACATCTAGAAACATGCCTACTTATGTGAAGGGTTCTGTTAACTCAAGTTTTATAAGGAGAATTAGTAAATGTCTGATAGTTATGGAATTAAACCACTATCATGGAATTTTCAAACTAGTGGAATAGTGCATGTAGCTGTGCCAGGGGCATCATGCTTTGTATGTAAGCACATTAAAATTACATGCGGAGCTTTTAAAATCCTGATGCTGAGCTTGCACTCCTACCATTTCAGTCATTGCATTATGTCTGCAGCTGAAATGCAGACATCAGGATTTAAGATGCTAGTTTGATTCCATTGTGCCACAAAGTTTAGAAAGTATTGGGTTATACTACAAACCTAGACATAATTCGACCCAGGAAGTCTAATGTAAGAAAGCTGTGCCCCAGGTGACTTCCCTGTTTCTCTCCTACAGAGGCATGAGATAGATAACTGGCAAACCGGCATAAAAGCTCTGGAATATGCTTTGGAATTGGAGAACCAGTTAAGCCAGCTCCTGATAGACCTGAAGACCACAGCTTCTGCCGACAATGACAGTCATGTAAGTAGTAGCTGGTTTTGAAAGTACTATCATAGTTCACTTCTGAATTATGACTTGCTTCTTGGAAGAGGGCCCAAGGCTCTGGTCATCCAACACATGCTTGTTTCCCCCCAAGGAGGTATATGAACCTACTTCTGGGAGTAGATTGGAGGTGGGAGGAGTAGGTGCCCTGGTAAGAGGGAATGCAACTCAACACAAGATGGAGAGGGCTTCCTAGGAAAAGTGTGCTCCGGATAATTAAACAAAATGACTTTTGCTGTTGGCTTTTAAATCTAGAAAAGCCCTTAAATGTTAATAGGTACCAGAATCACCTGGAGGGGTTACTCAAACAACCTGCCCTACCCCACAGAGTTTCTGATTCAATGGCTTTCATGTGGTGCCTGAGAATTTGCATTTCTAACAAGTTCTCAGGTTATGCTGCTGCCTGCTGGCCAGGGGCCACACTTTGAGAACCACTGTCCCTGATGGTCCCTGCAAAAGTGAATGCTAATGGTGACTTATTCTCCTGCAGTCTTCCTGGTTAATGGTGAACACTCCACCTTGTGGTGGTAACTTCTTTCTCACTAACTCCATAGCATCTCAGGAAATCAAAGTGAGGAAAATTCCCTTGTGCAAAAGTTATCAACCCTAGATACATATTGGACTGGCTTAGTTGCTCTGAAGAGATAGATACAAATGCCTGAGCCTTATGGCCACTTACATCTAAATCTGTGGGAATTGGGTCTAGACATCTACTTAAATCGCCATGTGATTAAAAAAAACAGGGTGAGAAACTACTGCAGTACTAGTTTTTTTTTTAAGTTAATCTGTAGTTTTGATGAGATGCCATAACACTCATACTCATTGAGAGTGGGTATTTGTACTCACTGGAGGTCTTGAGTGTCTTAGATCAGTGCTCATTAAACTTCTATGTGCATATGAACTCCCTCTCCTTTCTTAAAATGCAGGTTCTGATTTAGTAGGTCTGGAGTGGGACTTGATATTCTCTTTTTCTGACAAGCTCCCAGGGCTGCAGGTCAATGAGCTACAATTTGTGAAGCAAGATTTTTGATTGCCTCCTGTTGCAGACGAGGTTCTAAAGCAGCGGTTCTCAACATGTGGGTTGCGACGCCTTTGGTGATCGAACGGCCCTTTCACTGGGGTCGCCTAAGACCATCCTGCATATCAGATATTTACATCAGGATTCATAACAGTTGTAACATTACAGTTATGAAGTAACAACGAAAATAATTTTATGGTTGTGTCACAACATGAGGAACTGTATTTAAAGGGCCAGAAGGTTGAGAACCACTGTAAAGGGTTTTCCTCTGTTTATTTCTGTAGTTCTTACACTTCATGGGAAAGTACCTGGATAAACAGAAGAGGAACACAACCTACCTGCAACGCCAGCTTGCATATTATAGAAATGAAGAAAAGCAGGCTCAGGCGGAAGCCTGATTGGAAAAGCCTGATGATAAAAAGCCTGTCGAGTAAATAGATCCAACATCCGAGGGCAACAGAGCAAGTCTTCCCATTGTAGTTGTTCCCAAAATCAGCTATTTAAGGATCTTAATCTTCTTCACTGCTTTCCTTCATTGGTGCGTGTACAATTAAACCTGTTTTTGCATTATAATTATGTGTAAAGAGATTGTTGTTGAAGCACAAAAATGGGTTAATTCAATCAGTGTTAAGTTTGGTGAAAGCTTCCTAAGGACAATAGGTGCATTAGACTTAAAAAAAAAAAAAAAAAAAAAGCCTTCTCCTTCTCCCATGATCCCAACAACACTCAGATGCAGGGTCAAGATTTGGGAATTTCAAACAGACCAAGTAGATATAGTATAAATTAAGTAGGAAAACCTTAGGTCTCACTACTGTTTTTTTCCTCTTCAACTAGTATACTATGTATTTAAATTTTACAAAAATAGTAGGATTTTCTTCAAATCAATGTAAAGCTAGACTTGAAAACAAGAGTTCTTGGTCTAGAAATGTTTACTCACTGGAAATATTTAAGGGAACAAGCAGCTGCAACCCAGGTGCCCTTTCATAACCTGTGGTATGCATAGGGACCAGGAAGGTGCACAGGCAATTAAGACAGCAAGCAACTGTGTGGATGTGCCTACCCTACCTACTGAGGGCAAACTAGCAACTATTGAGGTGGTTGCTGATTTCAGGAGCAAGCAATGAGCATGCAAGCTGGGGTGGTTAGTAGCATATGGGAACAAACGGGGCTCTATAGGATTGTATCATGGCCACAAAACTTGTTAGATCCATGGCCTTGAGTAAGTTTTTACCTTACTCATTGACTCAGTTTATTCATTTTTAAAGTAGGGTTAATAGTATTTAGTTTATAAAGTTAATGAGAGAATTAAGTAAATTAGTATGTAAAAGTATCTAGAACAGTACATTTTCGGATTATATATTAGTTAATTTAGATAATAGTGCCACCTCATGAACTTGAGGAAAGCTAATACATAATGACATTAGATATACCTTGGGGAAAATTCCAGTTAACAGATGGGTTGAATATTGAAATAGACACAGCTGATCAAACAAGTGATATTGAAGTAAGCTAAAACATTCTCAGCCAAAGGAATAGCAAGTGATATTTTAAATTTTAAGATATGGAGTTCCAATGAAAGATGTAATTTAGAGCTCCAAGAGAGAAGAGAAGTTGAGGAAAAAATCCATTGTAGAAAAATTTTAGAGTATCAAGGTTGAAAGCTCACTGTAAAAGACACCACTTACAAAGAAAGAAAACTGTCATATTACTAACAGCTTTCTCATCAATATTAGATGCAAAGACAAAAACGGGAAAAACTTCAAAATTCTGAGGGGAAAAATTAAGTTAGGCAGAATAGACCTATTTGAACATGCAAATATTAAGCTCACAAAAGCTTTAACCCAAAGAAGACCTTCACTGTGAACAACTGTTGTTTGTTTTAATAAAATACAAGGGCCTGGGCTTCTATGTGCAGGCCCAAAGTAGCCGACCTGATATGAAGAAGCCTCCTCTGGTACAGTCACTCCGGTGGGGAAGGGCATGTCCCAGGCTATAGTTACAACACAGTGAACTTCTTTACCTCCACGCCTTTACCACAACTCAACCTTCTTGAAAATGACTGTCATGGTGAGCTTGTTACCACTGGAGAATTACCAGTTCACCATGTATTCTTGAATAAATTCCCTTTTATGATTACTATTAGTTTATACTTAATTTTATACATATGGGTGACTATCATAGACATTAAAATCATGAGTAAGACAAGATTGCTTTATCCTCAACACCACTTCGTGTTTTTCTGACAGTTTTTAAGCAGAATATTTGAGACTCAGCACAATTGACATTTTTGAGCCAGATGGGTCTGTCGCGGGAAGTTGTCCTGCATTGTAAGATGTCTAGCAGCATGCCTGGCATCTGCCTAGATAGCACCTCCTCCAGTTGCAACAGTCAAAACTGTTTCCAGACTTGCCAAATGTCTGTTGAGAGGCAAAATTGCCATGCTTCAGAACGACTATGCTAGACAATGCAGTAGAAAAGTTAAAGGAAAAGAAGATGTATTTATTTGAAAAAGACTTATTAATGTGATATGATTATAACTAGAACTGAAAAGCTATATAACTTACAAGAAAGTTTAATTTTGTTGCTGGATACAGGATAAATATCTACCAATGGACCTTTCCCATAAACAAAAACATTTTAAAAAAACATAACTTGTTCATAATATACAAATAAATAAAAAATTTATGAAGAATTCTAACAAAACTAACTTAGGACCTATATGAAATAAAATAAAGCGCCTCCTGAAAGAGATAAAAATCTTTAAATAATGACTAAAGGAAAGTAAGACTAAATATGAAAATTGTGACATCTCTCAAATGAATGTGTAGGACTAAAGCAATTTGGTTATAATCCCAACAGGATTTTGAAGGTGTGGACAACTTTATACTAAAGAATTTCTCTAATCATGGGGTAAACATGGGAACATACATAAAAATTACTTAACACTATTAGTCATTGTGAAACAAACACAAACCACATGCGATACCACCACTACACATTCAGGAGAATGACTGAAATTAAAATAACTGTCAGCACCATATGCTCATAAGGTGGTAAAACAACAAAAGCTCCCACACACTGTGGATGAGAATGTAAATTGGTACAACCACTTTGGAAAAAGGTATGATATTTTTTTCATAAAAGTAGGCATATCCCTACATCATGAATTTTGGGAGAACACAGTTCAGCCCACCACAAATGATGTTGAGTAAATTTGGGTGGAGAAAAGAGGAGGAAGTTTCAAGCTAATTCAGTAGGAACCAATAGGTGTTGACTGAAAAAAGAGAGTTCTAAGAATTGTATAAAAGTCTAATTATAAAGGCAGTCATTAGAGTAAAATTATGACTGATTTTTAAAATAACCCCAATAGTGAAAGTATAAATAAATATAATGCTCATATTCACATTTTATTTTGTAACCCTTAAGTTAGGCTTTGATTTAGTCCTAGTTCAGCTGTTAAGCAATGTTTACCCCAGTCTTTTTGCTGAAGTTTCCCTTATCTTTTGGTTGAGTGAAGTTTGTTCTCTGGGGCATTCTTTAGTAAGGCCTGACATGGATAATATTCTGAGTCCTTGAATTTGGAGAAAATTTTTTCCTCTTTATTTTATTTTTTAAAATTTATCTTTATTGTTGAAAGTATTACATATGTCCCCTCTTGTTTTTGTTGTTGTTGTGTTTTTCCCCATTGACTCCCTCCTCTCTTTCTCTTAGCATAATACTATCCGAGTCCATCCATGCTGCACAAATGATAAGTTTCTTCTTTTTTACCGCTGCATAGAATTCCAGTGTGTAGATGTACCACAGATTTTTATCCACTCATCTGCCTATCGGCACTTAGGCTGTTTCCAAATCGCAGCTATTATAAATTCTGCTGTTACAGACATAGGGGTGCATAATTCTTTCTAATTGGTGTTTCAGGTTTTTTAGGATATAGTCCTAGAAGTGGGATCACTGGGTCAAATGGCATTTCCATTTTTAATTTTTTGAGGAAACTCCATACTGCTTTCCACAGTGGCTGCACTAGTCTGCATTCCCACCAGCAGTGTACTAGGATTCTCTTTTCTGTCATCTTCTTTTTTAAAAAATAATTCTTTATTGTTGAAAATATTACATATGCTCCCCTTCCCCTCCCCCACCCTGTTAACACCCTCCAGCTCACCCTCTCCCCCTCCCCCCGGCCCTCACCATCCCATTGCCTGTGTTCATGGGCCATGCATCTATGATTATGATTAGTGATTTTGTGCATTTTTTTATATATCTCTTGGCCTTCCATATGTCCACTTTGGAGAAGTTTCTATTTAGGTTCTTTTCCCATTTTTAAAATTGGATTGTTAAGTTGTATGAGTTTCTCATATATTTTGGAAATTAAGCCTTTATCAGTTGTATTGTTGGCAAATAAAGCCTCCCATGAAGTGGACTCCTTTTTATTTTATAGATGGTTCCTTTTGCTGTGCAGAAGCCTTTTATTTTGATGTAGTCCCATTTGTTTATTTTCTCCTTAATTTCCTTTGCCCTAGGACAGAGGTGGGCAACCTTTTTGTGAGTGCGTGACAAAACCAGCAAAATCTCTGACTCAAAATTCTTCTGCGTGCCAACCCTAATTTTTTGAGAACATGTTACGCCTACTTGATATCTCTTAAGGTGCACGTATGTAAAGAACCTTGAAGAAATAATAAAATTCATTCGAGTGACAAAAACACAGTATATGATGATGAAAAATACATTTATTTTTTAATGTATACATGTACACTGATAGTCCGACAGAAAACTTTATGACTCCGTTTGATATTATCAGTGGGACTTTTGCTGCTGCATCACTGATGACAGAGATTTTACATCAGGTTTATATTTCGTGACCTTCAGAGATATGCATGAGCTACTACTTTCATCTGTCAGGCTACTCCTATTACGAGACTTAATAAAATTCATCACTGAGAACAAAGATTCACAAGGGTATGTGGATGAAACCAAAACACTGGTCGGATCTAGGAAGGCAGGGAAAGTTAAGGCAAAGGCATAGAAATTGCTCTTCCCCTCTCTCGTCAATCCATGTCTATGGTCTTCAAGATAACTTGTTATGTAAAATTATTTATTTATCTAAGATGCACCTACACTGAATTTTATCTGAAAAATAAAAAAGTCGATATTAAGAAAAAAATTGTAAATGGAAGATTATAAGAGAGGGTTTCGCATGCCAGCAAAAGTTACTGGCGTGCCATGTTTGGCAAGCATGCCAGGGGTTGCCCACCCCTGCCCTAGGAGATGTATCAGCAAACATATTGCTATGAGAGATGTCTGAGATTTTGTTGCCTATGGTTTCTTCTAAGAATTTTAGGGTTTCATGACTATCCATTTTCAGTTTCTTCTTTTTTTTTTTAAATTTATTGCTCAAAGTATTACAAAGGGTATTACATATGTGTCCATTTTAACCCCCCACCCTAGACAGTCCCATAGCCTCCCCTATCCCCCAGTGTTTTATGTCCATTGGTTATGCTTATATGCATGCATACAAGTCCTTTAGTTGATCTCTTAACCCCCTACCTCCTGCCCCCCTACCCTCCCCGACCTTCCCGCTGCAGTTTGAGGCAGCTCTGCCTCTGTATCTATTATTGTTCAAAAGTTTATAATGGTCTCTATTATCCATGAATGAGTGAGATCATGTGGTGTTTTTCCTTTATTGACTGGCTTATTTCACTTAGCATAATGCTCTCCAGTTCCATCCATGCCGTTGCAAATGGTAAGAGTTCCTTCCTTTTTATAGCAGCATAGTATTCCATCGTGTAGATGTACCACAGTTTTCTAATCCATTCATCTACTGATGGGCACTTAGGCTGTTTCCAGATCTTAGCTATGGTGAATTGTGCTGCTATGAACATAGGGGTGCATATATCCTTTCTGACTGGTGTTTCTGGTTTCTTGGGATATATTCCTAGAAGTGGGATCACAGGGTCAAATGGGAGTTCCATTTTCAGTTTTTTAAGGAAACTCCATACTGTCTTCCATAGTGGCTGCACCAGTCTGCATTCCCACCAGCAGTGCACAAGTGTTCCTTTTTCTCCACATCCTCTCCAGCACTTGTTGTTTGTTGATTTGTTGATGATAGCCAGTCTGACAGGTGTGAGATGGTACCTCATTGTTGTTTTGATTTGCATCTCTCGGATGATTAGTGACTTTGAGCATGTTTTCATATGTCTCTTGGCTTTCTGAATGTCCTCTTTTGAAAGGTGTCTATTTAGGTCCTTTGCCCATTTTTTGATTGGATTGTTTATCTTCCTTTTGTTGAGTTGTATGAGTTCCCTATAAATTTTGGAGATTAGGCCCTTATCAGATATGACATTGGCAAATATGTTTTCCCACACAGTGGGTTTTCTTGTTGTTTTGTTGATGGTTTCTTTTGCTGTGCAGAAGCTTTTTATTTTGATGTAGTCCCATTTGTTCATTTTCTCTTTAGTTTCAAGTGCCCTAGGAGCTGTATCAGTGAAGAAATTGCTTCGGCATATGTCTGAGATTTTGTTGCCTTTGGATTCTTCTAGAATTTTTATGGTTTCCTGTCGTACATTTAAGTCCTTTATCCATTTTGAGTTTATTTTTGTGTATGGTGTAAGTTGGTGGTCTAGTTTCATTTTCTTGCATATATCTGTCCAATTTTCCCAACACCATTTATTGAAGAGACTATCTTGGCTCCATTGTATGTTCTTGCCTCCTTTGTCAAATATTAATTGAGCATATTGGTTCGGGCCGATTTCTGGGCTCTCTATTCTATTCCATTGATCTATATGCCTATTCTTGTGCCAGTACCAGGCAGTTTTGAGAACAGTGGCTTTGTAATACAACTTGATATCTGGTATTGAGATCCCACCTACTTTGTTCTTTTTCAGGATTGCTGCAGCTATTCGGGGTCTTTTTTTTATTCCAGATGAATTTTTGGAGAGTTCGTTCTAGATCTCTGAAGTATGCCGTTGGTATTTTAATGGGAAGTGCGTTGAATTTATAGATTGCTTTGGGTAGTATGGACATTTTAATGATGTTGATTCTACCAATCCATGAACACGGTATGTTCTTCCATCTGTTTATGTCTTCCTCTATATCTTTTTTCAACGTCCTGTAGTTTTCTGAGTAGAGGTCTTTTACCTCTTTAGTTAAGTTTATTCCTAGGTAGCTTAATTTTTTTGGTGCAATGGTAAACGGGATTGTTTTTATAATCTCTCTTTCTGAAAGTTCACTATTGGTGTATAGAAATGCCTCAGATTTCTTGGGGTTAATTTTGTATCCTGCTACATTGCCAAATTCATGTATTAAGTCTAGTAGCTTTTTGATGGAGTCTCTAGGGTTTTGTATGTATAATATCATGTCATCTGCAAATAAGGACAGTTTTACTTCCTCTTTTCCAATTTGGATGCCTTTTATTTCTTCTTCTTGCCGAATTGCAATGGCTAACACTTCCAGTACTATGTTGAACAGGAGTGGTGAGAGGGGGCATCCCTGTCTTGTTCCTGTTCTTAGGGGAAATGGTGTTAGTTTTTGTCCATTGAGTATGATGTTGGCTATGGGCCTGTCATATATGGCTTTTATTATGTTGAGGTATGATCCTTCTACTCCCACCTTGCTGAGAGCTTTTATCAAAAATGGGTGTTGAATTTCGTCAAATGCTTTTTCTGCATCAAATGATATGACCATGTGGTTTTTTTCTTTCAATTTGTTTATGTGATGTATCATGTTTATTGATTTGCGGATATTGTACCATCCTTGCATCCCTGGGATAAATCCTACTTGGTCATGGTGTATGATCTTTCTGATGTACTGCTGGATCTGATTTGCTAAGATTTTGTTGAGGATTTTGGCATCTATGTTCATGAGGGATATTGGCCTGTAATTCTCTTTCATTGTGTTGTCTTTACCTGGTTTTGGTATTAGGGTGATGCTGGCTTCATAGAATGAGCTTGGAAGTGTTCCTTCCTCTTGAATTTTTTGTAGTAGTCTGAGGAGGATAGGTTTTAGTTCTTCCTTGAATGTTTGGTAAAACTCCCCTGTGAAGCCGTCTGGTCCTGGGCTTTTGTTTGCTGGAAACTTTTTGATGACTGCTTCAATTTCTTCCATAGTTATTGGCCTGTTGAGATTTTTAGATTCTTCCTGATTGAGTTTTGGAATGTTGTATTTTTCTAGGAATTTGTCCATTTCCTCCAGGTTGTCTAGTTTGTTGGAGTAGAGCTGTCCATAGTATTTTTTAACGATCATTTGTATTTCTGTGGGGTCTGTTGTTATTTCGCCTCTATCGTTTCTGATTTTGTTCATTTGGGTCCTCTCTCTTTGCTTCTTGGTGAGTCTGGCTAGAGATTTGTCAATCTTGTTTATCCTTTCAAAGAACCAGCTCTTGGTTTCATTGATTTTCTGTATTGTTTTTTTGGTCTCTATGTCATTTATTTCTGCTCTAATCTTTATTATCTCCTTCCTTCTGCTCACTCTGGGGTTTTCTTGTTGCTCTCTTTCTAATTCTTTGAGTTGTAGAGTTAGCTGATTTACTACCATTTTTTCTTGTTTTTTGAGGTAGGCCTGTAGAGCTATAAACTTCCCTCTCAGGACTGCTTTCATTGTGTCCCATAGGTTTTGGATTGTTGTGTTTTCATTGTCATTAGTTTCCAGGATGTTTTTAATTTCTTCTTTGATCTCATTGGTAACCCAATCAATATTTAATAGCATGCTATTCAGCTTCCAGGTGTTTGAGTATTTTGGGTTGTTTTTATTGTAGTTTATTTCTAATATTATGCCATCGTGGTCTGCGAAGATGCTTTTTATGATTTCAATCTTCTTGAATTTGGGGATACTTTGCTTGCGACCCAATATATGGTCTAATTTGAATATGTCTTATGAGCATTTGAGTAGAATGTATATTCCCTGGCTTTGGGGTGGAGTGTTCTGAAGATGTCTATTAAGTCCATCTGATCTAGTGAGTCATTTAGGATTGCTGTATCTTTGCTGATTGTTTGTCTAGAGGACTTATCCAGTGCTGTCAGTGGTGTATTAAAGTCCCCTACTATGATTGTATTGTTGTCGATCTCTCCTTTGATATCTTCCAGGAGTTTTTTTTATGAATTTGGGTGCTCCTGCATTGGGTGCATATATGTTTACCAGAGTTATATCTTCTTGTTGTATTGATCCCTTTAGTATTATGAAGTGGCCTTCCTTATCTCTTGTTATGGCCTTCTCTTTGAGGTCTATTTTGTCCGATATAGGTATTGCTACCCCAGCTTTCTTTTCCTTTCCATTTGCCTGAAAGATATTTTTCCATCCTTTCACTTTCAATCTGTGTGTGTCTCTCCTAATGAGGTGGGTTTCTTGTAGACAGCAGATGTATGGATCATGTTTTTTTTATCCATTCAGCCACTCGAAGTCTTTTGTTTGGAGCATTTAGTCCGTTTACGTTTAAAGTTATTATTGAAAGGTACTTGTTTGTAGCCATTTCTTTTTTTGTGTGGCTGTTTTCTTTCTGAGCTTTTTATTTCTTCTTTTTATACCAGTCCCTTTAGCATTCCTTGCATTGCTGGCTTGGTGGTGATAAACTCCCTTAGCCTTTTTTTGTCTGTGAAGCTTCTTATTTCCCCTTCAAGTTTGAATGATAGCCTTGCTGGATAGAGTATTCTTGGATTCAGTCCTTTGCTTTGCATCACTTTGTAAATTTCAGTCCATTCTTTTCTGGCCTGATGTGTTTCTGTTGAGAAATCATTTGACAATCTAATGGGAGATCCCTTGTATGTAACTGTCCGTCTCTCTCTTGCAGCCTGTAAGATTCTCTCTTTGTCCTGAACATTTGCCATGGTAATTATGATGTGTCTTGGTGTGGGTCTTTTCGGGTTCACCTTGTTTGGGACTCTCTGGGCTTGTGTGACTTTTTTCTTCCCCACCTCAGGGAAGTTTTCTGATATTATTTCTTCTAATAGGTTTTCTAATCCTTGTTCATCCTTCTGTTGTT
Organism: Myotis nattereri; assembly: GCF_964212035.1. Classification (NCBI taxonomy): domain Eukaryota; kingdom Metazoa; phylum Chordata; class Mammalia; order Chiroptera; family Vespertilionidae; genus Myotis; species Myotis nattereri. The sequence continues at coordinate 77,880,837 of NC_138077.1, forward strand.
CTGGTACTCCTATTATTCGTATGTTGTTTCGTTTCATGTTGTCCCAAAGCTCCCTTAGGCTCTCCTCCTGTCTTTTAATTTTTTTCTCCAATTGCAGTACATTTTGGGTGTGTTTTGCTTCCTTGTCTTCTTATTCACTAATTCGGCCCTCTGCTTCTCCTAGTCTACTGTTGATACTTTCAATGGAGTTTTTCATTGCAGCTATATCACTCTTATTTCTTCTTGGGTCTTACTTAAGTTGTTGATTTTTTCGTCTGTTTCTTCTAGCTTCTTCCATATGTTATCAATTTTTTCATCTGTTTCTTCTTGCTTCTTGCAGAGGTTGTCGATTTTTTCCTCCATCTAGTTTATGCACTCTAGGACCCTTATTCTGAATTCTTTTTCTGTCATGTTGCATGCCTCTGTATTACTTAGCTGCTTTTCTGGAGATTCCTCCTTCTCTTTCCTTTGGGGGTTTCTTTGTCTACCCATGTTTGATCTCACTGACATATCTAGACGTTGAGTCGTTCAGTGGTTGCTCCCTTGGTGGCAGTGACTCCTTGGTCTGTGGTTGCTCTTCGGGCGGTTGCGGTAGCAGTTGCTCTTCAGTTGGCAGCAGCTCCTCTGGTGGGTGCTGTTCACAGCTGTGGTGGCTCTTCTGGCTGGTGGGGCGAGGTTTCACGTACAGCTGCTGTTCCTCAGCAGAGGGTGTGGTGCTCAGGAGGTTGCTGTTGCTTGGATCTGCTGCGTTGATTTAAAGGCACAAAATACAACACAACAAGGCACCACGTACCAGGCACTATACACAAATATATTCACGATATTAATAACCCCAAATAAAGGTGACCACCCGAATTAAGAGAATTAGGGTATAAGGAAGTAGGAAGAGAAAAAGATAAAAGAGAAAAAAGAAAAGAAAAGTAGGGACCAAAAAAAGGAGTGCAAAAATGAAATAGGGAAAAAGGAGGGGGGAAAATAAAAGCGAGAAAAGAAAAGAAAAGAAAAAAAAAGAGCGAAAAGAGAGAATGAAGTGGAAGAGGGGAATAGACTTTTTATATGAGGAGAATACTCCTATAGAACAGCCATTAATCCCAACAAATTCCAGCAACAGCTCCCTGGAGATGAATGCAAACTAGAAACAACCAATAATATAACGATGAAAATAGAATGGAGAACACTAATCCCAAAATAAAATAAAGAGAAAATAAAATGGCACTTTAAAAAATGGTAAAATGGTAGCAGTAATAATACTGGTTAAAAATAAGAAGGTAGTAATTAAAAGGATAAAATCAGGTGATGGAAAAAGAAGAAAAGAAGAAAAAAGAAAAGAAAAAGAAAAGAAAAAAAAGAAGGAGAAAAAAAAAGAAAATAAAAAAAATTGGTTTCTTAGTTAAAAGGTGAAAAAAGAAAGAAAAGAAAAAAAATTGCAGTAGTGAAGGTCCTTTGGTTCTTCTATTCTTCAGTGTGGCTCACCTTAGACCTGCCAGGTATTCAGGAGAGTGTTGAGTTTCCCTGCGATACACTGTTCCTCTGTGTTGTAAACCACAGTCCTTATTTTAAAGCAGGCCGCATTTGTTTCCCAGACTGCCTTATTTTGTGTTTAGCAAAGAGTCAGTTTGTGGGTCAGCCTCTGGGTGGCAGTGTTCTGGGGCTGGCCTCTGAGGCTATAGGGCCTCTCTGTCCAGTGGAAGTTCACTGCCCAGAGCTGGCTGCGTAATAGTTAGTTACCGGCGCTGTACTCTCTCTCTTTTTTCAACGTCCTGTAGTTTTCCGAGTACAGGTCTTTTACCTCATGAGTTAAGTTTATTCCTAGGTATCTTAATTTTTTTGGTGCAGTGGTAAATGGGATTGATTTATTAGTTTCTCTCTGTGTGAGTTCATTATTGGTGGATTTTCTGAAATAGTCTGAGGAGTATCCTAGTAGGTGTTAGTTCTTCTTTGAATGTTTGGTAAAACTCTCCTGTGAAGATGTCTCTTGGATGATTAGTGGCTTTGACTATGTTTTCATATGTTTCTTGGCCTTCTGTATGTCCTCTTTCGAAAAGTATCTATTTAGGTCCTTTGCCCATTTTTTTGGTTGGATTATTTATCTTCCTTTTGTTAAGTTGTAGGAGTTTTCTGTAAATTTTGAAGATTAAACCCTTATCGGAGATAACATTGGCAAATGTGTTCTCCCATGCTGTGGGCTTTCTTGTTCTTTTAGTTGATGCTTTTTCTTTTGATGTAGTCCCATTTGTTTCTTTTCTCCTTAGTTTCCATTGCCCTAGGAACTGTATGGGTCAAAGATTGCTATACTTTATTTAAAGACTTCAAATAAATTCAAACTTTGAGAAAATTTGATGTAGTTAAGTAATTCCATTAGTGTGTTGAAAACATTCAACCATTCAAACATTTAATTTTATACATAATTTTTATGTGTGCAGAATTCTAATTTCTCTTTTTAAAAATCTATTTCTATTGATTTAAGAGAAGAAGGGAGAGGGAGAGATAGAAACATCAATGATGAGAGAGAATCATTGACCACCTGCCTCCTGCACACCCCACAATGGGGATTGAACTGGGCGTGTGCCCTGACCAGGAATTGAACTGTGACATTCTGCTTCCTAGGTCGACGCTCCAGCCCTGAGTCATGCCGGCTTGGCTAATTTCTCTTTTATAAGTTCTATTTGAACATAATGTCGTGGTCATGGTTTGCTCTCCAGGTTGATGTTGAGTGAAAAGGCTCCAATTGGGAGTTTACAGGTTACATTTATTATTTATTAAATTAGGAGTAGCCCCTGTCTACGGGCACTGGCCTCTGTGAAGTCATGGTTCCCTCCTGCCCATCTGCGCCCCTCCTGGAGGCTTCTAGAATTTAGTGTTTTCCTTCAGCACTGACACGTGTTTAGGACACTCTGACCTGTCGGGCCGAGCTCACCTGCACCCACAATTGAAGGCGCCCCCCATAACCTGCTCTTCCCCCCCAAGTTTCCTCTTCCAGCTCCTGTTCCTCAGAGTTTGGTCTTTTCCATCTAGTGGCTGTGTGGCCGGTCACAGCTGCTGGGTCTCTGGGTCTTCCTTCCCTGGTCCCGTAGGACTGTGTCTGGCAGGCCTTCCTTCCGGACTGCCCCTTCCACAGGGCTCCACGCCCCCACCTGGTGCTGCTCCCGCCTCCTCCTCTGGGCTCAGCTGCGCTTCAGAATGAGGGCTGTGGGATGTGCAGCGCTGCAGACAGATGTGCGGTGCTCTGTTCCCAAGGAGCTAGACGGCCGCTGGCCGAGGCGGTCCCCCTGGACTGAGAAGGCGAGAGGGTGGCTCACAGGCAGGTCCCAGTGCTGTGGCGGGTGCTCTGGGCTGCAGCCAGCAGTCCGCGTGGCCCTGTGCCAATCCTGCACACTCAGACCGGGTCTTACAGGGTATGTCCCGTGGCCGTGAGTGTCCTACCAGGTGTGCGTTGATGCGCTGGTTCTAAAAGGACTGACTCTTTCAGCATAAACGCCTCAGCTGGCTGAAAAGAAGGGTCCCTGAGAGGGGCGCGCTGCCACAATGGTCAGGTGTGTGCTATGACGCTGGGTCTGCTTCACTCCTGCAGGTCGGAGCTCCCTCTCTGGAGGCCGCGCTGAGGAAGTTCCATGACGTCTATAGAAAGGGAAGCAGGGCACAGAGGGTGGCAGCCGGCTTGCCATCCTTGCCCTTTTGTATGACTTCCACCTGGTACAGTCTCTCCGCATCTCCTACATTTTGGAAAAACTGACTGGAACTTTCACAGAGAAAGATAAGGAACTGATCCAGTTCAGGCTGAGAAATGGGCATTTTCATTGAGAAAACACGATGCTGTGTCCCTGGCAATGATCAGAGAGACCAGGGCAAAGCCAGCAGGGCAGGCAGCACATTCCAGGACCAGACCAGGGACGATGGGTCCCTCGACCTGCCTCCTAAGTGCTCAGATGCTGAGCAGCAGGTGAAATAAGTGGGGAAATGCTGTGTGTCATGCCCCAGCCATCTGTTATCGTCTGCTCCAGGGATGAAGATGTTTTTATCGTGAGTGTGTGAGCAAACCTTATTCCTTTACTAAAACGCGGGTGTTTTGTGAGTTTAAGAATCAATTTAATTCACACTCATTTGTTCAACAAATGTTCACTGAGGAAGGTCATGTGGCTTGGGGCTCAGGTGTCAGAGACCTGGACTTCTGGCTCAGCCCTGGACAGCAATGTGACCTGAGTCTTCCAAGCCTCAGTTTCCCCTTGTAGAACACAGGGCTGAGCAGAGCTCCTGCCTCTTTTCCTTTTGTGCAGATCAGAGATAGGGGAGGGCGGGGAGCCCCTCGGGATGTGTGAGGAGCAGGGAGAGGGTGCGTGTGGGGCCCACAGGGGAGCAGGGCAGAGGCCGTTGCAAGGACTTGGGCTTTGATCCTGGAGGCACCTGGAGGGTTCTGAGTGGGAAAATGCCCTGGGAAGGGTTCGTGCGAACGGTCACCGTGGCTACAACGTAGAAGACGGAGGTGGTCAGGCAGGAAGACCCCCTTCAGGGGTCAGAGACGGTGGTGGGAGGATTAGCTCTGTGGTAGTGGATATGGGTGTGGGAGTTGGAACTGACCAGGCGGGGAATGGGTGGGAGGGAAGGCAGGGTCAGCCCATGTTCTCAGCTGGGCCTTTAGTGGACAGCAGTACATGCAGGAGACACAGGCTCAAAAGGGAGGACGGGACCATCCTAAAACCCGAAATGCTCACTGGGATGTGCTGTGGTCTGAGCCCTCTGAGGACGCACAGCCCTTAACATACGCAGTGATGCTGTGTGAATGCTATCACTGAAAAGTGAGTACTTGGAGAAATCTCAGACAGGGGTATCTGGGAGGTCTCTGAATTGTTCTTGCAACTTTTCTCTCAGTGTGACATTCTTTCCAGTTGAAAAGTTAAAGAGGGTACAGGCCAGGAGTGGGGAAGGAATGGCCAATGTCCTGGAGAGGAGGGGTGGCTCAGAGCACAGGGCCAGGAGGGAGGAGTGCAGGGAAGGGGGGGAGAATCCATGAGCAGGAGAGGGAACGGGAGCTCTGTGGGTAGTGGTCCAGGCCCCGGTGGAGGTCTGGTGGGGGTCCGGTGCCGGGTCATGTTAAAAGGCTGCAGAGGCTGGTGTGGGGATGGTCTGCCTGTGACCATCGGGTTTATCAGCAGTGGTGGCCACGTGCAGAGTTGGTTTGTTTCTTCCCAAGTTGAAGTGATGACCATTTGAAATGGATGGCTCTCTCTTTCTTTTCTTCATGTTTTTAAGGTTCGCTGTGTGCTGGAAACGATGTTGGTTCTGAAGGACAGTGACATGCAGAGGATTCCGGGCTGTGAGCCTGATCCTGTGGAGAAACTGAGGAAATTGTTAAGAGTGGAAGCGGTTCCCTGTGGACGTGGACCCACCGAGGATGGGTGGGAGGTAGTTGGAGCCGCGAGTCGGGTGCCCGGCCTGGTCAGCAAGAGTTGCGAGGGATCCAATGGCAGCTGTGTTTCTGCGGTGAGACCCTGTGAGGGGCCTGTGTGCAGTGAGTCCCTGTGAGATCAGCATCGCCCCCACTTAGCCGGTGGTGCTGGACTTGGCTGTGCAGCAGAATCACCAGAGACCTTCTGATCACTGTGGAAGAGGGCCCACCAGGACCGGAGGCGTTAGCCCAGCAGGAGAGGGGCTTGTCTATGTAACCTCCCCAGGTATTTTTACGTGGGCCACAGCAGAGACCCACTGCTATCTCCACTCAGGGCGTCCTCTACCCTTACTTATTTATTCATTTTTTTGAGGAGAATTCTTATTTTATATATACTTTTATTGACCTCACAGAAAACTGGAGACGGAGCGCGAAAGAGAAACACCAATGATGAAAATCATTGACTGGCTGTCTCCTGGACACCCCGCATTGGGGATGGAGGCCACAACTGGGACATGGGCCCCAACCTGGAAGCCAACCATAACTGCCTGGTTCTGGTTCATAGGTTGACACTCAACCACTGAACCAGGCCGACCAGGCTCGGGTGCCAGTAACACTGCTTGTATAAAGAAAGGAATGGTAGTGCTGGTTTAGTTAGCTTCAATGTATTCTTTGAAACTATTGGGGAGGATGCTAAGAATTTATAACTGAAAATTTGAGAATGACTTTGTTAACGTAAAAAACCATTGAAACCTGTAAAGAATTTTTGTGAGTTTATTTGAGCCAAACTGTCGACATATGTTGGGAAGCAGAACCTCAATGAATTGAGATAGTGCTCTGGAGAATGGCAGGGTTACATCTGTATTTATACATGAAATTCATTGGTGACAGATTTAAGGAGGTGGGATTAAGCAAAGCGGGGGGGGGGGGGGTGGGGGGAACCTCTGTGATAGGATAAAAAGTAAAATGATGGACACATACTTAGGTGGGTGCAGGATCAATCAACATGATAATGAAGGAATTTGTAGTATCTGCCCTGGAGCCCAGAACATTTGGTTGTGCCCCAGGGGTTCCAGAAAAAGGGAAGTTACAAGTTACCCAGACACTTCAAAGGAATGTTATCTTAGAGGCAAAAAGGCAAATGGGCTCAGTAAGGATCAAAGTTGATCTTGTCAGTGAAGATACCGGCCTAGGACATAACTGCCCACCATAACTGCTTTTATTCAAAGTTTAATTTCAGACCATCCTTTGTGCTTATTTTAGGTCTCTGAGTCTGCTAGGCTGCCACACAGGCCTTCCCTGAGCTTGTCAGGTCAGCGTGTGGCCCCTTTCGTCCACAACTTTCTACTGCCTAATGGAACCCATTTTTTCTTTCAACCCTATGCCAAGGATGTGCTTACTGATTTGAGAGAGAGAATCATTGATGTGAGAGAAAAGCATCAATTGGTTGCCTCTCATACACACTCCCACTGGAGACTGAACGCCCAACCTAGGTATGTGCCCTGGCCGGGATTTGAACCCACAGCCTTTCCGTGTAGAGAATGATGCTCCAACAAACTGATCCACACCGGCCATGTCGTGGAACCAATTTTTAGGAAAGAAAACTTTATGTTACTCCTAACCTTTGTGCATATCCGTGGTCCAACATCTCAGTCCATGGGAGTTCATGGAACACCTTGATGACTTTGAGTTGATTGAATGAGATGCAATGTGTGCAATGTGCTCATCACTGTGCCAGGCTTGTGCTCACTCTTTGTGGTTGCAGTTGGCCTCAACCTGTTTTCTGTGTCATTCTTATGTATTTTCCTTAAAATAGAGCTAGGTTCATAAATTTTGCATCGTTTCTCTAAAATGTTGGCCCTAAAAATTGGGAGCAGAGAGTTTCAAATGTTATCATCCAGTTCATATCTCATTGGCATAAGCTCATCAATTCAACTGTTCTTGAAATCTTGATTTGCATAATGATAAAGAAATAATTTTCATTATCTCAAGATTCCTTAAAGTATATGTTATTTGCTGTGTTCTCACTTCAGGTCACTGCATCCATAAATTTGTTTCCGGGTTTTATCACATTTCGTTGGACATTAATTGAAATCTCATCATGCTTCCCACAAATGAAGGTGGTTAGATTTATGGAATAGATTCTCTATGAGGAATTGTTTGAGATAGTTGTGAAAAAGTAACCACTTTAGGTGGGATTTTTTGTCATTTTTGTTCCTTTGTTCGGGGCAGGAATAGACTGCTGGGGACTCGCTATGATTACAAGGAATATGAATGGTGCTCTGTTAACCATGATTGTTCTGTTCTAATGAGGAAAAGCACGTTCTATTGTGGTGGAGAGTTGTCCGCCCTGGGACATGGGAGCTAACAAGGGAATGCAGGCCACTGTCCTTTCTGAGAAAGGCCTAGATCAGCAACCTCGTTGCCTGAAATCTGGTCCCGGAGCCACCTGGCCTCTGCCAACCCCCAGCCCGAGTTGCCTGTAACCTGTAACCACTATACCTTCCTACTTTCCCGGGCCTGAAATTTCTACTTTCCCGTGGGATCTTTATCCTTCTACCCAAGATAAGCAGCTGGCTTATGGGAGGTGGGGACAGGAGGTAGAGCAGACATTTGTGGATGACCTGCTTGTCTCCCCTTCTGCTGCATTCATGGAATAAATGATCTCAACCCTGTCCCTGCTTCATTGGCTCAAGGAGTGACCACCAGCCCGGACCCATTGCTTGTCCAGTTTCACTTTCAGTAATTTTATAACAGTCATTGGAGCTGGATAATTAATCTAAATGCTAATCAGTACTCCCCCCCCATCTAAATCCAAACATTTCATCTACTTTAAACAATTTAAATTTATCTTAAATTAAGAACGAGTTTTTTAATTAACCCAAGCAAAACCATTACTAGTTTAGAAATACTTGATTGACAGCCTAAATGTTTAAATTCTGTTCTGAGGGTAACTGTATATTTGTTCTCTAAATGTCTTTCTTGCATGTGCTAATTTAGTACTCCTTGCCCAGAAAGCTATGTACAAAGTCCTTTTGTTAAGATATTTTCCAGTCCGGCCGGCATGGCTCAGTGACTGAGTGTAACACTATGAACCAGGAGGTCGCGTTCAATACCCAGTCAGGGCACATGCCTGGGTTGGGGCTTGATCCCCATTATGGGCATGCAGGAGGCAGTTGATCAATGCTTCTCTCTCATCTTTGATGTTTTTCCTCTTCCTCCCTCTCCTTTTCCCTTGGAACACAATAAGGATGTATTTTAAAAATATATATAAATTATTTTCAAATTACAGCTTTATTTTGTTCATGTTTCTTATAAATTACACATTAATGAGTGGTCTGTCAAATTGTGTTTAGGCAATTGACTGGTGAACATCAGGGGTTCTAATGTATGAACTATTGACAGTCGATGGGGAGAATTCCTGAGCTGGGCTCTGTAGGTAAGACTTCACAAAATAAAATGAATGTGTTGTTCCCTGAAAGGAACAGATCAAATTTCTATAATGTGGCTGATGGGAAAAAATAATTTTTTGAAACATAAACAGACATATCAGAATGAAGTGGTAAATTTCCATTTATAATGGTATAGGATCTATAAATATGACCTTTATGTGTCTTTACATTTTATGTGCCAGCCTGATCTTAATCTTCATGGGGAGAGTGTGCTAATTTTTGTGTATTCCAAAGCAGTTAGCATGGGCATGAGCCTATGGCAGAGCCGTTTAGAATGCGGGGCCTAGAGCTGTTTGGATGGGGTGCCATGGAAGCAGTGGAATGTTGGGTGTGGAGTTGGTGGGTGCAGAGTCGGTGGGCGTGGAGTCGGTGGGCGTGGAGTTGGAGGGTGCGGTGTCGGTGGGTGCGGAGTTGGTGGTGCGGAGTTGGTGGTGCGGAGTCGGTGTGAACTGTCAGTGTTTGAAGAGTCGGTGTGAAGAGTTGGAGTGAGAAGAGTCGGTGGTCGTAGAGTCGGTGAGTGCAGAGCCTCTTCCTGTGTGAGAAGGGACTGTCCCTGCCTCCTCCTCAGGGCTCTTGTGAGGAGTGACTGTGCAAGGACAGAGGGCACCTGGCCCAGGGCCGGGGATGGGCAGAGAGACGGTGTCCAGGTGACTCCCGAGTCTGTGAGCAAACCCTCCCTGCTGCCAGGCTTCCACCAGATCCGTGTCCACTGGCGGCAGGTCCACGGCTTCCCTTCCACCAAGAACCTTGGGATCTGGTCAGTGTGGGGAAGTGAACATGAGATGGAAAAGCAGGAGCTACCGCCCACTCCCAGTTGTTAGAACCATGTGTGGGGCCAGCCTGGGGAAACTGCCACCGAGAGCAAGGGACACGTCGGGTGCATGCGTGTTTCCAAACTGTGAAGGCGCTCGGGGGAGACTCAGCCCAGTGGTTCTGGGAGGGCTCCTGGGCGGGAGCAGAGATGAGGGGAAAGAGCGGACTGGCTCCCCGTGTGTGCTGGGCCCTGGGACCGGAATAGGCCCCGCGGACTCCTCCCGTGAGGGGGCCTGTGAGGGACCAGCCTTGGCGTTCCACACACAGCATGTGCCTGACACCCAGAGGCCCATAGTACTGTTTGCTGTGCCTTTGCTCTCATGTCCGGGAAACTGCCCAGAGATGTTGGTTTTCCAAGAGGCTGTGTGTGAACTGTTCACATAGGAACTGGGTGTTGAACAAAAACTCACCTGAACAACCATTTATTTCCAGCTCCCTGATCAGTGGAGTGACTGTGGAAATGATAGGCCAAGGCTCAGCTCTCACACCTGGGCTAGATCTTAGCCCCACCCCTTCCTTCTTAGGGAAATGGGCTCAGCGAAGTCCCACACCAATCAGCAGGTGCACTTGTCCAACCAGACGAGGCTGTACATGTCAGACACTCTTGCATCATGTGTATAACAGATGGGGGCAGCTTTAGGTTTATGTGTTGCCCTTCTTTGATTTTCTGCCACTGGGCTGGGGCTGTTGCCGACACAGTGACCTGCTGACAGGGAAGGGTCATTTGCAAGCTCAGCTGATTAAATGGGCAACACTTAAGGCCCTCAAAACAGACAGGGCCTGCCTGGCCGGGCCAATGCCCAGGTCTCATACTCCATGCCCAGGAGTGGCCTGTGGGAGGCAGGCGATCAATGATTCTCTCTCATCATTGATGTGTCTATCTCTCCCTCTCCTTTGCTCTCTGAGATCAATAAAAGTATATTTAAAAGAAACGTACACACACACACACACACACACACACACACACTCTAGAGGACCAGTGCACCAATTCGTGCACAAGTGGGGTCCCATGGCCTGGCCTGTGAGAACTGGACTGAAACTGGCTCTCTGACAGCCCCTGATGGGTCCCAGTTTGTGCGAGGGCATAGCCGAGGCAGTGGGACCCCATTGGTGCATGATCAGGGCACGGAAGGATTCAGGAGGTTGGTAGTGGGAAGGGACACGGGAGGGCCCCAGGGCATGTCAGGCCTGTCTTCATCAGTCCTGATAGGCCAGACCCCAGCAGCAAGCCTACCTGCCAGTTGCAGCGTCTGCCCCAAAGTGGTCAGTGCATATCATAGCAAGCTATTGAGCGGCCTTAGCATATCATTAGTATATTATGCTTTGATTGGTTGAATGGATGACCAGACACTTAATCTATTAGGCTTTTATTCTATAGGATGTTAAACAAACAAACTGATAGGGCCTGACTGCTGTGTTGCTTTCTGTAAGGATGGATGTAGGTGGGTGACTGGCAATAAGGGTCTCTGCTGGCAACTTGGATGTGGGCTGAGCTGTGATTTGGGAGTCCCTACGGCCTTTCCAAGACATGGTAAACCAGCTAAGGGGCCTGAGAGCCGCCCGTCCTCCTATCACCTGCTTAACAGCCCTGTGCTGTGCATCACTTTGCTCAGACATCACTGACCTCAGGTGTCTTCATTACCTACCACTGGATCAGCATGTTTTTTAGTGGCTGTAGGTCTCCCAGTGGGACCCTGTGTTAGAGTCCCTTCTGTGCAGCTGTGCTTTAGGAAGTGAGCAGGTGCATGGAGGCCCTTCATCCTGGGGAAATGAGGGTAGCTGCAGGGGAGGTGCGGGGGAGGGGGCGGGGCTGCCCAGAGGGTGCCCTGGTGTGCATCTTCACCTCACCCTTCTTTCTAGGATCGTGGACACATCCCCCAGCAGTTCCTTGAGGAGCTACTGGGGGACATCATGGCCCTCGAGGGTGAACAGGGCCAGAGGAGGACCCAGCGTACCCAACAGAGCTGGCAGCTGGATCTGCTGGTCGATGGTAGGCAGCAGCCCCTGGCACCGGGGAGCCAGCCTGGCTGTGGCTTCTCCCTCACCCAGGGAGCTAAGCCCTTGGTTCTGAATCTCCTGGGTCAGCCCACCCTCAGCCCAAGTCAATAGGGTGTGATTCAGGGGCCATTTGGGACCGTTTCATTGCCATTCACCCCAAGAGGAGCATGAGGGGTGTGGCAGCCTCTCATGTCAAGTTAGGACATGAACTACAGTAAATGTTGCCAGATTTCTCAGCGCCTGTGCGGACAGTCCCGGGAGCTTCCACGTGACAGTATGCTGACCCCAGAGGCAGTCTTAGATGTGTCCCTGGGGGATTGAAAGCTCTGGATGGCAGGAGCTTCCCAGTGCTCACTAACCTGCATTGTAACAGAGGCCTGGGCTGATTTCCTCCGTTCATGTCCTCCTCGGGCAGATGGGTGCAGTCTGCTCTCTGTCTCCCTGGGCAGGGGCTGCTCAGTGACCTCTCCTCCCGAAGGACCTCACCCACGGCTGGCAAGTACTGGGCACACGAGGCCCAGATCCTCTAGCCCCTGCAGACATACTGCTCAATTATCGTGCCCCCCACTCCCACAGCTTAGCCACCCAGACGCCCCCCCCCCCCGCCCCCCTGCCACTCTGACGGCTGGTGGCCCGGACTATGCCATGTCTCTGCCATCTCTGTGAGTCTCTGAAATCCTTGACTTGACAGTCAGGTTAGAACTTGGTATAAAGTGGTTCCAGCAGTTCCACCCTATTGAACTTCTGCTCTGGCCTCTCCACGGTCACCTGCCTTCTTCTTAAGCTCTGGATGGCTCCCCTACCGGCCCCCAGCTGAGCCAGCACAGGGGCCACAACCAACAGCGAAAGCACCTTGTGAACAACACCCAGCTGACAATCCCTGGCCTTCACACCTTGGCCTCGGGGTTGGGGGTGGCCAACTCGGGGGGATGGCCGCCTCGGGGCCAGAGTCAGAGAGGGGAAGTGGAGGCCCTGGAATCTGGGCTCTGACTGCACTTTGCTCTTCAGCCTTAATGCGGATAACCAATTTTGAGGAGAATAACCAAACCCTCCAGGGCCAAGTAAAGGCGCTGCAGGAGGAGAACCAGCAGCTCCGGCAGAAGGTAACAGTGGGCGGTGTCTGGAATAGACGGGCAAGCCGGTGGCCAGGTGTCCCGTGGGGTGACAGGTTTGGGGTTTCCTTTCAAGCCAAGTACACTCTGTGACCTGACTGTGGCACGGGCTGGGTCTTTGGCTCTGCAGGTCGAAGAGTTGGAGACCCAACTCACCCAGGACAAGGCCAACAGCCAAAAGGAAGAGCTGGAGGGAGAACTCCAGTCTAACATCGCCAACACCGTGAGGCCCTCCAGGGCCACGCAGGTAGGCCCTCCAGAGCGCAAGCCCCCCTGGCGCCCCCGTCTGCCCGAGGGAGCCTCCTGGATCAGAGCCATGTCCTGGTCATTGATCAGTGATTCCTGGGTGACCAGTTCCCTCGCTCAGCTGTAGCTCAGACCAGCTATTCTCAGCCGCTGCCGGGCCACGGGGGCAGGTGTTGCCTCCCAGGGACACTGGCCATCTTGGTGTTTGTTGACAGGACTGAGGGAAGGAGGAGGGAGGTGCTGCTGGCTGTGCCCAGTGGATGGTTGTTCCGTAAATATCCGGGAGAGTTGGATGCTAGTGTTGTTCAGATATTCTGTATCCTGACTGATGTTCTATGTACTTTTTATTTTTCTTTTAATTTTTAAACTTTTTTTATTAATTATGTTGTTACATATGTGTCCTTATCCCCACATTACCCCCTGTTGCGGGGGGGTAACTCATGCCCTCACCCCCCTGTTGTCCTTGTCCATTGGTTAGGCCCTTCTGCTTGCATATAAGTCCTTTGGTTGATCTCTATGTACATTTTTAAAAATAGGCTTTTACATGTGGTCACAGAGGGCAGCCAAGGAGCTGATCCAGAGAGCGGGCATCATGTGCCCCTAAAGGTCCCGTGTGGGGAGAGGGCACAGGGCTCCTGTAGCACCATGTGATGGTCCGTTCATGCCGTGGGCCCGACCACCGCAGTTCCTTCAGTGCTGGGAGAACCGCGCTCAGCACTGCTGGTGCTGCCTGTCCCGAGGGTCCCTGCCATTTTGGGGTCTGCACTTGCCCTGCTCTTGGCCCCTTACTGCGTGTGGGGGTGCAGGGATGCGGGGTCTGTTGCTCCCCGGGGCCTGCACCCAGTGAGGCATCCTCACCTTTTCCCTCTGGGCAGGAGGAACCTTTCAATCTGGGCCCCGAAAACCAGCAGGGGGCCGAGGAGAGGGAGCTGGAGGAGCTGAGGGAGCAAGAGAAGCAGTTGCCTGAAATCCAGGGGGCCCTGAAGCAGGAGCAGGAGGCCAAGGCCCTTCTTGCCCGAGATAATGAGAGGCTGCAGCAGGAGATTGAAAGGTAACCGCCCGCCCCTGCAGCGGCATCTGCCACGTTTCATAAACACCAACTCCCTCAGCTCCCGCTGAGCTCAGCTCAAGTGAGTCCCCTGGGAATGGTGCCGTTTCACTCACACTGTCACGGTCACAGCTGATGGTCATGAGGGAAGGGCCTCCAGCTGGTGGCTGGGATGGAGCATTATTGTCCAGGTGTGGGTGACCGCCCCTCCCACATGGATGATGGTGATGACTGTCGGGCACGGGTACCTTCATCCTCTCTCACCAGCCATCCCGGAAGGACAGATGTTCGCTCCACATCATTCCCGTGTTCCCTGTTGGCAAACTCACCTCCTCGCTGAGATGCACTTGTCACCCCCTATCGGTCCCCATGGCCTTTCAGGGGCCTGTCCATAGGGCGAGATCCTGGAAACGCCTGATGTGCACATTTGCAGCTGCGGTTGAACAAGGCCTCTGGCTCCTGCCTGTTTCAGCTCTCACACTGCACACGAGCGTCCCTTCTGTGGTCCATGGAGTGCCATGGAGTCCTCTTCTCTTGCTTTTTGGTGGCGATTTCGCTGTTTGAAACGGCCCCCAGATGGAGTGCTGCAGTGCTGTCTAGTGTCCCAAGTGCACGCTGCGCTGGGCCTCAGGGAAAATATCCGAGTGGCACAGGAGGGTCTTTCAGGCCCGAGGTCTGGTGCTGTTGGCTGTCCCAGTGAGCATATGACACAAAGCGTCCTTATATCTTGATTGGTTGACAGAAATGTGGCCAGAGACTCACAGGAACTGGTGGGGACAGTTGCAGTCTACACTGCTCAGTGCTCGCGGGGGCTCCATAGGACATTATACCGCGAATCCTGAGAATTGACTGCGTTTTTATCCTTCTTTTCAAACAGATGAGGAAAGAGGCTCAGAGAGATTCAGTAACTTGTTCGGTTCAGTCCTGAGTGTAGTGGCCGAGTCAGAATACAAATCCAGGTCTTGTCTCAGCCCAGAGGCCTGACCACTTGAAGCCTTCCATGGCACAGCCTTGTTTTAATATGTTTGGGGCTTCAAAGTCAGGTGCCTGCGGGGGCCAGGCAGGTCCAGCAGGTGGGCAGGGAGTGTCAGCGGCAGGGCAGGCCCTCGTGGAGAATACACACCCTCTGAAGGCAGTCAGCGGGGAGGCAGGCCAGGGCTGCCAGGACATCCTTTTGTTTCTACTTATTATTATTATTATTATTATTATTTAATCCTCACCCCAGGATACTTTTTCCATTGCCCTTCTGAGAGAGTGAGAGGAAGGGAGGGAGGGAGGGAGGGAGGGGTAGAGAGAGAAACAGCGATGCGAGAGCCACATCTATTGGATGCCTACAGCACACACCCCTCTATGCCAGGGAGCAATCCCACAGCCCAGGGACATGCCCTTGACTGGGAATCCAACCCGTGACCCTTCCGGACACAGGCTGACGCTGTCACTGCTGAGCCGCCCCAGCCAGGGCCTTTGCTTGATGCTTTCTCCCCACCCACCCAGAATCTCCGTAGCTGAATGTTGATGTGAAACGGAACATTTTTAGAAATATTGAATAAGTAATTTATTTAAATTAAATCACAGAGACTGTGTGGGCCAAACAAGCCCATCTGTGTTCACATGGAGTCCATGAGCCTCTGGTCATTGAGGTTTCAGGTAGAATCCTTACCCCTGGAAAGCCAGTCAGGTAATTATGACGATGATAATGATGATAATGATGATGATGATGATGTCAGTGGCATTACATAATGCTTCTGAATCTCATATTTTATTTGTCTCAGGAGTTGGGATCAGAAAGGGACTTGGAATTGGGGAGAAGAGCTGGGCAAAGGCAGAGTTTCAGAGCAAAGATGTTCTGATTCCATGTTTTTCAAAAGTGTTTCAGTCGAAGAACCGTTTTTGCAAGGAGGCAGACATGCAAAGCCTTCCATGGGAAGGGTTTTCACAGGCTGCTCTGTTGAAGTGTGTCCGAGCTTGCCTGTCCTGTGTCGCAGGCCAGAGTGTGGCAGCTGGGGTGGCCGCACAGAATCACAACGGACACAGTTTAAGAACCTCTGATTGTGCTCAGCCCTCATTTCCACAGGGGAAAACCTGAGGCCCAAGGAGGATGTGGGTGTGATTGAGGTGTACATGGGACAGCGGCTGGGAGTGCTCCTGAGCCCTGGGCCATGTGGCTCTCCACCCGCAGGCTCACTTCCTGGACTGAGCTGCTTCAGGCGGAGCAGGAGGAGCTACGCTCCCACAGCCAGGAGCTGCAGGCCTCCATAGAGGAGGTGGAGCTGAAGATGCGGATCTGGCAGGCTGAGTTCCGAGACCTGAAGGCGGAGCAACTGCCCAAGGAAATCTTGCTCACCAAGCTGAGCATGCAGTGTGAGGTGAGGCCGGGGGCTGGTGGGCCTCAGGACACCGGGCCTGAGCCCGGGGCTGACAGCCTGGGGCTCAGCCAGGTCCGAGTGGGTCCTCATTGGTGTCTGTGCCCAAAGACTGTGTGGGAATGTCACCCCGAGGCCGGGAGGAAGCCAGAGGCATTTAACGGGACAAGCACCTTGTCTGGAGGGGATGTGTTAGAAAAGACCTCTCACCAACCTTTGCTTTTGTATTTTTTAAATCTATTTTTCCTCATTTGAGAGAACAAGGGAGAGGGAGAGACTGAAACATCAAAGAGGACAGAGAATCATGGTTCGGCTGCCTCCTGCACCACCCCCGCGGTTCCAGCCTGCAACCTGGCCTATGCCCTTGACTGGGATCAAACCCGAGGCCCTTTAGTTCGCACTTCGATGCTCTGTCCACTGTGCAAAACTGGTTAGGGCCGGACTTTTGCTTTTTGCAGGGTCGGGGCGGTGCATGGAAGCAGCGAAGTGCTGTTTCCATTCTGTCCTCGCGGCTGAGCTCTTTGCTCTGTGCTCCCCGTGTCATCTCACTGAATTCTCACAATGCTTTTGTGAGCTGGGGCCCATCCTCATCCTCTGAGGTTGGGTCTGAACTCAGTTTGTTTGAAGCCAAAGCTTAGGCTTTCCCATCAATCAAACCCTATGATGTTCTGGGTCAGGAGTTGACCAACCTCAGTCCCGAATTCCCATCCAGCCCGGCATTTATTTGGCTGTTGTCAGAGAGAGGAAGTGAGAGGGAGAGAACCATGGGAGCTTCAATGAGGAGAGAGAACCTCTGATGGGCTGCCTCCTGCACGCCCCCTACTGGGGATCAACCCCTCATCCTGGGCGT
Source organism: Myotis nattereri (assembly GCF_964212035.1). NCBI lineage: Eukaryota > Metazoa > Chordata > Mammalia > Chiroptera > Vespertilionidae > Myotis > Myotis nattereri. The sequence goes on from NC_138077.1 coordinate 77,898,081, forward strand.
GTTCCTTGACCAGGCATCTCTTTTGTGAACTCCTGGTGCATGGGGGGCCACTCCACCACCTGAGCCACACCCTTTGGGCTGCATCGTAATGAGATACTTTACATTGTTTTTAAAAATGGCTGTCAAGTCCTCAGAGCCTCTTGGACATTTTGCACTGATGGCGCCTCTCTGCTCAGACTGGCTGTGTTTTCAGTGCTCAGTGGCCACACGTGGGCAGGGCTGCGCGACTGGCCGGTGCACTCGGCCATCCCCATGTCATTGGCTGTGTTGGTCCTTGCGACTGGTGAAGCTCATGCCGAAATGGCCATGTTCATGCACGTGGCCCTTTTCTCCTTTTGGGAGCAGTTTCCCAGCAGTGGAGTCACAGGGGCCCGTGGTGTTGAGGACATTGTTGGTCTGTGTTTCAGTCGCTCACCCGTGCGAAGAAGGACTGGCAAGAGGAGAGACGTCAGCTGAGGAGGGAGATAGACACCTTGAAAGAGCTGAACCAGAGCCTCCTGGACGCATGTGACCAGCACTGCACTGAGAACATGTAAGGAGCAGGGGTGACCGACACCTGTCCGCACAGGGCTGCGGGCTTCCAGCTCCACGCCCAGGCCTCCACATTCTGGGCAGAGAGCCCGACGGCGAACTGGTGTCCCCAGGGCAAGGGAACAGACTATCTTCCCAGCCCACCCTGCTCTCCTTTCCCTGGAATGACTTTAGATTTCTGCAAGGAGGGGTGGTTGGATTTTGCTGGCTTCAACGACATGGCCCACTGCCAGCCGCTTCTTAATCTGCTTTTGGAATTAAGCTCAGTTTAAAAATGATGACAGAGGTAAAGAGAGGTACCTAGGGAAGCCATCCAGGTCACGGGTTGAGCCCGTTCTCTGTCTGATTTCCGCTTGAGGGGCTGGAGAGAGGGTTGTGGGTGCGCCGCGGTTGTCCTCCCTCTGCTGACAGGACACGGACCTGGCTGTGGCGGAGGCCCTGCGAGGTGCACAGAACCAGTGACCTGGTGGCTTTGAACCAGCAGGGGTGATGCGATGTGAGCAGAGCTGTGTGCCCAGCAGACAGATGTTGAGGAGCTCCAAGGAGGCGGAGAAGGAAGTGTGGTGTGGGAGTTGGGGTTCTGCAGCTGACCCGGATGGGGACAGGGCTAGCCGGGGGGGCGGGAGTTGGGGGGACGTGAAGGTGGAGCACGGGTGGTCGGGGTGCAGGGAAGGTGCAGGCAGTGGCAGGAGGGAAGGCTGGAGCAGGGGGCACTCAGATGGGGAAGGCCTCCATGCCTTGCTAAGGAGTCGGATTCCCTGGGAGTGAGTGTTTATGGGAGGCTGGTCTAAGGGCCGAGGGAGCTGCCAGAGAGGAGGCAGGAGGAAGAGGCTTGGTGCTGGAAACCTTGGGGTTGGAGGTCAAGTGACCCGAGATGCATCTGGTGGGCCCAGGGTGGTCTTCACCCCTCGGTGCTGAGCTGTGGGACTGTCCTTCCTTGTGATGGGGAGTGGCTGGCCATGAGGGACAGAGGGACATGGTCACAGTGGCCACAGGGGCACTGACCCAGCCCCGCGGGGTCACGGTGCTGCTTCACTTTTCTCCCGGGTTCTTCTGCTCGTCTACAGCTGGCTCGCCACCTCCCCAGGATGGTTTACAGGGAAAGGCACACTGTAGTTTGGGGTGGAAATGACCGTGGCCTGAGCTGGCTCTCTACAGCGCAGCGGGTCCCAATGACCAGCAGAGGTTGGGTAGGTGCCAACTAGAAGCATCGGGGCCTGGTACCCAGGGGGATGATCTGATGAAGGTTTTGCATTAGACAGTGTGTGCAGGAGGCCAGGGAGTGGGCAGGCTTCCTGAGCTGCGCCGAGTGGAGTCTTCCCAGCCCGGGGCGGGTTGGGGGCCTGTCTTGTGTGAATTTGTGTGCCTAGTGGTGGGGGTCGGTCAGAGCCAGACAGGAAAGCGCTCTAGCATAAGGCCCAGCAGCACGGCTGAGGGAAGAGAGGAACACAGACTAGAAGAACAGATGCCGAGCCAAGGCCGCTGGGAGCAGGTCAGGGTCGGTGGTCCTGGGCCCAGCGGTTTGCGAGTCATCGCTTTTCACAGCTGCTCACTTCACGGTGAAGTCTCAGAAAAGCCCGCGTCTTAGGTGGGACCTCGGCAGCCTCATGGCCAAAGGAGCCTGAGCTGCTGCCCCGATCCAGGGGACTCATGTTCAAGCAAGGAAACCAGGGTCTCTGCCGTCAAGGCCCACGGGTTTGCCATCCTGAGTTGCACATGGTTCGGGGCTTGCTCTCCTGAGATGTGGTCCAGCCTGCTCCTTGGTGCTACAGCAGGTCTCCTCACATTTTAGGGTTCCCGGACCCACGCCACAAGCTCCCCTCCCCATCTTCCCCCGTCGGCGAGCTTGACGGTCATGAGCACCGTGATGTCCGAGTCCCCGGAAAATGCCGGCCCTTCTGGGCCAGGTCCCAGCCAGGGCCGATGAGTCCATTGACACGTTTTATATAAAACCAGACTGTTCTTTCTTTCTCCTCTGTTTCCAGCGACACCCGGCAGACTATGCCTACAGGAGAGGCGGAAGAGGACAGAATTAGGGCTCCAAAGGAGGCTCAGTGTCCTGCTCCTAGGAAGTGAGTTGATTTCAGCAGCAGGAACTTCAACTCAGAACAAGAAGCTGCTCTTTCACGAGTGGGGAAAGCCATGCGGAGCGGTGACCAGTGTGTGGGGCCCGCACCTTCCCCTCTCTGGCAGGTCCCCTGTGCGCACCTCCCTCCCAGCTCTGAAAGAATTGAGAGTTTCTTTCCGGCCTTCCTCGGGGGTATCCTCTGAGGGATGGCGAATGCCAGCTGCCGTGTCCGGTTGAAGGGGCAGAGAGTCTGGATTAGAGCCACTGAAGCAGGACTATCAGGCTGTGTCTCCAGGTTTCAGGACCTAGAAAGCCATGTTTCTGTTTTGGGAAGGAAGCATGGGCCGGACACCTGGGCCAGCACCCATGGTCTTCAGTCACAGGAACCTCTTGGTCTTCCCTACATTCCTCTGGAGTCTCTGGACGCCAGGGTGGTTCTTAAACACGTTCCCTTCTGCAGAGCAGCAGCCCCGGTGGTGGGCGGCTCGGTCCCTGAGGCTGCGGGCTTCTGTCCAGCAGGCCTTCCCCTGTGTCCGGGCCAGAGCCCCAGGAGCTGGGCCTTCAGATTGTCCTGCCCCAGCCCAGCCTTGAGGGCAAATCACCATGAATCCTGCAAGGGCTCTCTGTTGACATCACAAAACCACATAATTTCCCACCCTCCTCCTGTCCCTTGTGTTGGCAGGGACATTGAGGCGTCGATAAGGAAAGTACTCGAGTTGAGTCAGCACAGTGTCACTCTGTGGCAGAGCCAGGATTAGAACCAGCTGCGGTTCTTCTTGTGACATTAGAATGCCTCCATTTCCGGTTAGCTGCACTGTATGACCCTTTAAGTTCACTGTTTTCATTGATCCTTTTTTATTTTACTATATATATATATATATATAAATATACATATACATATATATATGTATATATATGTATATGTATATATATTAGTATATTTTAACTGAATTCAGAGAAGAAGGCTGAGGGTGAGAGAGAGAAACATCAGTGATGAAAGAGAATCATTAATTGGCTGCTTCCAGCACACCCCCCACCGGGAATTGAGTCTGTAACCCGGGTATGTGCCCTTGACCAGAATGGAGCCCAGAACCCTTCAGTCCATAGAGTGATGCTCTACCCACTGAGCCCAACCGGCTAGGGCTATTTTAATTTTGCTCAATCCTCACCTGAGGATTTTTTTCATTGATTTTTGGAGAGAGTAGAGGGGAACAAAGGGTTGGGGGGAAGAGAGACAGACATCAATGAGAGAGACATCAATATGAGAGACACATTGATTGGTTGCCATCCAGCACACGCCCCCAGTGGGCCCAGGGATAAAACTGCAACCCAGGTACATACCCCTCACCCAGAATCAAACCCTTGACCCTTCAGTGCTTGGGTCACTACTCTAACCCCTGGGGAACACCAGCCAGTGTCCACTCTTTTTCATCCACATGGCCCCTGGGCCCACCCTGTTCCCCCCTCACCCAGATTCCTCAGTGCCCGGAAGGGGCTAAGTCTGCCCGCCTGTCTCACCTATTGGGAGCTCCAGCGGGAAATGAGGAGGCCCTGACTCTCCCTGACATGGCCCTGGGATGCACAATTGCCAGCACACCTAGATGAGCACAGCACCTCTCCCGGTGCCTCCCGGTGACGCAGAGTGGAGGCTGCATGTGAGGTTCTGTTTCCGGAGAGGCTAGTGTGGGTTTCTGCCAAAAGGAACGCTTCTCCCGTCCCTGGGTCTGTGCGAATGAACTGCCAATGGTGCCCCACGCCCGGAGGCCACATGCGATGATCCTGGTGCTGGCGATACAGATTCGTGGGGAACCTGGTGCTGAACCCCAAGGGAAGGGCCGCTTCCCCGGCTGGAGGGGCAGTGGGGGTTGGCAGTGTCCTAACCCTCTACTCCTAATAGGAAAAAGCGCTGGAGTCGAGCCAGAGCCTTCCTCAAATTGTTCCAACGCCAGAGAGACCGCTCTCGAGGACAAGAAAAGTCACCCGCAGATGGCCGTCCTAGGCCCCTGGAGGCCACCCCATCGTGCTCATACTGGGAGGAGAAGGGAGACGCCCGCAGTGGGCCCCCACCAAAAGGTAGGAGGGGCTGGCCTGGCTGCAGGAGGGCAGTGAAGGGGAGGATCTCAGGCCTTCCTCGAGGTCAGGGCAGGACCGACGAGATGCGAGCTGGGTGCGCACACGTGTGCTTGGAGCCTGAAGGGGGTTCCGCACACCCCCGTCTGCCCCCTCAGGTGTGTGAACACCCAAGTAGAACATGTAAGCCCACGTCACTGTGGCGGCAGTTTCATCCAGAACCACTTAGTTCCTTCAGCATGAGGAGCCTCCCCATCACGTACACTGTGGTGGGTCCTCAGATATCCAGAGCGGATCTCCAGACAGTTACCGCGGAGACACGCTCAGGAGAGGATGTGTTTGGGGCTCCTTGTCTCTGCCAGGCCTCGGATTAGCCATTTCTGTCGGGGGAGCCCCCATGTAACCCGTCGTGGACATCTGCCAGGCCTTCAGCCAGGCTCGGGCTCTGCTCTTGCTGTTGCTCTGAAAAGCAGGTGTGGTTCTCTTCTCCCACCTGACCTGGCCCTGAGTCCTCCCACCAGGGGGCGCTGACCTGCTCATTGAGGGCTGTGATGGGAGTGAGCCATTGGCTCCACAGTGGATTTGTAGCTGCATGTGCTGCCTGTGTTTCCTGGGATCTAAGAGGCTGTCAGCTGTCAGCTGCCCGATTTTGTGCTCATAGAAAGAAAGTGATCGGGTGGTGGCAGTGAGGGTTTTGTCAGAATCGCCACCAGCCGACAGTGACTGGGAGGGATGCTCCAAGCTGCACCCTGATTTCAGAGATGGAAGGTTGCGGGGGTGGGGGGGGGGGGGTTCCTCTTAGAACCAATTAAACAAAGCCATTGACTGAAAGGTGGTTTAGTTTTCACATTCGCTTTGAAATATCATTTTATTGATTATTTGCCTATAAACCTGCCAAACATGCCCCCTGAGAGAGTTAACAATTTGATGAAGGACACTAGGACTTTCTGAAGACGGGGCCAGGCCCGAGACTCGTGGGCTCCCAGGGGCTGGGGGGACAGGACCTGACAGGACCCGGGGCCGTGACAAGGCGCCCTGTGAGTGTGACGGGTGCACCAGCCGTTCCGGGTGGCAGTCGCCACTGCAAGTCCTGCTGTGTCACTCGAGATGCAGAAATGAAGTGTGCGCATGCGGACACACTGTCTGGGGGCTGCTGCTTGCGTTCCCGGTCTCACAGGAGGTGAAGTAGGGGAAACGCTCACGTGCAGGTAAATGATCATGAAGCTTACTGCCTTGTTAGCATGGGTTTTCTCCAGAGGGTTCTGTGGCCTCGGGTTTTCCCACTGGCTCCTCACACTTTTGGACATGTATCACGTCCACTTGTGTGATTGGCTAAGTTGATGAATGAGCTATAATCAGCCCAATTGAGTCAGCAAAACCTTCTGAGAAAAAACTGCTTGACAGATCCCCGCTGTGGTTTGGATCCCTGAGTGAGCAGGTCAGGGGCTGCAGTTAGTAACGGCAGCCGTGCGAGGGGGCTTTCTGGGCTCAGCAGCCTTTCGGTAGTTGACCCACTTTGTCCGTCTCCTTGAGTTCTAGCTGCCGTGGGAGGTCGGCTCCATTCCTGTCCCCCGTTCAGAGCTGGGAGGGGAGCTCAGGAATGCTTGACCAGGGTCAGCACGGGCCCAGAGAATCAGTGTTGGAGCTGGGACCCGAACCGGCGTCTGACAGGTTCCGGGGCCCGAACTCTTAACCGCTGTGAGCACTGCCTGCCCTTCAAGCTGCTTTGGTCCCTGAAGGTGCTCAACCAACTTGGGGCCCCAGCACTGAGGAGTGGGTCCCTTCTCTGTGGTGTGAGATGCGTCAGCAGGTGGCGCTGCGGGGGAAGAAATAGCAGAGGTGCAGCTGTGCACTTGAATCCTGCATCAGAACTGGAGAAATCCCTTCTGTTCATGGATTGACGTGTTGAGGAAGTCACTAGACCAATTGTCTGCTCTCATAAGACTAGAACTCAAAGGCTGTGAGGGCTAAACCAAGAGGAGAGGATGCGGCACGATCTACACTGGAATAATGCTTGAGTTTGAGGGTGTTTTGGCATCAGATAGAGGTAGGTATTTTCGTTATGTGCAAAGTCATCCTGCCATCAGAGGCTGTGAGATGTCCCAGAATTCTTAGTGAGCCTGCCCGTTTGTCTCAGTGGTTAGAGCATCGAAGGATCGAAGAGGCGCAACTTAGATTTCCAGTCAAGCGCACATACCTCGGTTGCAGGGTTGATTCTGGCTGTGGTTGGGGTTTGTGAGAGAGGCAACCAGCGGATGTATCTCTCTCCCATCGATGTTTCCCTCTCTTGCTCTCTCCCTCCCTTCACCTACGTCCTCCCATCCACTCTCTCTCTAAAGACCAATGGAAAAAAATCCTCCCGGAAGGACTTTTTAAAAAGAAGTATTATTACTGAGTAGTTCAGGTGGGCTGTTTCACTGCATGCAGCAGGCCAGAAACATGGCACTAAGTGTTTGGAGAGGAGCAGGAGTTAGTTGTGTGTGAGACAGGATGTCAGGGAGCCTGTCATTAAAATGGATGAGTACACGCAGCTGGTGTGGCTCAGTTGGGTGAGCATCGTCCCATGAACCAGGAGATCACCTTCTGATTCCCGGTCAGGGCACACTAGTATGGGCGTGCAGAAGACAGCCGATCTGTCTTTCTCATCATTGATGTTTCTATCTCCCTCTCCCTCCCCCGCTCTGAAAATCAATGAAAACACATTGGACAAAAAAGTGGATGAGTAAGGAAAGCTGCCCCCTACATCAATAAACACCCTTGCTTAATAATGTAACCCATGGAAATGGAAAAGCAGTCTAAGACATCCACTCCTTGAGCAGTACAGAATGCTCCTCTCGTGGTACGTGGAGCCCTGGCTCCAGCTGCCACTCCAACACTTGACTGGAGTCCGAGCAGAAAGGGTCCACCGGGCCCTGATGCTGGTTGTGCTGGGGGGAATGTGGCCGTCTCTCCTGGGCTGGACTGGATTCTGACTTCCCAAGTACATTTGGCGAATGTAGCGTCATTTGTCCATTATTCAATTCATTTACTTGCTGTTTTCTGTGTTTTTATCCTTCCTCCCTTGCTTATCCGGGATGCCAATTTAGCGACGGAACAACAAAAGAGTGCCTTTTTGAGCAGAAAGAAGCATGTCGAGGTCAAAGACAAGCCTCCAGTGGCCAGCCCTGCTTGGTCTAACGTCATGAAATGCTGCATTTAATGCACCCTCCCTCTCCTCCCTAACTAGCCTCTCCCTTTTTTCCGACCATGAAGATTTATAATCCTTTCCCTTTATCCCTGTCTTGATCATATACCCTTTATTTTTTTTTTTTTGAGTGAGTCCATTTTTGTTTTAATGTATATATAATTACAATATATTAGCAAAGCATATGGAAGAATAAGCACAAAACTAATAAATAGTTTACAACAATTAGCCTCTTAGACTGGGAATGCTTTCTGAAAAAATTTAAGTGGTGGGATTATGCGTCATTTTTACTTTCTTATTTGTAATAAAAAACAACAACAATAAAAGCTTTGCATCTCAAGGAAATAAATGAGAAAAGAAAAATCATCTTCACTTTCTAAACACAATGGTCGAATTTGAAACAAAGTCTAATAAAAGAAAAATGTAGAAACTATATAGCACATAGAACTCTAATATCAAGAGACTAACCTAAGTAGCCAAAGAAAAATGTGACACACTCTTAGACCAAACCTTGGGAACGCTTCAAGTTCCTGGGATCTTGCCAAAGAAAACTAGCTGTCTTTCCAGGGGGGATTCTGCCCTCTAGTGTACAAAGAGAAGTTAAAATACATGAAGCCGTTAATAAATCAGTGAAATTAAGTGATTTCATTAGTGAAATGAAGTATTTCCACTTCATTCCTAGAACATCACAATTTTCTCCTTCAATGGAAGCTCCCATATCCTTGTTTCTAAATCAATTTCCTATAACCAGACTCAGTAAACTTTGTGACCGTCATAACTTTGGCTGTCGATTCTTCCTATTCTTCTTTACATCTCCAAGATCCTCACTTTACTGCCTCATAATTCACACCAAGAGAAATTTGGCACAACTAATGATACAGAAATATAGCACAATAAAGTTTTTAAAGTTTATAACAGATATAGGCCCTTGGCTCTTACTAGTAAACTCACATTTCTGAAACTTGGTGGCACTATAGCTCAAGAATAAAGGTAAAGGAAAAGGCTGCACTATATAATAAAGTCTTTCTCCTCAGAGGATTTTCTAAGAACACCAGAATTAGTTTACCTCTCAGCAACTTTGAAAACCACTAGGGACACTTCCTAGATTCACAGTATTTGATGCAGGTATTTAATCCAAATTGACAGAAATTACCCGAATCTGGTGACCACAAATGAAAAAAGGTCTTGCTTTGAAAGCTTTTCATTGTTTGGGATCTCACTGAGATGCTCACATTGGCAGGCTCTTCACTGTTTGATCCAAGTGTCAAATACTGCGGGCCCCCCAACAACAGAAAGGATTATCACTAGTCTCTACATAATTATAATTCTTCCAGTTACCCACTTGGCCTGGAACAATCTCTTCAAATCAAGAATGTGAATGAGAATAAGATCACCTTTAATATGTTCCAAACATGCCAACTATTCACAGAGAAATCTTTAAAAAAATATTTAACTTTCAAATTCATTTACTCTATACCTGTAATACCTATAGATGTTTATTTAAAAAGCAAGTTAAGAATAAATGAAACAAACAAAGCAGAGTTTAGCATCCATTGAAGAACAAAAGGTAAAAATCTGATAAAGGGTTTTCTTGCCCTGACACAAAGCACATCATTCTGGAGCTGATAAGCAGTACCACCAGCGGTGCCAGAATCAATCATTTCCATTCGCCACACTAGCTCTGAGAAGCATTCTCTTAAAAGCTGTTTCTAGCTAGTGCTATTCTGGAACAAATGGCTGCCAGAAGAAATGCACTTAACACAAGCTGGGCAAGGATATCTCCTATCCGACTCCCCTGGCAACACTCTCATATACACTGCTTACCACGTAGGATTCAGACCTCAGTCGGAGCTTATGACCATACAGAAACAGAAACAGCCATTATTCCCCAGCTGACTGATCACATCTTGTCCACAGCTTGTTGACTATTAAAAGATTATGTTTGTACATTTACAAACATAACTGAAACTCAATTTTTAAATCATGCTAGTCTCTTCAATTTCATCAGATAGGAATGAGACTGAAATAGAGGAAACCTGGACTAACCATGGTTAATGGGGGGAAAGCTTACAAAGGAAAAAGGGAGGAAACAGTCGTCTCATTTCCTTCAAACCAGCAAGGTACAAAAGAGCTTTCAAAAAGTCCTTTATCAGCCCTGGCCAGTTTGGCTCAGGGGATAGAGCTTCGGATACCCTTTATTTCTGAAAATTTTTTAAATTTCTTTTAAAAGAACAAAACAACAACAACAACAACAACAAAAGCCCAAGAAAACCAGTTCGCTTGGAAAAAGAAAAATCCTGAACCTAATGGAAACCTCAGTCGCCATGACAACAAGGCCACACCAAAGCAGGAGTCACCATCGCCCTGACTTAGTCGCTTGATGTGTCCCCTACTTGGACTCTTGCACCGGCTGTAACTCCTGGGCTGGCACGGCCTGGTCCTCCCTCGGCCTGTCTCCCGTGGGCGCAGTTGGAAACCCGAGGTCTCTCTGGCTTGGCTGTGTCCGCCGCTCTGCTCCTCCTGGTGACGCCACGCAGTGGAGGCCTGATGTCAAGCAGTAAGATTTGGGTGCTTCAGACTTCATGGTGGGTGTGACATTGAGTGGCTGAGGGGCAGGGGGGCAGGTCCTGGGAGAGTGAGGAGGGGCCCGCAATCCCCACAGTGGGTGTGGCTCCGGGCCCACAGCCCCGGGGCTGCCTGGAGCCCGATGCTGTGCAAACAGCCTGTCCTTGTGCTCCCGGAGCTCCACCGCACGCCTGTGCCACTGGGATTGGAGAGCCCATTGCCTGTCCCACGATGAGGTAGTTGCAGGTCTTTTAGGGGTTTTGCCCTCATGTTTTTTTTAATTAGGATTCTGTTTAGCTTTGACAAGAGTGTACATTCATGGTAGAAAATTCAGAGATTGCAGAAAGCACAAAATACAAGGTAAACTCATGGTGCAGTCAAAGTCACCATGCGGAGAGGAGGACTTCTTAAACAGACGGTTGTTAGGGTGGCAACCGACTTGGTTCTCAAATCCTAAGGGTGCCCTCCTGGACCGTGAGGGCCCGGACCTCAGGTGTGGAGTGGTCCTAGGCAGACTCGGGTCAGGGTGCTTTGACATCAGGGATCTGAGGACACAGTGTCTCACAGCAGGTGTGCCCAGGAGTTATGTGTTGGACTTGTGCCAACATTTGGTGCAGCCTCGTGAGTTGGTCCCTCAAGTTCTCCCAGCTGCTCAGAGCCCGCCCTGTGAGCAATGGGTAGAGTGGAGGCCTCCGCTCAGGCCTGCGGCCAGGGCCTCCCATTCAGACCACAGCCCGTGAGGCGCAGCCCCACCTCTGTCCCTGGGCTCCGTGGGCCCCGCTTCCTCTGCTGCTAGGCCTCCGTGTGGTCGCCCCCCTTGGCATGGGGTGCTGCAGCCCCATGTCTCACTGTCCTTCTCTGCCCCAGGCCCTGGGGACCCGATACTGAAGGGAGGGGCCCTCCAGGGCGGCAGCCATGACCACTCAGATGCCTCTGCTGACCCAGCACCCAGGCCTGGCGTCCTGACCAAAGGCGCTGAGGGAGCTGGGGCGATGCTAGGCTGTGAACAGGCTGAGCAGGAGCGGAAACTTTGGTCCTGGCCATGTGGCCTGTGCGGGGCGGCCCTGGGAGGGGAGGGCTCTCCGAGAACCCTCCTGCCCTCACTCCGTCCTCTCCATCCTTCCTCTCTTCTCTGTAGGACACTCCCAGGTGCCCAATGACCTGCCAAGGTACCTGCTCAGAAACACCTTTATCTCCTGACCACTGGGGGCCAGGCAGGCGCACCTGCCAGGAGCAAAGGGAGGATGCCCTCCAGCTCTGTGCCCGCAGGAGGACTGTCAGCCCCTGCGGGGGAAGCTGCTGAAGGCGGGGCGGTATGTGAAGCCCATCTTGAGACCTGCTGAGCCCGAGGCCCACCCAGTGCGCCCTGAGCCAGCCCTGCCTCCCCAGAGCCTTTCTCTGGGCAGAGCCAGGCCACCCCATTGCCCCCTTGCCCTCCCACCTCCCACACAGCTGCCCGCTGGTGCCTGTCCCTAAATAGGGCCGTCAGCCTAGCCTCAGCCCAGCTGCTTGGGACCCGCAGGCCACAGGCCGGCAAACAGGAGTCACCTGAAGGCGGGGGTTCTGAGGACTCGAGGGGCAGAAACAGCCAGCCACACCCTCTGCCGCAGCTCCTTCACCTCCAGGGTCCCCAGTGCCAACCACTGGACAGGAGGCGCTTCTCACTGGCTCCCCCAAAGGAGGAGAGGCTGGCTCCCCTGCAGCCTCCGCCACGGCCCCGCCATGGCCACGGGAGGTGGCGGCCGCAGCAGCTCCAGCCCCAGCACCGCGCAGTGACTGCAGCCCCGGCTGCCAGGACTCGGCCTCAGCCCCGGATGTTCAGGGCAAGTGGCCACCGTGGCCCCTGTCCTGGCAGTGTCAGCTTCTCAGAGCCCGACGGGTCCAGGGCAGGACCACAGAGAGGGGCTCCCTGCCAAGAGCCCACGCAAGTCACCCGACGTGGCTCCCACGCCAACGGGCCCCTGAGAACATCAGTCATGGGAACAACTTAGAGAGCAGGCGGGCGTCGCCACAGCTGCGTGGGACCAGCAGGTGGAGCTCAGATGATGAGCGTGGCCGTGGGCGACTCGTCTTTTGGACCCGCAGCCCCTGAGCCTTCAAACTCCTGACGCCCCTTCTGACCACCAGGGCCCCCTCTCCCATCGGCCTGAGGGGCCGGGAGAGACTTTGGAACGGGGAAGCCCAGACCGGCCAGACGACCAAGACCTCGCAGCCCTGGTTGGACCTTGGAGTCGGGCTCACTGTTACCCCAGGGCGTTGCCGAGCCAGGCCTGGGCCCCACTCTCCTGAGCCCGGGGCCGTCCAGGCAGGTGGCCTCAGGCTGTGCCTCTCTCCAGCTGGCTCCTGGGCCCCGGACCTGCCCCCGGGTTCACTTTTCTACCATCATGGGCTCTGCCCCGCCTGGTGCAGAGAAGCCCTGCCCGCCCCCTCCCAGCAGAGGCCACAGTGTGCAGAGGGGAGCGTGTGCCAGAGGCGGGTGCAGCCTGGTCGGTAACGCGGCTGTAGCCCCCGGTGTCCACCATCGAGGATGACACTTTGAGTCTTTGTTTCTGAGTCACTCCCCGGGATAGAAACCCAATTTACTACATTCCATACCCGTGCAGGCATCATGAAATATATGTGTTTTGAGGTGTCCCCCAAATGGATGTACCACAGGCTGGCTGGCCACCAAATGTACACGCACTTTAACAGCTGAGAACTCAGTTTGCCCTCCTTTCAGGGTGAGCGGATTTGACGTCATGGGTGAAGCCAGACTCAGCTTGGAACCAAGAAGATGTATCCTCTGGACTTTGTGATGGGGACACATCCAGGATGAAGTGTCTGGTCCCGAACGGGCCCCAGTCCAGGCATCCAGGGCGCTGTGGACAGAGGATGCGCAGAAACACCGAACGCAGCGATTCTCGGTGTTTGCGGTTCCATTGCTTCAGCAGCAGCAGCGCCTGGACCAGAACTGACGCAGCCACGGAGCCGCACACATCAAGAATCGTTCCTTCGGCTCGGTGTTTGTTCGCATCTCTCTCAATAGCTGCCCTCGATTCCTCGACTGCTGGGTGTTGGGTCCCCTCAACTTTATCTTTTCTGTGTCCCCATAAAAAGTCCTGTGGAGACATGGTCTTCGTTCAGATCTTACCGTCTTCACTGATTTGTTCAAATCTGTTCAAACTGAAAAGAAGTGAAAATTAAGTGCGTTATCAGCTGTTAATGTGTCTACATTTTGGGGGGATACTACATGTACATTCAATGGAGAGACTTTTCCATCAGTTGTCTGACCTCTTTGTACCTGTTTTGGGGGACAGCCCATATTTACATCCAATGGGGACTCATTGTCCATCAGCAACCCGACCTCTCTTTACCTTTTTGGGGGACAGCCCATATTTACATCCAATGGGGACTCATTTTCCATCGGCAGCCCTATGTCTCTTTACCTTTTTGGGGGATAGCCTATATTTACATCCAATGGGGACTCATTGTCCATCAGCAAACCGACCTCTCTTTACCTTTTTGGGGGACAGCCCATATTTCCATCCAATGGGGACTCATTGTCCATCAGCAGCCCGAGCTCTCTTTACCTTTTTGGGGGACAGCCCATATTTCCATCCAATGGGGACTCATTTTCCATCGGCAGCCCTACCTCTCTTTACCTTTTTTGGGGACAGCCCATATTTACATCCAATGGGGACTCATTTTCCATCTGCAGCCCTACCTCTCTTTATCTTTTTGGGGGACAGCCCATATTTCCATCCAATGGGGACTCATTGTCCATCAGCAGCCCTACCTCTCTTTACCTTTTGGGGGGACAGCCCATATTTACATCCAATGGGGACACATTGTCCATCAGCAGCCCTACCTCTCTTTACCTTTTTGGGGGACAGCCCATATTTATATCCAATCAGGACTCATTTTCCATCAGCAGCCCTACCTCTCTTTACCTTTTTGAGGGACAGCCTATATTGACATCAGTTGGCATCAATCTTTCTCTTTGGGAGTCACACCTCTAGTGTGTATATGGCCGGTTTCCTGACACATGGTTTCCGGTTTCCTAAGGTGCTCTCCTGGGATGGGCTTGGCCTGGGGACCGGGGCTCTATAAAGAGGTTTTCCTTTGGCTTTAATGTGCTGACAAAGAACTGGGTGTGCAAATGTGTTCTGTCTCCGAGTGCTGTGACCTGTACTGATTAGCCATTGATTCTGGAACACAAGGATGGGTTTGTAATAAAATGAGTTGGAGTAGAATTGAGTCCTGGATTTCCTCACCGCTCGTCACTGGCAGTGATGCCCGGGCTCCGGGCTCCCCGCGTCTGCCCCCGGGTCCTGGGCCCCTGGAATGCAGACCTCCCTCGGCCAGGAGGCCAGAGAAGGGGAAGCCAGGTTTCCTGTTTCCCAGGCAGCCGCTCTTCCCAGGCCTTGGTGTGTTTTAAGTCCCTCTAAGTGGAATCCCATTTTGATTTGGGATTTCTATCACAGCAGGAGCTCAGCTTAAAATGATCCTTAGGTTTTCCAAGGCCACTCAACTAGGAAGAGGCCGAGGAGGGAGGAGGGCGGCAGGTGAAGATCCCCCCTGACCTGACCTCATGGCGGCCCGTCCAGCTGCCGCCTGCGTGTCCCTCCTCCCTCACCAGCCTCTTCTGTAAGGTGCTTCCTGTGGCCTCCTTTCCTCTTCTTTCCAAGGCCCTGCCCCTGGGGGAGCCGCCCCCTCTGCGAGCTGCCCTCCCCAAAGCTGGGAGCCAGACAGAGCATGTGGACCCCTGCAGGCCGCCTCCCCTCCGCCATTGGCTGTTGCAGGGTCTGAACCTGAAGGGTCACCCCTGGGAGCTCTCAGCCTCTGTCCCCTGATTCTCTCCCCTCTGGGACAGCTCTTCAGGGCTCACACTGGCCGGTCCCTGCGTCCCCCCTCATCCTTCCCACAAACACTCATTGGAGCTCCCTGTGTGCTCGCTCCCGGGTTCCACCGTGGAGGCAGCCCCCTCCCTGCCCCTCTGCAGGGCTGAGCCACCTGCTCCCCAGCACTGACCGCTCCTGAGCTTCAGGCCTGAGGTCGCTGCCTTAGACCCCCTGCCCGGGCTGCAGGCTTCTCCACTGTCCCTGACTCCTCTGGGCTCCCTGCTTATCCAAGGCTACCAACTGTCAATCACAGAAGCCAAAACCTGGGATGCCGGCTGAACCCCTCCTCTCTCTCCACTTCCCACAGGTGATCGCTCCCCTGAACCTGGGTCTGGAATGGATCTGGAATGTGCCCACCCCTCTTAGCTGACTGTTCTCATCCCAGGTCCCCCTGACACCCCTGTCCCTGGGTCTTGGCAGGGCCTGGCCAACTGGTCTGCCTGCCTCCCACAACTTCTCAGCCCCCTGGCACCTCTGGCATCCACCCCGCTGACCTACCTTTGTGAACCTCCCTCCCTCAGCCTCCACACCAGCTACACCCGCCAGGAGCAAAAGGAGGATGCCCTCCAGCTCTGTCAGCCCCTGCGGGGGAAGCTGCTGAAGGCGGGGTGGTATGCTAAGCCCAACTAGAGACATGCTGAGCCCGAGGCCCACCTAGTGTGCCCTGAGGCAGCCCTGCCTCCCCAGAGCCTGTCTCTGGGCAGAGCCAGGCCACCGAATACCGCCCCCCCTACCCCCTCCCGCACAGCTGCCTTCTGGTGCACGTCCATGAACACAGCAGCCATCGTGGCCTCAGCCCAGCTGCTTGGGACCCACAGGCCACAGGCCAGCAAACAGGAGTCACCTGAAGGCAGGGGTTCTGAGGACTCGGTGGGGGGGGGAGAGGGGCAGTCAGAGAAACAGCCAGCCACGCCATCTGCCCCAGCTCCTTCACAGCCTGGGTCCCCAGTGCCAACCACTGGACTGGAGGCGCTTCTCACTGGCTTCCCCAAAGGAGACGCTGGCTCCTCTGCTTCTCACCGCCCCCCGCAACCCCCCCCCACCACCACACACACACACACACACACACAAACCCTATTTGACCAGGTAGTTAATTTTCTGGGGACTACAGGTCCGTCTTGTCCCCTGGCTTGAGACACAAGCCCTGGAGAAGCAGGACCCCTCACTGCCTGGCTTAATAGATAAGGGGCCCTGCTGGGGTCTGGCTGGAACTGTGTCCCCAGCTGCCTCCCATCAGCTCAGCAGCCACCACTCCTCCAGGTCCAGGGAGCACATGCAACCTGCCCCAGAATGACAGGGGACCAGCCCAGCTCAGGGAAGGAGCCCACAAGGGGGCTCTTGGTCTCTCACTGGGGCTCTTGGTCCCAGGTGGCGACCTGATGGAGCCTCTCCACTCTCCTGCTTTCTCCCAGGACCCTGGGGCTCTCCGAGTCCCACCCTTCGGGAAAGTGACTCCTTGGCTGCCCCCACAGAGCAAGGCCCAGGGAAGCCCCAATCCTCCAAGCGTTTTAAATACCTGACAAACCCAAGTTCACCCCTGGAATGAGCCCTTCCCACCCACAACAGCCACCACCACATGGGACACTCCAAGTCCCAGCACCTGGGAGGTGCCAGATAGGTTGGAACCCGCACACAGTTGCGTGAAGTGGGTACGGGGGGTCGACTAGGCTTTTAGGCGGGAGTCGCTGGGCAGGTGCGCAGGAGGGCTCTCACCTTGGTGACATTGAGGAAGGTGGTCTGGCCCATTGCTGCCCCTCACCAGCTTCTGCTCCAGCTCCTCCCTCAGATGAGCAAGTGGATCTTGCCCACATGCAGGAGAGGAGCGCCTGCAGGATGGTGGCCTGGATTCCAGGCAGATGCACTTGGTCTGGCAGCGGGGGCGGCATCCACACCAGCTGGGCTCGGCCTCCAACGGCTCCTCCGCCCGCGGGACCCTGGAGGACCTGGACGAGGCAGTAGCAGGAGCCAGGAAGCCCAGCGGTTCCTGTGACTCGCGGTCCCCAGGCTTGTCCTCCTCACCCATGTGGGCGCCTGTGGCCACATCTGCCAGGCTGGCATGCCAGGATGGTTTGCCGCTGCAGCGCCACCTGGTGGCGCCTCTGGGCAGTACCAGGAGGCCACCCTGGGCTCCTTGCTGCCATCCTCCTGTGCTCAGGAGTCTGGGTTAGTTCCTCCACCCAGCATTGCTTACTGACAGTCTGTCCCTGCAGAATAACTTCAACACAGGACACTTCTGCATTCTGACCAAGTCAGTGTCGAGAGCCAGAATTTTCCATTAGGTCACTGGTTTGCTCATCATCATGTACAATATCTGAGCTTTTAATTTTTGACTAATTTTATTAAATGTTTTATATTAAAGAAGGAAATAATTTTTTTGTAGATGTTATAAAGGAGGGTATGTTATTATATTGTCTGTGTACCAGGTGTCAGGAAGTTATAGTCAGCGGGTGAAATCTG
The DNA here is from genome assembly GCF_964212035.1 of Myotis nattereri. Taxonomy (NCBI): domain Eukaryota; kingdom Metazoa; phylum Chordata; class Mammalia; order Chiroptera; family Vespertilionidae; genus Myotis; species Myotis nattereri. Next base: position 77,915,836 of record NC_138077.1, read on the forward strand.
GACTATTGCCTGTTTATATATGTCCCATGAGATAAGAATCATTTTTATTCACTTTTTAAATGTTAGAAAACAATGAAAAGAATATTTTTGATACATAAACATAATATGAAATTAACATTTTGGTGTCCATAATTACTGTTTGGTGTCCATAATTACCGTTTCACTGGGAGCAGTCATGTACAATCATTTACACATCGTCTTTGGCTACTTGCAAGTTACAATGGCAGAGTTGAGTAGTTATGACCAGCATGGTATTGTCTACAGAGCCCAAACCATTTACTACCAAACCCTTGACACAGGAAGTTTGCGGACCCTTGTCCTACACAGAGTAGATGAAGGCCGTGTGCGTTATTATTAGCACTGTATTTGGATTTCAAATGATTTTAAATGTCGCATATTGCACATTTTAAAATCAACAAAATATGCCTAGCTAGTCTTGCTCAGTGATTGAGCATCAACCAATGAACTAGGAAGTCACAGTCTGCTCTGAAACCTGGATATTAAAGTAGCATCCTGGATATTTGGTAACATGCCCCAAAGGGGTGTGCTTTAGTGATAAATCTCCAATGAAATCTGTTTCAAGGGTATTTCAAGGATGAACCAACTTCCAGGAACTCTTCACATTTCGCCATTCGTGGAAAAAGATATCCTTGATGCCTGAATGTGATCATTTCCCAATTATACTAATTCTAGGAATAACCATACGAAGCCTTATCTACAAATAGTAATATTGTTGGACTTGGAAGATAACAAGGTCCCTCTGTTTAAAATCCTCCCTGTGTCCCAATCAAAAGAGTGACTCTATTCTTAGTGTTTTTCTAAATATTTACTGTCCTCTGCAATTCATTTGCCCTGTGTACTCACTGTCTTTTAGTCACGCCAGTCTTTAAACTTCCAGATACTTTACATAATCTACCAGATGACTCTTATGGTTTATGAACATTCTGAAGTTATAAGAAAAAATACTTGCTCATACTTGCTAATACACCTAAGTTCCCAATATTTCAGAAGCAATATTCTAAAAGACCACAAGATGGGGGTATTCCTGCATACAAGCAAATTCTCAAAGCAGTGCATTGAGCTCCCAAGTGTCAAGTTCTGCTTTGTTGGTTTCTGTTTGTTTGTTTGTTTTTCTAAGATTTATTTATTGATTAAGTTATTACAAATGTGTTCTTATCCCCACATTACCCTACCCATCCTTCCCACTCATGCCCTCACCTCCCTGTTGTCTGTGTCCATTGGTTAGGCCTATATGCATGCAAATAAGTCCTTTGGTTGATCTCTCCCTCTTACCCCCACCCTCCCCTACCTTCCCATTGGGGTTTGATGGTCTGATAGATGTTTCTCTGTCTCTGGATCTGTTTTTTTCATCAGTTTATGTTGTTCATTATATGTACCACAGTCTCTGGTGGTCTAGTGCTTAGGATTCGTCGCTCTCAAGTTCTGCTTTGACCAATAAGGTAGTCATTACCCACATGAGGCTAATTTAAAATGAAGTAAAGGAGAAATCACACTCCTAAGTGGCACTAACCACCTATTGAGAGCTCAATAGCCATATGTGGCTGCTGGCTACACTGCTGGGCAGTGCAAAATAAAACATTTCTATTCTCACAGATTTTCTAGTGATTTTAAAATTAATTTCCTTTCATTTAAAAAATGGAGAAAGTTTTAGAAAGTGCTGATTCTTCCTATTATTCATAATGCTGAACAAGTGGAAAAAACTTAAATTTCCAGCGATAGAATTTTGGTTCTCTGAATTGTGACTTAAACATATGCTGGAATATTACAAAGCCATTAAAATAGTCTTTTCTTAGAATGTGCAGGAAGGTTTATGGCATAATTTTAAGAACAAGAGGAAGCAAAAAGTATGTGTACTTATATTTTCATAAATATTTGTATATACACATTTGAATATATAATTCCAAATTTTGCAATTTTATAAGAGATATATATATATATATATGTAAAAGAAACAAAGGAAAAAGATCATACTATTATCTGTTAACTATCTGTTAACTGTGGGATGTGAAATTATGGCGGATTTTATGTTCTTTGAACATAGCTTTATTTTTTATCTTTTTCCAATATCAGGGGAAAAATGAATAAAAAAAGAAACTATAAAAAGAATGTGGAATTTTTGGAACTTTTGCAAAGCCAAAATAAGTTTCAGAAGATTCAGTAATTCACTTAAAAAAAAACACAACTAGCCGAAAACGGTTTGGCTCAGTGGATAGAGCGTCGGCCTGCGGACTGAAGGGTCCCAGGTTCGATTCTGGTCAAGGGCATGTACCTTGGTTGCGGGCACATCCCCAGTGGGGAGTGTGCAGGAGGAAGCTGGTCAATGTTTCTCTCTCATCGATGTTTCTAGCTCTCTATCTCTCTCCTTTCCTGTCTGTAAAAACTCAATAAAATATATTTTAAAAAAAAAACACAACTAAAGATTTTTTCGATGTATAAAATGTTTTTTATATCCGCTCAAGCCGTCTGCATAATTCTTGTCACCAAGGCAGTTGTCAAGGCAAGTGTCATTCATAGCATTCTCCCATGTCTACAGAGCAGCTGAGTGGTCTCTGGATTCTCTCTGTAGCTGCACCTGTCTAAACATTGAGCCCAGGGTGACATTCATTCATTTATTCGGAAGCAGATCTGTAAACATTTTCTATGCTCCAATGGTTCTGAATGAGGGTCTCTTCTGTGTCCCTATTGCTAGTCCTTAACCGTAAAAATTCTTTTCCCACTGGTTCTTTTGGAAATTGGTTGAAATTCATGAAGACACCAGCATGAGTGTTATGGACGGAAGCTCAGACTCTCCATCAGGGAGGATGAGGAAACCTTGGACACAGGAGGCAGCTTGTTCTGGGGGAGCCGACTTGGCTGGATTTGGAGCCCCACCAATTCTGGCCTCCTGTCTTCAGTCCTCTGACTTCAGTTCTCTGCTTTCTAAAATGGGAGGCACATGGGGACCATTGTGGGATTAGAACAATACATGTAAAGAGCCTGAATTATGGAAGACAACTAGGTTTTTTTAGTTCTTATTATGCAGATGTTTATTTAACAAAAAAAATCCATTTTTCCCTTTTATCAACCATTTTGAGCACTGTGAGATTTTACACTGTCTGGCCAGGTGTCAGGCTGTGTTTAACATTTGTGTAGCTGGAGGTGACCGAGGCTCCAACTACCTCTGAAGTCTCTGCTTTTGTTTTTCCTGTGGCCTTCAGATCACCCTAAGAATTCCTTCTCAGATAGGGTTTGCTTCATGCAGTGCGATTACTTGGCATGCACTCATAGTTCAGAGGGCTGGAGTGTGTCCCACCCAGGGGCAATGGTAAGATTTCTGGGAGGAGGTGGGGAAGGCATGGTTTTCTTTACTAAAATGAGAGAAGAGACTGTGAAAGGTGAGATGGAAAAAAAATAATCACAGATGACTCCTCAGGCAGACCAAATTTGAAAAGAGCACCTAAAAGAAATGTGGAATTTCAAAATTAATTTTCTCAAATACTTTGTAAACACTTACGTACTCTTGAAAAGCATTTACCTACCCTGATTTCCAATGTTCTCAAATTTTCCATCAGGGAAGGTTTGTATGGATAGGAAGGAGAAGCAAAGCCTTCTGAGCTCTGGTAACTGTGGGAACAAATGAGGAGATTGAGGACAGGGAACTGCAGATGCCTCCTGTCCCCTCCTCTGCAGCCAGGGAGAGGGGGACACACAGACACTGGGGTTCGAATTGGAGGGCTGAGGACTGCTCCCCTGGGATTATCGGGGCAGACTGGGAGCCCCCAGGAGGGATGCTGCATGTCCTCACTCTCTGGGTGAGTAGAACTCCAGAGGGAAGCCTGGAGTAGGACCCCAGGCAGGGACCCAGGCTAGCTACTCCCTGAGAGACAATAGGAGATACAAAGACTCCGCCCCTGTTGCCATAAGAACAAAATAGCTCCGCCTCCCACCCCATATACACCAATGGGAAAGGCACTGGGTTCATTTAAAGACAGGATTCCCTTCCTGAGGCTGAACTCAGATACTAAACTGGGCTAAATGTTTTCTTTTGCTCCTCTCCTCTCGATCCTTTGGTGGGGGACTCAAGAGCAAATCCATTTAGAAACAAGTAAATAAGCTATATTTCTTCTGCACATTTAACATACTGAATTTATTTGCAACTTTGAGCCGTACTTATCTTTATTCATGCAAAACTGTAACTATATCTGACATTTCTTCTTAAAGGTGTTTCTTCCTCACTACAATGTGCAAAGGAAATTTCTTATTATAGAAATAGTGCTGTGGTTTTAGCTGTTGTGTTTCTGTGAAATAAGCTGAGCTTCCTTTCACCAGACACTGAGCAATTGTCTTGTGAAAATAGCATAAAGGCTCTTGTGAGGAGAGAGCCCTTCCTAGTACACTGGGGCCTTGACTTACAAGTGTCCCGACTAACGAGTTTTTTTAGATTCCAGCTGTCTCTTGGCTGATTTTTTGCATTGAGTTGACAGAGTAATTTGAGTTAAGGAGCGCCTTAACGAGCTCCTTAACGAGCTTGGTCTCAGAATGAATTAAACTCGTAAGTCAAGGCCCCACTGTATCTAGTGATTAAAGTAAAATCAGAATTTGCATGTATTTCTTAAAATAAACCTTCAAAAGTCATTGCTGAATTCCTACTCAGCACTGGGGACTCTTTGGTCCTAGCACAGGCCTAGGCACCTTCTGAGAGGGAGATCCAGTACTGAAAAGGTCAGTTCTAGAAATGTCTGTAAAACATACATTTGGCAAATGAATGAAGAAAGAAGCAAAGAAACACTGACAGAGAAGATGTTCCCCTCTGCCGACTTAAAGTTTGCTTTCTAAAGGAGGTTTGAAGCTTCCTACTGTTTTTTCAGCTTCTTTGGATTTCTAAAAGGCAGGGCCTTTGAACTCTAATGGGAGAAAGAGAAGAAAGTGCTGGGCATTCAGAATCATGAGCAGTGGGAATATTGGGGAACCTCAGACCAGCCACTTCATCTCCCTGAACCAGTTTCAATCTGCAAAATAACTAATATGTGATTTTTTAAAGAATATTTTTATCTATGAAATCCACTAGTGTGACATTGGTCAACAAGAACATACAGGTTTTAGGTGTGGGTTCTATGTGACAGGATCTGTATATTGCACCTTGTGCCCAACTCAGGAAGCAACACCAGGCTGGTGAACAGAAGATGAGGTGTAAAGGTGCATCATGGGTAAACTGGTCACCAGAGGCCAAAGGGCTGGCCTGCGAAGGACCAGGAACAGGAGCCACATCCTGGCGTGAACCTGGTCTGCAGTCAGAGCCCTCTCCTCCCCAAGGCAGGTCATAAAGCAGCTACTGCATTTCTGAACAAGAAATTGAGACACGGGTTTTGACCAAAAAATTAAGATATTTTGAAAATTCATGAATCTATGTGGGATGTCCTAAAGAGGATTAAGATATCATATGTATGTACATGTTAATGAATCAGGTTTATTACAAATATAAAATAAAGGAAATCAAAAAAGAGCTCTTTGCTCAGGAATTCATTCAGCAAGTGTGTGATGTCTACCTGGATCTCGGGGCGGGGCCTTCACAGGTCACCTTTCAGGTGCTGAGAGGGCCTGAGAGACAGACAGGTGAACAAGAACCAAAGCCACACTTTATTTCAGAAGACAGCAAGAGCCATGAAGAAAACAGACTTAGCTTATATGACTAGGGAGCCACAGGGACACAAAGGATTTCTATTGGTGCCCTGACCTATGACTTTAAACGCAGAGGTTCACAGGACAAAGTGTGGGGTCCCAGGCGCTGTGGGTCAGAAACCTGAGGTGGTTCATCGGGTTGCCCTCCTCCCAGGAGGCCTCGGGGGGCCTGCTCATGGGGACGTGGCAGATTCCATTCCTTATGGCACAGTTCCCTTCTGTTCCCTGCCAAAGCCACTCCCAGCTTCCTGGGGCTCCCAAAAATCTGGGCCTTTGATCCCTTCCTCCAGCCTCAAAGCCAGCAACTCAAATGGGGTCCCTCCCTGGCTTCCTGCCCCTCCTTCCCAGCCAGTTTTCACTTTGAAGAACACCTGGTTACTGAGGGCCAGGACCTCGGGGGGAGACACACCTCCTGTGCTTTCTGTAGAGGACCTGGGGTGTGTTGGTGTCAATAATTGTTTATTCACTGATTTTTAACAACAACACCACCAGAAAACTTGAGAGGTTGGCCCACATGGCTGACCTGGCATGGTGGCTAGGTTACCTCTATGACCTGTCTTACCATTCTGACCTCTGTTAGTATTGTGACCTACTGCCAGGTGATATACCATAGGGCTAGATGGGGGCTCCCGAGCAGAGTGACTCCCCAGCAGGCTCAGGAAAGGGCTCCCCAACATATTTAAACTGAGACATGGCTGTTGAGACAGAGCTGGCCCCATGGAGACCTGGGGAAGCCACCACAAAAGGAGAGGTAGTGCCCCACGGCAAGGACAGCCAGGCTGGATGGGAACAGCAGAGAGCGGGGGGCAGAGGGGGGGACATAGAGGGCCCTAGTGTGGGTTGAAAATGCTGTCACAGCAGGAAGGCTTTTAGGCATGAGAATAGGGGGATCTGATTTATATTTTTTAAAGATCACTCGGTGATTTGACATTTGAAATGATATTTGACATGTGTCCTGAGAGCCCGGGAGGATTTGGGCAGATGAAGACGGTGAGATGTGCTTCAGGTACAGAAAGTGGACACGGCCTGGAGGCAGGACAGATGAACACTGGGGACCAGAGCACATGCCTCTCAGAGCCTGTGAGTGATGGGACAGGGCAGGGAACCAGAAGACCCTGCATGGAGGGGGCAGGGCAGGGGGAAGGGGTCCTTCCATGGAGAGGACAGGGTAGGGGAGGCAGTAAACCTCCATGGAGAGGGCAGGGCAGGGAGGACAGGGGACCCTCCATGGAGGGGAGAGGGGAGGGAGGAGAGGGGACTCTCCATGGAGGGTACAGGTCAGGGAAAAAAGGGAACCCTCCATGAAGGGTGCAGGGCAGTGGGGACAGGGCACCCTCCTTTGAAGGAACATGCAGGGAGGAAAGGGACCCTCCATTGAGGGGACAGGCAGGGAGGAGAGGGGACCCTCCATGGAGGGGAGAAGGCAGGGAGGAGCGGGGACCCCCCATGGGGGGACAGTCAGGGAGGAGAGCGGACCCTCAATGGAGGGGACAGGCAAGGAGGAGATAGGACCCTCCATGGAGGGGAAAAGGCAGGGAGGAGAGCAGACACTCCATGGAGGGGAGAAGGCAGGGAGGAGAGGGGACCCTCCATGGAGGGGACAGGCAGGGAGGAGTGGGACCCTCCATGGAGGGGTGGGCCGGGAGGAGAAGGGACTCTCCATGGAGGGTAGAGGGCAGGGAAAAAAGGTGACCCTCCATGAAGGGTGCAGGGTAGTGGGGACCGGGCACCCTCCTTTGAGGGAACATGCAGGGAGGAAAGGGACCCTCCATGGAGGGGTGGGCCGGGTGGAGAAGGGACTCTCCATGGAGGGTACAGGGCAAGGACAAAAGGGGACCCTCCATGGAGGGTGCAGGGCAATGGTGACAGGGAACCCTCCATGGAAGGGACAGTTATGGAGGAGATGGGACCCTCCATGGAGGAGAAAGGCAGGGAGGAGGGGGGCCCTCCATGGAGGGGAACGGCAGGGAAGAGATGGGACCCTCCATGGAGGGGGCAGGGTAGGGAGCAGATGGGACCCTCCATGGAGAGGAAGGGAAGGGAGGAGAGGGGACCCTCCATGGAGGGGAGAAGGCAGGGAGGAGAGGGGACCCTCCATGGGGGGGACAGCCAGGGAGGAGTGGGACCCTCCATGGAGGGGTGGGCCGGGAGGAGAAGGGACTCTCCATGGAGGGTACAGGGCAGGGACAAAAGGGGACCCTCCATGGAGGGTGCAGGGCAGTGGTTACAGGGAACCCTCCATGGAAGGGACAGTTATGGAGGAGATGGGACCCTTCATGGAGGGGAAGGGCAGGGAGGAAAGGGGACCCTCCATGGAGCGGAAGGGCAGGGAGGAGGGAGGAACCTTTATGGAGGGGGCAGGGTAGGGAGCAGATGGGACCCTCCATGGAGGGGAAGGGAAGGGAGGAGAGGGGACCCTCCATGGAGGGGCAGGACAGGGAGGAGATTGTACCCTCCATGGAGGGGGTAGGGTAGGGAGCAGAGGGGACTCTCCATGGAGGGGAAGGGCAGAGAGGAGAGTGGACCCTCCATGGAGGGGCAGGACAGAGAGGAGATTGTACCCTCCATGGAGGGGGCATGGTAGGGAGCAGAGGGGACCCTGAGTGGAGGGGAAGGGCAGGGAGGAGAGGGGACCCTCCATGGAGGGAGCAGTGTAGGGAGCAGATGGGACCCCCCATGGAGGGGAAGGGCAGGGAGGAGGTGGGATACTTCATGGGAGGAAAGGGCAGGGAGGAGATGGGACCCTCCAAGGAGGGGGCAGGGTAGGGAGCAGAGGGGACCCTCCATGCATGGGAAGGGCAGGGAGGAGGTGGGAACCCTTCATGGAGGGGACCCTTCATGGAGGTAAGGGCAGGGAGGAGATGGGACCCTTCCTGGAGGGGACAAGACAGGGAGGAGATGGGAACATCCATGGAGGAGACGGGTCACGGAGGAGAAGGTACCCTCCATGGAGGGGGGAGTGTAGGGTTATTGGAACCCTCCATGGAGGGGACAGGTAAGGAGGACTCAGGACCCTCCACGGAGGCCACAGTTCAGGGAGGAGAAGGATCCCTCCGTGGAGGGTACAGGCCAGGGAGGAGAGGGCAGGGATGGGGACAGAGAACCCTACAGGGATGGGCTAGACAGGGAGGAGAGGGGACCCTCAATAAACGGGACAGATCAGGGAGGAGAAGGATACTTCCAGGGAGAGGAAGGGCAGGGAAGAGATGGGAACCTCCATGGAGGCGATGGGTCAAGAAGGAGAAGGTATCCTCCATGGAGGGGGGAGTGTAGGGGACAGGGAAGGGAGAATAGGGGACCCTCAATTTTAGTGGCTCTGCGGGAAGGACAAGGGAACCTCCATGGAGTGGGAAGGGAGAGGAGGAGAGGGGACCCTCCATGGAGGGGGCAGGGCAGTGGGGAAGGGAAACAGGGAACCCCAAACAATGGGCTGGGCAGGGAGGAGAGGGGACACTGCATGAAGGAAGGAGGGCAGAGGAAGTGGGGACCCTCCGTGGAGGAGACAGGGCAGTGGGCAGGGAACCCTCCATTGAGGCTACAGGACAGGTGGGGCAGGGGACCCTCCATGGAGGGGTAGGGCAGGGAGGAGAGGGGACACTCCATTGAGGGAAGAAGACAGAGAGGAGAGGTGACCCTCCATGGAGTGGGCTGGGCAGGGAGGAGAAGGGACCCTCCATGGAGGGGAGACGACAGGGAGGAGAAGGGACCCTCCATGGAGGGAGAGAATAAAGAGTAGAGGGGACAATGCATGGAGGTTTCAAGTAAAGAGGAGAGGAGACCTACCATGGAGGTAACAGGGCAGGAAGGAGAGGACCCTCCATGGAAGGGAAGGATAGTGGGAATGGGAACTCTATGTGAAGGGGGAAGAGAAGGGGGTATAGGGAACAGGGAACTCTCCATTGATAGGGCAGGGCAGTGGGGACTGGGAACACGGGACCCTGTATGATTGGCCAGTCAGAGAGTAGAGGGGAATCTCCATGGAGGGGGGAGGGCAGGGAAAGTGGGGATCCTCCATGGAGTTGACTGGGCAGGGAGGAGAGGGGACACTCCAGGGAGAGGGCAGGGCAGTGGGGACAGGGAAACCTCCATGGAGGCTTCAGGACAGGTGAGGCAGGGAACCCTCCATGGATGGGGCATGGCAGGGGTGTAGAGAACCTCACTTTGAGGAGGATGGGCAGGGAGGATAAGGTTTCCTTCATGGAAGGGGAAGGGCAGGGGGACAGAGAACCTCACTTTGAGGGGGCAAGCAGTGGGGAAAGGGAACCCCAGTTTGAGGGAGAAGGGCAGGGAGGAGACAGAATCCTACATAGAGGGACAGGTCATGCAGGAGAGGGAACAGGCAACTCTCCATGGAGGGGAGAGGCTGGGGGGATAGAGAACCCTACTTTGAGACAGCAAGGATTTCAGCACAGGTCCTTAAATAGATGGCAGGGCAGGGGAGAGAGGACATCCTCCCGCGAGGTAGCAGGGCAGGGAGGACAAAGGACCCCACATAGTCTGAGCAGGATAGTGAGGTTAGGGCACCATCCATGGAGGGGCCAGGGAAGGGAGGACAGGGGAGTAGAGATAGGTAAGAGGGGAAACACACCCCTCCATGGAGAGTCCCCTGTTCCCCCATGGTGGGGCCCTTGTTCCCCAGCCCTGCCCCTTCACAGCATTCCCTGTCCTCCCTGTCCATTGGTCCCTCCCCTGGTCCCCTGCCCCCACTGCCCTGCCTTCCCATGGAGGGGCTGCTGTCTCCCCTGCTCTGACCACTCTGTGGTTGGTCACCTTATCCCTCTGCCTTTTCCTTCCATGCCAGGGTCTTCTGTTTCCCTGCCCTGACCCCTCACTCACAGGCATCTGAGGGGCATATGCTCTGGCCTCTCCAGTGTTCATCTCTCCTGCCTTTAGGCTGAGTGTCCACTCTCTGTACCTGAAGTACATTCTCACCTTCTTCATCTGTCTAAATCCTACCTGTGCTCTCAAGACACATCTCAAATATCATTTCAAATGTCAAATCACAAACAGGGGAAGGGGGGTGGGGGTGGGAGGTTAGGGGTGGGAAGTGGGGGATGGGAGTGGGGGGTTGGGGATGGGGAGTTGGGGGGTGGGGGATGGGAGGTGGGGTGGGGGGAGGGGAGTGGGGGCTAGGGGGTGTGGACTGGGGAATGGGGGGTCAAGAATCAGGGGGGTGGTGTGGGGTGTGAGGTGTGGGTTGTGGGGTGTGGGTAGGGGTGTGGGTAAGAGTGTGAGGTGGGGGTGAGCGGTAGTGGTGGGGGATGGGAGCTGGCAGGTGGGTGGTATGGGGTCGCAGGAGGGGGCTGTGGGTTGGGGGTGTGGTGAGTCCTGTGGGGGCTGGGTGTGGTTGTCGGGTGGCAGGTGGTGGTGGCCTGTGGGGAGTAGGGGGTAGGGTTGGTGGGTGACAGGTGGGGGAGGGAGAAGAGGGAATAGGGGGATAAATGGTGATGGAAGGAGACTTGACTTGAAGGCAGTGAACACACAATGCAATCTACTGATGATGCAATATAGAATTGCACACCTGACCTATGCAATTTCATTAATGAATGTCACCCAAATATGGTTGATTAAAAGTAAATGAAAGGTGGGTCTTTTGAGGTTGATTAGGTTATGAGGGTGGAGCCCTCATGAATACGATTAATACCCTTTTCAAAGATATCCCATGCTAGACTTATCAGGAGATGACTTTATATGTTATATAAATGTCTAACCACTATTTTGTACACTTGAAACTAATATTGAATGTCATCCCTAATTGAAAATAAATTAAAGTAGTAAAACAATTTTGAATAAAAATGAAAATGCGAATCAGAGTGATCTTTAAAAAATGTAAATCAGATAATTACACTCTGTGCCTAAAAGCCTTAAGCGCTCCAACAGTGGTCAGCTCTCCAGACAGCATCATGCCTGTGAGGGTGTTACACTCCTGGGAGAGGAATGCCCTGTTTTCTTCCTCCAGTAGCTCCCTTCATGGCTCTGGTGATGTGTGGCACTGGTGCAGGGCAGAACTGTGCTTCCTTGAGAGTGAGCTAAGCATCACTTTGGCTGCTTACTTGTAGTGTGGGAGCCAACACAGAAAAAATAAATTTAAGCCTTAAAGGTTCTCACAGCATTTCAACCCACCAAATGGACCTCTATCCTCCCTTCCCTACACTCCAGCCAGCCTGGCTCACCCAGCCTTGAGGAAAGAAGGCAGGGACAGTGCTGCCCGGGAAGCCAGTGAGCATGCATGTGGTCAGAAGTCTGGAGAGAGCTCCAGTTCCCTTAGGACAGAAATGGAGGGATGAATCTTCTGAAATCAGCCACCCAGAAGGGGACTCAACTTTTCACTACATGATGACTGGATGACACCTGCATGATCCCACCATGCTCTTGCTCCCCTGTGGCATCCCAGGGGACCCATGGATCATCTACAACAGAAAGCAGTTCTCTGGCCTTTGAGAATCCACAGACCCTCTGCAAAGCCCTTAAGCTCACTCGGCTGATCTCAGACTACAGATTCCAGACATCTTCAATCCTGGGAAGCAGCCTCTTTTGACTTTTTCATTCTCCTCCTACAAACAATGCCAGGTCTTTGTCTTCTGTACACTGCTCAAAGATGTGTGAGGACCCAGCGGGTGGCAGCTGGACCTGATATCCCCTGGGACATTTGCTGAGTGGCTTCAGACCCAACACTGACACTGAGCTTGAAGCTGCATCCATCTGGTGAACACCACTCACCTCTACCTGGGGACTCCCTGAGAACCTACCTCATGCAACTTGAGTGCTTCCAGAGACTCTTTCATTAGCGGAGAATAACAGGCACTCGGCAGATGGAGGCAGACAGGGAGGCAGAACATGGTGTGCTCTGGGACTTTTGCTGACCTGTCCCCGGGCTCAGTGCTAGTAAAAACCAGCTTTGGTGCCCTGCTTGGGCCTTCCTGTGCTACTGGGCCTCAGGAGAGCCTGTCACAAATTGTGAATTGCTTTGTAGATGCAAATAGATTGCCCTGGGCCAGTCACATCAAGCATCTGACATTGTTCAGCACCAGAGTTGCTCCCAGGAAGCCCCAGGACCAACAAGCCCAGTGGCCAGCTTCAGAGCACATCAGAGAAGGATACAATTAGCCTCAGAAGTGGCAGATCCAAAGAGAGATCTAGGCAGGCACCAGACCCCGCTGAGATGAATTGCACTCCACGTGGTCAACACCTGTCAGCAGCTTATACACTATACTATAGGCAGGGTACACTGTGGTTGCAGCCAACTAGCCTGAGCATCGACTTAGTACATGCATGGGCCAACAGCCATCAAGAATCAACTGCCACAGGAAGGTTCACACAGCACACACGGGACATCCCTGGAGCACTCAACTCAGAGGATCAAGAAGAAATTGCCACTGGGTTCCACAGGACTCCTACTACACGAAGCCACACTACCAAGACCTGGATTTTAATACAAAGAAACAAACACACAGAGGAAGCCAAAATGCTAGGAAACATGCCCCAAATTTAATAACAGGGGACACATCCAGAAAAAATGCTAAACAAAGTGAGGCAAGCAATATTCCAGATACTGCATATAGATATACATAAAATGGTTGTAAGGATGGCAATTGAAGTTAGGTGAAGAATGGATGAAATCAGTAGGAACTTGAAAACTGATAGTAGGCATGAAAATGTATATTTAAGCCATATAAAAGATCCAGTCAGAAATAAAGAGTAAAATCTTTGAAATGAAGAATACACTAGAGAAAATAAATAATTTGATTAAGGAGAGAATCAAATTAGTGATTTGGAAGACAAGGTCACAGAAGACAAAACAGCAAAAAGAAAAAAGAACTTTTAAAAATGAGGACTGTTTAGGGGACTTTTGGGACAACATGAAACATTAACAACGTCCACATTATAGGAGTACAAGGAGAAAAGAAAGATTAAGGGACTACACCATATTAAAAGAAATAATGACTGAACAGTTCTCTAACCTGGTGAAGGAAGAGACACACAAGTCAAGGAAGCACAGAGTCCCAAACAAGATGAACTCAGAAAGGGTTGACACCAGGACACATCATCATTAAAATGACAAAGATTAAAGACAGGACATCTTAAAAGCAACAAAAGAAAGACGGTCAGTTACCTACAAGGGAGCTCCCATAAGATTGTCAGCTTATTTCTCTACAGAAACATACCAGGCCAGTAGGGATTGGCACAAACTATTCAAAATAATGACAAGCTAGGACCTTCAACCAAGACTACTTTACCCAGCAAGGCTGTCATTTAAAATTGATGGAGAAATAAAGAGCTTCCTAGACAAGAAACAGCAAAACAAGTGTGTTACCACCAAACCATTAGTATAAGAACTATCAAGAAGGAATAAAAGGGAAACAGAGTTAAAAGAATAAAGCATATCTACGAATAATCACTTTAAATGTAAGTGGCTTGACTGCTGCAATTAAAAGACATGGTAGCTGAATTGATAAGAAATCAAGAACCATATATATGCAGTCAACAAGAGACCTATCTCAGAATGAAAGATATACAGACAAAAAGCAAGGGGATGGCAAAAGGTATTTCATGCAAATACAAATGAAAAATAAGCCGGGGAGGTAAACCTATATAGCTGACAAAACAGACTTTAAAACAAAGGCTATATTGAGCAATAAGAATGGACACCACAGAATGATCAAGAGAGCAATCCAACTAGAGGATATAACCCTTGCAAACATGTATTTCCTCAACATAAGAGCAAGTAAATGTGTAAATCAAATCCTGATGTACATAAATGGAGAGTTCAACAATAATACAGACGTAGTAGGGGATTTTAACATCCCATTGGCATCAATGGCTGGATCTTCCGCACAGAAAATCAAGAAGCAAAGAGTGGCCTGGCGCTGGACTCTGCAGCAGCAGCAGGAGCACATATACTAAAGCTGGAATGATACAGATGAGATTAGGCTGGCCCCTGCGCAAGGGTGACACTGAAATCAGTGAAGCGTTCCCTTCCCCCTAGCGTGGGACATGCTCTCCTGGCTCCCCTAGGCTCCCCTGACTCCCCTGGGCTGGGGCCCCTGTGGGTGGGGGTGGAGGGAGATGGGCGGGGGCTGGGGGGGGGAGGGAGACGGGTGGGGGCTGGGGGGGGAGGGAGAGGTGGGGGGGAGACTTGGGCCCTGACCGCCTCCTGGGTTGGGGCCCCTGCGGGTGGGGGCAGAGGGAGAGGGGCGGAGGCTGGGGGGGGAGGGAAAGGGGTGGGGGCTGGGGGGGGAGGGAGAGGTGGGGGGGAGACTTGGGCACCTTCTCACCCTTGCGCAGGGCGGCCTCACACCTAGTCTTTAAATAAAAAAAAAAGATGAGTGGCCTGAAATAACACAATAGATCAAATGGATTTAATTGGTATCTTCAGAGCATTTCACCCTGAAGCAGTAGAATATACATTCTTTTTAAGTGGACGTGCAACATTATCTGGATAGACCACATGTTAGGGCACAAAAACAGTCTCAGTAAATTTAAGAAGATTGAAATCATATCAAGAATCTTTTCTGGTCATAACTGTATAAAACTAGAAGTCAATGAGAAAAAACTGATATACAAGTGATCTATTACTGAATTGTACACACCTAAAACCACCCTGCCCCAATAAATTTATTAACAGAGAAATAAAAACAATGACAAGCAAAAATAAATAAATAAATAAATAAAAATTTGGGGATACATGGTGGTGAGAATTGCATGTCAATATACTTGATGTATACTTAAATGTGGTTAAAACTCTAAATCTTATATTTATTTTACCACAATAAAAATTAGTAATTATAGGATTAAAAAGAAAACAGAAAAAGAAAAAGAAAAACCTGTAAAACACAGAAAGTCTTGGAGGCTAATTAACATGTTACTGAACAATGAATAGATAACAATGAGATCAAGGAAATAATGAAATAATACCTTGAAACACATGGAAATGAGAGCACAACAATCCTCACTCTATGGAGCACAGCATAAGCAGTCCTAAGAGGGAAATTCCTAACATTACAGGTCTACCTCAAGAAACAAGAAAAATCTGAAATACATCATCTAACTTGACACTTAGAGGAACTAGTGCAAAAGAAAAACAAAGACACCATAAAGTGAGAAGAATAAAGAAAATAATAAAGATCAGAGCAGAAATAAACAAAGCAGCAAAAAACAAATGCAGGTGCTGGACTGGATGGTTTCACAGTGCATTTCATCAAACAGTCAGAGAAGAACTAGCACCTGTTCTCCTCAAACTCATCCAAAACACTCAAGACAAGGGAAGACTCCCAAGCTCATTTTATGAGTTCAGCATTCTCCTAATCCCAAACAGAATAAGACTTTACAAAGAAAAAAATTATAGGCCAATAGCCCTGATGAATATAGATGCTAAAATCCTCAACAAAATATTGGCAAACTGGATCCAGTAATACATTAAAAAGATTACACACCATAATGAAGTGGGATTTATTCCAGGGATGCAAGCTTTGTATAGTATCTACACATAAAAAACATGATACATCGTAAACAAAATAAATAAAAATCATATCGTTATAACAATAGATGCAGAAAGAGCATCAAAACACAACACCTATTCATTATAACAACTCTCAGCGAAATGTGAATAGAGGGAATTCACCTGAACATAATAAAGATTATGAAGAAGAAAGAAAGAAAAAAAGAAAGAAAAAGAAAGAAGAAAGTGAAAGAAAGGAAGGAAGACAGGAAGAAGTTGAAGAAGATACAAATAAATAAAAGCATATATGGTGTTCAAAGATAGGAAGAATTAACAACATTCAAATGTCCAGTGACGTATTTCAGAGAGCTACAACAAATATCACAAAAACTTATATGGAAATACAAAAAAAAAAAAAAAAAAAACAACAACAAGAAAACCCAACACACACACACACACACACACACACACACACACACACACACAAACAAAAAAACCAAACAAAATAAAACCAAACCAATAGCCAGAGTAATCTTGAGAAAGAAGAATAAAGTGGGAGGAATCATGCTACCTGATAACAAACTATACTATGAGGCCATAGTAATAAATATAGTATGGTACTGGCATAAAACACACATAAAGATCATTGGAACAGAATAAAAAGTCCAGAAATAAACCCATACATTTATGGTCAATTAATATTTGACAAAGGACACAAGACTATACAATGTGGTAAAGATAGTCCACTCAATAAATGCTATTGGGAAAATTGGACACATAAGTAGAAAAATAAATGAATGCAGACTACCTTCTTACACCATATTGAAGAAAAAATGCAGAACGGATTAAGACTTGAAAGTGAGATTTGAAACCGTAAAAATTCTAGAAGAAAATAAAGGCAATAAGTTTTCATGGAAATATTTTTTATTCTGATATATCTATTTGGGCAACAGAAACAAAAGAAAAACTCAACAAATGGGACTACATCAATCTAAAAAGTTGTTGCACAGCAAAGGAAATCATCAACAAAATGAAAAGACAACCCACTGAATGGGAGAACATATTTGCCACTGATACATCTGATAAGGGTTTAATATCCAAAATTCATGAAGAACTTAAGAAACTCAACATCATAAGAAAATTAAACAATCCAATTTAAAAATGAGCAAAGAACCTAAACAGACACTTCTCCAGCGAGGATCTGCAGATGATTATTACACAAATAAAAAGATGCTGAGCATCACTAATCATTACAGAAATGGAAATTAAAATCATAGCGAGGTATCACCTCACCTCTGTCAGAATGGCTATCATCAATAAATCAATAAACATCAAGTGCTGGTGAATATGTGGAGAAAAGAGAACTCTCGTGTATTCTTGGTGGGAATGCAGATTGGTGCAACCACTGTGGAAAGCAGTATGAAGTTCCCTCAAAAATTAAAAATGGAACTGCTTTATAACCTAACATTTCCATTTCTGAGAATATCTCTGCAGAAACCTGAAACACTGATCGGAAAGGATATATGCCATGCTATGTTCACGGCAGCATTATTGACAATCGCGAAGATTTCATAGCAGCCCAAGTGCCCAGCAGCAGATAAATGGAGAAAACGCTATGGTACATTAACACAATGGAATACTACTCACCTACACACACACAATAGAAAATGAAGAAAATCTTACCTTTTGCAACAGCATGGATGGAGCCGGTGAGTATTATGCTAAGTGAAGTGAAGTAAGCCAGTCAGAGAAATACAGGTTCCTTATGGTTTCACTTATATGTGGACTCTAATGAACAAAATAAACTACAATCAAAATAGAAAAAGGCTCATAGATACAGAAAACTGACTGAATACTGTCAGAGGGGAGGAGGTTGGGGGACTAGGGGAAAAGTGAAGGGATTAAGCAAAGAAAAGACCTATAGACACAGACAACAGTTTGGTGATTATCAGAGAGAGAGGGGTGTGTGTAGAAGAGGGTTTAGAAAGGATAAATTGTGATTGAAGGAGACCTGACTTGGGTCGGGGGGAGGGCGGTGAGACACATAATTCAACATACAGATGATGTATTACAGAACTGTATACCTGAAAGCTACCTGATTTCATTTCCAATCTCACCCCAATATATTCAATTTAGAAAAAGAGGCCATTGTGGCACATGCTACAACCTGGATGGACCCTGAAGACATGATGCTCAATGAAATAAGCCAGTCACAAAAGGACAAATAGTGTGTGATCCCACTCACATGAGGTCCCTAGAGCCATCAGAGTCATAGAGGTAAGATGGAGGGTACCAGTAATGGGGGAGTGGATGCAGAGTTGCTGTTTAGTGGGGACAGAGCTTCAGTTGGAGAAGATGAGAACAGTGATGGAGCTGATGGTGGTGAGGGCAGCACAACAATATGAATGTTAAGTTGTGTTAAGGACCACTTAAGACCACTGGATTGTGCCCTGAAAAATAGTTTAAATGGTAAATTTCATTTTGTATATATTACTGTGATAATAATATACCAAAAAAAAAAAAAATAGAAGGCACTGTCCTGGGTGTGGGAGAATCGGGTAGAGCTGTTTTCTATGGGCCCTACATGGGTGGTTGGGTCACTGTCAATATCCTGGCTGTGAGATTTTTATAAGATATTATTGAGGGAAACCGGGTCAGATTACATGGGCTACCTCTGCGTTATCTCTTATAAATAATGGGAATCTACAATTATAATTTTAAAAGGTTAAAAAATAAAAGGGGCGACAACCAGATTTGGTTGTCTTGCCCCAGAGAATCTGGTCCAGCAGGTCCCGTTGGGGTCAGGGCTGAGTATAAGGAATTGCCCACAGGAACTTGTGGTCAGTGGGATTGAGGGCCACCATCCAGACCAGTGACCTACACAGCTAAGTTCTCATCCCATCATGAAGCTTCCACAGCTTTTAATACAGCTGCTGTGTCTCAGCCACCTCTAATGCGATCACTCGGTGGAACAGCTCCTTCACTGTACCACCTGGTTTCTTAAAGGAGCTTCAAACCTTTTAACAATCTCACCAAACACAACACCGGCAGCACAATCCTCCCACAGTGACCCTCTGCTTCATTAAACCACATCCACCAAGTGACAAGTCTGGGCCTTTTGTGCCATTCCAGGAACGCTGGGCCAGGGTCTCCTCCACAGAGCAGATTCACTTCTCGGTGGCTTGGTTGGGACCAGGGTCACCCCAGGGGTGACACTTACCAAGGACAAGGATGAAGGAAGGCAGCATTGTCGTTGGAAGCACGTGCCTTTTAATCATCTGCAGATCTCAACTGTAGGAAAGATACCTATGCTCTGTTAAAGGTCAGGAAAGAAAAATAATTTTTTTCTTTGTACTCAACAGAGTGGTGCTCAAAATTAAGGTAAAAATAATACCGTCTTCATATGCTCTCTCCTTCCATAGATGGCTCCAATTTTCCTGTCAATTTGAATGCAAGGTGGAAGAAGTAATGCTGGTGGATGAAATCAACACATCCCTATTTTAAGGGGTTAAACGAAGATGAGAGACGGAGTGTCACTCATTAAGGTTTCATACTTTACTCTGTGGTCAAGTAGGGAGTTTTTAATTGTCCATCCAAACCTGTATCATTAGGGTAATAATGTATGGCTGTCATGAAGGCCTTTTCAGTGTCTGTACCCCATAAAATCTTGCTCTTTTTGGTTCACGATGTGGGCCAGGGAGCCACCAAAGCTCTCCATACAGTGACTGAGGGCTCCAGGGCTGCCCTGGCTTGTGGATTCAGCTGACAATGAGCACAGCCCCATGGTGTAGAGGTGGGACAGAGGAGTGTTGTCAGGATGGCCTGGGAGCAGCGCTCATGGCTGTCCTCACATCAGGCCAGACCTGACTCACATGGTGAGAGAGGCTCAGAAATGCAGAACAGCACAAACTCCTTGCTACTTGGCACATAGGACAGCTCACTCACCCTCTTGTTCCTTCACCTGTGCAGCCAGCCAACTCAGTCACCTTCAGGGAGAACATCCAGAAAGAATAATAAAATAAAAGTACCGCATGCCAATGCAATGCACCTAGCACTTCAAAGTACTAAGAGTAAAAAAACTCACTGTCCATGCATTTCTACAGAAAGGCTACTTGCTGTCCAGACCCATACTCTTGCTCTTTTTTTTATTCTCCAAAGAAGAAAACACATCATTCTGGAGCCACCGAGATGGAGCAGACCAATGGCCAGCTGTCCACCCAATGATGACAACCGTGGTCTCAGAGAGAATACTATCTGCGGACTCCAGAGAGAGCAGCAGTGGGCTGAGTGGGGAGAGAATTGAGAACTTGACCTGTGACCAGCACGGTGGTGAGCTGATTGGTCTTGAAGACAGTGAGTCTTAGCACTGCTCTGTGAGCAGGACGGGAATGACTCAGAGAGGACTGGATCAGGGGACTGTGGGAGCCAGAGTGGACCCTTGGACCCTTCCCCCTTCTCTTCTGGCCGGGCTCTAACGCCATGGCCTGGGCATAAATCCCTCAAATGCTGAGGAAAAAGCCATCTCTGGTGAGGACCTGAGAAAATGGGGCCCTGGACTCCAAAGTATTGGGGCGACTCCTGATTATTTTTCTTCTTTTTCTCTTGCCAGTTTTCCCTGCAAACCATCCTGTTCTATGAAGCTTCCACACAGCTCATGGGTGGAGAGGAGTGTAAGGTTCTGAGGGAGAGAACCAGAGCATCTAGCAGAAGGACCAGTAAGGCAGCTGAAATCCAGGGAGAGAGGAGCTGTGAGTGAGCTGGACCCGCACAGAGCACACCCTGGAGGCAGCATAGGCTCTGCGAATGCTGACCCTGAGTTCACCCCCAGAGCTGCTGAGACACAAGTGATTCTGAACTTCATATGCTCCACAGCCTTACACAGGGGGCTCTCACCTCTGCCACTCCGTGGTGGGAAGACAGACTGTGGAGCCCCGTCCAGCAGGGCCAGCACATCCATCACCAGTCTCATGTGAAGTCTGGAAGGAGAAAGGTTCTGCATGTGAACAGGCACAGGGGTCAAATGCAAGAGGTCAGGGCAGTAGAGCCCCAGCCTGCAGACCCACCACACCCTGCACTTTAGTTCCAAGTACAAGCTCTTTTTTGCAATAGTAACAATTGTAGGTTTGACTTGAAAGAAAAAAATAAGTCAAATTACATTAGAGATTTCAATTTTGGTTTGTCACATCTTCAATAGACGTTAGCTGAACCCAATGTGGTAATCATTTCACAATGTAGGTAAATCAAACCATCGTTCTCTCTGCCTTAAACGTATACAGTGGTGTATATTGATTATTTCTCAATAAAGCTGGGAAAAATAAACAGTGCCTTAATCAATGGGAAAAAAGTGGTTATAGATGCAGTGGAATGAATACCCCATAACTAAGAGAAAACAAATCAGGATATACACATAACAAATAGTATCATCTTGCCCTGGAGGCGTGCTCAGTGGTTGAGCCTTGATCTATGAACCAGGAGGTCATACATGGAGTCCCTGCCAGAGTACATGCCCTGGTTTTGGGCTCCATCCTTAGTAGGGGGCATGTAGGATGCAACTGATGAATGATTCGTTCTCATCATTCATGTTACTACCTCTCTCTCCCTCTCCTTTCCTGTCTGAAGCCAATACAACATATATTAATATAAATGAGTTAATAGTATCACCTCAAAAAGGTATCTGGATATATAAATGTACGGAAGACAAAAGGAAATACTTTGAAATGTTGACAGTAGTTAACCTTGTATAGTGGAAAGAAGTGATTTCTTTTACTTTATACTATTCTTTTTAAGTTTGTACTAATAATCCTATATTATTTTGATAATGAGAAAAAATCTTCTAAAAAACATTTAAGTAACTTTTTTTGGTGTAAAATGCATTTTGCATCCATGTTCAGTGACCATCCACTTATCTTTGAGAAGCTTAAAAAGTGCTTTGGGTTGTGAAATATCCTTTAAAATGCATTCTTGCACTCCAACAGCTCCCGAATGAGAACACTGGGCTTTGGAGATGCTGGGTCTGCTTGGAAAAAATAATGGGCAGGGGGTGGAGGCGCGGCAGGGGATGGTGCGGGTCAGCAACCCTGAAGAGTGGCTCATAGGCAGGATGCCTCAGGGTCCACAGCTCAGGCTGTATTTGAAGAATTCCTCATTGGAAGGCTGATAGCTACAGTAAAGTTTCAGATTTGATAAATTTCAGACATGAGCCACAGTAATATTTTTTAAAACGGTTTTTGCCATTCTTATTGCAAAATCTATATATATAAAAGGCGAATGTGCTAAGGATTAGACCACCTGACCACTCACTATGAAGAGCACTGACCACCAGGGGCAGACGTTCAATACTGGAGCTGCCGTGACCTGAACTGGCCATTTACAGAGGAAGGACCCTGCGCTTGAGAGTCCACAAGCAACACTCCGCTTTTCCCAAGGGGGACACAGGCCCCGCCACAAACCCATGGCACAAAGCCCACAGGCCAGCCCAACACAGAAATGGTGGCTGTGGGCACCAGGTAATGATGTCACATAGTAATAACAGGCTTCCTCTCCCTAGCGACTAGCCTCCTTGGAGTCTCTTCACCCACTTGCTTTATAGCCAGGTGCAAACATTTTACACTTTCACCAAATATCTTTGAAGTGTTTTTCATGTGCCTCATCTCATTTGATCCTCACTAAAGTCCTAGAATAGGTAGAGAGGAGACTCGGTAGAATCCTGTTTTCATTTCATTAGCCAGAAAATGGAGATTTGGAATCTTTTAAAAATTGACCCAACTGAAAAGAAGCAAGAAATGGTAGAACCTGAACATGACTTCAGGTTTTCTCACTGCACAGAATAGAGTCAAACAGTGCTATAGTTAAATATTTCTCCCTTTGTTATCCCTGCATGATCCACAATAATAATCTGCTTTCATATTGGTATTTACTGCTGTTTTGCTGTCAATATCCTGAAAAAAAAATTGGGGCACTTCACTAGGCTGGAAAAAGTTTAGCTAAATCAGAAAGTTTTGAGATTATATATATATATATATATATATATATATATATATATATATCTCACTTGCACCAGTTGCATGTGTTTCCAGCTGTCATTGTTGATTGTGAATTTGGTATACACTTCTATTATTGAGAAAGGGCAAATAGTGATCTTACAATATTTCTTCTAATTAATCTCCTTTCAATGTGCATGAATTCATGCACCAGGACTCTAGTAATTAAATAATACTATCAAGACTCCTAAGAGAAACATATGTATACAGAAAAGATTTTTAAAGGATTCAGATCTCCTAAGTCACAGCTCTATGGTGCTAACCTCAACTGGGTCTACAGAGGCTGACAGGAAAAATAGAATGAGCACTTGCCCTGGGTTCTCATTTGATCTCTGCTAGTAATAGCTTGTGGTCTTGGGGATTTCATTTACCCTTTTTGGGTCTCCTAGCTACATCTATAGGATGAGGGTAAAATTAGACCTCTTAAATAAGTTTTCTACAAACGCTTCAAAAAATAATTGTAGGTTCAGATTTCTACAATCTTCCTAAATAATTCAGCAATTATAAACTTTTCCTTGGTTTAAACTTTGTGGTACAAAACTTCACAAAAATGTAAACACAGTTTTATACTACTACTCATTTCAAAAATATACAATCTCTATAAAACTTACCCTATAACATTTTGGTAGATACTATGAAACATTTCTTAGTAACTGTCCTATAACCCAAACTAGTAAATTTAGCATTATTTTCTTAAAACATAATTGCATATTCTTTGTATTGGTGTGAATAGGCTCAGAAAATACAGATGTGTTGAGTACTATATGTCACTTTTATTAAAATTCAACAAGTAACTTCCCAGGTATGGAAAACTTCAGCTGAAGCCACTTTTTGGGGTGTAAAAATCAACTCTTGTAAACATCAAATTAAAAGGTGGCTGTATCTTCTGCCTTAAACGTTAAAAAAACATAAGAGTTGTTCTTTAACTCACTCAAATGGTTTGTGAAGCTGAAATACTTCCGTGTAGGGTCTGCCCCATCCTGACATTAGCTTAGTGCACGGACTGAGAGCCACATGTCACCTATTCTGTCCAGTGAGGAAGGGAGCTGTGTGTGAATCATTCCTGCCACTAAGCCCCTTGGACAGCCAGCTGCTAGGCAGCAAGGATGCCAGCCTCAGCTCACAGGTGGGAGAAGAGCTGCCATCTCTCTCAGAACACTTCCAAACTCAGCCTGAGAAGGACAGGCCCTACCAGCCAAGACCCAGTCAGGCCACTGCTGGACTTTAAGTAAAGACTGACGATTGTCTCTGCCTCTTATTTCTTCTGAGACCAAACCAACCTACCTCCCCACCAACCAACCAACCAACCAGCCAACCAGCCAACCACAATGTAATTATCATCCTTGCACTGAAGCCACTGCTGAATAAACACCAAGTTGTTAATGGGCTCACGTGTTGACTTCCCTCCAAGACACATATCCCCAGGCCTGGAATAAGCTCTGCCCCTTCCCATTCCCTTCCCTCAGCTCGCCTCTCCACCCTCTACCGCTCACAACCCCCCCCCCCCCCCACCACACACACACACACACACACACACACACACACACACCATATTTGACCAGGTACTTAATTTTCTGGAGACTACAGATCTGTCTTTTCCCCTGGCTTGAGTCACAAGCCCTGGAGAAGCAGGACCCCTCACTGCCTGGCTTAATAGACAGGGGGCCCTGCTGGGGTCTGGCTGGAACTGTGTCCCCAGGTGCGTCCCATCAGCTCAGCAGCCACCACTCCTCCAGGTCCAGGGAGCACATGCAACCTGCCCCAGAATGACAGGGGACCAGCCCAGCTCAGGGAAGGAGCCCACAAGGGGGCTCTTGGTCTCTCACTGGGGCTCTTGGTCCCAGGTGGCGACCTGATGGAGCCTCTCCACTCTCCTGCTTTCTCCCAGGACCCTGGGGCTCTCCGAGTCCCACCCTTCGGGAAAGTGACACCTTGGCTGCTCCCAAAAGCAAGGCCCAGGGAAGCCCCAATCCTCCAAGCGTTTTAAATACCTGACAAGCCCAAGTTCACCCTTGGAATGAGCCCTTCCCACCCACAACAGCCACCACCACGTGGGACACTCCAAGTCCCAGCACCTGGGAGGTGCCAGATAGGCTGGAACCCGCACACAGTTGCGTGGAGGCGGGGGTGAGGGGGGTGGGGGGTGGGGGGGTTGGAGGGGGGGGTCGACTAGGGTTTAGGCGGGATTCTCTGGGCAGGTGAGCAGGAGCACACTCACCTTGGTGACATTGAGGAAGGTGGTCTGGCCCATTGCTGCCCCTCACCAGCTTCCGCTCCAGCTCCTCCCTCAGATGAGCAAGTGGATCTTGCCCACATGCGGGAGAGGAGTGCCTGCAGGATGGTGGCCTGGACTCCAGGCAGATGCACTTGGTCTGGCAGCGGGGAGCGGCTTCACACCAACTGGGCTCGGCCTCCAACGGCTCCTCCGCCCGCGGGACCCTGGAGGACCCGGACGAGGCCGCAGCGCGAGCCAGGAAGCCCAGCGGGTCCTGTGACTGGCTGTCCCCAGGCTTGTCCTCCTCACCCACGTGAGAGCCTTTGGGCACATCTGCCAGGCGCGTTTGCTGCTGCTCCGCCACCTGGTGGCGCCTCTGGGCAGTACCAGGAGGCCACCCTGGGCTCCTTGCTGCCATCCTCCTGTGCTCAGGAGTCTGGGTTAGTTCCTCCACCCAGCATTGCTTACTGACAGTCTGTCCCTGCAGAGTAACTTCAACACAGGACACTTCTGCATTCTGACCAAGTCACTGTCGAGGGCCAGAATTTTTCATTAGGTCACTGGTTTGCTCATCATCATGTACAATATCTGAGCTTTTAATTTTTGACTTATTTTATTAAATGTTTTATATTAAAGAAGGAAATAATTTTTATAGATGTTATAAAGGAGGGTATGTCATTATATTATCTGCATACCAGGTGTCAGGATGTTATACTCAGTGGGTGAAATCTGGACTATTGCCTGTTTATATATGTCCCATGAGATAAGAATCATTTTTATTCATGTTTTAAAAGTTAGAAAACAATGAAAAGAATATTTTTGATACATAAACATAATATGAAATTAACATTTTGGTGTCCATAATTACTGTTTGGTGTCCATAATTACTGTTTCACTGGAAGGCAGACATGTACATTCATTTACACATCGTCTTTGGCTACTTGCATGTTACAATGGCAGAGTTGAGTAGCTATGACCAAGATGGTATTGTCTACAGAGCCCAAAGCATTTACTACCAAACCCTTGACACAGGAAGTTTGCGGACCCTTGTCCTACACAGAGTAGATGAAGGCCATGTGCATTATTATTTGCACAGTATTTGGATTTCAAATGATTTTAAATGTGGCCTACTGCACATTTTAAAATCAACAACACATGCCTAGCTAGTGTTGCTCAGGGGTTGAGCATCAACCAATGAACTAGGAAGTCACGGTCTGCTCTGAAACCTAGTCATATGCCTGGGTTGCAGTCTCAATCCCCAGTGTGAGGTGTGCAGGAGGCAGTCAATTAATGATTCTTTCTCATTATTGATGTTTCTCTCTGTCTATCTGCCTTCCTCTCTGAAGTAAAAAAATATATATATTTTAAAAATAATAATAAATAAAATCAACAAAATATGGTAAATATTCACTAGAAAAGGAATACATACATAGTTCTGAAATACTCATATGAATAAATATTACAGGGCAGCTAAAAATCAATAAAGAACTATTTGTCTCAAAGTAGATAGATTTTAAAATGTATGATAATTTAAACAAAAGTTCCAGAATGTTACATAAAATATACCTGTATATTAATCCAGAAAGATGAACTAATACTACATATGGTTGATTGATATATATTTATAATAATAAGAGTTAATTAGAGCAAACATCCTTCCAGAAGACCTTCCAGACAAAGCCAGGGCTGCAAGGGATGCCCGGGTCCAGGGCTCCTGATGGTGGTCGGGTGGGGGTGGGGTGGGGGGTTAGGGGGGAATCCTGGTCCCGGGTCCCAGAGGGAAGCTGGTGCTGGCAGCTGGGGCAAGGAAGGCCTACTCGTGCATGAATTTCATGTATCGGGCCTCTAGTATATGTAACAAATGATTAAAGACCTAAATTAGAAAAACGATTAGAAAATTTATAATGTAAATATTACGAGAGAAATTGGACTGAAAATGATATAGACTATTACTGTATTGTATTATTTCTTTATTATTTTATTATGTTTTTTCTTTTCCTTTTAATCCTCACCTGATGATAATTTTATTGATTTAAGAGTGAGAGAAAGAGAAAAAGGGTCAGAGGGAGAGAGAGAAACATCTATGTGAGAGAGAATCATTGAATGCTGCCTTCTGTATGTACCGTGACTGGGGATTGAACCAGCAACCTAGGTATGTGCCCTGACTGGGAATCGAACCTGAAACTTTTTGGTGTACGGGACGATGCTCCAACCAACTGAGCTACCCATCTCTAGTGTTTCCTTATTTCTTAAAAAATGAAAATATAAAAAAAGAGGGCAAGATATGATCACTGTTTATTGTACACTGTTTATTCTACATCTATTAAATGTTTTCTGTACCATAAATATAACTTATCATGAAAAAGGAAGGCAACATGGCTATGAAAGTATTTATTTTTATTTGTTGACAAGAACAATGTGAATGGTGTAAATGCAGATCAAATCTGCACATACCACCAAAAAAATAAATAAAATTGATGTTAACCATTGGGTTTTGATGACTTATCAGAGAATCACTAATTAGTTAAGGACCCTTAGAATACACTTGGATTAACTGACATCAGCTGGGACTCAGGGCAAGGTCAGAGCCATGACCTGAGGGCAGTACCAGTCAAAAGATTGGATGTCACTCAGTCTGACTCTCCACCCAGTGTTAAGGGGATGGATCTCATGATGTCTCAGGCCCACCCAGGTGTGATGTAACCTCCTGTAATTTCAGTATATAATAATCAGCTTTCAGAGCTGGCTCTCTCTGTGTCTGTCCCTCCAGAGGGCAGACTCTGTCTGTCCCTGGAGTCAGAGGGCAGACACCACACCCAGCCCAAGCTTTTAATTTATTTTATGTCTGTCTTTCATTATTCTTTAAACCCGAAAGAGCCTCCTAACTTGCTCAAACCGGTTCAAGTCTCCCCCTCCGTGCGGGATGTGGAGAAGAGACCACAGCCCCAGCGAGCCCACCATAGTCATTTATGACTAACTTATCCTAAAAGAAAAATAAATAACAGCTAATAGCTTTTATTGAAACACAATAGATGTGTTAGTTCTTCTAATGCAACAGGGAAATGTTCCAAGGCCAATGTGAGACATTGAAACCAAACAAAAACAGAGCTTCCTTATAAAAACTTTATTGTTCCCAATAATTACAGATGACAAGATAGTTGCTGCTCATTACTTACATATGGCTAAATAAATTCCAGTAAGTAGCTATGGGATTAGCTTTCCAGTGCTTGATAATTTACCTTATTTGTTTCAGGAAATTTGAGGTTTGTCCATTCTGCCTTGTTTCACAAAGCACATTGGACCTCATTTCATTGCCCTTTCCCCATTTCTTCTGCTAAGCTTAGAATGAGCCCTAAAGACTAAAGTAACATCCTGGATATTTGGTTAACATTCCCCAAAGGGGTGTGCTTTAGGGATAAATCTCCAATAAAATATGTTTCAAGGCTATTTCAAGGATGAACCAACTTCTAGGATCTCTTCACATTTCGCCATTCTTGGAAAAAGATATCCTTGATGCCTGAAACTGATCATTTCCCAACTGTACTAATTCTAGGAATAACCATACGAAGCCTTATCTGCAAATAGTAATATTGTTGGACTTGGAAGATAACAAGGTTCCTCTGTTTAAAGTCCTCCCTGTGTCCCAATCAAAAGAGTGACTCTATTCTTAGTGTTTTTCTAAATATTTACTGTCCCCTGCAATTCATTTGCCCTGTGTGCTGTCTTTTAGCCACGCCAGTTTTTAAACTTCCAGATAATTTATATAATCTACCAGATGACACTCATGCTTTATGAACATTCTGAAGTTATAAGAAAAAATACTTGCTCATACTTGCTAATACACCTTAGTTCCCAATATTTCAGAAGCAATATTCTAAAAGACCACAAGATGGGGGTATTCCTGCATACAAGCAAATTCTCAAAGCAGTGCACTGAGCTCCCAAGTGTCAAGTTCTGCTTTCTTGGTTTTTTTGTTTGTTTGTTTGTTTGTTTTTCTCAAATTTCTTTATTCATTAAGCTATTGCCTATGTGTCCTTATCCCCACATTACCCTCCCCACCCTCCCCACTCATGCCCTTACCCCCCTGTTGTCTGGCCTATATGCATGCAAATAAGTCCTTTGGTTGATCTCTCCCTCTTACCCCCACCCTCCCCTACCTTCCCATTGGGGTTTGATGGTCTGATAGATGTTTCTCTGTCTCTGGATCTGTTTTTGTTCATCAGTTTATGTTGTTCATTATATGTACCACAGTCCCTGGAGGTCTAGTGCTTAGGATTTGGCGCTCTCAAGTTCTGCTTTGACCAATAAGGTAGTCATTACCCACATGAGCCTAATTTAAAATGAAGTAAAAGGAGAAATCACACTCCTAAGTGGCACTAACCACCTATCGAGAGCTCAATAGCCATATGCGGCTACTGGCTATTCTACTGAAAAGTGAAAAAAAAAACATTTCTATTCTCAAAAGATTTTCTAGTGATTTTAACATTAGTTTTCTTTAATTTAAAAAACAGGAAAAGTTTTAGAAAGTGCTGATTCTTTTTATTATTCATAACACTGAGCAAGTGGAAAAACTTAAATGTCCAGTGATAGAATTTTGGTTATCTGAATTGTGATTTAAACCTATGCTGGAATATTACAAAGCCATTAAAATAGTACTCTCTTAGAATGTGCAGGAAGGTTTATGGTATAATTTTAAGAACAAGAGGAAGCAATAAGTATATGTACATATATTTTTATAAATATATGTGCATACACATTTGAATATATAATTCCAAATTTGGCAACTTTATACTGTGCATACATATACATACCTATATAAAAAGAAAAAAAACAAAGAAACAAAGGGAAAAGATCATACTATTATCTGTGTGAGTTCATTATTGGTGGATTTTCTGAAACAGTCTGAGGAGTATACTAGTAGGTACTAGTTCTTCTTTGAATGTTCGGTAAAACTCCCCTGTGAAGCCATGTGTTGGATGATTAGTGACTTTGACTATGTTTTCATATGTCTCTTGGCCTTCTGTGTGTCCTCTTTTGAAAAATATCTATTTAGGTCCTTTGCCCATTTTTTGATTGGATTATTTACCTTGGTTTTGTTAAGCTGTAGGAGTTCTCTGTAATTTTTGGAGAATAAACCCTTATTGGACATAACATTGGCGAATGTGTTCTCCCATGCAGTGGGCTTTCTTGTTCTTTTGTTTGATGCTTTTTCTTTTGATGTAGTCCCATTTGTTTCTTTTCTCCTTAGTTTCCATTGCCCTAGGAGCTGTATGCGTCAAGGTATTGCTGTACTTTATTTTAAAGACTTCAAATAAATTCAAAGTTTGAGAAAATTTGATGTAGTTAAGTAATTCCATTAGTGTGTTGAAAACATTCAACCATTCAAACGTTCAGTTTTATACATAATTTTTATACCTGTAGAATTCTAATTTCTCTTTTAGAAAATCTATTTCTGTTGATTTAGGAGAAGAAGGGAGAGGGTGAGATAGAAACATAAATGATGAGAGAGCATCATTGACCACCTGCCTCCTGCACGCACCACATTGGCGATTGAACTGGGCATGTGCCCTGACCAGGAATTGAACCCCGACTTCCTGCTTCCTAGGTCGACGCTCCACCCCTGAGTCATGCCAGCTTAACTAATTTCTCTTTTTTAAGTTCTATTTGAACATAATGTCGTGGTCATGGTTTGCTCTCCAGGTTGATTAGTGAA
This sequence comes from Myotis nattereri, assembly GCF_964212035.1. Classification (NCBI taxonomy): domain Eukaryota; kingdom Metazoa; phylum Chordata; class Mammalia; order Chiroptera; family Vespertilionidae; genus Myotis; species Myotis nattereri. Next base: position 77,946,921 of record NC_138077.1, read on the forward strand.
AAGGCTCCAATAGGGAGTTTACAGGTTAAATTTATTATTTATTAAGTTTGGAATAGCCCCTGTCTATGGGCGCTGGCCTCTGTGAAGTCATGGTTCCCTCCTGCTCATCTGCGCCTCTCCTGGAGGCTTCTAGCAGTTAGTGTTTGCCTTCAGCAGTGACACGTATTCATGACACCCTGACCTGGCGGGCTGAGCTCACCTGCACCCACAATTGAAGCTGCCCCCCAAATCTGCTCTTCCCTACCCCAGGTTTCCTCTTCCAGCTCCTGGTCCTCAGAGATTCATCTTTTCCATCTAGTGGCTGCGTGGCTGGTCACAGCTGCTGGGTCTCCAGGTCTTCCTTCCCAGGTCCCGCGGGACTGCGTCCTGCAAGTCTCCCTTCCAGGCTGCCCCTTCCACAGGGCTCCACGCCCCCACCTGGTGCTGCTCCGCCCCCCTCCCCTGGCTCAGCCGTGCTTCAGAATGAGGGCTGTGGGATGTGCAGCGCTGCAGACAGATGTGCAGTGCTCTGTTTCCAAGGAGGTAGATGGCAGCTGGCTGAGGCGGCCCCCCTGGACTGAGAAGGCCAGAGGGTGGCTCACAGGCAGGGCCCAGTGCTCTGGCAGGTGCTCTAGGCTGCAGTCAGCAGTCCGTGTGGCCCTGTGCCAATCCTGCACACTCAGAGCGGGTCTTAAATGGTATGCCCCGTGGGCGTGAGTATCCTACCAGGTGTGTGTTGATGCGCTGGTTTTAAAAGGACTGACTCTTTCAGCATAAACGCCTCAGCTGGCTGAAAAGAAGGGTCCCTGAGAGGGGCGCGCTGCCATGATGGTCAGGTGTGTGCGATGACGCTGGGTCTGTTTCACTCCTGCAGGTCGGAGCTCCCTCTCTGGAGGCTGTGCTGAGGAAGTCCAATGACTTCTATAGAAAGGGAAGCAGGGCACAGAGGGTGGCAACCGGCTTGCCATCCTTGCCCTTTCGTATGACTTCCACCTGCTACAGTCTCTCCGCATCTTCCACATTTTGGAAAAACTGACTAGAACTTTCACAGAGAAAGATAAGGAACTGATCCTGTTCAGGGTGAGAAGTGGGGATTTTCACTGAGAAAACACGATGCTGTGTCCCTGGCAATGATCAGAGAGACCAGGGCCAAAGCCAGTGGGGCAGGCAGCACCTTCCAGGACCAGATCAGGGACGATGGGTCCCTCGACCTGCCTCCTAAGTGCTCAGATGCTGAGCAGCAGGTGAAATAAGTGGGTAAATGCTGTGTGTGATGCCCCAGCCATCTGTTATCGTCTGCTCCAGGGATGAAGATGTTTTTATCGTGAGTGTGTGAGCAAACCTTATTCCTTTACTAAAACGCGGGTGTTTTGTGAGTTTAAGAATCGATTTAATTCACACTCATTTGTTCAACAAATGTTCACTGAGGAAGGCCATGTGGCTTGGGGCTCAGGTGTCAGCCGACCTGGACTTCTGGCTCCGCCCTGGACAGCAATGTGACCTGAGTCTTCCAAGCCTCAGTTTCCCCTTGTAGAACACAGGGCTGAGCAGAGCTCCTGCCTCTTTTCCTTTTGTGCAGATCAGAGATAGGGGAGGGCGGGGAGCCCCTCGATGTGTGAGGAGCAGGGAGAGGGTGCATGAGGGGCCCACAGGGGAGCAGGGCAGAGGCTGTTGCAAGGACTTGGGCTTTGATCCTGGAGGCCCCTGGAGGGTTCTGAGTGGGAAGATGTCCTGGGAAGGGTTCGTGCTAACGGTCACCTTGGCTACAACGTAGAAGACGGAGGTGGTCAGGCAGGAAGACCCCCTTCAGGGGTCAGAGACAGTGGTGGGAGGATTAGCTCTGTGGTAGTGGATATGGGTGTGGGAGTTGGAACTGACCAGGCGGGGAATGGGTGGGAGGGAAGGCGGGGTCAGCCCATGTTCTCAGCTGGGCCTTTAGTGGACAGCACTACATGCAGGAGACACGGGCTCAAAAGGGAGGACGGGATCATCCTGAAACCTGAAATGCTCACCGGGAGGTGCTGTGGTCTGAGCCCTCTGAAGACGCACAGCCCTTAACATACGCAGTGATGCTGTGTGAATTCTATCACTGAAAAGTGAGTACTTGGAGAAATCTCAGACAGGAGTATCTGGGAGGTCTCTGAATTGTTCTTGCAACTTTTCTCTCAGTGTGACATTCTTTCCAGTTGAAAAGTTAAAGAGTGTACAAGCCAGGGGTGGGGAAGGAATGGCCAATGTCCTGGAGAGGAGGGGTGGCTCAGAGCACAGGGCCAGGAGGGAGGAGTGCAGGGAAGGGGGGGAGAATCCATGAGCAGGAGAGGGAACGGGAGCTCTGTGGGTAGTGGTCCAGGCCCCGGTGGAGGTCTGGTGGGGGTCCGGTGCCGGGTCATGTTAAAAGGCTGCAGAGGCTGGTGTGGGGATGGTCTGTCTGTGACCATCGGGTTTATCAGCAGTGGTGGCCACGTGCAGAGCTGGTTTGTTTCTTCCCAAGTTGAAGTGATGACCATTTGAAATGGATGGCTCTCTCTTTCTTTTCTTCATGTTTTTAAGGTTCGCTGTGTGCTGGAAACGATGTTGGTTCTGAAGGACAGTGACATGCAGAGGATTCCGGGCTGTGAGCCTGATCCTGTGGAGAAACTGAGGAAATTGCTAAGAGTGGAAGCGAGTTCCCTGTGGACGTGGACCCACCGAGGATGGGTGGGAGGTAGTTGGAGCCGCGAGTCGGGTGCCCGGCCTGGTCAGCAAGAGTTGCGAGGGATCCAATGGCAGCTGTGTTTCTGCGGTGAGAGCCTGTGAGGGGCCTGTGTGCAGTGAGTCCCTGTGAGATCAGCATCGCCCCCACTTAGCCGGTGGTGCTGGACTTGGCTGTGCAGCAGAATCACCAGAGACCTTCTGATCATTGTGGAAGAGGGCCCACCTGGACCGGAGGCGTTAGCCCAGCAGGAGAGGGGCTTGTCTATGTAACCTCCCCAGGTATTTTTACGTGGGCCACAGCAGAGACCCACTGCCATCTCCACTCAGGGCGTCCTCTACCCTTACTTATTTATTCATTTTTTTGAGGAGAATTCTTATTTTATATATACTTTTATTGACTTCACAGAAAACTGGAGACGGAGCGCGAAAGAGAAAGACCAATGATGAGAATCATTGATTGGCTGTCTCCTGGACACCCCGCATTGGGGATGGAGGCCACAACTGGGACATGGGCCCCAACCTGGAAGCCAACCATAACTGCCTGGTTCTGGTTCATAGGTTGACACTCAACCACTGAACCAGGCCGACCAGGCTCGGGTGCCAGTAACACTGCTTGTATAAAGAAAGGAATGGTAGTGCTGGTTTAGTTAGCTTCAATGTATTCTTTGAAACTATTGGGGAGGATGCTAAGAATTTATAACTGAAAATTTGAGAATGACTTTGTTAACGTAAAAAACCATTGAAACCTGTAAAGAATTTTTGTGAGTTTATTGGAGCCAAACTGTCGACATATGTTGGGAAGCAGAACCTCAATGAATTGAGATAGTGCTCTGGAGAATGGCAGGGTTACATCTGTATTTATACATGAAATTCATTGGTGACAGATTTAAGGAGGTGGGATTAAGCAAAGCGGGGGGGGGGGGGGGGAACCTCTGTGATAGGATAAAAAGTAAAATGATGGACACATACTTAGGTGGGTGCAGGATCAATCAACATGATAATGAAGGAATTTGTAGTATCTGCCCTGGAGCCCAGAACATTTGGTTGTGCCCCAGGGGTTCCAGAAAAAGGGAAGTTACAAGTTACCCAGACACTTCAAAGGAATGTTATCTTAGAGGCAAAAAGGCAAATGGGCTCAGTAAGGATCTAAGTTGATCTTGTCAGTGAAGATACCGGCCTAGGACATAACTGCCCACCATCACTGCTTTTAGTCAAAGTTTAATTTCAGACCATCCTTTGTGCTTATTTTAGGTCTCTGAATCTGCTAGGCTGCCACGCAGGCCTTCCCTGAGCTTGTCAGGTCAGCGTGTGGCCCCTTTCGTCCACAACTTTCTACTGCCTAATGGAACCCATTTTTTCTTTCAACCCTATGCCAAGGATGTGCTTACTGAGAGAGAGAATCATTGATGTGAGAGAAAAGCATCAATTGGTTGCCTCTCATACACACTCCCACTGGAGACTGAACGCCCAACCTAGGTATGTGCCCTGACCGGGATTTGAACCCACAGCCTTTCCGTGTAGAGAATGATGCTCCAACAAACTGATCCACACCGGCCATGTCGTGGAACCAATTTTTAGGAAAGAAAACTTAATGTTACTCCTAACCTTTGTGCATATCCGTGGTCCAAAATACATCTCAGCCCATGGGAGTTCATGGAACACCTTGATGACTTTGAGTTGATTGAATGAGATGCAATGTGTGCAATGTGCTCATCACTGTGCCAGGCTTGTGCTCACTCTTTGTGGTTGCAGTCGGCCTCAACCTGTTTTCTGTGTCATTCTTATGTATTTTCCTTAAAATAGCGCTAGGTTCATAAATTTTGCATCGTTTCTCTAAAATGTTGGCCCTAAAAATTGGGAGCAGAGAGTTTCAAATGTTATCATCCAGTTTATATCTCATTGGCATAAGCTCATCAATTCAACTGTTCTTGAAATCTTGATTTGCATAATGATAAAGAAATAATTTTCATTATCTCAAGATTCCTTAAAGTATATGTTATTTGCTGTGTTCTCACTTCAGGTCACTGCATCCATAAATTTGTTTCCGGGTTTTATCACATTTCGTTGGACATTAATTGAAATCTCATCATGCTGCCCACAAATGAAGGTGGTTAGATTTATGGAATAGATTCTCTATGAGGAATTGTTTGAGATAGTTGTGAAAAAGTAACCACTTTAGGTGCGATTTTTTGTCATTTTTGTTCCTTTGTTCGGGGCAGGAATAGACTGCTGGGGACTCGCTATGATTACAAGGAATATTAATGGTGCTCTGTTAACCATGATTGTTCTGTTCTAATGAGGGAAAGCACGTTCTATTGTGGTGGAGAGTTGTCCGCCCTGGGACATGGGAGCTAACAAGGGAATGCAGGCCACCGTCCTTTCTGAGAAAGGCCTAGATCAGCAACCTCGTTGCCTGAAATCTGGTCCCGGAGCCACCCGGCCTCTGCCAACCCCCAGCCCGAGTTGCCTGTAACCTGTAACCACTATACCTTCCTACTTTCCCGGGCCTGAAATTTCTACTTTCCCGTGGGATCTTTATCCTTCTACCCAAGACAAGCAGCTGGCTTATGGGAGGTGGGGACAGGAGGTAGAGCAGACATTTGTGGATGACCTGCTTGTCTCCCCTTCTGCTGCATTCATGAAATAAATGATCTCAACCCTGTCCCTGCTTCATTGGCTCAAGGAGTGACCACCAGCCCGGACCCATTGCTTGTCCAGTTTCACTTTCAGTAATTTTATAACAGTCATTGGAGCTGGATAATTAATCTAAATGCTAATCAGTACTCCCCCCCCCCCATCTAAATCCAAAGATTTCATCTACTTTAAACAATTTAAATTTATCTTAAATTAAGAACGAGTTTTTTAATTAACCCAAGCAAAACCATTACTAGTTTAGAAATACTTGATTGACAGCCTAAATGTTTAAATTCTGTTCTGAGGGTAACTGTATATTTGTTCTCTAAATGTCTTTCTTGCATGTGCTAATTTAGTACTCCTTGCCCAGAAAGCTATGTACAAAGTCCTTTTGTTAAGATATTCTCCAGTCCAGCCGGCATGGCTCAGTGACTGAGTGTAACACTATGAACCAGGAGGTCACGTTCAATACCCAGTCAGGGCACATGCCTGGGTTGGGGCTTGATCCCCATTATGGGCATGCAGGAGGCAGTTGATCAATGCTTCTCTCTCATCTTTGATGTTTTTCCTCTTCCTCCCTCTCCTTTTCCCTTGGAACACAATAAGGATGTATTTTAAAAACATATATAAATTATTTTCAAATTACAGCTTTATTTTGTTCATGTTTCTTATAAATTACACATTAATGAGTGGTCTGTCAAATTGTGTTTAGGCAATTGACTGGTGAACATCAGGGGTTCTAATGTATGAACTATTGACAGTCGATGGGGAGAATTCCTGAGCTGGGCTCTGTAGGTAAGACTTCACAAAATAAAATGAATGTGTTGTTCCCTGAAAGGAACAGATCAAATTTCTATAATGTGGCTGATGGGAAAAAATAATTTTTTGAAACATAAACAGACATATCAGAATGAAGTGGTAAATTTCCATTTATAATGGTATAGGATCTATAAATATGACCTTTATGTGTCTTTACATTTTATGTGCCAGCCTGATCTTAATCTTCATGGGGAGAGTGTGCTAATTTTTGTGTATTCCAAAGCAGTTAGCATGGGGCATGAGCCTATGGCAGAGCCGTTTAGAATGCGGGGCCTAGAGCTGTTTGGATGGGGTGCCATGGAAGCAGTGGAATGTTGGGTGTGGAGTTGGTGGGTGCAGAGTCGGTGGGCGTGGAGTCGGTGGGCGTGGAGTTGGAGGGTGCGGTGTCGGTGGGTGCGGAGTTGGTGGTGCGGAGTTGGTGGTGCGGAGTCGGTGTGAACTGTCAGTGTTTGAAGAGTCGGTGTGAAGTGTTGGAGTGAGAAGAGTCGGTGGTCGTAGAGTCGGTGAGTGCAGAGCCTCTTCCTGTGTGAGAAGGGACTGTCCCTGCCTCCTCCTCAGGGCTCTTGTGAGGAGTGAATGTGCAAGGACAGAGGGCACCTGGCGCAGGGCCGGGGATGGGCAGAGAGACGGTGTCCAGGTGACTCCGGAGTCTGTGAGCAAACCCTCCCTGCTGCCAGGCTTCCACCAGATCCGTGTCCACTGGCGGCAGGTCCACGGCTTCCCTTCCACCAAGAACCTTGGGATCTGGTCGGTGTGGGGAAGTGAACATGAGATGGAAAAGCAGGAGCTACCGCCCACTCCCAGTTGTTAGAACCATGTGTGGGGCCAGCCTTGGGAAACTGCCACCGAGAGCAAGGGACACGTCGGGTGCATGCGTGTTTCCAAACTGTGAAGGCGCTCGGGGGAGACTCAGTCCAGTGGTTCTGGGAGGGCTCCTGGGCGGGAGCAGAGATGAGGGGAAAGAGCGGACTGGCTCCCCGTGTGTGCTGGGCCCTGGGACCGGAATAGGCCCCGCGGACTCCTCCCGTGAGGGGGCCTGTGAGGGACCAGCCTTGGCGTCCCACACACAGCATGTGCCTGACACCCAGAGGCCCATAGTACTGTTTGCTGTGCCTTTGCTCTCATGTCCGGGAAACTTCCCAGAGATGTTGGTTTTCCAAGAGGCTGTGTGTGAACTGTTCACATAGGAACTGGGTGTTGAACAAAAACTCACCTGAACAACCATTTATTTCCAGCTCCCTGATCAGTGGAGTGACTGTGGAAATGATAGGCCAAGGCTCAGCTCTCACACCTGGGCTAGATCTTAGCCCCACCCCTTCCTTCTTAGGGAAATGGGCTCAGCGAAGTCCCACACCAATCAGCAGGTGCACTTGTCCAACCAGACGAGGCTGTACATGTCAGACACTCTTGCATCATGTGTATAACAGATGGGGGCAGCTTTAGGTTTATGTGTTGCCCTTCTTTGATTTTCTGCCACTGGGCTGGGGCTGTTGCCGACACAGTGACCTGCTGACAGGGAAGGGTCATTTGCAAGCTCAGCTGATTAAATGGGCAACACTTAAGGCCCTCAAAACAGACAGGGCCTGCCTGGCCGGGCCAATGCCCAGGTCTCATACTCCATGCCCAGGAGTGGCCTGTGGGAGGCAGGCGATCAATGATTCTCTCTCATCATTGATGTGTCTATCTCTCCCTCTCCTTTGCTCTCTGAGATCAATAAAAGTATATTTAAAAGAAACGCACACACACACACACACACACACACACACACACACACACTCTAGAGGACCAGTGCACCAATTCGTACACAAGTGGGGTCCCATGGCCTGGCCTGTGAGAACTGGACTGAAACTGGCTCTCTGACAGCCCCTGATGGGTCCCAGTTTGTGCGAGGGCATAGCCGAGGCAGTGGGACCCCATTGGTGCATGATCAGGGCACGGAAGGATTCAGGAGGTTGGTAGTGGGAAGGGACACGGGAGGGCCCCAGGGCATGTCAGGCCTGTCTTCATCAGTCCTGATAGGCCAGACCCCAGCAGCAAGCCTACCTGCCAGTTGCAGCGTCTGCCCCAAAGTGGTCAGTGCATATCATAGCAAGCTATTGAGCGGCCTTAGCATATCATTAGTATATTATGCTTTGATTGGTTGAATGGATGACCAGACACTTAATCTATTAGGCTTTTATTCTATAGGATGTTAAACAAACAAACTGATAGGGCCTGACTGCTGTGTTGCTTTCTGTAAGGATGGATGTAGGTGACTGGCAATAAGGGTCTCTGCTGGCAACTTGGATGTGGGCTGAGCTGTGATTTGGGAGTCCCTACGGCCTTTCCAAGACATGGTAAACCAGCTAAGGGGCCTGAGAGCCGCCCGTCCTCCTATCACCTGCTTAACAGCCCTGTGCTGTGCATCACTTTGCTCAGACATCACTGACCTCAGGTGTCTTCATTACCTACCACTGGATCAGCATGTTTTTTAGTGGCTGTAGGTCTTCCAGTGGGACCCTGTGTTAGAGTCCCTTCTGTGCAGCTGTGCTTTAGGAAGTGAGCAGGTGCATGGAGGCCCTTCATCGTGGGGAAATGAGGGTAGCTGCACCGGAGGTGTGGGGGAGGGGGCAGGGCTGCCCAGAGGGTGCCCTGGTGTGCATCTTCACCTCACCCTTCTTTCTAGGATCGTGGACACATCCCCCAGCAGTTCCTTGAGGAGCTACTGGGGGACATCATGGCCCTCGAGGGTGAACAGGGCCAGAGGAGGACCCAGCGTACCCAACAGAGCTGGCAGCTGGATCTGCTGGTCGATGGTAGGCAGCAGCCCCTGGCACCGGGGAGCCAGCCTGGCTGTGGCTTCTCCCTCACCCAGGGAGCTAAGCCCTTGGTTCTGAATCTCCTGGGTCAGCCCACCCTCAGCCCAAGTCAATAGGGTGTGATTCAGGGGCCATTTGGGACCGTTTCATTGCCATTCACCCCAAGAGGAGCATGAGGGGTGTGGCAGCCTCTCATGTCAAGTTAGGACGTGAACTACAGTAAATGTTGCCAGATTTCTCAGCGCCTGTGCGGACAGTCCCGGGAGCTTCCACGTGACTATGCTGACCCCAGAGGCAGTCTTAGATGTGTCCCTGGGGGATTGAAAGCTCTGGATGGCAGGAGCTTCCCAGTGCTCACTAACCTGCATTGTAACAGAGGCCTGGGCTGATTTCCTCCGTTCATGTCCTCCTCGGGCAGATGGGTGCAGTCTGCTCTCTGTCTCCCTGGGCAGGGGCTGCTCAGTGACCTCTCCTCCCGAAGGACCTCACCCACGGCTGGCAAGTACTGGGCACACGAGGCCCAGATCCTCTAGCCCCTGCAGACATACTGCTCAATTATCGGGCCCCCCACTCCCACAGCTTAGCCACCCAGACGCCCCCCCCCCCGCCCCCCTGCCACTCTGACGGCGGGTGGCCCGGACTATGCCATGTCTCTGCCATCTCTGTGAGTCTCTGAAATCCTTGACTTGACAGTCAGGTTAGAACTTGGTATAAAGTGGTTCCAGCAGTTCCACCCTATTGAACTTCTGCTCTGGCCTCTCCACGGTCACCTGCCTTCTTCTTAATCTCTGATGGCACCCCTACCGGCCCCCAGCTGAGCCAGCACAGGGGCCACAACCAACAGCGACAGCACCTTGTGAACAACACCCAGCTGACAATCCCTGGCCTTCACACCTTGGCCTCGGGGTTGGGGGTGGCCAACTCGGGGGGATGGCCGCCTCGGGGCCAGAGTCAGAGAGGGGAAGTGGAGGCCCTGGAATCTGGGCTCTGACTGCACTTTGCTCTTCAGCCTTAATGCGGATAACCAATTTTGAGGAGAATAACCAAACCCTCCAGGGCCAAGTAAAGGCGCTGCAGGAGGAGAACCAGCAGCTCCGGCAGAAGGTAACAGTGGGCGGTGTCTGGAATAGACGGGCAAGCCGGTGGCCAGGTGTCCCGTGGGGTGACAGGTTTGGGGTTTCCTTTCAAGCCAAGTACACTCTGTGACCTGACTGTGGCACGGGCTGGGTCTTTGGCTCTGCAGGTGGAAGAGTTGGAGAACCAACTCACCCAGGACAAGGCCAACAGCCAAAAGGAAGAGCTGGAGGGAGAACTCCAGTCTAACATCGCCAACACCGTGAGGCCCTCCAGGGCCACGCAGGTAGGCCCTCCAGAGCGCAAGCCCCCCTGGCGCCCCCGTCTGCCCGAGGGAGCCTCCTGGATCAGAGCCATGTCCTGGTCATTGATCAGTGATTCCTGGGTGACCAGTTCCCTCGCTCAGCTGTAGCTCAGACCAGCTATTCTCAGCCGCTGCCGGGCCACGGGGGCAGGTGTTGCCTCCCAGGGACACTGGCCATCTTGGTGTTTGTTGACAGGACTGAGGGAAGGAGGAGGGAGGTGCTGCTGGCTGTGCCCAGTGGATGGTTGTTCCGTAAATATCCGGGAGAGTTGGCTGCTAGTGTTGTTCAGATATTCTGTATCCTGACTGATGTTCTATGTACTTTTTATTTTTCTTTTATTTTTTTAAAGTTTTTTTATTAATTATGTTGTTACATATGTGTCCTTATCCCCACATTACCCCCTGTTGCGGGGGGGTAACTCATGCCCTCACCCCCCTGTTGTCCTTGTCCATTGGTTAGGCCCTTCTGCTTGCATATAAGTCCTTTGGTTGATCTCTATGTACATTTTAAAAAATAGGCTTTTACATGTGGTCACAGAGGGCAGCCAAGGAGCTGATCCAGAGAGCGGGCATCATGTGCCCCTAAAGGTCCCGTGTGGGGAGAGGGCACAGGGCTCCTGTAGCACCATGTGATGGTTCGTTCATGCCATGGGCCCGACCACCGCAGTTCCTTCAGTGCTGGGAGAACCGCTCTCAGCACTGCTGGTGCTGCCTGTCCCGAGGGTCCCTGCCATTTTGGGGTCTGCACTTGCCCTGCTCTTGGCCCCTTACTGCGTGTGGGGGTGCAGGGATGCGGGGTCTGTTGCTCCCCGGGGCCTGCACCCAGTGAGGCATCCTCACCTTTTCCCTCTGGGCAGGAGGAACCTTTCAATCTGGGCCCCCAAAACCAGCAGGGGGCCGAGGAGAGGGAGCTGGAGGAGCTGAGGGAGCAAGAGAAGCAGTTGCCTGAAATCCTGGGGGCCCTGAAGCAGGAGCAGGAGGCCAAGGCCCTTCTTGCCCGAGATAACGAGAGGCTGCAGCAGGAGACTGAAAGGTAACCGCCCGCCCCTGCAGCAGCATCTGCCACGTTTCATTCACACCAACTCCCTCAGCTCCCGCTGAGCTCAGCTCAAGTGAGTCCCCTGGTAATGGTGCCGTTTCACTCACACTGTCACGGTCACAGCTGATGGTCACGAGGGAAGGGCCTCCAGCTGGTGGCTGGGATGGAGCATTGTCCAGGTGTGGGTGACCGCCCCTCCCACATGGATGATGGTGATGACTGTCGGGCACGGGTACCTTCATCCTCTCTCACCAGCCATCCCGGAAGGACAGATGTTCGCTCCACATCATTCCCGCGTTCCCTGTTGGCGAACTCACCTCCTCGCTGAGATGCACTTGTCACCCCCTATCGGTCCCCATGGCCTTTCAGGGGCCTGTCCATAGGGCGAGATCCTGGAATCGCCTGATGTGCACATTTGCAGCTGCGGTTGAACAAGGCCTCTGGCTCCTGCCTGTTTCAGCTCTCACACTGCACACGAGCGTCCCTTCTGTGGTCCATGGAGTGCCATGGAGTCCTCTTCTCTTGCTTTTTGGTGGCGATTTCGCTGTTTGAAACGGCCCCCAGATGGAGTGCTGCAGTGCTGTCTAGTGTCCCAAGTGCACGCCGCGCTGGGCCTCAGGGAAAATATCCGAGTGGCACAGGAGGGTCGTTCAGGCCCGAGGTCTGGTGTTGTTGGCTGTCCCAGTGAGCATATGGCACAAAGCATCCTTATATCTTGATTGGTTGACAGAAATGTGGCCAGAGACTCACAGGAACTGGTGGGGACAGTTGCAGTCTACACTGCTCAGTGCTCGCGGGGGCTCCATAGGACATTATACCGCGAATCCTGAGAATTGACTGCGTTTTTATCCTTCTTTTCAAACAGATGAGGAAAGAGGCTCAGAGAGATTCAGTAACTTGTTCGGTTCAGTCCTGAGTGTAGTGGCCCAGTCAGAATACAAATCCAGGTCTTGTCTCAGCCCAGAGGCCTGACCACTTGAAGCCTTCCATGGCACAGCCTTGTTTTAATATGTTTGGGGCTTCAAAGTCAGGTGCCTGCGGGGGCCAGGCAGGTCCAGCAGGTGGGCAGGGAGTGTCAGCGGCAGGGCAGGCCCTCGTGGAGAATACACACCCTCTGAAGGCAGTCAGCGGGGAGGCAGGCCAGGGCTGCCAGGACATCCTTTTGTTTCTACTTATTATTATTATTATTTATTATTATTATTATTATTATTATTATTATTATTATTTAATCCTCACCCCAGGATACTTTTTCCATTGCCCTTCTGAGAGAGAGGGAGGGAGGGAGGGAGGGAGGGAGGGAGGCAGGGAGGGAGGGAGGGGTAGAGAGAGAAACAGCGATGGGAGAGACACATCTATTGGATGCCTACAGCACACACCCCTCTATGCCGGGGAGCAATCCCACAGCCCAGGGACATGCCCTTGACTGGGAATCCAACCCGTGACCCTTCCGGACACAGGCTGACGCTGTCACTGCTGAGCCGCCCCAGCCAGGGCCTGTGCTTGATGCTTTCTCCCCACCCACCCAGAATCTCCGTAGCTGAATGTTGATGTGAAATGGAACATTTTTAGAAATATTGAATAAGTAATTTATTTAAATTAAATCACAGAGACTGTGTGGGCCAAACAAAGCCCATCTGTGTTCACATGGAGTCCATGAGCCTCTGGTCATTGAGGTTTCAGGTAGAATCCTTACCCCTGGAAAGCCAGTCGGGTAATTATGACGATGATAATGATGATAATGATGATGATGATGATGTCAGTGGCATTACATAATGCTTCTGAATCTCATATTTATTTGTCTCAGGAGTTGGGATCAGAAAGGGACTTGGAATTGGGGAGAAGAGCTGGGCAAAGGCAGAGTTTCAGAGCAAAGATGTTCTGATTCCATGTTTTTCAAAAGTGTTTCAGTCGAAGAACCGTTTTTGCAAGGAGGCAGACATGCAAAGCCTTCCATGGGAAGGGTTTTCACAGGCTGCTCTGTTGAAGTGTGTCCGAGCTTGCCTGTCCTGTGTCGCAGGCCAGAGTGTGGCAGCTGGGGTGGCCGCACAGAACCCCAACGGACACAGTTTAAGAACCTCTGATTGTGCTCAGCCCTCATTTCCACAGGGGAAAACCTGAGGCCCAAGGAGGATGGGGGTGTGATTGAGGTGTACATGGGACAGCGGCTGGGAGTGCTCCTGAGCCCTGGGCCATGTGGCTCTCCACCCTCAGGCTCACTTCCTGGACTGAGCTGCTTCAGGCGGAGCAGGAGGAGCTATGCTCCCACAGGCAGGAGCTGCAGGCCTCCATAGAGGAGGTGGAGCTGAAGATGCGGATCTGGCAGGCTGAGTTCCGAGACCTGAAGGCGGAGCAACTGCCCAAGGAAATCTTGCTCACCAAGCTGAGCATGCAGTGTGAGGTGAGGCCGGGGGCTGGTGGGCCTCGGGACACCGGGCCTGAGCCCGGGGCTGACAGCCTGGGGCTCAGCCAGGTCCGAGTGGGTCCTCATTGGTGTCTGTGCCCAAAGACTGTGTGGGAATGTCACCCCGAGGCCGGGAGGAAGCCAGAGGCATTTAACGGGGACAAGCACCTTGTCTGGAGGGGATGTGTTAGAAAAGACCTCTCACCAACCTTTGCTTTTGTATTTTTTAAATCTATTTTTCCTGATTTGAGAGAACAAGGGAGAGGGAGAGACTGAAACATCAAAGAGGACAGAGAATCATGGTTCGGCTGCCTCCTGCACCACCCCAGCGGTTCCAGCCTGCAACCTGGCTATGCCCTTGACTGGGATCAAACCCGAGGCCCTTTAGTTCGCACTTCGATGCTCTGTCCACTGTGCAAAACTGGTTAGGGCCGGACTTTTGCTTTTTGCAGGGTCGGGGCGGTGCATGGAAGCAGCGAAGTGCTGTTTCCATTCTGTCCTCGCGGCTGAGCTCTTTGCTCTGTGCTCCCCGTGTCATCTCACTGAATTCTCACAATGCTTCTGTGAGCTGGGGCCCATCCTCATCCTCTGAGGTTGGGTCTGAACTCAGTTTGTTTGAAGCCAAAGCTTAGGCTTTCCCATCAATCAAACCCTATGATGTTCTGGGTCAGGAGTTGACCAACCTCAGTCCCGAATTCCTATCCAGCCCGGCATTTATTTGGCTGTTGTCAGAGAGAGGAAGTGAGAGGGAGAGAACCATGGGAGCTTCAATGAGGAGAGAGAACCTCTGATGGGCTGCCTCCTGCACGCCCCCTACTGGGGATCAAGCCCTCATCCTGGGCGTGTTCCTTGACCAGGCATCTCTTTTGTGAACTCCTGGTGCATGGGGGGCCACTCCACCACCTGAGCCACACCCTTTGGGCTGCATCGTAATGAGATACTTTACATTGTTTTTAAAAATGGCTGTCAAGTCCTCAGAGCCTCTTGTACATTTTGCACTGATGGCGCCTCTCAGCTCAGACTGGCTATGTTTTCAGTGCTCAGTGGCCACACGTGGGCAGGGCTGCGCGACTGGCCGGTGCACTCGGCCATCCCCATGTCATTGGCTGTGTTGATCCTTGCGACTGGTGAAGCTCATGCGGAAATGGCCATGTTCATGCACGTGGCCCTTTTCTCCTTTTGGGAGCAGTTTCCCAGCAGTGGAGTCACAGGGGCCCGTGGTGTTGAGGACATTGTTGATGTGTGTTTCAGTCGCTCACCCGTGCGAAGAAGGACTGGCAAGAGGAGAAACGTCACCTGAGGAGGGAGATAGACACCTTGAAAGAGCTGAACCAGAGCCTCCTGGACGCATGTGACCAGCACTGCACTGAGAACGTGTAAGGAGCAGGGGTGACCGACACCTGTCCTCACAGGGCTGCGGGCTTCCAGCTCCACGCCCAGGCCTCCACATTCTGGGCAGAGAGCCTTCCGGCGAACTGGTGTCCCCAGGGCAAGGGAACAGACCATCTTCCCAGCCCACCCTGCTCTCCTTTCCCTGGAATGACTTTAGATTTCTGCAAGGAGGGGTGGTTGGATTTTGCTGGCTTCAACGACATGGCCCACTGCCAGCCGCTTCTTAATCTGCTTTTGGAATTAAGCTCAGTTTAAAAATGATGACAGAGGTAAAGAGAGGTACCTAGGGAAGCCATCCAGGTTGCGGGTTGAGCCCGTTCTCTGTCTGATTTCCGCTAGAGGGGCTGGAGAGAGGGTTGTGGGTGCGCCGCGGTTATCCTCCCTCTGCTGACAGGACACGGACCTGGCTGTGGCGGAGGCCCTGCGAGGTGCACAGAACCAGTGACCTGGTGGCTTTGAACCAGCAGGGGTGATGCGATGTGAGCAGAGCTGTGTGCCCAGCAGACAGATGTTGAGGAGCTCCAAGGAGGCGGAGAAGGAAGCGTGGTGTGGGAGTTGGGGTTCTGCAGCTGACCCGGATGGGGACAGGGCTAGCCGGGGGGGCGGGAGTTGGGGGGACGTGAAGGTGGAGCACGGGTGGTCGGGGTGCAGGGAAGGTGCAGGCAGTGGCAGGAGGGAAGGCTGGAGCAGGGGGCACTCAGATGGGGAAGGCCTCCATGCCTTGCTAAGGAGTCGGATTCCCTGGGAGTGAGTGTTTATGGGAGGCTGGTCTAAGGGCCGAGGGAGCTGCCAGAGAGGAGGCAGGAGGAAGAGGCTTGGTGCTGGAAACCTTGGGGTTGGAAGTCAAGTGACCCGAGATGCATCTGGTGGGCCCAGGGTGCTCTTCACCCCTCGGTGCTGAGCTGTGGGACTGTCCTTCCTTGTGATGGGGAGTGGCTGGCCATGAGGGACAGAGAGACATGGTCACAGTGGCCACAGGGGCACTGACCCAGCCCCGCGGGGTCACGGTGCTGCTTCACTTTTCTCCCGGGTTCTTCTGCTCGTCTACAGCTGGCTCGCCACCTCCCCAGGATGGTTTACAGGGAAAGGCACACTGTAGTTTGGGGTGGAAATGACCGTGGCCTGAGCTGGCTCTCTACAGTGCAGCGGGTCCCAATGACCAGCAGAGGTTGGGTAGGTGCCAACTAGAAGCATCGGGGCCTGGTACCCAGGGGGATGATCTGATGAAGGTTTTGCATTAGACAGTGTGTGCAGGAGGCCAGGGAGTGGGCAGGCTTCCTGAGCTGCGCAGAGTGGAGTCTTCCCAGCCCGGGGCGGGTTGGGGGCCTGTCTTGTGTGAATTTGTGCGCCTAGTGGTGGGGGTCGGTCAGAGCCAGACAGGAAAGCGCTCTAGCATAAGGCCCAGCAGCACGGCTGAGGGAAGAGAGGAACACAGACTAGAAGAACAGATGCCGAGCCAAGGCCGCTGGGAGCAGGTCAGGGTCGGTGGTCCTGGGCCCAGCGGTTTGCGAGTCATCGCTTTTCACAGCTGCTCACTTCACGGTGAAGTCTCAGAAAAGCCCGCGTCTTAGGTGGGACCTCGGCAGCCTCATGGCCAAAGGAGCCTGAGCTGCTGCCTCGATCCAGGGGACTCATGTTCAAGCAAGGAAACCAGGGTCTCTGCCGTCAAGGCCCACGGGTTTGCCATCCTGAGTTGCACATGGTTCGGGGCTTGCTCTCCTGAGATGTGGTCCAGCCTGCTCCTTGGTGCTACAGCAGGTCTCCTCACGTGTTAGGGTTCCCGGACCCACGCCACAAGCTCCCCTCCCCATCTTCCCCCCTCGGCGAGCTTGACGGTCATGAGCACCGTGATGTCCGAGTCCCCGGAAAATGCCGGCCCTTCTGGGCCAGGTCCCAGCCAGGGCCGATGAGTCCATTGACACGTTTTATATAAAACCAGACTGTTCTTTCTTTCTCCTCTGTTTCCAGCGACACCCGGCAGACTATGCCTACAGGAGAGGCGGAAGAGGACAGAATTGGGGCTCCAAAGGAGGCTCAGTGTCCTGCTCCTAGGAAGTGAGTTGATTTCAGCAGCAGGAACTTCAACTCAGAACAGGAAGCTGCTCTTTCACGAGTGGGGAAAGCCATGTGGAGCGGTGACCAGTGTGTGGGGCCCGCACCTTCCCCTCTCTGGCAGGTCCCCTGTGCGCACCTCCCTCCCAGCTCTGAAAGAATTGAGAGTTTCTTTCCGGCCTTCCTCGGGGGTATCCTCTGAGGGATGGCGAATGCCAGCTGCCGTGTCCGGTTGAAGGGGCAGAGAGTCTGGATTAGAGCCACTGAAGCAGGACTATCAGGCAGTATCTCCAGGTTTCAGGACCTAGAAAGCCATGTTTCTGTTTTGGGAAGGAAGCGTGGGCCGGACACCTGGGCCAGCACCCATGGTCTTCAGTCACAGGAACCTCTTGGTCTTCCCTACATTCCTCTGGAGTCTCTGGACGCCAGGGTGGTTCTTAAACACGTTCCCTTCTGCAGAGCAGCAGCCCCGGTGGTGGGCGGCTCGGTCCCTGAGGCTGCGGGCTTCCGTCCAGCAGGCCTTCCCCTGCGTCCGGGCTGAAGCCCCGGGAGCTGGGCCTTCAGATTGTCCTGCCCCAGCCCAGCCTTGAGGGCAAATCACCATGAATCCTGCAAGGGCTCTCTGTTGACATCACAAAACCACATAATTTCCCACCCTCCTCCTGTCCCTTGTGTTGGCAGGGACATTGAGGCCTCGATGAGGAAAGTACTCGAGTTGAGTCAGCACAGTGTCGCTCTGTGGCAGAGCCAGGATTAGAACCAGCTGCGGTTCTTCTTGTGACATTAGAATGCCTCCATTTCCGTTTAGCTGCACTGTATGACCCTTTAAGTTCACTGTTTTCATTGATCCTTTTTTATTTTACTATATATATATATACATATACATAAATATATGTATATATATATGTATATGTATATATATTAGTATATTTTAACTGAATTCAGAGAAGAAGGCTGAGGGTGAGAGAGAGAAACATCAGTGATGAAAGAGAATCATTAATTGGCTGCTTCCAGCACACCCCCCACCGGGAATTGAGTCTGTAACCCGGGTATGTGCCCTTGACCAGAATGGAGCCCAGAACCCTTCAGTCCATAGAGTGATGCTCTACCCACTGAGCCCAACCGGCTAGGGCTATTTTAATTTTGCTCAATCCTCACCTGAGGATTTTTTTTCATTGATTTTTGGAGAGAGTAGAGGGGAACAAAGGGTTGGGGGGAAGAGAGAGAGACATCAATGAGAGAGACATCAATATGAGAGACACATTGATCGGTTGCCATCCAGCACACACCCCCAGTGGGCCCAGGGATAAAACTGCAACCCAGGTACATACCCCTCACCCAGAATCAAACCCTTGACCCTTCAGTGCTTGGGCCACTGCTCTAACACCCGGGGAACACCAGCCAGTGTCCACTCTTTTTCATCCACATGGCCCACTGGGCCCACCCTGTTCCCCCCTCACCCAGATTCCTCAGTGTCCTCAGGAAGGGGCTAAGTCTGCCCGCCTGTCTCACCTATTGGGAGCTCCAGCGGGAAATGAGGAGGCCCTGACTCTCCCTGACATGGCCCTGGGATGCACAATTGCCAGCACACCTAGATGAGCACAGCACCTCTCCCGGTGCCTCCCGGTGACGCAGAGTGGAGGCTGCATGTGAGGTTCTGTTTCCCGAGAGGCTAGTGCAGGTTTCTGCCAAAAGGAACGCTTCCCCTGTCCCTGGGTCTGTGTGAATGAACTGCCAATGGTGCCCCACGCCCTGAGGCCACATGCGATGATCCTGGTGCTGGCGATGCAGATTCGTGGGGAACCTGGTGCTGAACCCCAAGGGAAGGGCCGCTTCCCCGGCTGGAGGGGCAGTGGGGGTTGGCAGTGTCCTAACCCTCTACTCCTAATAGGAAAAAGCGCTGGAGTCGAGCCAGAGCCTTCCTCAAATTGTTCCAACGCCAGAGAGACCGCTCTCGAGGACAAGCCAAGTCACCTGCAGATGGCCGTCCTGGGCCCCTGGAGGCCACCCCATCGTGCTCATACTGGGAGGAGAAGGGAGACGCCCGCAGTGGGCCCCCACCAAAAGGTAGGAGGGGCTGGCCTGGCTGCAGGAGGGCAGTGAAGGGGAGGATCTCAGGCCTTCCTCGAGGTCAGGGCAGAACCAACGAGATGCGAGCTGGGTGCGCACACGTGTGCTTGGAGCCTGAAGGGGGCTCCGCAAGCCCCCGTCTGCCCCCTCAGGTGTGTGAACACCCAGGTAGAACATGTAAGCCCACGTCACTGTGGCGGCAGTTTCATCCAGAACCATTTAGTTCCTTCAGCATGAGGAGCCTCCCCATCACGTACACTGTAGTGGGTCCTCGGATATCCAGAGCGGATCTCCAGACAGTTACCGCGGAGACACGCTCAGGAGAGGATGTGTTTGGGGCTCCTTGTCTCTGCCAGGCCTCGGATTAGCCATTTCTGTCGGGGGAGCCCCCATGTAACCCGTCGTGGACATCTGCCAGGCCTTCAGCCAGGCTCGGGCTCTGCTCTTGCTGTTGCTCTGAAAAGCAGGTGTGGTTCTCTTCTCCCACCTGACCTGGCCCTAAGTCCTCCCACCAGGGGGCGCTGGACCTGCTCACTGAGGGCTGTGATGGGAGTGAGCCATTGGCTCCACAGTGGATTTGTAGCTGCATGTGCTGCCTGTGTTTCCTGGGATCTAAGAGGCTGTCAGCTGTCAGCTGCCCGATTTTGTGCTCATAGAAAGAAAGTGATCGGGTGGTGGCAGTGAGGGTTTTGTCAGAATCGCCACCAGCCGACAGTGACTGGGAGGGATGCTCCAAGCTGCACCCTGATTTCAGAGATGGAAGGTTGGGGGTGGGGGTGGGGGTGTTCCTCTTAGAACCAATTAAACAAAGCCATCGACTGAAAGGTGGTTTAGTTTTCACATTCGCTTTGAAATATCATTTTATTGATTATTTGCCTATAAACCTGCCAAACATGCCCCCTGAGGAAGTTAACAATTTGATGAAGCACACTAGGACTTTCTGAAGACGGGGCCAGGCCCGAGACTCCTGGGCTCCCAGGGGCTGGGGTGACAGGACCCGACAGGACCCGGGGCCGTGACAAGGCGCCCTGTGGCTGTGACGGGTGCACCAGCCGTTCCGGGTGGCAGTCGCCACTGCAAGTCCTGCTGTGTCACTCGAGATGCAGAAATGAAGTGTGCGCACGCAGACACACTGTCTGGGGGCTGCTGCTTGCGTTCCCGGTCTCACAGGAGGTGAAGTAGGGGAAACGCTCACGTGCAGGTAAATGATCATGAAGCTTACTGCCTTGTTAGCATGGGTTTTCTCCAGAGGGTTCTGTGGCCTCGGGTTTTCATACTGGCTCCTCACACTTTTGGACATGTATCACGTCCACTTGTGTGATTGGCTAAGTTGATGAATGAGCTATAATCAGCCCAATTGAGTCAGCAAAACCTTCTGAGAAAAAACTGCTTGACAGATCCCCACTGTGGTATGGATCCGTGAGTGAGCAGGTCAGGGGCTGCAGTTAGTAACGGCAGCCGTGCGAGGGGGCTTTCTGGGCTCAGCAGCCTTTCGGTAGTTGACCCACTTTGTCCGTCTCCTTGAGTTCTAGCTGCCGTAGGAGGTCGGCTCCATTCCTGTCCCCCGTTCAGAGCTGGGAGGGGAGCTCAGGAATGCTTGACCAGGGTCAGCACGGGCCCAGAGAATCAGTGTTGGAGCTGGGACCCGAACCCGCGTCTGACAGGTTCCGGGGCCCGAACTCTTAACCGCTGTGAGCACTGCCTGCCCTTCAAGCTGCTTTTGTCCCTGAAGGTGCTCAACCAACTTGGGGCCCCAGCACTGAGGAGTGGGTCCCTTCTCTGTGGTGTGAGCTGTGTCAGCAGGTGGCGCTGCGGGGGAAGAAATAGCAGAGGTGCAGCTGTGCACTTGAATCCTCCATCAGAACTGGAGAAATCCCTTCTGTTCATGGATTGACGTGTTGAGGAAGTCACTAGACCAATTGTCTGCTCTCATAAGACTAGAACTTAAAGGCTGTGAGGGCTAAACCAAGAGGAGAGGATGCGGCGCGATCTACACTGGAATAATGCTTGAGTTTGAGGGTGTTTTGGTATCAGATAGAGGTAGGTATTTTCATTATGTGCAAAGTCATCCTGCCATCAGAGGCTGTGAGAGGTACCAGAATTCTTAGTGAGCCTGCCCGTTTGTCTCAGTGGTTAGAGCATCAAAGGACCGAAGTGGCGCAACTTAGATTTCCAGTCAAGCGCACATACCTCGGTTGCAGGGTTGATCCTGGCCGCGGTTGGGGTTTGTGAGAGAGGCAACCAGTGGATGTATCTCTCTCCCATTGATGTTTCCCTCTCTTGCTCTCTCCCTCCCTTCACCTACGTCCTCCCATCCACTCTCTCTCTAAAGACCAATGGAAAAAAATCCTCCCGTGAGGACTTTTTAAAAAGAAGTATTATGACTGAGGAGTCCAGGTGGACTGTTTCACTGCATGCAGCAGGCCAGAAGCATGCCACTAAGTGTTTGGAGGGGAGCAGGAGTTAGTTGTGTGTGAGACAGGATGTCAGGGAGCCTGTCATTAAAATGGATGAGTACACGCAGCTGGTGTGGCTCAGTTGGGTGAGCATCGTCCCATGAACCAGGAGATCACCTTCTGATTCCCGGTCAGGGCACACTAGTATGGGCATGCAGAAGACAGCTGATCAATCTTTCTCATCATGGATGTTTCTATCTCCCTCTCCCTCCCCCTCTCTGAAAATCAATGAAAACACATTGGACAAAAAGGCGGATGAGTAAGGAAAGCTGCCCCCTACATCAATAAACACCCTTGCTTAATAATGTAACCCATGGAAATGGAAAAGCAGTCTAAGGCGTCGACTCCTTGAGCAGTACAGAATGCTCCCCTCGTGCTACGT
Source organism: Myotis nattereri (assembly GCF_964212035.1). Taxonomy (NCBI): domain Eukaryota; kingdom Metazoa; phylum Chordata; class Mammalia; order Chiroptera; family Vespertilionidae; genus Myotis; species Myotis nattereri. The sequence goes on from NC_138077.1 coordinate 77,969,015, forward strand.
GGAGCCCTGGCTCCAGCTGCCACTCCAACACTTGACTGGAGTCTGAGCAGAAAGGGTCCACCGGGCCCTGATGCTGGTTGTGCTGGGGGGAATGTGGCCGTCTCTCCCGGGCTGGACTGGATTCTGACTTCCCAAGTACATTTGGCGAATGTAGCATCATTTGTCCATTATTCAATTCACTTACTTGCTGTTTTCTGTGTTTTTATCCTTCCTCCCTTGGTTATCCGGGATGACAATTTAGCGACAGAACAACAAAAGAATGCCTTTTGGAGCAGAAAGAAGCATGTCGAGGTCAAAGACAAGCCTCCAGTGGCCAGCTCTGCTTGGTCTAACGTCATGAAATGCTGCATTTAATGCACCCTCCCTCTCCTCCCTAACTAGCCTCTCCCTTTTTTCCGACCACGAAGATTTATAATCCTTTCCCTTTATCCCTGTCTTGATCATATAACCTTTATTTCTTTTTTTTTTTTGAGTGAGTCCATTTTTGTTTTAATGTATATATAATTACAATATATTAGCAAAGCATATGGAAGAATAAGCACAAAACTAATAAATAGTTTACAACAATTAGCCTCTTAGACTGGGAATGCTTTCTGAAAAAATTTAAGTGGTGGGATTATGGGTCATTTTTACTTTCTTATTTGTAACAAAAAACAACAACAATAAAAGCTTTGCATCTCAAGGAAATAAATGAGAAAAGAAAAATCATCTTCACTTTCTAAACACAATGGTCGAATTTGAAACAAATTCTAATAAAAGAAAAATGTAGAAACTATATAGCACATAGAACTCTAATATCAAGAGACTAACCTAATTAGCCAAAGAAAAATGTGACACACTCTTAGACCAAACCTTGGGAACGCTTCAAGTTCCTGGGATCTTGCCAAAGACAACTAACTGTCTTTCCAGGGGGGATTCTGCCCTCTAGTGTACAAAGAGAAGTTAAAATACATGAAGCCGTTAATAAATTAGTGAAATTAAGTGATTTCATTAGTGAAATGAAGTATTTCCACTTCATTCCTAGAACATCACAATTTTCTCCTTCAATGGAAGCTCCCATATCCTTGTTTCTAAATCAATTTCCTATAATCAGACTCAGTAAACTTTGTGACCGTCATAACATTGGCTACCGATTCTTCCTATTCTTCTTTACATCTCCAAGATCCTCACTTTACTGCCTCATAATTCACACCAAGAGAAATTTGGCACAACTAATGATATAGAAATATAGCACAATAAAGTTTTTAAAGTTTATAACAGATATAGGCCCTTGGCTCTTACTAGTAAACTCACATTTCTGAAACTTGGTGGCACTATAGCTCAAGAATAAAGGTAAAGGAAAAAGGCTGCGCTATATAATAAAGTCTTTCTCCTCAGAGGATTTTCTAAGAACACCAGAATTAGTTTACCTCTCAGCAACTTTGAAAACCACTAGGGACACTTCCTAGATTCATAGTATTTGATGCAGGTATTTAATCCAAATGGACAGAAATTACCCGAATCTGGTGACCACAAATGAAAAAAAGGTCTTGCTTTGAAAGCTTTTCATTGTTTGGGATCTCACTGAGATGCTCACATTGGCAGGCTCTTCACTGTTTGATCCAAGTGTCAAATACTGCGGGCCCCCCAACAACAGAAAGGATTATCACTAGTCTCTACATAATTATAATTCTTCCAGTTACCCACTTGGCCTGGAACAATCTCTTCAAATCAAGAATGTGAATGAGAACAAGATCACCTTTAATATATTCCAAACATGCCAACTATTCACAGAGAAATCTTTAAAAAAATATTTAACTTTCAAATTCATTTACTCTATACCTATAATACCTATAGATGTTTATTTAAAAAGCAAGTTAAGAATAAATGAAACAAACAAAGCAGAGTTTAGCATCCATTGAAGAACAAAAAGGTAAAAATCTGATAAAGGGTTTTCTTGCCCTGACACAAAGCACATCATTCTGGAGCTGATAAGCAGTACCACCAGCGGTGCCAGAATCAATCATTTCCATTCGCCACACTAGCTCTGAGAAGCATTCTCTTAAAAGCTGTTTCTAGCTAGTGCTATTCTGGAACAAATGGCTGCCAGAAGAAATGCACTTAACACAAGCTGGGCAAGGATATCTCCTATCCGACTCCCCTGGCAACACTCTCATATACACTGCTTACCACGTAGGATTCAGACCTCAGTCGGAGCTTATTACCATACAGAAACAGAAACAGCCATTATTCCCCAGCTGACTGATCACATCTTGTTCACAGCTTGTTGACTATTGAAAGATTATGTTTGTACATTTACAAACATAACTGAAACTCAATTTTTAAATCATGCTAGTCTCTTCAATTTCATCAGATAGGAATGAGACTGAAATAGAGGAAACCTGGACTAACCATGGTTGATGGGGGGAAAGCTTACAAAGGAAAAAGGGAGGAAACAGTCATCTCATTTCCATCAAAACCAGCAAGGTACAAAAGAGCTTTCAAAAAGTCCTTTATCAGCCCTGGCCGGTTTGGCTCAGAGGATAGAGCTTCGGATACCCTTTATTTCTGAAAAATTTTTAAATTTCTTTCAAAAGAACAAAACAACAACAACAACAACAAAAGCCCAAGAAAACCAGTTCGCTTGGAAAAAGAAAAATCCTGAACCTAATGGAAACCTCAGTTGCCATGACAACAAGGCCACGCCAAAGCAGGAGTCACCATCGCCCTGACTTAGTCGCTTGATGTGTCCCCTACTTGGACTCTTGCACCGGCTGTAACTCCTGGGCTGCCACGGCCTGGTCTTCCCTCGGCCTGTCTCCCGTGGGCGCAGTTGGAAACCCGAGGTCTCTCTGGCTTGGCTGTGTCCGCCGCTCTGCTCCTCCAGGTGACGCCACGCAGTGGAGGCCTGATGTCAAGCGGTAAGATTTGGGTGCTTCAGACTTCATGGTGGGTGTGACATTGAGTGGCTGAGGGGCAGGGGGGCAGGTCCTGGGAGAGTGAGGAGGGGCCCGCAATCCCCACAGTGGGTGTGGCTCCGGTCCCACAGCCCCAGGGCTGCCTGGAGCCCGATGCTGTGCAAACAGCCTGTCCTCCTGCTCCCGGAGCTCCACCGCACACCTGTGCCACTGGGATTGGAGAGCCCATCGCCTGTCCCACGATGAGGTAGTTGCAGGTCTTTTAGGGGTTTTGCCCTCATGCTTTTTTAAATTAGGATTCTGTTTAGCTTTGACAAGAGTGTACGTTCATGGTAGAAAATTCAGAGATTGCAGAAAGCACAAAATACCAGGTAAACTCATGGTGCAGTCAAAGTCACCATGCGGAGAGGAGGACTTCTTAAACAGACGGTTGTTAGGGTGGCAACCGACTTGGTTCTCAAATCCTAAGGGTGCCCTCCTGGACCGTGAGGGCCCGGACCACAGGTGTGGAGTGGTCCTAGGCAGACTCGGGTCAGGGTGCTTTGACATCAGGGATCTGAGGACACAGTGTCTCACAGCAGGTGTGCCCAGGAGTTATGTGTTGGCCTTGTGCCAACATTTGGTGCAGCCTCGTCAGTTGGTCCCTCAAGTTCTCCCAGCTGCTCAGAGCCCACCCTGTGAGCGATGGGTAGAGTGGAGGCCTGCGCTCAGGCCTGCGGCCAGAGCCTCCCACTCAGACCACAGCCCGTGAGGCGCAGCCCCACCTCTGTCCCTGGGCTCCGTGGGCCCCGCTGCCTCTGCTGCTAGGCCTCGGTGTGGTCGCCCCCCCTTGGCATGGGGTGCTGCAGCCCCATGTCTCACTGTCCTTCTCTGCCCCAGGCCCTGGGGACCCGATACTGAAGGGAGGGGCCCTCCAGGGAGGCAGCCTTGACCACTCAGATGCCTCTGCTGACCCAGCACCCAGGCCTGGCGTCCTGACCAAGGGCGCTGAGGGAGCTGGGGGGATGCTAGGCTGTGAACAGGCCGAGCAGGAGCAGAAACTTTGGTCCTGGCCATGTGGCCTGTGCGGGGCGGCCCTGGGAGGGGAGGGCTCTCCGAGAACCCTCCTGCCCTCACTCCGTCCTCTCCATCCTTCCTCTCTTCTCTGTAGGACACTCCCAGGTGCCCGATGACCTGCCAAGGTACCTGCTCAGAAACACCTTTATCTCCTGACCACCGGGGGCCAGGCAGGCGCACCTGCCAGGAGCAAAGGGAGGATGCCCTCCAGCTCTGTGCCCGCAGGAGGACTGTCAGCCCCTGCGGGGGAAGCTGCTGAAGGCGGGGCGGTATGTGAAGCCCATCTTGAGACCTGCTGAGCCCGAGGCCCACCCAGTGTGCCCTGAGCCAGCCCTGCCTCCCCAGAGCCTTTCTCTGGGCAGAGCCAGGCCACCCCATTGCCCCCTTGCCCTCCCACCTCCCACACAGCTGCCCGCTGGTGCCTGTCCCTAAATAGGGCCGTCAGCCTAGCCTCAGCCCAGCTGCTTGGGACCCGCAGGCCACAGGCCGGCAAACAGGAGTCACCTGAAGGCGGGGGTTCTGAGGACTCGAGGGGCAGAAACAGCCAGCCACACCCTCTGCCCCAGCTCCTTCACTGCCTGGGTCCCCAGTGCCAACCACTGGACAGGAGGCGCTTCTCACTGGCTCCCGCAAAGGAGGAGAGGCTGGCTCCCCTGCAGCCTCCGCCACGCCCCGCCATGGCCACGGGAGGTGGCGGCCGCAGCAGCTCCAGCCCCAGCACCGCGCAGTGACTGCAGCCCCGGCTGCCAGGACTCGGCCTCAGCCCCGGATGTTCAGGGCAAGTGGCCACCGTGGCCCCTGTCCTGGCAGTGTCAGCTTCTCAGAGCCCGACGGGTCCAGGGCAGGACCACAGAGAGGGGCTCCCTGCCAAGAGCCCACGCAAGTCACCCGACGTGGCTCCCACGCCAACGGGCCCCTGAGAACATCAGTCATGGGAACAACTTAGAGAGCAGGCGGGCGTCGCCACAGCTGCGTGGGACCAGCAGGTGGAGCTCAGACGATGAGCGTGGCCGTGGGCGACTGGTCTTTTGGACCCGCAGCCCCTGAGCCTTCAAACTCCTGACGCCCCTTCTGACCACCAGGGCCCCCTCTCCCATCGGCCTGAGGGGCCGGGAGCGACTTTGGAACGGGGAAGCCCAGACCTGCCAGACGACCAAGACCTCGCAGCCCTGGGTGGACCTTGGAGTCGGGCTCACTGTTACCCCAGGGCGTTGCCGAGCCAGGCCTGGGCCCCACTCTCCTGAGCCCGGGGCCGTCCAGGCAGGTGGCCTCAGGCTGGGCCTCTCTCCAGCTGGCTCCTGGGCCCCGGACCTGCCCCCGGGTTCACTTTTCTACCATCATGGGCTCTGCCCCGCCTGGCGCAGAGATGCCCTGCCCGCCCCCTCCCAGCAGAGGCCACAGTGTGCAGAGGGGAGCGTGTGCCAGAGGCGGGTGCAGCCTGGTCGGTAACGCGGCTGTAGCCCCCGGTGTCCACCATCGAGGATGACACTTTGAATCTTTGTTTCTGGGATAGAAACCCAATTTACTACATTCCATACCCGTGCAGGTATCATGAAATATATGTGTTTTGAGGTGTCCCCCAAATGGATGTACCACAGGCTGGCTGGCCACCAAATGTACACGCACTTTAACAGCTGAGAACTCAGTTTGCCCTCCTTTCAGGGTGAGCGGATTTGACGTCATGGGTGAAGCCAGACTCAGCTTGGAACCAAGAACATGTATCCTCTGGACTTTGTGATGGGGACACATCCAGGATGAAGTGTCTGGTCCCGAACGGGCCCCAGTCCAGGCATCCAGGGCCCTGTGGACAGAGGATGCGCAGAAACACCGAACGCAGCGATTCTCGGTGTTTGCGGTTCCGTTGCTTCAGCAGCAGCAGCGCCTGGACCAGAACTGACGCAGCCACGGAGCCGCACACATCAAGAATCGTTCCTTCGGTTCGGTGTTTGTTCGCATCTCTCTCAATAGCTGCCCTTGATTCCTCGACTGCTGGGTGTTGGGTCCCCTCAAATTTATCTTTTCTGTGTCCCCATAAAAAGTCCTGTGGAGACATGGTCTTCGTTCAGATCTTACCATCTTCACTGATTTCTTCAAATCTGTTCAAACTGAAAAGAAGTGAAAATTAAGTGCGTTATCAGCTGTTAATGTGTCTACATTTTGGGGGGATACTACATGTACATTCAATGGAGAGAATTTTCCATCAGTTGTCTGACCTCTTTGTACCTGTTTTGGGGGACAGCCCATATTTACATCCAATGGGGACTCATTGTCCATCAGCAACCCGACCTCTCTTTACCTTTTTGGGGGACAGCCCATATTTACATCCAATGGGGACTCATTGTCCATCAGCAACCCGACCTCTCTTTACCTTTTTGGGGGACAGCCCATATTTACATCCAATGGGGACTCATTTTCCATCGGCAGCCCTACCTCTCTTTACCTTTTTGAGGGACAGCCCATATTTACATCCAATGGGGACTCATTTTCCATCAGCAGCCCTACCTCTCTTTACCTTTTTGAGGGACAGCCTATATTGACATCATTTGGAATCAATCTTTCTCTTTGGGAGTCAGACATCTAGTGTGTATATGGCCGGTTTCCTGACACATGGTTTCCGGTTTCCTAAGGTGCTCTCCTGGGATGGGCTTGGCCTGGGGACCGGGGCTCTATATGGAGGTTTTCCTTTGGCCTTAATGTGCTGACAAAGAACTGGGTGTGCAAATGTGTTCTGTCTCCGAGTGCTGTGACCTGTACTGATTAGCCATTGATTCTGGAACACAAGGATGGGTTTGTAATAAAATGAGTTGGAGTAGAATTGAGTCCTGGATTTCCTCACCGCTTGTCACTGGCAGTGATGCCCGGGCTCCGGGCTCCCCGCGTCCGCCCCCGGGACCTGGGCCCCTGGAATGCAGACCTCCCTTGGCCAGGAGGCCATAGAAGGGGAAGCCAGGTTTCCTGTTTCCCAGGCAGCCGCTCTTCCCAGGCCTTGGTGTGTTTTAAGTCCCTCTAAGTGGAATCCCATTTTGATTTGGGATTTCTATCACAGCAGGAGCTCAGCTTAAAATGATCCTTAGGTTTTCCAAGGCCACTCAGCTAGAAAGAGGCCGAGGAGGGCGGAGGGCGGCAGGTGAAGATCCCCCCAGACCTGACCTCATGGCGGCCCCTCCAGCTGCCGCCTGCGTGTCCCTCCTCCCTCACCAGCCTCTTCTGTAAGGTGCTTCCTGTGGCCTCCTTTCCTCTTCTTTCCAAGGCCCTGCCCCTGGGGGAGCCGCCCCCTCTGCGAGCTGCCCTCCCCAAAGATGGGAGCCAAACTGAGCATGTGGACCCCTGCAGGCTGCCTCCCCTCCGCCATTGGCTGTTGCAGGGTCTGAACCTGACCGGTCACCCCTGGGAGCTCTCAGCCTCTGTCCCCTGATTCTCTCCCCTCTGGGACAGCTCTTCAGGGTGCACACTGGCCGGTCGCTGCGTCCCCCCTCATCCTTCCCACAAACACTCATTGGAGCTCCCTGTGTGCTCGCTCCTGGGTTCCACCGTGGAGGCAGCCCCCTCCCTGCCCCTCTGCAGGGCTGAGCCACCTGCTCCCCAGCACTGACCGCTCCTGAGCTTCAGGCCTGAGCTCGCTGCCTTAGACCCCCTGCCCGGGCTGCAGGCTTCTCCACTGTCCCTGACTCCTCTGGGCTCCCTGCTTATCCAAGGCTACCAGCTGTCAATCACAGAAGCCAAAACCTGGGGTGCGGGCTGGACCCCTCCTCTCTCTCCACTTCCCACAGGTGATCGCTCCCCTGAACCTGGGTCTGAAATGGATCTGGAATGTGCCCACCTCTCTTAGCTGACTGTTCTCATCCCAGGTCCCCCCGACACCCCTGTCCCTGGGTCTTGGCAGGGCCTGGCCAACTGGTCTGCCTGCCTCCCACAACTTCTCAGCCCCCTGGCACCTCTGGCATCCACATCGCTGACCTACCTTTGTGAACCTCCCTCCCTCAGCCTCCACACCAGCTACACCCGCCAGGAGCAAAGAGAGGATGCCCTCCAGCTCTGTCAGCCCCTGTGGGGGAAGCTGCTGAAGGCTGGGCCTTTATGCGAAGCCCAACTTGAGACATGCTGAGCCCGAGGCCCACCCAGTGCCCCCTGAGGCAGCCCTGCCTCCCCAGAGCCTGTCTCTGGGCAGAGCCAGGCCACCGAATACCGCCCCCCCCACCCCCCCCACACACAGCTGCCTTCTGGTGCACGTCCGTGAACACCGCAGCCATCGTGGCCTCAGCCCAGCTGCTTGGGACCCACAGGCCACAGGCCAGCAAACAGGAGTCACCTGAAGGCGGGGGTTCTGAGGACTCGGTGGGGGAGGGGGGGAGGGGCAGTCAGAGAAACAGCCAGCCACGCCATCTGCCCCAGCTCCTTCACGGCCTGGGTCCCCAGTGCCAACCACTGGACTGGAGGCGCTTCTCACTGGCTCCCCCAAAGGAGACGCTGGCTCCTCTGCTTCTCACCGCCCCCCTCCCCCACCACCACCACACACACACACACACACACACACAAACCCTATTTGACCAGGTAGTTAACATTCTGGGGACTACAGATCCATCTTGTCCCCTGGCTTGAGACACAAGACCTGGAGAAGCAGGACCCCTCACTGCCTGGCTTAATAGACAGGGGGCCCTGCTGGGGTCTGGCTGGAACTGTGTCCCCAGCTGCGTCCCATCAGCTCAGCAGCCACCACTCCTCCAGGTCCAGGGAGCACATGCAACCTGCCCCAGAATGACAGGGGACCAGCCCAGCCCAGGGAAGGAGCCCACAGGGGGCTCTTGGTCTTGCACTGGGGCTCTTGGTCCCAGGTGGCGACCTGATGGAGCCTCTCCACTCTCCTCCTTTCTCCCAGGACCCTGGGGCTCTCCGAGTCCCACCCTTCGGGAAAGTGACACCTTGGCTGCCCCCACAGAGCAAGGCCCAGGGAAACCCCAATCCTCCAAGCGTTTTAAATACCTGACAAACCCAAGTTCACCCTTGGAATGAGCCCTTCCCACCCACAACAGCCACCACCACGTGGGACACTCCAAGTCCCAGCACCTGGGAGGTGCCAGATCGGATGTAACCCGCACACAGTTGCGTGGAGGTGGGGGTGAGCGGGTGGGGGGTAGGGGGTGGAGGGGGGTGCGAGGGGGGGGTCGACTAGGCTTTTAGGCGGGAGTCGCTGGGCAGGTGAGCAGGAGGGCACTCACCTTGGTGACATTGAGGAAGGTGGTCTGGCCCATTGCTGCCCCTCACCAGCTTCCGCTCCAGCTCCTCCCTCAGATGAGCAAGTGGATCTTGCCCACTTGCGGGAGAGGAGCGCCTGCAGGATGGTGGCCTGGATTCCAGGCAGATGCACTTGGTCTGGCAGCGGGGGCGGCATCCACACCAGCTGGGCTCGGCCTCCAATGGCTACTCCACCCGCGGCACCCTGGAGGACCCGGACGAGGCAGTAGCAGGAACCAGGAAGCCCAGCGGTTCCTGTGACTCGCGGTACCCCAGGCTTGTCCTCCTCACCCATGTGGGCACCTGTGGCTACATCTGCCAGGCTGGCATGCCAGGATGGTTTGCCGCTGCAGCGCCACCTGGTGGCCCCTCTGGGCAGTACCAAGAGGCCACCCTGGACTCCTTGCTGCCATCCTCCTGTGCTCAGGAGTCTGGGTTAGTTCCTCCACCCAGCATTGCCTACTGACAGTCTGTCCCTGCAGAATAACTTCAACACAGGACACTTCTGCATTCTGACCAAGTCACTGTCGAGAGCCAGAATTTTCCATTAGGTCACTGGTTTGCTCATCATCATGTACAATATCTGAGCTTTTAATTTTTGACTTATTTTATTAAATGTTTTATATTAAAGAAGGAAATAATTTTTTTGTAGATGTTATAAAGGAGGCTATGTCATTATATTGTCTGTGTACCAGGTGTCAGGAAGTTATAGTCAGCGGGTGAAATCTGGACTATTGCCTGTTTATATATGTCCCATGAGATAAGAATCATTTTTATTCACTTTTTAAATGTTAGAAAACAATGAAAAGAATATTTTTGATACATAAACATAATATGAAATTAACATTTTGGTGTCCATAATTACTGTTTGGTGTCCATAATTACCGTTTCACTGGGAGCAGTCATGTACAATCACTTACACATTGTCTTTGGCTACTTGCATGTTACAATGGTAGAGTTGAGTAGTTATGACCAGCATGGTATTGTCTACAGAGCCCAAACCATTTACTACCAAACCCTTGACACAGGAAGTTTGCAGACCCTTGTCCTACACAGAGTAGATGAAGGCCATGTGCGTTATTATTAGCACTGTATTTGGATTTCAAATGATTTTAAATGTCGCATATTGCACATTTTAAAATCAACAAAATATGCCTAGCTAGTCTTCCTCAGTGATTGAGCATCAACCAATGAACTAGGAAGTCACAGTCTGCTCTGAAACCTGGATATTAAAGTAGCAACCTGGATATTTGGTAACATGCCCCAAAGGGGTGTGCTTTAGTGATAAATCTCCAATGAAATCTGTTTCAAGGCTATTTCAAGGATGAACCAACTTCCAGGAACTCTTCACATTTCGCCATTCTTGGAAAAAGATATCCTTGATGCCTAAATGTGATCATTTCCCAATTATACTAATTCTAGGAATAACCATACGAAGCCTTATCTGCAAATAGTAATATTGTTGGACTTGGAAGATAACAAGGTCCCTCTGTTTAAAATCCTCCCTGTGTCCCAATCAAAAGAGTGACTCTATTCTTAGTGTTTTTCTAAATATTTACTGTCCTCTGCAATTCATTTGCCCTGTGTACTCACTGTCTTTTAGTCACGCCAGTCTTTAAACTTCCAGATACTTTACATAATCTACCAGATGACTCTTATGATTTATGAACATTCTGAAGTTATAAGAAAAAATACTTGCTCATACTTGCTAATACACCTAAGTTCCCAATATTTCAAAAGCCATATTCTAAAAGACCACAAGATGGGGGTATTCCTGCATACAAGCAAATTCTCAAAGCAGTGCATTGAGCTCCCAAGTGTCAAGTTCTGCTTTGTTGGTTTCTGTTTGTTTGTTTGTTTTTCTAAGATTTATTTTTTGATTAAGTTATTACAAATGTGTTCTTATCCCCACATTACCCTACCCATCCTTCCCACTCATGCCCTCACCTCCCTGTTGTCTGTGTCCATTGGTTAGGCCTATATGCATGCAAATAAGTCCTTTGGTTGATCTCTCCCTCTTACCCCCACCCTCCCCTACCTTCCCATTGGGGTTGATGGTCTGATAGATGTTTCTCTGTCTCTGGATCTGTTTTTGTTCATCAGTTTATGTTGTTCATTATATGTACCACAGTCTCTGGTGGTCTAGTGCTTAGGATTCGGCGCTCTCAAGTTCTGCTTTGACCAATAAGGTAGTCATTACCCACATGAGGCTAATTTAAAATGAAGTAAAGGAGAAATCACACTCCTAAGTGGCACTAACCACCTATCGAGAGCTCAATAGCCATATGTGGCTGCTGGCTACACTGCTGAGCAGTGCAAAATAAAACATTTCTATTCTCACAGATTTTCTAGTGATTTTAAAATTAATTTCCTTTCATTTAAAAAATGGAGAAAGTTTTAGAAAGTGCTGATTCTTCCTATTATTCATAATGCTGAACAAGTGGAAAAAACTTAAATTTCCAGCGATAGAATTTTGGTTCTCTGAATTGTGATTTAAACATATGCTGGAATATTACAAAGCCATTAAAATAGTCTTTTCTTAGAATGTGCAGGAAGGTTTATGGCATAATTTTAAGAACAAGAGGAAGCAAAAAGTATGTGTACTTATATTTTCATAAATATATGTATATACACATTAGAATATATAATTCCAAATTTTGCAATTTTATAAGAGATATATATATGTAAAAGAAACAAAGGAAAAAGATCATACTATTATCTGTTAACTATCTGTTAACTGTGGGATGTGAAATTATGGCGGATTTTATGTTCTTTGAACATAGCTTTATTTTTTATCTTTTTCCAATATCAGGGGAAAAATGAATAAAAAAAGAAACTATAAAAAGAATGTGGAATTTTTGGAACTTTTGCAAAAGCCAAAATAAGTTTCAGAAGATTCAGTAATTCACTTAAAAAAAAACACAACTAGCCGAAACCGGTTTGGCTCAGTGGATAGAGCGTCGGCCTGCGGACTGAAGGGTCCCTGGTTGGATTCTGGTCAAGGGCATGTACCTTGGTTGCGGGCACATCCCCAGTGGGGAGTGTGCAGGAGGCAGCTGGTCAATGTTTCTCTCTCATCGATGTTTCTAGCTCTCTATCTCTCTCCTTTCCTCTCTGTAAAAACTCAATTAAATATATTTAAAAAAAGAAAACACAACTAAAGATTTTTTCGATGTATAAAATGTTTTGTATATCCGCTCAAGCCGTCTGCATAATTCTTGTCACCAAGGCAGTTGTCACGGCAAGTGTCATTCATAGCATTCTCCCATGTCTACAGAGCAGCTGAGTGGTCTCTGGATTCCCTCTGTAGCTGCACCTGTCTAAACATTGAGCCCAGGGTGACATTCATTCATTTATTCGGAAGCAGATCTGTAAACATTTTCTATGCTCCAATGGTTCTGAATGAGGGTCTCTTCTGTGTCCCTATTGCTAGTCCTTAACCGTAAAAATACTTTTCCCACTGGTTCTTTTGGAAATTGGTTGAAATTCATGAAGACACCAGCATGTGTGTTATGGACGGAAGCTCAGACTCTCCATCAGGGAGGATGAGGAAACCTTGGACAAAGGAGGCAGCTTGTTCTGGGGGAGCCGACTTGGCTGGATTTGGAGCCCCACCAATTCTGGCCTCCTGTCTTCAGTCCTCTGACTTCAGTTCTCTGCTTTCTAAAATGGGAGGCACAAGGGGACCATTGTGGGATTAGAACAATACATGTAAAGTGCCTGAATTATGAAGAAAACTAGGTTTTTTTAGTTCTTATTATGCAGATGTTTATTTAACAAAAAAAAATCCATTTTTCCCTTTTATCAACCATTTTGAGCACTGTGAGATTTTACACTGTCTGGCCAGGTGTCAGGCTGTGTTTAACATTTGTGTAGCTGGAGGTGACCGAGGCTCCAACTACCTCTGAAGTCTCTGCTTTTGTTTTTCCTGCGGCCTTCAGATCACCCTAAGAATTCCTTCTCAGATAGGGTTTGCTTCATGCAGTGCGATTACTTGGCATGCACTCATAGTTCAGAGGGCTGGAGTGTGTCCCGCCCAGGGGCAATGGTAAGATTTCTGGGAGGAGGTGGGGAAGGCATGGTTTTCTTTACTAAAATGAGAGAAGAGACTGTGAAAGGTGAGATGCAAAAAAAATAATCACAGATGACTCCTCAGGCAGAGCAAATTTCAAAAGAGCACCTAAAAGAAATGTGGAATTTCAAAATTAATTTTCTCAAATACTTTGTAAACACTTACGTACTCTTGAAAAGCATTTACCTACCCTGATTTCCAATGTTCTCAAATTTTCCATCAGGGAAGGTTTGTATGAATAGGAAGGAGAAGCAAAGCCTTCTGAGCTCTGGTAACTGTGGGAACAAATGAGGAGATTGAGGACAGGGAACTGCAGATGCCTCCTGTCCCCTCCTCTGGAGCCAGGACTCTCAGAGGGGAGAGGGGGACACACAGACACTGGGGTTAGAATTGGAGGGCTGAGGACTGCTCCCCTGGGATTATCGGGGCAGACTGGGAGCCCCCAGGAGGGATGGATGCTGCATGTCCTCACTCTCTGGGTGAGTAGAACTCCAGAGGGAAGCCTGGAGTAGGACCCCAGGCAGGGACCCAGGCTAGCTACTCCCTGAGAGACAATAGGAGGTACAAAGACTCTGCCCCTGTTGCCATAAGAACAAAATAGCTCCGCCTCCCACCCCATATACACCAATGGGAAAGGCACTGGGTTCATTTAAAGACAGGATTCCCTTCATGAGGCTGAACTCAGATATTAAAATGGGCGAAATATTTTCTTTTGCTCCTCTCCTCTCGATCCTTTGGTGGGGGACTCAAGAGCAAATTCATTTAGAAACAAGTAAATAAGCTATATTTCTTCTGCACATTTAACATACTGAATATATTTGCAACTTTGAGCCGTACTTATCTTTATTCATGCAAAACTGTAACTATATCTGACATTTCTTCTTAAAGGTGTTTCTTCCTCGCTACAATGTGCAAAGGAAATTTCTTATTATAAAAATAGTGCTGTGGTTTTAGCTGTTGTGCTTCTGTGAAATAAGCTGAGCTTCCTTTCACCAGACACTGAGCAAGTGTCTTGTGAAAATAGCATAAAGGCTCTTGTGAGGAGAGAGCCCTTCCTAGTACACTGGGGCCTTGACTTACAAGTGTCCCGACTAACGAGTTTTTTGAGATACCAGCTGTCTCTTGGCTGATTTTTTGCATTGAGTTGACAGAGTAATTTGAGTTAAGGAGCGCCTTATCGAGCTCCTTAACGAGCTTGGTCTCAGAATGAATTAAACTCGTAAGTCAAGGCCCCACTGTATCTAGTGATTAAAGTAAAATCAGAATTTGCATGTATTTCTTAAACAGAAACCTTCAAAAGTCATTGCTGAATTCCCACTCAGCACTGGGGACTCTTTGGTCCTAGCACAGGCCTAGGCACCTTCTGAGAGGGAGATCCAGTACTGAAAAGGTCAGTTCTAGAAATGTCTGTAAAACATACATTTGGCAAATGAATGAAGAAAGAAGCAAAGAAACACTGACAGAGAAGATGTTCCCCTCTGCCGACTTAAAGTTTGCTTTCTAAAGGAGGTTTGAAGCTTCCTACTGTTTTTTCAGCTTCTTTGGATTTCTAAAAGGCAGGGCCTTTGAACTCTAATGGGAGAAAGAGAAGAAAGTGCTGGGCATTCAGAATCATGAGCAGTGGGAATATTGGGGAACCTCAGACCAGTCACTTCATCTCCCTGAACCAGTTTCAATCTGCAAAATAACTAATATGTGATTTTTTAAAGAATATTTTTATCTATTAAATCCACTAGTGTGACATTGGTCAACAAGAACATACAGGTTTTAGGTGTGGGTTCTATGTGACAGGATCTGTATATTGCACCTTGTGCCCAACTCAGGAAGCAACACCAGGCTGGTGAGCAGAAGATGAGGTGTAAAGGTGCATCATGGGTAAACTGGTCACCAGAGGCCAAAGGGCTGGCCTGCGAAGGACCAGGCACAGGAGCCACATCCTGGCGTGAACCTGGTCTGCAGTCAGAGCCCTCTCCTCCCCAAGGCAGGTCATAAAGCAGCTACTGCATTTCTGAACAAGAAATTGAGACACGGGTTTTGACCAAAAAATTAAGATATTTTGAAAATTCATGAATCTATGTGGGATGTCCTAAAGAGGATTAAGATATCATATGTATGTACATGTTAATGAATCAGGTTTATTACAAATATAAAATAAAGGAAATCAAAAAAGAGCTCTTTGCTCAGGAATTCATTCAGCAAGTGTGTGATGTCTACCTGGATCTCGGGGCGGGGCCTTCACAGGTCACCTTTCAGGTGCTGAGAGGGCCTGAGAGACAGACAGGTGAACAAGAACCAAGGCCACACTTTATTTCAGAAGACAGCAAGAGCCATGAAGAAAACAGACTTAGCTTATATGACTAGGGAGCCACAGGGACACAAAGGATTTCTATTGGTGCCCTGACCTATGACTTTAAACGCAGAGGTTCACAGGACAAAGTGTGGGGTCCCAGGTGCTGTGGGTCAGAAACCTGAGGTGGTTCATTGGGTTACCCTCCTCCCAGGAGGCCTCAGGGGGCCTGCTCATGAGGACGTGGCAGATTCCATTCCTTATGGCACAGTTCCCTTCTGTTCCCTGCCAAAGCCACTCCCAGCTTCCTGGGGCTCCCAAAAATCTTGGCCTTTGATCCCTTCCTCCAGCCTCAAAGCCAGCAACTCAAATGGGGTCCCTCCCTGGCTTCCTGCCCCTCCTTCCCAGCCAGTTTTCACTTTGAAGAACACCTGGTTACTGAGGGCCAGGACCTCGGGGGGAGACACACCTCCTGTGCTTTCTGTAGAGGACCTGGGGTGTGTTGGTGTCAATAATTGTTTATTCACTGATTTTTAACAACACCACCACCAGAAAACTTGAGAGGTTGGCCCACATGGGTGACCTGGCATGGTGGCTAGGTTACCTCTATGACCTGTCTTACCATTCTGACCTCTGTTAGTATTGTGACCTACTGCCAGGTGATATACCATAGGGCTAGATGGGGGCTCCCGAGCAGAGTGACTCCCCAGCAGGCTCAGGAAAGGGCTCCCCAACATATTTAAACTGAGACATGGCTGTTGAGACAGAGCTGGCCCCATGGAGACCTGGGGAAGCCACCCCAAAAGGAGAGGCAGTGCCCCAGGGCAAGGACAGCCAGGCTGGATGGGAACAGCAGAGAGCGGGGGGCAGAGGAGGGGACATAGAGGGCCCTAGTGTGGGTTGAAAATGCTGTCACAGCAGGAAGGCTTTTAGGCACGAGAATAGGGGGATCTGATTTATATTTTTTAAAGATCACTCGGTGATTTGACATTTGAAATGATATTTGACATGTGTCCTGAGAGCCCGGGAGGATTTGGGCAGATGAAGACGGTGAGATGTGCTTCAGGTACAGAAAGTGGACACGGCCTGGAGGCAGGACAGATGAACACTGGGGACCAGAGCACATGCCTCTCAGAGCCTGTGAGTGATGGGACAGGGCAGGGAACCAGAAGACCCTGCATGGAGGGGGCAGGGCAGGGGGAAGGGGTCCTTCCATGGAGAGGACAGGGTAGGGGAGGCAGTAAACCTCCATGGAGAGGGCAGGGCAGGGAGGACAGGGGAGCCTCCATGGAGGGGAGAGGGGAGGGAGGAGAGGGGACTCTCCATGGAGGGTACAGGTCAGGGAAAAAAGGGCACCCTCCATGAAGGGTGCAGGGCAGTGGGGACAGGGCACCCTCCTTTGAGGGAACATGCAGGGAGGAAAGGGACCCTCCATTGAGGGGACAGGCAGGGAGGAGAGGGGACCCTCCATGGAGGGGAGAAGGCAGGGAGGAGAGGGGACCCCCCATGGGGGGACAGTCAGGGAGGAGAGCGGACCCTCAATGGAGGGGACAGGCAAGGAGGAGATAGGACCCTCCATGGAGGGGAAAAGGCAGGGAGGAGAGCAGACACTCCATGGAGGGGAGAAGGCAGGGAGGAGAGGGGACCCTCCATGGAGGGGACAGGCAGGGAGGAGTGGGACCCTCCATGGAGGGGTGGGCCGGGAGGAGAAGGGACTCTCCATGGAGGGTACAGGGCAGGGAAAACAGGTGACCCTCCATGAAGGGTGCAGGGTAGTGGGGACCGGGCACCCTCCTTTGAGGGAACATGCAGGGAGGAAAGGGACCCTCCATGGAGGGGAGGGCCGGGTGGAGAAGGGACTCTCCATGGAGGGGAAAAGGGCAAGGACAAAAGGGGACCCTCCATGGAGGGTGCAGGGCAATGGTGACAGGGAACCCTCCATGGAAGGGACAGTTATGGAGGAGATGGGACCCTCCATGGAGGAGAAAGGCAGGGAGGAGGGGGACCCTCCATGGAGGGGAACGGCAGGGAAGAGATGGGACCCTCCATGGAGGGGGCAGAGTAGGGAGCAGATGGGACCCTCCATGGAGAGGAAGGGAAGGGAGGAGAGGGGACCCTCCATGGAGGGGAGAAGGCAGGGAGGAGAGGGGACCCTCCATGGGGGGGGGGGGACAGCCAGGGAGGAGTGGGACCCTCCATGGAGGGGTGGGCCGGGAGGAGAAGGGACTCTCCATGGAGGGTACAGGGCAGGGACAAAAGGGGACCCTCCATGGAGGGTGCAGGGCAGTGGTTACAGGGAACCCTCCATGGAAGGGACAGTTATGGAGGAGATGGGACCCTTCATGGAGGGGAAGGGCAGGGAGGAAAGGGGACCCTCCATGGAGCGGAAGGGCAGGGAGGAGGGAGGAACCTTTATGGAGGGGGCAGGGTAGGGAGCAGATGGGACCCTCCATGGAGGGGAAGGGAAGGGAGGAGAGGGGACCCTCCATGGAGGGGCAGGACAGGGAGGAGATTGTACCCTCCATGGAGGGGGTAGGGTAGGGAGCAGAGGGGACTCTCCATGGAGGGGAAGGGCAGGGAGGAGAGTGGACCCTCCATGGAGGGGCAGGACAGAGAGGAGATTGTACCCTCCATGGAGGGGGCATGGTAGGGAGCAGAGGGGACGCTGAGTGGAGGGGAAGGGCAGGGAGGAGAGGGGACCCTCCATGGAGGGAGCAGTGTAGGGAGCAGATGGGACCCCCCATGGAGGGGAAGGGCAGGGAGGAGGTGGGATACTTCATGGGAGGAAAGGGCAGGGAGGAGATGGGACCCTCCAAGGAGGGGGCAGGGTAGGGAGCAGAGGGGACCCTCCATGCATGGGAAGGGCAGGGAGGAGGTGGGAACCCTTCATGGAGGGGACCCTTCATGGAGGTAAGGGCAGGGAGGAGATGGGACCCTTCCTGGAGGGGACAAGACAGGGAGGAGATGGGAACATCCATGGAGGAGACGGGTCACGGAGGAGAAGGTACCCTCCATGGAGGGGGGAGTGTAGGGTTATTGGAACCCTCCATGGAGGGGACAGGTAAGGAGGACTCAGGACCCTCCACGGAGGCCACAGTTCAGGGAGGAGAAGGATCCCTCCGTGGAGAGTACAGGCCAGGGAGGAGAGGGCAGGGATGGGGACAGAGAACCCTACAGGGATGGGCTAGACAGGGAGGAGAGGGGACCCTCAATAAACGGGACAGATCAGGGAGGAGAAGGATACTTCCAGGGAGAGGAAGGGCAGGGAAGAGATGGGAACCTCCATGGAGGCGATGGGTCAAGAAGGAGAAGGTATCCTCCATGGAGGGGGGAGTGTAGGGGACAGGGAAGGGAGAATAGGGGACCCTCAATTTTAGTGGCTCTGCGGGAAGGACAAGGGAACCTCCATGGAGTGGGAAGGGAGAGGAGGAGAGGGGACCCTCCATGGAGGGGGCAGGGCAGTGGGGAAGGGAAACAGGGAACCCCAAACAATGGGCTGGGCAGGGAGGAGAGGGGACACTGCATGAAGGAAGGAGGGCAGAGGAAGTGGGGACCCTCCGTGGAGGAGACAGGGCAGTGGGCAGGGAACCCTCCATTGAGGCTACAGGACAGGTGGGGCAGGGGACCCTTCATGGAGGGGTAGGGCAGGGAGGAGAGGGGACACTCCATTGAGGGAAGAAGACAGAGAGGAGAGGTGACCCTCCATGGAGTGGGCTGGGCAGGGAGGAGAAGGGACCCTCCATGGAGGGGAGACGACAGGGAGGAGAAGGGACCCTCCATGGAGGGAGAGAATAAAGAGTAGAGGGGACAATGCATGGAGGTTTCAGGTAAAGAGGAGAGGAGACCTACCATGGAGGTAACAGGGCAGGAAGGAGAGGACCCTCCATGGAAGGGAAGGATAGTGGGAATGGGAACTCTATGTGGAGGGGGAAGTGAAGGGGGTATAGGGAACAGGGAACTCTCCATTGATAGGGCAGGGCAGTGCGGACTGGGAACACGGGACCCTGTATGATTGGCCAGTCAGAGAGTAGAGGGGAATCTCCATGGAGGGGGGAGGGCAGGGAAAGTGGGGATCCTCCATGGAGTTGACTGGGCAGGGAGGAGAGGGGACACTCCAGGGAGAGGGCAGGGCAGTGGGGACAGGGAAACCTCCATGGAGGCTTCAGGACAGGTGAGGCAGGGAACCCTCCATGGATGGGGCATGGCAGGGGTGTAGAGAACCTCACTTTGAGGAGGATGGGCAGGGAGGATAAGGTTTCCTTCATGGAAGGGGAAGGGCAGGGGGACAGAGAACCTCACTTTGAGGGGGCAAGCAGTGGGGAAAGGGAACCCCAGTTTGAGGGAGAAGGGCAGGGAGGAGACAGAATCCTACACAGAGGGACAGGTCATGCAGGAGAGGGAACAGGGAACTCTCCATGGAGGGGAGAGGCTGGGGGGATAGAGAACCCTACTTTGAGACAGCAAGGATTTCAGCACAGGTCCTTAAATAGATGGCAGGGCAGGGGAGAGAGGACATCCTCCCGGGAGGTAGCAGGGCAGGGAGGACAAAGGACCCCACATAGTCTGAGCAGGATAGTGAGGTTAGGGCACCATCCATGGAGGGGCCAGGGAAGGGAGGACAGGGGAGTAGAGATAGGTAACAGGGGAAACACACCCCTCCATGGAGAGTCCCCTGTTCCCCCATGGTGGGGCCCTTGTTCCCCAGCCCTGCCCCTTCACAGCATTCCCTGTCCTCCCTGTCCATTGGTCCCTCCCCTGGTCCCCTGCCCCCACTGCCCTGCCTTCCCATGGAGGGGCTGCTGTCTCCCCTGCTCTGACCACTCTGTGGTTGGTCACCTTATCCCTCTGCCTTTTCCTTCCATGCCAGGGTCTTCTGTTTCCCTGCCCTGACCCCTCACTCACAGGCATCTGAGGGGCATATGCTCTGGCCTCTCCAGTGTTCATCTCTCCTGCCTTTAGGCTGAGTGTCCACTCTCTGTACCTGAAGTACATTCTCACCTTCTTCATCTGTCTAAATCCTATCTGTGCTCTCAAGACACATCTCAAATATCATTTCAAATGTCAAATCACAAACAGGGGAAGGGGGGTGGGGGTGGGAGGTTAGGGGTGGGAAGTGGGGGATGGGAGTGGGGGGTTGGGGGTGGGGAGTTGGGGGGTGGGGGATGGGAGGTGGGGGTGGGGGGAGGGGAGTGGGGCTAGGGGGTGTGGACTGGGGAATGGGGGGTCAAGAATCAGGGGGGTGGTGTGGGGTGTGAGGTGTGGGTTGTGGGGTGTGGGTAGGGGTGTGGGTAAGAGTGTGAGGTGGGGGTGAGCGGTAGTGGTGGGGGATGGGAGCTGGCAGGTGGGTGGTATGGGGTCTCAGGAGGGGGCTGTGGGTTGGGGGTGTGGTGAGTCCAGTGGGGGCTGGGTGTGGTTGTCGGGTGGCAGGTGGTGGTGGCCTGTGGGGAGTAGGGGGTAGGGTTGGTGGGTGACAGGTGGGGCAGGGAGAAGAGGGAATAGGGGGGATAAATGGTGATGGAAGGAGACTTGACTTGAAGGCAGTGAACACACAATGCAATCTACTGATGATGCAATATAGAATTGCACACCTGACCTATGCAATTTCATTAATGAATGTCACCCAAATACGGTTGATTAAAAGTAAATGAAAGGTGGGTCTTTTGAGGTTGATTAGGTTATGAGGGTGGAGCCCTCATGAATATGATTAATACCATTTTCAAAGATATCCCATGCTAGACTTATCAGGAGATGACTTTATATGTTATATAAATGTCTAACCACTATTTTGTACACTTGAAACTAATATTGAATGTCATCCCTAATTGAAAATAAATTAAAGTAGTAAAACAATTTTGAATAAAAATGAAAATGCGAATCAGAGTGATCTTTAAAAAATGTAAATCAGATAATTACACTCTGTGCCTAAAAGCCTTAAGCGCTCCAACAGTGGTCAGCTCTCCAGACAGCATCATGCCTGTGAGGGTGTTACACTCCTGGGAGAGGAATGCCCTGTTTTCTTCCTCCAGTAGCTCCCTTCATGGCTCTGGTGATGTGTGGCACTGGTGCAGGGCAGAACTGTGCTTCCTTGAGAGTGAGCTAAGCATCACTTTGGCTGCTTGCTTGTAGTGTGGGAGCCAACATGGAAAAAATAAATTTAAGCCTTAAAGGTTCTCACAGCATTTCAACCCACCAAATGGACCTCTATCCTCCCTTCCCTACACTCCAGCCAGCCTGGCTCACCCAGCCTTGAGGAAAGAAGGCAGGGACAGTGCTGCCCGGGAAGCCAGTGAGCATGCATGTGGTCAGAAGTCTGGAGAGAGCTCCAGTTCTCTTAGGACAGAAATGGAGGGATGAATCTGCTGAAATCAGCCACCCAGAAGGGGACTCAACTTTTCACTACATGATGACTGGATGACACCTGCATGATCCCACCATGCTCTCGCTCCCCTGTGGCATCCCAGGGGACCCATGGATCATCTACAACAGAAAGCAGCTCTCTGGCCTTTGAGAATCCACAGACCCTCTGCAAAGCCCTTAAGCTCACACGGCTGATCTCAGACTACAGATTCCAGACATCTTCAATCCTGGGAAGCAGCCTCTTTTGACTTTTTCATTCTCCTCCTACAAACAATGCCAGGTCTTTGTCTTCTGTACACTGCTCAAAGATGTGTGAGGACCCAGCGGGTGGCAGCTGGACCTGATATCCCCTGGGACATTTGCTGAGTGGCCTCAGACCCAACACTGACACTGAGCTTGAACCTGCATCCATCTGGTGAACACCACTCACCTCTCTACCTGGGGACTCCATGAGAACCTACCTCATGCAACTTGAGTGCTTCCAGAGACTCTTTCATTAGCGGAGAATAACAGGCACTCGGCAGATGGAGGCAGACAGGGAGGCAGAACATGGTGTGCTCTGGGACTTTTGCTGACCTGTCCCCTGGCTCAGTGCTAGTAAAAACCAGCTTTGGTGCCCTGCTTGGGCCTTCCTGTGCTTACTGGGCCTCAGGAGAGCCTGTCACAAATTGTGAATTGCTTTGTAGATGCAAATAGATTGCCCTGGGCCAGTCACATCAAGCATCTGACATTGTTCAGCACCAGAGTTGCTCCCAGGAAGCCCCAGGACCAACAAGCCCAGTGGCCAGCTTCAGAGCACATGAGAGAAGGATACAATTAGCCTCGGAAGTGGCAGATCCAAAGAGAGATCTAGGCAGGCACCAGACCCCGCTGAGATGAATTGCACTCCACGTGGTCAACACCTGTCAGCAGCTTATACACTATACTATAGGCAGGGTGCACTGTGGTCGCAGCCAACTAGCCTGAGCATCGACTTAGTACATGCATGGGCCAACAGCCATCAAGAATCAACTGCCACAGGAAGGTTCACGTAACACACACGGGACATCCCTGGAGCACTCAACTCAGATGATCAAGAAGAAATTGCCACTGGGTTCCACAGGACTCCTACTACACGAAGCCACACTACCAAGACCTGGATTTTAATACAAAGAAACAAACACACAGAGGAAGCCAAAATGCTAGGAAACATGCCCCAAATTTAAGAACAGGGGACACATCCAGAAAAAATGCTAAACAAAGTGAGGCAAGCAATATTCCAGATGCTGCATATATATATACATAAAATGGTTGTAAGGATGGCAATTGAAGTTAGGTGAAGAATGGATGAAATCAGTAGGAACTTGAAAACTGATAGTAGGCTTGAAAATATATATTTAAGCCATATAAAAGATCCAGTCAGAAATAAAGAGTAAAATCTTTGAAATGAAGAATACACTAGAGAAAATAAATAATTTGATTAAGGAGAGAATCAAATTAGTGATTTGGAAGACAAGGTCACAGAAGACAAAACAGCAAAAAGAAAAAAGAACTTTTAAAAATGAGGACTGTTTAGGGGACTTTTGGGACAACATGAAACATTAACAACGTCCACATTATAGGAGTACAAGAAGAAAAGAAAGATTAAGGGACTACACCATATTAAAAGAAATAATGACCGAACAGTTCCCTAACCTGGTGAAGGAAGAGACACACAAGTCAAGGAAGCACAGAGTCCCAAACAAGATGAACTCAGAAAGGCTTGACACCAGGACACATCATCATTAAAATGACAAAGATTAAAGACAGGACATCTTAAAAGCAACAAAAGAAAGATGGTCAGTTACCTACAAGGGAGCTCCCATAAGATTGTCAGCTTATTTCTCTACAGAAACATACCAGGCCAGTAGGGATTGCCACAAACTATTCAAAATAATGACAAGCTAGGACCTTCAACCAAGACTACTTTACCCAGCAAGGCTCTCATTTAAAATTGATGGAGAAATAAAGAGCTTCCTAGACAAGAAACAGCAAAACAAGTGTGTTACCACCAAACCATTAGTATAAGAACTATCAAGAAGGAATAAAAGGGAAACAGAGTTAAAAGAATAAAACATATCTACGAATAATCACTTTAAATGTAAGTGGCTTGACTGCTGCAATTAAAAGACATGGTAGCTGAATTGATAAGAAATCAAGAACCATATATATGCAGTCAACAAGAGACCTATCTCAGAATGAAAGATATACAGACAAAAAGAAAGGGGATGGCAAAAGGTATTTCATGCAAATACAAATGAAAAATAAGCCGGGGAGGTAAACTTATATAGCTGACAAAACAGACTTTAAAACAAAGGCTATATTGAGCAATAAGAATGGACACCACAGAATGATAAAGAGAGCAATCCAACAAGAGGATATAACCCTTGCAAACACGTATTTCCTCAACATAAGAACAAGTAAATGTGTAAATCAAATCCTGATGTACATAAATGGAGAGTTCAACAATAATACAGACGTAGTAGGGGATTTTAACATCCCATTGGAATCAATGGCTGGATCTTCCGCACAGAAAATCAAGAAGCAAAGAGTGGCCTGGTGCTGGACTCTGCAGCAGCAGCAGGAGCACATACACTAAAGCTGGAATGATACAGATGAGATTAGGCTGGCCCCTGCGCAAGGGTGACACTGAAATCAGTGAAGTGTTCCCTTCACCCTAGCGTGGGACATGCTCTCCTGGCTCCCCTAGGCTCCCCTGACTCCCCTGGGCTGGGGCCCCTGCGGGTGGGGGTGGAGGGAGACGGACGGGGGCTGGGGGGAGAGGGAGACGGGTGGGGGCTGGGGGGGGAGGGAGAGGTGCGGGGGAGACTTGGGCCCTGACCGCCTCCTGGGTTGGGGCCCCTGCTGGTGGGGGCGGAGGGAGAGGGGCGGAGGTAGGGGGGGGGAGGGAGATGGTGGGGGCTGGGGGGGGAGGGAGAGGTGGGGGGGAGACTTGGGCACCTTCTCACCCTTGCGCAGGGCGGCCTCACACCTAGTCTTTAAATAAAAAAAAAAGATGAGTGGCCTGAAATAACACAATAGATCAAATGGATTTAATTGGTATCTTCAGAGCATTTCACCCTGAAGCAGTAGAATATACATTCTTTTTAAGTGGACGTGCAACATTATCTGGATAGACCACATGTTAGGGCACAAAAACAGTCTCAGTAAATTTAAGAAGATTGAAATCATATCAAGAATCTTTTCTGGTCATAACTGGATAAAACTAGAAGTCAATGAGAAAAAACTGATATACAAGTGATCTATTACTGAATTGTACACACCTAAAACCACCCTGCCCCAATAAATTTATTAACAGAGAAATAAAAACAATGACAAGCAAAAATAAATAAATAAATAAATAAAAATTTGGGGATACATGGTGGTGAGAATTGCATGTCAATATACTTGATGTATACTTAAATGTGGTTAAAACTCTAAATCTTATATTTATTTTACCACAATAAAAATTAGTAATTATAGGATTAAAAAGAAAACAGAAAAAGAAAAAGAAAAACCTGTAAAACACAGAAAGTCTTGGAGGCTAATTAACATGTTACTGAACAATGAATAGATAACAATGAGATCAAGGAAATAATGAAATAATACCTTGAAACACATGGAAATGAGAGCACAACAATCCTCACTCTATGGAGCACAGCATAAGCAGTCCTAAGAGGGAAATTCCTAACATTACAGGTCTACCTCAAGAAACAAGAAAAATCTGAAATATATCATCTAACTTGACACTTAGAGGAACTAGTGCAAAAGAAAAACAAAGACACCATAAAGTGAGAAGAATAAAGAAAATAATAAAGATCAGAGCAGAAATAAACAAAGCAGCAAAAAACAAATGCAGGTGCTGGACTGGATGGTTTCACAGTGCATTTCATCAAACAGTCAGAGAAGAACTAGCACCTGTTCTCCTCAAACTCATCCAAAACACTCAAGACAAGGGAAGACTCCCAAGCTCATTTTATGAGTTCAGCATTCTCCTAATCCCAAACCAGAATAAGACTTTACAAAGAAAAAAATTATAGGCCAATAGCCCTGATGAATATAGATGCTAAAATCCTCAACAAAATATTGGCAAACTGGATCCAGTAATACATTCAAAAGATTACACACCATAATGAAGTGGGATTTATTCCAGGGATGCAAGCTTTGTACAGTATCTACACATAAAAAACATGATACATCATAAACAAAATAAATAAAAATCACATGGTTATAACAATAGATGCAGAAAGAGCATCAAAACACAACACCTATTCATTATAACAACTCTCAGCGAAATGTGAATAGAGGGAATTCACCTGAACATAATAAAGATTATGAAGAAGAAAGAAAGAAAAAAAGAAAGAAAAAGAAAGAAGAAAGTGAAAGAAAGGAAGGAAGACAGGAAGAAGTTGAAGAAGATACAAATAAATAAAAGCATATATGGTGTTCAAAGATAGGAAGAATTAACAACATTCAAATGTCCAGTGACGTATTTCAGAGAGCTACAACAAATATCACAAAAATTTATATGGAAATACAAAAAAACAACAACAACAACAACAAAAAAACCCAACACACACACACACACAAACAAAAAAAACAAACAAAATAAAACCAAACCAATAGCCAGAGTAATCTTGAGAAAGAAGAATAAAGTGGGAGGAATCATGCTACCTGATAACAAACTATACTACGAGGCCATAGTAATAAATATAGTATGGTACTGGCATAAAACACACATAAAGATCATTGGAACAGAATAAAAAGTCCAGAAATAAACCCATACATTTATGGTCAATTAATATTTGACAAAGGACACAAGACTATACAATGTGGTAAAGATAGTCCACTCAATAAATGCTATTGGGAAAATTGGACACATAAGTAGAAAAATAAATGAATGCAGACTACCTTCTTACACCATATTGAAGAAAAAATGCAGAATGGATTAAGACTTGAAAGTGAGATTTGAAACCGTAAAAATTCTAGAAGAAAATAAAGGCAATAAGTTTTCATAGAAATATTTTTTATTCTGATATATCTATTTGGGCAACAGAAACAAAAGAAAAACTAAACAAATGGGACTACATCAATCTAAAAAGTTGTTGCACAGCAAAGGAAATCATCAACAAAATGAAAAGACAACCCACTGAATGGGAGAACATATTTGCCACTGATACATCTGATAAGGGTTTAATATCCAAAATTTATGAAGAACTTAAGAAACTCAACATCATAAGAAAATTAAACAATCCAATTTAAAAATGAGCAAAGAACCTAAACAGACACTTCTCCAGCGAGGATCTGCAGATGATTATTACACAAATAAAAAGATGCTGAGCATCACTAATCATTACAGAAATGGAAATTAAAATCATAGCGAGGTATCACCTCACCTCTGTCAGAATGGCTATCATCAATAAATCAATAAACATCAAGTGCTGGTGAATATGTGGAGAAAAGAGAACTCTCGTGTATTCTTGGTGGGAATGCAGATTGGTGCAACCACTGTGGAAAGCAGTATGAAGTTTCCTCAAAAATTAAAAATAGAACTGCTTTATAACCTAACATTTCCATTTCTGAGAATATCTCTGCAGAAACCTGAAACACTGATCGGAAAGGATATATGCAATGCTATGTTCACGGCAGCATTATTGACAATCCCGAAGATTTCATAGCAGCCCAAGTGCCCAGCAGCAGATAAATGGAGAAAATGCTATGGTACATTAACACAATGGAATACTACTCACCTACACACACACAATAGAAAATGAAGAAAATCTTACCTTTTGCAACAGCATGGATGGAGCCGGTGAGTATTATGCTAAGTGAAGTGAAGTAAGCCAGTCAGAGAAATACAGGTTCCTTATGGTTTCACTTATATGTGGACTCTAATGAACAAAATAAACTACAATCAAAATAGAAAAAGGCTCATAGATACAGAAAACTGACTGAATACTGTCAGAGGGGAGGAGGTTGGGGGACTAGGGGAAAAGTGAAGGGATTAAGCAAAGAAAAGACCTATAGACACAGACAACAGTTTGGTGATTATCAGAGAGAGAGGGGTGTGTGTAGAAGAGGGTTTAGAAAGGATAAATTGTGATTGAAGGAGACCTGACTTGGGTCGGGGGGAGGGCGGTGAGACACATAATTCAACATACAGATGATGTATTACAGAACTGTATACCTGAAAGCTACCTGATTTCATTTCCAATCTCACCCCAATATATTCAATTTAGAAAAAGAGGCCATTGTGGCACATGCTACAACCTGGATGGACCCTGAAGACATGATGCTCAATGAAATAAGCCAGTCACAAAAGGACAAATAGTGTGCGATCCCACTCACATGAGGTCCCTAGAGGCCTCAGAGTCATAGAGGTAAGATGGAGGGTACCAGTAATGGGGGAGTGGATGCAGAGTTGCTGTTTAGTGGGGACAGAGCTTCAGTTGGAGAAGATGAGAACAGTGATGGAGCTGATGGTGGTGAGGGCAGCACAACAATATGAATGTTAAGTTGTGTTAAGGACCACTTAAGACCACTGGATTGTGCCCTGAAAAATAGTTTAAATGGTAAATTTCATTTTGTATATATTACTGTGATAATAATATACCAAAAAAAAAAAAAATAGAAGGCACTGTCCTGGGTGTGGGAGAATCGGGTAGAGCTGTTTTCTAGGGGCCCTACATGGGTGGTTGGGTCACTGTCAATATCCTGGCTGTGAGATTTTTATAAGATATTATTGAGGGAAACCGGGTCAGATTACATGGGCTACCTCTGCGTTATCTCTTATAAATAATGGGAATCTACAATTATAATTTTAAAAGGTTAAAAAATAAAAGGGGCGACAACCAGATTTGGTTGTCTTGCCCCAGAGAATCTGGTCCAGCAGGTCCCGTTGGGGTCAGGGCTGAGTATAAGGAATTGCCCACAGGAACTGGTGGTCAGTGGGATTGAGGGCCACCATCCAGACCAGTGACCTACAGAGCTAAGTTCTCATCCCATCATGAAGCTTCCACAGCTTTTAATACAGCTGCTGTGTCTCAGCCACCTCTAATGCGATCACTCGGTGGAACAGCTCCTTCACTGTACCACCTGGTTTCTTAAAGGAGCTTCAAACCTTTTAACAATCTCACCAAACACAACACCGGCAGCACAATCCTCCCACAGTGACCCTCTGCTTCATTAAACCACATCCACCAAGTGACAAGTCTGGGCCTTTTGTGCCATTCCAGGAACGCTGGGCCAGGGTCTCCTCCACAGAGCAGATTCACTTCTCGGTGGCTTGGTTGGGACCAGAGTACAGGGCCCAGGGGTGACACTTACCAAGGACAAGGATGAAGGAAGGCAGCATTGTCCTTGGAAGCACGTGCCTTTTAATCATCTGCAGATCTCAACTGTAGGAAAGATACCTATGCTCTGTTAAAGGTCAGGAAAGAAAAATAATTTTTTTCTTTGTACTCAACAGAGTAGTGCTCAAAATTAAGGTAAAAATAATACCATCTTCATATGCTCTCTCCTTCCATAGATGGCTCCAATTTTCCTGTCAATTTGAATGCAAGGTGGAAGAAGTAATGCTGGTGGATGAAATCAACACATCCCTATTTTAAGGGGTTAAACGAAGATGAGAGACGGAGTGTCACTCATTAAGGTTTCATACTTTACTCTGTGGTCAAGTAGGGAGTTTTTAATTGTCCATCCAAACCTGTATCATTAGGGTAATAATGTAGGGCTGTCATGAAGGCCTTTTCAGTGTCTGTACCCCATAAAATCTTGCTCTTTTTGGTTCACGATGTGGGCCAGGGAGCCACCAAAGCTCTCCACACAGTGACTGAGGGCTCCAGGGCTGCCCTGGCTTGTGGATTCAGCTGACAATGAGCACAGCCCCATGGTGTAGAGGTGGGACAGAGGAGTGTTGTCAGGATGGCCTGGGAGCAGCGCTCATGGCTGTCCTCGCATCAGGCCAGACCTGACTCACATGGTGAGAGAGGCTCAGAAATGCAGAACAGCACAAACTCCTTGCTACTTGGCACATAGGACAGCTCACTCACCCTCTTGTTCCTTCACCTGTGCAGCCAGCCAACTCAGTCACCTTCAGGGAGAACATCCAGAAAGAATAATAAAATAAAAGTACCGCATGCCAATGCAATGCACCTAGCACTTCAAAGTACTAAGAGTAAAAAAACTCACTGTCAATGCATTTCTACAGAAAGGCTACTTGCTGTCCAGACCCATACTCTTGCTCTTTTTTTTTCTTCTCCAAAGAAGAAAACACATCATTCTGGAGCCACCGAGATGGAGCAGACCAATGGCCAGCTGTCCACCCAATGATGACAACCGTGGTCTCAGAGAGAATACTATCTGCGGACTCCAGAGAGAGCAGCAGTGGGCTGAGTGGGGAGAGAATTGAGAACTTGACCTGTGACCAGCACGGTGGTGAGCTGATTGGTCTTGAAGACAGTGAGTCTTAGCACTGCTCTGTGAGCAGGACGGGAATGACTCAGAGAGGACTGGATCAGGGGACTGTGGGAGCCAGAGTGGACCCTTGGAACCTTCCCCCTTCTCTTCTGGCCGGGCTCTAATGCCATGGCCTGGGCATAAATCCCTCAAATGCTGAGGAAAAAGCCATCTCTGGTGAGGACCTGAGAAAATGGGGCCCTGGACTCCAAAGTATTGGGGCGACCCCTGATTATTTTTCTTCTTTTTCTCTTGCCAGTTTTCCCTGCAAACCATCCTGTTCTATGAAGCTTCCACACAGCTCATGGGTGGAGAGGAGTGTAAGGTTCTGAGAGAGAGAACCAGAGCATCTAGCAGAAGGACCAGTAAGGCAGCTGAAATCCAGGGAGAGAGGAGCTGTGGGTGAGCTGGACCCGCACAGAGCACACCCTGGAGGCAGCATAGGCTCTGCGAATGCTGACCCTGAGTTCACCCCCTGAGCTGCTGAGACACAAGTGATTCTGAACTTCATATGCTCCACAGCCTTACACAGGGGGCTCTCACCTCTGCCACTCCGTGGTGGGAAGACAGACTGTGGAGCCCCGTCCAGCAGGGCCAGCACATCCATCACCAGTCTCATGTGAAGTCTGGAAGGAGAAAGGTTCTGCATGTGAACAGGCACAGGGGTCAAATGCAAGAGGTCAGGGCAGTAGAGCCCCAGCCTGCAGACCCACCACACCCTGCACTTTAGTTCCAAGTACAAGCTCTTTTTTGCAATAGTAACAATTGTAGGTTTGACTTGAAAGAAAAAAATAACTCAAATTACATTAGAGATTTCAATTTTGGTTTGTCACATCTTCAATAGACGTTAGCTGAACCCAATGTGGTAATCATTTCACAATGTAGGTAAATCAAACCATCGTTCTCTCTGCCTTAAACGTATACAGTGGTGTATATTGATTATTTCTCAATAAAGCTGGGAAAAATAAACAGTGCCTTAATCAATGGGAAAAAAGTGGTTATAGATGCAGTGGAATGAATACCCCATAACTAAGAGAAAACAAATCAGGATATACACATAACAAATAGTATCATCTTGCCCTGGAGGCGTGCTCAGTGGTTGAGCCTTGATCTATGAACCAGGAGGTCATACATGGAGTCCCTGCCAGAGTACATGCCCTGGTTTTGGGCTCCATCCTTAGTAGGGGGCATGTAGGATGCAACTGATGAATGATTCGTTCTCATCATTCATGTTACTACCTCTCTCTCCCTCTCCTTTCCTGTCTGAAGCCAATACAACATATATTAATATAAATGAATTAATAGTATCACCTCAAAAAGGTATCTGGATATATAAATGTACGGAAGACAAAAGGAAATACTTTGAAATGTTGACAGTAGTTAACCTTGTATAGTGGAAAGAAGTGATTTCTTTTACTTTATACTATTCTTTTTAAGTTTGTACTAATAATCCTATATTATTTTGATAATGAGAAAAAATCTTCTAAAAAACATTTAAGTAACTTTTTTTGGTGTAAAATGCATTTTGCATCCATGTTCAGTGACCATCCACTTAGCTTTGAGAAGCTTAAAAAGTGCTTTGGGTTGTGAAATATCCTTTAAAATGCATTCTTGCACTCCAACAGCTCCAGAATGAGAACACTGGGCTTTGGAGATGCTGGGTCTGCTTGGAAAAAATAATGGGCAGGGGGTGGACGCGCGGCAGGGGATGGTGCGGGTCAGCAACCCTGAAGAGTGGCTCATAGGCAGGATGCCTCAGGGTCCACAGCTCAGGCTGTATTTGAAGAATTCCTCATTGGAAGGCTGATAGCTACAGTAAAGTTTCAGATTTGATAAATTTCAGACATGAGCCACAGTAATATTTTTTAAAACGGTTTTTGCCATTCTTATTGCAAAATCTATATATATAAAAGGCGAATGTGCTAAGGATTAGACCACCTGACCACTCACTATGAAGAGCACTGACCACCAGGGGCAGACGTTCAATACTGGAGCTGCCGTGACCTGAACTGGCCATTTACAGAGGAAGGACCCTGCGCTCGAGAGTCCACAAGCAACACTCCGCTTTTCCCAAGGGGGACACAGGCCCCGCCACAAACCCATGGCACAAAGCCCACAGGCCAGCCCAACACAGAAATGGTGGCTGTGGGCACCAGGTAATGATGTCACATAGTAATAACAGGCTTCCTCTCCCTAGCGACTAGCCTCCTTGGAGTCTCTTCACCCACTTGCTTTATAGCCAGGTGCAAACATTTTACACTTTCACCAAATATCTTTGAAGTGTTTTTCATGTGCCTCATCTCATTTGATCCTCACTAAAGTCCTAGAATAGGTAGAGAGGAGACTCGGTAGAATCCTGTTTTCATTTCATTAGCCAGAAAATGGAGATTTGGAATGTTTTAAAAATTGACCCAACTGAAAAGAAGCAAGAAATGGTAGAACCTGAACATGACTTCAGGTTTTCTCACTGCACAGAATAGAGTCAAACAGTGCTATAGTTAAATATTTCTCCCTTTGTTATCCCTGCATGATCCACAATAATAATCTGCTTTCATATTGGTATTTACTGCTGTTTTGCTGTCAATATCCTGAAAAAAAAATTGGGGCACTTCACTAGGCTGGAAAAAGTTTAGCTAAATCAGAAAGTTTTGAGATTATATATATATATATATATATATATATATATATATATATATCTCACTGGCACCAGTTGCATGTGTTTCCAGCTGTCATTGTTGATTGTGAATTTGGTATACACTTCTATTATTGAGAAAGGGCAAATAGTGATCTTACAATATTTCTTCTAATTAATCTCCTTTCAATGTGCATGAATTCATGCACCAGGACTCTAGTAATTAAATAATACTATCAAGACTCCTAAGAGAAACATATGTATACAGAAAAGATTTTTAAAGGATTCAGATCTCCTAAGTCACAGCTCTATGGTGCTAACCTCAACTGGGTCTACAGAGGCTGACAGGAAAAATAGAATGAGCACTTGCCCTGGGTTCTCATTTGATCTCTGCTAGTAATAGCTTGTGGTCTTGGGGATTTCATTTACCCTTTTTGGGTCTCCTAGCTACATCTATAGGATGAGGGTAAAATTAGACCTCTTAAATAAGTTTTCTACAAACGCTTCAAAAAATAATTGTAGGTTCAGATTTCTACAATCTTCCTAAATAATTCAGCAATTATAAACTTTTCCTTGGTTTAAACTTTGTGGTACAAAACTTCACAAAAATGTAAACACAGTTTTATACTACTACTCATTTCAAAAATATACAATCTCTATAAAACTTACCCTATAACATTTTGGTAGATACTATGAAACATTTCTTAGTAACTGTCCTATAACCCAAACTAGTAAATTTAGCATTATTTTCTTAAAACATAATTGCATATTCTTTGTATTGGTGTGAATAGGCTCAGAAAATACAGATGTGCTGAGTACTATATGTCACTTTTATTAAAATTCAACAAGTAACTTCCCAGGTATGGAAAACTTCAGCTGAAGCCACTTTTTGGGGTGTAAAAATCAACTCTTGTAAACATCAAATTAAAAGGTGGCTGTATCTTCTGCCTTAAACGTTAAAAAAACATAAGAGTTGTTCTTTAACTCACTCAAATGGTTTGTGAAGCTGAAATACTTCTGTGTAGGGTCTGCCCCATCCTGACATTAGCTTAGTGCACGGACTGAGAGCCACATGTCACCTATTCTGTCCAGTGAGGAAGGGAGCTGTGTGTGAATCATTCCTGCCACTAAGCCCCTTGGACAGCCAGCTGCTAGGCAGCAAGGATGCCAGCCTCAGCTCACAGGTGGGAGAAGAGCTGCCATCTCTCTCAGAACACTTCCAAACTCAGCCTGAGAAGGACAGGCCCTACCAGCCAAGACCCAGTCAGGCCACTGCTGGGCTTTAAGTAAAGACTGACGATTGTCTCTGCCTCTTATTTCTTCTGAGACCAAACCAACCTACCTCCCCACCAACCAACCAACCAACCAGCCAACCAGCCAACCACAATGTAATTATCATCCTTGCACTGAAGCCACTGCTGAATAAACACCAAGTTGTTAATGGGCTCACGTGTTGACTTCCCTCCAAGACACATATCCCCAGGCCTGGAATAAGCTCTGCCCCTTCCCATTCCCTTCCCTCAGCTCGCCTCTCCACCCTCTACCGCTCACAAACCCCCCACCCCCACCACCACACACACACACACACACACACACACACACACACACACACCCCATATTTGACCAGGTACTTAATTTTCTGGAGACTACAGATCTGTCTTTTCCCCTGGCTTGAGTCACAAGCCCTGGAGAAGCAGGACCCCTCACTGCCTGGCTTAATAGACAGGGGGCCCTGCTGGGGTCTGGCTGGAACTGTGTCCCCAGGTGCGTCCCATCAGCTCAGCAGCCACCACTCCTCCAGGTCCAGGGAGCACATGCAACCTGCCCCAGAATGACAGGGGACCAGCCCAGCTCAGGGAAGGAGCCCACACGAGGGCTCTTGGTCTCTCACTGGGGCTCTTGGTCCCAGGTGGCGACCTGATGGAGCCTCTCCACTCTCCTGCTTTCTCCCAGGACCCTGGGGCTCTCCAAGTCCCACCCTTCGGGAAAGTGACACCTTGGCTGCTCCCACAGAGCAAGGCCCAGGGAAGCCCCAATCCTCCAAGCGTTTTAAATACCTGACAAACTCAAGTTCACCCTTGGAATGAGCCCTTCCCACCCACAACAGCCACCACCACGTGGGACACTCCAAGTCCCAGCACCTGGGAGGTGCCAGATGGGCTGGAACCCGCACACAGTTGCGTGGAGGCGGGGGTGAGGGGGTGGGGGGTAGGGGGTGGAGGGGGGTGGGAGGGGGGGGTCGACTAGGCTTTTAGGCGAAGTCGCTGGGCAGGTGAGCAGGAGGGCACTCACCTTGGTGACATTGAGGAAGGTGGTCTGGCCCAGGGTGCCCCTCACCAGCTTCCGCTCCAGCTCCTCCCTCAGATGAGCAAGTGGATCTTGCCCACATGCGGCAGAGGAGCGCCTGCAGGATGGTGGCCTGGACTCCAGGCAGATGCGCTTGGTCTGGCAGCGGGGGCGGCTCCACACCAGCTGGGCTCGGCCTCCAACGGCTCCTCCGCCCGCGGGACCCTGGCGGACCCGGATGAGGCAGCAGCGCGAGCCAGGAAGCCCAGCGGGTCCTGTGACTCGCGGTGCCCAGGCTTGTTCCCCTCACCCACGTGAGAGCCTTTGGCCACATCTGCCAGGCGCGTTTGCTGCTGCTACGCCACCTGGTGGCGCCTCTGGGCAGTACCAGGAGGCCACCCTGGGCTCCTTGCTGCCATCCTCCTGTGCTCAGGAGTCTGGGTTAGTTCCTCCACCCAGCATTGCTTACTGACAGTCTGTCCCTGCAGAGTAACTTCAACACAGGACACTTCTGCATTCTGACCAAGTCACTGTCTAGGGCCAGAATTTTTCATTAGGTCACTGGTTTGCTCATCATCATGTAGAATATCTGAGCTTTTAATTTTTGACTTATTTTATTAAATGTTTTATATTAAAGAAGGAAATAATTTTTATAGATGTTATAAAGGAGGGTATGTCATTATATTATCTGCATACCAGGTGTCAGGATGTTATACTCAGTGGGTGAAATCTGGACTATTGCCTGTTTATATATGTCCCATGAGATAAGAATCATTTTTATTCACGTTTTAAAAGTTAGAAAACAATGAAAAGAATATTTTTGATACATAAACATAATATGAAATTAACATTTTGGTGTCCATAATTACTGTTTGGTGTCCATAATTACTGTTTCACTGGAAGGCAGACATGTACATTCATTTACACATCGTCTTTGGCTACTTGCATGTTACAATGGCAGAGTTCAGTAGCTATGACCAAGATGGTATTGTCTACAGAGCCCAAACCATTTACTACCAAACCCTTGACACAGGAAGTTTGCGGACCCTTGTCCTACACAGAGTAGATGAAGGCCATGTGCATTATTATTTGCACAGTATTTGGATTTCAAATGATTTTAAATGTGGCCTACTGCACATTTTAAAATCAACAACACATGCCTAGCTAGTGTTGCTCAGGGATTGAGCATCAACCAATGAACTAGGATGTCACGGTCTGCTCTGAAACCTAGTCATATGCCTGGGTTGCACGCTCAATCCCCAGTGTGAGGTGTTCAGGAGGCAGTCAATTAATGATTCTCTCTCATTATTGATGTTTCTCTCTGTCTATCTGCCTTCCTCTCTGAAGTAAAAATATATATATATATTTTAAAAATAATAATAAATAAAATCAACAAAATATGGTAAATATTCACTAGAAAAGGAATACATACATAGTTCTGAAATACTCATATGAATAAATATTACAGGGCAGCTAAAAATCAATAAAGAACTATTTGTCTCAAAGTAGATCGATTTTAAAATGTATGATAATATAACAAAAGTTCCAGAATGTTACATAAAATATACCTGTATATTAATCCAGAAAGATGAACTAATACTACATATGGTTGATTGATATATATTTATGATAATAAGAGCTAATTAGAGCAAACATCCTTCCAGAAGACCTTCCAGACAAAGCCAGGGCTGCAAGGGATGCCCGGGTCCAGGGCTCCTGATGGTGGTCGGGTGGGGGTGGGGTGGGGGGTTAGGGGGGAATCCTGGTCCCGGGTCCCAGAGGGAAGCTGGTGCTGGCAGCTGGGGGAAGGAAGGCCTACTCATGCATGAATTTCATGTATCGGGCCTCTAGTATATGTAACAAATGATTAAAGACCTAAATTAGAAAAATGATTAGAAAATTTATAATGTAAATATTACGAGAGAAATTGGACTGAAAATGATATAGACTATTACTGTATTGTATTATTTCTTTATTATTTTATTATGTTTTTTCTTTTCCTTTTAATCCTCACCTGATGATAATTTTATTGATTTAAGAGTGAGAGAAAGAGAAAAAGGGTCAGAGGGAGAGAGAGAAACATCTATGTGAGAGAGAATCATTGAATGCTGCCTTCTGTATGTACCATGACTGGGGATTGAACCAGCAACCTAGGTATGTGCCCTGACTGGGAATCGAACCTGAAACTTTTTGGTGTACGGGACGATGCTCCAACCAACTGAGCTACCCATCTCTAGTGTTTCCTTATTTCTTAAAAAATGAAAATATAAAAAAAGAGGGCAAGATATGATCACTGTTTATTGTACACTGTTTATTCTACATCTATTAAATGTTTTCTGTACCATAAATATAACTTATCATGAAAAAGGAAGGCAACATGGCTATGAAAGTATTTATTTTTATTTGTTGACAAGAACAATGTGAATGGTGTAAATGCAGATCAAATCTGCACATACCACCAAAAAAATAAATAAAATTGATGTTAACCATTGGGTTTTGATGACTTATCAGAGAATCACTAATTAGTTAAGGACCCTTAGAATACACTTGGATTAATTGACATCAGCTGGGACTCAGGGCAAGGTCAGAGCCATGACCTGAGGGCAGTACCAGTCAAAAGATTGGATGTCACTCAGTCTGACTCTCCACCCAGTGTTAAGGGGATGGATCTCATGATGTCTCAGGCCCACCCAGATGTGATGTAACCTCCTGTAATTTGAGTATATAATAATCAGCTTTCAGAGCTGGCTCTCTCTGTGTCTGTCCCTCCAGAGGGCAGACTCTCTCTGTCTGTCCCTGGAATCAGAGGGCAGACACCACACCCAGCCCAAGCTTTTAATTTACTTTATGTCTGTCTTTCATTATTCTTTAAACCCGAAAGAGCCTCCTAACTTGCTCAAACCGGTTCAAGTCTCCCCCTCCGTGCGGGATGTGGAGAA
Source organism: Myotis nattereri (assembly GCF_964212035.1). Lineage (NCBI taxonomy): Eukaryota > Metazoa > Chordata > Mammalia > Chiroptera > Vespertilionidae > Myotis > Myotis nattereri. Next base: position 78,007,248 of record NC_138077.1, read on the forward strand.
GAGACCACAGCCCCAGCGAGCCCACAATAGTCATTTATGACTAACTTACCCTAAAAGAAAAATAAATAACAGCTAATAGCTTTTATTGAAACACAATAGATATGTTAGTTCTTCTAATGCAACAGGGAAATGTTCCAAGGCCAATGTGAGACATTGAAACCAAACAAGAACAGAGCTTCCTTATAAAAACTTTATTGTTCCCAATAATTACAGATGACAAGATAGTTGCTGCTCATTACTTACATATGGCTAAATAAATTCCAGTAACTAGCTATGGGATTAGCTTTCCAGTGCTTGATAATTTACCTTATTTGTTTCAGGAAATTTGAGGTTTGGCCATTCTGCCTTGTTTCACAAAGCACATTGGACCTCATTTCATTGCCCTTTCCCCATTTCTTCTGCTAAGCTTAGAATGAGCCCTAAAGACTAAAGTAACATCCTGGATATTTGGTTAACATTCCCCAAAGGGGTGTGCTTTAGGGATAAATCTCCAATAAAATATGTTTCAAGGCTATTTCAAGGATGAACCAACTTCTAGGATCTCTTCACATTTCGCCATTCTTGGAAAAAGATATCCTTGATGCCTGAATGTGATCATTTCCCAACTGTACTAATTCTAGGAATAACCATACGAAGCCTTATCTGCAAATAGTAATATTGTTGGACTTGGAAGATAACAAGGTTCCTCTGTTTAAAGTCCTCCCTGTGTCCCAATCAAAAGAGTGACTCTATTCTTAGTGTTTTTCTAAATATTTACTGTCCCCTGCAATTCATTTGCCCTGTGTGCTGTCTTTTAGCCACGCCAGTTTTTAAACTTCCAGATAATTTATATAATCTACCAGATGACACTGATGCTTTATGAACATTCTGAAGTTATAAGAAAAAATACTTGCTCATACTTGCTAATACACCTTAGTTCCCAATATTTCAGAAGCAATATTCTAAAAGACCACAAGATGGGGGTATTCCTGCATACAAGCAAATTCTCAAAGCAGTGCACTGAGCTCCCAAGTGTCAAGTTCTGCTTTGTTGGTTTTTTTGTTTGTTTGTTTTTCTCAAATTTCTTTATTCATTAAGCTATTGCCTATGTGTCCTTATCCCCACATTACCCTCCCCACCCTCCCCACTCATGCCCTTACCCCCCTGTTGTCTGGCCTATATGCATGCAAATAAGTCCTTTGGTTGATCTCTCCCTCTTACCCCCACCCTCCCCTACCTTCCCATTGGGGTTTGATGGTCTGATAGATGTTTCTCTGTCTCTGGATCTGTTTTTGTTCATCAGTTTATGTTGTTCATTATATGTACCACAGTCCCTGGAGGTCTAGTGCTTAGGATTCGGCGCTCTCAAGTTCTGCTTTGACCAATAAGGTAGTCATTACCCACATGAGGCTAATTTAAAATGAAGTAAAAGGAGAAATCACACTCCTAAGTGGCACTAACCACCTATGGAGAGCTCAATAGCCATATGCGGCTACTGGCTATTCTACTGAAAAGTGAAAAAAAAAACATTTCTATTCTCAAAAGATTTTCTAGTGATTTTAACATTAGTTTTCTTTAATTTAAAAAACAGGAAAAGTTTTAGAAAGTGCTGATTCTTTTTATTATTCATAACACTGAGCAAGTGGGAAAAACTTAAACGTCCAGTGATAGAATTTTGGTTATCTGAATTGTGATTTAAACCTATGCTGGAATATTACAAAGCCATTAAAATAGTACTCTCTTAGAATGTGTGGGAAGGTTTATGGTATAATTTTAAGAACAAGAGGAAGCAATAAGTATATGTACATATATTTTTATAAATATATGTGCATACACATTTGAATATATAATTCCAAATTTGGCAACTTTATACTGTGCATACATATACATACCTATATAAAAAGAAAAAAACACACAAAGAAACAAAGGGAAAAGATCATACTATTATCTGTGTGAGTTCATTATTGGTGGATTTTCTGAAACAGTCTGAGGAGTATACTAGTAGGTGCTAGTTCTTCTTTGAATGTTCGGTAAAACTCCCCTGTGAAGCCATGTGTTGGATGATTAGTGACTTTGACTATGTTTTCATATGTCTCTTGGCCTTCTGTGTGTCCTCTTTTGAAAAATATCTATTTAGGTCCTTTGCCCATTTTTTGATTGGGTTATTTACCTTGGTTTTGTTAAGCTGTAGGAGTTCTCTGTAATTTTTGGAGAATAAACCCTTATTGGACATAACATTGGCGAATGTGTTCCCCCATGCAGTGGGCTTTCTTGTTCTTTTGGTTGATGCTTTTTATTTTGATGTAGTCCCATTTGTTTCTTTTCTCCTTAGTTTCCATTGCCCTAGGAGCTGTATGCGTCAAGGTATTGCTGTACTTTATTTTAAAGACTTCAAATAAATTCAAAGTTTGAGAAAATTTGATGTAGTTAAGTAATTCCATTAGTGTGTTGAAAACATTCAACCATTCAAACGTTCAGTTTTATACATAATTTTTATATCTGTAGAATTCTAATTTCTCTTTTAGAAAATCTATTTCTGTTGATTTAGGAGAAGAAGGGAGAGGGTGAGATAGAAACATAAATGATGAGAGAGAATCATTGACCACCTGCCTCCTACACGCCCCACATTGGCGATTGAACTGGGCATGTGCCCTGACCAGGAATTGAACTGTGACATCCTGCTTCCTAGGTCGACGCTCCACCCCTGAGTCATGCCAGCTTAACTAATTTCTCTTTTTTAAGTTCTATTTGAACATAATGTCGTGGTCATGGTTTGCTCTCCAGGTTGATTAGTGAAAAGGCTCCAATAGGGAGTTTACAGGTTACATTTATTATTTATTAAGTTTGGAATAGCCCCTGTCTATGGGCGCTGGCCTCTGTGAAGTCATGGTTCCCTCCTGCTCATCTGCGCCTCTCCTGGAGGCTTCTAGCAGTTAGTGTTTGCCTTCAGCAGTGACATGTATTCATGACACCCCGACCTGGCGGGCCGAGCTCACCTGCACCCACAATTGAAGCTGCCCCCCAAATCTGCTCTTCCCTACCCCAGGTTTCCTCTTCCAGCTCCTGGTCCTCAGAGATTCATCTTTTCCATCTAGTGGCTGCGTGGCTGGTCACAGCGGCTGGGTCTCCAGTCTTCCTTCCCAGGTCTCGCGGGACTGCGTCCTGCAAGTCTCCCTTCCAGGCTGCCCCTTCCACAGGGCTCCACGCCCCCACCTGGTGCTGCTCCCGCCCCCTCCCCTGGCTCAGCTGTGCTTCAGAATGAGGGCTGTGGGATGTGCAGCGCTGCAGACAGATGTGCAGTGCTCTGTTTCCAAGGAGTTAGACAGCAGCTGGCCGAGGCGGCCCCCCTGGACTGAGAAGGCCAGAGGGTGGCTCACAGGCAGGGCCCAGTGCTCTGGCAGGTGCTCTGGGCTGCAGCCAGCAGTCCGTGTGGCCCTGTGCCAATCCTGCACACTCAGACCGGGTCTTAAAGGGTATGCCCCGTGGGCGTGAGTATCCTACCAGGTGTGTGTTGATGCGCTGGTTTTAAAAGGACTGACTCTTTCAGCATAAACGCCTCAGCTGGCTGAAAAGAAGGGTCCCTGAGAGGGGCGCGCTGCCATGATGGTCAGGTGTGTGCTATGACGCTGGGTCTGTTTCACTCCTGCAGGTCGGAGCTCCCTCTCTGGAGGCTGTGCTGAGGAAGTTCGATGACGTCTATAGAAAGGGAAGCAGGGCACAGAGGGTGGCAGCCGGCTTGCCATCCTTGCCCTTTTGTATGATTTCCACCTGCTACAGTCTCTCCGCATCTTCCACATTTTGGAAAAACTGACTAGAACTTTCACAGAGAAAGATAAGGAACTGATCCTGTTCAGGGTGAGAAATGGGGATTTTCACTGAGAAAACACGATGCTGTGTCCCTGGCAATGATCAGAGAGACCAGGGCAAAGCCAGCGGGGCAGGCAGCACCTTCCAGGACCAGATCAGGGACGATGGGTCCCTCGACCTGCCTCCTAAGTGCTCAGATGCTGAGCAGCAGGTGAAATAAGTGGGTAAATGCTGTGTGTCATGCCCCAGCCATCTGTTATCGTCTGCTCCAGGGATGAAGATGTTTTTATCGTGAGTGTGTGAGCAAACCTTATTCCTTTACTAAAACGCGGGTGTTTTGTGAGTTTAAGAATCGATTTAATTCACACTCATTTGTTCAACAAATGTTCACTGAGGAAGGCCATGTGGCTTGGGGCTCAGGTGTCAGCCGACCTGGACTTCTGGCTCCGCCCTGGACAGCAATGTGACCTGAGTCTTCCAAGCCTCAGTTTCCCCTTGTAGAACACAGGGCTGAGCAGAGCTCCTGCCTCTTTTCCTTTTGTGCAGATCAGAGATAGGGGAGGGCGGGGAGCCCCTCAGGATGTGTGAGGAGCAGGGAGAGGGTGCGTGTGGGGCCCACAGGGGAGCAGGGCAGAGGCCGTTGCAAGGACTTGGGCTTTGATCCTGGAGGCACCTGGAGGGTTCTGAGTGGGAAGATGCCCTGGGAAGGGTTCGTGCGAACGGTCACGGTGGCTACAACGTAGAAGACGGAGGTGGTCAGGCAGGAAGACCCCCTTCAGGGGTCAGAGACAGTGGTGGGAGGATTAGCTCTGTGGTAGTGGATATGGGTGTGGGAGTTGGAACTGACCAGGCGGGGAATGGGTGGGAGGGAAGGCAGGGTCAGCCCATGTTCTCAGCTGGGCCTTTAGTGGACAGCAGTACATGCAGGAGACACGGGCTCAAAAGGGAGGACGGGACCATCCTAAAACCCGAAATGCTCACTGGGAGGTGCTGTAGTCTGAGCCCTCTGAGGACGCACAGCCCTTAACATACGCAGTGATGCTGTGTGAATTCTATCACTGAAAAGTGAGTACTTGGAGAAATCTCAGACAGGGGTATCTGGGAGGTCTCTGAATTGTTCTTGGAACTTTTCTCTCAGTGTGACATTCTTTCCAGTTGAAAAGTTATAGAGTGTACAGGCCAGGAGTGGGGAAGGAATGGCCAATGTCCTGGAGAGGAGGGGTGGCTCAGAGCACAGGGCCAGGAGGGAGGAGTGCAGGGAAGGGGGGGAGAATCCATGAGCAGGAGAGGGAACGGGAGCTCTGTGGGTAGTGGTCCAGGCCCCGGTGGAGGTCTGGTGGGGGTCCGGTGCCGGGTCATGTTAAAAGGCTGCAGAGGCTGGTGTGGGGATGGTCTGCCTGTGACCATCGGGTTTATCAGCAGTGGTGGCCACGTGCAGAGTTGGTTTGTTTCTTCCCAAGTTGAAGTGATGACCATTTGAAATGGATGGCTCTCTCTTTCTTTTCTTCATGTTTTTAAGGTTCGCTGTGTGCTGGAAATGATGTTGGTTCTGAAGGACAGTGACATGCAGAGGATTCTGGGCTGTGAGCCTGATCCTGTGGAGAAACTGAGGAAATTGTTAAGAGTGGAAGCGAGTTCCCTGTGGACGTGGACCCACCGAGGATGGGTGGGAGGTAGTTGGAGCCGCGAGTCGGGTGCCCGGCCTGGTCAGCAAGAGTTGCGAGGGATCCAATGGCAGCTGTGTTTCTGCGGTGAGACCCTGTGAGGGGCCTGTGTGCAGTGAGTCCCAGTGAGATCAGCATCGCCCCCACTTAGCCGGTGGTGCTGGACTTGGCTGTGCAGCAGAATCACCAGAGACCTTCTGATCACTGTGGAAGAGGGCCCACCAGGACCGGAGGCGTTAGCCCAGCAGGAGAGGGGCTTGTCTATGTAACCTCCCCAGGTATTTTTACGTGGGCCACAGCAGAGACCCACTGCCATCTCCACTCAGGGCGTCCTCTACCCTTACTTATTTATTCATTTTTTTGAGGAGAATTCTTATTTTATATATACTTTTATTGACTTCACAGAAAACTGGAGACGGAGCGCGAAAGAGAAAGACCAATGATGAGAATCATTGATTGGCTGTCTCCTGGACACCCCGAATTGGGGATGGAGGCCACAACTGGGACATGGGCCCCAACCTGGAAGCCAACCATAACTGCCTGGTTCTGGTTCATAGGTTGACACTCAACCACTGAACCAGGCCGACCAGGCTTGGGTGCCAGTAACACTGCTTGTATAAAGAAAGGAATGGTAGTGCTGGTTTAGTTAGCTTCAATGTATTCTTTGAAACTATTGGGGAGGATGCTAAGAATTTATAACTGAAAATTTGAGATTGACTTTGTTAACATAAAAAACCATTGAAACCTGTAAAGAATTTTTGTGAGTTTATTTGAGCCAAACTGTCGACATATGTTGGGAAGCAGAACCTCAATGAATTGAGATAGTGCTCTGGAGAATGGCAGGGTTACATCTGTATTTATACATGAAATTCATTGGTGACAGATTTAAGGAGGTGGGATTAAGCAAAGCGGGGTGGGGGGTGGGGGGGGAACCTCTGTGATAGGATAAAAAGTAAAATGATGGACACATACTTAGGTGGGTGCAGGATCAATCAACATGATAATGAAGGAATTTGTAGCATCTGCCCTGGAGCCCAGAACATTTGGTTGTGCCCCAGGGGTTCCAGAAAAAGGGAAGTTACAAGTTACCCAGACACTTCAAAGGAATGTTATCTTAGAGGCAAAAAGGCAAATGGGCTCAGTAAGGATCAAAGTTGATCTTGTCAGTGAAGATACCGGCCTAGGACATAACTGCCCACCATCACTGCTTTTAGTCAAAGTTTAATTTCAGACCATCCTTTGTGGTTATTTTAGGTCTCTGAGTCTGCTAGGCTGCCACGCAGGCCTTCCCTGAGCTTGTCAGGTCAGCGTGTGGCCCCTTTCGTCCACAACTTTCTACTGCCTAATGGAACCCATTTTTTCTTTCAACCCTATGCCAAGGATGTGCTTACTGATTTGAGAGAGAGAATCATTGATGTGAGAGAAAAGCATCAATTGGTTGCCTCTCATACACACTCCCACTGGAGACTGAACGCCCAACCTAGGTATGTGCCCTGGCCGGGATTTGAACCCACAGCCTTTCCGTGTAGAGAATGATGCTCCAACAAACTGATCCACACCGGCCATGTCGTGGAACCAATTTTTAGGAAAGAAAACTTTATGTTACTCCTAACCTTTGTGCATATCCGTGGTCCAAAATACATCTCAGTCCATGGGAGTTCATGGAACACCTTGATGACTTTGAGTTGATTGAATGAGATGCAATGTGTGCAATGTGCTCATCACTGTGCCAGGCTTGTGCTCACTCTTTGTGGTTGCAGTCGGCCTCAACCTGTTTTCTGTGTCATTCTTATGTATTTTCCTTAAAATAGCGCTAGGTTCATAAATTTTGCATCGTTTCTCTAAAATGTTGGCCCTAAAAATTGGGAGCAGAGAGTTTCAAATGTTATCATCCAGTTTATATCTCATTGGCATAAGCTCATCAATTCAACTGTTCTTGAAATCTTGATTTGCATAATGATAAAGAAATAATTTTCATTATCTCAAGATTCCTTAAAGTATATGTTATTTGCTGTGTTCTCACTTCAGGTCACTGCATCCATAAATTTGTTTCCGGGTTAGATCACATTTCGTTGGACATTAATTGAAATCTCATCATGCTGCCCACAAATGAAGGTGGTTAGATTTATGGAATAGATTCTCTATGAGGAATTGTTTGAGATAGTTGTGAAAAAGTAACCACTTTAGGTGGGATTTTTTGTCATTTTTGTTCCCTTGTTCGGGGCAGGAATAGACTGCTGGGGACTCGCTATGATTACAAGGAATATTAATGGTGCTCTGTTAACCATGATTGTTCTGTTCTAATGAGGGAAAGCACGTACTATTGTGGTGGAGAGTTGTCCGCCCTGGGACATGGGAGCTAACAAGGGAATGCAGGCCACCGTCCTTTCTGAGAAAGGCCTAGATCAGCAACCTCGTTGCCTGAAATCTGGTCCCGGAGCCACCCGGCCTCTGCCAACCCCCAGCCCGAGTTGCCTGTAACCTGTAACCACTATACCTTCCTACTTTCCCGGGCCTGAAATTTCTACTTTCCCGTGGGATCTTTATCCTTCTACCCAAGACAAGCAGCTGGCTTATGGGAGGTGGGGACAGGAGGTAGAGCAGACATTTGTGGATGACCTGCTTGTCTCCCCTTCTGCTGCATTCATGGAATAAATGATCTCAACCCTGTCCCTGCTTCATTGGCTCAAGGAGTGACCACCAGCCCGGACCCATTGCTTGTCCAGTTTCACTTTCAGTAATTTTATAACAGTCATTGGAGCTGGATAATTAATCTAAATGCTAATCAGTACTCCCCCCCCCCCCCATCTAAATCCAAACATTTCATCTACTTTAAACAATTTAAATTTATCTTAAATTAAGAACGAGTTTTTTAATTAACCCAAGCAAAACCATTACTAGTTTAGAAATAATTGATTGACAGCCTAAGTGTTTAAATTCTGTTCTGAGGGTAACTGTATATTTGTTCTCTAAATGTCTTTCTTGCATGTGCTAATTTAGTACTCCTTGCCCAGAAAGCTATGTACAAAGTCCTTTTGTTAAGATATTCTCCAGTCCGGCCGGCATGGCTCAGTGACTGAGTGTAACACTATGAACCAGGAGGTCACGTTCAATACCCAGTCAGGGCACATGCCTGGGTTGGGGCTTGATCCCCATTATGGGCATGCAGGAGGCAGTTGATCAATGCTTCTCTCTCATCTTTGATGTTTTTCCTCTTCCTCCCTCTCCTTTTCCCTTGGAACACAATAAGGATGTATTTTAAAAACATATATAAATTATTTTCAAATTACAGCTTTATTTTGTTCATGTTTCTTATAAATTACACATTAATGAGTGGTCTGTCAAATTGTGTTTAGGCAATTGACTGGTGAACATCAGGGGTTCTAATGTATGAACTATTGACAGTCGATGGGGAGAATTCCTGAGCTGGGCTCTGTAGGTAAGACTTCACAAAATAAAATGAATGTGTTGTTCCCTGAAAGGAACAGATCAAATTTCTATAATGTGGCTGATGGGAAAAAATAATTTTTTGAAACATAAACAGACATATCAGAATGAAGTGGTAAATTTCCATTTATAATGGTATAGGATCTATAAATATGACCTTTATGTGTCTTTACATTTTATGTGCCAGCCTGATCTTAATCTTCATGGGGAGAGTGTGCTAATTTTTGTGTATTCCAAAGCAGTTAGCATGGGGCATGAGCCTATGGCAGAGCCGTTTAGAATGCGGGGCCTAGAGCTGTTTGGATGGGGTGCCATGGAAGCAGTGGAATGTTGGGTGTGGAGTTGGTGGGTGCAGAGTCGTTGGGCGTGGAGTCGGTGGGCGTGGAGTTGGAGGGTGCGGTGTCGGTGGGTGCGGAGTTGGTGGTGCGGAGTTGGTGGTGCGGAGTCGGTGTGAACTGTCAGTGTTTGAAGAGTCGGTGTGAAGAGTTGGAGTGAGAAGAGTCGGTGGTCGTAGAGTCGGTGAGTGCAGAGCCTCTTCCTGTGTGAGAAGGGACTGTCCCTGCCTCCCCCTCAGGGCTCTTGTGAGGAGTGAATGTGCAAGGACAGAGGGCACCTGGCGCAGGGCCGGGGATGGGCAGAGAGACGGTGTCCAGGTGACTCCGGAGTCTGTGAGCAAACCCTCCCTGCTGCCAGGCTTCCACCAGATCCGTGTCCACTGGCGGCAGGTCCACGGCTTCCCTTCCACCAAGAACCTTGGGATCTGGTCGGTGTGGGGAAGTGAACATGAGATGGAAAAGCAGGAGCTACCGCCCACTCCCAGTTGTTAGAACCATGTGTGGGGCCAGCGTTGGGAAACTGCCACCGAGAGCAAGGGACACGTCGGATGCATGCGTGTTTCCAAACTGTGAAGGCGCTCGGGGGAGACTCAGCCCAGTGGTTCTGGGAGGGCTCCTGGGCGGGAGCAGAGATGAGGGGAAAGAGCGGACTGGCTCCCCGTGTGTGCTGGGCCCTGGGACCGGAATAGGCCCCGCGGACTCCTCCCGTGAGGGGGCCTGTGAGGGACCAGCCTTGGCGTCCCACACACAGCATGTGCCTGACACCCAGAGGCCCATAGTACTGTTTGCTGTGCCTTTGCTCTCATGTCCGGGAAACTGCCCAGAGGTGTTGGTTTTCCAAGAGGCTGTGTGTGAACTGTTCACATAGGAACTGGGTGTTGAACAAAAACTCACCTGAACAACCATTTATTTCCAGCTCCCTGATCAGTGGAGTGACTGTGGAAATGATAGGCCAAGGCTCAGCTCTCACACCTGGGCTAGATCTTAGCCCCACCCCTTCCTTCTTAGGGAAATGGGCTCAGCGAAGTCCCACACCAATCAGCAGGTGCACTTGTCCAACCAGACGAGGCTGTACATGTCAGACACTCTTGCATCATGTGTATAACAGATGGGGGCAGCTTTAGGTTTATGTGTTGCCCTTCTTTGATTTTCTGCCACTGGGCTGGGGCTGTTGCCGACACAGTGACCTGCTGACAGGGAAGGGTCATTTGCAAGCTCAGCTGATTAAATGGGCAACACTTAAGGCCCTCAAAACAGACAGGGCCTGCCTGGCCGGGCCAATGCCCAGGTCTCATACTCCATGCCCAGGAGTGGCCTGTGGGAGGCAGGCGATCAATGATTCTCTCTCATCATTGATGTGTCTATCTCTCCCTCTCCTTTGCTCTCTGAGATCAATAAAAGTATATTTAAAAGAAACGCACACACACACACACACACACACACACACACACACACACACTAGAGGACCAGTGCACCAATTCGTGCACAAGTGGGGTCCCATGGCCTGGCCTGTGAGAACTGGACTGAAACTGGCTCTCTGACAGCCCCTGATGGGTCCCAGTTTGTGCGAGGGCATAGCCGAGGCAGTGGGACCCCATTGGTGCATGATCAGGGCACGGAAGGATTCAGGAGGTTGGTAGTGGGAAGGGACACGGGAGGGCCCCAGGGCATGTCAGGCCTGTCTTCATCAGTCCTGATAGGCCAGACCCCAGCAGCAAGCCTACCTGCCAGCTGCAGCGTCTGCCCCAAAGTGGTCAGTGCATATCATAGCAAGCTATTGAGCGGCCTTAGCATATCATTAGTATATTATGCTTTGATTGGTTGAATGGATGACCAGACACTTAATCTATTAGGCTTTTATTCTATAGGATGTTAAACAAACAAACTGATAGGGCCTGACTGCTGTGTTGCTTTCTGTAAGGATGGATGTAGGTGGGTGACTGGCAATAAGGGTCTCTGCTGGCAACTTGGATGTGGGCTGAGCTGTGATTTGGGAGTCCCTACGGCCTTTCCAAGACATGGTAAACCAGCTAAGGGGCCTGAGAGCCGCCCGTCCTCCTATCACCTGCTTAACAGCCCTGTGCTGTGCATCACTTTGCTCAGACATCACTGACCTCAGGTGTCTTCATTACCTACCACTGGATCAGCATGTTTTTTAGTGGCTGTAGGTCTCCCAGTGGGACCCTGTGTTAGAGTCCCTTCTGTGCAGCTGTGCTTTAGGAAGTGAGCAGGTTCATGGAGGCCCTTCATCCTGGGGAAATGAGGGTAGCTGCACGGGAGGTGGGGGGGAGGGGGCGGGGTTGCCCAGAGGGTGCCCTGGTGTGCATCTTCACCTCACCCTTCTTTCTAGGATCGTGGACACATCCCCCAGCAGTTCCTTGAGGAGCTACTGGGGGACATCATGGCCCTCGAGGGTGAACAGGGCCAGAGGAGGACCCAGCGTACCCAACAGAGCTGGCAGCTGGATCTGCTGGTCGATGGTAGGCAGCAGCCCCTGGCACCGGGGAGCCAGCCTGGCTGTGGCTTCTCCCTCACCCAGGGAGCTAAGCCCTTGGTTCTGAATCTCCTGGGTCAGCCCACCCTCAGCCCAAGTCAATAGGGTGTGATTCAGGGGCCATTTGGGACCGTTTCATTGCCATTCACCCAAGAGGAGCATGAGGGGTGTGGCAGCCTCTCATGTCAAGTTAGGACATGAACTACAGTAAATGTTGCCAGATTTCTCAGCGCCTGTGCGGACAGTCCCGGGAGCTTCCACGTGACTATGCTGACCCCAGAGGCAGTCTTAGATGTGTCCCTGGGGGATTGAAAGCTCTGGATGGCAGGAGCTTCCCAGTGCTCACTAACCTGCATTGTAACAGAGGCCTGGGCTGATTTCCTCCGTTCATGTCCTCCTCGGGCAGATGGGTGCAGTCTGCTCTCTGTCTCCCTGGGCAGGGGCTGCTCAGTGACCTCTCCTCCCGAAGGACCTCACCCACGGCTGGCAAGTACTGGGCACACGAGGCCCAGATCCTCTAGCCCCTGCAGACATACTGCTCAATTATCGTGCCCCCCACTCCCACAGCTTAGCCACCCAGACGCCCCCCCCCCCCCCCCGCCACTCTGACGGCTGGTGGCCCGGACTATGCCATGTCTCTGCCATCTCTGTGAGTCTCTGAAATCCTTGACTTGACAGTCAGGTTAGAACTTGGTATAAAGTGGTTCCAGCAGTTCCACCCTATTGAACTTCTGCTCTGGCCTCTCCACGGTCACCTGCCTTCTTCTTAAGCTCTGGATGGCTCCCCTACCGGCCCCCAGCTGAGCCAGCACAGGGGCCACAACCAACAGCGACAGCACCTTGTGAACAACACCCAGCTGACAATCCCTGGCCTTCACACCTTGGCCTCGGGGTTGGGGGTGGCCAACTCGGGGGGATGGCCGCCTCAGGGCCAGAGTCAGAGAGGGGAAGTGGAGGCCCTGGAATCTGGGCTCTGACTGCACTTTGCTCTTCAGCCTTAATGCAGATAACCAATTTTGAAGAGAATAACCAAACCCTCCAGGGCCAAATAAAGGCGCTGCAGGAGGAGAACCAGCAGCTCCGGCAGAAGGTAACAGTGGGCGGTGTCTGGAATAGACGGGCAAGCCGGTGGCCAGGTATCCCGTGGGGTGACAGGTTTGGGGTTTCCTTTCAAGCCAAGTACACTCTGTGACCTGACTGTGGCACGGGCTGGGTCTTTGGCTCTGCAGGTGGAAGAGTTGGAGACCCAACTCACCCAGGACAAGGCCAACAGCCAAAAGGAAGAGCTGGAGGGAGAACTCCAGTCTAACATCGCCAACACCGTGAGGCCCTCCAGGGCCACGCAGGTAGGCCCTCCAGAGCGCAAGCCCCCCTGGCGCCCCCGTCTGCCCGAGGGAGCCTCCTGGATCAGAGCCATGTCCTGGTCATTGATCAGTGATTCCTGGGTGACCAGTTCCCTCGCTCAGCTGTAGCTCAGACCAGCTATTCTCAGCCGCTGCCGGGCCACGGGGGCAGGTGTTGCCTCCCAGGGACACTGGCCATCTTGGCGTTTGTTGACAGGACTGAGGGAAGGAGAAGGGAGGTGCTGCTGGCTGTGCCCAGTGGATGGTTGTTCCGTAAATATCCCGGAGAGTTGGCTGCTAGTGTTGTTCAGATATTCTGTATCCTGAATGATGTTCTATGTACTTTTTATTTTTCTTTTATTTTTTTAAACTTTTTTTATTAATTATGTTGTTACATATGTGTCCTTATCCCCACATTACCCCCTGTTGCGCGGGGGTAACTCATGCCCTCACCCCCCTGTTGTCCTTGTCCATTGGTTAGGCCCTTCTGCTTGCATATAAGTCCTTTGGTTGATCTCTATGTACATTTTAAAAAATAGGCTTTTACATGTGGTCACAGAGGGCAGCCAAGGAGCTGATCCAGAGAGCGGGCATCATGTGCCCCTAAAGGTCCCGTGTGGGGAGAGGGCACAGGGCTCCTGTAGCACCATGTGATGGTCCGTTCATGCCGTGGGCCCGACCACCGCAGTTCCTTCAGTGCTGGGAGAACCGCGCTCAGCACTGCTGGTGCTGCCTGTCCCGAGGGTCCCTGCCATTTTGGGGTCTGCACTTGCCCTGCTCTTGGCCCCTTACTGCGTGTGGGGGTGCAGGGATGCGGGGTCTGTTGCTCCCCGGGGCCTGCACCCAGTGAGGCATCCTCACCTTTTCCCTCTGGGCAGGAGGAACCTTTCAATCTGGGCCCCGAAAACCAGCAGGGGGCCGAGGAGAGGGAGCTGGAGGAGCTGAGGGAGCAAGAGAAGCAGTTGCCTGAAATCCAGGGGGCCCTGAAGCAGGAGCAGGAGGCCAAGGCCCTTCTTGCCCGAGATAACGAGAGGCTGCAGCAGGAGAATGAAAGGTAACTGCCCGCCCCTGCAGCGGCATCTGCCACGTTTCATTCACACCAACTCCCTCAGCTCCCGCTGAGCTCAGCTCAAGTGAGTCCCCTGGTAATGGTGCCGTTTCACTCACACTGTCACGGTCACAGCTGATGGTCACGAGGGAAGGGCCTCCAGCTGGTGGCTGGGATGGAGCATTGTCCGGGTGTGGATGACCGCCCCTCCCACATGGATGATGGTGATGACTGTCGGGCACGGGTACCTTCATCCTCTCTCACCAGCCATCCCGGAAGGACAGATGTTCGCTCCACATCATTCCCGCGTTCCCTGTTGGCGAACTCACCTCCTCGCTGAGATGCACTTGTCACCCCCTATCGGTCCCCATGGCCTTTCAGGGGCCTGTCCATAGGGCGAGATCCTGGAATCGCCTGATGTGCACATTTGCAGCTGCGGTTGAACAAGGCCTCTGGCTCCTGCCTGTTTCAGCTCTCACACTGCACACGAGCGTCCCTTCTGTGGTCCATGGAGTGCCATGGAGTCCTCTTCTCTTGCTTTTTGGTGGCGATTTCGCTGTTTGAAACGGCCCCCAGATGGAGTGCTGCAGTGCTGTCTATTGTCCCAAGTGCACGCCGCGCTGGGCCTCAGGGAAAATATCCGAGTGGCACAGGAGGGTCTTTCAGGCCCGAGGTCTGGTGCTGTTGGCTGTCCCAGTGAGCATATGACACAAAGCGTCCTTATATCTTGATTGGTTGACAGAAATGTGGCCAGAGACTCACAGGAACTGGTGGGGACAGTTGCAGTCTACACTGCTCAGTGCTCGCGGGGGCTCCATAGGACATTATACCGCGAATCCTGAGAATTGACTGCGTTTTTATCCTTCTTTTCAAACAGATGAGGAAAGAGGCTCAGAGAGATTCAGTAACTTGTTCGGTTCAGTCCTGAGTGTAGTGGCCCAGTCAGGACTCAAATCCAGGTCTTGTCTCGGCCCAGAGGCCTGACCACTTGAAGCCTTCCATGGCACAGCCTTGTTTTAATATGTTTGGGGCTTCAAAGTCAGGTGCCTGCGGGGGCCAGGCAGGTCCAGCAGGTGGGCAGGGAGTGTCAGCGGCAGGGCAGGCCCTCGTGGAGAATACACACCCTCTGAAGGCAGTCAGCGGGGAGGCAGGCCAGGGCTGCCAGGACATCCTTTTGTTTCTACTTATTATTATTATTATTTATTATTATTATTATTATTATTATTATTATTATTATTTAATCCTCACCCCAGGATACTTTTTCCATTGCCCTTCTGAGAGAGTGAGAGGAAGGGAGGGAGGGAGGGAGGGAGGGAAGGGTAGAGAGAGAAACAGCGATGCGAGAGCCACATCTATTGGATGCCTACAGCACACACCCCTCTATGCCAGGGAGCAATCCCACAGCCCAGGGACATGCCCTTGACTGGGAATCCAACCCGTGACCCTTCCGGACACAGGCTGACGCTGTCACTGCTGAGCCGCCCCAGCCAGGGCCTGTGCTTGATGCTTTCTCCCCACCCACCCAGAATCTCCGTAGCTGAATGTTGATGTGAAATGGAACATTTTTAGAAATATTGAATAAGTAATTTATTTAAATTAAATCACAGAGACTGTGTGGGCCAAACAAAGCCCATCTGTGTTCACATGGAGTCCATGAGCCTCTGGTCATTGAGGTTTCAGGTAGAATCCTTACCCCTGGAAAGCCAGTCGGGTAATTATGACGATGATAATGATGATAATGATGATGATGATGATGTCAGTGGCATTACATAATGCTTCTGAATCTCATATTTTATTTGTCTCAGGAGTTGGGATCAGAAAGGGACTTGGAATTGGGGAGAAGAGCTGGGCAAAGGCAGAGTTTCAGAGCAAAGATGTTCTGATTCCATGTTTTTCAAAAGTGTTTCAGTCGAAGAACCGTTTTTGCAAGGAGGCAGACATGCAAAGCCTTCCATGGGAAGGGTTTTCACAGGCTGCTCTGTTGAAGTGTGTCCGAGCTTGCCTGTCCTGTGTCGCAGGCCAGAGTGTGGCAGCTGGGGTGGCCGCACAGAACCCCAACGGACACAGTTTAAGAACCTCTGATTGTGCTCAGCCCTCATTTCCACAGGGGAAAACCTGAGGCCCAAGGAGGATGTGGGTGTGATTGAGGTGTACATGGGACAGCGGCTGGGAGTGCTCCTGAGCCCTGGGCCATGTGGCTCTCCACCCGCAGGCTCACTTCCTGGACTGAGCTGCTTCAGGCGGAGCAGGAGGAGCTATGCTCCCACAGCCAGGAGCTGCAGGCCTCCATAGAGGAGGTGGAGCTGAAGATGCGCATCTGGCAGGCTGAGTTCCGAGACCTGAAGGCGGAGCAACTGCCCAAGGAAATCTTGCTCACCAAGCTGAGCATGCAGTGTGAGGTGAGGCCGGGGGCTGGTGGGCCTCGGGACACCGGGCCTGAGCCCGGGGCTGACAGCCTGGGGCTCAGCCAGGTCCGAGTGGGTCCTCATTGGTGTCTGTGCCCAAAGACTGTGTGGGAATGTCACCCCGAGGCCGGGAGGAAGCCAGAGGCATTTAACGGGACAAGCACCTTGTCTGGTGGGGATGTGTTAGAAAAGACCTCTCACCAACCTTTGCTTTTGTATTTTTTAAATCTATTTTTCCTCATTTGAGAGAACAAGGGAGAGGGAGAGACTGAAACATCAAAGAGGACAGAGAATCATGGTTCGGCTGCCTCCTGCACCACCCCAGCGGTTCCAGCCTGCAACCTGGCCTATGCCCTTGACTGGGATCAAACCCGAGGCCCTTTAGTTCGCAGTTCGATGCTCTGTGCACTGTGCAAAACTGGTTAGGGCCGGACTTTTGCTTTTTGCAGGGTCGGGGCGGTGCATGGAAGCAGCGAAGTGCTGTTTCCATTCTGTCCTCGCGGCTGAGCTCTTTGCTCTGTGCTCCCCGTGTCATCTCACTGAATTCTCACAATGCTTTTGTGAGCTGGGGCCCATCCTCATCCTCTGAGGTTGGGTCTGAACTCAGTTTGTTTGAAGCCAAAGCTTAGGCTTTCCCATCAATCAAACCCTATGATGTTCTGGGTCAGGAGTTGACCAACCTCAGTCCCGAATTCCCATCCAGCCCGGCATTTATTTGGCTGTTGTCAGAGAGAGGAAGTGAGAGGGAGAGAACCATGGGAGCTTCAATGAGGAGAGAGAACCTCTGATGGGCTGCCTCCTGCACGCCCCCTACTGGGGATCAAGCCCTCATCCTGGGCGTGTTCCTTGACCAGGCATCTCTTTTGTGAACTCCTGGTGCATGGGGGGCCACTCCACCACCTGAGCCACACCCTTTGGGCTGCATCGTAATGAGATACTTTACATTGTTTTTAAAAATGGCTGTCAAGTCCTCAGAGCCTCTTGTACATTTTGCACTGATGGCGCCTCTCAGCTCAGACTGGCTATGTTTTCAGTGCTCAGTGGCCACACGTGGGCAGGGCTGCGTGACTGGCCGGTGCACTCGGCCATCCCCATGTCATTGGCTGTGTTGGTCCTTGCGACTGGTGAAGCTCATGCGGAAATGGCCATGTTCATGCACGTGGCCCTTTTCTCCTTTTGGGAGCAGTTTCCCAGCAGTGGAGTCACAGGGGCCCGTGGTGTTGAGGACATTGTTGATCTGTGTTTCAGTCGCTCACCCGTGCGAAGAAGGACTGGCAAGAGGAGAAACGTCGCCTGAGGAGGGAGATAGACACCTTGAAAGAGCTGAACCAGAGCCTCCTGGACGCATGGGACCAGCACTGCACTGAGAACGTGTAAGGAGCAGGGGTGACCGACACCTGTCCTCACAGGGCTGCGGGCTTCCAGCTCCACGCCCAGGCCTCCACATTCTGGGCAGAGAGCCTGCCGGCGAACTGGTGTCCCCAGGGCAAGGGAACAGACCATCTTCCCAGCCCACCCTGCTCTCCTTTCCCTGGAATGACTTTAGATTTCTGCAAGGAGGGGTGGTTGGATTTTGCTGGCTTCAACGACATGGCCCACTGCCAGCCGCTTCTTAATCTGCTTTTGGAATTAAGCTCAGTTTAAAAATGATGACAGAGGTAAAGAGAGGTACCTAGGGAAGCCATCCAGGTTGCGGGTTGAGCCCGTTCTCTGTCTGATTTCCGCTAGAGGGGCTGGAGAGAGGGTTGTGGGTGTGCCGCGGTTGTCCTCCCTCTGCTGACAGGACACGGACCTGGCTGTGGCGGAGGCCCTTCGAGGTGCACAGAACCAGTGACCTGGTGGCTTTGAACCAGCAGGGGTGATGCGATGTGAGCAGAGCTGTGTGCCCAGCAGACAGATGTTGAGGAACTCCAAGGAGGCGGAGAAGGAAGCGTGGTGTGGGAGTTGGGGTTCTGCAGCTGACCCGGATGGGGACAGGGCTAGCCGGGGGGGCGGGAGTTGGGGGGACGTGAAGGTGGAGCACGGGTGGTCGGGGTGCAGGGAAGGTGCAGGCAGTGGCAGGAGGGAAGGCTGGAGCAGGGGGCACTCAGATGGGGAAGGCCTCCATGCCTTGCTAAGGAGTCGGATTCCCTGGGAGTGAGTGTTTATGGGAGGCTGGTCTAAGGGCCGAGGGAGCTGCCAGAGAGGAGGCAGGAGGAAGAGGCTTGGTGCTGGAAACCTTGGGGTTGGAAGTCAAGTGACCCGAGATGCATCTGGTGGGCCCAGGGTGCTCTTCACCCCTCGGTGCTGAGCTGTGGGACTGTCCTTCCTTGTGATGGGGAGTGGCTGGCCATGAGGGACAGAGGGACATGGTCACAGTGGCCACAGGGGCACTGACCCAGCCCCGCGGGGTCACGGTGCTGCTTCACTTTTCTCCCGGGTTCTTCTGCTCGTCTACAGCTGGATCGCCACCTCCCCAGGATGGTTTACAGGGAATGGCACACTGTAGTTTGGGGTGGAATGACCGTGGCCTGAGCTGGCTCTCTACAGCGCAGCGGGTCCCAATGACCAGCAGAGGTTGGGTAGGTGCCAACTAGAAGCATCGGGGCCTGGTACCCAGGGGGATGATCTGATGAAGGTTTTGTATTAGACAGTGTGTGCAGGAGGCCAGGGAGTGGGCAGGCTTCCTGAGCTGCGCAGAGTGGAGTCTTCCCAGCCCGGGGCGGGTTGGGGGCCTGTCTTGTGTGAATTTGTGCGCCTAGTGGTGGGGGTCGGTCAGAGCCAGACAGGAAAGCGCTCTAGCATAAGGCCCAGCAGCATGGCTGAGGGAAGAGAGGAACACAGACTAGAAGAACAGATGCGGAGCCAAGGCCGCTGGGAGCAGGTCAGGGTCGGTGGTCCTGGGCCCAGCGGTTTGCGAGTCATCGCTTTTCACAGCTGCTCACTTCACGGTGAAGTCTCAGAAAAGCCCGCGTCTTAGGTGGGACCTCGGCAGCCTCATGGCCAAAGGAGCCTGAGCTGCTGCCTCGATCCAGGGGACTCATGTTCAAGCAAGGAAACCAGGGTCTCTGCCGTCAAGGCCCACGGGTTTGCCATCCTGAGTTGCACATGGTTCGGGGCTTGCTCTCCTGAGATGTGGTCCAGCCTGCTCCTTGGTGCTACAGCAGGTCTCCTCACGTGTTAGGGTTCCCGGACCCATGCCACAAGCTCCCCTCCCCATCTTCCCCCCTCGGCGAGCTTGACGGTCATGAGCACCGTGATGTCCGAGTCCCCGGAAAATGCCGGCCCTTCTGGGCCAGGTCCCAGCCAGGGCCGATGAGTCCATTGACACGTTTTATATAAAACCAGACTGTTCTTTCTTTCTCCTCTGTTTCCAGCGACACCCGGCAGACTATGCCTACAGGAGAGGCGGAAGAGGACAGAATTGGGGCTCCAAAGGAGGCTCAGTGCCCTGCTCCTAGGAAGTGAGTTGATTTCAGCAGCAGGAACTTCAACTCAGAACAGGAAGCTGCTCTTTCACGAGTGGGGAAAGCCATGTGGAGCGGTGACCAGTGTGTGGGGCCCGCACCTTCCCCTCTCTGGCAGGTCCCCTGTGCGCACCTCCCTCCCAGCTCTGAAAGAATTGAGAGTTTCTTTCCGGCCTTCCTCGGGGGTATCCTCTGAGGGATGGCGAATGCCAGCTGCCGTGTCCGGTTGAAGGGGCAGAGAGTCTGGATTAGAGCCACTGAAGCAGGACTATCAGGCTGTATCTCCAGGTTTCAGGACCTAGAAAGCCATGTTTCTGTTTTGGGAAGGAAGCATGGGCCGGACACCTGGGCCAGCACCCATGGTCTTCAGTCACAGGAACCTCTTGGTCTTCCCTACATTCCTCTGGAGTCTCTGGACGCCAGGGTGGTTCTTAAACACATTCCCTTCTGCAGAGCAGCAGCCCCGGTGGTGGGCGGCTCGGTCCCTGAGGCTGAGGGCTTCCGTCCAGCAGGCCTTCCCCTGCGTCCGGGCCGAAGCCCCAGGAGCTGGGCCTTCAGATTGTCCTGCCCCAGCCCAGCCTTGAGGGCAAATCACCATGAATCCTGCAAGGGCTCTCTGTTGACATCACAAAACCACATAATTTCCCACCCTCCTCCTGTCCCTTGTGTTGGCAGGGACATTGAGGCCTCGATGAGGAAAGTACTCGAGTTGAGTCAGCACAGTGTCGCTCTGTGGCAGAGCCAGGATTAGAACCAGCTGCGGTTCTTCTTGTGACATTAGAATGCCTCCATTTCCGTTTAGCTGCACTGTATGACCCTTTAAGTTCACTGTTTTCATTGATCCTTTTTTATTTTACTATATATATATACATATACATATATATATGTATATATATATATGTATATGTATATATATTAGTATATTTTAACTGAATTCAGAGAAGAAGGCTGAGGGTGAGAGAGAGAAACATCAGTGATGAAAGAGAATCATTAATTGGCTGCTTCCAGCACACCCCCCACCGGGAATTGAGTCTGTAACCCGGGTATGTGCCCTTGACCAGAATGGAGCCCAGAACCCTTCAGTCCATAGAGTGATGCTCTACCCACTGAGCCCAACCGGCTAGGGCTATTTTAATTTTGCTCAATCCTCACCTGAGGATTTTTTTTCATTGATTTTTGGAGAGAGTAGAGGGGAACAAAGGGTTGGGGGGAAGAGAGAGAGACATCAATGAGAGAGACATCAATATGAGAGACACATTGATCGGTTGCCATCCAGCACACACCCCCAGTAGGCCCAGGGATAAAACTGCAACCCAGGTACATACCCCTCACCCAGAATCAAACCCTTGACCCTTCAGTGCTTGGGCCACTGCTCTAACCCCTGGGGAACACCAGCCAGTGTCCACTCTTTTTCATCCACATGGCCCACTGGGCCCACCCTGTTCCCCCCTCACCCAGATTCCCCAGTGTCCTCAGGAAGGGGCTAAGTCTGCCCGCCTGTCTCACCTATTGGGAGCTCCAGCGGGAAATGAGGAGGCCCTGACTCTCCCTGACATGGCCCTGGGATGCACAATTGCCAGCACACCTAGATGAGCACAGCACCTCTCCCGGTGCCTCCCGGTGACGCAGAGTGGAGGCTGCATGTGAGGTTCTGTTTCCCGAGAGGCTAGTGCAGGTTTCTGCCAAAAGGACGCTTCCCCTGTCCCTGGGTCTGTGTGAATGAACTGCCAATGGTGCCCCACGCCCTGAGGCCACATGCGATGATCCTGGTGCTGGCAATGCAGATTCGTGGGGAACCTGGTGCTGAACCCCAAGGGAAGGGCCGCTTACCCAGCTGGAGGGGCAGTGGGGGTTGGCAGTGTCCTAACCCTCTACTCCTAATAGGAAAAAGCGCTGGAGTCGAGCCAGAGCCTTCCTCAAATTGTTCCAACGCCAGAGAGACCGCTCTCGAGGACAAGCCAAGTCACCTGCAGATGGCCGTCCTGGGCCCCTGGAGGCCACCCCATCGTGCTCATACTGGGAGGAGAAGGGAGACGCCCGCAGTGGGCCCCCACCAAAAGGTAGGAGGGGCTGGCCTGGCTGCAGGAGGGCAGTGAAGGGGAGGATCTCAGGCCTTCCTCGAGGTCAGGGCAGAACCAACGAGATGCGAGCTGGGTGCGCACACGTGTGCTTGGAGCCTGAAGGGGGCTCCGCACGCCCCCGTCTGCCCCCTCAGGTGTGTGAACACCCAGGTAGAACATGTAAGCCCACGTCACTGTGGCGGCAGTTTCATCCAGAACCATTTAGTTCCTTCAGCATGAGGAGCCTCCCCATCACGTACACTGTAGTGGGTCCTCGGATATCCAGAGCGGATCTCCAGACAGTTACCGCGGAGACACGCTCAGGAGAGGATGTGTTTGGGGCTCCTTGTCTCTGCCAGGCCTCGGATTAGCCATTTCTGTCGGGGGAGCCCCCATGTAACCCGTCGTGGACATCTGCCAGGCCTTCAGCCAGGCTCGGGCTCTGCTCTTGCTGTTGCTCTGAAAAGCAGGTGTGGTTCTCTTCTCCCACCTGACCTGGCCCTGAGTCCTCCCACCAGGGGGCGCTGGACCTGCTCACTGAGGGCTGTGATGGGAGTGAGCCATTGGCTCCACAGTGGATTTGTAGCTGCATGTGCTGCCTGTGTTTCCTGGGATCTAAGAGGCTGTCAGCTGTCAGCTGCCCGATTTTGTGCTCATAGAAAGAAAGTGATCGGGTGGTGGCAGTGAGGGTTTTGTCAGAATCGCCACCAGCCGACAGTGACTGGGAGGGATGCTCCAAGCTGCACCCTGATTTCAGAGATGGAAGGTTGGGGGTGGGGGTGGGGGGGTTCCTCTTAGAACCAATTAAACAAAGCCATCGACTGAAAGGTGGTTTAGTTTTCACATTCACTTTGAAATATCATTTTATTGATTATTTGCCTATAAACCTGCCAAACATGCCCCCTGAGGAAGTTAACAATTTGATGAAGCACACTAGGACTTTCTGAAGACGGGGCCAGGCCCGAGACTCCTGGGCTCCCAGGGGCTGGGGTGACAGGACCCGACAGGACCCGGGGCCGTGACAAGGCGCCCTGTGGCTGTGACGGGTGCAGCAGCCGTTCCGGGTGGCAGTCGCCACTGCAAGTCCTGCTGTGTCACTCAAGATGCAGAAATGAAGTGTGCGCATGCGGACACACTGTCTGGGGGCTGCTGCTTGCGTTCCCTGTCTCACAGGAGGTGAAGTAGGGGAAACGCTCACGTGCAGGTAAATGATCATGAAGCTTACTGCCTTGTTAGCATGGGTTTTCTCCAGAGGGTTCTGTGGCCTCGGGTTTTCCCACTGGCTCCTCACACTTTTGGACATGTATCACGTCCACTTGTGTGATTGGCTAAGTTGATGAATGAGCTATAATCAGCCCAATTGAGTCAGCAAAACCTTCTGAGAAAAAACTGCTTGACAGATCCCCGCTCTGGTTTGGATCCCTGAGTGAGCAGGTCAGGGGCTGCAGTTAGTAACGGCAGCGGTGCGAGGGGGCTTTCTGGGCTCAGCAGCCTTTCGGTAGTTGACCCACTTTGTCCGTCTCCTTGAGTTCTAGCTGCCCTGGAGGTCGGCTCCATTCCTGTCCCCCGTTCAGAGCTGGGAGGGGAGCTCAGGAATGCTTGACCAGGGCCAGCACGGGCCCAGAGAATCAGTGTTGGAGCTGGGACCCGAACCCGCGTCTGACAGGTTCCGGGGCCCGAACTCTTAACCGCTGTGAGCACTGCCTGCCCTTCAAGCTGCTTTGGTCCCTGAAGGTGCTCAACCAACTTGGGGCCCCAGCACTGAGGAGTGGGTCCCTTCTCTGTGGTGTGAGCTGTGTCAGCAGGTGGCGCTGCGGGGGAAGAAATAGCAGAGGTGCAGCTGTGCACTTGAATCCTCCATCAGAACTGGAGAAATCCCTTCTGTTCATGGATTGACGTGTTGAGGAAGTCACTAGACCAATTGTCTGCTCTCATAAGACTAGAACTTAAAGGCTGTGAGGGCTAAACCAAGAGGAGAGGATGCGGCGCGATCTACACTGGAATAATGCTTGAGTTTGAGGGTGTTTTGGTATCAGATAGAGGTAGGTATTTTCATTATGTGCAAAGTCATCCTGCCATCAGAGGCTGTGAGAGGTACCAGAATTCTTAGTGAGCCTGCCCGTTTGTCTCAGTGGTTAGAGCATCAAAGGACCGAAGTGGCGCAACTTAGATTTCCAGTCAAGCGCACATACCTCGGTTGCAGGGTTGATCCTGGCCGCGGTTGGGGTTTGTGAGAGAGGCAACCAGTGGATGTATCTCTCTCCCATTGATGTTTCCCTCTCTTGCTCTCTCCCTCCCTTCACCTACGTCCTCCCATCCACTCTCTCTCTAAAGACCAATGGAAAAAAATCCTCCCGTGAGGACTTTTTAAAAAGAAGTATTATGACTGAGGAGTCCAGGTGGACTGTTTCACTGCATGCAGCAGGCCAGAAGCATGCCACTAAGTGTTTGGAGGGGAGCAGGAGTTAGTTGTGTGTGAGACAGGATGTCAGGGAGCCTGTCATTAAAATGGATGAGTACACGCAGCTGGTGTGGCTCAGTTGGGTGAGCATCGTCCCATGAACCAGGAGATCACCTTCTGATTCCCGGTCAGGGCACACTAGTATGGGCATGCAGAAGACAGCTGATCAATCTTTCTCATCATGGATGTTTCTATCTCCCTCTCCCTCCCCCTCTCTGAAAATCAATGAAAACACATTGGACAAAAAGGCGGATGAGTAAGGAAAGCTGCCCCCTACATCAATAAACACCCTTGCTTAATAATGTAACCCATGGAAATGGAAAAGCAGTCTAAGGCGTCGACTCCTTGAGCAGTACAGAATGCTCCCCTCGTGCTACGTGGAGCCCTGGCTCCAGCTGCCACTCCAACACTTGACTGGAGTCTGAGCAGAAAGGGTCCACCGGGCCCTGATGCTGGTTGTGCTGGGGGGAATGTGGCCGTCTCTCCCGGGCTGGACTGGATTCTGACTTCCCAAGTACATTTGGCGAATGTAGCGTCATTTGTCCATTATTCAATTCACTTACTTGCTGTTTTCTGTGTTTTTATCCTTCCTCCCTTGGTTATCCGGGATGACAATTTAGCGACAGAACAACAAAAGAATGCCTTTTGGAGCAGAAAGAAGCATGTCGAGGTCAAAGACAAGCCTCCAGTGGCCAGCTCTGCTTGGTCTAACGTCATGAAATGCTGCATTTAATGCACCCACCCTCTCCTCCCTAACTAGCCTCTCCCTGTTTTCCGACCACGAAGATTTATAATCCTTTCCCTTTATCCCTGTCTTGATCATATAACCTTTATTTCTTTTTTTTTTTTTTGAGTGAGTCCATTTTTGTTTTAATGTATATATAATTACAATATATTAGCAAAGCATATGGAAGAATAAGCACAAAACTAATAAATAGTTTACAACAATTAGCCTCTTAGACTGGGAATGCTTTCTGAAAAAATTTAAGTGGTGGGATTATGGGTCATTTTTACTTTCTTATTTGTAACAAAAAACAACAACAATAAAAGCTTTGCATCTCAAGGAAATAAATGAGAAAAGAAAAATCATCTTCACTTTCTAAACACAATGGTAGAATTTGAAACAAATTCTAATAAAAGAAAAATGTAGAAACTATATAGCACATAGAACTCTAATATCAAGAGACTAACCTAATTCGCCAAAGAAAAATGTGACACACTCTTAGACCAAACCTTGGGAACGCTTCAAGTTCCTGGGATCTTGCCAAAGACAACTGTCTTTCCAGGGGGGATTCTGCCCTCTAGTGTACAAAGAGAAGTTAAAATACATGAAGCCGTTAATAAATTAGTGAAATTTAGTGATTTCATTAGTGAAATGAAGTATTTCCACTTCATTCCTAGAACATCACAATTTTCTCCTTCAATGGAAGCTCCCATATCTTTGTTTCTAAATCAATTTCCTATAATCAGACTCAGTAAACTTTGTGACCGTCATAACATTGGCTACCGATTCTTCCTATTCTTCTTTACATCTCCAAGATCCTCACTTTACTGCCTCATAATTCACACCAAGAGAAATTTGGCACAACTAATGATATAGAAATATAGCACAATAAAGTTTTTAAAGTTTATAACAGATATAGGCCCTTGGCTCTTACTAGTAAACTCACATTTCTGAAACTTGGTGGCACTATAGCTCAAGAATAAAGGTAAAGGAAAAAGGCTGCGCTATATAATAAAGTCTTTCTCCTCAGAGGATTTTCTAAGAACACCAGAATTAGTTTACCTCTCAGCAACTTTGAAAACCACTAGGGACACTTCCTAGATTCATAGTATTTGATGCAGGTATTTAATCCAAATGGACAGAAATTACCCGAATCTGGTGACCACAAATGAAAAAAAGGTCTTGCTTTGAAAGCTTTTCATTGTTTGGGATCTCACTGAGATGCTCACATTGGCAGGCTCTTCACTGTTTGATCCAAGTGTCAAATACTGCGGGCCCCCCAACAACAGAAAGGATTATCACTAGTCTCTACATAATTATAATTCTTCCAGTTACCCACTTGGCCTGGAACAATCTCTTCAAATCAAGAATGTGAATGAGAACAAGATCACCTTTAATATATTCAAAACATGCCAACTATTCACAGAGAAATCTTTAAAAAAATATTTAACTTTCAAAATCATTTACTCTATACCTATAATACCTATAGATGTTTATTTAAAAAGCAAGTTAAGAATAAATGAAACAAACAAAGCAGAGTTTAGCATCCATTGAAGAACAAAAAGGTAAAAATCTGATAAAGGGTTTTCTTGCCCTGACACAAAGCACATCATTCTGGAGCTGATAAGCAGTACCACCAGCGGTGCCAGAATCAATCATTTCCATTCGCCACACTAGCTCTGAGAAGCATTCTCTTAAAAGCTGTTTCTAGCTAGTGCTATTCTGGAACAAATGGCTGCCAGAAGAAATGCACTTAACACAAGCTGGGCAAGGATATCTCCTATCCGACTCCCCTGGCAACACTCTCATATACACTGCTTACCACGTAGGATTCAGACCTCAGTCGGAGCTTATTATCATACAGAAACAGAAACAGCCATTATTCCCCAGCTGACTGATCACATCTTGTTCACAGCTTGTTGACTATTGAAAGATTATGTTTGTACATTTACAAACATAACTGAAACTCAATTTTTAAATCATGCTAGTCTCTTCAATTTCATCAGATAGGAATGAGACTGAAATAGAGGAAACCTGGACTAACCATGGTTGATGGGGGGAAAGCTTACAAAGGAAAAAGGGAGGAAACAGTCATCTCATTTCCATCAAAACCAGCAAGGTACAAAAGAGCTTTCAAAAAGTCCTTTATCAGCCCTGGCCGGTTTGGCTCAGAGGATAGAGCTTCGGATACCCTTTATTTCTGAAAATTTTTTAAATTTCTTTCAAAAGAACAAAACAACAACAACAACAACAAAAGCCCAAGAAAACCAGTTCGCTTGGAAAAAGAAAAATCCTGAACCTAATGGAAACCTCAGTTGCCATGACAACAAGGCCACGCCAAAGCAGGAGTCACCATCGCCCTGACTTAGTCGCTTGATGTGTCCCCTACTTGGACTCTTGCACCGGCTGTAACTCCTGGGCTGCCACGGCCTGGTCTTCCCTCGGCCTGTCTCCCGTGGGCGCAGTTGGAAACCCGAGGTCTCTCTGGCTTGGCTGTGTCCGCCGCTCTGCTCCTCCAGGTGACGCCACGCAGTGGAGGCCTGATGTCAAGCGGTAAGATTTGGGTGCTTCAGACTTCATGGTGGGTGTGACATTGAGTGGCTGAGGGGCAGGGGGGCAGGTCCTGGGAGAGTGAGGAGGGGCCCGCAATCCCCACAGTGGGTGTGGCTCCGGGCCCACAGCCCCGGGGCTGCCTGGAGCCCGATGCTGTGCAAACAGCCTGTCCTCGTGCTCCCGGAGCTCCACCGCACGCCTGTGCCACTGGGATTGGAGAGCCCATCGCCTGTCCCACGATGAGGTAGTTGCAGGTCTTTTAGGGGTTTTGCCCTCATGCTTTTTTAAATTAGGATTCTGTTTAGCTTTGACAAGAGTGTACGTTCATGGTAGAAAATTCAGAGATTGCAGAAAGCACAAAATACCAGGTAAACTCATGGTGCAGTCAAAGTCACCATGCGGAGAGGAGGACTTCTTAAACGGACGGTTGTTAGGGTGGCAACCGACTTGGTTCTCAAATCCTAAGGGTGCCCTCCTGGACCGTGAGGGCCCGGACCACAGGTGTGGAGTGGTCCTAGGCAGACTCGGGTCAGGGTGCTTTGACATCAGGGATCTGAGGACACAGTGTCTCACAGCAGGTGTGCCCAGGAGTTATGTGTTGGCCTTGTGCCAACATTTGGTGCAGCCTCGTCAGTTGGTCCCCCAAGTTCTCCCAGCTGCTCAGAGCCCGCCCTGTGAGCGATGGGTAGAGTGGAGGCCTGCGCTCAGGCCTGCGGCCAGGGCCTCCCACTCAGACCACAGCCCGTGAGGCCCAGCCCCACCTCTGTCCCTGGGCTCCGTGGGCCCCGCTGCCTCTGCTGCTAGGCCTCGGTGTGGTCGCCCCCCCTTGGCATGGGGTGCTGCAGCCCCATGTCTCACTGTCCTTCTCTGCCCCAGGCCCTGGGGACCCGATACTGAAGGGAGGGGCCCTCCAGGGAGGCAGCCTTGACCACTCAGATGCCTCTGCTGACCCAGCACCCAGGCCTGGCGTCCTGACCAAGGGCGCTGAGGGAGCTGGGGGGATGCTAGGCTGTGAACAGGCCGAGCAGGAGCGGAAACTTTGGTCCTGGCCATGTGGCCTTTGAGGGGCGGCCCTGGGAGGGGAGGGCTCTCCGAGAACCCTCCTGCCCTCACTCCGTCCTCTCCATCCTTCCTCTCTTCTCTGTAGGACACTCCCAGGTGCCCGATGACCTGCCAAGGTACCTGCTCAGAAACACCTTTATCTCCTGACCACCGGGGGCCAGGCAGGCGCACCTGCCAGGAGCAAAGGGAGGATGCCCTCCAGCTCTGTGCCCGCAGGAGGACTGTCAGCCCCTGTGGGGGAAGCTGCTGAAGGCGGGGTGGTATGTGAAGCCCAACTTGAGACCTGCTGAGCCCGAGGCCCACCCAGTGCGCCCTGAGCCAGCCCTGCCTCCCCAGAGCCTTTCTCTGGGCAGAGCCAGGCCACCCCATTCCTCCCTTGCCCTCCCACCTCCCACACAGCTGCCTGCTGTTGCCTGTCCCTAAAGAGGGCCGTCAGCCTAGCCTCAGCCCAGCTGCTTGGGACCCGCAGGCCACAGGCCGGCAAACAGGAGTCACCTGAAGGCGGGGGTTCTGAGGACTCGAGGGGCAGAAACAGCCAGCCACACCCTCTGCCGCAGCTCCTTCACCTCCAGGGTCCCCAGTGCCAACCACTGGACAGGAGGCGCTTCTCACTGGAACCCCCAAAGGAGGAGAGGCTGGCTCCCCTGCAGCCTCCGCCACGGCCCCGCCATGGCCACGGGAGGTGGCGGCCGCAGCAGCTCCAGCCCCAGCACCGCGCAGTGACTGCAGCCCCGGCTGCCAGGACTCGGCCTCAGCCCCGGATGTTCAGGGCAAGTGGCCACCGTGGCCCCTGTCCTGGCAGTGTCAGCTTCTCAGAGCCCGACGGGTCCAGGGCAGGACCACAGAGAGGGGCTCCCTGCCAAGAGCCCACGCAAGTCACCCGACGTGGCTCCCACGCCAACGGGCCCCTGAGAACATCAGTCATGGGAACAACTTAGAGAGCAGGCGGGCGTCGCCACAGCTGCGTGGGACCAGCAGGTGGAGCTCAGATGATGAGCGTGGCCGTGGGCGACTCGTCTTTTGGACCCGCAGCCCCTGAGCCTTCAAACTCCTGACGCCCCTTCTGACCACCAGGGCCCCCTCTCCCATCGGCCTGAGGGGCCGGGAGAGACTTTGGAACGGGGAAGCCCAGACCGGCCAGACGACCAAGACCTCGCAGCCCTGGTTGGACCTTGGAGTCGGGCTCACTGTTACCCCAGGGCGTTGCCGAGCCAGGCCTGGGCCCCACTCTCCTGAGCCCGGGGCCGTCCAGGCAGGTGGCCTCAGGCTGTGCCTCTCTCCAGCTGGCTCCTGGGCCCCGGACCTGCCCCCGGGTTCACTTTTCTACCATCATGGGCTCTGCCCCGCCTGGTGCAGAGAAGCCCTGCCCGCCCCCTCCCAGCAGAGGCCACAGTGTGCAGAGGGGAGCGTGTGCCAGAGGCGGGTGGAGCCTGGTCGGTAACGCGGCTGTAGCCCCCGGTGTCCACCATCGAGGATGACACTTTGAGTCTTTGTTTCTGAGTCACTCCCCGGGATAGAAACCCAATTTACTACATTCCATACCCGTGCAGGCATCATGAAATATATGTGTTTTGAGGTGTCCCCCAAATGGATGTACCACAGGCTGGCTGGCCACCAAATGTACACGCACTTTAACAGCTGAGAACTCAGTTTGCCCTCCTTTCAGGGTGAGCGGATTTGACGTCATGGGTGAAGCCAGACTCAGCTTGGAACCAAGAAGATGTATCCTCTGGACTTTGTGATGGGGACACATCCAGGATGAAGTGTCTGGTCCCGAACGGGCCCCAGTCCAGGCATCCAGGGCGCTGTGGACAGAGGATGCGCAGAAACACCGAACGCAGCGATTCTCGGTGTTTGCGGTTCCATTGCTTCAGCAGCAGCAGCGCCTGGACCAGAACTGACGCAGCCACGGAGCCGCACACATCAAGAATCGTTCCTTCGGCTCGGTGTTTGTTCGCATCTCTCTCAACAGCTGCCCTCGATTCCTCGACTGCTGGGTGTTGGGTCCCCTCAACTTTATCTTTTCTGTGTCCCCATAAAAAGTCCTGTGGAGACATGGTCTTCGTTCAGATCTTACCGTCTTCACTGATTTGTTCAAATCTGTTCAAACTGAAAAGAAGTGAAAATTAAGTGCGTTATCAGCTGTTAATGTGTCTACATTTTGGGGGGATACTACATGTACATTCAATGGAGAGACTTTTCCATCAGTTGTCTGACCTCTTTGTACCTGTTTTGGGGGACAGCCCATATTTACATCCAATGGGGACTCATTGTCCATCAGCAACCCGACCTCTCTTTACCTTTTTGGGGGACAGCCCATATTTACATCCAATGGGGACTCATTTTCCATCGGCAGCCCTACGTCTCTTTACCTTTTTGGGGGATAGCCTATATTTACATCCAATGGGGACTCATTGTCCATCAGCAAACCGACCTCTCTTTACCTTTTTGGGGGACAGCCCATATTTCCATCCAATGGGGACTCATTGTCCATCAGCAGCCCGAGCTCTCTTTACCTTTTTGGGGGACAGCCCATATTTACATCCAATGGGGACTCATTTTCCATCGGCAGCCCTACCTCTCTTTACCTTTTTTGGGGACAGCCCATATTTACATCCAATGGGGACTCATTTTCCATCTGCAGCCCTACCTCTCTTTATCTTTTTGGGGGACAGCCCATATTTCCATCCAATGGGGACTCATTGTCCATCAGCAGCCCTACCTCTCTTTACCTTTTGGGGGGACAGCCCATATTTACATCCAATGGGGACACATTGTCCATCAGCAGCCCTACCTCTCTTTACCTTTTTGGGGGACAGCCCATATTTATATCCAATCAGGACTCATTTTCCATCAGCAGCCCTACCTCTCTTTACCTTTTTGAGGGACAGCCTATATTGACATCAGTTGGCATCAATCTTTCTCTTTGGGAGTCACACCTCTAGTGTGTATATGGCCGGTTTCCTGACACATGGTTTCCGGTTTCCTAAGGTGCTCTCCTGGGATGGGCTTGGCCTGGGGACCGGGGCTCTATAAAGAGGTTTTCCTTTGGCTTTAATGTGCTGACAAAGAACTGGGTGTGCAAATGTGTTCTGTCTCCGAGTGCTGTGACCTGTACTGATTAGCCATTGATTCTGGAACACAAGGATGGGTTTGTAATAAAATGAGTTGGAGTAGAATTGAGTCCTGGATTTCCTCACCGCTCGTCACTGGCAGTGATGCCCGGGCTCCGGGCTCCCCGCGTCTGCCCCCGGGTCCTGGGCCCCTGGAATGCAGACCTCCCTCGGCCAGGAGGCCAGAGAAGGGGAAGCCAGGTTTCCTGTTTCCCAGGCAGCCGCTCTTCCCAGGCCTTGGTGTGTTTTAAGTCCCTCTAAGTGGAATCCCATTTTGATTTGGGATTTCTATCACAGCAGGAGCTCAGCTTAAAATGATCCTTAGGTTTTCCAAGGCCACTCAACTAGGAAGAGGCCGAGGAGGGAGGAGGGCGGCAGGTGAAGATCCCCCCTGACCTGACCTCATGGCGGCCCGTCCAGCTGCCGCCTGCGTGTCCCTCCTCCCTCACCAGCCTCTTCTGTAAGGTGCTTCCTGTGGCCTCCTTTCCTCTTCTTTCCAAGGCCCTGCCCCTGGGGGAGCCGCCCCCTCTGCGAGCTGCCCTCCCCAAAGCTGGGAGCCAGACAGAGCATGTGGACCCCTGCAGGCCGCCTCCCCTCCGCCATTGGCTGTTGCAGGGTCTGAACCTGAAGGGTCACCCCTGGGAGCTCTCAGCCTCTGTCCCCTGATTCTCTCCCCTCTGGGACAGCTCTTCAGGGCTCACACTGGCCGGTCCCTGCGTCCCCCCTCATCCTTCCCACAAACACTCATTGGAGCTCCCTGTGTGCTCGCTCCCGGGTTCCACCGTGGAGGCAGCCCCCTCCCTGCCCCTCTGCAGGGCTGAGCCACCTGCTCCCCAGCACTGACCGCTCCTGAGCTTCAGGCCTGAGGTCGCTGCCTTAGACCCCCTGCCCGGGCTGCAGGCTTCTCCACTGTCCCTGACTCCTCTGGGCTCCCTGCTTATCCAAGGCTACCAACTGTCAATCACAGAAGCCAAAACCTGGGATGCCAGCTGAACCCCTCCTCTCTCTCCACTTCCCACAGGTGATCGCTCCCCTGAACCTGGGTCTGGAATGGATCTGGAATGTGCCCACCCCTCTTAGCTGACTGTTCTCATCCCAGGTCCCCCTGACACCCCTGTCCCTGGGTCTTGGCAGGGCCTGGCCAACTGGTCTGCCTGCCTCCCACAACTTCTCAGCCCCCTGGCACCTCTGGCATCCACCCCGCTGACCTACCTTTGTGAACCTCCCTCCCTCAGCCTCCACACCAGCTACACCCGCCAGGAGCAAAAGGAGGATGCCCTCCAGCTCTGTCAGCCCCTGCGGGGGAAGCTGCTGAAGGCGGGGTGGTATGCTAAGCCCAACTAGAGACATGCTGAGCCCGAGGCCCACCTAGTGTGCCCTGAGGCAGCCCTGCCTCCCCAGAGCCTGTCTCTGGGCAGAGCCAGGCCACCGAATACCGCCCCCCCTACCCCCTCCCGCACAGCTGCCTTCTGGTGCACGTCCATGAACACAGCAGCCATCGTGGCCTCAGCCCAGCTGCTTGGGACCCACAGGCCACAGGCCAGCAAACAGGAGTCACCTGAAGGCAGGGGTTCTGAGGACTCGGTGGGGGGGGGGGGGAGGGGCAGTCAGAGAAACAGCCAGCCACGCCATCTGCCCCAGCTCCTTCACAGCCTGGGTCCCCAGTGCCAACCACTGGACTGGAGGCGCTTCTCACTGGCTTCCCCAAAGGAGACGCTGGCTCCTCTGCTTCTCACCGCCCCCCGCAACCCCCCCCCCCCCACCACCACACACACACACACACACACAAACCCTATTTGACCAGGTAGTTAATTTTCTGGGGACTACAGGTCCGTCTTGTCCCCTGGCTTGAGACACAAGCCCTGGAGAAGCAGGACCCCTCACTGCCTGGCTTAATAGATAAGGGGCCCTGCTGGGGTCTGGCTGGAACTCTGTCCCCAGCTGCCTCCCATCAGCTCAGCAGCCACCACTCCTCCAGGTCCAGGGAGCACATGCAACCTGCCCCAGAATGACAGGGGACCAGCCCAGCTCAGGGAAGGAGCCCACAAGGGGGCTCTTGGTCTCTCACTGGGGCTCTTGGTCCCAGGTGGCGACCTGATGGAGCCTCTCCACTCTCCTGCTTTCTCCCAGGACCCTGGGGCTCTCCGAGTCCCACCCTTCGGGAAAGTGACTCCTTGGCTGCCCCCACAGAGCAAGGCCCAGGGAAGCCCCAATCCTCCAAGCGTTTTAAATACCTGACAAACCCAAGTTCACCCTTGGAATGAGCCCTTCCCACCCACAACAGCCACCACCACGTGGGACACTCCAAGTCCCAGCACCTGGGAGCTGCCAGATAGGTTGGAACCCGCACACAGTTGCGTGAAGTGGGTACGGGGGGTCGACTAGGCTTTTAGGTGGGAGTCGCTGGGCAGGGCGCAGGAGGGCTCTCACCTTGGTGACATTGAGGAAGGTGGTCTGGCCCATTGCTGCCCCTCACCAGCTTCCGCTCCAGCTCCTCCCTCAGATGAGCAAGTGGATCTTGCCCACATGTGGGAGAGGAGCGCCTGCAGGATGGTGGCCTGGATTCCAGGCAGATGCACTTGGTCTGGCAGCGGGGGCGGCATCCACACCAGCTGGGCTCGGCCTCCAACGGCTCCTCCGCCCGCGGGACCCTGGAGGACCTGGACGAGGCAGTAGCAGGAGCCAGGAAGCCCAGCGGTTCCTGTGACTCGCGGTCCCCAGGCTTGTCCTCCTCACCGATGTGGGCACCTGTGGCCACATCTGCCAGGCTGGCATGCCAGGATGGTTTGCCGCTGCAGCGCCACCTGGTGGCGCCTCTGGGCAGTACCAGGAGGCCACCCTGGGCTCCTTGCTGCCATCCTCCTGTGCTCAGGAGTCTGGGTTAGTTCCTCCACCCAGCATTGCTTACTGACAGTCTGTCCCTGCAGAATAACTTCAACACAGGACACTTCTGCATTCTGACCAAGTCAGTGTCGAGAGCCAGAATTTTCCATTAGGTCACTGGTTTGCTCATCATCATGTACAATATCTGAGCTTTTAATTTTTGACTTATTTTATTAAATGTTTTATATTAAAGAAGGAAATAATTTTTTTGTAGATGTTATAAAGGAGGGTATGTCATTATATTGTCTGTGTACCAGGTGTCAGGAAGTTATAGTCAGCGGGTGAAATCTGGACTATTGCCTGTTTATATATGTCCCATGAGATAAGAATCATTTTTATTCACTTTTTAAATGTTAGAAAACAATGAAAAGAATATTTTTGATACATAAACATAATATGAAATTAACATTTTGGTGTCCATAATTACTGTTTGGTGTCCATAATTACCGTTTCACTGGGAGCAGTCATGTACAATCATTTACACATCGTCTTTGGCTACTTGCAAGTTACAATGGCAGAGTTGAGTAGTTATGACCAGCATGGTATTGTCTACAGAGCCCAAACCATTTACTACCAAACCCTTGACACAGGAAGTTTGCGGACCCTTGTCCTACACAGAGTAGATGAAGGCCGTGTGCGTTATTATTAGCACTGTATTTGGATTTCAAATGATTTTAAATGTCGCATATTGCACATTTTAAAATCAACAAAATATGCCTAGCTAGTCTTGCTCAGTGATTGAGCATCAACCAATGAACTAGGAAGTCACAGTCTGCTCTGAAACCTGGATATTAAAGTAGCATCCTGGATATTTGGTAACATGCCCCAAAGGGGTGTGCTTTAGTGATAAATCTCCAATGAAATCTGTTTCAAGGCTATTTCAAGGATGAACCAACTTCCAGGAACTCTTCACATTTCGCCATTCTTGGAAAAAGATATCCTTGATGCCTAAATGTGATCATTTCCCAATTATACTAATTCTAGGAATAACCATATGAAGCCTTATCTGCAAATAGTAATATTGTTGGACTTGGAAGATAACAAGGTCCCTCTGTTTAAAATCCTCCCTGTGTCCCAATCAAAAGAGTGACTCTATTCTTAGTGTTTTTCTAAATATTTACTGTCCTCTGCAATTCATTTGCCCTGTGTACTCACTGTCTTTTAGTCACGCCAGTCTTTAAACTTCCAGATACTTTACATAATCTACCAGATGACTCTTATGGTTTATGAACATTCTGAAGTTATAAGAAAAAATACTTGCTCATACTTGCTAATACACCTAAGTTCCCAATATTTCAGAAGCAATATTCTAAAAGACCACAAGATGGGGGTATTCCTGCATACAAGCAAATTCTCAAAGCAGTGCATTGAGCTCCCAAGTGTCAAGTTCTGCTTTGTTGGTTTCTGTTTGTTTGTTTGTTTGTTTTTCTAAGATTTATTTATTGATTAAGTTATTACAAATGTGTTCTTATCCCCACATTACCCTACCCATCCTTCCCACTCATGCCCTCACCTCCCTGTTGTCTGTGTCCATTGGTTAGGCCTATATGCATGCAAATAAGTCCTTTGGTTGATCTCTCCCTCTTACCCCCACCCTCCCCTACCTTCCCATTGGGGTTTGATGGTCTGATAGATGTTTCTCTGTCTCTGGATCTGTTTTTTTCATCAGTTTATGTTGTTCATTATATGTACCACAGTCTCTGGTGGTCTAGTGCTTAGGATTCGGCGCTCTCAAGTTCTGCTTTGACCAATAAGGTAGTCATTACCCACATGAGGCTAATTTAAAATGAAGTAAAGGAGAAATCACACTCCTAAGTGGCACTAACCACCTATTGAGAGCTCAATAGCCCTATGTGGCTGCTGGCTACACTGCTGAGCAGTGCAAAATAAAAA
Source organism: Myotis nattereri (assembly GCF_964212035.1). Taxonomy (NCBI): domain Eukaryota; kingdom Metazoa; phylum Chordata; class Mammalia; order Chiroptera; family Vespertilionidae; genus Myotis; species Myotis nattereri. Next base: position 78,043,965 of record NC_138077.1, read on the forward strand.
CATTTCTATTCTCACAGATTTTCTAGTGATTTTAAAATTAATTTCCTTTCATTTAAAAAATGGAGAAAGTTTTAGAAAGTGCTGATTCTTCCTATTATTCATAATGCTGAACAAGTGGAAAAAACTTAAATTTCCAGCGATAGAATTTTGGTTCTCTGAATTGTGATTTAAACATATGCTGGAATATTACAAAGCCATTAAAATAGTCTTTTCTTAGAATGTGCAGGAAGGTTTATGGCATAATTTTAAGAACAAGAGGAAGCAAAAAGTATGTGTACTTATATTTTCATATATATATGTATATACACATTAGAATATATAATTCCAAATTTTGCAATTTTATAAGAGATATATATATATATGTAAAAGAAACAAAGGAAAAAGATCATACTATTATCTGTTAACTATCTGTTAACTGTGGGATGTGAAATTATGGCGGATTTTATGTTCTTTGAACATAGCTTTATTTTTTATCTTTTTCCAATATCAGGGGAAAAATGAATAAAAAAAGAAACTATAAAAAGAATGTGGAATTTTTGGAACTTTTGCAAAAGCCAAAATAAGTTTCAGAAGATTCAGTAATTCACTTAAAAAAAACACAACTAGCCGAAAACGGTTTGGCTCAGTGGATAGAGCGTTGGCCTGCGGACTGAAGGGTCCCAGGTTCGATTCTGGTCAAGGGCATGTACCTTGGTTGCGGGCACATCCCCAGTGGGGAGTGTGCAGAAGGCAGCTGGTCAATGTTTCTCTCTCATCGATGTTTCTAGCTCTCTATCTCTCTCCTTTCCTGTCTGTAAAAACTCAATAAAATATATTTAAAAAAAAAAAACACAACTAAAGATTTTTTCGATGTATAAAATGTTTTTTATATCCGCTCAAGCCGTCTGCATAATTCTTGTCACCAAGGCAGTTGTCAAGGCAAGTGTCATTCATAGCATTCTCCCATGTCTACAGAGCAGCTGAGTGGTCTCTGGATTCTCTCTGTAGCTGCACCTGTCTAAACATTGAGCCCAGGGTGACATTCATTCATTTATTCGGAAGCAGATCTGTAAACATTTTCTATGCTCCAATGGTTCTGAATGAGGGTCTCTTCTGTGTCCCTATTGCTAGTCCTTAACCGTAAAAATTCTTTTCCCACTGGTTCTTTTGGAAATTGGTTGAAATTCATGAAGACACCAGCATGTGTGTTATGGACGGAAGCTCAGACTCTCCATCAGGGAGGATGAGGAAACCTTGGACACAGGAGGCAGCTTGTTCTGGGGGAGCTGACTTGGCTGGATTTGGAGCCCCACCAATTCTGGCCTCCTGTCTTCAGTCCTCTGACTTCAGTTCTCTGCTTTCTAAAATGGGAGGCACATGGGGACCATTGTGGGATTAGAACAATACATGTAAAGTGCCTGAATTATGGAAGAAAACTAGGTTTTTTTAGTTCTTATTATGCAGATGTTTATTTAACAAAAAAATAATCCATTTTTCCCTTTTATCAACCATTTTGAGCACTGTGAGATTTTACACTGTCTGGCCAGGTGTCAGGCTGTGTTTAACATTTGTGTAGCTGGAGGTGACCGAGGCTCCAACTACCTCTGAAGTCTCTGCTTTTGTTTTTCCTGTGGCCTTCAGATCACCCTAAGAATTCCTTCTCAGATAGGGTTTGCTTCATGCAGTGCGATTACTTGGCATGCACTCATAGTTCAGAGGGCTGGAGTGTGTCCCACCCAGGGGCAATGGTAAGATTTCTGGGAGGAGGTGGGGAAGGCATGGTTTTCTTTACTAAAATGAGAGAAGAGACTGTGAAAGGTGAGATGGAAAAAAAATAATCACAGATGACTCCTCAGGCAGACCAAATTTGAAAAGAGCACCTAAAAGAAATGTGGAATTTCAAAATTAATTTTCTCAAATACTTTGTAAACACTTACGTACTCTTGAAAAGCATTTACCTACCCTGATTTCCAATGTTCTCAAATTTTCCATCAGGGAAGGTCTGTATGAATAGGAAGGAGAAGCAAAGCCTTCTGAGCTCTGGTAACTGTGGGAACAAATGAGGAGATTGAGGACAGGGAACTGCAGATGCCTCCTGTCCCCTCCTCTGCAGCCAGGACTCTCAGAGGGGAGAGGGGGACACACAGACACTGGGGTTCGAATTGGAGGGCTGAGGACTGCTCCCCTGGGATTATCGGGGCAGACTGGGAGCCCCCAGGAGGGATGCTGCATGTCCTCACTCTCTGGGTGAGTAGAACTCCAGAGGGAAGCCTGGAGTAGGACCCCAGGCAGGGACCCAGGCTAGCTACTCCCTGAGAGACAATAGGAGGTACAAAGACTCCGCCCCTGTTGCCATAAGAACAAAATAGCTCCGCCTCCCACCCCATATACACCAATGGGAAAGGCACTGGGTTCATTTAAAGACAGGATTCCCTTCATGAGGCTGAACTCAGATATTAAACTGGGCGAAATATTTTCTTTTGCTCCTCTCCTCTCGATCCTTTGGTGGGGGACTCAAGAGCAAATCCATTTAGAAACAAGTAAATAAGCTATATTTCTTCTGCACATTAAACATACTGAATATATTTGCAACTTTGAGCCGTACTTATCTTTATTCATGCAAAACTGTAACTATATCTGACATTTCTTCTTAAAGGTGTTTCTTCCTCACTACAATGTGCAAAGGAAATTTCTTATTATAAAAATAGTGCTGTGGTTTTAGCTGTTGTGTTTCTGTGAAATAAGCTGAGCTTCCTTTCACCAGACACTGAGCAAGTGTCTTGTGAAAATAGCATAAAGGCTCTTGTGAGGAGAGAGCCCTTCCTAGTACACTGGGGCCTTGACTTACAAGTGTCCCGACTAACGAGTTTTTTGAGATTCCAGCTGTCTCTTGGCTGATTTTTTGCATTGAGTTGACAGAGTAATTTGAGTTAAGGAGCGCCTTAACGAGCTCCTTAACGAGCTTGGTCTCAGAATGAATTAAACTCGTAAGTCAAGGCCCCACTGTATCTAGTGATTAAAGTAAAATCAGAATTTGCATGTATTTCTTAAACAGAAACCTTCAAAAGTCATTGCTGAATTCCCACTCAGCACTGGGGACTCTTTGGTCCTAGCACAGGCCTAGGCACCTTCTGAGAGGGAGATCCAGTACTGAAAAGGTCAGTTCTAGAAATGTCTGTAAAACATACATTTGGCAAATGAATGAAGAAAGAAGCAAAGAAACACTGACAGAGAAGATGTTCCCCTCTGCCGACTTAAAGTTTGCTTTCTAAAGGAGGTTTGAAGCTTCCTACTGTTTTTTCAGCTTCTTTGGATTTCTAAAAGGCAGGGCCTTTGAACTCTAATGGGAGAAAGAGAAGAAAGTGCTGGGCATTCAGAATCATGAGCAGTGGGAATATTGGGGAACCTCAGACCAGTCACTTCACCTCCCTGAACCAGTTTCAATCTGCAAAATAACTAATATGTGATTTTGTAAAGAATATTTTTATCTATTAAATCCACTAGTGTGACATTGGTCAACAAGAACATACAGGTTTTAGGTGTGGGTTCTATGTGACAGGATCTGTATATTGCACCTTGTGCCCAACTCAGGAAGCAACACCAGGCTGGTGAGCAGAAGATGAGGTGTAAAGGTGCATCATGGGTAAACTGGTCACCAGAGGCCAAAGGGCTGGCCTGCGAAGGACCAGGCACAGGAGCCACATCCTGGCGTGAACCTGGTCTGCAGTCAGAGCCCTCTCCTCCCCAAGGCAGGTCATAAAGCAGCTACTGCATTTCTGAACAAGAAATTGAGACACGGGTTTTGACCAAAAAATTAAGATATTTTGAAAATTCATGAATCTATGTGGGATGTCCTAAAGAGGATTAAGATATCATATGTATGTACATGTTAATGAATCAGGTTTATTACAAATATAAAATAAAGGAAATCAAAAAAGAGCTCTTTGCTCAGGAATTCATTCAGCAAGTGTGTGATGTCTACCTGGATCTCGGGGCGGGGCCTTCACAGGTCACCTTTCAGGTGCTGAGAGGGCCTGAGAGACAGACAGGTGAACAAGAACCAAGGCCACACTTTATTTCAGAAGACAGCAAGAGCCATGAAGAAAACAGACTTAGCTTATATGACTAGGGAGCCACAGGGACACAAAGGATTTCTATTGGTGCCCTGACCTATGACTTTAAACGCAGAGGTTCACAGGACAAAGTGCGGGGTCCCAGGTGCTGTGGGTCAAAACCTGAGGTGGTTCATCGGGTTGCCCTCCTCCCAGGAGGCCTCGGGGGGCCTGCTCATGGGGACGTGGCAGATTCCATTCCTTATGGCACAGTTCCCTTCTGTTCCCTGCCAAAGCCACTCCCAGCTTCCTGGGGCTCCCAAAAATCTTGGCCTTTGATCCCTTCCTCCAGCCTCAAAGCCAGCAACTCAAATGGGGTCCCTCCCTGGCTTCCTGCCCCTCCTTCCCAGCCAGTTTTCACTTTGAAGAACACCTGGTTACTGAGGGCCAGGACCTCGGGGGGAGACACACCTCCTGTGCTTTCTGTAGAGGACCTGGGGTGTGTTGGTGTCAATAATTGTTTATTCACTGATTTTTAACAACACCACCACCAGAAAACTTGAGAGGTTGGCCCACATGGCTGACCTGGCATGGTGGCTAGGTTACCTCTATGACCTGTCTTACCATTCTGACCTCTGTTAGTATTGTGACCTACTGCCAGGTGATATACCATAGGGCTAGATGGGGGCTCCCGAGCAGAGTGACTCCCCAGCAGGCTCAGGAAAGGGCTCCCCAACATATTTAAACTGAGACATGGCTGTTGAGACAGAGCTGGCCCCATGGAGACCTGGGAAGCCACCCCAAAAGGAGAGGCAGTGCCCCAGGGCAAGGACAGCCAGGCTGGATGGGAACAGCAGAGAGCGGGGGGCAGAGGGGGGGACATAGAGGGCCCTAGTGTGGGTTGAAAATGCTGTCACAGCAGGAAGGCTTTTAGGCACGAGAATAGGGGGATCTGATTTATATTTTTTAAAGATCACTCGGTGATTTGACATTTGAAATGATATTTGACATGTGTCCTGAGAGCCCGGGAGGATTTGGGCAGATGAAGACGGTGAGATGTGCTTCAGGTACAGAAAGTGGACACGGCCTGGAGGCAGGACAGATGAACACTGGGGACCAGAGCACATGCCTCTCAGAGCCTGTGAGTGATGGGACAGGGCAGGGAAGCAGAAGACCCTGCATGGAGGGGGCAGGGCAGGGGGAAGGGGTCCTTCCATGGAGAGGACAGGGTAGGGGAGGCAGTAAACCTCCATGGAGGGGGCAGGGCAGGGAGGACAGGGGACCCTCCATGGAGGGGAGAGGGGAGGGAGGAGAGGGGACCCTCCATGGAGGAGAGCGGGCAGGGAGGAGAGGGGACTCTCCATGGAGGGTACAGGTCAGGGAAAAAAGGGCACCCTCCATGAAGGGTGCAGGGCAGTGGGGACAGGGCACCCTCCTTTGAGGGAACATGCAGGGAGGAAAGGGACCCTCCATTGAGGGGACCGGCAGGGAGGAGAGGGGACCCTCCATGGAGGGGAGAAGGCAGGGAGGAGAGCAGACACTCCATGGAGGGGAGAAGGCAGGGAGGAGAGCAGACACTCCATGGAGGGGAGAAGGCAGGGAGGAGAGGGGACCCTCCATGGAGGGGACAGGCAGGGAGGAGTGGGACCCTCCATGGAGGGGTGGGCCGGGAGGAGAAGGGACTCTCCATGGAGGGTAGAGGGCAGGGAAAAAAGGTGACCCTCCATGAAGGGTGCAGGGTAGTGGGGACAGGGCACCCTCCTTTGAGGGAACATGCAGGGAGGAAAGGGACCCTCCATGGAGGGGTGGGCCTGGAGGAGAAGGGACTCTCCATGGAGGGTACAGGGCAAGGACAAAAGGGGACCCTCCATGGAGGGTGCAGGGCAATGGTGACAGGGAACCCTCCATGGAAGGGACAGTTATGGAGGAGATGGCACCCTCCATGGAGGAGAAGGGCAGGGAGGAGAGGGGACCCTCCATGGAGGGGAACGGCAGGGAAGAGATGGGACCCTCCATGGAGGGGGCAGGGTAGGGAGCAGATGGGACCCTCCATGGAGAGGAAGGGAAGGGAGGAGAGGGGACCCTCCATGGAGGGGAGAAGGCAGGGAGGAGAGGGGACCCTCCATGGGGGGGACAGCCAGGGAGGAGTGGGACCCTCCATGGAGGGGTGGGCCGGGAGGAGAAGGGACTCTCCATGGAGGGTACAAGGCAGGGACAAAAGGGGACCCTCCATGGAGGGTGCAGGGCAGTGGTTACAGGGAACCCTCCATGGAAGGGACAGTTATGGAGTAGATGGGACCCTTTATGGAGGGGAAGGGCAGGGAGGAAAGGGGACCCTCCATGGAGCGGAAGGGCAGGGAGGAGGGAGGAACCTTTATGGAGGGGGCAGGGAAGGGAGCAGATGGGACCCTCCATGGAGGGGCAGGACAGGGAGGAGATTGTACCCTCCATGGAGGGGGTAGGGTAGGGAGCAGAGGGGACCCTCCATGGAGGGGAAGGGCAGGGAGGAGAGTGGACCCTCCATGGAGGGGCAGGACAGAGAGGAGATTGTTCCCTCCATGGAGGGGGCAGGGTAGGGAGCAGAGGGGACCCTGAGTGGAGGGGAAGGGCAGGGAGGAGAGGGGACCCTCCATGGAGGGAGCAGTGTAGGGAGCAGATGGGACCCCCCATGGAGGGGAAGGGCAGGGAGGAGGTGGGATCCTTCATGGGAGGAAAGGGCAGGGAGGAGATGGGACCCTCCAAGGAGGGGGCAGGGTAGGGAGCAGAGGGGACCCTCCATGCATGGGAAGGGCAGGGAGGAGATGGGACCCTTCCTGGAGTGGACAAGGCAGGGAGGAGATGGGAACATCCATGGAGGAGACGGGTCACGGAGGAGAAGGTACCCTCCATGGAGGGGGGAGTGTAGGGTTATTGGAACCCTCCATGGAGGGGACAGGTAAGGAGGAGTCAGGACCCTCCACGGAGGCCACAGTTCAGGGAGGAGAAGGATCCCTCCGTGGAGGGTACAGGCCAGGGAGGAGAGGGCAGGGATGGGGACAGAGAACCCTACAGGGATGGGCTAGACAGGGAGGAGAGGGGACCCTCAATAAACGGGACAGATCAGGGAGGAGAAGGATACTTCCAGGGAGAGGAAGGGCAGGGAAGAGATGGGAACCTCCATGGAGGCGATGGGTCAAGAAGGAGAAGGTATCCTCCATGGAGGGGGGAGTGTAGGGGACAGGGAAGGGAGAAGAGGGGACCCTCAATTTTAGTGGCTCTGCGGGAAGGACAAGGGAACCTCCATGGAGTGGGAAGGGAGAGGAGGAGAGGGGACCCTCCATGGAGGGGGCAGGGCAGTGGGGAAGGGAAACAGGGAACCCCAAACAATGGGCTGGGCAGGGAGGAGAGGGGACACTGCATGAAGGAAGGAGGGCAGAGGAAGTGGGGACCCTCCGTGGAGGAGACAGGGCAGTGGGCAGGGAACCCTCCATTGAGGCTACAGGACAGGTGGGGCAGGGGACCCTCCATGGAGGGGTAGGGCAGGGAGGAGAGGGGACACTCCATTGAGGGAAGAAGACAGAGAGGAGAGGTGACCCTCCATGGAGTGGGCTGGGCAGGGAGGAGAAGGGACCCTCCATGGAGGGGAGACGACAGGGAGGAGAAGGGAACCTCCATGGAGGGAGAGAATAAAGAGTAGAGGGGACAATGCATGGAGGTTTCAAGTAAAGAGGAGAGGAGACCTACCATGGAGGTAACAGGGCAGGAAGGAGAGGACCCTCCATGGAAGGGAAGGATAGTGGGAATGGGAACTCTATGTGGAGGGGGAAGTGAAGGGGGTATAGGGAACAGGGAACTCTCCATTGATAGGGCAGGGCAGTGGGGACTGGGAACACGGGACCCTGTATGATTGGCCAGTCAGAGAGTAGAGGGGAATCTCCATGGAGGGGGGAGGGCAGGGAAAGTGGGGATCCTCCATGGAGTTGACTGGGCAGGGAGGAGAGGGGACACTCCAGGGAGAGGGCAGGGCAGTGGGGACAGGGAAACCTCCATGGAGGCTTCAGGACAGGTGAGGCAGGGAACCCTCCATGGATGGGGCATGGCAGGGGTGTAGAGAACCTCACTTTGAGGAGGATGGGCAGGGAGGATAAGGTTTCCTTCATGGAAGGGGCAGGGCAGGGTGACAGAGAACCTCACTTTGAGGGGGCAAGCAGTGGGGAAAGGGAACCCCAGTTTGAGGGAGAAGGGCAGGGAGGAGACAGAATCCTACATAGAGGGACAGGTCATGCAGGAGAGGGAACAGGCAACTCTCCATGGAGGGGAGAGGCTGGGGGGATAGAGAACCCTACTTTGAGACAGCAAGGATTTCAGCACAGGTCCTTAAATAGATGGCAGGGCAGGGGAGAGAGGACATCCTCCCGGGAGGTAGCAGGGCAGGGAGGACAAAGGACCCCACATAGTCTGAGCAGGATAGTGAGGTTAGGGCACCATCCATGGAGGGGCCAGGGAAGGGAGGACAGGGGAGTAGAGACAGGTAACAGGGGAAACACACCCCTCCATGGAGAGTCCCCTGTTCCCCCATGGTGGGGCCCTTGTTCCCCAGCCCTGCCCCTTCACAGCATTCCCTGTCCTCCCTGTCCATTGGTCCCTCCCCTGGTCCCCTGCCCCCACTGCCCTGCCTTCCCATGGAGGGGCTGCTGTCTCCCCTGCTCTGACCACTCTGTGGTTGGTCACCTTATCCCTCTGCCTTTTCCTTCCATGCCAGGGTCTTCTGTTTCCCTGCCCTGACCCCTCACTCACAGGCATCTGAGGGGCATATGCTCTGGCCTCTCCAGTGTTCATCTCTCCTGCCTTTAGGCTGAGTGTCCACTCTCTGTACCTGAAGTACATTCTCACCTTCTTCATCTGTCTAAATCCTACCTGTGCTCTCAAGACACATCTCAAATATCATTTCAAATGTCAAATCACAAACAGGGGAAGGGGGGTGGGGGTGGGAGGTTAGGGGTGGGAAGTGGGGGATGGGAGTGGGGGGTTGGGGATGGGGAGTTGGGGGGTGGGGGATGGGAGGTGGGGGTGGGGGGAGGGGAGTGGGGGCTAGGGGGTGTGGACTGGGGAATGGGGGGTCAAGAATCAGGGGGGTGGTGTGGGGTGTGAGGTGTGGGTTGTGGGGTGTGGGTAGGGGTGTGGGTAAGAGTGTGAGGTGGGGGTGAGCGGTAGTGGTGGGGGATGGGAGCTGGCAGGTGGGTGGTATGGGGTCGCAGGAGGGGGCTGTGGGTTGGGGGTGTGGTGAGTCCGGTGGGGGCTGGGTGTGGTTGTCGGGTGGCAGGTGGTGGTGGCCTGTGGGGAGTAGGGGGTAGGGTTGGTGGGTGACAGGTGGGGGAGGGAGAAGAGGGAATAGGGGGGATAAATGGTGATGGAAGGAGACTTGACTTGAAGGCAGTGAACACACAATGCAATCTACTGATGATGCAATATAGAATTGCACACCTGACCTATGCAATTTCATTAATGAATGTCACCCAAATACGGTTGATTAAAAGTAAATGAAAGGTGGGTCTTTTGAGGTTGATTAGGTTATGAGGGTGGAGCCCTCATGAATACGATTAATACCCTTTTCAAAGATATCCCATGCTAGACTTATCAGGAGATGACTTTATATGTTATATAAATGTCTAACCACTATTTTGTACACTTGAAACTAATATTGAATGTCATCCCTAATTGAAAATAAATTAAAGTAGTAAAACAATTTTGAATAAAAATGAAAATGCGAATCAGAGTGATCTTTAAAAAATGTAAGTCAGATAATTACACTCTGTGCCTAAAAGCCTTAAGCGCTCCAACAGTGGTCAGCTCTCCAGACAGCATCATGCCTGTGAGGGTGTTACACTCCTGGGAGAGGAATGCCCTGTTTTCTTCCTCCAGGAGCTCCCTTCATGGCTCTGGTGATGGGTGGCACTGGTGCAGGGCAGAACTGTGCTTCCTTGAGAGTGAGCTAAGCATCACTTTGGCTGCTTGCTTGTTGTGTGGGAGCCAACACGGAAAAAATAAATTTAAGCCTTAAAGGTTCTCACAGCATTTCAACCCACCAAATGGACCTCTATCCTCCCTTCCCTACACTCCAGCCAGCCTGGCTCACCCAGCCTTGAGGAAAGAAGGCAGGGACGGTGCTGCCCAGGAGGCCAGTGAGCATGCATGGGGTCAGAAGTCTGGAGAGAGCTCCAGTTCCCTTAGGACAGAAATGGAGGGATGAATCTGCTGAAATCAGCCACCCATAAGGGGACTCAACTTTTCACTACATGATGACTGCATTACACCTGCATGATCCCACCATGCTCTTGCTCCCCTGTGGCATCCCAGGGGACCCATGGATCATCTACAACAGAAAGCAGCTCTCTGGCCTTTGAGAATCCACAGACCCTCTGCAAAGCCCTTAAGCTCACACGGCTGATCTCAGACTACAGATTCCAGACATCTTCAATCCTGGGAAGCAGCCTCTTTTGACTTTTTCATTCTCCTCCTACAAACAATGCCAGGTCTTTGTCTTCTGTACACTGCTCAAAGATGTGTGAGGACCCAGCGGGTGGCAGCTGGACCTGATATCCCCTGGGACATTTGCTGAGTGGCCTCAGACCCAACACTGACACTGAGCTTGAACCTGCATCCATCTGGTGAACACCACTCACCTCTCTACCTGGGGACTCCCTGAGAACCCACCTCATGCAACTTGAGTGCTTCCAGAGACTCTTTCATTAGCGGAGAATAACAGGCACTCGGCAGATGGAGGCAGACAGGGAGGCAGAACATGGTGTGCTCTGGGACTTTTGCTGACCTGTCCCCGGGATCAGTGCTAGTAAAAACCAGCTTTGGTGCCCTGCTTGGGCCTTCCTGTGCTTACTGGGCCTCAGGAGAGCCTGTCACAAATTGTGAATTGCTTTGTAGATGCAAATAGATTGCCCTGGGCCAGTCACATCAAGCATCTGACATTGTTCAGCACCAGAGTTGCTCCCAGGAAGCCACGGGACCTACAAGCCCAGTGGCCAGCTTCAGAGCACATCAGAGAAGGATACAATTAGCCTCAGAAGTGGCAGATCCAAAGAGAGATCTAGGCAGGCACCAGACCCTGCTGAGATGAATTGCACTCCACGTGGTCAACACCTGTCAGCAGCTTATACACTATACTATAGGCAGGGTACACTGTGGTCGCAGCCAACTAGCCTGAGCATCGACTTAGTACATGCATGGGCCAACAGCCATCAAGAATCAACTGCCACAGGAAGGTTCACATAACACACACGGGACATCCCTGGAGCACTCAACTCAGATGATCAAGAAGAAATTGCCACTGGGTTCCACAGGACTCCTACTACACGAAGCCACACTACCAAGACCTGGATTTTAATACAAAGAAACAAACACACAGAGGCAGCCAAAATGCTAGGAAACATGCCCCAAATTTAAGAACAGGGGACACATCCAGAAAAAATGCTAAACAAAGTGAGGCAAGCAATATTCCAGATGCTGCATATATATATACATAAAATGGTTGTACGGATGTTAATTGAAGTTAGGTGAAGAATGGATGAAATCAGTAGGAACTTGAAAACTGATAGTAGGCATGAAAATGTATATTTAAGCCATATAAAAGATCCAGTCAGAAATAAAGAGTAAAATCTTTGAAATGAAGAATACACTAGAGAAAATAAATAATTTGATTAAGGAGAGAATCAAATTAGTGATTTGGAAGACAAGGTCACAGAAGACAAAACAGCAAAAAGAAAAAAGAACATTTAAAAATGAGGACTGTTTAGGGGACTTTTGGGACAACATGAAACATTAACAACGTCCACATTATAGGAGTACAAGGAGAAAAGAAAGATTAAGGGACTACACCATATTAAAAGAAATAATGACCGAACAGTTCCCTAACCTGGTGAAGGAAGAGACACACAAGTCAAGGAAGCACAGAGTCCCAAACAAGATGAACTCAAAAAGGCTTGACACCAGGACACATCATCATTAAAATGACAAAGATTAAAGACAGGACATCTTAAAAGCAACAAAAGAAAGACGGTCAGTTACCTACAAAGGAGCTCCCGTAAGATTGTCAGCTTATTTCTCTACAGAAACATACCAGGCCAGTAGGGATTGGCACAAACTATTCAAAATAATGACAAGCTAGGACCTTAAACCAAGACTACTTTACCAAGCAAGGCTCTCATTTAAAATTGATGGAGAAATAAAGAGCTTCCTAGACACGAAACAGTAAAATAAGTGTGTTACCACCAAACCATTAGTATAAGAACTATCAAGAAGGAATAAAAGGGAAACAGAGTTAAAAGAATAAAACATATCTACGAATAATCACTTTAAATGTAAGTGGCTTGACTGCTGCAATTAAAAGACATGGTAGCTGAATTGATAAGAAATCAAGAACCATATATATGCAGTCAACAAGAGACCTATCTCAGAATGAAAGATATACAGACAAAAAGCAAGGGGATGGCAAAAGGCATTTCATGCAAATACAAATGAAAAATAAGCCCGGGAGGTAAACCTATATAGCTGACAAAACAGACTTTAAAACAAAGGCTATATTGAGCAATAAGAATGGACACCACAGAATGATAAAGAGAGCAATCCAACAAGAGGATATAACCCTTGCAAACATGTATTTCCTCAACATAAGAGCAAGTAAATGTGTAAATCAAATCCTGATGTACATAAATGGAGACTTCAACAATAATACAGACGTAGTAGGGGATTTTAACATCCCATTGGAATCAATGGCTGGATCTTCCGCACAGAAAATCAAGAAGCAAAGAGTGGCCTGGTGCTGGACTCTGCAGCAGCAGCAGGAGCACATACACTAAAGCTGGAATGATACAGATGAGATTAGGCTGGCCCCTGCGCAAGGGTGACACTGAAATCAGTGAAGTGTTCCCTTCCCCCTAGCGTGGGACATGCTCTCCTGGCTCCCCTAGGCTCCCCTGACTCCCCTGGGCTGGGGCCCCTGCGGGTGGGGGTGGAGGGAGACGGGCGGGGGCTGGGGGGGGAGGGAGACGGGTGGGGGCTGGGGGGGGAGGGAGAGGTGGGGGGGAGACTTGGGCCCTGACCACCTCCTGGGTTGGGGCCCCTGTGGGTGGGGGCTGAGGGAGAGGGGCGGAGGCTGGGGGGGGAGGGAGAGGGGTCGGGGCTGGGGGGGGGGAGGGAGAGGTGGGGGGGAGACTTGGGCACCTTCTCACCCTTGCGCAGGGCGGCCTCATACCTAGTCTTTAAATAAAAAAAAAAGATGAGTGGCCTGAAATAACACAATAGATCAAATGGATTTAATTGGTATCTTCAGAGCATTTCACCCTGAAGCAGTAGAATATACTTTCTTTTTAAGTGGACATTCAACATTATCTGGATAGACCACATGTTAGGGCACAAAAACAGTCTCTGTAAATTTAAGAAGATTGAAATCATATCAAGAATCTTTTCTGGTCATAACTGTATAAAACTAGAAGTCAATGAGAAAAAACTGATATACAAGTGATCTATTACTGAATTGTACACACCTAAAACCACCCTGCCCCAATAAATTTATTAACAGAGAAATAAAAACAATGACAAGCAAAAATAAATAAATAAATAAATAAAAATTTGGGGATACATGGTGGTGAGAATTGCATGTCAATATACTTGATGTATACTTAAATGTGGTTAAAACTCTAAATCTTATATTTATTTTACCACAATAAAAATTAGTAATTATAGGATTAAAAAGAAAACAGAAAAAGAAAAAGAAAAACCTGTAAAACACAGAAAGTCTTGGAGGCTAATTAACATGTTACTGAACAATGAATAGATAACAATGAGATCAAGGAAATAATGAAATAATACCTTGAAACACATGGAAATGAGAGCACAACAATCCTCACTCTATGGAGCACAGCATAAGCAGTCCTAAGAGGAAATTCCTAACATCACAGGTCTACCTCAAGAAACAAGAAAAATCTGAAATACATCATCTAACTTGACACTTAGAGGAACTAGTGCAAAAGAAAAACAAAGACACCATTAAGTGAGAAGAATAAAGAAAATAATAAAGATCAGAGCAGAAATAAACAAAGCAGCAAAAAACAAATGCAGGTGCTGGACTGGATGGTTTCACAGTGCATTTCATCAAACACTCAGAGAAGAACTAGCACCTGTTCTCCTCAAACTCATCCAAAACACTCAAGACAAGGGAAGACTCCCAAGCTCATTTTATGAGTTCAGCATTCTCCTAATCCCAAACCAGAATAAGACTTTACAAAGAAAAAAATTATAGGCCAATAGCCCTGATGAATATAGATGCTAAAATCCTCAACAAAATATTGGCAAACTGGATCCAGTAATACATTAAAAAGATTACACACCATAATGAAGTGGGATTTATTCCAGGGATGCAAGCTTTGTACAGTATCTACACATAAAAAACATGATACATCGTAAACAAAATAAATGAAAATCACATGGTTATAACAATAGATGCAGAAAGAGCATCAAAACACAACACCTATTCATTGTAACAACTCTCAGCGAAATGTGAATAGAGGGAATTCACCTGAACATAATAAAGATTATGAAGAAGAAAGAAAGAAAAAAAGAAAGAAAAAGAAAGAAGAAAGTGAAAGAAAGGAACGGAAGACAGGAAGAAGTTGAAGAAGATACAAATAAATAAAAGCATATATGGTGTTCAAAGATAGGAAGAATTAACAACATTCAAATGTCCAGTGACGTATTTCAGAGAGCTACAACAAATATCACAAAAATTTATACGGAAATACAAAAAAAAAAACACAAAACAACAACAAAAAAACCCAACACACACACACACACACACACACACACACACACACACAAAAAAAAAACAACAAAATAAAACCAAACCAATAGCCAGAGTAATCTTGAGAAAGAAGAATAAACTGGGAGGAATCATGCTACCTGATAACAAACTATACTATGAGGCCATAGTAATAAATATAGTATGGTACTGGCATAAAACACACATAAAGATCATTGGAACAGAATAAAAAGTCCAGAAATAAACCCATACATTTATGGTCAATTAATATTTGACAAAGGACACAAGACTATACAATGTGGTAAAGATAGTCCACTCAATAAATGCTATTGGGAAAATTGGACACATAAGTAGAAAAATAAATGAATGCAGACTACCTTCTTACACCATATTGAAGAAAAAATGCAGAATGGATTAAGACTTGAAAGTGAGATTTGAAACCGTAAAAATTCTAGAAGAAAATAAAGGCAATAAGTTTTCATGGAAATATTTTTTATTCTGATATATCTATTTGGGCAACAGAAACAAAAGAAAAACTCAACAAATGGGACTACATCAATCTAAAAAGTTGTTGCACAGCAAAGGAAACCATCAACAAAATGAAAAGACAACCCACTGAATGGGAGAACATATTTGCCACTGATACATCTGATAAGGGTTTAATATCCAAAATTTATGAAGAACTTAAGAAACTCAACATCATAAGAAAATTAAACAATCCAATTTAAAAATGAGCAAAGAACCTAAACAGACACTTCTCCAGCGAGGATCTGCAGATGATTATTACACAAATAAAAAGATGCTGAGCATCACTAATCATTACAGAAATGGAAATTAAAATCATAGCGAGGTATCACCTCACCTCTGTCAGAATGGCTATCATCAATAAATCAATAAACATCAAGTGCTGGTGAATATGTGGAGAAAAGAGAACTCTCGTGTATTCTTGGTGGGAATGCAGATTGGTGCAACCACTGTGGAAAGCAGTATGAAGTTCCCTCAAAAATTAAAAATGGAACTGCTTTATAACCTAACATTTCCATTTCTGAGAATATCTCTGCAGAAACCTGAAACACTGATCGGAAAGGATATATGCCATGCTATGTTCACGGCAGCATTATTGACAATCGCGAAGATTTCATAGCAGCCCAAGTGCCCAGCAGCAGATAAATGGAGAAAACGCTATGGTACATTAACACAATGGAATACTACTCACCTACACACACACAATAGAAAATGAAGAAAATCTTACCTTTTGCAACAGCATGGATGGAGCCGGTGAGTATTATGCTAAGTGAAGTGAAGTAAGCCAGTCAGAGAAATACAGGTTCCTTATGGTTTCACTTACATGTGGAATCTAATGAACAAAATAAACTACAATCAAAATAGAAAAAGGCTCATAGATACAGAAAACTGACTGAATACTGTCAGAGGGGAGGAGGTTGGGGGACTAGGGGAAAAGTGAAGGGATTAAGCAAAGAAAAGACCTATAGACACAGACAACAGTTTGGTGATTATCAGAGAGAGAGGGGTGTGTGTAGAAGAGGGTTTAGAAAGGATAAATTGTGATTGAAGGAGACCTGACTTGGGTCGGGGGGAGGGCGGTGAGACACATAATTCAACATACAGATGATGTATTACAGAACTGTATACCTGAAAGCTACCTGATTTCATTTCCAATCTCACCCCAATATATTCAATTTAGAAAAAGAGGCCATTGTGGCACATGCTACAACCTGGATGGACCCTGAAGACATGATGCTCAATGAAATAAGCCAGTCACAAAAGGACAAATAGTGTGTGATTCCACTCACATGAAGTCCCTAGAGGCCTCAGAGTCATAGAGGTAAGATGGAGGGTACCAGTAATGGGGGAATGGATGCAGAGTTGTTGTTTAGTGGGGACAGAGCTTCAGTTGGAGAAGAGGAGAACAGTGATAGAGCTGATGGTGGTGAGGGCAGCACAACAATATGAATGTTAAGTTGTGTTAAGGACCACTTAAGACCACTGGATTAAATAGTTTAAATGGTAAATTTCATTTTGTATATATTACTGTGATAATAATATACCAAAAAAAAAAAAAAATAGAAGGCACTGTCCTGGGTGTGGGAGAATCGGGTAGAGCTGTTTTCTATGGGCCCTACATGGGTAGGTGGGTCACTGTCAATATCCTGGCTGTGAGATTTTTATAAGATATTATTGAGGGAAACCGGGTCAGATTACATGGGCTACCTCTGCATTATCTCTTATAAATAATGGGAATCTACAATTATAATTTTAAAAGGTTAAAAAATAAAAGGGGCGACAACCAGATTTGGTTGTCTTGCCCCAGAGAATCTGGTCCAGCAGTTCCCGTTGGGGTCAGGGCTGAGTATAAGGAATTGGCCACAGGAACTGGTGGTCAGTGGGATTGAGGGCCACCATCCAGACCAGTGACCTACACAGCTAAGTTCTCATCCCATCATGAAGCTTCCACAGCTTTTAATACAGCTGCTGTGTCTCAGCCACCTCTAATGCGATCACTTGGGGGAACAGCTCCTTCACTGTACCACCTGGTTTCTTAAAGGAGCTTCAAACCTTTTAACAATCTCACCAAACACAACACCGGCAGCACAATCCTCCCACAGTGACCCTCTGCTTCATTAAACCACATCCACCAAGTGACAAGTCTGGGCCTTTTGTGCCATTCCAGGAATGCTGGGCCAGGGTCTCCTCCACAGAGCAGATTCACTTCTCGGTGGCTTGGTTGGGACCAGGGTCACCCCAGGGGTGACACTTACCAAGGACAAGGATGAAGGAAGGCAGCATTGTCGTTGGAAGCACGTGCCTTTTAATCATCTGCAGATCTCAACTGTAGGAAAGATACCTATGCTCTGTTAAAGGTCAGGAAAGAAAAATAATTTTTTTCTTTGTACTCAACAGAGTTGTGCTCAAAATTAAGGTAAAAATAATACCGTCTTCATATGCTCTCTCCTTCCATAGATGGCTCCAATTTTCCTGTCAATTTGAATGCAAGGTGGAAGAAGTAATGCTGGTGGATGAAATCAACACATCCCTATTTTAAGGGGTGAAACGTAGATGAGAGACGGCATGTCACTCATTAAGGTTTCATACTTTACTCTGTGGTCAAGTAGGGAGTTTGTAATTGTCCATCCAAACCTATATCATTAGGGTAATAATGTAGGGCTGTCATGAAGGCCTTTTCAGTGTCTGTACCCCATAAAATCTTGCTCTTTTTGGTTCATGATGTGGGCCAGGGAGCCACCAAAGCTCTCCACACAGTGACTGAGGGCTCCAGGGCTGCCCTGGCTTGTGGATTCAGCTGACAATGAGCACAGCCCCATGGTGTAGAGGTGGGACAGCGGAGTGTTGTCAGGATGGCCTGGGAGCAGCCACTCATGGCTGTCCTCGCATCAGGCCAGACCTGACTCACATGGTGTGAGGGGCTCAGAAATGCAGAACAGCACAAACTCCTTGCTACTTGGCACATAGGACAGCTCACTCACCCTCTTGTTCCTTCACCTGTGCAGCCAGCCAACTCAGTCACCTTCAGGGAGAACATCCAGAAAGAATAATAAAATAAAAGTACCGCATGCCAATGCACCTAGCCCTTCAAAGTACTAAGAGTTAAAAAAAACTCACTGTCCATGCATTTCTACAGAAAGGCTACTTGCTGTCCAGACCCATACTCTTGCTCTTTTTTTTTCTTCTCCAAAGAAGAAAACACATCATTCTGGAGCCACCGAGATGGAGCAGACCAATGGCCAGCTGTCCACCCAATGATGACAACCGTGGTCTCAGAGAGAATACTATCTGCGGACTCCAGAGAGAGCAGCAGTGGGCTGAGTGGGGAGAGAATTGAGAACTTGACCTGTGACCAGCACGGTGGTGAGCTGATTTGTCTTGAAGACAGTGAGTCTTAGCACTGCTCTGTGAGCAGGACGGGAATGACTCAGAGAGGACTGGATCAGGGTACTGTGGGAGCCAGAGTGGACCCTTGGAACCTTCCCCCTTCTCTTCTGGCCGGGCTCTAACGCCATGGCCTGGGTATAAATCCCTCAAATGCTGAGGAAAAAGCCATCTCTGGTGAGGACCTGAGAAAATGGGGCCCTGGACTCCAAAGTATTGGGGCGACTCCTGATTATTTTTCTTCTTTTTCTCTTGCCAGTTTTCCCTGAAAACCATCCTGTTATATGAAGCTTCCACACAGCTCATGGGTGGAGAGGAGTGTAAGGTTCTGAGAGAGAGAACCAGAGCATCTAGCAGAAGGACCAGTAAGGCAGCTGAAATCCAGGGAGAGAGGAGCTGTGGGTGAGCTGGACCCGCACAGAGCACACCCTGGAGGCAGCATAGGCTCTGCGAATGCTGACGCTGAGTTCACCCCCTGAGCTGCTGAGACACAAGTGATTCTGAACTTCATATGCTCCACAGCCTTACACAGGGGGCTCTCACCTCTGCCACTCCATGGTGGGAAGACAGACTGTGGAGCCCCGTCCAGCAGGGCCAGCACATCCATCACCAGTCTCATGTGAAGTCTGGAAGGAGAAAGGTTCTGCATGTGAACAGGCACAGGGGTCAAATGCAAGAGGTCAGGGCAGTAGAGCCCCAGCCTGCAGACCCACCACACCCTGCACTTTAGTTCCAAGTACAAGCTCTTTTTTGCAATAGTAACAATTGTAGGTTTGACTTGAAAGAAAAAAATAACTCAAATTACATTAGAGATTTCAATTTTGGTTTGTCACATCTTCAATAGACGTTAGCTGAACCCAATGTGGTAATCATTTCACAATGTAGGTAAATCAAACCATCGTTCTCTCTGCCTTAAACGTATACAGTGGTGTATATTGATTATTTCTCAATAAAGCTGGGAAAAATAAACAGTGCCTTAATCAATGGGAAAAAAGTGGTTATAGATGCAGTGGAATGAATACCCCATAACTAAGAGAAAACAAATCAGGATATACACATAACAAATAGTATCATCTTGCCCTGGAGGCGTGCTCAGTGGTTGAGCCTTGATCTATGAACCAGGAGGTCATACATGGAGTCCCTGCCAGAGTACATGCCCTGGTTTTGGGCTCCATCCTTAGTAGGGGGCATGTAGGATGCAACTGATGAATGATTCGTTCTCATCATTCATGTTACTACCTCTCTCTCCCTCTCCTTTCCTGTCTGAAGCCAATACAACATATATTAATATAAATGAGTTAATAGTATCACCTCAAAAAGGTATCTGGATATATAAATGTACGGAAGACAAAAGGAAATACTTTGAAATGTTGACAGTAGTTAACCTTGTATAGTGGAAAGAAGTGATTTCTTTTACTTTATACTATTCTTTTGAAGTTTGTAATAATAATCCTATATTATTTTGATAATGAGAAAAAATCTTCTAAAAAACATTTAAGTAACTTTTTTTGGTGTAAAATGCATTTTGCATCCATGTTCAGTGACCATCCACTTATCTTTGAGAAGCTTAAAAAGTGCTTTGGGTTGTGAAATATCCTTTAAAATGCATTCTTGCACTCCAACAGCTCCCGAATGAGAACACTGGGCTTTGGAGATGCTGGGTCTGCTTGGAAAAAATAATGGGCAGGGGGTGGAGGCGCGGCAGGGGATGGTGCGGGTCAGCAACCCTGAAGAGTGGCTCATAGGCAGGATGCCTCAGGGTCCACAGCTCAGGCTGTATTTGAAGAATTCCTCATTGGAAGGCTGATAGCTACAGTAAAGTTTCAGATTTGATAAATTTCAGACATGAGCCACAGTAATATTTTTTAAAACGGTTTTTGCCATTCTTATTGCAAAATCTATATATATAAAAGGCGAATGTGCTAAGGATTAGACCACCTGACCACTCACTATGAAGAGCACTGACCACCAGGGGCAGACGTTCAATACTGGAGCTGCCGTGACCTGAACTGGCCATTTACAGAGGAAGGACCCTGCGCTCGAGAGTCCACAAGCAACACTCCGCTTTTCCCAAGGGGGACACAGGCCCCGCCACAAACCCATGGCACAAAGCCCACAGGCCAGCCCAACACAGAAATGGTGGCTGTGGGCACCAGGTAATGATGTCACATAGTAATAACAGGCTTCCTCTCCCTAGCGACTAGCCTCCTTGGAGTCTCTTCACCCACTTGCTTTATAGCCAGGTGCAAACATTTTACACTTTCACCAAATATCTTTGAAGTGTTTTTCATGTGCCTCATCTCATTTGATCCTCACTAAAGTCCTAGAATAGGTAGAGAGGAGACTCGGTAGAATCCTGTTTTCATTTCATTAGCCAGAAAATGGAGATTTGGAATGTTTTAAAAATTGACCCAACTGAAAAGAAGCAAGAAATGGTAGAACCTGAACATGACTTCAGGTTTTCTCACTGCACAGAATAGAGTCAAACAGTGCTATAGTTAAATATTTCTCCCTTTGTTATCCCTGCATGATCCATAATAATAATCTGCTTTCATATTGGTATTTACTGCTGTTTTGCTGTCAATATCCTGAAAAAAAAATTGGGGCACTTCACTAGGCTGGAAAAAGTTTAGCTAAATCAGAAAGTTTTGATATATATATATATATATATATATATATATATATATATATATATCTCACTGGCACCAGTTGCATGTGTTTCCAGCTGTCATTGTTGATTGTGAATTTGGTATACACTTCTATTATTGAGAAAGGGCAAATAGTGATCTTACATTATTTCTTCTAATTAATCTCCTTTCAATGTGCATGAATTCATGCACCAGGACTCTAGTAATTAAATAATACTATCAAGACTCCTAAGAGAAACATATGTATACAGAAAAGATTTTTAAAGGATTCAGATCTCCTAAGTCACAGCTCTATGGTGCTAACCTCAACTGGGTCTACAGAGGCTGACAGGAAAAATAGAATGAGCACTTGCCCTGGGTTCTCATTTGATCTCTGCTAGTAATAGCTTGTGGTCTTGGGGATTTCATTTACCCTTTTTGGGTCTCCTAGCTACATCTATAGGATGAGGGTAAAATTAGACCTCTTAAATAAGTTTTCTACAAACGCTTCAAAAAATAATTGTAGGTTCAGATTTCTACAATCTTCCTAAATAATTCAGCAATTATAAACTTTTCCTTGGTTTAAACTTTGTGGTACAAAACTTCACAAAAATGTAAACACAGTTTTATACTACTACTCATTTCAAAAATATACAATCTCTATAAAACTTACCCTATAACATTTTGGTAGATACTATGAAACATTTCTTAGTAACTGTCCTATAACCCAAACTAGTAAATTTAGCATTATTTTCTTAAAACATAATTGCATATTCTTTGTATTGGTGTGAATAGGCTCAGAAAATACAGATGTGTTGAGTACTATATGTCACTTTTATTAAAATTCAACAAGTAACTTCCCAGGTATGGAAAACTTCAGCTGAAGCCACTTTTTGGGGTGTAAAAATCAACTCTTGTAAACATCAAATTAAAAGGTGGCTGTATCTTCTGCCTTAAACGTTAAAAAAACATAAGAGTTGTTCTTTAACTCACTCAAATGGTTTGTGAAGCTGAAATACTTCCGTGTAGGGTCTGCCCCATCCTGACATTAGCTTAGTGCACGGACTGAGAGCCACATGTCACCTATTCTGTCCAGTGAGGAAGGGAGCTGTGTGTGAATCATTCCTGCCACTAAGCCCCTTGGACAGCCAGCTGCTAGGCAGCAAGGATGCCAGCCTCAGCTCACAGGTGGGAGAAGAGCTGCCATCTCTCTCAGAACACTTCCAAACTCAGCCTGAGAAGGACAGGCCCTACCAGCCAAGACCCAGTCAGGCCACTGCTGGGCTTTAAGGAAAGACTGACCATTGTCTCTACCTCTTATTTCTTCTGAGACCAAACCAACCTACCTCCCCACCAACCAACTAACCAACCAGCCAACCAGCCAACCACAATGTAATTATCATCCTTGCACTGAAGCCACTGCTGAATAAACACCAAGTTGTTAATGGGCTCACGTGTTGACTTCCCTCCAAGACACATATCCCCAGGCCTGGAATAAGCTCTGCCCCTTCCCATTCCCTTCCCTCAGCTCGCCTCTCCACCCTCTCCCGCTCACAACCCCCCACCCCCACCACCACACACACACATACACACACACATACACACACAAACACACACACACACACACCATATTTGACCAGGTACTTAATTTTCTGGAGACTACAGATCTGTCTTTTCCCCTGGCTTGAGTCACAAGCCCTGGAGAAGCAGGACCCCTCACTGCCTGGCTTAGTAGACAGGGGGCCCTGCTGGGGTCTGGCTGGAACTGTGTCCCCAGGTGCGTCCCATCAGCTCAGCAGCCACCCCTCCTCCAGGTCCAGGGAGCACATGCAACCTGCCCCAGAATGACAGGGGACCAGCCCAGCTCAGGGAAGGAGCCCACACGGGGGCTCTTGGTCTCTCACTGGGGCTCTTGGTCCCAGGTGGCGACCTGATGGAGCCTCTCCACTCTCCTGCTTTCTCCCAGGACCCTGGGGCTCTCCAAGTCCCACCCTTCGGGAAAGTGACTCCTTGGCTGCCCCCACAGAGCAAGGCCCAGGGAAACCCCAATCCTCCAAGCGTTTTAAATACCTGACAAACCCAAGTTCACCCTTGGAATGAGCCCTTCCCACCCACAACAGCCACTACCACATGGGACACTCCAAGTCCCAGCACCTGGGAGGTGCCAGATCGGCTGTAACCCGCACACAGTTGCGTGGAGGCGGGGGTGAGGGGGTGGGGGGTGGGGGGTGGAGGGTGGGAGGGGGGGGTCGACTAGGCTTTTAGGCGAAGTCGCTGGGCAGGTGAGCAGGAGGGCACTCACCTTGGTGACATTGAGGAAGGTGGTCTGGCCCATTGCTGCCCCTCACCAGCTTCCGCTCCAGCTCCTCCCTCAGATGAGCAAGTGGATCTTGCCCACATGCGGCAGAGGAGCGCCTGCAGGATGGTGGCCTGGACTCCAGGCAGATGCGCTTGGTCTGGCAGCGGGGGCGGCTCCACACCAGCTGGGCTCGGCCTCCAACGGCTCCTCCGCCCGCGGGACCCTGGCGGACCCGGATGAGGCCGCAGCGCGAGCCAGGAAGCCCAGCGGGTCCTGTGACTCGCGGTCCCCAGGCTTGTTCCCCTCACCCACGTGAGAGCCTTTGGCCACATCTGCCAGGCGCGTTTGCTGCTGCTACCCCACCTGGTGGCGCCTCTGAGCAGTACCAGGAGGCCACCCTGGGCTCCTTCCTGCCATCCTCCTGTGCTCAGGAGTCTGGGTTAGTTCCTCCACCCAGCATTGCCTACTGACAGTCTGTCCCTGCAGAGTAACTTCAACACAGGACACTTCTGCATTCTGACCAAGTCACTGTCGAGGGCCAGAATTTTTCATTAGGTCACTGGTTTGCTCATCATCATGTAGAATATCTGAGCTTTTAATTTTTGACTTATTTTATTAAATGTTTTATATTAAAGAAGGAAATAATTTTTATAGATGTTATAAAGGAGGGTATGTCATTATATTATCTGCATACCAGGTGTCAGGATGTTATACTCAGTGGGTGAAATCTGGACTATTGCCTGTTTATATATGTCCCATGAGATAAGAATCATTTTTATTCACGTTTTAAAAGTTAGAAAACAATGAAAAGAATATTTTTGATACATAAACATAATATGAAATTAACATTTTGGTGTCCATAATTACTGTTTGGTGTCCATAATTACTGTTTCACTGGAAGGCAAACATGTACATTCATTTACACATCGTCTTTGGCTACTTGCATGTTACAATGGCAGAGTTGAGTAGCTATGACCAAGATGGTATTGTCTACAGAGCCCAAACCATTTACTACCAAACCCTTGACACAGGAAGTTTGCGGACCCTTGTCCTACACAGAGTAGATGAAGGCCATGTGCATTATTATTTGCACAGTATTTGGATTTCAAATGATTTTAAATGTGGCCTACTGCACATTTTAAAATCAACAACACATGCCTAGCTAGTGTTGCTCAGGGGTTGAGCATCAACCAATGAACTAGGATGTCACGGTCTGCTCTGAAACCTAGTCATATGCCTGGGTTGCAGGCTCAATCCCCAGTGTGAGGTGTGCAGGAGGCAGTCAATTAATGATTCTCTCTCATTATTGATGTTTCTCTCTGTCTATCTGCCTTCCTCTCTGAAGTAAAAATATATATATATATTTTAAAAATAATAATAAATAAAATCAACAAAATATGGTAAATATTCACTAGAAAAGGAATACCTACATAGTTCTGAAATACTCATATGAATAAATATTACAGGGCAGCTAAAAATCAATAAAGAACTATTTGTCTCAAAGTAGATAGATTTTAAAATGTATGATAATTTAAACAAAAGTTCCAGAATGTTACATAAAATATACCTGTATATTAATCCAGAAAGATGAACTAATACTACATATGGTTGATTGATATATATTTATGATAATAAGAGCTAATTAGAGCAAACATCCTTCCAGAAGACCTTCCAGACAAAGCCAGGGCTGCAAGGGATGCCCGGGTCCAGGGCTCCTGATGGTGGTCGGGTGGGGGTGGGGTGGGGGGTTAGGGGGGAATCCTGGTCCCGGGTCCCAGAGGGAAGCTGGTGCTGGCAGCTTGGGGAAGGAAGGCCTACTCGTGCATGAATTTCATGTATCGGGCCTCTAGTATATGTAACAAATGATTAAAGACCTAAATTAGAAAAATGATTAGAAAATTTATAATGTAAATATTACGAGAGAAATTGGACTGAAAATGATATAGACTATTACTGTATTGTATTATTTCTTTATTATTTTATTATGTTTTTTCTTTTCCTTTTAATCCTCACCTGATGATAATTTTATTGATTTAAGAGTGAGAGAAAGAGAAAAAGGGTCAGAGGGAGAGAGAGAAACATCTATGTGAGAGAGAATCATTGAATGCTGCCTTCTGTATGTACCATGACTGGGGATTGAACCAGCAACCTAGGTATGTGCCCTGACTGGGAATCGAACCTGAAACTTTTTGGTGTATGGGACGATGCTCCAACCAACTGAGCTACCCATCTCTAGTGTTTCCTTATTTCTTAAAAAATGAAAATATAAAAAAAGAGGGCAAGATATGATCACTGTTTATTGTACACTGTTTATTCTACATCTATTAAATGTTTTCTGTACCATAAATATAACTTATCATGAAAAAGGAAGGCAACATGGCTATGAAAGTATTTATTTGTTTGTTGACAAGAACAATGTGAATGGTGTAAATGCAGATCAAATCTGCACATACCACCAAAAAAATAAATAAAATTGATGTTAACCATTGGGTTCTGATGACTTCTCAGAGAATCACTAATTAGTTAAGGACCCTTAGAATACACTTGGATTAATTGACATCAGCTGGGACTCAGGGCAAGGTCAGAGCCATGACCTGAGGGCAGTACCAGTCAAAAGATTGGATGTCACTCAGTCTGACTCTCCACCCAGTGTTAAGGGGATGGATCTCATGATGTCTCAGGCCCACCCAGATGTGATGTAACCTCCTGTAATTTGAGTATATAATAATCAGCTTTCAGAGCTGGCTCTCTCTGTGTCTGTCCCTCCAGAGGGCAGACTCTCTCTGTCTGTCCCTGGAATCAGAGGGCAGACACCACACCCAGCCCAAGCTTTTAATTTACTTTATGTCTGTCTTTCATTATTCTTTAAACCCGAAAGAGCCTCCTAACTTGCTCAAACCGGTTCAAGTCTCCCCCTCCGTGCGGGATGTGGAGAAGAGACCACAGCCCCAGCGAGCCCACAATAGTCATTTATGACTAACTTACCCTAAAAGAAAAATAAATAACAGCTAATAGCTTTTATTGAAACACAATAGATGTGTTAGTTCTTCTAATGCAACAGGGAAATGTTCCAAGGCCAATGTGAGACATTGAAACCAAACAAGAACAGAGCTTCCTTATAAAAACTTTATTGTTCCCAATAATTACAGATGACAAGATAGTTGCTGCTCATTACTTACATATGGCTAAATAAATTCCAGTAACTAGCTATGGGATTAGCTTTCCAGTGCTTGATAATTTACCTTATTTGTTTCAGGAAATTTGAGGTTTGGCCATTCTGCCTTGTTTCACAAAGCACATTGGACCTCATTTCATTGCCCTTTCCCCATTTCTTCTGCTAAGCTTAGAATGAGCCCTAAAGACTAAAGTAACATCCTGGATATTTGGTTAACATTCCCCAAAGGGGTGTGCTTTAGGGATAAATCTCCAATAAAATATGTTTCAAGGCTATTTCAAGGATGAACCAACTTCTAGGATCTCTTCACATTTCGCCATTCTTGGAAAAAGATATCCTTGATGCCTGAATGTGATCATTTCCCAACTGTACTAATTCTAGGAATAACCATACGAAGCCTTATCTGCAAATAGTAATATTGTTGGACTTGGAAGATAACAAGGTTCCTCTGTTTAAAGTCCTCCCTGTGTCCCAATCAAAAGAGTGACTCTATTCTTAGTGTTTTTCTAAATATTTACTGTCCCCTGCAATTCATTTGCCCTGTGTGCTGTCTTTTAGCCACGCCAGTTTTTAAACTTCCAGATAATTTATATAATCTACCAGATGACACTGATGCTTTATGAACATTCTGAAGTTATAAGAAAAAATACTTGCTCATACTTGCTAATACACCTTAGTTCCCAATATTTCAGAAGCAATATTCTAAAAGACCACAAGATGGGGGTATTCCTGCATACAAGCAAATTCTCAAAGCAGTGCACTGAGCTCCCAAGTGTCAAGTTCTGCTTTGTTGGTTTGTTTGTTTGTTTGTTTTTCTCAAATTTCTTTATTCATTAAGCTATTGCCTATGTGTCCTTATCCCCACATTACCCTCCCCACCCTCCCCACTCATGCCCTTACCCCCCTGTTGTCTGGCCTATATGCATGCAAATAAGTCCTTTGGTTGATCTCTCCCTCTTACCCCCACCCTCCCCTACCTTCCCATTGGGGTTTGATGGTCTGATAGATGTTTCTCTGTCTCTGGATCTGTTTTTGTTCATCAGTTTATGTTGTTCATTATATGTACCACAGTCCCTGGAGGTCTAGTGCTTAGGATTCGGCGCTCTCAAGTTCTGCTTTGACCAATAAGGTAGTCATTACCCACATGAGGCTAATTTAAAATGAAGTAAAAGGAGAAATCACACTCCTAAGTGGCACTAACCACCTATGGAGAGCTCAATAGCCATATGCGGCTACTGGCTATTCTACTGAAAAGTGAAAAAAAAAAACATTTCTATTCTCAAAAGATTTTCTAGTGATTTTAACATTAGTTTTCTTTAATTTAAAAAACAGGAAAAGTTTTAGAAAGTGCTGATTCTTTTTATTATTCATAACACTGAGCAAGTGGGAAAAACTTAAACGTCCAGTGATAGAATTTTGGTTATCTGAATTGTGATTTAAACCTATGCTGGAATATTACAAAGCCATTAAAATAGTACTCTCTTAGAATGTGTGGGAAGGTTTATGGTATAATTTTAAGAACAAGAGGAAGCAATAAGTATATGTACATATATTTTTATAAATATATGTGCATACACATTTGAATATATAATTCCAAATTTGGCAACTTTATACTGTGCATACATATACATACCTATATAAAAAGAAAAAAACACACAAAGAAACAAAGGGAAAAGATCATACTATTATCTGTGTGAGTTCATTATTGGTGGATTTTCTGAAACAGTCTGAGGAGTATACTAGTAGGTGCTAGTTCTTCTTTGAATGTTCGGTAAAACTCCCCTGTGAAGCCATGTGTTGGATGATTAGTGACTTTGACTATGTTTTCATATGTCTCTTGGCCTTCTGTGTGTCCTCTTTCGAAAAATATCTATTTAGGTCCTTTGCCCATTTTTTGATTGGATTATTTACCTTGGTTTTGTTAAGCTGTAGGAGTTCTCTGTAATTTTTGGAGAATAAACCCTTATTGGACATAACATTGGCGAATGTGTTCCCCCATGCTGTGGGCTTTCTTGTTCTTTTGGTTGATGCTTTTTCTTTTGATGTAGTCCCATTTGTTTCTTTTCTCCTTAGTTTCCATTGCCCTAGGAGCTGTATGCGTCAAGGTATTGCTGTACTTTATTTTAAAGACTTCAAATAAATTCAAAGTTTGAGAAAATTTGATGTAGTTAAGTAATTCCATTAGTGTGTTGAAAACATTCAACCATTCAAACGTTCAGTTTTATACATAATTTTTATATCTGTAGAATTCTAATTTCTCTTTTAGAAAATCTATTTCTGTTGATTTAGGAGAAGAAGGGAGAGGGTGAGATAGAAACATAAATGATGAGAGAGAATCATTGACCACCTGCCTCCTACACGCCCCACATTGGCGATTGAACTGGGCATGTGCCCTGACCAGGAATTGAACTGTGACATCCTGCTTCCTAGGTCGACGCTCCACCCCTGAGTCATGCCAGCTTAACTAATTTCTCTTTTTTAAGTTCTATTTGAACATAATGTCGTGGTCATGGTTTGCTCTCCAGGTTGATTAGTGAAAAGGCTCCAATAGGGAGTTTACAGGTTACATTTATTATTTATTAAGTTTGGAATAGCCCCTGTCTATGGGCGCTGGCCTCTGTGAAGTCATGGTTCCCTCCTGCTCATCTGCGCCTCTCCTGGAGGCTTCTAGCAGTTAGTGTTTGCCTTCAGCAGTGACAGGTATTCATGACACCCCAACCTGGCGGGCCGAGCTCACCTGCACCCACAATTGAAGCTGCCCCCCAAATCTGCTCTTCCCTACCCCAGGTTTCCTCTTCCAGCTCCTGGTCCTCAGAGATTCATCTTTTCCATCTAGTGGCTGCGTGGCTGGTCACAGCGGCTGGGTCTCCAGTCTTCCTTCCCAGGTCTCGCGGGACTGCGTCCTGCAAGTCTCCCTTCCAGGCTGCCCCTTCCACAGGGCTCCACGCCCCCACCTGGTGCTGCTCCCGCCCCCTCCCCTGGCTCAGCTGTGCTTCAGAATGAGGGCTGTGGGATGTGCAGCGCTGCAGACAGATGTGCAGTGCTCTGTTTCCAAGGAGTTAGACAGCAGCTGGCCGAGGCGGCCCCCCTGGACTGAGAAGGCCAGAGGGTGGCTCACAGGCAGGGCCCAGTGCTCTGGCAGGTGCTCTGGGCTGCAGCCAGCAGTCCGTGTGGCCCTGTGCCAATCCTGCACACTCAGACCGGGTCTTAAAGGGTATGCCCCGTGGGCGTGAGTATCCTACCAGGTGTGTGTTGATGCGCTGGTTTTAAAAGGACTGACTCTTTCAGCATAAACGCCTCAGCTGGCTGAAAAGAAGGGTCCCTGAGAGGGGCGCGCTGCCATGATGGTCAGGTGTGTGCTATGACGCTGGGTCTGTTTCACTCCTGCAGGTCGGAGCTCCCTCTCTGGAGGCTGTGCTGAGGAAGTTCGATGACGTCTATAGAAAGGGAAGCAGGGCACAGAGGGTGGCAGCCGGCTTGCCATCCTTGCCCTTTTGTATGATTTCCACCTGCTACAGTCTCTCCGCATCTTCCACATTTTGGAAAAACTGACTAGAACTTTCACAGAGAAAGATAAGGAACTGATCCTGTTCAGGGTGAGAAATGGGGATTTTCACTGAGAAAACACGATGCTGTGTCCCTGGCAATGATCAGAGAGACCAGGGCAAAGCCAGCGGGGCAGGCAGCACCTTCCAGGACCAGATCAGGGACGATGGGTCCCTCGACCTGCCTCCTAAGTGCTCAGATGCTGAGCAGCAGGTGAAATAAGTGGGTAAATGCTGTGTGTCATGCCCCAGCCATCTGTTATCGTCTGCTCCAGGGATGAAGATGTTTTTATCGTGAGTGTGTGAGCAAACCTTATTCCTTTACTAAAACGCGGGTGTTTTGTGAGTTTAAGAATCGATTTAATTCACACTCATTTGTTCAACAAATGTTCACTGAGGAAGGCCGTGTGGCTTGGGGCTCAGGTGTCAGCCGACCTGGACTTCTGGCTCCGCCCTGGACAGCAATGTGACCTGAGTCTTCCAAGCCTCAGTTTCCCCTTGTAGAACACAGGGCTGAGCAGAGCTCCTGCCTCTTTTCCTTTTGTGCAGATCAGAGATAGGGGAGGGCGGGGAGCCCCTCGGGATGTGTGAGGAGCAGGGAGAGGGTGCGTGTGGGGCCCACAGGGGAGCAGGGCAGAGGCCGTTGCAAGGACTTGGGCTTTGATCCTGGAGGCACCTGGAGGGTTCTGAGTGGGAAGATGCCCTGGGAAGGGTTCGTGCGAACGGTCACGGTGGCTACAACGTAGAAGACGGAGGTGGTCAGGCAGGAAGACCCCCTTCAGGGGTCAGAGACAGTGGTGGGAGGATTAGCTCTGTGGTAGTGGATATGGGTGTGGGAGTTGGAACTGACCAGGCGGGGAATGGGTGGGAGGGAAGGCAGGGTCAGCCCATGTTCTCAGCTGGGCCTTTAGTGGACAGCACTACATGCAGGAGACACGGGCTCAAAAGGGAGGACAGGACCATCCTAAAACCCGAAATGCTCACTGGGATGTGCTGTAGTCTGAGCCCTCTGAGGACGCACAGCCCTTAACATACGCAGTGATGCTGTGTGAATTCTATCACTGAAAAGTGAGTACTTGGAGAAATCTCAGACAGGGGTATCTGGGAGGTCTCTGAATTGTTCTTGCAACTTTTCTCTCAGTGTGACATTCTTTCCAGTTGAAAAGTTAAAGAGTGTACAGGCCAGGAGTGGGGAAGGAATGGCCAATGTCCTGGAGAGGAGGGGTGGCTCAGAGCACAGGGCCAGGAGGGAGGAGTGCAGGGAAGGGGGGGAGAATCCATGAGCAGGAGAGGGAACGGGAGCTCTGTGGGTAGTGGTCCAGGCCCCGGTGGAGGTCTGGTGGGGGTCCGGTGCCGGGTCATGTTAAAAGGCTGCAGAGGCTGGTGTGGGGATGGTCTGCCTGTGACCATCGGGTTTATCAGCAGTGGTGGCCACGTGCAGAGTTGGTTTGTTTCTTCCCAAGTTGAAGTGATGACCATTTGAAATGGATGGCTCTCTCTTTCTTTTCTTCATGTTTTTAAGGTTCGCTGTGTGCTGGAAATGATGTTGGTTCTGAAGGACAGTGACATGCAGAGGATTCCGGGCTGTGAGCCTGATCCTGTGGAGAAACTGAGGAAATTGTTAAGAGTGGAAGCGAGTTCCCTGTGGACGTGGACCCACCGAGGATGGGTGGGAGGTAGTTGGAGCCGCGAGTCGGGTGCCCGGCCTGGTCAGCAAGAGTTGCGAGGGATCCAATGGCAGCTGTGTTTCTGCGGTGAGACCCTGTGAGGGGCCTGTGTGCAGTGAGTCCCAGTGAGATCAGCATCGCCCCCACTTAGCCGGTGGTGCTGGACTTGGCTGTGCAGCAGAATCACCAGAGACCTTCTGATCACTGTGGAAGAGGGCCCACCAGGACCGGAGGCGTTAGCCCAGCAGGAGAGGGGCTTGTCTATGTAACCTCCCCAGGTATTTTTACGTGGGCCACAGCAGAGACCCACTGCCATCTCAACTCAGGGCGTCCTCTACCCTTACTTATTTATTCATTTTTTTGAGGAGAATTCTTATTTTATATATACTTTTATTGACTTCACAGAAAACTGGAGACGGAGCGCGAAAGAGAAAGACCAATGATGAGAATCATTGATTGGCTGTCTCCTGGACACCCCGAATTGGGGATGGAGGCCACAACTGGGACATGGGCCCCAACCTGGAAGCCAACCATAACTGCCTGGTTCTGGTTCATAGGTTGACACTCAACCACTGAACCAGGCCGACCAGGCTTGGGTGCCAGTAACACTGCTTGTATAAAGAAAGGAATGGTAGTGCTGGTTTAGTTAGCTTCAATGTATTCTTTGAAACTATTGGGGAGGATGCTAAGAATTTATAACTGAAAATTTGAGAATGACTTTGTTAACATAAAAAACCATTGAAACCTGTAAAGAATTTTTGTGAGTTTATTTGAGCCAAACTGTCGACATATGTTGGGAAGCAGAACCTCAATGAATTGAGATAGTGCTCTGGAGAATGGCAGGGTTACATCTGTATTTATACATGAAATTCATTGGTGACAGATTTAAGGAGGTGGGATTAAGCAAAGCGGGGTGGGGGGGGGGAACCTCTGTGATAGGATAAAAAGTAAAATGATGGACAGATACTTAGGTGGGTGCAGGATCAATCAACATGATAATGAAGGAATTTGTAGCATCTGCCCTGGAGCCCAGAACATTTGGTTGTGCCCCAGGGGTTCCAGAAAAAGGGAAGTTACAAGTTACCCAGACACTTCAAAGGAATGTTATCTTAGAGGCAAAAAGGCAAATGGGCTCAGTAAGGATCAAAGTTGATCTTGTCAGTGAAGATACCGGCCTAGGACATAACTGCCCACCATCACTGCTTTTAGTCAAAGTTTAATTTCAGACCATCCTTTGTGGTTATTTTAGGTCTCTGAGTCTGCTAGGCTGCCACGCAGGCCTTCCCTGAGCTTGTCAGGTCAGCGTGTGGCCCCTTTCGTCCACAACTTTCTACTGCCTAATGGAACCCATTTTTTCTTTCAACCCTATGCCAAGGATGTGCTTACTGATTTGAGAGAGAGAATCATTGATGTGAGAGAAAAGCATCAATTGGTTGCCTCTCATACACACTCCCACTGGAGACTGAACGCCCAACCTAGGTATGTGCCCTGACCGGGATTTGAACCCACAGCCTTTCCGTGTAGAGAATGATGCTCCAACAAACTGATCCACACCGGCCATGTCGTGGAACCAATTTTTAGGAAAGAAAACTTTATGTTACTCCTAACCTTTGTGCATATCCGTGGTCCAAAATACATCTCAGTCCATGGGAGTTCATGGAACACCTTGATGACTTTGAGTTGATTGAATGAGATGCAATGTGTGCAATGTGCTCATCACTGTGCCAGGCTTGTGCTCACTCTTTGTGGTTGCAGTCGGCCTCAACCTGTTTTCTGTGTCATTCTTATGTATTTTCCTTAAAATAGCGCTAGGTTCATAAATTTTGCATCGTTTCTCTAAAATGTTGGCCCTAAAAATTGGGAGCAGAGAGTTTCAAATGTTATCATCCAGTTTATATCTCATTGGCATAAGCTCATCAATTCAACTGTTCTTGAAATCTTGATTTGCATAATGATAAAGAAATAATTTTCATTATCTCAAGATTCCTTAAAGTATATGTTATTTGCTGTGTTCTCACTTCAGGTCACTGCATCCATAAATTTGTTTCCGGGTTAGATCACATTTCGTTGGACATTAATTGAAATCTCATCATGCTTCCCACAAATGAAGGTGGTTAGATTTATGGAATAGATTCTCTATGAGGAATTGTTTGAGATAGTTGTGAAAAAGTAACCACTTTAGGTGGGATTTTTTGTCATTTTTGTTCCCTTGTTCGGGGCAGGAATAGACTGCTGGGGACTCGCTATGATTACAAGGAATATGAATGGTGCTCTGTTAACCATGATTGTTCTGTTCTAATGAGGGAAAGCACGTTCTATTGTGGTGGAGAGTTGTCCGCCCTGGGACATGGGAGCTAACAAGGGAATGCAGGCCACCCTCCTTTCTGAGAAAGGCCTAGATCAGCAACCTCGTTGCCTGAAATCTGGTCCCGGAGCCACCCGGCCTCTGCCAACCCCCAGCCCGAGTTGCCTGTAACCTGTAACCACTATACCTTCCTACTTTCCCGGGCCTGAAATTTCTACTTTCCCGTGGGATCTTTATCCTTCTACCCAAGATAAGCAGCTGGCTTATGGGAGGTGGGGACAGGAGGTAGAGCAGACATTTGTGGATGACCTGCTTGTCTCCCCTTCTGCTGCATTCATGGAATAAATGATCTCAACCCTGTCCCTGCTTCATTGGCTCAAGGAGTGACCACCAGCCCGGACCCATTGCTTGTCCAGTTTCACTTTCAGTAATTTTATAACAGTCATTGGAGCTGGATAATTAATCTAAATGCTAATCAGTACTCCCCCCCCCCCATCTAAATCCAAACATTTCATCTACTTTAAACAATTTAAATTTATCTTAAATTAAGAACGAGTTTTTTAATTAACCCAAGCAAAACCATTACTAGTTTAGAAATAATTGATTGACAGCCTAAGTGTTTAAATTCTGTTCTGAGGGTAACTGTATATTTGTTCTCTAAATGTCTTTCTTGCATGTGCTAATTTAGTACTCCTTGCCCAGAAAGCTATGTACAAAGTCCTTTTGTTAAGATATTCTCCAGTCCGGCCGGCATGGCTCAGTGACTGAGTGTAACACTATGAACCAGGAGGTCACGTTCAATACCTAGTCAGGGCACATGCCTGGGTTGGGGCTTGATCCCCATTATGGGCATGCAGGAGGCAGTTGATCAATGCTTCTCTCTCATCTTTGATGTTTTTCCTCTTCCTCCCTCTCCTTTTCCCTTGGAACACAATAAGGATGTATTTTAAAAACATATATAAATTATTTTCAAATTACAGCTTTATTTTGTTCATGTTTCTTATAAATTACACATTAATGAGTGGTCTGTCAAATTGTGTTTAGGCAATTGACTGGTGAACATCAGGGGTTCTAATGTATGAACTATTGACAGTCGATGGGGAGAATTCCTGAGCTGGGCTCTGTAGGTAAGACTTCACAAAATAAAATGAATGTGTTGTTCCCTGAAAGGAACAGATCAAATTTCTATAATGTGGCTGATGGGAAAAAATAATTTTTTGAAACATAAACAGACATATCAGAATGAAGTGGTAAATTTCCATTTATAATGGTATAGGATCTATAAATATGACCTTTATGTGTCTTTACATTTTATGTGCCAGCCTGATCTTAATCTTCATGGGGAGAGTGTGCTAATTTTTGTGTATTCCAAAGCAGTTAGCATGGGGCATGAGCCTATGGCAGAGCCGTTTAGAATGCGGGGCCTAGAGCTGTTTGGATGGGGTGCCATGGAAGCAGTGGAATGTTGGGTGTGGAGTTGGTGGGTGCAGAGTCGTTGGGCGTGGAGTCGGTGGGTGCGGAGTTGGTGGTGCGGAGTTGGTGGTGCGGAGTCGGTGTGAACTGTCAGTGTTTGAAGAGTCGGTGTGAAGAGTTGGAGTGAGAAGAGTCGGTGGTCGTAGAGTCGGTGAGTGCAGAGCCTCTTCCTGTGTGAGAAGGGACTGTCCCTGCCTCCCCCTCAGGGCTCTTGTGAGGAGTGAATGTGCAAGGACAGAGGGCACCTGGCCCAGGGCCGGGGATGGGCAGAGAGACGGTGTCCAGGTGACTCCGGAGTCTGTGAGCAAACCCTCCCTGCTGCCAGGCTTCCACCAGATCCGTGTCCACTGGCGGCAGGTCCACGGCTTCCCTTCCACCAAGAACCTTGGGATCTGGTCGGTGTGGGGAAGTGAACATGAGATGGAAAAGCAGGAGCTACCGCCCACTCCCAGTTGTTAGAACCATGTGTGGGGCCAGCGTTGGGAAACTGCCACCGAGAGCAAGGGACACGTCGGGTGCATGCGTGTTTCCAAACTGTGAAGGCGCTCGGGGGAGACTCAGCCCAGTGGTTCTGGGAGGGCTCCTGGGCGGGAGCAGAGATGAGGGGAAAGAGCGGACTGGCTCCCCGTGTGTGCTGGGCCCTGGGACCGGAATAGGCCCCGCGGACTCCTCCCGTGAGGGGGCCTGTGAGGGACCAGCCTTGGCGTCCCACACACAGCATGTGCCTGACACCCAGAGGCCCATCGTACTGTTTGCTGTGCCTTTGCTCTCATGTCCGGGAAACTTCCCAGAGATGTTGGTTTTCCAAGAGGCTGTGTGTGAACTGTTCACATAGGAACTGGGTGTTGAACAAAAACTCACCTGAACAACCATTTATTTCCAGCTCCCTGATCAGTGGAGTGACTGTGGAAATGATAGGCCAAGGCTCAGCTCTCACACCTGGGCTAGATCTTAGCCCCACCCCTTCCTTCTTAGGGAAATGGGCTCAGCGAAGTCCCACACCAATCAGCAGGTGCACTTGTCCAACCAGACGAGGCTGTACATGTCAGACACTCTTGCATCATGTGTATAACAGATGGGGGCAGCTTTAGGTTTATGTGTTGCCCTTCTTTGATTTTCTGCCACTGGGCTGGGGCTGTTGCCAACACAGTGACCTGCTGACAGGGAAGGGTCATTTGCAAGCTCAGCTGATTAAATGGGCAACACTTAAGGCCCTCAAAACAGACAGGGCCTGCCTGGCCGGGCCAATGCCCAGGTCTCATACTCCATGCCCAGGGGTGGCCTGTGGGAGGCAGGCGATCAATGATTCTCTCTCATCATTGATGTGTCTGTCTCTCCCTCTCCTTTGCTCTCTGAGATCAATAAAAGTATATCTAAAAGAAACGTACACACACACACACACACACACACACACACACACTCTAGAGGACCAGTGCACCAATTCGTGCACAAGTGGGGTCCCATGGCCTGGCCTGTGAGAACTGGACTGAAACTGGCTCTCTGACAGCCCCTGATGGGTCCCAGTTTGTGTGAGGGCATAGCCGAGGCAGTGGGACCCCATTGGTGCATGATCAGGGCACGGAAGGATTCAGGAGGTTGGTAGTGGGAAGGGACACGGGAGGGCCCCAGGGCATGTCAGGCCTGTCTTCATCAGTCCTGATAGGCCAGACCCCAGCAGCAAGCCTACCTGCCAGTTGCAGCGTCTGCCCCAAAGTGGTCAGTGCATATCATAGCAAGCTATTGAGCGGCCTTAGCATATCATTAGTATATTATGCTTTGATTGGTTG
Organism: Myotis nattereri; assembly: GCF_964212035.1. Lineage (NCBI taxonomy): Eukaryota > Metazoa > Chordata > Mammalia > Chiroptera > Vespertilionidae > Myotis > Myotis nattereri. Next base: position 78,081,590 of record NC_138077.1, read on the forward strand.
AATGGATGACCAGACACTTAATCTATTAGGCTTTTATTCTATAGGATGTTAAACAAACAAACTGATAGGGCCTGACTGCTGTGTTGCTTTCTGTAAGGATGGATGTAGGTGGGTGACTGGCAATAAGGGTCTCTGCTGGCAACTTGGATGTGGGCTGAGCTGTGATTTGGGAGTCCCTGCGGCCTTTCCAAGACATGGTAAACCAGCTAAGGGGCCTGAGAGCCGCCCGTCCTCCTATCACCTGCTTAACAGCCCTGTGCTGTGCATCACTTTGCTCAGACATCACTGACCTCAGGTGTCTTCATTACCTACCACTGGATCAGCATGTTTTTTAGTGGCTGTAGGTCTCCCAGTGGGACCCTGTGTTAGAGTCCCTTCTGTGCAGCTGTGCTTTAGGAAGTGAGCAGGTGCATGGAGGCCCTTCATCCTGGGGAAATGAGGGTAGCTGCACGGGAGGTGCGGGGGAGGGGGCGGGGCTGCCCAGAGGGTGCCCTGGTGTGCATCTTCACCTCACCCTTCTTTCTAGGATCGTGGACACCTCCCCCAGCAGTTCCTTGAGGAGCTACTGGGGGACATCATGGCCCTCGAGGGTGAACAGGGCCAGAGGAGGACCCAGCGTACCCAACAGAGCTGGCAGCTGGATCTGCTGGTCGATGGTAGGCAGCAGCCCCTGGCACCGGGGAGCCAGCCTGGCTGTGGCTTCTCCCTCACCCAGGGAGCTAAGCCCTTGGTTCTGAATCTCCTGGGTCAGCCCACCCTCAGCCCAAGTCAATAGGGTGTGATTCAGGGGCCATTTGGGACCGTTTCATTGCCATTCACCCCAAGAGGAGCATGAGGGGTGTGGCAGCCTCTCATGTCAAGTTAGGACGTGAACTACAGTAAATGTTGCCAGATTTCTCAGCGCCTGTGCGGACAGTCCCGGGAGCTTCCACGTGACTATGCTGACCCCAGAGGCAGTCTTAGATGTGTCCCTGGGGGATTGAAAGCTCTGGATGGCAGGAGCTTCCCAGTGCTCACTAACCTGCATTGTAACAGAGGCCTGGGCTGATTTCCTCCGTTCATGTCCTCCTCGGGCAGATGGGTGCAGTCTGCTCTCTGTCTCCCTGGGCAGGGGCTGCTCAGTGACCTCTCCTCCCGAAGGACCTCACCCACGGCTGGCAAGTACTGGGCACACGAGGCCCAGATCCTCTAGCCCCTGCAGACATACTGCTCAATTATCGTGCCCCCCACTCCCACAGCTTAGCCACCCAGACGCCCCCCCCCCCCGCCCCCCTGCCACTCTGACGGCTGGTGGCCCGGACTATGCCATGTCTCTGCCATCTCTGTGAGTCTCTGAAATCCTTGACTTGACAGTCAGGTTAGAACTTGGTATAAAGTGGTTCCAGTAGTTCCACCCTATTGAACTTCTGCTCTGGCCTCTCCATGGTCACCTGCCTTCTTCTTAAGCTCTGGATGGCTCCCCTACCGGCCCCCAGCTGAGCCAGCACAGGGGCCACAACCAACAGCGACAGCACCTTGTGAACAACACCCAGCTGACAATCCCTGGCCTTCACACCTTGGCCTCGGGGTTGGGGGTGGCCAACTCGGGGGGATGGCCGCCTCGGGGCCAGAGTCAGAGAGGGGAAGTGGAGGCCCTGGAATCTGGGCTCTGACTGCACTTTGCTCTTCAGCCTTAATGCGGATAACCAATTTTGAGGAGAATAACCAAACCCTCCAGGGCCAAGTAAAGGCGCTGCAGGAGGAGAACCAGCAGCTCCGGCAGAAGGTAACAGTGGGCGGTGTCTGGAATAGACGGGCAAGCCGGTGGCCAGGTGTCCCGTGGGGTGACAGGTTTGGGGTTTCCTTTCAAGCCAAGTACACTCTGTGACCTGACTGTGGCACGGGCTGGGTCTTTGGCTCTGCAGGTGGAAGAGTTGGAGACCCAACTCACCCAGGACAAGGCCAACAGCCAAAAGGAAGAGCTGGAGGGAGAACTCCAGTCTAACATCGCCAACACCGTGAGGCCCTCCAGGGCCACGCAGGTAGGCCCTCCAGAGCGAAAGCCCCCCTGGCGCCCCCGTCTGCCCGAGGGAGCCTCCTGGATCAGAGCCATGTCCTGGTCATTGATCAGTGATTCCTGGGTGACCAGTTCCCTCGCTCAGCTGTAGCTCAGACCAGCTATTCTCAGCCGCTGCCGGGCCACGGGGGCAGGTGTTGCCTCCCAGGGACACTGGCCATCTTGGCGTTTGTTGACAGGACTGAGGGAAGGAGAAGGGAGGTGCTGCTGGCTGTGCCCAGTGGATGGTTGTTCCGTAAATATCCGGGAGAGTTGGCTGCTAGTGTTGTTCAGATATTCTGTATCCTGACTGATGTTCTATGTACTTTTTATTTTTCTTTTATTTTTTTAAACTTTTTTTTATTAATTATGTTGTTACATATGTGTCCTTATCCCCACATTACCCCCTGTTGCGGGGGGGTAACTCATGCCCTCACCCCCCTGTTGTCCTTGTCCATTGGTTAGGCCCTTCTGCTTGCATATAAGTCCTTTGGTTGATCTCTATGTACATTTTAAAAAATAGGCTTTTACATGTGGTCACAGAGGGCAGCCAAGGAGCTGATCCAGAGAGCGGGCATCATGTGCCCCTAAAGGTCCCGTGTGGGGAGAGGGCACAGGGCTCCTGTAGCACCATGTGATGGTCCGTTCATGCCGTGGGCCCGACCACCGCAGTTCCTTCAGTGCTGGGAGAACCGCGCTCAGCACTGCTGGTGCTGCCTGTCCCGAGGGTCCCTGCCATTTTGGGGTCTGCACTTGCCCTGCTCTTGGCCCCTTACTGCGTGTGGGGGTGCAGGGATGCGGGGTCTGTTGCTCCCCGGGGCCTGCACCCAGTGAGGCATCCTCACCTTTTCCCTCTGGGCAGGAGGAACCTTTCAATCTGGGCCCCGAAAACCAGCAGGGGGCCGAGGAGAGGGAGCTGGAGGAGCTGAGGGAGCAAGAGAAGCAGTTGCCTGAAATCCAGGGGGCCCTGAAGCAGGAGCAGGAGGCCAAGGCCCTTCTTGCCCGAGATAACGAGAGGCTGCAGCAGGAGATTGAAAGGTAACCGCCCGCCCCTGCAGCAGCATCTGCCACGTTTCATTCACACCAACTCCCTCAGCTCCCGCTGAGCTCAGCTCAAGTGCGTCCCCTGGTAATGGTGCCATTTCACTCACACTGTCACGGTCACAGCTGATGGTCACGAGGGAAGGGCCTCCAGCTGGTGGCTGGGATGGAGCATTGTCCAGGTGTGGGTGACCGCCCCTCCCACATGGATGATGGTGATGACTGTCGGGCACGGGTACCTTCATCCTCTCTCACCAGCCATCCCGGAAGGACAGATGTTCGCTCCACATCATTCCCGCGTTCCCTGTTGGCGAACTCACCTCCTCGCTGAGATGCACTTGTCACCCCCTATCGGTCCCCATGGCCTGTCAGGGGCCTGTCCATAGGGCGAGATCCTGGAATCGCCTGATGTGCACATTTGCAGCTGCGGTTGAACAAGGCCTCTGGCTCCTGCCTGTTTCAGCTCTCACACTGCACACGAGCGTCCCTTCTGTGGTCCATGGAGTGCCATGGAGTCCTCTTCTCTTGCTTTTTGGTGGCGATTTCGCTGTTTGAAACGGCCCCCAGATGGAGTGCTGCAGTGCTGTCTAGTGTCCCAAGTGCACGCTGCGCTGGGCCTCAGGGAAAATATCCGAGTGGCACAGGAGGGTCTTTCAGGCCCGAGGTCTGGTGCTGTAGGCTGTCCCAGTGAGCATATGGCACAAAGCGTCCTTATATCTTGATTGGTTGACAGAAATGTGGCCAGAGACTCACAGGAACTGGTGGGGACAGTTGCAGTCTACACTGCTCAGTGCTCGCGGGGGCTCCATAGGACATTATACCGCGAATCCTGAGAATTGACTGCGTTTTTATCCTTCTTTTCAAACAGATGAGGAAAGAGGCTCAGAGAGATTCAATAACTTGTTCGGTTCAGTCCTGAGTGTAGTGGCCCAGTCAGAATACAAATCCAGGTCTTGTCTCAGCCCAGAGGCCTGACCACTTGAAGCCTTCCATGGCACAGCCTTGTTTTAATATGTTTGGGGCTTCAAAGTCAGGTGCCTGCGGGGGCCAGGCAGGTCCAGCAGGTGGGCAGGGAGTGTCAGCGGCAGGGCAGGCCCTCGTGGAGAATACACACCCTCTGAAGGCAGTCAGCGGGGAGTCAGGCCAGGGCTGCCAGGACATCCTTTTGTTTCTACTTATTATTATTATTATTATTATTATTATTATTATTATTTAATCCTCACCCCAGGATACTTTTTCCATTGCCCTTCTGAGAGAGTGAGAGGAAGGGAGGGAGGGAGGGAGGGAGGGAGGGAGGGAGGGAGGGGTAGAGAGAGAAACAGCGATGCGAGAGCCACATCTATTGGATGCCTACAGCACACACCCCTCTATGCCAGGGAGCAATCCCACAGCCCAGGGACATGCCCTTGACTGGGAATCCAACCCGTGACCCTTCCGGACACAGGCTGACGCTGTCACTGCTGAGCCGCCCCAGCCAGGGCCTGTGCTTGATGCTTTCTCCCCACCCACCCAGAATCTCCGTAGCTGAATGTTGATGTGAAACGGAACATTTTTAGAAATATTGAATAAGTAATTTATTTAAATTAAATCACAGAGACTGTGTGGGCCAAACAAAGCCCATCTGTGTTCACATGGAGTCCATGAGCCTCTGGTCATTGAGGTTTCAGGTAGAATCCTTACCCCTGGAAAGCCAGTCGGGTAATTATGACGATGATAATGATGATGATGATGATGATGATGATGATGATGTCAGTGGCATTACATAATGCTTCTGAATCTCATATTTTATTTGTCTCAGGAGTTGGGATCAGAAAGGGACTTGGAATTGGGGAGAAGAGCTGGGCAAAGGCAGAGTTTCAGAGCAAAGATGTTCTGATTCCATGTTTTTCAAAAGTGTTTCAGTCGAAGAACCGTTTTTGCAAGGAGGCAGACATGCAAAGCCTTCCATGGGAAGGGTTTTCACAGGCTGCTCTGTTGAAGTGTGTCCGAGCTTGCCTGTCCTGTGTCGCAGGCCAGAGTGTGGCAGCTGGGGTGGCCGCACAGAACCCCAACGGACACAGTTTAAGAACCTCTGATTGTGCTCAGCCCTCATTTCCACAGGGGAAAACCTGAGGCCCAAGGAGGATGTGGGTGTGATTGAGGTGTACATGGGACAGCGGCTGGGAGTGCTCCTGAGCCCTGGGCCATGTGGCTCTCCACCCGCAGGCTCACTTCCTGGACTGAGCTGCTTGAGGTGGAGCAGGAGGAGCTACGCTCCCACAGGCAGGAGCTGCAGGCCTCCATAGAGGAGGTGGAGCTGAAGATGCGGATCTGGCAGGCTGAGTTCCGAGACCTGAAGGCGGAGCAACTGCCCAAGGAAATCTTGCTCACCAAGCTGAGCATGCAGTGTGAGGTGAGGCCGGGGGCTGGTGGGCCTCGGGACACCGGGCCTGAGCCCGGGGCTGACAGCCTGGGGCTCAGCCAGGTCCGAGTGGGTCCTCATTGGTGTCTGTGCCCAAAGACTGTGTGGGAATGTCACCCCGAGGCCGGGAGGAAGCCAGAGGCATTTAACGGGGACAAGCACCTTGTCTGGTGGGGATGTGTTAGAAAAGACCTCTCACCAACCTTTGCTTTTGTATTTTTTAAATCTATTTTTCCTGATTTGAGAGAACAAGGGAGAGGGAGAGATTGAAACATCAAAGAGGACAGAGAATCATGGTTCGGCTGCCTCCTGCACCACCCCCGCGGTTCCAGCCTGCAACCTGGCTATGCCCTTGACCGGGATCAAACCCGAGGCCCTTTAGTTCGCAGTTCGATGCTCTGTGCACTGTGCAAAACTGGTTAGGGCCGGACTTTTGCTTTTTGCAGGGTCGGGGCGGTGCATGGAAGCAGCGAAGTGCTGTTTCCATTCTGTCCTCGCGGCTGAGCTCTTTGCTCTGTGCTCCCCGTGACATCTCACTGAATTCTCACAATGCTTTTGTGAGCTGGGGCCCATCCTCATCCTCTGAGGTTGGGTCTGAACTCAGTTTGTTTGAAGCCAAAGCTTAGGCTTTCCCATCAATCAAACCCTATGATGTTCTGGGTCAGGAGTTGACCAACCTCAGTCCCGAATTCCCATCCAGCCCGGCATTTATTTGGCTGTTGTCAGAGAGAGGAAGTGAGAGGGAGAGAACCATGGGAGCTTCAATGAGGAGAGAGAACCTCTGATGGGCTGCCTCCTGCACGCCCCCTACTGGGGATCAACCCCTCATCCTGGGCGTGTTCCTTGACCAGGCATCTCTTTTGTGAACTCCTGGTGCATGGGGGGCCGCTCCACCACCTGAGCCACACCCTTTGGGCTGCATCGTAATGAGATACTTTACATTGTTTTTAAAAA